>NC_080577.1:87080000-88330000 GCF_029962835.1 Magnolia sinica
ACTTGAGGTATTGTGGATCACACCTGGGAGGGGTGGATCATACCTGAGACAGTGGATCACACTTAGGGGGGGTGGGTCACACCTAGTATATTGTGGGTCGCATCTAGACACTCCTATGACAATTTCCATAGAATAGTCATAACTCTATCATTAAAGGTCCAATTGAAGTGATTTTATACTTATTAGAAAGATAATTTCATGAAATTTCAAATGGTTTTAAAATCATCTCATTTGGATACCATTTAACAGCACAAAGTGGACCTAAAGTCCTTCATGACATGTATTGCACTTGAAAAAAAGAGCGAGAGCGATCCTACAAAAACAGTCATAACTTTCTCATTACATGTCCGATTAGGGTGATCTTATACTCGCTGGAAACAAAATTTGATGAAATTTCAAATGGACTTACAATCATATTATTTAAATATCATTTGATAACCCTAAAGTAGGCCCAAAATTTATCCTTCTCCAATGGCGATCCAACAAGGATCCTTATCAATTTTACATTGGAGAACCAAAGGGATCCTTAGCAAATTGTTCGAAGGTGTTCCTCATCACACCACAATATTATCAACACTCATATATGTTGATGAATATACATTATAAAAAATTATTTTTATAGAGTTATGTAAAACACCAATTAGTTTTACATACATTGCATCCCACTTCCAAATACAAATGAATACATGTCACCTTCTTTCTTAAAGTCATTAGTCGTACATCCAATACACGTTGTCTTGTTTCTCATATCTATTAATTATACATTTAATTATTGTTGTGCTTGAAAGGAAAAAAGCTGAGTGTTAGTCCAAGGATATCTGTTTTGTATTTCTAATAGAATCACCCTTACGCTTAGTCTAAGGACAAACTTATGCATTTTAGATATGATCTCCTCATATGTGATTTCCGCGCTCACAATGATAAACTTATATTCACCACCCTTGTATGTCTATCTCTATTGTTCATATACTAGCTCCCCATCATAATGGTAATATATGGGCCGAAGGGTTATGATTTTAAAATTATTATACCTGAATGGAAAAAGTTTGGGCTATTAGACTTAGAATAACAACATAACAATCTCAAATAGATCTCCGTTATCATTTCCAAGTATTTTTGTTCTACATTTCCATTAACATCCTTGTTGAGTTTGGTCCAAGAATATATATTGTGCATTTTGATACAATGAAAATATATACATTCTACATTCTATTTGCTAATGGTGTAAACTAAGGCTCTACTAGTAAATTTCAACACTTTTTGTATATACATTAATTTTTTATATTTCATAACTAAATTGCATTTGCTATAGGGTAGTTGCAATCCACAATTGCAAAAACTTTAGAATCTTTGAAAAATAAGAGAAGTTAGAAAATAAGTAGGTAAGTTTAAAAGGAAAGTGAAAAGTTCAAATAAATAAATATATGTATGTGGATGTCAATGTGAATATTGAACTAAATGAATGAAGTTGTGAATGTGAATGTGAATGTTGAATTAAATGAATGAAAATGTGGATGTGGATGTTAGTGTTGAATTAAATGAATGTATCCATTATTTTGAAAGGCTAAAATCGCACATGGGAGGAGTGGATGCCACTTAAGAACTGTGGATCTCACCTAGGAAGGATCCTACCAAAGATAACGTGGATCTCACTTGGGAGGGGTGGATCCCACTTGAGTACTATGGATCACACATGGGCCATCCACCCTTCCCATGTGACATCTAAAAGTGTCTCAAGTTGGATCCACATGTCACACCCCAATCTCGAGTACCCAAGCAATAAGGCCTAGATCCCAAGATCGAGGTGTGACCATTAAATAAAAACTCACATGAAAGTAGCACATCCATGCTTGAGTAGTCAATTTAGTGACTACCTCACAATTTGAAATCAGAGTAGCGTAAACCAGCACAGTAATAACAAAAAATGGGCATATATAACTAAACTAGAGACTGTTAAAGTAATTATCCAAAATGTAATCGAGTCTAAATCCTTTAACTAGGGATAACACAACCACAGTAAACAAGATATACAGAACATAAATTAGCACATAAAGAAAATTATTCCACTGTTAATTATCCGTTTGGCGCTAAGTTATACCTCAAGTCTCTCTCTATCTCTCTCTCTCTTCACTCCTAAGTTCCCTGCATATGTCAAGTAGAATGCATAAAAGGCCTACATAGTAAAGAAATACCTGAATGATTAACACGCGACATGATAACTAAGCATGTATGTGATTAAAATGAGAATTTACAACATGCAATCCGTACCTAACATTTATATATGAAATGCAATGAAATAGCATAGCACATAAATCACGCAGGGCATATCTTATCTAGCTTGTAGGGTGTAAAAACTAATCTCAAAATTGAGGGTATACATCTAGCTGGCATGCAACAACCCCTAATATCCACCTACCGATAAAGTATGAAAAAGCACGTCCGTACTAACTAGCCCACCTAGTAAAATTCACAACAGAAAAGGGACGCCTCATAGTAAACTAGCCAGCCGATAAAATGTTCGAAAGTATGTCCATATAATTTAGGCGTTTAGTAAAATCCACATGCTTTGGATGTTTATTATCAACCACCATCCACCTAAATTATGACAACTTAACCTACCAAAATTTTTAAGTTGGAGATGTGCGTCTTGCCAGTGTGCAACACCCATAATAGCTAGTAAAATATAGCGAAAAGTACGTCCACACTAGTTAGGTACCTAGTAAAATCTTCATGCTCGGATGCTTTTCTCCAGTTGACCTACTCCAAGCTTCCAACTCTTAGTCAGCAAGCTAGGCATCCATAAGCAACAAATTTAGATAACCTATCCTACAAAAATTCATATCCTAACCAAATCAAGTTGGGAGCTCGCATCTACCTAACATGCGACATCTATAGTGGCTAACTATCGGTAAAATATAGAGAAAAGTACTCCCACACTAGTAGGCACCTGGAAAAATCTCCACGCCTCGGATGCCCTCCTCTAATCAATATTAATCTTGATTATAACCATCAAATGATGCAAGAAATCCTTCAAACCAACAACCTTTAGCACAAAAAGGGTATCAACTTCATGGCAACTCATGCAAAAAAAGTCCTAAAAAGGACAACAATGGATCTTTCAAGAAAAACCACGAGGGGTAAATATTAAAACAGGGATCTTCCAATTGTAAAATGGGACTACTAATCCAAAATTTCCTTCACACAAATCGTAAAGGTAACAATTAGATACACTTGATTAACTTTATAAATACAATAGTTAACATACGTGCAAGATTCATAAAAGTAGCAACCTAGTCCGACTCTTATAGATGACCGCAAGCCATATGATTACTTCATAAAGGTAGTAGATAATTAAACTTATATATACATAGTTCATGGAAACAAATCAAAACATATAATAATCTATAAAATTGATGGTTGGATGATCTAAATAATTCATAATGGTTATAATTCATGGTGCTTAATTAAGTTATCAAGGAATTACAATTCACAACACATTACCTTAGAAGATCATTAAGAAATCATTCACATGCTTAATAAGAAAACACATAATCAATTACATATAAAAAGAACATCAGTTAAAACATTGTGGAAAGCTTGAAGGGTAATTCTTCACCTTATTGTGATCGTGGTTTATACGTTTGAGCACTCCAATCTGAATCTCACTACCAAATGGTGACTCATACAAGTGAAAATTGGGGGTTTAGGTGAAAACCAAACCTTAATTCCATAATCCAAGGTTAGAATCGAAATTCATCTAAATTAAACCTAATTCGGAAGCTAATATTGGATTTCTACTAACTAAATTGCTTATGCCAACTCGATTCGGCGATGCAGCCCCAAATTTAGGTCGGGAAGGATGATCCGGTACCACAACACCAATAGAAAACTCAAGCACGCAATTGAGCAACGACTACATATCGATCCGACTTTGGAAACCTCACATGCAAGCGCTAGATAGCGCACAAGCATCATGCATACGCTGATGAAGGGTAGACCCGCATATGCATTGTGGCCCCGCATACCCATCTCTCACGATCTAGGTATGCCTCTCTCTTCCCATCTCCATCTCTCCCTCTCAATCCATCTCTCATTCTCTGAATGAAAAGAAATAAGTGGAAAGCTATTTACAATCTCAATTGAAAAGTCGGTGAATTGTAAGAGTATTAAAATTCGAGGACTGTCGGTTGGACCAACTCCAACCGATAGAACATGATTTTCTTAGGTTCTTGGGCTACACAGGTCGATTGGACTGAAGGGGTAGCCTGTCGGACTGATTGAACTAAACTAGGTTTCGAGCACAAATTAGGCTTACTTACCACTCTAAGGTTTTAGGGTCTAAATACAAGCCTCTACTGGTTGACCAACGGCTCCCGTGATAGGTTTAATGCTATTCTGAATGCTAAAGAGATGGATGAACTATCGAACGGACTGGGTAGGTTATCGAATGAATCAAACATTCAATTCAATGTGTTTTAACGCGTCTATACCTAGTCAAACACTCGAGGACAGGAGGTCAATGGACCCAACAATTCGAGTCTTGTGGGGTTTGATATAGTGCAGTCAGTTGGGGTAAGGAATCTATAGAGTTATAAGTTTTTAAAGTCGAGGTTCGCTAACACGATTCTAAGTTACCCATATTCATTTACGAATAGAATTGGATAAAGCCAATGGTTGCTTGAATTAGGGTTTTTGCTTAAAAAAATCTAGGTTTTTAAGAGGATACGTATGTAAGCACGTACGATCGTGCAACAAATCTAAGAAAAAAATATCTAGCAACGCCCAAGGATATTCAATACTTGATGATTAGAGGGTTAGTGCGTTACACCACCCCTCCCATGTGAGATCCATAGTATTGACATTCATTTTTTCATTCATAAAATTCACATCCACATTCATATTTTCATTCAGTCAATTCAAATTCAGCATTCACATTCACATTTTCATTCATCAAATCAACATTCACAACCACATCCACATATTCATTCATTCAATTCAATATTCATATCCACATTCACACATTCACATACACATATTCTTTCATTCAATTCAAAAATCACATCTACATCCACAACCACATCTGTAACACACAGAACCCACTACCCAAGTTCGGGGGTAAAATTCCCACATGCTTACATAATATGGTTTACATTTGGGTTGAAGTCCACAATTAAAGTCCCATTTAATAACATAACATTAATTAAAAGATGCGTATAACTATGACCAGACCAATAACAATATACGTCGATATTCAAACAAATATAAAAGTCAAATCCCACAACTGGGGATATACAACACAGTGTCCAAAATGTTAGAGAGTATAAGGCTAATCAAAAAGGAAAAAAGGAAGAGAGCTCTGCAAATCTCGACTTGGGCATATGTTCTCATATGTGCTCCCCAATTGTCATGTCATACTCATGGCCAGCTATATATGTCAAATAAACGGCATCAGAGCCCAACATAGTTAAGAAATACCCCAAAGATTGTACACAAAACATAATAAATAAGTATAAAATCGCTACAAAAGAATCATGCATGCATGCATACAGGTTATACATATTGTTCATGCTCACAATGAGAAATGCACATCCGTCAATACAACGAGCATTCAAATAAATTAAATCATAATCAAATGCTAGAATGCATGAATCATAGTCAAGGATTGAGGATGAGCATCTAATTGGCATGTGAATGACCCCTCATACTGATCAGTCGATAAAAGTACAAGAAAGCATATTCGTATTGCTATCTACATGGTAAAATCCTCAATAGAAAAGGGACACCCATAATGAACTAGTCATCCGATAAAATGCACAAAAGTACAACCCATCTGATTAAGTGCTCAGAATAGTCATCATGCCTTGGATGCATATTTTCAACCTAATTGAACTCTACTCGCATATAGTCAAGTTAACAACAATCCGTCCTATTTAACTATTCAAGATGTGAAGGCACAATTTACGGCATGTGACACTCATGGTGAGTTAACTAGCTAGTAAAATACATAAAAACTACACCCATATCATTAGGCACCCGGTAGACTCTTTATGCTCTAGATGCATATCTACAACCGATTGTGACCTAGTCTAATGACAAACTAATCTACAGTATGCCCAAGTTGGAGATATGTGTCTCACCGACATGCGACACCCATAGTAAACAAAATAGGCTATAAAATACATAAAAAAAATGCACCTATACTGTTATGCACATGGTAAAATCTTTATGCTATGGGATAAATATTTTCAACTGACACTATTCTTAATTACTAACAACCTAATACATAAACAATCCAAACTATCAAGAATATTTTTGACTAACAACCCTTACAATACAAAGGTCTAACATGAAACGTTGTTATGGCTGGAAAAGTCCAAACAAAAGGACTACATGGCTTCCTAAAGATGGGGTCTGTCAATCACAGGGCTTGGCTCCTAGTCCAAAATACTTAAATGATGGTCCATAAGAGCAATAACCAATTTTGCATGAATAATCTATATGCAACTATTAACTTACATAAATGATTTATAGAATTATTAGATGAATTCACTTAACTATGTATAAAACAACAATTCCAACACACACAAGTCATCCATGAATAAGTAATTCAACATATACCCATAATACTATGGATGTTAGCATGATTTGATCAATTTACACAAAATACTTCTTACAAACAACATAACATACATTAAAAGGATTAATACAATCATACATGTATATATTTAGCAGGAACTAAGTTAAAATGTCGGGCAAAGCTTAAAGGGTAGATCTTTACCTTATTGTTGTTAGGGCTTCCAAGCTACGAACGCTCCGACATGAACATCCTATGATGGCAACGGATTTTATGGTCCCTGATCAGTGGAATATTTGAGGAAAATATAATCCTAACAACATTGTCCGCAATTAGAACTGGAATTAACCCTAATTAGAAATTATTAGGACAATCCTTCTAGTATATTACCTGAATCGGCTCATTATGGTGATGTAGTCCCCAAGTTTGGGTCATAGCTGGACGATCTGACGCCACCACACCCTTGCGAGGCATGCGCATGTGTCTAGGCTGCATCTCTATACAAATGGAAGGTCCGAAGACTGACATGCGTGGGCCCAAGGGTTAGGATTTTAGAGAATATAAGGGATCAATGAGAATTTATCGACGATAACCGCTGAATAAATGAAGATGGGAGAAGAAAACTTATATGTAATGGTTGGGAGGTGCGCTACTGAGATGGAATAAGTTCTACATAGCCTAAGCTTGAAGATTTTCACAGCGAAAGAGATTGGGGCAGCCTACGAGTGATGGAGAATGACCCTACAGTGGAGATCGACCAACGAGGTCAGCTCTAAGCTCACCCTCCCTCTCTCTCTCTCATGGCTGAGAATTGTAGAAATGAAGGAAAGAACGAAATTAAAGCTTTATATACCCCCACCAAATTGGTTGGATGGATTGTTATATGATTGAAAAGAACAAAAATGCATCTTGTCGGTCGGATTGGTGGGGATACTGGTCTGACCGGCCGAAACTGATAGAACTGTTGGTTGGATCAACCCAAAACAAATTCTAAGGTTTCCAAATCTACTCAGATAGGTCGAACCGATAGGCCAATCGGTTGAACCAACAGAACCTGAATTTCACGCACCAAGGGAGGGTCCTTTGCTAGGATAGTGTTTGAGGAATCATTAAATTGGGTTTCCTATGCTAGCCTAAGTTTCAAGTGTAAGGTTTTGTGTGGTTGTAGTAAGGTCCACATATTTACATTCCAATTGCTAGAACATTCAGAATAGTTGGGTGTCTCACACTTTATAAGGAAAAAAAACTTGAAATGCAGCCATAAACTTGTCAGAATGAAAGAAATAACGTCGGATGCACGCTAGAAGATTACTAGAGTGGGTTCCACAGAGGCGACAACAATGGTCTTAATGATTTTCTTTGGTGGTGGTCACCCTCTCTCTAAAGAAACTTCTAAAAAACCTAAAATGCCTTAGAACTCCCAATTCAACCGCACATATATGTTTTTAAAATGATATTATGAGGCTCACTGTGTATATCCATTTAAATTCATTCCAATCATTAGCTGAGTTAATTTAAGGCATGACCTCAATTATGAGGAAAGAAGACATCAACGGTAGACCACACCAGAGGAAAAAGCATAGATAAAAATTCAGTATAATCTCCATTTGGGGGGCCACATAGGGCTCGGATGGAGATGAAATCAACACTCTTTGATGTCCTTGGATACCTTGAAACAAATGAATGGATCAAATGTAAGGCCCGTATCCTAGACCATACCGTTCTGTAGGCCTCCGCGGTCCTCCCGGTCGAATTCCGGGGACTCTTGACCTATATCCGACGTTTGCGCGCGATCCTTAGCCGAGTTCTGCACATCGGAGTCGACTCGGTTCGAAACTTGTACCTTAGCGACTGCGCCGTCGCCACGGTTCCAACACCGTAACTCGCGCACCGATCCGATACCCAGGCAAGGAGATGTGGGCCCGTGTTCATTTCGAGAAAAACACCGTGCATTGTAAACTCCAAGAGAATCCATCACATCAATCACCTCACTTGTCAAAAGTACACCCATCACTCAACCTATTACTCTCCCCATTCCTAAGTACAAAAGCAACCCTAAAAAGTAAACTTTCCCATCACCTCACCATCCCTCTCTCCCATCACTTCTCTTACATCACTCTCTCTCATTCTCTAGCAAATTCCCAACTTCCATTAGAGCTCCAATCTCCAAGCTCCTCTCTCCCATATCTAGGTGTGACCCACTCCCTACCACCTAATCCCATCCTCCAAAATTGATCCTAACCGTTGAAATCGTACCTTTGGAGCTCTTTCATATATTGGCGGAAGAAGGAAGGGGAGATCAAAGGTGAGTGTTCTTAAGCACTTGATTTTGTTTCGAGGGCCCACTTGTGGTGGGACCCATTTTGATGTATGTTTTGTATGTAAGAGGGGCCCATGGTGGCGGGGCCCCTCTCATAACCGATCTCTCTCTCTCTATTCCTTTCCCTTTTTTTTTGGAGATGATGTGGCCCGCCTGATCAGTAAATCCACGCATCCAGCTGTCCATCTGGACATGCTGGGTAGGGCCAACCATGATGTATGGTTTTATCAACACCGTCCATCTGATAGTGGACCCCATCTATGATGTATATGTCTCATCAATGCCTGCTGGACGGTGAAAATCATTGACCGTCCACCTACATGGACCCCACCTTGATCATGAAGCATGTGTTATATCTAGACGTTCATCTGCTGGACGAGCAACGTATAGTTGCTGACCGTGAAGTGTGTTCCATCCATGCTGTCCACCGCATGATGTATGTGTTTCATACCTACACCGTGGGGGCCCACATGATTTATGAGTTTAATCCAGACCGTCCCTCCACCAGCCTTACTGCGGCTGGATTGACGTCAGTAAAGTTCTGTGGGCCACCACGTTTTATGTGAAATCCAAGCCATCCATCAATAACGTCTGGGGCTGGACGTTGATGTTTATAATATAATATAATATAATATACATGTGTATATATATATATATATACATTGATGGGCCCCACGTGGGACCCAACTGATGTATATCATCATGAGGTATGTGATATACCACACCGTCCATCCATTGGCAGGGTGGGCCCACCTTATTGTACGTTGTCTATATCCACACCGTCCATGGGTGGGACGGTGGGGTTTCACCGTGATGTACGTGACATCCACTCCAGCCGTCCATTCATGTGGGCCCGCTGTGATGTACCTGTGGCACTCACCTGCCACGTGTGAGGAGGCCACCTTGAAGTATGTGTTCATCTTAACCGTCCAGGCGGTGGGACCCACTGGTGTGATGATGACAGTAGGTTCTGTGGGTCCCATGTGATGCATGTGTTACATTCAAACCGTCCATCCTTTTAGCCCGTGTGGGACCCACCCCACACGTGTTGCACGTGTGGAGGTGGGGCTGTTTTTTATTCAATCTGTCCACCTGGACGGTGGTTGGGTGGGACCCTCTCTGATGTATGTGTTTTATATATATGTTGTCCACCTGTTTGCCAGCATGGACACCTCCATGGTGTATTTGTTTCATCCACACCATCCATATTGTGCTGGACGGTGTTGGACGTGCTTGGACGGTGCTGTCCAAAGTTTGGACGGTACTGATTTACATAGACAATATCTGGATGGTGTTGATTTACATAGGAAATGTTTGGATTATGCTACTTGGTCAATATTTGGACAATGCTGATCATTATTAGTGGGCCATGTGCCCCCATGGAATGATAGTGTATAGTGATACACCTGCTACACTTGCAACTAGTGAAATGATTTTTGGTGTGGTCCAAGCCCATATGAGGCCCATTGGTGCGATCCGTTGGTGTGGCCCACTTGATGTATACGAGGTCCATTATGATATATTTCCGGCCCACATGATGAGGCCCCTTTAAGATGTATTTCTGGCCCATGTGATGCGGCCCACCGTGACGTACATGTTTGATTGGAGCTGCCCATGTCATGTGGCCCACTTGATGTTTATGAGGCCCATTGGTGCCACCCGTTGGTGCGGCCCACTTGATGTATATGAGGCCTATTGTGATATATTTCTGGCCCACATGATGAGGCCCCTTTGAGATGTATTTCTGGCCCTTGTGATGCGGCCCATAACGATGTGTATTAGGCCCTTGCATGAGGCTATGGGCCCGCTATATGTTTGGCTCTATATAGGCCACTACTTGGGAGCAATGTTGGTTAAATGCCCACATTGATGGGCAATGATGGTTTAATATCCACATTGTGACCTTCCCTTAGGCCTTGTTCGGCCAATTGTATATGCTGATTCTGATTATCGATCGATTTCGATTGTTGTGGCCGATTGCCGATTGCCGATCATCGAGGCCGATTATCGATCGATTCCGATTAGCGATCGAGGCTGATTATCGTGACTGATTGCTGATTCCGATTGTCGATTGCTGATTCCGATCATCGAGGCTGATTATCGATCGATTCTGATTGTTGTGGCCGATTGCCGATTCCGATCATCGAGGCCGATTATTGATCAATTCCGATTGTTGTAGCCGATTGCCGATTCAGATTATCGAGGCCGATTATCGATCAATTCCGATTGTTATGGCCGATGGCGGATTCCGATCATCGAGGTTAATTATCGATTGATTTCGATTATCGTGGCTGATTACCGATTAGCGATCGAGGCTAATTATCTGATCGATTGCTGATTCTGATTGTCATGGCCGATTGCCAATTGCCGATTCCGATCATCAAGGCCGATTATCGATAGATTCTGATTGTTGTGGCCGATTGCTGATTCTGATTATCGAGGCCGATTATTGATCGATTTCGATTGTTATGGCTGATTGCCGATTCCGATTATCGATCGATTCCGATTGTTGTGGCCAATTGTCGATTTCAATTGTCGTGGCCGATTATCGATCGATTCTGATTGTTATGGCCTGATTATCGATCGATTCTGATTATCGTGGCCGATTGCCGATTAACGATCGAGGTTGATTATCGTGACCGATTGCTGATTCCGATTTTCATGGCCGATTGCCGATTCCGATCATTGAGGCCAATTATCGATCGATTCCGATTGTTGTGGCCGATTGCTGATTCCAATCATCGAGGCCGATTATCGATCGATTCCGATTGTCGTGGTCGATTGTCGATTAGCGATTGAAGCTAATTATCGTGACCGATTGCTGATTCCGATTGTTATGGTCGATTGCCAATTCCAATTATCGATCGATTCCGATTATCGTAGTCAATTACCGATTAGTGATCGAGGCTGATTATCGTGACCGATTGCCGATTCCGACTGTCATGGCCGATTACCGATTCTGATTATCGAGGCCTATTATCGATCGATTTCGATTGTTATAGCCAATTGCTGATTTCGATCATCGAGGCCGATTCCGATTGTTGAGGCCGATTGTATAGGTCGACTGTCAAGTCCAGATATCGAGGCCGATTATCGAGGTCTAATGTGATGTATATGCGACCCATAGTTGAGGCCCATTGTGGTGTATATTCGACCTGTGTGATGTATATGCAGCCCGTGTTTAAGGCCTAATGTGATGAATATGAGGTCTATGTGATGAGGCTCACTGTGATGCATTTGAGGGCCAGGTAATGGAGTCTATTGTGATGTATATGTGGCCCATGAGTGAGGCCCATCGTGATGTGTATTAAGTTCTTGAGTAAGGCCCATGGTGTTGTATAATTAGCCCTCGTGTGGGGTCATGGGTCCATTATATGTTGGCTCTATGAGGGTCATGCCATGAGGGCAATGTTGGTTAAATGTTCACATTGTCGAGGTCGATTGTCGATGCTGGTTATTGATACCGATTATGAGTATGTGACTGCATAGCATCACGATATATGCCCATACGCATCATCTGCATGTTTGTTATGAGATGTGGTTGACCATTGCATATGTCATTGGGTAGGTTGTTATGAGACTCCCTGATAGGCAGAGATTATCTCACATGAGCGCACAGTATGCGCAGGATTGATGTATGACTGGATTGTATGACTCATGCATATTGTATTGTGTGATATGATTATTGTACGCCCTAGTGACATCAGGGCCGTAACCTCCACAGGCATATCGTGGATGGCCAGACGGGATAAAATATGTTATTAGCATCGAGCTGCCATGAATGGCCCTGGGTGAAAATCTCTAAACCTTCGGGCCAGGAGACGCCCCCAACGTCGAGACTGAGTGGATACATGAGCGTCCGAGTGCCGAATACCAGGAAACCGCGTCTCCCACTGTATTGTGGTCGGTTGGAAGAGAGTGTGGCCTTACCCGCCCGAGCGTAGGGGGCATTACTAGGTTGAGTTTGACCAGCTCGTGAATGGGTCTACTATCGATGTGCCGGGTAGATATTGGTTGATTACTGGTCATGCGGATAGTGAGGTCTCTTCCACTTGCATGGTCGCGCGTCAGTGGGCGGCGATTTGCATGTTGAGTGTACTAGACCCCGGTGATAATTCCAAAGATGAACTGTACTGATATGTGGACTTATTGAGCAGGGGTTGCATACTCATTCATTCATTCATTCACTATCCACTCGGGCTGGTGGTGCGCAACTATTTGATATGTGTACCTTCGTAATGGCCAGGATTTCAGTTGGGGCGCGCGATTAACCTGAGATCAGGAGTTCACCACATTGAGCCCGACTATCCAAATTTAGGTATGGGACTAGTTTGGATAGAAGTTACTTGTAGTGGACCCCGTAGCCTGCGATACTATGTACTATCATCCCGACTTCACACTCCAGCATGGTCATTTCATTCGCACAGCATATTGCATTATATCCGCGGCATATGACATTTTGGATTACTGTGTTTCTGCATTTATATGGTCTAGGTATGGCAGACGCTATATGTGAACTCATCAGGAATTATATATTGCATTGCATCATCGACATCTAATATTTGGCTCCTCATTTGTATAGTTGACTTGTATTGCGTACGCTGATATCGTATGATTCATGATCTTGCCAGTATTTCCGGTATTCCATAATTATAGCATTGTATTGAATACTTGACACTTACCTTGTGCACATACTTACACCACCCTCTTAAGCTTTCTATAAGCTTATGCATGATAGATGCATGCAGGTGATGTTAGGTTGCAGAAATGTGGAGCTTGGAGCATGTAACTAACTTCTAGAGTTTTGATTTTGACATATATATTTCCCTTTCAGCATTGTATTCAAATGTTTATATTAGTGGATATGTAATGATGATGTTGCCTTTGTGATTTGGGTAAACTTGTGATTATGCTTCTTACGAGATAAATGTATGCTGGAAAATCCTCCTTGTAGAATCCTAGGATCGGAAGCCGGCATATGGGCGCTGGGAGCCGAGAATGGGGCACTACGGAGGCTGTCAGCACCAGATTCGGCAATCGAGATTCATGTGAATCCGATTTCTGGGTATGGGGTGTGACATCACACTACGCCAAAATCGTAATTTTGCGACGTATTTTTGTGATGGACTTTGTTCGTCGCAAAAATCTCTTGGTTTAACGATGGATTTAATTCATCGCTAACTGAAAAAGTCCGTCGCTAAGTCCGTCTTTCTCGAAAATCCAGTCCATACGTCACAGAATTTCGCGATGGACCAAAATCCGTCACTAAAATCTGATTTACGACGTATTTATGACGGATTTTTGTCCGTCATAAATAGGCGACGGATTAAATCCGTTACAACTTTTGATTTTGTGACGGAATATGATTAGTTGCAAATTCCCGCCCAAAATACCTAATGGCGATGCTTTTCAGTTGGCGACGGATCATGGTCTGTCGTAAAAGGACTTTTGCCTTAACATTTAATTTTTTCATTATTCTTTTAAGAATATGGTGGAAAATTAAGTTTTTTTTAGTCTAATAATTATTTTTTAATAGAATTTCAGTGGTTTAATTGTACGTATTTGTATCTAATATTATTTTTTAACAATTGATTGAATGTAAAAAAGAAAATTTATTTTGTTTTTATATCAAATGAGTGGAATTTTTATTTTTATTTTTAAATTTAAAACTAATATTTAAATGATTTGTAATATCACATGAAAAAGAATATTGAGAAGTTTAAAAAATTTAACAATGTTTGAGAAAAAAATTAGATTTTGAAAAAAATAAAACTCGTGATTTAATAAAAATCTATTTTGTGGGAACAAAAAAGAATTAATATTGAATAAAGTTGATAAATTTGAAAAAAAAAAAAAGCAGTTGATTTTGAGAAAAAAATAATATCCTGAAAAAGAAAATTAAAAATATTTAAAAAATTGTGAAAATTTTCACAATGTTGAAAAATGAAAAATAGAAACTTGCAAACTCAATGAATCCAGTGTGATGATTGATATGCAGGCAATAAGAAATGAATCCAGATCCTTTGCTTGCCTCAAACAGTAGATTGCTGTTTGTTGCAATCTGATTGGGCCACATCATCACACACTGCATTTAATGTAGCAGTGTTGACAACTTCAGTGATGACGTGGACCAATCAGGATGCAGGAAAACAGGAATTTTCTGTTTGTGACAAGTAGAGGATCTGGATTCGAAAAATTGTACACATGGTGGCCCAATAACTCAAATTTAACTGTCCAAATCAATGGTCCTAATTTAGATGAATAATGAAACCATGGGTGGTAAAAAAAACAGATTTTACCATAAAATGATCTGGAAAAATAGATAGATGGAATGGATTGTCACGCCCCCAAACCCAGAAATCGGGCTACAACATTCCCGATTGCCGAATCCGGTGCCGACAGCTTCCGTAGTACCCCATTCTCGGCTCCCAGCGTCCATACTCTAGATTCCGATCCTGGGCTCCTACAAGGAGAATTTTTCAACGTACATTTGTCTCGTAATAAGCATAACCACGAGTTTATCCAAATCATAAAGGCAACATCAAAATCACATATCCACTAATATAAACATTTGAATACAATGTTGAAAGGGAAATACATATGTTAAAATCAAAACTCCAGAAGTCAACTACATGCTCCATGCTCAACGTCGCTGCAAACTAACGCCACCTGCACGCATCTATCATGCATAAGCTTATAGAAAGCTTAGAGGCTGGTGTAAGTGTGTGCACAAGGTAACTGCTAAGTAAGCAATATAAGAGAAATCAGAGTAAGCGAAAATACTGACAAGCTCATAATTCATACAATATCAGAAATACTGGCAAGTTCATAAATCTTACAATATCAGTGTAATGCGAAAACATACTGAAAGACCCATAAATACCATCAGCCTTATCTAGGCTATGCGATGAAGAAATATAATAAAAATAATATCATATACCGATAAAGCAATGTAGATCAGCTATGCAATGCGGATACAGCAAGCCAAATATCAGATGTCGATGATGCAATGCAATATGCAAATCCTGATGAGTCCACGAATACCGTCAGTCGTATCTAGGCCGTATAAATGCATAAACATAGTAACCCCAAATACCATATGCTACGGATGAAATGCGATATGCGGTGCGAATGACCATGCTGGAGTGTGAAGTCGAAATGATAGTACGTAGTATCGCAGGCTATGGGGTCCATTATAAGGGACTTCTATCCAAACCAGTCCCATACCTAAATTTGGATAGTCAAACTCAATGTGGTGAACTCCTGATCTCAGGTTAGTCGCGCGCCCCAACCGAAATCCTGGCCATTGCGGAGGTACACGTAACAAATATTTACGCACCACCAGCCCGAGTGGATATTGAATGAATGAATGAATGAGTATGCAACTCCTGCTCAATAAGTCCACATATCAGTACTGTTTATCTCTGGGATCATCACCAAGGTCTATTACATTCTACGCCAGCTTGCCACCCCTATCTAAGCGCACAACTGGGTAAGTGGAAGAGACCTCACTATCCGCCTGCCAATATCGGGCCCGGCTCGTCGGTAGCGGACCCATTCCTCAAGCTGGTCAAACCCAATTTAGATATTGCCCCCTCACTCAGGCGAGTAAGGCCACACCCCCTCCCAACCGACCACGACACAGTGGGAGACGCGGCCTACTGGTATATGGCCCTCATGCGCTCATATATATCCACTCGGTCTCGATGTTGGGGCATCTTCTGGTACTAAGAAGGTTTAGAAATTTTCACTCAGGGCCATCTATGGCAGCCCGATGCTAGAACAAATTTTCGGTGTCCCGTCTGGCCATCCACAATATGCCTGTGGAGGCTACGGCCCTGATGTCGCTAAGGCATACAATGAAAGATGCATGAGTCACACAATCCAGTCATGCATCAATCTTACGCATACCGTACGCTCATGTGAGATAACCTCCTCCTATTATGAAGTCTCATAACAATATGCCCAATGACATATGCAATGGCCAACCACATCTCATAACAAACATACAGATGATGCGTATGGGCATGTATCATGATGCTATGCAGTCACATACTCATAATCGGTATCAATAACCAGCATCGACAATCGACCTCGACAATGTGAACATTTAACCAACATTGTCCTCATGGCATGACCCTCATAGAGCCTAACATATAATGGACCCATGACCCCACACGAGGGCTAATTATACAACACCATGGGCCTCACTCAAGAACTTAATACACATCACGATGGGCCTCACTCATGGGCCACATATACATCAAGTAGGTCACATCTCACGGGTCTAATATACACGACAGGTGGGCCCTGCGCATGGGTCTCAAATACATCAAATGGGCCATGTACCTGGGTCTTGAATACATCAAGTGGGCCACACATCATGGGCCTAATACATATCACAATGGGCCTTGCCTTTAGGCCACGAATACATCACAATGGACCTTGCCCATGGGCCTCAGATCAGCAGGTGGGCCCCATCATATGGGCCTTAAATACAAGGTAGATGGGCCCTATCACATGGGCCTCAAAATACAAAGCAAGTGGGGGCCCTGTCACATGGGCCAAAATACAAACAGGTGGGCCCCGTACATGGGCCAATAATACATCATGATGGGCCTCATGGATAGGCCGCACCAATGGGCTTCAAGTGGGCTTGGATTACACCAAAATTCATTTCAATAGTTGTAGGTGTATTGTAAGACCCGTGTCCTAGCTCGTACCGTTCCGTAGGCTCTGCGGTCTTTTCGGTCGAATTCCGGCGACCCGCGATCTTTTATCAGCAGTTACGCGCGACCCCGATTCGTATTTTGTATTCTAGAGTCGGCTCGACCCGAGACTTGTACCAGTGCGACCACGCCGTCGCCACGGTTCCGACGCCGCGACTCATGCACCGACCCGATACCCAAGCTAGAAGATGTCGGCCTGCGTTCAATTCGAGAAAACATCGCGCGTTGCGAACTTCGAGAGAATCTCTACCAAATGTCAAATCAATCCCATCAATCAATCAAAGTACACAACTCATCAAATCAAGTACCCTATCCCATCCCCAAGTACACAACACCATCCCTAAAGTCAACTTTCCCATCCCATCTCTTACACACCCCCATCACTCATCCCATCACTCTCTCTCTCTCTTCCATTCTCTCTCTCTCTCATTTTCCTCCCAAGCAACTCACATCCACCTCCATGAGAGAATGCCATGTGTGGCCCACCTTTCTACCTCTCATCTCTACCATCAAAGCCCCATCTCAACCGATGGATAACGTTCTTTGGAGCTATAGAACGCGTTGATGGAAGAAGGAAGAAGAAATCTCGAGGTGGGTGATTTTCTTTTGTGTAGATCTTGACCTTTGGATCATAGTGGGTGCTTCTTTCTCTTCCTCTCTCTCCCTCTCTCTATCATCTTGTGAGATGATGTGGCCGTGTGGCCCACCCGGATGGACCCCATCATGAAGCATGTATTCTATCCAAGCCATATGTAGGTGGGATCCACTTTATATATGTGTTGTATCCACAACATCCAGCCATTTGGTGGCCCACATGTGACACATTTGTAGGTGGGGTCCACCTTATATGTATGTGTTTCCCAAACCGTCCAGCGTCCAAGGACGCTGGACGTGGCTGAAGAGTGAAGTAGCTGAAGAGTGAAGAGTGAACTGACGGGTACCGTCCCACCAATGAAAATACAAATTTAATTTTGAATGAAAACTTTAGGATGGGTTGCTCATGCAGGCCCCACCTTAAGGTAGGGCTTTGATCCACTCTGTCCATCATGTTTCCCACCTCATTTTAGGCGTTGAGCTGAAAAATGAGGCCAAACCGACCTACTGATGGGCCCTACCATAGCAAACAGTGACTTTCACCATTTAAATTCACTCAATTTTTCCTACACGTCGGAAGATGTCCAATATTGGACTTGATGGACTTGTCATGGGCTGTAGAAATCAGTGGGCGGGGTAGATTCTTCCGATGTGGGCCCCATGTACGAAAAACCTCAGATAAATGAGATTTTCAAAAAAAAACAAAAAAGAAAGGGGGTGCAGCGCCTGCTGCTGTGCAGCAGACGCTGCTGGCGTCAGCGTGAAAACGGGCAGGGACCCACGGCTCCAGCCATGGGCCCCACCATGATGTATATTTGTCATCCAACCCGCTCATATGGTGGGCCACTTCCAACAACGGGCCCCCTTTAAAAATCATCCTCATCCAATGCTCAGGTGGCCCACGTCAGAGGAAACGGTGGGATTGACCGTATACTATTGAAACCCATTTTGGGTCCACGGAACTTTTGGAATCAATATGAAATTTGTTTTTACTCTTCATCCAGGTCTGTGGACCTTATCAACGGGTTGGATGGCGTATAGACGTTATAGTGGGCCCCACGTGGAACCCACCGGTGATGTATGTGTTTGTTTACACCGTCCACACCTGGACGGTGGGACCACCCCACGTGTGGGGGCTGATGTGTGTGTGCGCGCGTGTGTGTATATATATATATTATATTGTATATATTATATATTTTATATATAGATTTTATATTATATTATATTATATATACTTGATTATGGGCCTTCATGGGACCCACCATAATGCATGTGTTGCATCCAAGCTGTCCATCCATTTTGAAAGCTCATTTCATGGTGTGAGCTAAAGAATGAGTCAGATCCATAGCTCATGTGGACCCCGCCCTTGATACATGTGTTGCATCTAAACCGTCCAACCATTTGGCAAGTTTGTCTTACTAGGCTTGAGACTAAAAATAAGTCTAATCTAAAGCTTAAGTGGGCCCCACCATTCAAGGTAGTGGACAATGACGTCCACCGCTCAAATTTCTAAGGGCCATGGGAGTTTGCTATTAAGCTGATATTTGTTCCACTTCATCTATTATTACGATAATTTATGAATATGTTGGATGGGAAACATATATTATGGTGGACATTAGGAACTTAAATGGTGAAAATCATTACCACCACTTTTATTTGGGTGTGGCCCGTTTGATATACATGGGGCCCATTGGTGTGGCCCATTTGATGTACGTATGACCATGTGAGGGAGGGGGGGGGGGGGATCTTGATGTGTTGTGGCCCGTCCAGTGGCGGCCCATCTTAATGTATAGGAGGCCCATGTTATGAGGCCCACTTTGATGTATTTTGTGGCCCAATTGTCGGGCCCACTTTGATGTATTTCGTGGCCCATTTGTCGGGCCCACTTTGATGTATCTTGTGGTCCATTCGAGGTGCCCATCTTCATGCATGCACTCCTTATTCACATCGTCCAGCAGCTACTGGACAGTGGGGCCCTCCTTACTATATGATATTATGTATTGAATAAGCATATTGTCCATATGCAGTGCGGGCCAGCATGATGTATTTATTTATCCTCACCGCCCAATCTCTGGCCGTGGGATGTGGAACCCGTGTGACATATGTATTTCGTTCCATGCAGTCCATCTGTGTGAGGCCCACCTTGATGCATCCGTTGAACGCATGGATCTCACATGATATATATATATATATATATGTTTTTATATCCATACTGTCCAACTATTTGGATGGGATGCACCATGATGTGTTTTTATCCACGCCATCCAGGGCAGGCACCCCATTGTGATATATATATATCACGGCCCATGGGTTGAAGCCCATTGAGATGTATTCAAAGTCCATTTGGTAAGGCCCATTGTAATGTATTTGGAACCCGTGAGCAGAGCCCACCTCATATGTTCCACCCTAACCGTCCAGGTCATATAGGGCCAGTCTCGATGTATGTTTTACTCACACTGTCCGTGTGATGTATGACCCACTAGATGTACGAATTCTATATCCACACTAACCATCTGATGGGGGCCATCTACCGCATGTGCAGGGCCTACCTATTGTGCATTTGTGTGACTCATTGATGCAAGGCCCATTATGATATGTTAGAAGCTCATGGTCGAGGCCCATTGCGACGTATTTTCGGCCCGTATGTCGTGTCCCATTATGACATGTTTCCAGCCCAGTTATTGAGGCCCGACTTGATGTGTATGAGCCCCATTAGTGCGGCTCATTGATGCGGCCCACTTGTTGGATTGACGCCCATTGATGCGGCCCAATG
Organism: Magnolia sinica; assembly: GCF_029962835.1. Classification (NCBI taxonomy): domain Eukaryota; kingdom Viridiplantae; phylum Streptophyta; class Magnoliopsida; order Magnoliales; family Magnoliaceae; genus Magnolia; species Magnolia sinica. Next base: position 87,100,991 of record NC_080577.1, read on the forward strand.
ATGCGACCCACCATGATGTGCATATTAGGCTAATGGTGCGGCCCAATGTATCGATCCACCGTGATGTGTAGGCCCATCTGCTACATGTGTAAGGCCCACCTGTGATGACTATTTGAGACCACATGTTGGATATTTGAGCCATCTTACGTTTGACTCTACATGGGTCACTACCTGGGAGCGATGTTGGTTGAATATCCACATTGATGGGCAATGACGGTTAGGTGTCCTCATTGCAACCTTCTCTTAGGCCTTGTTAGGCCCATTCTCTTCGTGAGTTAACCTAAATAAGTGGGCCCCATTCGCCATAGATAGATAGCTTCGTGCTATTGGATTGATATAACCATGGCCGTGAGCTGATTCTTTTACATTATTGTTGATTACTTGTCCATTTATGGACCCTACCTTGTTTATACATTTTGATTATCGGTACCGATTATCGAGGCCGATCCCGAGTGTCGATTCCGGGTATTGAGGCTGAGTATCGAGGTCGATTGTTGAGGCCCAATGTGATGTATATGCGACCCGTATTTGAGGACCGTTGTGATACGCATTCAAGCCGTGTTTAAGGCCTAATATGATGTATATGAGGCCTATGCGATGAGGCCCATTAGGATGTATTTGAGGACCAGGCTATGGAGCCCATTATGATGTATGTTAGGCCTATGAGAAAGGCCCACTGTGATGTATTCATGGCCCATGAGCAGGGCCCGCTTGTTGTGTATATGTGTCCCTTGAGTAAGGCCCACTGGGTTGTATATTAGGCCTTTGTGTGAGGCCGTGGGCCCATTATATGTTTGGCTCTATGTGGGTCATTCCTTGGGGAGCAATGTCGGTTAAATGTCTACATTGTCGAGGTCAATTGTCGATGCCGGTTATTGATACCGATTATGAGTGTGTGACAGCATAGCATCATGATACATGCCCACATGCATCATCTGCATGTTTGTTATGAGATGTGGTTGATCATTGCATAGGTTATTGAGCATGTTGTTATGAGACTCCCTGATAGGCGGAGGTTATCTCGCATGAGCGCGCGGTATGTGTAGGATTGATGCATGACTGGATTGTATGACTCATGCATCTCGCATTATGATTACTGTATGCCCTAGCGACATCAGGGCCGTAGCCTCCACAGGCATATCGTGGATGGCCAATGGGACACCAGAAATGTTTGGTTCTAGCATACGGGCGCTATAGATGTCCCTGGGTGAAAATCCCTAAACCTCCGTGGCCAGGAGACGCCCCGACGTCGAGACCGAGTGGATACATGAGCGTCCGAGTGCTGAATACCAGGAGGCCGCGTCTCCCACTGTGTCGTGGTCGGTTGGGAGGGGGTGTGGCCTTACCCGCCCGAGGGTAGGGGGCAATATTAGGCTGAGTTTGACCAGCTCGTGAATGGGTCCGCTATCGACGTGCCGAATAGGTATTGGCAGACTATTGGCCAGGCGGATAGTGAGGTTTCTTACGCTCACTTGGACAGTGCGGCTGGGAGAGCGGCAGTGCCATTTGGAGTGTACTAAACCCCGGTGATGATCCCAGAGATGAACTATACTGATATGTGGATTTAGTGAGTAGGAGTTGCATACTATTCATGCATTCATTCATTCACTATCCACTCGGGTTGGTGGTGCGCAACTATTTGTTACGTGTGTCTTCGCAATGGCCAAGATTTCGGTTAGGGCGCGCGACTAACCTGAGATCGGGAGTTTACCACATTGAGTCTAACTATCCAAATTTAGGTATGGGACTGGTTTGGATAGAAGTCCCTTGTGATGGACCCCATAGCCTGCGATACTACGTACTATCATCCCGACTTCACACTCCAGCATGATCATTCCATTCGCACCGCATATTGCATTACATCCGCGGCATATGGCATTTTGTGCTAACTGTGTTTGTGCATTTATATAGTTTAGAGGCGACATTTGAAATTTGACTCTTCATGACCTCTCATTTGTATAGTTGATTCGTATTACGTATTCTAATATTGTATGACTTATGGACTTGTCGATAGTTCCGCTTATTCTGTTATCTTATGATTCGTGGCATTGTCAGCATTTCTATTTACTCTGATAATTCATGATCTTGTCAGTATTCCTGCTTATTTCGATATTGTACGACTTATGGATTACCAGTATTTTCGGTATTGTATAACAATGACATTGTATTGAATACTTGGTACTTGCCTTGTGCACACACTTACACTACCCTCTAAGCTTTCTATAAGCTTATGCACGATAGATGCGTGCAGATGATGACAGGTTGCAGCAGTGTTGAGCTTGGAGCGTGCAACGGTCTTCTGGAGCTTGACTTTCGATTTTCGTATTTCCCTTTCAGTATTGTATTCAAATGTTTATATTAGTGGATATGTGATGATGATGTTGTCTTTGTGAATTGGGTAATCTTGTGGTTATGCTTATTATGAGTTAAATGTATATTTAAAAAAAAAAATCCTCCTTGTAGGATCCCACGATCGGAATCTGGTGCATGGATACTAGGAGCCGACAATGGGGTACTACGGAGGCTGTCGGCACCAGATTCGGCGATCGGGATTCCTGTGAATCCGATTTTCGGGTTTGGGGGGTGACATGTATCATGTGTATCACTGTACACTATTATAGGGGTACATGGTTCACTAATGTGATCAGTACTGTCCAAACATTTCCCAAGTAAATCAACACCACCTAAACATTGCCTATATAAATCAATAGGGTCCAAACATTGTCCAACACTATCTGAATGATGTGGATATTAAATAAATAAATCAAAGTGGACCACACGTCCATCCAAATGGATAGACGGTGTGAATATAGCACACGCATCATGGAAGGCCACATACATCAAGGTCGGCTCCAATCAGCACCGTCCAAATGGACAGCGTGAATATAGACATGTACATCTCAATACGCCCCACACCACAGAAGGTAGATGGACGACGTTGATGAAACACATATATCACGGTGGGGTACATGGCCGATCGGCCTAGATGAACACATACCTCACAGTGGTTCCCACAAAACTGGACAAATAGTGTGGGTATACAACACATATATCTGGTGGTCCCCATGGAACTTGTTGACGTCAACTACAACAGTAATATAGGCAGTGGGGCCCTCCGATGTACAGTTTAGATGTAACACATAACTCATGTGGGTAACTCCTATCACTGAGTCCCATAAATAGTCTACCCAATGGCATATGTTATGATCAGTCAGTACTCATATCAAGCATACATATGATGTGTATGGGCATGAATCATGGAGTTACACAAAGTAAGGTGATGAACTATCCTCACAACGAAGATGGGCTTAGGTGGCCTACACCCAACAAGTATAGGCCTATCATGGGCCCTAGGGAGAGTTATAATGCGGACATTTAACCAACATTATTCTTACAATATGGACGTCAAACCATCATTGCTCCCAAGGTATAGCCCACCATAAAGGTCAACACATAAACCAGGGTGGAATCACATTCAATGGGCCTTATATACATCCCATTGAGCCTCGACCCATGGGCCTCCAATACATCAAATGGGCCTTATGTATATATCAAGGTAGGCCTCAACAACAGGCCTCATACACATCAAGGTGGGCCTAATCACATGGGCCTCATGTATATATCAAATGGGCCGCACCAATGAGCCTCACCAACCACACCATTCACCTATATGCTTAAGATCAATTTAGAGCATAAAGAAAATAAATTATATTGAAAGTTTATCTAGACCGCATTCTAAATATAAGTGGTGATAATGATTTCCACCATTAAAAATTCTCAAGGCTCACTGTATCATTTATTTTCTATCCAATCTGGCCATAAGGTCACACAGACCTAGATTAAGAGGAAAGAAATTACCTAATGATCTAAAAATTACTTGAAACAAAAGGTTTCAATGGCAGACACTCACTCCCCACTACCTTTTGCTATGTGGTCCACTTAATCCTAGATCTGTCTAAGTTTTAGTCTTAAGCCTGTAAGACAAGCTGGCCAAATGGTTGGATGGATGCAACACATGCATCATGGTGGGTCCCACCGTCCAGGTGTGGACGGTGTGGATAAAACACATAAATCATGATGGGTTCCACCGTCCACTACTGTGGACGGTGCGAATAAACACATACATCATTGTGGTTCCACGTGGGGCCCACCATAATGTTTATATGCCGTCCAATCTGTTGATAAGGTCACGCTGACCTGGATGAAAGGAAAAACAAATTTCATAACTGATCCAAAACTTCTGTGATACCCAAAAGGGTTTCAATGGCAGCCATTCAATCACCATTATTTCCTATGATGCGGGCCACCTGAGCTCTAGATAGGGCCGATTTTTGGAGGGGCCCCACTTCAAGAAGGGGCCCACCTAATGAACGGTGTGAATAAATAACACACATCATGGTGGGGACCACGGCTGGACCGTGGGTCCTCTGTTCGCCCGTCTACATGGAGCAGGCGCTGCCTGTGGGCCTCTAGCAGCAGCAGCATCTGCTGCATACATATATATATATATATATATATGTGTGTGTGTGTGTGTGTGTGTGTGTGTGTGTGTGTGTATTTAAATCTATTTTTTTTTACAGTTTTTCATGTGCGGGGCCCACATCTGGTGAATCTGCTCAAGCCATTGCACTCTACGACTCAAGAAAAATCAAATGAGTCCAATATTTAACGTGTTTCGGCGTGTAGAAAAATTTAAGGTGAATTTAAATGGTGAAAATCACTATTTTCAAAGGTATAGCCCACTAACTAGTCAGATCAGCTTCATTTTTCGGCTCAACGCCTAAAATGAGTTGGGAAATAGAATAGACGGAATGTATTTGATCCTTACATCAAGGTGGGGCCTGCATGAACAACCCTTCTCAAAAGCTTTTAACCAAAGCTAATATTTGTGTTTCCAAGCTCACATCTAGACACTAGACTCTTTTTGGGCATGCAAATAAATCATTAAGGTGGGCCCTGCTTAGGTGGGCCACCACATGGCTGGGTGGTGTGGAACATAGATATATATAAAGTGAGCCCCATCTACAAATGGCTTGGATCAAATACATGCTTCATGGTGGGGTCCATCCGGATGGGCCACACAACCACATCATCACACACCATAAAAGAGAGAGAGAGAGAGAGAGAGAGAGAGAGAGAGAGAGAGAGAGAGAGACATCTGTGTGATGGAGGGACCCCGACAGTATAGGCCCTCCCTTGCATTCAATCATACATCAAGTGGGTCCCAATACACGTGGGCCTACCAAATCAAGGATCAACGGTGGAGATTCTTTCTCCACCAAAATGAAAGGTCTAGATGACCTCTATTCATGCAAAGAAAATAAATATCATGATGGGGTCCATGGAGAATGGCCCCATCATGGAATGATCATGAGAATGAAGGTGGGCCATCGGCCACACCTAGGGTCTAAAGTGAGATTCATACCATCAATCGGTAGCTCTCACTTGACCCGTCATCAAAACATGAAAATCTAGCCTATAAAGCACCCACCTCAAGATCTCTTATTCATTCTTCCATCAACACGTTCTATAGCTCCAAAGAATGTGATCCAACGGTTGAGATGGGGCTTGAAGGGTGAGATTAGGAGATAGGAAGGTGGGCCACATTAACTTCTCCATGAAAGCTTGAGAAGCTTGGACGTTGAGGCTTGGATTGCTTGGGAGAGTGAGAGAGAGAATGAGAGAGAGAGAGAGAGAGAGAGGTGATGGGAGGGAAGTGATGGGAGAGAGGGATGGTGAGTAATGTAAATAGGTACTTTGTTGTAAGAAAAGGTTGACTTTTGGGGAGGGTGGTTGTACTTGAGGATGGGTGTGAGTGATGGTGAGTGATGGGACTGTACTTGACATTTGATGTGATGGATTCTCTTGGGATTTGCAACGCATGTTTTCCTCAAACTGAACGCGGGCCCACATCTCCTGGCTCGGGTATCACCTCGGCGCACGAGACGCGGCATCGGAACCGCGGCGACGGTGCGGTCGCTAGGGTACAAGTCTCGGGTTAATTCGACTTTCGAATATGGGACACGGCTCAAGGTTGCGTGCAACTGTAGATAATAGATCGTGGGTTGCCGAAATTCGACTGGGAGGACAGTGGAAGCCTACGAAACAGTATGGGCTAGGATACGAGCCTCACATGGATGAAATACATACATCATGGTAGGGCCCACAGAGCACCGACCATCATCTAGCCAGTCCGTTTCGAAAACGGATTGCGCAATGAGTTACTCAGCACGCTCTTATCGTACTGAGTAAACTCAGTTGGGCCCACCTTGAATGTATGTAGTCTATCCAAGACGTCCATCAGTTTTTCCATCTAATTTAAGGGGTTGATCCCAAAATTGAAGCATATCCAATGATCAAGTGGATCATACCACTGGAAACACTGAAAGATAATGATTTCCACCGTTGAAACCTTTCTAAGCCCACCATAATGTTTATTTTCCATCCAATCTGTTCATAAGGTCACAAAGACATGGATGAAGAGAGAAAAAATAAAATTCATATTGATCCAGAGCTCCTGTGACCCCCAAAAGGATTTCAATGGTAGACGTTCAATTCCCCACTGCTTTTTTCAGTGTGGTCCACTGGATAGTTAGATCTGTCTTATTTTTCGTCTCAAGCCTTTTGACGATCTCGCCAGTGGGATGGACGGTTTGGATATAACACATACCTCATGATGGGACCCACAAAACTTGCTGACGTCAGCCACCCCATTCCCTTCATTGATCCAGAGCTCCTGTGACCCCCAAAAGGATTTCAATGGTAGACGTTCAATTCCCCACTGCTTTTTTCAGTGTGGTCCACTGGATAGTTAGATCTGTCTTATTTTTCGTCTCAAGCCTTTTGACGATCTCGCCAGTGGGATGGACGGTTTGGATATAACACATACCTCATGATGGGACCCACAGAACTTGCTGACGTCAGCCACCCCATTCCCTTCATTTCATTTCGCCAAACCTAAACCCTCTCTGTTTCTCTCTCCCTCACATATGCTCGCCTCTCCGTCTGTCCCTCTCCCAGCGCCGGCCCTACAGATCTCTCCCACCTCTCTCTCTTCCCGTCGATCTCTCCACGAACATTGAGGTAACTCTCTCTCTCTGTCAATCGATTGATAGTGGTGGTTCTCATTCCTACTGTTCCCCTGTGGCGTGGCCCACTTTTAAGTTTTGTTTTGACCTGATGGATTCGGAACCCCCATGATTGGAAATCCCCTTGATTGGAAACCCCCTGGATTCAGAACCCCCATGATTGGAATCCACGGTGCCAAATGACCCTAAGGGCCTGTTTGGGAGCGTGGATTTGGAACTGTTATGAGCCTTGGATCGTGTAGCCTATTAACCTGAGGGAGTTCACATTTCGTCACACGCTGTTCACAGTGAATACCTGCAGCACGATCTGGGCGTCATTTACAGGTCCATCAAGAAATCAGGTCTCAAGTTCGTGTCTTGCCTTTACAAGCCTGTGAAAAATCAGGACTAGTCAGGTACAGCTAGTTTTAATAAAGGGAGCTTCCTTGGTAGTAAATATTTTAGCTCTCAGATCTCTCAAATTCCACCTTTCCAATTTTCGTTTAGCACACAGGATGATTAAAATCTGTTTTTCAACATTCAGTTGAACACGATAGCAAAAATTCATAGAAGTGAGTGGAAGTTCCATTCATAATCAGAGAATAACCCTCAAATACAACAAAGACTGTTTCAGGTCCAACCACACCAAATTGCAACTAGGGTTTTTGTTTACAAGGTCAATGGTCACAACACCACAGTTAACCTGCACACTGGGTGGAAGTTATATTTTCCCCTAAAAGTTCTCTTAAATCCATTCCTGGAGGGCATAATACATAAGCTTAAATACATGTTAAAAAAAGAAATACATATATCATGTCTGCATCCACAAGATTTCAATAAATAAAAGCATTAACCAACTACTCGATCTTTCACAACTAAGACCGCAGATAAATAGAAACACTTGATTAAAAAAAAAAAGTTGCCGTAATGCTTGCATCATGAATATCTTAAAGAAAATCAACCTCATTTCAAAATATTCATGACAATATAAGTGCCCAAGCTTCTACAACAGCAAAACAGTAGTACATACCCTGTTGAAGTGATATCTCTGATGCTTCACCCATTCGAAATGATAGAGGTATTTCCATTCAGAGACATGTTGCCGAGATCCCGGGCATGCTCCAAGAGGAGATGAATGGTAAGAGCTGAAAAGTTGCAAGGAGGAAGAGAAGGCTACCAGAACCATTCATGCTTTGCATCTACTGCTTTCACATTTGTTGATACAAGAGGCATAGCTCCATAGAGGGAAATAAAGTCATTGAGGCATTTGTTTCTCCTCTTGCTATGGCCCTTCAAGCTGCTGATGTTAGAGGCTCCAATCTCATATATCTTCCCTGTATAGAACAAGTGCAGTTTGACACCATTCAAAAGTATGCATCTTTTATGAGAATTTAAAAAACTCGAAGATACCGCAACAACTTCTTGCAAGTCAACAGATATAGCTTTAAATATAAAAAAGGTACAAGCAATGAAATGGATCTTTGAGTCCATGGCTAAGGAGATTATATCCAAGGTTTGTTTATTTATTGATGGTAGGGCTTAGCTCGGGTGTGATTTTGTGTTGTAGGATGCTCCTGGTGTACTGAAACTTCTTCATTTTTTTGCACAGTTGTGATGGTGTTTCTTTTTTCTCATTTTCTTTATCCATCATACTAGTCTGAGTTGTTTTGTTTTGCTCTTTTCACTGATGGTCTTGATTGTTTTATTTTTCTTTTTTCTCATTTTCTTTATCCATCATACTAGTCTGAGTTGTTTTGTTTTGCTCTTTTCACTGATGGTCTTGATTGTTTTATTCTCCTAGGTCGCTGAATGGTAATCTTTTAAGTGGAGAATTGTCGGATGTCTTTTAGGGCCTCACTGGATTAATTAATTTGCAAGAATGTCTTTCTAAAGTTGGAAACCTTTTGTTTTCCAATATTTATATGCTGATGCTAACATATTTCTTGGTGTAGTGATTTGTCTTTTAATAACTTAAGTGGACAATTGCCACCCTTTTTGGGGAACTTATCATCTTTAACTACCTTGTGAGTTTCTTCCTGAGGATTTTCCTTTTAGTTTTTGTAAATGTTGTTAATAGTTGGATGGATGATGAATGTATTTACGAATGTAAATGAAAATAAAGAACTTATATATATATATATATATATATATATATATATATATATATATATATATATGTATATATATATATATTATCAATGGAGGATACATTGTTTAAATGGTAATACAAATTTGCCACTAGAGATCATATTTCTTTTTGGTATGAATTACCAATTATCATGATAGCCAACACTCATGCAAAATTACAATCAACTAGAATGTAATGAACTGATGATTTTTGGTGTCTACCAAAATGGCCACTAGAAAATGAATAAAGAATTTGGAAAATACCATTGAACTCTCATGGGTTGGCTCCTCCGCAAGTCCTTGTAGAAAAAGCTTATTCTACAAGGGCTGACACGGGGTCCACTGTGATGTTTGTCTACCACAAAAAAGAGTTACCCCACCATGAAATTTGGATGCCCCAAAAATAAAAATTAATTTAGCCCACGTGAATTTAGAGGTCCCAGTGGATTTTCATTGTTTGCTATGGGCCTGAGTTTTGGAGAATCCAATTAAAATGACAACATGTAGATCATCTGACCCAAAACCAGCTATAATTTAAGATGAAAGCCAGATATGGAAGGAAGAAACCTTTTGTTGTTGATGATCGTGGACAACATTTGAACGACTTGGACAATGCATGGTTGATCTGAACTTTAGATGATTAAATGTGCAGTCCTATTTAAATCATTAAAAATCTGTTAGTCAGTTCAGAGATCAATAAGCATGTAAAAAATGAGTTTTAGCAAATGAAAGATTAAGAGAAATTGGGATACATATGCAACAAATGTCCTTACTCTTGCCTCTCAGGAGTTTCAACACCGGGTCAAGGGTTCGAGTACCCATAGGTGGTGAAATTCCACTAAGGCGTGAGTGTGTGGGGTGTGTGCGCGTGCGTGCGTGTGTTAAAAAAAAGAAGAAGAAAGAATTGTTGTTGATCCAATAACATATCAGGTGTTTTAACCGAAATGAGCCGTGATCGACCATTGAAATGAGCTGCAATCAGCCATGGGAATGAGCTTGTTTGTGGACACTTGTTTGTGGCAATAGGACTGTTGGGCATGAAAACAATTAATATTTAACATAGCCTATTAAACGTGTAGAAATGACTTTCATGTGTGCTCATAATGCTCAAAGAATCATTAGGTGAATATATGATTTTAGTTTGCTTCTCTATTACCTTGGATCTACTTTACTATGCCATGATTTGAATTAGTAGAGAGTATTTTGAGTAGAGGTATTTTACAGTTACAGATTAAGACTGTTTGGTACTGCTCAGGTTTTCAGTTTTGTACAAGTGGGGCCTATTTCTCAATGATCCAAATTGTTGATATTATAGATGTCAGTATGAAGTATGAACACTCCATGCACCAAAAATCTCCCAGATGGGAAAAATCGTACATCTTTCAATTGGGGGCCAACAAAGAAATAGTTAGGAAAGTAATCACAGATAAGGTTCCTATCAACCAATCAAAGTTGAAATATTCTATAACCTACTCCTTGTTGAAGTTCGACTGTTGTCTAAATGCATGTATGCATTTTTTTGGTTAGATATTTGGTTATCATGCTTGGTGGAAAGGTAGATTTTTGGTTATCATGCTTGGTTATCCAAGCACATGGCTGAAATGGGGACAAATTCTTTAACTCAAATGGGAAGCATGCACCCGGTTCTAAGTGAGTACCTCACCCATTATGGCGAAAGCTCGGGTCAAATTCTTTAACTCAAATGGGAGCCGGAGCCTTGTTGTACATTGCTGTAAGATTAAAATGACGGAATATAGGTTTTTTATCAGATTATTTCCAACATTTGTTCTACACTTGCATGTATGATTGCTGCACAATTGTGACTTGTGAAAGGAGAAGAAAGAATGTGTGAACATTTTTTTGCTGCAGGTATTTTGAAGATAGCGTTTTGATTAATTCAGTTTTGTTTTTCATTGCGGCTTGTTCCTTTACAACTATTGTAGAATAAGCTTATTTTACATCTACATGTGGGACCCATATGCACACCCTCTTTTTTTCAGCTGTTGTTAGTTGGAGGGAGTAGGAAAGAAGAATCAGAATTTCTTCATTTTTTTGGTTAGTCTTTTTCCTTTCAAAATCTTTATCATCAAGAAACTTCATGATATTTAACGATTAAGCAGTATAATTTTGAGAAAAAATATTATGAATTGGTATGTTTGAGTGTTTTGGCTTTGTGGTGGATGGACGAGTTCTATCCCAATGTGCATCAGATTGCGGGACACTTGAGTTCTATACCAATGTGCATTAGGTGGTAGGGCACTTTATGTTTCTTTGCATGTCCAATACCGAGTTTTGGGTCAGCCTGATTTTTGTCTTCCAAAAGGAAAATGGGGGGGGGGGGGGGTGGCGCACATGATGGATGGACAATGGAACCTTGCACAGATCATGATGGGCTCCACACATATTGTAGAATATGCTTATTCTACAAATGTCACTGAGGAATCTGACTAGTTGTAGAATAAGCTTATTCTGCTAATGTTGCAGAGAAACATTATCATGCATGAAAATATCTTTTAAAATTTCTTTTGTAGGATGCTTCTATTGATTAGTTGGAGGTCTTCAACAGGGTTGTTTCTTCTGTTTGCATTTTGCTAACCAAAGATGAGGTAAGGATTTATTTCATTTTATCTTATTTTATTTTATTCTTGTTTCCGTTGATTTGCATGAAGTTCAATTTGAGCAGCTCTCTCTCTTATCGATTTTGTGCAGCTTGTAATCACCATGCATGGATGCACTGCTGCTATATGTGATAAAGTGAAGCAGTCAGCAGAAGGTGCAATTCAGGCTGTCATTGAGTTCATTACAACAAGAGGCAATGAGTTGAATGAAATTGATGTTTCAAGGTTCTGGCTGAGCATTGGCACATTATGTATTTTAGTTTGTAAAGTAATTAATGTCTTGGCAAATATCTTATGCCGACCATTTCCATGTCTGCAGGATGACCCAATCTTTGCTTTCTGCTGCAATGTTTGTAACCGAGAAACATCTACATCAGGAAGTTCTTGGTGTGTATCTTTGGTTGATCTTTTTTAATTTTTTTTTTTTTTTTTTTTTTTTTTGTAATACATAATTTCATTTCACTTTAGGCATAGCTTGAAAATATTTTCTAATATGATGAGTGTTACCCAATGTGTATTGGAGCATTGGAGGAGCAACATAACTTTATCTCACTTTTAATCTGTACTCATAATTAGTTACAGATATTGACTGTTCTACTGATTGTTGGTAGGACTTGAGGGGAGTGCTAATGGACAATGGTGGTTGGATGCTATCAAGAAGGCCCTCGAATAAGGAACGACATTTGAACGTGTAGGATCTAGGCAGTTGGCTGGTTTGCATATATCCGCAGGGTAAGTAATTATTCATTGATTGGGAGATTAGAACATGATAATTTCCTTTTCAGCATCTACATTTGACGAACGCCTCATATAGAATCTTCGACCATTTATTGGGGATGTTGATGCTGCTGCATAACCATAGCCTCATGCATAAACAAGACAGGTTAACTTATGCATGTTGGCCCAGCTACATGGGGCTAATGATGATGCTCTTTGTCAAACTTTAAAAACTTTAAAATTCACATAAAACTGATATAAACTCATTTCCTTTTCAATTTCTTTACCAACACTGCTCCTTATCAATAAATAACAAAATATATGGGCTGATTTACTTGATCTATTGACAGCCTCAGAGCTGGTTCCTATGGGTTTTACTAGTGCTAGCCAACTCCATGCATAGAGGCTTGAAACCATTCAGATAACTTCAGGGTCAAGAGAACTTGACAAGATCTTAAAGGGTAAGTTCTGAATGGATCACGCTTCAATTTAAATGTTAGAGCTTGTTTAGGTGCCACTTAAAAATGAATTTATCTCATTTTAGTTAATTGTAATTATGGATTAGAGATCATACTAAAATGAGATGAACTCTATTTTGAGTGGCACCCAAATAGGCCCTTGGTTCTTATCTTGAATCTAAAATTGGTTGACTTTTGGGCAGGAGGAATTGAAACTTGGTCTATTATTTGAGTGGCACCCAAATAGGCCCTTGGTTCATAGATAAAATAAATAAATATACAAATAAATGAAGTCTCTATTTACTTTCCCCTTTCCATCTTTTGATTATTCCTTCATTTCTCATGCATTCAGGTTTGCCAACCTTGCAAATTGAAAAGCTTGTGCAAATTTGTGAACCAGAGAGTAAATAAAAGGTGGAACTTAGATTTAAAAGATGCATCGAGGGTCCTTACTGTATATGGCTTGGACTCATTGCCCCAGCAGCTGATAGTATCTGATGCATAAAGGTTTCCATCAGCAAATTGCTGAAGGTGGCAGTTCAACTCGGCAAATAACCGTGCAGTCTTGACAGTTTTCGGGTATGCTTTTCCAAATGCATCCATTTTCATATACTACACCCTTTAGGCAGATGTGCTTTTGTTTGGTGAAACTAAACGATTGCTAGATATATTTGTTTAGCTGCATTTTTCTAGTGTGGTTTACATGCTCTATGTACTTATGGGTTGAATGGGTCTCATTTTATTGATGGTCCATGTGGTGATATCATTTTTTTCCTGATGTGTCATTATCTTATGCATAGTTTCCATTCGAGTTTAAGAGTTGATGTACACATTCATAGATGCATGTGCATGCTTTCCAACTCTTATATGGTTTCAAACATCTGGTAAAAGCTGGGGCAAGTTTTTGAGTAAAATCTGGGGAATGGAATTCTTGGGGAATGTAAAAACCAACAAAAAAGTGTAAACCAAACATGTTTTCTTTGTAATAACTAAGAAATTACTGAAGCCGAGAAATATAGAAACTAACAACCTAACACTCACTAAAACTCTCAACTTGGCCTTGCCATTTCTTATATAGTGGTTAGTTGCCATTTAATTTTTTGTTGTTATTTGACTTGTCATCCTCTAATTTATTGTATGCTGTACAAAGGTTGCTGGAAATGGAAGCCCTTCGACTCTTATTTGCTTTGCATCAAAGACTACCAATGCAGGACAGATTACATCGAAGTTGCATGTGATCGAACTTGGTGCCTAACCAGGTTTGCTCCTAGCATTTACGTGAATTTCAGCTTCATGTTGTTCCATTGTTTCGCTCCGCATGTTCTTGCCCCTCTAGAAATAGAGATGACATTGATAGTTCTCTATTGTAGCAGATTAGTGTTGGTTGTCTTTACCTGCGGCAGAAAGAAATCCATGGTTATATCGGCTCTTGTACCTAACGCAAGCATTTTTTCCTGGTAATGGGTGAGTTGATTGTTGACTCAGATGGTGTTTTGGATTGGTAGTCCATTATGGTTTTAGCCTTGTCATTGGTGGAAGACATGGGATCCACCCAATAAGTGATAGGACCCTCTATTTTTCTTGTAGGCACTCTATTTCAGCCTCGAATGAGAAGCTAAAAAAGGTGAGCTCTATGGTTTTGTTTTTGTGCTAAAATGATTTTTGTTCTTTGTCAATCTTTTAGTTTTATTTATTTATAATTTTATTTCATGTGTACTTGTGAGAAACCCACTGTGCATACACGTAATTGTATTCATGAATAGGATGGCCTAGACTTTTAGTTGTTTAGGTTAGCTTCACTTGGGCCATTTCCTCTTTATCGAATCGAGTTGTTACCAATTTTGCGAATAGGATTCTTATTAAACAATCGTGTGAATTATTTTTTGAACGACTCTGGTGTAATATTCAAACAAATAAATAAATAATTTATGATATATTTCTTAATTTATCGATATTTTAGCGACTGACCAAATCCGTGGCTAATTTCTCAACAAGACCGACGACGGGGACGCTCTTCATATTAGCGACGGACTTTATCCGTCGCAAATATTTTAAATGCCACCTCACTTTTTTCCGAGTTTCAGCGACGGATTTTTTTTATTTTTTTCGACAGATCTTATCCGTCGGTAATATGCGACAGGCCTTATTTGTCACAAATTAAATGATGGATTTTATCCGTTGGGAAAAAAACGACCCAGTAAACAGCAACTGACGAAATCTATCGTTGATTTGGTTTTACGATGGATTTGGTCCGTCGTAAAACCACAAATTTTGTGTAGTGTCAAATTTCCCAAGTAGTGGATTTAATTATGAAAATGACTTTTAAACTTTCTAGACAAGCTACCGCCATACGAAACAATGACGGACAAAATGGCATTTTTATCTTAAAAAAATAAATAAAAAGCTGGCCTAGGACTAAAAGAACAACAACTAGTAATACACGTCCAAAACCCAAGTTTCATAAGAGCTCAGGGCTATTGTCATGAGAAAAACCCATCCCGTCCCATGCAGCAATGTTTTCCTCTAAATAATAAAATCATCTGGTAAATCATGCCATAACAAATCAGTTGCAAAATCCTGGTCTTAGAGTAATGGACACTCCGTAAATCTGGACCTTTGACTGTATTCTCTTGACCATCTATTTAACGTCACTACTTTAAGCTTTTGAACATAATTTCTATATTTAGGCTGATGTCAGCCAACAACATGAAAACATGGACAGATTTGGGTTGAGCAACATCTACATTAGGATCAGATTATGTGAGACGCTGTATCCACCCAAGTTAGTGGGACTGACTGTAGGGCTCACAGTCATTATGTGCCTTAAATTCACATGGTTCAACAATTTTGAAAGCTTATTTTAGAGCATAATCCAAAAAATGAAGCAGCTCCACATCCTAGATGGACCATGGTGTAGGAGACTGGTGATTGACTATTAAAAGCTTCTTGTGGGCCATATAGACTTTGGATTAAGATGATATTTGTGTAGTCTCTTTCTCTATTTGTGGCCTTATCAAAAGGTTGGATGGAAAATAAGTATTCTGGTAAAATCCATTAAGTTTTTAATGGAAAACAAATATTCTGGTGAAATTCATCAAGTTTTAATTGGTTGGGATTCAATCATGACTGTTTCATGTGCTGTGCCCTACTTAAGATTTGAGTCAGCTTCAATTTTTGAATCATGCCCTAAAACGAGCCTTCAAAATGGTTGGCCGACGTGGATTTAAGGCACATACATCATTGTAAGGCCCACAGTTAGGGTTCCACCTATCTAGGTGGATATGGGGTCTCACCTAATCCGCTCCTGCACTTCTCCGTATCTTTGTTCTCTACACCCCAGTATGATTAGGTGAGGCCCTAACCGTGAGGCCCACCTTAATATATGTGTTGTATATCCATGATGAAGATAGCTAATTTTAGAGCATGGTCCCCCAAAATGAAACAAATCCAAATCTCAAGTGGGCCACATGGTAGGGAATGAATGCCTACCATTAAAAACACTTGGGTGGCACAAAAGTTTTGGATCAAGTTGAAATTTGTGTTTTCCCTTCATTCAGGCACGTGTGACCTTCTCAAAAAGTTGGATAACAAATAAACATTATTTATAAATGATGGGTGTTCCATTACCATTGTTTCTTATGGTGTGATTGACTTGAGATTTGGATTTATTTCAATTTTAGGAGAATGCCTTATAAAAAACAAAAACAGACAATAGGTCACAGGGTTAGGGCCTCGCCTACTCTACTCCCTTCTACAAGAGAAAAGGCATCAACGAATTCTAAGTTTAGAATGATAAATAATTAAATGAAAGAATAATAATCAAAGACCGAAGGTAGTTCATCAACTTGAGGAATTACATGACCCTTTGAAGTTTTTGGGTAGAATAATCAGGTTTGAATTTTCCATAAGTGAGCTAATCTCTCATTTATCCACACCGTTGATATATTGGGCCTTACCGTGGATACGCTTCAAAAATTTTCTCAATAAGAAAATCCCGAGGCCTGCACAGGGAAAGGGAAAAATTAAATAAGAACCGGTCCACAATTAGAAATAGGCTCAAGATTGGTGGCTAAGATCTCCTAATATGGGAAAGTTTTGAGCATGGTCCACCGTGAGCCAAGGGCCTCATTTTTGGCTATCAGAACCGTTTGAGGAGAGGTCACGTTCTCCCAGCTCACTGATCCGACTAGATGAATTTTTAATTTGGGTGGCCTAAAACTGTCCTGAGAAGGGAAGTGGATAGGCTTGTGTACCACACACCACCTACTTTTTTTTTTTTTGGGTTAGCTTGTTAGTGATAGGGTTTTCTCCCTGGTTTAGTCGACCGGTCAAGGGTGGCGCTCGACCAGTCGAGTGGGGCTCAACTCAAAGTCCAGCGACAAATTGATTTAATTCCTCCACGCTGCTCAACCAGTCGAGGAGTCTACTAGACCGGTCGAGGACTCTACTCGACTAGTCGAGGTTACGCAGATTCTAGTCCGATTTTGTGCGGGATTCGAAAATTTGAAGCGGTTTTTCGCACCCATGCAAAAGGGAGTTGCCTAAACTATAAATAGGGGTTCCTACGGCTTTTCTAAGTAATGCAAGAGGGTTTCCTAAAACTTTACAAGGGTTTGCTAAAGGGTTTAGGGCTATCAAAGGTGAGAGAGAGGAAGCTTGTGGAAGGGAGGTTATGATCATATAGGTAATCTATTGTGCACTCGATATCTCAACGCTTCTACGTGCTCATAATCGGTGAGATCTCTCCATTTTTTTCGTTATTGTCTTATTGTTTATCCACTCATGCGTGAGTGAAGAAGGTTTGATCCAAGCGGTGTGTGCTTGTAATCGGTTGTAACGTTCTACTTCATAGTGGATTGCTAATCTGGGTGAGGTCCCGTGGTTTTTACCTCTTTCAGGGTTTTCCACTTAAAAATCTCGTGTCATGTGGTTTATGCTTTGATTTATTTCATTGCTTTATTTTCCCATAATTCTAGTGTTTTTAGGAAGCTAGATCCTAAGGTTTTGTGCAAGGCCCCCAACAAAGTGGTATCAGAGCTAAGTTCATTGATCGGAGTGGGATCGGTTCTGAATTATGGAAGGTAGCTCATCAAGGATGATCAATCTCAATGGTTCTAACTAGACCATATGGAAGGCTAAGAGGGAGGACTTGCTTTATTGCAAGGACTTGTATTCTCTAATTCAAGGCATATCAACAAAGTCAAAGGATATGTTAGATGATGATTGGAAGAAATTGGACTGGAAGGCGGTGAGGTTTATTAGACAAAGGTTGGACGATTTCGTATTCCACCATGTGTCTATGGAAACCTCAGCCGGTAGCCTATGGTTGAAATTGCAAGGGCTGTATGAGAGGAAGATAGCCGACAATAAGATTTTCCTGATACGACGACTTGTGAATCTCAAGTTCAAAAATAGTGGTTATGTGGCTGAGCACATGAATGAGGTCAGCAATATTTTAAACCAACTCTCCGCTATGAAGATGGTCCTGGATGATGAATTACAGGCTCTGCTATTGCTTAGCTCATTGCCTGATAGTTGGGAGACATTGGTGGTATCTCTAAGTAACTCTGCGCCAGACGAAAAGGTATTCATGGAACAGGTAACTAGCTGTCTCTTCAATGAGGATACAAGGAGGAAGTCTCAGGAGTCTACTCAGCAAGAGACCCTTGTAACACAAGAACAAGCCATACAATATCAGAGTAAACAAAAATACTGACAAGTACATGAGTCATCTAGTATCAAAGTAAGCAATATAAATCAGTTATGCAAATGAGGAGCCAAAGATAGCCAAATATTAGATGGTGAGGGTACAATGCAATATGTAAATCCTGCTAAGTCCGTCTAGGTCATATAAGTGCAGAAACATAGCAACCTAAAATGCTAAATGCCGCGAATGCAATGCAATATGTGATGCGAATGAAATAAACAACCTGGAGTGAATTCGAGATGATAGTACGTAGTATCACAGGCTATAGGGTCCATCACAAGGGACTTCTATATAAACCAGTCCTATACCTAAATTTGGATATCAGACTCAACGTGGTAAACTCCTGATCTCAGGTTAGTCGTGCACCCCAACCGAAATCCTGGCCATTGCGAAGGTACACGTAACAAATAGTTGCGCATCACCAGCCCGAGTGAATAGTGAATAAATGAATGAGCATGCAACTCCTACACAATAAGTCCACATATCAGCACCGTACATCTCTAGGATCATCACCGGAGTCTAGTACACTCCAAGCTGGCTACCGCCCCAGTTGACCGCATAACCCAGCAAGTGGAAAAGACCTCACTACCCACTTACCAGTAGTATATCAATACCTACTCAGCTCATCGATAGCGGACCCATTTAGGAGCTGGTCAAACTCAGCCTAGCTTATGGCCCCCTCACTCAGGCGGATAAGGCCACACTCCCTCCCAATCGACCACGATACAGTGGGAGACGCGGCCTACTGGTATTCGGCACTCGGGGGCTCATATATCCACTTGGTCTAGATGTTGGGGCGTCTCCTGGCCTCGAAGGTTTATGGACTTTCACCCATGGACATCCAAAGTGCCCAGATGCTCGAACCAAACATTTTCGGTGTCCCATTTGGCCATCCATGAATGCTTGTGGAGGTCACAGCCCTGATGTCGCTAGGGTGTACAGTAATCACAATCACA
This sequence comes from Magnolia sinica, assembly GCF_029962835.1. Taxonomy (NCBI): domain Eukaryota; kingdom Viridiplantae; phylum Streptophyta; class Magnoliopsida; order Magnoliales; family Magnoliaceae; genus Magnolia; species Magnolia sinica. Next base: position 87,120,641 of record NC_080577.1, read on the forward strand.
CAATGTAAGATGCATGAGTCATGTAGTCCAATCATGCATCAATCCTGTGCATATCGTGTGCTCATGTGGGATAACTCCACCTATCAGGGAGTCATAAACCATCTGTACTATGGCATATGCAAGGGTTAATCACATCTCATAATAAACATGCAGATTATACATATGGGCATGTATCATGATGTTATGTTATCACATACTCATAATGTGTATCAATAATCGACATCAACAATCAGCCTCGAAATGTGGACATTTAACCAACATTGCCCCTAAGGAATGGTCCACATAAAGCCAAACATATAATGGGCCCACGGCCTTACACAAAAGCCTAATATACAACACAATAGGCCTTACTCAAGGGCCACATATACACAATAGGTGGGCCCTGCTCATGGGCCTCAAATACATGACATGCAGGCCCTGCACATGGGTCTCAAATACATCAAATGGGTCATGCATTATGGACCTAATACATATCACAATGGGCCTTACCCATAGGCCACGAATACATCACAATGGGCCTTGCCCATGGGCCATGAATACATCACAATGGGCCTTGCCCATGGGCCTCAAATACATCACAATGGGCCCCATCACATAGACCTCCTATTCATCACATTAGGCCTTAAACATGGGCTACATATACATCACACAGGCTGAATACACATCACAATGGGCCTTAACTATGTGTCGCATATTCATCATATAGGTCTCGACAATCGGCCTTAGCAATCGAAATCGGCCTCGATTATCAGAATCGACACTCAGAATCGGCCTTGATCCTTGGCCTCGATAATCGGAATCGGCTTATATAATTGGCCTTGATACTCGACCTCAACAATCGGAATCGGCCTCGATACTCGGCCTTGACAATCGGAATCGGCATATACAATCGGCCTCGATAAATCGGAATTGGCCTCGATACGCAGCCTCGACAATCGGAATCGGCCTCGATACGTGGCCTCGACAATCGGAATCGGCCTTGACAATCGGAATCGGCCTATACAATCAACCTCGACAAATCGGAATCGGCCTATACAATCGGCCTCGACAAATCGAAATCGGCCTATACAATGGGCCTCGACAAATCGAAATCGGCCTATACGATCGACCTCGACAAATCGGAATCGGCCTCGATACTCGGCCTCGACAATCGGAATCGGCCTATACAATCGGCCTTGAGAAATCAAAAATCAGCCTATACAATCGGCCTCGACAAATCGGAATCGGCCTATACAATCGGCCTCGACAAATCGGAATCGGCTTATACAATCGGCCTCGATAAATCAGAATTGGCCTCGACAATTGGAATCGGCCTATACAATTGGCCTTAACAAATCGAAAATCGGCCTCGACAAATCGGAATTGGCCTATATAATCAGCTTTGGCAAATCGGAAGGCCTCGACAATCGGAATCAACCTATACAATCGGCCTCGACAAATCGAAAATCGGCCTATATAATCGGCCTCAACAAATCAGAATCGGCCTATACAATCGGCCTCGACAAATCGGAATTGGCCAAACAAGGCCGAGGGAAGGTCACAATGTGGACATCTAACCATCATCGCTCGGCAATGTGGACATTTAACCAACATTGTTCCCAAGGAGTGGCTCACATAGAGCCAAACATCATAGTAGGCCCATGGCCTCACACAAGGGCCTAATATTCATCACCATGGGCCTCACTCAAGGGCCTAATACACATTATATTGGGCCTCATACCTGGGCCTCAATTACATCACAATGGGCCTCGCCAAATAGGCCATGAATATACAACAATGGGCCTAATATATATCACAATGGGCTACGACCCACGGGCATCGAATACGCGTTGGCCCCATCACATGGGCCATTAATACATTTCAATGGGCCACGACCTATGGGCCTCAGATACAACAAGTGGGCCGCACCAATGGGCCTCATACATCACATCGGGCCGCATCGATGGGCCATAAATACATCACGTGGGCCTGATTTAAAGGCCACAAATACATCACGACGGGCCTTACATAATGGCCTTATATACTTCAGATGGGGCTCACCACATGGACTAATACACAACACAATGGGCCTCATACCTGGGCCTCAATTACATCACAATAGGCCGCAGGGATGGGCCATAAATACGTCCGAGTGGGCCCCATGGATGGGCCATAAATTCGTCAAGGTGGGGCCCACCATAATGTATATTCTCCATCCAGTTTGATTGTAAGGTCACAAAGACCTGGATTAAGAGGGAAAATGAATGTCATGTAGATCCAAAACTTCCGTGACCCAAAAAGGGTTTCAATGGTAGCCGTTCAATCCTCCACTGCATTTGTAGTGTGGTCCACCTAATAAACAGTGCGGATATACAACATATTTATCAAAGGTGGGTCCCACCATCTAACCATCTGGACGGTGCGGACGGCACATGTGCCACAGCAGGCCCACTGTCCCAAATAGCTGGACGGTGAAGGATAAAACACACGCCATGGTGGACCCATGAATGGACGGTGCAGATAAAATGCATGCACCAGATGGGTTAGCACCATCTGGATGGTCTGGATCGCTGGGTGTCTGGACGATCTAGATAAGATGCATAAATCAAAGTGGGGCCACAGAACCGCTGGACAGTGTGAATTTAAATCCATATATCTGGTGGGTCCTTTAGATGGACAGTGTGATCATAACACAAACATCAAGGTGGGTCCACGTGGTGGCCCACCTGATATTTGTAATTTCCCTCCAGCAGCAGGCATATACAGCACACATCACCTAGACTCCACACACAAGCCATGGACGGTGTGGATTGCTGGTAAAACGTACATCAGGTGGGACCCTAGAACTTGTTGACGTCAATCAGCATGGTGGGCCCCACGTTATGTACTGCTTGGATTTAATACATACATCAACACCTGGACGACGTGACTACAAAAATTCATCATGATGGTCCTCACCGTCCAGATCACTGGACGGTGCGGATACAACACATATCTCATACATGGGTCCCACAGGACCGTCCTGCACGTACGGACGGCCTAGTTATGGAAAACATATATCACGGTGGTCCCTACCAGCTTGCTGACGTCAATACTTCAGCTATATAGCTAATGTAAGGTACATCAGCCAATCAGCTTTCCCATAAGTGGGGTCCACATGCACCGTGGACTAGGATGTACAACCAGTGTGGCTCCACCGTCCAAATAGCTGGACGGTGTGGATCTGGCCCATAACAGAGATGGACGGTTAGGATATGATACCTATGATCAGAGCCACAGACACGTGTGAAATCCATACGTGAATGGACAGTTTGGATATAACAATACCTCGTGGTGGGACACACCATCCACGTGTCTAGACGGTGTGGATCCCACATGTCTCTGGCCCACCACGTGGAAATGGATGAACAGTATACAAGGCATCCCTCTAGTGGGGCCACCTCCACACATGCAGCATGTGTGGAGTGGTCCCACATGGGCGGTTGGAGTATAATACATACCTCATGTCAGGCTTCAAAACAGAGCTTGTATAGCTAGTGGAGGTACTCCAGCGTCCATCCTCCTCCAACCTCCAAGTGGAGGTGTGGATGAACAGGCACCACAATGGGTCCACACGTGTGGGACCCACCAGATGGACAGCTGCTATATGTGCTTTCCTGATTGTCTAGTCCTACGAACGGCCTGGATGAGGCGTTACATTAAGGTAGGCTCTACAGCATGGATGAGACGCATGCATCATTGGTGGGACACACATATAGAGAGAGAGAGAGATCGGAGTAGCGGAGGGGCCCCGCCACTATGGGCCCCTTAAACAAATCATACATCAAGATGGGTCCTACCACAAGTGGGCCCTCAAATCATCAAATCCAAGCAAAAATTATAAATTTAATCTTAGAAAAACACCCACCTCAAGATCTCTTCTTCCTTCTTCTGCCAAGGCATCCTAGAGCTTCATGGAACATGATTTAATGGTGTGGATGAGATTTGGAGGGTGGGATTGGGTGGTAGGAAGGTGGGCCACACTAGCTCTCTCTCATGGAGATAGCTTAGACGGTTGCTCTCATGGTAGCATGGAATGGAGTAAGAAAATGAGAGAGAGAGAGAGAGAGAGAGAGAGAGAGAGAGAGAGAGAGGGAGGAGTGGTGAGATGGAGTGATGGGATGAGAGGGCATGGTGCTTGTTGACTTGTGGTAAGAAATGAATGGAATGGTATGGGTTGTGTAAGAGAGAGTTGACTTGGGGAATGGGAAAGGGATGGGCTAGGTAAGGTTGTGTACTTAACATTGATTGATGGATTGATGTGAGGTGCAGTAGAGATTCCCTAGATATTCGCAACGCGCGGCGTTTTTCTCGAATTGAACGCGGGCCCACATCTCCTGGCCTGGGTATCGCCTTGGCGTATAATACGCGGTGTCGGAACCACGGCGACAGCGCAGTCGCTAAGGTATAAGTTTCGGGTCGAGCCGACTCTGGAATATGGGATACAACTTAAGATCGCGCGTAACTGCTAATTATGGATCGTGGGTTGTCAGAATTTGACAGGGAGGACCGCGGAAGCCTACGGAACAATACGGGGTAGGATACGAGTCTTATAGTGGACGTTCAATCTCCATCGTTTGTTGTGGTGTGGTCCACCTGAGGTTTGGATCTGACTCATTTTAGGCCTCATGCCTGAAAACGAGCTAGTAAAATGAATGGATGGCATGGATAAAGCACATACATTATGGTGGGCCTACAAGTACTAGAGGGGTCACTAATGAATGGGAGTCCTTATAAAGAGAGCTTATTTCTACTACTATGTGTAGGGTCAGTAGTATGTAATCTGTCACGCACACTCACACACCCACGTATTCACACAATAACGGACTTTCACCATGGCTACTCGAACCCTGATCTCGTGTTCAAACTCTTTAAGCGTACTGGTGAGTAGAGTTGAATCAGCTCGATAGACTCGACTCGTATGACTCGTTCAGACCAGACTTGACCCGAACTGAGTGGGTGAATTGATCAGAACGGAGTAGACTTCACCCAATCTGAATTCAAACCGAGTCGAGTCCTAGTCACCTAGTAAATCGACTCGACTCAACTCGAAGCCTGACTCGTCCAGGCTTGACTCAACTCGAAACTTGACTCGACTCGACTCAGGTTCAAATTGTATATATATTAAAAAAAAACCTAATGGTCATGGATTGAATAGAGAAAGAAGTTAAGGGGCTCATATTTGACAGATTTCAAGCAACCATTGTAGCCACTCCTATCTCTTCTAGACCTAAGCGACCTTACAACTTTCATATAGAAGTAGCGCTTTCGATCTTATTCTCATATAAACCCTACCTTCCACACGACCGCACCCAACCTGATCTCTCTCCCTCCCTCCCTCCCTCCTCGTCTCTCGAGCCCAGCAACCACCCACCACCACTAGCTACCAAGCCACCCTCCTCCTCCTCTCTCTCTCCCTTCTCCACTCCCTCCCTCATCTCTTAAGCCCGACAATTGCTTGTCTCGACTCAGGCAGTGTCGCAATAGCTAGTCTGGACTATTCGCACCCGTCCGGCCACTTGGCCCTACCTAATTAAGGTAATTTATTAATTTTTATAATTTTATTTATTAATTCCTAATTTGGGGAGTCGTAAAATTGGGGTCGGGTATGGTTGAAATCAAGTGCATTCGGTATGGCTATGGTGTGCGTCTGGGCTGGCTCAGTTGCAGTCTATATGGGTGTGGACCATGTGGTGCATTCGGGCTGGCTCGGGGTATGACCAAGCTAGCTGTGGTGCGTCTGGGTTGGCTCAGGTGCGACCGGGTTGGGTGTGGACCGTGTGGTGCATCCAGGCTGGCTCGAGTGTGGCTAGGCTGGCTGTGGTACGTCTAGGTTGGCTCAGGTGCGACTAGGCTGGCTGTGGTACGTCCGGGTTGGCTGTGGCCCGTGTGGTGCATTTGGTATCGCTCGGGATGCGTCATTTCTAAACCCTAAACCTAAACCCTAAACCTAAACTTTAAACCCTAAACCCAAACACCAAACCTTAAACCTAATCCCTAAACCCTAAACCCTAAATCTAATCCCTAAACGCTAAGCCTAAAATCTAAACCCTAAACCTAAACCCAAACCCTAAACCCTAAACCTAATCCCTAAACCCTAAACCCAAACCCTAAAACTAATCCCTAAACCCTAAAACCTAAACCTAAACTCTAAACCCTAAAACCTAAACAACTAAGTGTTTTATTTTTTTGAATTAAACAATTAGTGGTTTATTTTTGTGAATTATGGATTACATTGCTTATTGTTAGCTTATTATTGTTCATTAGCCCAATGTGGTTTATTTTGTGAATTAGATAATTAGTTGCCCATATCAGAATTTCTATGTGGCCAAACATAGATATAATGTGTTTTTTGTGGCATAGAAATCGCTCAAATTGTCCTATTTTTCACAGTTCAAGGTTAGATAAATAGTATACTTTCATATAACCTATTTAAATGCTCATACATTTTCTGTGCTCCATCTCCCAATTTCTCTTTGGATATGCTTCTTATTTTTTATTTCTCATGTCAAATATCTTCACATTTTTTAGACATTTGATATGAGAATGAAATGGAAGATCAAATTATTTGAATAGACATAGGGAGATGCTGCCGAAATTTCGGTGTTGGTGTTTAAATGGAAATATGAAAGTATTATAATCTATCTAACCTTAGATGGGTAACTAATTTAGGGTTTAGTATAATTTTTAATGCATTATAGTGCTAATCTGATTTAGTATATTTCAATTAGTAGATGACTAGTGAGAAAATTTTCAATACCCTTGGCAGTTTGTCAATCACTTCGCCGATGATCTTGGATGAAGGATTAGGTCTACAAGATGAAGATGTGCCCATTGAGATTAGTACCTCACAGAATTCAATAAAAGAATAAAAAGATCGGTAGTGTGGAAAGATTTTGAAGAAGTAACCCTAAAGAATAATATAGTGAAGATACAGTGCAAGTACTGCAAGGCTCGATATGCTAAACAAGTAGACAAATGGACTATACTATAAAGAAACACCTATTGAAGTGTCATAAAAATGTGAGAAGCCAGACCTTAGGCCAATAGACACTTTCATTTACCCAATCTTTTGTGGATCCATCGCAATGTACCTTGTCCACCTATAAGTATAATAAGGACCATGTGAATGACTTGACGACCAAATTTATTATTGCAAATGAAAACCATTTCAGATGATAAAGAGTCCATCTTTTGTCGAAATAGCCAAAGATGTTAACCCCATATATGATAAGGTCTCTTATATAATAATAAAGAGAGTGTACATGAAGATGTATGTAGACAAGAATGTTAAGTTGAAAGGACATCATGCATAAGTTTTCCGAATAAGCCCGATATCAAATTTATGAACAACATTAAATCAACGAAAGGGGTATATGTTACTGACTGCCCACTACATTGATGTTGAATGGAGGCTCTGTAAAAAAGTTATAAATTTTCGCTATCTTATACCTCCTCACGCTGGTTTGATGATTTCAGACTGCATTTACATCTGCCTTATGGAGTGTGGCATTGAGAAGAAAATATCCTTAATAACTTTATACAATGCCTCCATAAACGTTAGCATGATAAAGAATTGCGGAACTAGGTTAGGGCCACCGGTGGCTTATATTTCGATGGGAAAATATTTCATGTTAGGTGTTGTGCCCACATTCTAAACTTGATAGTACAAGACGAACTTAAAGCAATTGAGCTAATAATCGAGAACATAAGAGAGAGTATGAAGTACATACAAGGGTCGTCTATACGATTAAATACATGCAATGAGATAATGAAACGATATAATTTCTCATCTCAGAGAACGATAAAGTTGGATGTCATGACATGTTGGAATTCAACTTCGAAATATTAGATTCAGCAATAGCTTTCAGAGATGCATTCTCTCACTATGCGGAGCGTGATAATGCATATTAGTGGTTGCCTTCTTATGATGATTGGACAAGAGCTGAAGCACTTCACAAGTTCGTTTCAATTTCTTACGATACAACAAAGATTTTTTCAGAAATAAAGTTTGATCCCACTAGAGCACTATGGATCGCACATGGGCCATCCACCCTTCTCATGTGAGATCCAACGTGTCTCAAGTTTGATCCACCTGTCACACCCCAATCCCGAGTACCTAAGCAACAAGGCCCAGATCCCAAGGTCTAGGTGTGAACATTAAATAAAGACGCACATGAGAGTAGCACCCCCATGCTTGAGTAGTCAATTTAGCGACTACATGACAATTTGAAATCAGAGTGGCGTAAACCATCACAGTAATAACAAAGATGGGCATATATAACTAAACTAGAGTGTCAAAGTAATCATCCAAAATGTAATCAAGTCTAAATCCCTTAGCTAGGGATAACACAACCATAGTAAACAAGATATACATAATATAAACTAACACATAGCATATGTCTAGTGGAATGCATAAGAGGCCTACATAGTGAAGAAATACTCCCAATATTAACGTGCGACATGATATCTAAGCATGTATGTGATTAGAATGAGAATTTACAATATGCAATTCGCACATAATATTTATATATGAAATACAATGAAATAACATAGCGCATAAATCACACATGGCAGATCTTATCTAGTGTGTACGTAGGGTGTAAAAACTAATCTCGAGATTGAGGGTGTACATCTAGCTGGCATGCAACAATCCCTAATAGCCACCTGCCGATAAAGTATGAAAAAGCATGTCCATACTAACTAGCCAACCCGTTAAAATCCACAACAGAAAAGGGATGCCTCATAGTTAACTAGCTAGCCGATAAAATGCTCGAAAGTACGTCTATACAATTTAGGCGTTCGGTAAAATCCACATGCTTCAGATGCCTATTATCAACCATCATCCACCTAAGCTATGGTAACCTAACATACCAAAATTCTAAGTTGGAGATGTGCGTCCCACTAGCATCCAACGCCCATAGTGGCTGACTAGCTAGTAAAATATAGAGAAAAGTACGTCCATACTAGTTAGGCACCCAGTAAAATCTTCATGGTCGGATGTATTTCTCCAACTGACCTACTCCAAGCTACCAACACTTAGTTTGCAAGCAACGGATTCAGACAACAGATCCTACAAAAATTCATGTTCTAACCAAATTAAGTTGGGGGCTCGCATCTAGCTGACGTGTAAAATCTATAATGGCTAACTATCTGGTAAAATATAGAGAAAAGTACTCTCATACTGGTAGGCACCCGGTAAAATCTCCACGCCTTAGATGCCCTCATCCAACCGATATTAATCCTAATTATAACCATCAAATGATGCAAGAAATCCCTCAGACCAACAACCTTTTTAGTATAAACAGGGTATCAGCCTAAGGCAACTCATGCAAAAAAAAAAAAGTCATAAAAAGGACAACAATGGATCTTCCAAGAAAAACCACGAGGGGTAAATATCAAAACGGGGATCTTTCAACTATAAAATAGGACTAATAATCCAAAATTTCCTTCATACAAATCGTAAAGGTAACAACTAGATACACTTGAATAACTTTGTAAATACAATAGTTAACATGCGTGCATGATTCATAAAAGTAGCAACCTAGTCCGTATATGTATAACTATAGATGACTGCAAGGCATATACAATTAAACTTATATATACATAGTTCATGGCAACAAATCAAAACATATAATAATCCATAAAAAATTTAATTGGATGATTTAAATAATTTATAACGGTTATAATTCATGGTGCTTAATTAAGTTATCAAGGAAGAACAATTCACAACACATTACCTTACAAGATCATCAACAAAACCTTCACATGCTTAATAAGAAAACAAGCAATCAATTACATATAAAACGAACATCAGTTAAACACATCATGGAAAGCTTGAAGGGTAATTCTTTACCTTATCGTGGTCATAGTTTATAGGTTCGAGTGCTCCAATATGAATCTCACTACCGAATGGTGACTCCCTACAAGTGAAAATTGGGGGTTTGGGGGAAAACCAAATCTTAATTCCATAATCGAAGGTTAGAATCGAAATTCATCTAAATTAAACCTAATTTGGAAGCTAATATTGGATTTATACTAACTAAATTGCCTATGGTAACTCAATTCGACGATGTAGCCCTAAATTTAGGCTGGGAAGGATTATCCAGCACCACAACACCAATAGAAAACTCAAGCACACAACTCGGCAATGACTACATATCAATCTAGCTTTGGAAATCTCATTTGCAAGTGCTAGATAGATCGCAAGCAACATGCATGTGCCGACGAAGGGTAGACCCACACATGCATTGTGGCCCCGCACACTCATCTCTCACGATCTAGGTATGCTTCTCTCTCCCCATCTCCATCTCTCTCTCTCTCTCTCTCTCAATCCATCTCTCTCTCCCTCTCAATCCATCTCTCATTCTCTGAAATGAAAAGAAATGAGTAGAAAGCTATTTATAGTCCCAATCGAAAAGTTGTTAAATTGTAAGAGTATTAAAATTCAAGGACCATCAGTTGGATCAACTCCAACCGATAGAACATGATTTTCTCAGGTTATCGGGCTACACAGATCGATCGAACTGAAGGGGTAGTCAGTCAGACTGACTGAACTAGGTTTCGAGCACTAATTTGGGCTTATTCATTGCTCTAAGATATAGGGTCTAAATACAAGCCTCTACTGGTTGACCTAAGGCTCATGTACTAGGTTTGATGTTGTTCCGAACGCTAAAGGGATGGATGAACCTATTGAACAGACTGGGTAGGTTATCATACAGATAAAACATTCGATTCAATGCATTTTAACGCGGCTCTACCTAGTCAAACACTCTAGGACAAGAGATCAAGGGACCTAACGATTCGAGTCTTGCGGGGTTTGAGACGGTGCAATCAGCTGAGGTAAGGAATCTATCGAGTTCTAAGTTTCTAAAGTCAGGGTTTGTTAACACATTTCTAAGTTACCCATATTCATCTATGAACACAATCAAATCAAGCCAATGGTTTCTTGAATTAGGCTTTTCGCTAAAAAATCTAGGTTTTCAAGAGGAGGATACATGTGTAAGCACATGCAATCACACAACAAATCAAGAAAAAATTATCTTGTGACACCCGAGGATTTTAATACCTAAGGATTAGAGGACCGGGACGTTACACTACCCCTCCCAGGTGAGATCCATAGTATCGGCATCCACTTTTTCATTCATAAAAATTACATCCACATTCACATTTTCATTCATTTAATTCAAATTCAACATTCACATTTACATTCACATATTCATTCATTCAATTCAACATTCATATCCACAGCCACTTTCATATCCACACTTTCATTCATTCAATTCAAATTCAACATCCACATCCACATATTCATTCATTCAATTGAAAAATCACATCCACAACCGCATCTGTAACACCTAGAACCTGCTACCCGACTATAACGACTTGGGTCCCGAGTTCAGGGTCAAAATTCTCACATGCTTACATAATATGGTTAACATTTGGCTCAAAATTCACAATTAAAGTCATATTTAATAACATAACATTAATTAAAAGGAGAATATAACTATACCAAACGAAGAACAATATACGTCAGTATTCAAACAAATATAAAATTCAAACCTACAACCGGGGATATACAACACAATATCCAAAATGTAAGAGAGTATAACGCTAATCAAAATGGAAAAAAGGAAGAGTGCTCTGCAAATCTCAACTCGGGCCTATGCTCTCGACTATGCTCCTCAATCACCATGTCTTACTCATAGGTCACCTGTATATGTTAAATAAAAGGCGTCGGAGGCCAACATAGTGGAGAAATACCCCTAAAATTATACACACAACATAATAAATAAGTATAGAATCACGATAAAAGAATCATGCATGCATACAGGTTATACATATTGTTCATGCTCACAATGAGAAATGCATATACATCAATACAATGAGCATTCACATTGATTAAATCCTAATCAAACGCTAAAACACATGAATCATACTTAAGGATTGAGGATGAGCATCTAACTGGCATGTGAATGACCCCTCATGGCTAATCAGTTGACAAAAGTACAAGAAAGCATATCCGTACTGCTATCTATCTGGCAAAATCCTTAATAGAAAAGGGATATCCATAATGAACTAGTCATCTAGTAAAATGCATAGAAGTATAACCCATTTGATTGAGTACTCAGAATAGTCATCATGCCTTGGATGCATATTTTCAACCCAATTGAACTCTGCTTATAATTAAGTTCACAACAACCTGTCCTATTTAACTATTCAAGTCGTGGAGGCACAATTCACGGCTTGCGACACTCATGGTGAGCTAACTAGCTAGTAAAATACATTGAAAATACAACCATATCGTTCGGCACCCGATAAAATCTTCATGCTTTAGATGTATATCTACACTGATTGAGACCTAATCTAACAACACAATAAGCCCAAGTTGGAGATGCATGTCCCATTGATATGCAACACCCATAGTGAACTAAATAGGCGATAAAATACATAAAAAGTACACCCTTATTGTTATGCACCTGGTAAAATCTTTATGTTATGGGATATGTATTTCCAACTGACATTATTCTTAATTACTAACAACCTAATTTATAAACAATCCAAAATATCGGGAATATTTCTGACTAACAGCCTTTCCAACACAAAGGTTCAATGTGAAAGGTAGCTATGGCTAGAAAATTCTAAATAAAAGGACTATATGGCTTCTCAAAGATGGGGTCCATCAATCACAGGGCTAGGCTGCTAGTCCAAAATACTCAAACGACGATCCAAAAGAGCAATAACCAATTTTGCATGAATAGTCCATACGCAATCATTAACTTATATAAATGATTTATAGAATTATTAGATAAATTTACTCAACCATGCATAAAATGACAATTCCAACATACACAAGCCATTCATGAATAAGTAATTCAACAAACACCCATAATACTATGAATGTTAGCATGATTCAATCAATTTACACAAAATACTTCTTACAAACAACATAACATACATTACAATGATTGACACAATCATACACGCATATATTCGGGAGGAACCAAGTTAAAATGTCGGGCAAAGCTTAAAGGGTAGATCTTTACCTGATTGTTGTTAGGGCTTCTAAGCTACGAATGCTCCGGCACGAACATCCTATGATGGCAACAGATTCTATGGTCACCGATCAGTGGAATATTTGAGAAAAATATAATCCTAACATCATAGTTAGCAGTTAGAAATGGAATTAACCTTAATTAGAAACTATTAGGACAATCGTTCTATTATATTACCTGAATCGGCTCACTATTGCGATGTAGCCCCCAAGTTTGGGTAATAGCTGGACGATCTGACGCCACCACACCCTTGTGAGGCATGCGCATGCGGCTAGGCTGCATCTCTATACAAATGGAAGGCCTGGAGTTTGACATGCATGGGCCCAAGGGTTAGGATTTCAGAGAATATAAGGGATCAATGAGAATTTATCGACAATAACCGTTGAATAAATGAAGATGGGAGAAGAAAACTTACATGCAATAGCTGGGAGGTACACTACCGGGCTGGAATAAGTTCTACATAGTCTAGGCTTGAATATTTTCACAGCAGAAGAGATCAGGGTAGCCTACGAGTGTTGGAGAATGACCCTACGACGGAAATCGGCCAAGGAGGTGAGCACCAAGCTCACCCTCTCTCTCTCTCTCTCTCTCTCTCTCTCTCTCTCTCTTTCTCTCTCTCTCATGGCTGGGAATTATAGAAATGAAGGAAAGAATGAAATTAAAGCTTTATATATCCCCACCAAATCAGTTGGATGATTGCTAGATGACTTAAAAGAACAAAAGCGCATCTTGTCAGTCGGATCGGTGGAGATACTGGTCCGACCGGCCGAAACCGATAGAACTGTCGGTCGGATCGACCCAACACAAATTCTAAGGTTTCCAAATCTACTAAGATAGGTCGGAAAGATAGGCTAATTAGTTGAACCAACAGAACCTAAATTTCACTCATTAGGGGGGATGGGGGTGATGGGGATGGTTAAATTGGGTTTCCTCTGCTAGCCTAAGTTTCAAGTGTAAAATTTGGTGTGGTTGTAGTGAGGGCCACATATTTACATTCCAATCGTTAGAACATTCAGAATAGTTGGATGGGAATGGTTAAATTGGGTTTCCTCTGCTAGCCTAAGTTTCAAGTGTAAAAATTGGTGTGGTTGTAATGAGGGCCACATATTTACATTCCAATCGTTAGAACATTCAGTAGTTGGGTGTCTCACACTTTAGGAAAAAAAAAACTTGAAATGCCGCCATAAACTCATCGGAACAAAGGGAATAACGTTGAATGCACGACAAAAGATTTCCAGAATGGGTTCCACAGAGGTGTTAGCAATGGTCTAAATGACTTTCTTTGGTGGTGGTCATCCTCTTTCTACAAAAACTTCCAAAAAACTTGAAATGCCTTAGAACTCCCTATCTGACCCCACATATATGTTTTGGAAATGATATTACGGGGCCCACTATGTATCTCCATTTAAATTCATTCCAACCATTAGCTCGAGAAATTAGTTTTAACGCGTGACCTCAATAATGAGGAAAGAAGACATCAGGGGTAGACCACACCAGATGAAAATGCTTAGACAAAAATTCACCATCATCTCCATTTGGGGGCCACAAAGGGAACATATGAAGATGAAATCAACACTCTCTGATGTCCTTGGATGCCTTGAAACAAATGAACGAATCCGATTTCTCAAGTAGTGGACCAAATTATGAAAATGGCTTTCAACTTTCGAGAGAAGCTACCACTATACGAAACAGCAACCGAAAAAATGGCAATTTTATCGTTAAAAGAATAAAAAACAAAAAGCTGGCCTAGAACTAAAAAAGCTAACAATTAATAATACAAGGCCAAAACCTGAGTTTCATAAGAGCTTAGGGTTATTGTCATAAGAAAAATCCATCCCGTCTGGTGTAGTAATGTTTTTCTCTAAATAATAAAATAATCTGGTACATGGACAGTGTACGAAGATTTGTATGCATGCATGCATATTGGGTAATTAATATACATGTACCTTCAATCCAGACCATCCAAATAGTAATCCTCCGGGCCCCACTGTAGATAGCAATCATGCCATAACAAATCAGCTGCAAAATCCTGGACTTAAGAGTGATGGGCACTTATTCCGTAAATCTGGACCTTTGGCCGTATCCTTTCTTAACCGTCCGTTTAATGGTCACTACTTTAAACTTTCGAACATAATTTCTGTATCTAGGCTGATGTCATCCAACAACATGAAAACATGGACAGATTTGGATTGAGCAACATGTATGTGCATTTGTCTGGAGCGGATTTGTTAAGGTTGGTGGGAACCCTTACTGTGGGGCTCACAGTGACGCATGTACCTTAAATTTACATATTTCAACCATTTTGAAAGCTTCTATTTTTATTTTATTTTTTTAATTTTAAAAGAAAATAAAGCAGTTCCAAATCCTAGATGGACCATGGTACAGAAACTGTGGTGATTGACTATTAAAAGCTTCTTGTGAGCCACGGAGACTTTGGATTAAGATGATATTTGTATAGTCTCTTTCTATTTATAACCTTATCAAAAGGTTGGATGGAAAATATGTATTCAGGTAAATTCCTTAAAATTTTTAATGGAAAATAAACATTTAAGTGAAATTCATAAAGGTTTTAATGGTTGGAATTCAATCACGACTGTTTCATATTGTGTGGCCTACTTAATATTTGAGTCAGCTTCAATTTTTGGATCATTCTCTAAAAGGAGCTTTCAAAATGGTTGGACGATTTGGATTTAAGGCACATACATCACTGTGAGGCAGTCAGGGATTCCACCCATCTAGGTGGATGTGGGATCTCACCTAATCTGCTCCTGCACTTGTCTGTATCTTTGTTCCCTACACCCCCATATGATTAGGTGAGGCCCTGACCGTGAGGCCCACCTTAATGTATGTGTTGTATATCCATGCTGTCCATCAATTTTTTTCCAGCTAATTTTAGAGCATGTCCCTCAAAATGAAGCAAATCCAAATCTCAAGTGAACCACATGGTAGGGATTGAATGCCCACCATTAAAAACACTTGTGTGGCACTAAAGTATTGGATCAAGCTGAAATTTGTGTTTTCTCTTCATACAGGTATGTGTAACCTTCTCAAAAGGCTGGATAGCAAATAAACATTATTTGCTATGATGGGTGTTCCATGACCATTGTCTCTTATGGTATGAGATTTAGATCTGCTTCAATTTTGGGACCATGCCCTAGAATAGCTGAAAAAAACATGAACAATGTGGATACACAACACATACATCAAAGTAGGCCTCACCATCAAGGCCTCACCTAATCTGCTCCCTTCTAAATAAGACAAGGCATTAACAAATTCTAAGTTAAGAAAAATAAAAAATAAATAATTAAATAAAAGAATAATAATTAATGACAGATGGTAGGTCATCAACTTGAGGAATTACATGACCCTTGAAGTTTTGGCTAGAATAATCAAGTTTGAATTTTCTGACAAGTGAGGTAATCTCTTATTTATCCACACCGTTGATATATTGGGTCTTACTATGGCTAGGCCTTCGAAATTTTCTCAATAAGAAAATCCTGAGGCCTGCACGGGGAAAGCGAAAAATAAAACAAGAAACGGTTCACACTTAATTGGAAATAGGCTTAAGATTGGTAGCTAAAATCTTCCAATATGGGAAAGTTTTGGGCATGGTCCACCATGAGCCAAGGGTCCTATTTTTTGCTATCAAAACTGTTGGGGCTCATGACTGGATCAGATGCTATCCTTGAAGAGAGGTTACCTTCCATCATAGCTTTATTGTCACTTCTCATGCATATTCCGTCTTCATTAAGCCTTCGCTAAGCACAAAGAAGTCACAAAGAACTTAAACTTCTCTATAGGAACCACCTTTGTAAGCATGTCGGTTGGATTTATGCTTGTATGGATCTTCTTTAGAGTCACACCACCTTCCTTAAGCATCCATTGGATAAAATGATGAGAAAC
Source organism: Magnolia sinica (assembly GCF_029962835.1). Taxonomy (NCBI): domain Eukaryota; kingdom Viridiplantae; phylum Streptophyta; class Magnoliopsida; order Magnoliales; family Magnoliaceae; genus Magnolia; species Magnolia sinica. Next base: position 87,137,617 of record NC_080577.1, read on the forward strand.
ATTAATACGTTTAATATGTGAGTAATAAACCGAGTTTTTAGCCAAGTTGATTATATTTTCACTGTCATAATCAACCGGCATGGCCTCTTGATGAAGCTGAAGATGACTTATCATTCTTCTCAACCAAACACCTTCTTTGAATGCCTCTGTCACTACCATATATTTAGCTTCAGTTGTAATAAAGCTACTATAGACTGAAGCTTTGACATCCATCTGATCGCACTACCCGCCAGAACAAATGAGTAGCCAGAAGTCGACCTTCTATTATTCACATTACCCACGTAATCAACATTTACATAGTATATTAACTTGTCCTTTGACTTTTCAAATGTCAAGACATAGTCCATGTTATATTGAATATATCGAAGTAGTCATTTCACTACTTCTCAATGTTGCTTGCCGGGGTTAGCCATGTATCTGCTTACAACACCTATTGCATGTGAAATATCTAGTCTCATAAAGACCATGGCATACATAAAATTGTCAACGACGCTCGAATAGAGCACATGAGACATTAATTTCTTTTATTCATCTGTAGTATGACATTGTTTTAAAAAAAGCTTAAAATGAGCAGCATGGGATTTACAAATTAGTTTCGCCTTGTCCATACCAAACTTGATCAATACTCTCTCAAGGCATTTTGCATGTTATAATTGTAATCTACTCATTTGCTTGTCTCTGTGAATATCTGTACCATGAATCTTCTTTGCAACCCCCAAATCTTTCATTTCAAATGTCCCAAACAATTGAGTCTTCGATGTATCAATCTCAGACATGCTATGATTGACGATAAGCATGTCATCTACATACAATACCAATATAGTGAACTGTCCAGCATCCAATGTCTTATAATAGACAAAATGATCATACTCACTCTCGATAATCGCTGATCCATCATGAAAGTATTACCCTTTTGTACCATTGCTTAGGTGACTATTTTAGGCCGTATAACGACCTCATTAGCCTACAAACTTTATTCTCAACCCGTTGTACTTTGAACCCTTTTGATTTCTTCGTGTAAATCTGCTCATCCAACTCTCCATGTAGGGAAGCAGTCTTTACATTCATCTGTTCCAATTTCAGGTTGTATTAGTCAATCAACACCAATACAAATTGGATTGACACCTGCTTAACCACATATATGAAAATCTTGATGAAGTAGACGCCCTCTATTGAAGGGATGCGTCCAGTAGCCAACTCATCTGCGGAAATATCTCCGCGTCTAGCAGCCAGCTCATCTACAGAAATATCTCCGTGTCCAGCAGCCAGCTCATCCGCAGAAATATCTCCGCGTACAGCAGCTAGCTCATCTGCAGAAAGCTCTTCTCCATCATCTCTGTAATCTCTCCTTTGCAAATCTCTGTAGATCCTCCTTCACTGTTTTCTATATTTATCTTCCTCCATTCTTGTATAAATACTAGTTGTATACGGCTCTAAGAAATCAAGCATCTTCTTTCCCATAGCATGTATTCCAACATGGTATCAAAGCCATTTTTTACCTGGGCCACTGATCTGATTTTCGACAGTCAGATCTAGCTTCATATGCCTAGAGCATAAGCCCCAATCTCTGTTTCACCAAATCTGTTTGCTTGGTGTGAGCAGCCCCACAACCGCCACCATTATCACTGTCTCACCAAATCTGTTTGCTTGGTGTGAGCAGCCCCATAACTGCCACCATTATCACTGTTTCATATGAACAGCAGCCCCAATCTCTGTTTCATACGCACAGCAGCCCCAACCATTGTTTTGTTTTCGACGAAGATGGTCACAGGTGTTTTTCATCTGCTTCACGACCTCCTTAGTGATTATATTTTTTTCTGAATAGTTTCTGCTCAATGTATCATTGAGGGATTGAGTGCCCTCCTGACAGTGACCTCTAGAATTCCATTGACCGCCCCTGAAATGCGAAGGTTCCGAAGTTCGAAAGCAAACTCGGGTCTTGCACGGGTTGATGTGTTGGTCGATCCATGATGCCCAAGTTGTCAAATCTCTTCGAAATGCAATGGAAACGTCGAGCGTCTGCACCCGCTTGTATTAGAGATCTTCATCTTATTTTTTACTAAGGAGTTGCGATCACCGTCGATGTCAAGATCTGGGTAATAGGTGAGGAAGTGATCATGGTGGACCCCAGCAGTGTTCTTGGCCAGATAGACATTTTCCATGATCTAGTTCGTGGGCATTGCTGTCAGATGTTAGTTTGGAAAAAAAATTGATTTCCCTCAGCCTTGATATTTCTCCATGGCATCGTCCAAGGTCTTTAATGATATTTCATCCTCTCTTGATGAGGATTTCAAACAGTCTGAAAATCCAAGACTGAAGATCACATCATCACCTCTCACAGGGCCTAATTTTCTCCAGTGGCAATAGGCTGTCCGCATATTTATTGGCGGCAAACGGAAACTTGGCCACATCACTGGGACCCTTTCTTGTCCAGTCGATGGAGACTCCAAGAAAGTAAAATGGGAATCTGATGACATGATTGTCATGTCATGGTTATGGAACTTTATGGCCGACAATGTCCGAAGTGGCCTTCTTTTCTTAAAAATGGAGAAAGAAATATGAGACATGGTCCACGAACTCTATAGTGATGCGCACAACATGTCACGCATCTTTCAATTAGAGAAAGAGATCGCCTCAACAGAACGACAAAAGTTTCACAGAGTACTATGCTAAACTCCGAAGTTTATAGGAGGAGCTTGCCTATCATGATGAGGAAAATGCCTATTGTTCTAAAGATGTGATTCTTATCAAGAAACGTCAGGAGAGACGCTAGATCTTCAAGTTTTTAGATGGCCTTAATGATGAGTACAAGATACTCCGACAACAAATCATTCACAACGCTGAGACGATGACCTTAAATCAGGTTTATGCTCAGCTTGCAAGAGAAGAAAAACGAAAGCAGGTTATGATTCCACATGTCTCGATCACATAGTTTGCCTTACAGGCTTATGCTCCTTTTTCTGATAATAAGGGTCGAGGTCGTGGAACTCGAGGCTGTGGTCGTGGTTCTCTTTTTTGCACTCATTGCAAACATACCAACCATATAGTTGACAACTGCTGGATCAAACATGGTAGACCTCCCATGCGAGGAGGCTTCGCTCATGGACGTGGTTGTTCGTTAGGAGGCCGATGGGCCAATTTGTCTGTTACCAAATCCAAGGAGACACCGTTTGCTTCCTCCACTCCTATGGTCCAGATTTTCCAAGAAGAATATAATAACCTGATCACTTAGAAGGTTGGCCTCTCAGTCTCAAAATCCATGGCTACTTCCAGTTCCCTAATGTCCGGTACATCCACTCCTGCCTCCTCTTCCCAACCCTGGGTCATAGACACTGGGGCCATAGATCATATAACTGGTATGTCTAACCTTTTTTCATCTTTTCATCCTAGTTCTACTTTAGGATCAGTAAAGTTAACCAATGACAACCTTACTCCTATTACGGGGTCAGGAACTGTTCCTCTAACCTCTACTATCTCCCTCGACAAGACCCTTCTTGTCTCGGGTCTTGACTCTAACTTACTTTCAGTTAGTGCACTCACTAAACAATTTAACTGTGCTACCATTTTTCTTCCACCTCACTATATGTTTCAGGATCTCTAGATGCAGAAGATGATTGGTGGTGGGCGTGAACATGCTGGTCTCTACCAATTCGATGCTACTATTCAACCTTGAACAGTCGCTCATCTTCTTTCAGTCACTCAGGAGGATTTTTTTCGATGGCACTGTCGATATGGTCATCCCTCATTTTTCATTTTACGCAATTTATTTCCTGCTTTAGCTTCTCACAAAGATGTTAAGACTTTTCAGTATGGTACTTGTGCTTTATCCAAGCAGAAATGTGTTTCATTTCCTTTAGTCTTAAATAAATACCTCGGTCCTATGTTTTCTGTCATTCAATCTGATGTTTGGGGACCTGCTCCTATTCCCTCCTCCATGGGATTTCGGTATTTTGTGACTTTTATAGATTGTACTACCAAGATGACATGGATCTATCTTCTTAAAAATAAAAGTGATGTGTTTGAAAATTTTAGATCTTTTCATGTTTTCTTGCTTAATCAGTTTGATGCAACAGTCAAGGTCCTTCACTATGATAATGGTGGCAAATACCTTTCCACTGCCTTTCTTTCCTACCTTCGTCAGTACGACATCGAGTCAAACACTACTTATGCTTCCACTCCTCAGCAGAATGCGATAGTAGAAAGAAAGAACCAACAATTATTGAATATCACTCGTTGCCTCCTCACTGAGATGCATGTTTCGAAACATTTTTGGGGAGATGTGATTCTCACTGCATACTACTTGGGCAATCGACTACCTCATTCTGCTTTGAACTTTCAGACTTCGATTTCTTTGTTTAAGAAAATTTACCATGTCACCGATATTCCTCTTCGAGTTTTCAGTTGCACTGCTTATGTGCATGACTTCTCTCCTTCTTAAATAAAGTTATCAGATAGATCCATTTGTTGGGTATTCGCCTACCCAAAAAGGTTATAAATTTATGAATCCGCATACTAGTCGTCACTATGTCATTCTAGATGCGACATTTTTTGAGTCTCTTAGTTTTTTTCTTCGATGACTTCATCTCCTCTCTTATCCCCACATGTTACTCTTATCCCTTTTCTCAACTCACCGCCCCTTACCTCACCTTCTCTGCCATCACTTTCCACAACTCCACCACCACCACGCTGCTCCACTTGCCCCAACACGCGCCCTCTCAATTTACAAGACTATGTCTGAACTCAAGCCTCATCTATCTTGCAGCACCGAAAAGAGTGAGCCACCACATCACTGCCTCCACCATCATCCGACGCTCTGAGATCTGCTCCTTACTCGGCTCTTTTTGCTTCTCTGGGGAAAGGTATTCATACTTGCATGTTTCATCCTATTCAGCATTTCATTTCTTATCAATCATTATCTACATCCTACAGAACTTTCTTACCAATGTTGATTCTGTCTCTATTCCTACACGAGTGGATGTGGCTTTGGCAAACTCTCAGTGAAAGCATGCTATGCTTAAGGAGATGAATGCCTTAGAAAAAAAATCAAACTTGGGAGCTTGTTAATTTACCGGTCAGTAAACATGATGTGGGTTGTAAGTGGGTTTACACTGTCAAGCATAAATCTGATGGTACCATTGATCGACACAAAGCACGCCTCGTTGCAAAAGGCTTCACACAGACTTATGGCATCGACTACACAAACTTTTGCTCCAGTTACCAAAATGAATTCTATTCAGGTTCTCTTATCTATGGCTGCAAATTTAGATTGGCCACTGCATCAACTTGATGTCAAGAATACTTTTTTAAATGGTGATCTTCATAAAGAAGTGTATATGTCTTTACCTCCTAGGTTTCGTCGTAAGGGGGAGGAACATAAAGTTTGTTGCCTTCGCAAGTCCATCTATGGCCTTAAGCAGTCACCACAGGCGTGGCTCAACAAATTCACACATGCTATGCAGGCTGCCCATTTTTATCAGTGTAGCTCCGATCATTTTATTTTTTTGGAAGCGCACCACTAAAGGGCTCACAGTGGTATCGGTCTACGTTGATGACATCATTGTTACGGGCGATGATTCCACTACTATATGCGACATTAAGTCCTATCTTGCTAGTACCTTTAAGGTAAAAGATTTGGGCTCCTTGCATTACTTCCTTGGCATTGAGGTTGCTCATTCTTGCTCTGGTATTTCCTTATGTCAGAGGAATTATTTGATTTACTCAATGAGACAGGTATGCTGGGCTGTAAGCTTGTTGCTACTCCTCTTGAGATCAATCATCAACTCACCTCTCTCCTTGGCGAGTCTCTCTCAGATCTTGGTCCGTATCAGCGACTCATTGGCCGTCTTATTTACTTAACTATTATAAGACTCGATGTTACTTAACTATTACAAGACTCGATATCTCTCATGTTGTGAGTGTGCTCAGTCAGTTTATGCACTCACCACAGCCTGCCCATTTGGATGCTGCCTATTGTGTTCTCCGTTATCTCAAAGCTTCTCCTAGTAAGGGCCTTCTTTATTCCGGACATGGACACTTGTCTATTTTTACTTTTTCTGATGCAGACTAGGCCAGTGCCAAAGATGATCGGAAATCTACAATCGGTTACTGCTCGTCTGTGGAGGGAAATTTGGTTACTTGGAAAAGTAAGAAGCAGTCGGCTGTTGCTCGATCCAGTGTTGAGGCCGAATATAAGGCTATGGCCCATACAACTTGTGAGTTACTTTGGCTTAAGAAATTTCTGATCGAGCTTAGCTTCTCTCCATCTAGCCCTATGCCAATGATGTGTGATAATCAGGCTGCCATTCACATTTCTAACAATCCGGTTTTTCATGAGCGCACAAATCATATTGAGATGAATTGCCCTTTTATTCGAGAGAAAATTAAATCCCATGAAATTATAACTCTACATGTTCGCACTGGGGACCAACTGGCAAATATTTTCACTAAACCTCTTTCACGTGACCAGCATGATGCAATCACTTCTAAGCTTGGCCTTTCGAATATCTTTAGGCCCAGCTTAAGGGGGAGTGTTGAAGGAACGTGTCCAACAGCCAGCTCATCTGCAGAAATCTCTCCTTCATCATCTCTATAATCTCTCCTCTGTAAATCTCTGTAGATCCTCCTTCTTCACTGTTTTCTATATTTGTCTTCCTCCATTCTTGTATAAATACTGGTTGTATACGGCTCTAAGAAATCAAGCATGTTCTTTCTCATAGCATGTATTCCAACACCCTCCTTATATGCATACCCTTTCGTGCCTAATCTCACCTTATATATATCATGCTTTTTCTTGTAAATCTACTTACAACCGATCTTTTTATGCCCCATTGGAAGCTCCACTAGATCCTATGTCTCATTCTTATACAGAGAGTCCATTTCGTCATCCATGACCACCATCTACCTCTCAACATCATATCCATCTAATACTTTTTAGAAGATAGATCCTCCTCATATTTAATGAGGGAGAATGCAATATTTGAGTCATCTCTATATCTAACTGGTAATCTATGATCTCTCAGTGAATTTCTTCTAAGAGGTGGCTTCTCAACCCGCTCCTGTACCTCTATCTGTGGCTCAGCTTCAAACGGTGTTTCACCCCTTTTGATTTCAATGTCAATCACTATCAATTTTTTTGGTTTCTTGCTTTCGTCCTTATGGAGCAAAGAATCCTCATAAAACCCAATGTCGTGGCTCAAATTAATTTTTCTAGTGATATGGTCGTATAACTTGTACCCTTTTACGCCATTACCATACCACAAAGGTAAGTTTCTTCACCCTTTGGTTTAGTTTATCTATCTCAACTAATGGTACATGAGAGCAAGCATCATAACTAAACATAAGAGACTCTGAGTAGTCAACATCATGACCACTCCACACTTCTTTACGAATTTTACAGTCTCTCGGTGTAAACGGGAACTTATTCACAAGATAACAAGCCATATTCACGGTCCCAGTCTATAACTCCTTGCCTAATCTAGCATTACTCAACATACTTCTAGCTTTCTACAAGAGAGGCTGATTCATTTGTTCCACTATACCATTTTGTTCAGGCGTGTTCGTTACCTTATTGTGCCTCATAATCTCCTTATTTTTACAAAATTGGTTGAATTCATTTGAAGTAAATTCACCTCTATTGTCTACCCTTAGAACCTTCAGTTTTTACCATGTTTACTTCTCGACCATCGCCTTCCACACCTTGAATGTGACGAATACATCAGATTTATTTTTTAGGAAATAAACATTTACTTTCCTAGAGTAGCTATCTATGAATGAGATAAAAAATGATGACCTCTAATGGAAATAACGAGTGACGAACCCCATACATCTGAATGCATATACATAAGTACTCTTTCATATACATGCTTTTAGTCTTAAAAGTTAGCCGTGATTGTTTCCCATACATACAATGTGCACATATATGAAAATCAACGCTTTTAAAATTTAGAATCAAGCTACGATTAGAAAGTACCTTCATAGCGCACTCGCTCATGTGGCTACACGCATATGCCACAAACATGCCGACGTAGACTTCGCTACAAACGCTTAACCTCCAACTGATATGGTAATCCTGATCAACTTATAAAGATTGCTATTCCACTGCACTTTTATCACTACTAATGCCCCTTTAGATTCTTTAAGGACCCAATCAAAATCAATAAACTTTCACCCGTGGGCCCATAATGCCCTATGAGAGATCAAATTCTTCCCGAGGTCAGGAAACTGTCTCACATCTATTAGGATACGCTCCACCCCATTGAACATCTTGATATGCACCGAACTGATTCTAACAACCTTACAGGCAATGTCATTGCTCATAAGCACCTGTCCACCATCACACTCTCTATAACTGGTGAACCAATCTCACTGAAAAATAATGTGGTATGAGGCCCTCATATCCAAAACCCACTCATTGTTGAGAGATCCGAATATGGATACAGTGAGAACATCCCCACCATCAACTTCCTCACTAGATTCTACTATGTTGGCTTCCTTTGGCCTATTATCAGATTTTTCTCCATTTTGAGCGCATGATTCCGATAATCCTTCTTCATGTGTCTTGTTATGCCACAATTTCAACACTTCATTTTATCATTCCCTTTTGATTTGAATCTAGATCGAGAATTCCTATTCTCTCGTTCAAAACTCCTCCCCCTAGGAACCAACACATTTATGGAGATACTGTTGACACTGTCTTTCCTTCGCAATTGCTTCTCATGAAGGATTGAGATGATAATTTCAACATCGATGGTATCCTTACAGTTGATCAAAGTGTCTACAAGATTCTCATAAGACGGTGGAAGCGAGTTCAATAGAATAAAAGCTTGATCTTCATCCTCAATCTTAACCTCTGCATTCGTTAGTTTATAGAGTACATAATTCGCTGAATGTGCTCATGTATTTATTGATATTAGATCCTTTTATTATCTTAAGATTGTATAAGTATTTTTTAAGATACAGACTACTGCCCAAGGATTTCTTCATGTATAAACTATCAAGTTTCGTTCATACCCCTACGACGGTCTTTTGATCCAGGATATTTTAGAGAACATTGTTTGCTAAATACAATTGGATAGATGTTGTAACCCTCTCATCAAGTTCATCCCACTATTCATCACTCATAAACGCAGGACACTTCACCTTATCAATGAGAGTGTGTTGCAATCCTTCTTGAACTAGAAGGCCTCTCATCTTCACCTTCTATAGTTAAAAATTGTTTCTACCAGTGACTTTCTCCGTTGCATACTTCACGTTGGACCCTTTCGTCAACATGTCTCGGATTAAAACTTGACACCCAACATTAGTTTTAATACCACTTGTTGGGAATATCGTGGAAGTAAACCCAAATTTTAAAAAAAAAGATGAGATCAAGCACGAACAAAAACATGCAGAGAACACACATTTTTTATGTTAAAAAAATCTCTTGGAAAAAAAAACATGGCACAAAGCAACAAAGAATCCACTATGACACGATATTACAAGAGATAGAGAGCTTACAACGATGAAAACCCCATTCGGATCAACCAAAACCCTATCTTTTTCTCTCTAGAACCCTTAGGAACATCTTAACATTTACTTAGAATAACCTTATTCCCGATTACACCCGATGTATACTATCATAACCAAAATTAGAAACAAATCGCGCACTGACGTAGTTCTGTGCACATCGTCGATTGAAGTGTTGATCAATTGACACTGATAAAGCAGCCTTTGATCGATCGACCTGATGGTTCAATTGATTGATCATGGTCGAAAAACATCTAGAGAGCAATCTATCTAATCTTGGGGAGGTTCAATCGATCGAGTATAGCTATCGATCAATCAATGTCTATCAATCAATCAATGTCCTCTATTTCTGTATAGATTGAAGACATCCATTTAACACTCTATACACATGAAAACTCCAAGAGTGTGAAGAAACCTAATATGAGATATTAAGGCCAGTGTATGGGTCTAGTTGGGTAGGTCGGTTGAGCACGACCGGATCGCAACCAAGTAAGTCGGGTTGGGTTGGGCTTGTGCTCTAGAAATTTTAATCGGGTTGGGTCGGGTCATTGCGTAATGGGTGGTAGGTCGGATTACAATCATATTTCTTGACTTGTTTATTAAATGGGTCAGGCTTGGGCTGACCAACTCTGACCATTGTTGGGCCTACCAGCCACATTCTCTTAATTATCATAAGTAAACTATCTTCCCATAATCATGTTGTAATGATGATTCCCACCTTTGATTTTTAGAGTTTAATGAAAGCCATTGAAAAATTTCCTCTCATTCTTCTCAATTCATCTACAGACAGTGATAACAACAGTCATGGATAGGCCCTAGTGGAAGCCAGCATTTGTTTGAATCCTAGTCCTAAGGTGTAAAAGGATGAAAAACACACGGTTGCATGTGAAGCTGTAAAGTAGCTCAGAAGGTAATGCATATGAGTTATGACTAGAGGTGTACACGAGTCGAGCCAAGCCGAGTATTGCCAGCTCGTGCTCGGCTCGGCTCGGCCTTCAAGCTCGGAACAGCAGCTCGTGCTCGGCTCGTTCGAGTTCGAGCCGACTTCAAGCAGATTTCGAGTTGAGTCCGAGTTCGAGTCTTCGAGCCTTTTTCGGAGATCAAAAGGCAAATTTGGGGAGAAAGAGGAAGAGGAAGAGGGAAAAAGAAAAACCTCCTTTAGAGATCCCTTTACGTTCTCAATCTAGGAGAAGAAGCGACCGCTCTACGAAAATCCATCGGCTATGGAGGATCTGAAGAAGAAGAAGAGAAAGGAGGAAGATGAAAATCCATCGGCTGTCCGTTCCCAATCGAGCCTTTTTCTTTGAAAGGTTAGGTTTTTTTTTTTTTAAACGGGCAGCGGGCGCTGGGATGGGGGGTTAGGATTTTTTGTTTTGGAATAGAAGGGTATATATACCCCTGGTCACTATACCGAGTCGAGTACGAGTCGAGCTGAATCGAGTCAATTCCGAGTAATATTCAAGTCGAGCTGAGTCAAGCAGGGTCAAGCTCGTGCTCGGCTCGAACTCATTTCGAGTGCCAAAATTCAGCTCGTGATCGGCTCAGACTCACTTCGAGCCGAGTCAAGTTGAGTTTTCCCGAGCCCAGTAGAGCGAGTTACCGAGTATATGTTGCTCATGTACAGCTCTAGTTATGACGCAGGGTGAGTTATTTGATACTCCTGCTAGATATGACGCTTGATGTGCAAGCACTTAGTGTACAAGAGGCATACGTCAAATTACATTGAACTGACTAAATTGTGGAATACACTATTACTAAGCCATAGTCCCAAAATCAGATTGTTCGAACAATCCTAACCTTTGATCAGTGGACACTTAATTGTTGAAATAGGATTGTTGAATATTTTATAACTATATATAGATGAAATGGATGTATTATTAAAAAGACATGTAATATGGGTATGGTTTGAGTTGGGTCAGGTTCCTGAGATGTCAACCCAAGCCCAACCCAACCTAGGGTTCGGTTGAGGATTTCCAGCCTGAGTCCAACCCGACCCGACCTAAATTTTAGATTGTGCCAAATGGGTTCAGGTTGGCCCCGACCCATGTTGCTAAACCTCGACTCATGTTACACCCCCAGTTAGACTTAATAGTCTCTATCTCACTATTTAATGCTTCTTTTTAGAAGATAACATCATGAGATGACATAGCCTCCTCCAACAATACAGTTCAAATTCAAGTTGGATTATAAACATATGAAAATTTAGGCTATATTCCTTTGCAATATTAGACTGTTTACTTTTCCAAAGTTTCAACACGGGTCATGGGTTTGCGTATCCATTGTGGTGAATCCCACAGTGGTTTGAGTGTGTGCGTGTGGGTGAGTGTGGGGGTGTAGGTGTGTGTGTAAAAAAAACAGAAAGAAAAAAAAAAGAAAAAAGAAAAAGAAATGCTCATTTAAACTCCACACATGAATATATTGGGCATGGGTAGATGGGATACTCAACTCATACCACAAATGAATACTTGTTGTTCCTGAGATTTAAACACGGGACCTTCTCTTATACCATGAGAAACAACCACTTTCTCTAAAAGCTCAAGTTGCTAGAGGATTGTGTATCAATGTATACCAAGAGACTTTAACACTCCCTTATGTGGGAACATATTGGGCAAGGGTGGAGGGACGCTGGATTTGAACACTAGACCTTTCTCTCCAATACAAGCTCTGAGTTGTTAGAGGATTGTGTATCAATGTATATCAAAGGACTTTAACACTCCCATGCGTGTGCGGGGTTGAACTCTACATGGGAACATACTGGGCAAGGGTGAAGAGACACAACTCACACCGTAAATGGCCCCTTGTGAGAGAATATATTAGGGAGGTATATTTACTACTCTAGGGATTTGAACATAAGACCTTCCTTTCTAATACCATATCAAACAACAAAGCTCGAGCCGTTATAGGATGACATATCAATGTATATCAAGGGATCTTAACAACGTATATCAATATATATCAAGGGATGGCTTATCAATGTATATCAACTACCTTAGTGATGATTTTGTTATATCAAATAAAACTATTGAAGTCCTTAATAGTATATTCTCTGCTATCACCTTTAGAAGCTTTAATTTTTCAATTAAAAATTCAATTTCTTTTTTTACAACTATAAATATAGGAAGTGCTTTGTCCCTAAATTCCAAGAGATATAAATATGCATATATAAAATGATATCTATTAAAGTAATAAAGTATATATTATATATGCCCAAGATACCTAAGACTACGAAAATTATTCACACATTTCATATTCATCGCATTACCAGCAACCAAATTTTTAATTGATTTAGCTTCCACATTATTTATTTATTTTTTAGCTTCCATTTGTCCTAATCTACCCCAACATGAAGAAAAAATTAAACACCATATAAGGAAAAAAAGTTCTATATTGAATTTGACATTCATGTTCATGATCGGTTAGCATAGCCATTTCTAATAAAAGAAATATTTTTTATAATTACAAGTTAATTAGACCTGTAACCTATTTTATACCCACCTTATTCAAAAGGTGATCTAAGACAAGATTCTTCTGCATGTCTGGAATGTGAAGGATATGGATGAGTATAATGGTATTTTAAGGTGAATATAATTTTGGGTTTTCCTTGTCCAATTATATCTGCAGTGAAACCATTCCCATATAAATTTTCGAAGGTTTTGGCACTAATTCAATCATAGTACAAGTGTGTTAACACCCATTTCAATCGATCACCTACCACATGGTCCTAGGTTGACTTCTTTACAGTCACAATAAGAGGTTCTTCCATTAAATTTTTCTTGGGGTGCAAGTTTATTATTGCATGATGACATTATCTTGCAATGGTCAAATTCTGCAGAAACAAAGCACCAAACAGACTTGTTTTCAGTCACCTGATTTCTGATTCCTTGGTTTAAGCTTGGACTTCCTGAATCAGTTCCTCTTATTTAGTTTCAGGTTATTGGGTTTATTGTTCTTATCATTTTTCACGATCACAATGTTAATTTATGACAAGTCTTCACTTCTATCCCCATCTTTGTTCTCAAGCCTCGGCTCTTAATACAAAGATGAACAATGAAGCTCTTCATAGAAACTTTCTTTGTTTTGTGATGAATGCAGTATTTCTATCACTAAAGTCACATGACAAAGGTCGTCCAATTTCATCACCTAAGAGATGATTTCAAAGGTTATAAGATGAATTCATTTGTTTAGTGCACTACCTATTTTTAATCTATCACTTGAAAATTGAAATACTTTTTGAAAGTTTATCTTCTTAACACCAGCTTCTTTGATTTGGTATTGCTTTTTTTATGGCAATTAATCCAAATTTCAATAGAAGTAGCATAGTCACAAAAAGCATCATACAATTGATGTGGCTTAATGGTTTAAAGTATCGGCTGAAACTGATGCTGATACACATCACTTGATACATGTCAGTATCAGGCTTGGACAATGTGATAGACTCTACTTGTACACAATGATAGGGGGCGACTCCGCTCGAATTCCGCGCCCCCCCCCCCCCCCCCACACACACACAAAAAAAACAACCATACTGGGTTGGCCGGAATGAGCCAAGGTACTTTGGACTGAGTCATCACGTGTGATTCACGAGTAGATAGATACTGTTAGTGGTGTGATGCCTCCCCCGTTATAGGTATCTTAAATGTCACTGATGCCTCCCCGTTATAGGTATCTTAAATGTCACCAATCCAAATATTTGATAGTCAAATAGCCAAATAAGCATTATATATATATATATAACGGTCCACGTGAAGCAGCACCTCATGAAACACCCCGAGCCCAATTTTTTACTTTGATCCGAAACTCTAGTGGGCCATGAAAAATGAAAACAGTTTCCTCCCCCAATTTGCATATCTCTTTGCTATGGCCCATCAGAATTTAAGATCAGGGTGAAATTTTGTCCCTTAGGGCCCGTTTGGCCGGTCGGATTGGAAGGGATTGGATGGTATTGGAAGGGATTGGAAGTCAAATCCGGGGATTGGCCTGGCGTGCCAAACAGAATCGGTGATCTGATCCCAATCCCAGGTATCTCAAAACAATCCGCTGACATCACCATCATTACATTTAAATCCCATCAAATCCACCCTAATCCTTCAACTTTGCCTGGGACGTGTTTGGTTTGAGGGATTAGAAGGGATGAGAAAGTTTAAAACCGGGATTGGCCGGGCGCGCCAAACAGACTGGATATAGCAATCCAGGGATATATCAATCCCATGGATCTCCAGACAATCCACCGACAACACCATTATTACCTAGAAATCCATGCCATCCACCCTAATACCATTCAAACCCTTCCAATCCACCCGGCCAAACGGGCCCTTAGGGTCTGTTTGGGCGGTGGGATTAGAAGGGATTAGGTGAGATGGGATTCATCTGGTCCCGTGCCAATTCCACTCCATGTTTGGGAAGAATGGAAGAACTTGGAATTACATTAAATAGAATTGCATTGGGTCCTGTGCCCGTTTCACTCAATGTTAGCAAGTTGTTGTAGGTCCCACCATGATGTTTGGGCTATATCCACGCCGTCCACCCATTTATCGAGATTATTTTAGAGCATGGGCCAAAAAATCAGGTAAATCTAATGCTCAAGTGGACCCCACCATAGAAAGCAACAGGGATTGAATACTTACTGTTGAAAACTTCTTTGGAGCCACATAAGTTTTGGATCTACCTCATTTTTAGGCCCATGCCATAAAATGAGGTTACAAAACAAATGAACAATTTAGATATAACACGTGTGTTATTCTTAGTAATTTCAAATGATGGTGGGTATATCCATTCAATATACCACCAAATTATTAACAAAGCAGGGCATTAATCTTATCCCGGCAATAGGGGACAATCCCTGTCATGGCTAATAATTATGTTTTTTGAATCCCATCCCACCTAATCCCTTCTAATCCGCATCACATGGACTGTTCGTATTAGACGCCCATGACACATGTGCAAAGGTGTGCACGTGCGCAGGTGAGCGCATATATATATATATTGGGTTCATGATACACTTAAATTAGGACTAATTATTTGCAAGACTAAACAGAAACGAATGGAAAACTATTTGAGAGTCCTAAATTTGTCTAAAACCTGCTACCAACCTTATAAGTCGGCAGTCCTGATTTTTTGGCTAAGGGCATCCAAACAGTGAGACCCTCCTGACAGAAGTGTTGTACCATGCAACCATTTGACATGTTGGCACATGATGGTTTTTTGATGCATGCATCTTCCTAAACTTCTTTGAACAAATCGCGAACTATAATCATATAATTTTATGTTAAAGATCATATAAAACATGGAGTAGAAATTTTCCAACCTTGACAATTTGTAATAGGAGAGGCATTCAAGTGGATTCAAATGGTTCAAAGGAGGCAGTCCCTACTGCAATGTTCTATTTTCCAAGGTTTCAAGAAATCAAATGCTTGTTAGCTTCAGCCTTTGCTAGACCAATGCAACCATATTCACAGCTAGTTGTAAATTTTGAACTGGACGGATTTGCCTTGTATGATCATAGAGTTCACATTGCATGCCCTCAATGAAATTTCATTGGATGCTTTTCTTTTAACAAAACATGCCAAGACATTCACAGGCAAAGGGCCATCTTGTTATTACACTGGAAATCAACACTTGTAATATATAATACTGATACTGTGTTTCGAACTTACCATGAATCATGCCCCTGAAATAGGGGAAAGTGCCACTGAATGGTAGGGTGGGCCCCGCATCTCTCAACCAGCTCTGGTGTTTAGGTTTCCACACAGATGATAGAGAAGAAGCCAGGTGTGTCAGAACAGAAAAATAACTAAGAAGCCCATTACAATGAATATGAGAAAAACATACAAATTACAAACATCCGCACTTTCTCCTTGAAAGACATTTGAATCATTCTCTCACAGGCCTGTCTAATTTACAACACAATTCATCACACTGCTTAGCATCTCAGCTGCATAGATTGTTACACTATCTTCTAAATCTGATTTCTTGAGCTGCAGCCAACATTAGCAGGAATGATGTCACCCCATTTTCTGAATCAGCGCTCCATCAAAGCAGTGTCGATTTCAGACAATGGTGCTGCAAGAAAACAATATAATAGGAGTAAAGAGAGAGTTTGACCAATGAGATAGAAAAAAAAAAAGGCATGCTTTGAAAATCATGTGGTTTTTCCTGCATCCAAGTCATATCAAACGCACACAGTTTGGCCGAGCATAAGAATGGAATACATGAACAATGCCACAAAGGCTAAAAATCTTCCAATTAAAATAAGCATACCGAGCAAGTCCTCGTACGAATCTGGTAAGAACTCTGTCTCCATTAGTAAAGGAGGGGAAAACACTTGATCCTGAGCATCTTCCATATTATAAAACATCCTTTGTGTATCGCAGGCAGCATGATTTGAACCAACTCCTGAGAGAAAACCATCTACTTGGTTGTCATACTCATTGAGGAAACTCGAGTGCTCCAACACATCTGGCACTTCCTCGACCTTGCTATCAAGTGAGCCATTAGCATTGTGTTTGGAAGCAACAGTCTTAAGCACTGAGGAATTTGGCGGTGAAACAAACAAACGCTGCTTGCTTCTATTTGCAACCGGTTTGGTGTCTGCTCCCATGTGGACAAATCTACTTGTTGAGAGAGGTACAAAGAAATGTTCTGCACTGTCATTACTGTTGTCTTGTGACGAATTTAGATTGTTGGATTGCACTGAGAGAGCAACTTCACGAACAGATCGTCTTATGTTTTGAACATAAGAATTGTTGCTGTCTGCAACAACCACAAGAAAATATGTTAAAAAAGTAATGACTAACATCTATGGTAGACATGTTTTGTATTAAATATTAGACCAACAAAATTTAAGAATCTTCCTAACAGTTTGTCTTAATTTCAATTTTCAAAACATATAGGTTGGCATGAATAGTGTTGATGGAAGGGAGAATATTAACATTCCCATCCATGGGAAAGGTTCTCACTATCTTACCTAGATAAACCTTAGCGCCTACGAAACTCCTAGACATCATCACCTAACTCCTAACCCTTCTTCCCTACTGATGGAATAAATAACAAACCAGATATACTAACAGACCAAAAATATGGGCATTTCAATGAAAAGTGTCCTGTACAGAAATGCGTTAAAAACCTGTATCCTTGTTTAAACCACAAATATAGGCATTTCAACGAAAAATGGCCCATAAAGAGACCATTAATAACTCCTCTCCTCATTGAATTTCCAAAATTCTATCATCATCATCATCCGTCAAGCTATTTGGGTCAGCTTTATGATCCTGTTTTCCGAATGTTCCTAAGGCCCCATCCTCAGCATGCCTTTATTTCCCTTCAAACCACCCTCCATTCAAGTCTTAATAGGTCTTCTTCTCATCCTCTTTAAGGACCATTCCAAAACTCCATACATATTACCAAAATTACAAGTTACAAAATTCTATCATCATCATCATCCGTCAAGCTATTTGGGTCAGCTTTATGATCCTGTTTTCCGAACGTTCCTAAGGCCCTATCCTCAGCATGCCTTTAGTTCACTTCTAACCACCCTCCATTCAAGTCTTGATAGGTCTTCCTCTCATCCTCTTTAAGGACCATTACAAAACTCCATACATTTTACCAAAATTAGAAGTTACAAATCCAGAGTGATGTGATGCACATTCCAGAATGTGGCCTTAAAAATCAAGAATGTAATGATGGACGTCTGTACTATTTTTTAAAGTATCATCACCACCACCACCATGCTTGGCAAAAGCTTGACAACCAGGTGCCCGTTTGACAACAAACCTCCCCTACTGAGGCTAGGTGGGGTTGGAACTCTCAGCACAGTGACAGCAAAATCAGTTTCCAAAGGCACATGAAAGCACACAGTGAGGGGCATGCTAAAGAGGTACCAGACAGAAGTGGGGACCTACGTGATGTATTCAGGACATCCAACCCCTCCATCAGATGGGCCACACCACAGGGAGCAAGTTGAGAGTAGACACCTACAGTTGATTTCATTACGGACAGACTGTGTAGTAAATATGCAATCCAGGCCATTCAGACCCTTCATCTGGCTTGAATGAAGGCTCAGACCAAAATTCAGGCTGTTTTTTTTCAACTCCAGGACATGCAGACCCTTCATCTGCCCCAGTGTAAATCAAGGGTGGGCCTTCCCCCCCATCTTCTTCCCTGTGCTGTGGCCCATTGTTCAAGCTGATTTTTATGCCTAGGGATAAATCTCTCACATCTGATGCACAGATTAGGTGTCCTGCATACATCAAATGGACCCCACATCAGCCCGGTACGAATGGAGCAAATCTAATATATGTTCTTGTGTAGGGTTTTGCTAACATCTCTACCTTCATGGGGACATTAGCAACGACCCCAAACATTTTGAATGAAATGTGGTATACACCCAATCATCAATATTAACCGTCCATTCTTTCATACAACTTGGGACACCCTACTGCAAAAAATCACGCCAATTGGATGATCCTAAGCATAGCTGCACAAAGCGTGAAGCGAAGGGGCAACCACTTCAGTGTGGCAGCAGCAAAGCATCTTGGGGGGGGGGGGGAGCATATAAACAAAATAATCTTGAACCTTCTCTTCGATAGCTCCCACTTTCTACTGCTTATTATTCCAAAGTACCACTTTGGTTTGATGATTCTAAACATGTGATCTATGGCTCCTAAAATATAGATGGTTGTAGTAAATTGGCCTCATTCATAGGGTTGGGATCATCTGATCGGCGTGATTCTTGCACCATGGATTGCTCCTAATGGGACTGTTGAAAAAACCATCTTGATTGACGGTTGGACATCCCACGTGTCATTCAAAAGCATTGGGGACAATGCTAATGTCCCCATGAAGGTGGGGACATTAGCAAAACCCATCTACACACACACCCACACACACACACACACACACACACACACAGAGATTCTCTACTGAGAACCAGTCCTCACGGGAACTTCATGAGAACTTTTGACACGTGATGTGGGCACAACATCTAGACGATCCGGGAACTTCATGAGAACTTTTGACACATGATGTGGGCACAACATTTGGACGATCCACTAGATGAGTCAACTCACGAAACCCAAGGCTAATTTTTTGGCCCGATGCAAAAATCTGTGGGTCATAGCAAAGTGAGAGGCAAATCAAGGGCCTGGGGGTTTCCAATTTGCTATGGCCCACCAAGTTTTTTGGATCAGGCCCAACAGTTAGCCCAAGGGGTTTCATCAGGTGACTCATCTAGTGAAGCGTCCGAATTTTGTGGTCACATCACGTGTCAAAAGTTCTCACGAAGTTCCCATGAGAACCGGTTCATGAACCAGGTGGAAGTGATGGAGGGTTTGGTTGAGGCCATTAAAAAGAAACGTTGGGTCAAGGAAGCGGTTGGATATGTCGGAAGACTTCTTGGAGTAGTCTTTGGCAATCGGGATGAAGACTACATAGATTTGTTTAAATTTGTAGCAGAAAGAGGAGTGAAAATTATAGTTGAAGGTATGGATCACTTTACTCCAAGATTGTTGCAAATGAATAGAGAACTCCAAAGGCTTAGGGTGAATCTTTGAAATCTATGGTTCAAGTAGATCTCTATCTCGGGCTCCTTTCTAGGAAGAGCTCTCCTCCATTCCTATTATGTGGAATTTGTCTTGGGTGATTGGAGGAGACTTCAATGGAATTCGTTTTTCCTATGAAAGATTGAATGGCTCGAGGATTTCATCCTCTACGAGGAATTTCGTTGATTGGGTCAACAAGCATGATCTATTGTGTGTGTGTGTGTGGGGTTGTCAATTTTACTTGGATTAGTAGTTAGATTCCCCTTGTCATTTCCCTTCTTGACATTTTTTTTTTTTTTTAATGACTAGCTGGATCCAACATTTTATGTTCACTCATCAGAGGGGGCTCCCATTGGAGACTAATGACCTGAATTGGGGCCCTAAGCCTTTCAGATTCGAATTGGCCTCTCTAGAGGATGAAGGTTTCAAAGATATGATTATTGATTGGTGGACGTCTTTCACTATTGAGGGACGTCCTGGTTTTATTCTCTTTAAGAAATTCTAATTGTTGAAAGCTAAGCTTAGAACTTGGCACTGGGAGATCTTTGGTAAAAGGGAAATGGAAATGTTTTCTTTAATTGAGAATATTCAAAATCTATATCTTAAAGAGGAGGTTGCATTACTTACTGATGATGAGTACAGTGATAGAGTGAATCTATACCTTCAGTATAGTGCATGGCTTAAACAAGAGGAAATAAAATGGCATCAACGTTCTAGGCCATTATGGCTAAAGGAGGGAGATCAAAATACTAAATCCTTCCATTCCTATGCAAATGCCAGAACACGCACCAATTCTATTTCCTCTCTATTGGTCAACGAGGTTTTGGTTTTGAATAAAAAGTCTATCTTTGATACGATTGTTGATTATTTTTTAAAGCCATTCACAACAGATGGTGGAACGTCCGAATCGATAATTTGGTTTTCAAATCCCTTTCAGAGGAGGAGGTCTTTAGCCTGGAAAGACCCGTAGAACTCGATGAAATCAAACTTGTGGTCTCGGGTCTCGACATGGAAAAGGCCCCTGGTCCTGATGGGTATCCTCTGGCCTTCTTCCAAAAATTTTGAGAATTGATTAAATCTCATCTTCTGGCATTCATCATGGATTTTTATTTTATTTTATTTTGTAACAAATGTCTGGCTATTGAGATGGGTAGCACTTTCATTGCATTCATCCCTAAAATTAAAGGAGCACTAATGTTAAAGATTTTTGCTCGATCAGCTTGATTAGCGTTGCCTACAAGATTCTTTTCAAGATCCTGGCGGATTGAGATCGGTGATAAGTAAAATTGTGTCTCCTCTTCAATTTGTCTTCGTCCGAGATAGGCAGATCCTTGATTATGTTTTGATAGCTAATGAGTGTTTGGATTCCTATTCCAGGGATAACAAATCGGGTATTCTTTGCAAGCTAGACTTAGAGAAAGCTTATGACAATGTGGATTTGAGTTTCCTCGATTATATTCTTCAAAGAATGGGCTTTGATCTCAAATGGCATGCTTGGATTAGAGTGTACATCTCGTCTCCTAAATATTTTGTGTTAATTAATGGATCCCCCTTCGACCTTTTCAAAGCCAGTAGAGGCCTTCGCCAGGGTGACCCCCCTACCCCTACCTCTTTCTCATCGTCTCTGAAGCCCTTAGTAGCATGTTATATAGGGGTCAGGAGGTGGGCTTATTTAGGGGCTTATCTATTAGAAACCTCCCCTTTCCTATTAACCACCTTCAGTTCGCTGACGATACTTTGTTGTTTTGTGAGGCAGATGAGATAATGATATCTTTCTTGAGCATGACTATCTGTTGGTTCCAAGTTATTTCAGGATTAAAGGTAAATCTTGTTAGTGCACTTATTTGTCAATCATTTGCATCCGTGTGTCAATGAGTTGGTTGAGCTCTTGAAAGCTGAAGACCGAAGACACGAGGGGACATGAAGCATCAAGGAGTGAAGAATAGGTAAATTAAGGTGCCTTGGTGACCCTAACCATAGACCAAAAACAACCTAACCTCTAGATGATCATGCCTTAATAGGTAAACATTTGATTGATCATCTCATAGCCTTAAGAGCCCAAGTAGAACATGATAAGATAGGTTAAAGATGTTCAAAGATGTTATAAAATACATAACCCGAAATAACAATTATCGAGTGGTCATCGATCTCATCGACGGGCTATTGCTGGGTCTTGATAGAATCGAAGACCAACTCGATACAATCGAAGAAACAGTCTAGCAACTAAATAGAAAAATTCCAAAGTTTCTTGATGGGTTTGAGACATAGCTCGATCCTATAAAAGGACCTTCAATTCCATCGAATGGCCTTGCGATCCTATCGAAAGAGCCGTTAACTTGCCGTTTTGTATCCGTTGCAACACGATTTCTATAAAATAGGCATTTGGACGTGTTTTTGGTGCAATAAAAGCCTAGGTGATTCCTCACTCATATTGATGGAGACATCAAAGAACCTACTCATGTGTGCCAGAGATGGAGACGACCACCCACATTGGCGTACCTTTCTTTGTGGATGGGAGACGAGTTTCAGATGTGGCTTGCCAGGCCATTTTGAAGACCACATGCATTAAACGTGCATCAGGAAGACCCCACCTTGGGATGATGCATGTGGGCTGCTTAGGAGATCATTTTAGTCATAGGATTTCTATTTCGTGTTGATCCGACCGTTGGATCTTGTTGATCAAACCATCGGGCCACCAGATCTGGACCCCTTAGATTCTAATCTTGCTTTCTTTATGTTTTTTGTTATTTTTATGAGTTATTTACTGGTTGAGATTGATAATATATGTTTTAATTTTCTTATTGTGGATGATGGGCCACTTTACTTAATGAGTGGCATAGTTGTAATTATGCTGAATTTTAATTCCGATTTTTTTAAATTATAAAACCATAAGAGGAGTGGAGTTCCAACTCTAGTGGTGTTATTGAGAAGAAAGAAAAGAGAGAAGCTCTCTTGTGTTAAGGAATTTTCCTCATTATTTTTTAGGATTTTTTTGAAAACCCATCATTCCAATTAAATTGTGGAAGGGTAGAAGCTTGTTTGGTGGTGGATTCCAAGGTACATCCTTCCTCTTCCTATTCTTCGAAAGGTATTCTTCGTCTTACATCATTCCTCTCTCTTCTTCAAAAAGTATTCTTCTTCTCATATTCCTCTTTTCCCTTCCATTACAACCTTCTAAACCCTAGATATTCAATTTCCTATTTTTCTCAATTTCTAAAAACCCTAATTCCAAAATTCCCAATTCCCTAAGATAGTGAATACCGGTACAATTGAGAAGAGTGCGTCCGCTGGGAGTGGAGTAGGAAAACTGAACCACTATACATGCTTGTGCTTGAGAATGATATTTGTGCACATTTATATTTAAGCTTGTGAGCTTAATTTGTTGAATTATACAAATGCATAATTAGATGTATGCTAGGTGTTGAATAATTAGCACATCTCACACACAAGATCACTATCTTGTTTTATAGACTAGTTACTTATTGATGCATCATTTGTAGTCCATGTAATTGGACTCACTTGCCTTGGAAGCCAAAGTGTTAATTTGCCTTATTAATTTTAATTGGTAAATTGTATTAATTAGGCAAATAATTTTTAAGTGGTCTTATTCGCACCCCTTAGGACTTGGCCATAATTTTAAGCTTCACCAAGCTTCTGCATGTGCCGTGATAGACAATTCACACAATTTCAAATCTTTCTAAATTAGAATTTTTTTGAATCAATATATCTAGGGAGACCCGTCTTTCCCTAGCCAATCTTGTTGGTTGCAAGTACCCTTCCACCTATTTATCTTGGTCTTCCCCTTTGTGCAGGGAAACTGCCTTTCTTTGTGGAACAAAATCGTTGAGAGGATGGAAAGAAAACTATCTTCTTGGAAATTTAATGTCCTATCCCTTGGGGGTAGACTCAATCTGATTAAGGCTTCTCTGTTTAACCTCCCCATTTACTATTTGTCTTTATTCCAATGCCTGAAATTCATTAAAGCCATAATAGATATCTTATGTAAAAACTTTCTCTGTCAACAAATTGGCAACTCTTCTAAATTCCACCTCCTAGACTGGAAGAAGGTTTGTTCTTTTCTTGATGAGGGAGGGGCAGATATCAGAAACCTCGACCTGGTCGACAAGGCGCTTCTTGGGAAATGGATTTAGAGGTTTGGATTAGAAATAGATAGCATATGGAGGCAAGTTGTGGCTACTAAGTATGGTTCTATTCTTTTCAAGTGGAGAACCAAAGATTCCTTGTTATATATAGCCTGCTTTATTTGGAAGAGTATTGCTAAAATTGAGAATGAAGTGTTTGAAAAGACCTCCTTTGTCCTGGTTAATGGTCGTTGAATAAGATTCTGGTTGGATCAAAATACTGCAAAAACTGGGTACTAATGTGTATGTAGTAGACTTTCCACCTACCATGGGAATTAGCTCTACTTTTAATGTGGAAGACCTAGTACGAGACAATGGTCTTGCTACTTTGCCTTCTGATCCATTTTCAGGCCCTCCCATAGACCATGATCCAATCCCTACCCCATGGCCCTTACCTGACCAATCATCCTAGCCTTTGCCACCCTTACCCTCCTTGCATGCTCAAAGTGAACAAGTTAAAGACATACTGGATGCGCAAGCGGTTTCCACTCACCGTGAGGATTTCAGAAATTCCTCATCAAGTGGAAGCACATGACGATTTCAGATAGCACTTGGATTACAAAGGATGAGCTGCGGACTAGGGATCCCGACATATTGGAGCACTACAGGAGTTTTAGTCTGCCAGAAGTGAACTCTTTTCAGTTGAGGAGGGTTTATGAGGACATCATTTCATGCACACTTTTACATACGTATCAGAGGAGGCAGGCAACACCGATTTCTCTGTGGAGTGCATGCTCGTGCATCTTTAAAGACCTCACATTGGGAAGATGCACATGGGCTGCATATATGAGCTTAATAGACACATCAGACCATTGGATCGAGTGGACATGATGATCGGACCGTTAGATCATCATTATTGGACATCTTGATCATGGACCCCATGGGCCACGAAATAGTTTAGTGGTTTAGATTGTTTACATGCTTCGTTATTTTTGGTATAACTTGTATTTATGTTGAGATTATGGAGTTACGAACAACTTTTAATTTATTAAGCGTCTCTATGTTGAGAACCTTATATGAGAGCACTTTTTTGTAAAACGTCTTTTTTGAGATTATAAAAGAGAAAGGGGAGTGTGTGGAGCCCTAATGTCATTATTTTGAAGGAAAAAAAAAAAAGCTGTGTTTTATATTCTTCATGTGATATGAAGAAGCATTCCATGTGATTTGGAAGAGAGATTGGTGCAAGACCGATCTTCCATCAACGAGAGCGCGAGGTTCTCATCCATCCCTTCAAGTTCTTCATTATAAGGTATTTGTTACAATTTTCGATTTCTTCCATCCAAATTCCTCATAACCCCTTCCAAACTTTTTCAAACCTTCTCCTTCATTGTTCCCACATCAAACCCGACCTTGGGAGCCAAAACCCTATCCTACCAAACCCACATGCGCGATCGTATGGCAACACGTGTGAGCCCGTAGGGCTGGCCATATGGTTCCCCTTCATTCCTTTTGTTTCCTTCTCTTTTCCCATCGAAATCCTCTCCATTCCCCTATCCAAACCCAAACCCTAACACCTAATTCCAAAATCCCAAATTTCAACAACTATCCCAAACCCTAATTCCCAGATTCCCTTCATTCCTCTTAAATCCCTAGCCTCCAACTATCCAAAACCCTAATTCCCCTCTAATTAAAGCCTAACAACAAATCTATTTACCCAATTAAACCCTAATGTCAAGTTTTCCCCAATTTCCCTAAACCCTAGCTTCACTCACAGCCAAATCTAGTAAACCTTGGGTAGTATTAGACCTTCTCCTTTGAAATAGGCTTAACCCTATGCTATTTGGATGTTCCTACATCCATTAGATCCTAGTTTCCCTTATTTAATGGTCTTGTGCAATGATGCTTGGTAACCTAGGCTTGAATTATGCATGATCTCCTTTTAGAATTTTGGTATTTATGATGATAGTAAGTTTTGTGATTTTTATTAATTAATTTAATTTTACTGATTGATCTCACACAATATTTGAGTTCATGCATAGGTCCTACATCACTTGGTGTGCAAACAAACCTTAACATAACAGGAAAAGATATTGGCAGTCCAGTGAAATTAGGACACCATGTGTGTAGAAAGGCCAATATCGTAAACTACCATAAGAAAAGCACAACAACAAGTAATTGATAAAAGTTTCATGACTGCCTGACAAGCTTAAATGCTTTCAAAACACAATCTCAAACTTCTTGAAAAACATGATTCATATACCCAATTAAGTGCCCATAATTTGCAGAAATAGTTAACACACACAAAATGCCAAGACCGTCTAACAAGCTTTCATGCTTTTAATAGTCTATATCAAACTTCATGAAACTATGATTAATATACCCAACTCAATGCCTGTAACTTCCTTGCAGAAATAGTTAACACGCACGCATGCACATGCGTGTGCGCACAACAAAACATGAGACAGATTAGAGAGAAGTCCTCGTTAAGTATAATGTTCAATGCACACACAGACACAAGACAAATTGGAGAACAAACTTCATCAAGTATAATGTTACAGTTATAATAGTTTTAATGTAACCAAGGTTTAATAAAGGTGTTAAAACCTGTGAAAAAAAATGACCTGTGATAGTAGCATCTATTATTTCATTGTACAATGGCAGTTACATAACAGGCAATTTTTCGTCACCTCACACCACAAAGGGTGAATGTCTGTTTATAATGGTCAACATAACAGTCGTTATGAAGTTTTTTTCTTTAAACCTTGACTTCGACAAAACAGAATAATAATAATTATAATAACAATCACTGATATCAAAGTAAAGACAAATCAGGGTTTGTAGAGGCCACTTGGTTTACCATCATTGTTGAAAGGAAAACTGGAAATGAATCCCCATACTAAACACTGGAAGTTACTGGAAATCATTGGGTAACAGATGTTAAATTGAATATGGAAGATCTTGGAATGTAAGGTGCAAACCTTGTACTGGATTATCCACGTGACCATTAGATAAAGGCTGGTCTAGCATTTTCCCTTCAGGCAAATATTCCACCTGATTGGCTTGAGGAGCTATAGCATGCTGCTTTTGGGCATTTCCAGCTTTCGTAGAGGAATTTGGTACCATACTAAACAAGTGAGGGAGTTTTAAAGCAGGGCTGGTCGAGATTTTCTCAAGCTGAATAGATGAAAACTTGGAAGTCACTTCGCCGACTTCATCCATGCTATTATCCTGTTTAATTCAAGAATTTATGTTTGAGAATATTCAGCATACTAAGAGTTACTTGTGAATAAGGCCATAGCCAGCTATATTTACTTATAAATTTCGTAAAGATTTCTTACCACATCCCTTCCACTGCTTTGGGCTTGGATAGGTGACATTGATCTGCCATCGTATCTGACCATAGGAACAACAGGGGAAATACTATTCACTTCGTCAGTGAGCTCCATTATTGATTCTTCCATTGCGGGAGCCATCTCCTTCAACTGATTAATAAATACCTGTAGTGAAGTTGAGATTTTACAGGAAGTGTTACATGACATAACAAGGACCCAAAAAAATCAGTAGGGAATATTAATAATGATGAAATCTATAGGGAAAACATTCATGAGTTGATTTATGGAGTTTGGTTCATTCTGGGGTTTCTAGTTGAAAAAAGATCAGAAGAGACGAGTTATACAAATCAAATGACGTAATACAATGTGAAGAAAATCAATTTCCCAAGACTCAAGGCAAAACCCAATCGGGGATATGAGCTTGTGGAGGTAATTGATGCAAAACCTAGGCCAACCAGTTTCCCTGGCAACCCTTGTTAGTAAATCAAAGCTCCTCCAATGCTTAAACTCTGATAATTCCAGTATTGGTAATTTCTCCCACAGATACCAGGAGACTCATTTCCCCTCCAAGAATTGTACGTTTCTCGCTTCCTATTTGCTTCACACGGCCAGAATTCTGGATAACTAATATAACAAATGTTCGAATGGAAATGGCCAACGAACTGGCTTCTTGCACCATTTCCCACATCCCGCTTGTTGGTCTGGCAACCTATTACGTTCTTCTGCAGGGATGGATGTCCAGGATGCTGAATGGAGCTACAGATCATAGCTGAAACTCATAAATGCATTGTGATCAGATATGAAATAGACATTTAAAATGTTATCAGATAGATTACACTTGGATTGCCTAATGGTTAATTCCTCTGGCCAAAGTAATGTACAGTTTTCATGCATGGAAAGATTTGCAAGTTCAATCCAGGAACTCAGCTTAGTTAAATCTATGGGTACACGGAATTAAGTGATAAATAAAAGACAAGAAAAACTGTTTCAAAGCCTTTTATTATTGATTTTTGGGCTACCTGGCCCTGAACTCACTGACACCTCTAAAGAGCAGGAATCAGATATCTAAAACTACCAAAGCAAGCAATGACTGATTGACTGCGATTAGGGCTGTCAATGGATCAACCTTGAACCGAATCCTATCCAAATTTGATCCCATTAAATCGGATTCAAATCATTAATAGATCTACTGGATCGAATTTGGATCCTCCAAACAGGATCCATTTATTATCGTATCAGATTCGGATATACCACGATTCGATTCAATAAAGATCCAATCCAACACATATATAAAGATCGATCTGTTTATAATGGTGATGCTTTAAAGTTGCAGTTAGGTTTTTATGGGATGTTTACAGGTTTAGGGGGGAAATCCATTATCTTTTAATGGATTATTGTATAACAAAGGTAAAGATGCAATAACAGTCTAACTGGTTTGAATTTGAATGCTTGAACTTTAATAAATTCGAATTCGAATAATGTTTTTAGGATATGTCAGATATCGGATCAAATTCAGTTATCAGTTATTCTAATCCAATTGGATTTGGATATGCACAGATCTGTTTTGAATTTGATCTGTTTACAGTGGTAATTGTGATGCAATGGATTCCTAGTCATTGATTTGTATTGATTGTATTGTTTGTATTGTTTGAAACATGTGTTCGCAGATTCCTAGTTTGAAAATTGTCGAACCACTTCCCTCTGATGCAATTTAGGAACGACTGATACAAATTCTATTTACTGATCCATTTATTTAGCACATATACTTGGATCACATGCATGCATCAGACATGTCTTATACGTTATTATGGGAAAGCAATTATCGGATGTTTCCATGTGTTTAATATGCAGATTAGTCAAGATTGTTGTCAAGCAAATCATTCATTCAGGAAGTCAATTGACTTTATGAGGGATCCCTTATTTGTGCCCACGTGTTTGTTTCTTCAACTAACTTGTGGCCAATGAAAAACTCTTATGCCAGTTTCTGTAACCAGGATATGGCTGTATCTAGTGGTATCGCATTACGTAACTGTGCTCACCATTTTAGCAAAACAGTGACCCACTGCAGTTCAGTCCATTATATGAACCACAAATTTCAATATGGAAAAGGTGCCAATGGGCCAGTAGTCTGCCCAACACAGGTTTGGGCCAGCCCTGGACCTACTAGCTAGGCCCATGGACCAGACTTGGAACTAAAATGGATGGCCTGAACAATTTTCAGATCGGGCTTGGACACAAGTCATTTTAGACCAACCTGGCCTGATCCGATGCGACTTTATATATACATGTTAAATCCTACAAATATGCCACGCCAATCCTCAATTAGGCAACCCATCCATCTTGAAGGTAAACTGTTGGTTTCCTTTTTTGAAAGATAAAAGTAGACAGTTGGTTTCATTAATCTAAAATGTCTATTTCATTTTGCATGTGTGGACCACTTCAATCAACGGATAGATTAGAAATGTTCATGTGGGAAATAGAGATTTATGAATTTTTCGGCCAGGTTGGGTTGGGGCTTGGACCTGGCCCAGCCCAAACCCAGCCTATTGCCACCCCTAACTACAGATCAGGCAGGCTCTTATGACACCACACATGTGCACGTTGCAAAATGGTAGAAGATTAAAGATTCAAAGTATGTGGAAGAAAAGTTCATTAAAAAAAGGAGTATATGGAAGACGTGATATAATATTGTGAGCAAGGTATTCCGTAACGGTAATGGTGGTCGTAACAGCCACCATAGTTACCTTTACAATTCGGGCTGTAACGGCCATTACGGCCCCCAGAACGGCCATTATGGTCTCTCCTTTTTTTCATTGAAAAAAAAAACCCAAAAAACTTGTATCAGCCCTATAATGGATCATTACGGGGGCAATACAGGGGGTGTAACGGGCAATTACGAGGGTTGTAACGGCCGTTACGGGTCATTTTTTTCCGTAGGGGCCGTTACGACTCTGTAACGTATAACGGTTGCCACCTTTCCTTTACGCAATGGCCGTTACAGCACACCATGATTGTGAGTGAAAAAAATAGGAAATATATCAAAACAACGATGTGTGTCAAAAATGCAAAAGAGAAGTTACAATACTTTAATCCAACGCTGCTTAAGAGAGAATGTTTACATCAGTTCGGCCAGACAAAAAACAACAGCCGGAATTTATTTAATCTACATCATGTACCTGCTCAGCACTGGGAGATTTTGCACACCAAAGTTTGTTATGTTTGTGACTTGGTAAGGTGAAACGTGTACATGTCATGCTCGATGTGTTGTACCAGTTTATTGTTCATACCCTTGAGTGAGCTAGGGGATTATGCTAAACCATTTGAGTAAGCTAGTTTATACTGGACCCAAGGCAACCTCACAACAATGATGTGGGTCAAAAATGCAAAAGAGAAGTTACAATACTTTAATCCAACGCTGCTTAAGAGAGAATGTTTACATCAGTTCAGCCAGACAAAACAACAGCTGGAATTTATTTAACTACATCATGTACCTGCTCAGCACTCTGAGATTTTGCACACCAAAGTTTGTTATGTTTGTGACTTGGTAAGGTGAAACATGTACATGTCATGCTCGATGTGTTGTACCAGTTTATTGTTCATACCCTTGAGTGAGCTAGGGGATTATGCTAAACCATTTGAGTAAGCTAGTTTATACTGGACCCAAGGCAACCTCACAACATTACAGTAAGCATTACTGTTAGACATGTGAAGGATGGGGCTCTTCATTGTTGTATCTTCTTCCAACTCTTTTCAATTATCAAATTGAATGCCTATACCAAAGATGATTGGTTTGGGTTCCCAGATCCACTAACAACTTCTGGATCTTCCAGGATGAGTGTAATTTCATGGAAATGCAAGAACCAACAAACTGTTTCACTGTCAAGCAGATAGACCGATTATAGTGAGATGTCATCTACTTGCAGGACCATCGTATCTATTTTTCTTCCTTCCTCCACTCCTCTGTTGAAATATTTACCTTTGATATCAAAATCGCATCAATCCTGTCTTTCATGAGCCAAGCAAGGACATTAAGGTGGATTAAAATTTGGTTCTAGGTACTCCTAAAGGGAAATATTCATCTTTGATACATCTGATCAAAACTGCAGTTGGTCGATCTTATGCCAGTGAAATGAATCCAACTTGGTCTTCAACTGGTTGCCAGCAGAGTGATACTTTTTTTACTTCACCAAATTATTTCAGAGGGGGTAGAGATACCGTGTTGTTCTGTAGGGATACTCTTTACCATTTCTATTTAAAAAATTTTACTCTTCCTTGTACGTATTTCTCTTTTGGGTTAGCTTGTAATTGTACACGCCTAATGGTAATTTTGGTCATTCCTTAACCTATTACTTTCATGGGCTAATATGTTGTATTCTTTATCAACTAATCAGACCCCTAGTGATTGTGCTAATACGCACTTTGAGGGAAATCTTCTTTCCTCATGCCATTTTTATTGTGAAAAATCAAGTCCCTTAGCACAGAAACACCACAGCATAAATTTAGATATGTAAAATGGCAAAAACTAGAAAGGCTAGTTACAGAATCACAGGATGTTAGAGGGCCAAAAACATCAGGATGTTGATTTTATTTTTTTTTCAATGACGGCAAGGTGTCCCCACCCCTTTCTAAGGCGAGACTATTCCCTGTGGAAGCATGCAATCACCCGCAAACCACGTGCATCAGGATGTTGAGTGTTAACAGAGATTTTTCATGACTGTAAAAACTTCAGCATCAGATATTTGATACATTGGATTTGTCAAAGATTTAAAGCAAAAGGTCAAATCGAGTAGTGGAAGAATAGAAGAGTTGAGGTTAAATTAGTAAGTTTTTTGTGCGAAGCTAACGGGGGTGGTGACAAAGCTGAAACTAATTCCAGAAGTCTCAAAGTCGTATAAATTCCAAAGGCTTGCCTTGGAAAAGAATCATAATAGAATTACAAAAGATGCTTTAGAGCATGAATATTGATTTTTGCATATTCTTCCCGGGAACTTCCTTCGTTCCCTAACCTTCACTTGCTCTTACGAAAAATTAACACAACAATGATTCCACCAAAAACAGATTTAAGCCTTTTTAGCTTCAAGAGCTTGTATTGGTTGAAGCTTTGGTCATTTTCAGACCTAGACATCCTAAGTTGTGAATTAAAACCAAATATTGAAGTTTATGTATACAGTGTTTTAAATATAGATGATATCAGCCGACATATCCTACGTATCTTGTATCCCACCTGTGCGATACAAAACACACAGGTAGTGCCGATATATCCAATTTCAATCCAGTAAGCATTTTCAAATTTTTTTCCCTTTTTTTTGTTGAAAATATATTAAATCAATGTCAAATGATTACAAATACATTGGTTCTTAATGTTTTGCATGAAAAATCATGGAGTTGGAACTTTGATTTTGATATCCATTAGTTCTTCATGTTCTCCATGTTTTTTTTTTTCGAAAATTTCCTTTAACCAACTGTCAATTGAGACTAATTTCATAGTATTTAGGAGTATTTAAATGATCATCACATACTCTAATTTCAAATTTTGAATGCCGGTGGTCCGATTTGGGAAAAAATGAAGAAAAATAATTTTTAAAAAAATTCCAATTTCTCCCAAATTGCTTGCAATGTTGCACACCAAATATGAAATCAAGCATGTATAAAGGCTGATTTGCTGATTTGTTAAGTCCTTGTCAATTTTTGGAAGAAAAAAAAAAATCATTTTAATTAAAAATTAATAAAATAATGATTCAAATATTAATTTTTTTTCAAAATTTCCCTTCAACCAACTATCAATTGAAACTAATTTCGGAGTATTTAGGAGTGTTTAATGAAATGATCATCACATACACTCTAAATGGTATGCATTCAATTTGAATATCAATTGAGACTAATTTCAAAATATTTAGGAGTGTTTAATGAAATGATCATCACATACACTCTATATGCATTCAATTTGAATATAATAGTTGCATTAGTTCAGTCAGACAACGGATAGCTTAGGACCCTATACAAAGGAAACCTATTATGTGTAACTTTTTTTTGAGATGTTATGATTTAAAAATGTGTATTAAGGTCTTTTTTAACAATCCATGAAATTTCATCAAAAAATTCAACCAATTTCCAAGGTTTTCCCATGTTTCCCAAAAAGTGCAATAAATTACCCGATACAAACGATATATCCCGTGCGATAACCGATACGTAGTCCGTAGATATTATCTATGGTCTTAAGGTGCCTTATGTACGGCCTTAAGGTGTGGCCAGCTGAAGTGGGCCTCATTGTGATGTTTAAGTGAAATCCACCTCGATCACCAGGTGAGTCACCCCATTTTAACCATGGGGCCCAAAAATCAGCCAGGTCAGTGACTCAGGTGGGCCATTTTAAGTGAAACGGTTTGGAAGAGGGACGCCCACCCTTGATTTTTACATGGCGCACTAAGATGTTTAAGAGAAATCCATTCCAACCATTACATGACACACTTAAATTTAGGAGCAAGGTCCAAAAAGCAGCCCTATCCGTAATTCAGATGCGCCACACCAAGGGAAACAGTTTGGAGGGTGAGTGTCACCCTGTACATTGTTTCTAATCGTGTGGCCCACCTGAATGGGTGATTTTTCAGCCCTACACCTAAAATTGGGTCACTCACCTGATGGTTGGAGTGGATGTTTGAAATACATGATGGCGAAGCCCACTCGAGCTAAAGAACCCCGTTACATAAATGCCTTTCAGGTAAAGCAATCTGTGGATGCTGAGTGCATGCTGATGTTGCCTTTTAGGTAACGCAATCCAAGCCGTCCATCCATTTTGTCAGCTCATTTAGGGTACAATCCAAAAAATCAAATCCAAATCTTGGGTGGACCAGACCATAAAAAACAGCAGTTATTGAACTCCCACCATTAGAAACTTCTTGGGGGCCATTGAAGTTTTGGATCGACCTGATATTTTTGTTTTCCAGTCATCCAGGTCTGTGTGACCTAATCAACATGTTGGATGCCAAATAAACATTATAGCGGACCCAAGGAAGTTTGTAATGGTGAGCATTCAATCACACCACTGTTTCCTATGGTGTGGCCCACCTAAGATTTAGACCTACCCCATTTATGGGCTCATGTTCTAAATGCACCGGCAAAATGGATGGACGACGTGGATGAAACACATACATCATGGTGGATCCAAAAAGCTTTTCAAGCATGATCAGTGTGCAATCCGCATCATGTAAAAGGAATTTACATAACCAAGTAGTCTAGCTCGGGTGGGGCCACCATTATTATTTCAAACATCCACTCCAACTATCAGGTGAGTGGCCCAAATTTAGGCATAGGTCTGCAAAATTGGCCATTCAGGTGGACCACACGATTAGAAACAATGTACAAAGCGACGCCCACCCTCCAAACCGTTTCCCTTGGTGTGGCCCACATGAATCATCGATGGGTCTTATTTTTTGGCCCCATGCCTAAATTTGTGGCATCTAATGGTTCATGTGGATTTCAAATCATCATCACGGTGGGCACTATAAACAAATCAATGGTGCAAGTCTCTCTCCCAATTGTTTCTTTTGATGTGGCCCACCTGACTGATTTTTGGGCCTTGGGCCTGACATGAGATGATGCATATGATGGTCAAAATAGATTGTAGAAAACATTATAGGGAATGCCCTCTTACTTTGCTCTGGCCCACCAGATTTTTGGATCAAGCTAACTTTTGGGCCCTCGGGGTTTCATGAGGTGATGCACCTAGTGGAACATTTGGAATTTGAACCCACATCACGTGTCAAAAAGTGCTCACGAGTTCCCATGAGAACCGGTTCCCACGTGAGCATATATATATATATATATATATATATATATATATATATATATATATATATATATATATATATATAGTCAGTCTCAAGCAAGGTGTTCCGTACGGTAACAGTGGCCGTAACGGCCACCACCGTTGACTTTACGATACGGGGCATAACGACTGTTACGGCCCCGTAACGGCCGTTACGGTCTTTTTTTATTATTATTATTTAAAAAAACTTCAAAAAACCTGTCTATGCCCCATAATGTTGATTAAAAAGTATGAAAAACTTGTATCTACCCCATAATAGACCATTACGGGGCAATTATGGCCTTTATAGGGGACGTAATGTGTCATTAACGGCAATTATGGGTCATTTTTTTTCCAAAATGGCTATTGCGGTCGCCACAACCCCGTAACGCGTAACGATTGCCACCGTTACTTTTACGTAATGGCCTTTACGGCACACCATGGTCTCAAGTCCAACCGGTTGGACCACAAAGTACAGTCCAACTAGAGGATAACATCTAACTTATTAAGTGCATGTGACATCCAACCCTTCCAATAGGTTGGTCCCACCATGAGGATCATCAAATGCAAAAATCATTCCTCTCTATTGAGCAAGTGGGTCACACCATATAGAACAATTTCTAGCCATTAATAAATAGCAAAAAAGAAGTGCGGCACACTCGATGAGTAGATATTTTTTACTTTTTTTACAAGGTGATCCCAGTTGGAGTTCACACACAGAATTTGAAGTATCCCCCATATTTTTCATATTTCTAGCTCGGCGATATGATGACACTGGTAGTGATACGATAACACTAGTAGTAATACCGATAGCATTGGTAGTATCAAAAGTTCTAGGTATTGACGATGCATTGTTAAGCATCATCAATGTATTGCCAATATTTTTTACTTAGTGAATTCTAGGTGTCGCTTGTATTGCCAATGTACCGATATCTCCAATAAATTTTATTTTTTTAAATGATTGTATCACCAATAATTTCAACTATATAAATTCCAGTGAATCGGCGATATTTCGAGAATATCGCCAATGTATCGATATTGCAAAAAATCTGTTTATTTAAAATATATATATATATACATATATATATATATATATATATATATATATATATATATATATATATATATATATATATATATATATATAGATATATATATTGGTGCATGGTTGTATGTAATGTTCAAATTGTTGACAATAATATCAATAATATCGCAATTTATAGTTATCGGATCATGGGAATACCAAGAACACAATCTTTCATTTCCTTTCCGGTTGTTGACGATTTCTCGGCGAAATATCATGTGTTGTCAATATTCTAAAATATCGATGGATGTTTGAATAGAAGGTTGGATGGATACATGGGATGGTTGGACTAATTTCTTACGACAACGCATGCTTTTAAGCCCCCATTTACTGGAAACTTATTATATATGCATTCTTTTTGCAATTTTTTTAATTCCTAAATATGCGAGATATGTATTTTAGCTTCTCTTGAAGTTTCATTGAAAAATTCCACCGTTTTCCCAATGTTACCCCAATGTCTCCCTCCATCTTTCTAGCTTCAATGGCTTGAGGATTTTAGTCCAGAAGGCGGACCAAAGGTCTCCCAAGAATTGAGGGGGAAAGTGGAAGATCCCAAAGCTATATATGGTCACTAAATGAGTCAATTTATAGATTTTATTACATGCTGAATCACATAACTTTAGAATACTCCACATTGCTAAACAAAAAGTTCCTAGGCGAAGCTTTG
Source organism: Magnolia sinica (assembly GCF_029962835.1). Taxonomy (NCBI): domain Eukaryota; kingdom Viridiplantae; phylum Streptophyta; class Magnoliopsida; order Magnoliales; family Magnoliaceae; genus Magnolia; species Magnolia sinica. The sequence goes on from NC_080577.1 coordinate 87,174,625, forward strand.
CTTCTAAATTATTCAAAAACCATCGATACATCACAAAGGCAATGGAATGCAGTCCCACTTTGTGCAACTACACTTTTGCTTAAAACTCACGAAACTCGATTGGAAAAAACTGCATCAGGCCACAGGTCAACTTGAAAGCCAAGTTTAAGTCCTGGGTTTTTCTTCATTTAGTTTGCATGCTTAATCAAAGGAGAGCCTATCATCAGTAGGGAACTGGATACAAACTGTTTGGTGGCAATAGAAGTCTTGCATAGATGCGTTAGCATTTATAGTGTGAGCAGACAGATCTGCAGGAAAAGATAGTAACGAACTATTTTTGGATTTATTTTTAGCACAACTTCAGTGCAAACAGTGAACACCAGAGAGAAGATAAGCTCATTACGCCACCATTGACAGCGCAATGCATGTTACAATTCTCAGTCTCACCCACCATTAGTTGATGATCTGAGATATGTTCACAAGTGTTGGTACATACTATCAATGGCTTATAATTAACATGTAGAGAAGGTCAAGATCAAGGAAGATGAAATAGAAAAACTACTCATTGTGTAACAGCTGTAAGCTCCAACATTTGACTATCAAACCAAAGAAACATACATGGGACAGGGAACCATGGTTAAACATAATCAAGTACCTGTATGCTTGCTAAGTGTTGACGATGTTCTGCAAGGGTTGCCGCCAAAGATTCAGCATGACCACTACTACCGCTATCTGATGCACATCGTAGAAGCTCTGGACCCTCTCCATCATTGGTCTTGGCCTACAATACCATCAATTGTATAAATGGCACCTTTTTAGTGAAAGGTAAAGGACATTTTATTAAGAATAGGAGACACAGAAGACAATATAGAGACCAGAAAACAAGGAGTCATCACATGCTTTGCTTTGTTTCACAAAACCATCTGCTTCGTCAAAGCTAATAAGCATCTTCACTTTGTCATGTATTAGACCCGCACGGCCAAGGACATGGTCGCGGTGCATCGCAGAACACACCACTGACAAAAAATAGTGAAGTAATATATACATGTGTGTTTATATATATGGGGAAATAATGAGAAATAATGGGGGTATGTGTGTTGTTTACTTCTGTATTCTGCATGGGGTGTGTGTGTGTTATTTATGTACACATTAACAACACATACACCCATTATTTCACGTTATTTCCTGACAAATAATGGTAACTAATAAGATGATATAACAAACTTTGTAACTAATAATGGTGGTGGCCGTTACAGGGACCGTTACCATTACGTAATACCTTGATGTGATCCCCATGGCTTTCAGGGACTGCAGGTCTAAAGATTTAGCTATGAACCTCTTGGACTTTAATAAGATTATCTTTCTATATAAATAAACTAATAAAGTTTTTTTTTGAACAGTAGAAAGAAATGTTATTAAAAACTAAAAAGATAAAACTTTTCCAAAACAAAATTTGCTGGAAGAACCTATCTTTTCAATATAATCTGAAATAGTATTTCCATTGCATAAAGCAAAGAACACCCACATACCTTAACTCCTAATTTCCTCCACCCATCTTCCCTATCTCCATATACAGACTCCAAAGACCCCAACACATGGCGTTCAATGAATCACCCTCAATGATTGAGGAACCTGTAATCGGATGAGTTCTTTTAGGCCCATCCATAGTGCCCCAATTTCTGCAGTTCCAATAAGACCAACAAAAATTGCACAAATTTCTCCCCCCAATCATCCTTTATGATTCCTCCGATTTCTGTGGGACCCTGATTGCCCCTTGATCAGCCGTCGAAGTTAAGCTTCGACATTCCCTTGGAGGGAGCCTTCTATGACATGCATGACGGGTGAGTGAAACTTGTCCTTATAACCTCCATCCAGCCACTTCAGGTTGCTAATTGACATTCCCCTAAACTCCTTGTCAGACACCCAAGAGATGATTCTTCCCATAATACTCTCTTCCACACGGGCCACAAATTCTGACACATTTCGAAACACTTTCTTAGGGCTCGTTTGTTAAATCTAAAGTCCGAAGCCTGAATTTGAACTCTGAATCTGAAGTGTGAAAACTTGTTTGGTAACTGTCTAAAAGAAGTGCCGAAGTTTGAAAATTAAGTATTGAATCTGAAACAACCTGTTTGTTAATTAACATCTAAAATGTCTTAAATCTGTTAATTTGCAACATTTGCCCCCATCTCCTATCTGGAGATGTTTTGCATTATGAAGGGTTTATTTTTTTAAAAAAAAAAAAAATGAAAACAAAATCATTTAATTAACATCACTTTGATTCAAATAAACTAAAGCTGACCCATATCTTAGGTGGATCACACCACAGGAACAATCGAATCCCTACCATTAAAAACTCCATGGATTCCACCGGAATGTTTATTTGCCATCCAACTTGTTGATAAGGTCATAAAGACCTAGGTGAAGAGACCACACAAATATCATCTTGATCCAAAGCTTTTGTGGCCCACAAGAAATTTTTAATGGACAATTGCCACTGTTTCCTGCACTATGGTCCATATGAGATTTGGATCTACTTCAATTTTTTGCTCATGCCCTAAAATGATCTTTCAATAAGGATGGACAACGTGGATGTAGTCAGTAGTGACGTACAACATGGTGGGCCCAATAGACAAGGGTCTCACCCACCTCGTGGATCCAAGGGACGCAGATTGCCAGCTAAAGAGCCCGTAGCTACTGGACAGTGCTATGTGGCCCCCACCATGATGTATGTGTTTTATCAATGTCGTCCATCCATTTTTCTAGATCATTTTAGGGAAAGATTCCAAAAATGAGGAAGATCCAAACCTCACGTGGACCACACCACAAGAAACAGTGGTGATTGAACGCCCACCATTAAAAGCTTCTTGGGGACCACAAAAGTTTTCGATGAAGTTGATATTTGTGTTTTCCCTTCATCCAGGTCTGTGTGACCTAATCAACAGGTTGGATGGTAAATAACCATTGCAGTGGGTCCTATGAAGTTTTTAATGGTGGGCGTTCAATCACCATTGTTTTCTTGTGGTGTAGGCCACTTGGAAGCAGATTGCGTACTGAGTAAACTCTGTGGGCCCAACTGTCATTCGTGCATTTTATCCACTCCGTCCATCTCTTTTAAAAGATAATTTTAGGGCTTTATCACAAAAATGGCGTTTATCTAATCCTCAAGTGGAGCACACCACCAAAAACAGTGTGAATTGAACATCTACCGTTGAAAATTTATTGGGGGCCAAAGAAGTTTTAGATCAAGCTGATATTTGTGTTTTCCCTTCATCCATGTTTGTTTGATCTTATGAACAATTTGGATGACAAATAAACATCACTCGGGGCCGTAGAAAGTTTTCAACGGTGGAAATCAATACTTCTACTTTTTAATGTGGTATAGTCCACTTGAGCTCTGGATATGCATCAATTTTGGGTTCAACCCTTAAAATGATCTGGAAAAACGAATGGACGGCGTGGATAAACCACATGCATTCTCGGTGGGTCCAACAGAGTTTACTCATTACGATAAGATTGTACTACGTAACTTAGTACGCAATCCGATTTCAGTCCACTTAAGATTTGGATGTCTCATTTTTTGGATCATGCCAAAAAATGATCTGGAAAAATATATGGACGGCGTGGATAAAACACAAACTGATGGGGCCCATAGAGCATTGTCCAATAGCCACCTCATTACTGGCAGTGAGGTAGACAATCCATGTCTAAGAACCGGGGATCCACGGAAGCCACACCAGCAAATCCAAGCAGTATTGGGTACTAACTACATTAGATGGAGACAGACGGTCCTGCCAAGGGTTTCGTGGGGCCTACCTTGATGTATATGTTTTATCCACACCGTCCATTAATTTTTCCATACCATTTTAGGGCATAAGACCAAAAACATGGCAGATTTAATGCTCAAGTGGGCCACACTACAAGAAAACAGAAGGCTCTGATCAAGTTGATATTTGTGTTTTCCCTTCATCCAAGTCTGTGTGACCTTATGAGGAGGTTAGATGGCAAATAAACCTCATAGTAGACCCTAGGAAGGTTTCAATGGTAGTCGTTCAATTCCCGTTGCTTTTTGTGGTGTAGTCCACTTGAGCTTTGGATGTGCCTCATTTTTTGGGCTCATGCTCTAGAATGATCTGGAAAAGTTGATGGACAATGTGGATACAACACATAAATCATGGTGGGGCCTAGAGAAGTTCCACATGTTAAAAATTGGGTTGTATATTACACAATATATTCAAGAGAGAATCTTCGTGGCAACGTGCGCAAGAGCAATTTTGGAAGCAATTTTTTTTTATTTTACAAGAATCCACAAAACACATTCCGTATTCACCATTAAGCTAGTCCTCCATCACTGAAAAAAATCAAGAAAAATCACAGAGCGCTTTCTAGGTTCAATGTTAACAAACAACACTTATCGTGGAGCGCTTTCTGGGTTCCGCCGCATGCATTGATTTTTTTTTTCAGTGTTAACAATCCATAGAACGCATTCCAAGTTCAGTGTTAACAAACAACACTTATTGCGGAGCGCTTCATGGGTTCCACATTCAGTGATTTTTTTCAGTGTTAACAAATAGGCCCTTATTCCTTTCCTTCGAAATCAACCAGCGACCTACCAAAGATAAGCTCCAAAGAATACTGCCTCTTAGAGTCTTAAAACCAACTTCCCAAGCATCAAAGATAATGTCCACTGATGGGGGCAACATCCAGCACATCTGGATAGATTCAAGATGAATGTCCACAATTCTATGTTGAAAAGGCAACGAGTGAAAGAAGATTCAATGTCCCTTTCAACTTTAAGTCGCATATACCAGCTATTGACAAAATCTCTCTCTCGATTATGGAGATGACAAGTGTGAGGATTTGTACTTTCCCTGGCCACCAAACAAAATTAGGCAACTCTTGGTCGAAGGGATTAAGATTCTAAACAAGTAATGGGATGGCAAGAAACTCCCTAACCCAGAATACTTTTAGTAGAATGATCAAACTAAGGATTGATCTCTCTCCCAATTCTGAAACCTATGGTCAAAGGCTCAAAGCCATGCCTAGGGATGAAGACTCCCTCCAACAAGGAGAGATGCTGGGAGAGAGTCAATTTCCTCATCATAGAAGCCTCTTCTGAGATAAGTATTACAAACAATTCAGTCCCCTTCCTTGAGAAGCATCCATTCACTGTTATATCTTTCTTTCCACTGCCAATCAATATAGTCCAGTAATTCCTATAAAACATTTGCATATTGAACATTGTGCCATAAGAGAATGTGGGACCCATTTCCAACAGCATATCTGATTCCATTCTGGAATAAGGGCATGACTTCTTTGGATTGCTTTCCCGACGATCTAGCATTAGCATGGGCGCGGTTGACAAACTAAGATTTTTTTTATTTTTATTTTTATTTTTATTTTATTTATAAAAATAAAAAAAAAAAAAAAAAAAAAACCCATATTTGAAGCAGATGACCCTTTTCCATAGGCTCTTCTCATTTAACGGGAAGTCGGGAACCTCCACAACCACTTTCAAGCAGTGCCATATCCATAGCCTTCATTCTTTGGTTGTTTAGGCCTATCTCTCTTGGTTTGCACACGTTTCTCCTCCATTGGAGATGGTACTTTACTTTTCCTCCCTTCCCTACCATAAGAAGTCCCTATAGAGTGATTAAAATTCAGGTTGGCAAGATATTCCTAGACCCAAAATTTCCTTTGTAGATTGATCGAACTAAAGAGTCCAGACCAATCTGTCTCACAAGTGAAGATTCTATGGTCAAAGCCATGCCTAGGGATGAAGACTCCCTCCAACAACGAGAGAAGATGGGATAGAGTCAATTTCCTCATCATACAGACCGCTTCTGAGCTGAGTATTCCAAATAATTCAGTCCCCTCCCTCGAGAAGCATCTGTTCACAATTTTTCCCCACTGCAAACCTATACAGATTCTAATTAATTCCTAATTGGAACATTGGCATATTAAACATCTTCTCGTAAGAAATGCAGGACCCATTTCAACGGCATATCTACTTCCATCCTTGAATAAGGGCATAACTTTTTGAATTGCTTTCCAAGCTCCCAACACTTTAGCATTAGCTTGGGGGCAGGCAACCAACTACGATTTTTTTTTAAAGGCCGTATTTGGAGCAGATGACCTTCTACATAGGTTCTCCATAGCAGGAACCTTCACAACAACTTTCCAAGTAGTGCCATATTGATAGCCTTCAACCTTTTGATTCTTACACCTCCCATTTCTCTCGATTTGTGCAGTTTTTTCCATGATATGATATGGTATTTTCCTTTTGCTTCCCTCCCGCCACAAGAAGTCCCTATAGAGCTGGAATGACAATTCCAGACCAAGGTCATGAGATGGCAAGAAACTCCCGACCTGGAATCCATTTGTAGAATGACCGAACTAAGGACCAATCTATCTCCCAAGTATAGATTCTATGATCAGAGCTACTAGGGATGAAGACTCCCTCCAATGAGGAGAGAAGCTGGGAAAGAGTCAATTTCCTCATCATATAGGCCTCTTCTGAGCTGAGTATTCCAAACGATCTAGCCCCCTTATATATATATATACACACACACACACACACATACTGAATTTGGAGCAGATGATTCTTCTCCATAGGTTCTCCTCATTTAGTGGGACCTCTACAACCATTTTCCAAGTAGTGCCACATTCATAGCCAACCTTCTTTTTATGCTTACGCCTCACATTTCTCTTGTTTTGCGCACTTTTTTCCACCATACAAGATGGTGCTTTCCTTTTTATTCCCTTCCCTGCCATAAGAAATCCCTATAGAGCTGTTCCAACCTTTCTGAAACACTAGTCGGACATTGGAAAAGGGACATAATATAATGGCATGTTAGAGATTGCCTCCTTAATAAGGATTATCATCCCTCCAAACAGAAAATCTTGAGTCTTCCTTTCACCCTTTCCAATATCATATCCGAAAAAGTTTTTCTAGGCTTTCCAGTGCAAAGTGAGAGGCCCAGATAGGTCCCCAGAGAAAGAACCTGCCAACATCCCAGAATCTCTGCCAAACTCACCATAGAGCTCTCTGATACATTACACCAAGGGTTTCTAATTTTGAGCAATTAACCATTTGGAAGGAGACTGCCTCATACCATCTTAGAATGATTTTTAGCTGATACATCCAGTCCCTCATAGAGTCACAGAGAAGCAGCGTATCATCTATAAACTAAAGATGTGCCACCTAAAATTTCGACCTTTCCACTCTGAATCTAGAAATAATGCCCTCTTCCATACCTTTATTGATCATTCCATTGAGTGTCTCTATCACCATCACAAACATAAACAGAGAAAGAGGATCTTCTTGCCTCAACTGTCTTGAACACCTAAAGAACCTTTCATGGTGCCAATTCTGACAGTCGAAAACAGGGCCTAGGTAATGCATTCTTTCATCCAGCTCCTCCATTGAACACCTAATCCCATCCTTCTCAACATATATTCAAGAAGGCCCAATCAATATAATCACAATATTTTCCATGTCCACATTACGTACCACGACTAGTCTACCACACTTGTGACGGCATTCTTAGCATTAGTTAGCTATCAACACTCAACCCAAAATCCACCTGCTCACGGCAGTGTTTTAAATAATGGTAGAGTGTTGCGTAGCATTCGGCCCTCTGTAACGAGTGGCATAAGTAGCGTAGCGTGTAGCATAAGCTACATAATACTTCTAATTTTTAACTTAAAAATAGAAAAATATGATAAATAGTAAGAAAAAAAAACCATATATATATAGAGGCATGCTCACCTACGCACGTGCGCACCTTTGCACACGTGTCATAGGAGTCGAATCCGAACGGTCCATAAGATGCAGAATCCCATGAAACCCCAGGGGGTGAATTTTCACCCTAATCTAAGATTCCGGTGGGCCATAGAAAAGAGAAATGCAAATTAAAGGAAGAAACTGTTTGCATTTTTCATGGCCCACTGAAGTTTTGGTTCAAAGTAAAATTTGGTACTTGGGGGTTTAATGAGGCTCTGCTTCATGTGGACCGTTCAGATTTTCGAGACTCATCACGTATGATGAGTTCTCAAAAAAGTTCGTAGGTAGTCCGTGCAAACTGGTTCGCAGGTGAGTGTTCCGCTATATATATATATATATGAATGCCTAAAAGATTATTCATTTTTCCAAGTATAAGCATGTTCAAACAAGCTAGTAATTATCATTTATCAAAAGACATTCCACATATATTAACCAAATCAAATCATTATCACATCAACAACTTTCTAAGCAAGCCACTTTAATTGATAATGTCTAATTGAAACCACAAGTCACAAGTATGAAAAGAAATTAAAATCCCACAAGTTGAGAGTATTAAGTACATACAAATACAATTATCACACACACACAAAGATTTTATATATATATATATATATATATATATATATATAAAGTAGTGTATGCTACAAAAGCTATGCATACGCTACGATGCTACATACACTACGCATATGTTACAATCTCTATAGCGACTACATAAGCTATACACGTACGCTACAACACTATGTACATTGCCCATACGCAACGACCCTGTAGTGTACACTTCAGGGGATTTACGTTATTTGCTAACGCTACATACCGTCGTAGCTACACTATGGACACTATTCAGAACACTAGCTCATGGTAAACGCACCTTTGGAATAGTAAATGATATTCAGAAGAACATGAGACATTCCAGTCAATGTAAACTAAGCCAGTATTTGTAGGGCCACCAATGAAGACTTATTGGGCAAAAATCTTTGACTCCCAACAGCACCTCTTCTTGGGAAAGAGAGCAATGAAAGATGATCCTGCCAACTTTGACCCTTCTGTGAAATTCTGAAAGGACACCGAATCAAAGACGATCCCGAATCCCCTCTTAAGAAAAGTTGTGTTCCAGTATATGTGATTGGGCTTCTATGATCTGATCAAATTACAGCTTACAATGTTTCAGCCATTTCCAGTAATATACCTTGTACATTTTCTTATAAAAGACGACAATTGCCTTGCATATTTCTGCTTGATCATCGATTGGAAGAATTTGGCATTTTCATCACCTTATTTCAGTCAATCTGCAAAAGCCCATTACTTCCACTTCATCTCTTCCTCACCTTTTCTGAAGTGTTGTCTAAAGCTTCTAACACCTACAATTCTCACCTTTTAATAGAACTCTAGCTTCCTCAGCATTGTTGACAGATCGGATTTCATCAAGGATACTTGTTTCTTTGACTTCAATGCACAAAAATTAGGGCTGTCAATGGTTCAGGAGATTAGTTGAACACCAAGGGTGATTGCACCCAACCTTGTTATGATACAACAGAGGACTGGTACAGTGTTACATAGATTGCAAACCCCCTCTACATGTTGTTCCGAATCACGCGATCGAGACTATGGATCACTCCAATCCAGATTGCTTTTTTTACAGGCCCGAGATTTGTGGTTTAACACTCTTATTGTTTATTTATTAAGTTGTAATAAAAATTTGTATTTAGAATATAGACATTTATACTTTGACTAATGCAATAGCAGGCATATAATATAACTGAACCACAGATGCAGGATTTATTTTAATAATCATATATAATAACTAATATGCAGTACGCACTTAAGTGACCCACATGATCTTAACCCTAGTGTGAAGGAAGTAGTGCATCTCGCACACTTGTTCCCAAAATGCATACCAGAGTCACTGATTCAGGGAACCTTGGCCCAGTCAAGTCATTAGAGTTATGTATCTTGCTTAAGGCACTAAGGTGCCACTGAATAGCTACGCACATCTGAGACTTCAAAACACAAAATCTCAAAGTTGTTTATGCCATAGCAGCATAACAATAAGAGAAAACAAATATGACATCAAATGTATCAAAGATACTACCCTCAGATATGAAGATGACCGCAAGTCTATGCAGAAAAACAACTCAGAAGAAGTAGATCCTTGCCTATGTTCTTTGGGCATTTCACGCACAAAAAGTCCTTCGAAGTTTTTTTTTTTCTTTTCTTTTTTTTTTTTTGTGAAAGACTACTAAAATTCATTAACCCAAAAGGCAAAAACAGCTCTACACGAAAAGAGGTGACCCTCTCGTCGCCAGCTTTGGAAAGAAGTAAAAAAATCAAAGCACTAAGACACCCAGCCAAGAAACCAGGACACCCACAATACAAGACTATTATCTGGGGTCACCAAAATACCCATCCCAATGCCCCAACAGACCATAAAAAGAGCAACCTCGGAACTCAGGTCTCGCAAGAGTGCAGCTAATAATCATGGCGGAGATGTTCCTTGAGATTATGTTTGAGAACTTTTCTTCAAATATCCTGCTGTTTCTCTCCTTCCAAATCCCCCAAAGAATTCCGAAAGGGAGAGAATCCACAATATCTTTTTATGACCTTATAGGGCCCGTCAGTCCTTGAAAGATGTTGGAAACAAGCACAGGCACGGCACTTCATCTAGACACTCAAAACTGTGATCTCTCTCTGAAAAACATAAATTTCCTTATATATTGCTCTTTCTTTTCCGAGGGAGGAAACTTCTTAGTGAAAAATGCTCACACTAGTACCCCAAAGCAAGGGAATGCTGACAAGTGCATAGTTCTTGCAAGCCTCAGACACAATGTACCCTTCCTTTTCAAAGCAACCAGTACACTGACATGTAGAAACTCAACATGTAGCCATTTCCACATAATTTTCATGTACTTTCAGACAATTGCACCAAATTAACAGCAGTGCAGGATCATGAATCTGGTCAATGAAATCATGTATAAAATAAAAATTCCTGTGTGTAAGTCCAGTCTCTGGCCAACCAGTACACTGACATGTAGAAACTCAACATGTAACCATTTCCATATAATTTTCATATACCTTCAGACAATCGCACCAAATTAATAGCAGTGCAGGATCATGAATCTGGCTTATGAAATCATGTATAAAATAAAATTTCCTGTGTAAGTCCAGTCTCTGGCCAAATATCAGAGTGATTGTAATTCAAGGACCAAGTGATGCTCATAAAAGACAATAATCAATAAAGGAAAACCACATACCAGATGAAGTGACTGCTTATGAATCCGCTGTAAAGCGTGTGTCCAACGCCTGAGAACTTCTGCTATATCTACACTAGGGTGTACTCTTCCACTTCTATCATCCACTCGAGGAAGGGTTTCATCATTCCCTTTAGAATGAGTTGAATCTAAACTGTTTTTTGCCTTTTCCCTATTCATATTGATAAATGGTTCAGCTATCTGTCCTTGACCATCCGTGTCAGCTGAACTTAGATCACTAGGTTGAATCGATAATACATCGGGATGAGGAACATGAGAACTTTGATCCATAGCTGCAAGCAAAGATGATCCAGAGATGCGGTACCTAATAAAAGAATTATATGTCAAAAACAAGTAGGAAAATTTCATCCATATAACTTGAAAAAATCAGAAATTACCTATGCTCACGGTGAGCTATTAAGTCCTCAATTGGACCTGAAGCGAGAACTTCATGATGACCTGTAAATAGAATAAACAAATAAACAACTTTAGTGACATTACTAGCTCCAGAAAACAAACTTAAGAGCTGAAAGTTTGTGATAAAAGAGAGAAGACACAAGAGGAGAGAAAAGAAAATAATTGAAAGGAGGAAAAGAGAGGTTAGAGCTGGAAGTCCCCACCCTCATGCTTTTATTTACTAAGTCATAAAATCAAAATACCAAAAATGCACCTCACTTTATACAATTTACAATATAAGCCCAATACCAAAAATACCCCTCACTTTATACAATTTACATTTTTCTTGAGGCGATAATAAGAATTTATTATAAAAGGCCAAAGGCCAAATAATACAAAATAAAAGAACAGAAAAAAAAAAAGAAAAGAAAAAGAAAGAAACAAATGAGAACTACGCCCTATAAATTTAACCAGCTATCTGGAAATTGAGCAGCAGGGAAAACATTAGCTGCATGCACCCATTCAATTACATTCATTTTTGCCCGACTAAAAACCTTTAAGAAAACAGCCCCTTTGATTTCTAAAACAGCGACTATCTCTCCAACCAAATGCTCCAAAGACCTGCTAATCAGCATAAATGCCATATTTGTTTCCCGGCCTTGATCTTACCCCCTCCATGCCAAGCCGAGAAAAACTGATCATTTGATCTTGAAATAACCCATGAAACTCCAAATAAATTCAAGAAGCCGAACCACATCTTTGATGCAAAAAGAGAGTGAATGAATAGATGATCAACTGACTCGCCATCACTATAACATAGAAGACACATTACTAATTATCATGCCGCGTCTTCGTAGATTGTCCACTGTAAGAACCTTTTTCCTACCCACCAACCATGCAAATGGCGCCACCTTGGAAGTAGCACCATATCGCCAAACATGCCCTGTCTGACACTCGACTTGCTCAAATATAACCCCCATCTAGTCACTTGTACAAGGACTTTTAATGCAGGATAATTAACCACTTGCTCTAAAAGCTCGAACTGATACAGCATGGCGAATTAATCCCTTTATCTCATAGCCCAAGCCCCACATCGCATGGGTTAAGACCTCGGTCAAACCCCCCTCGTGGGCCCCACATCACATGGGTACCACCTCATATGAGCCACCCACCTCACACGAACCGTCCACCCCAAGTGTGTCCCTACATCCCATAGGCTAACCCACTTGAGCTCGGCATGAAAATGCCTTGTATTAATCACTCCCAGTGAGGAGTCTCAAACACGAGACCTCTCGCTCTAATACCAATTTGATGCAGGACAATTAACCACTTGCTCTAAAAGCTCGAACTAATAGAACGTGGTGAATTAATCCCTTTATCTCATAGCCTAGGCCCCACATCGCATAGGTTAGGACCTCAGTCGAACCCCTCTCGTGGGCCCCACATCACATGGGTATTGCCTCACACGAGTCACCCGCCTCACACGAGCCACCCACCCCAAGTGTGTCCCCGCATCCCACAGGCTACCCCACTCGAACTCAGTGTGAAAATTCCCCTACATTAACTTTACTGAGAATTTTTGAGATTTTTCAATGAGCCACGCCAAAGTTTCTTCCTCCAAAATTAATGGGAGGCGATTCGAGAGAAATCCAACATCGTTAACAATTCTTCCACCTCTTCATCGATCAAATTTCTTTTACAAGGAGGAACCCAAATAACTTCCTCACCATGAATGGAATAACACCTCTCAACCGAGATATTTGGATCTTAGGCGATACGTTGATGCAGGACATGAAAATTAAATACGATATGCGAGATTTTAGGCTTGAGATCACGTTAGTTCAGAAACAATTACACAAATTCCATATCCCACGTGAAAGTCCAAACATTCAATTAAGGGGAATCTATGCGGGTCCAAGCTTACACATGATAGGGCTGGATCAATAAAAATTATGAACCAAACGATATTCAAAGATAAGAAATAATCATCCACACATGCATAGTAATTAGTCCATAATCCAAGGGATTCAGGAATTCCAATGCAGGAAACTCTAGGGTAAGAAAATGGGCATAAATTTGGAGATTTGAGTAATTTAGGGTTAGGTTTAGGGATTTTGGGTGAAAGCGGAGTGAAAGAGAGGAAAGAGACGAACCAAAGAAGTACCGCACGCATGGACAACAATAATGGCCCAGACGCACGTGCGTGTGATCTCAACCGCACGTGTGTGGGGCCCACTATTCAGAAAAATGTCACCTTGGCCCTGGTCGGCTCAGGATGGACTCCAAAACCCCCAAAATCTCAGCTCAATCCAATGTACGGTTTGTGCGTGGTGCTCCGCCAAAGTTTTAGCCCTCTTACAGGTCCAAATTCTGAAAACTGGCTGTAGGGGATGAATAGCTGCAAAAGCTGGGAAATTCAAAGCAATAATGATGATAGAAGATGAGATATATAGATGGGAGAGGGTAGAGACGGATGGGGATAGATGTGGCTTCACACCACGTAGTTAGCCCTTCGAAAAGGGAGGGTTTTGCACTCACTTTGAATTCTTTTACAACTCACTAAGACAGCAGAAAAATAAATCAGGAATTTTTATTAAGCTTCAATGAATGAAAAGAACTAAGGGGTGCCTATTTATAGGGAAAATCCTATACCCCAAAAACTCGCAACATGTGCGCAACCTATTACTTAGCAATAAAGTAAACTAAAATAAAAAACCAAACAAAGAAATATAAAGTGTTCATGATGTTCTAAATAATAACAATAAGCAAAATCTAAAATATGAAATCAATCCGACGAGTGGGCCACAATCATGAGATCCCATGATGGGCTTTTCTTAACTATCGGGCCCGCCCTTTTGAACAAAAACTTCGTCTTCTAGCTAGGAGGCCCTCCCTCGACGTCGTAGTCGAGTCAGATCGATGGTGGGGCCCTCCTTCTGCGTATGTACATGCGTAGGGGGTGGTATGTGTGTGCGTGTAAGCGGCGTGCGGCTGTGCGTGCGCACGATGTCCTCATAAACTTTCCCCGGTTGCGAAGATTTCACCACTGGCAAAATAAAACTCCTGAACCGCTCCAGGATGTCAGGATCAAGTCTCTGAAGCTCCTCAGTGAGCCACGTGCTATCTGAAGCTGGGCTTGACTTCCATTTAACCAGGTACTTTTAAAACCCGCCGTTCGATGTTGAAACTATCTCATGGTCCAGGATAACCTCTACTTCTTCTCTGGGTGTGTAAAGGTTAGGTATGGTAGGTAGAGGCTGGGAAGAAAGGTCGGGAAGAGTAAGTATGGGAGGTAGAGGCTGGGAAAATGGGTCGGGACGAGTAGGTATGGGAGGTAGAAGCTGAAAAAATGGGTCAGGATGGATAGGAATGGGACGTAAAGGCTAGAAAAATGGGTCGAGAGGGGGTCATAGATCAAGGGAAAGGTCTAGGGAATCAGGATTGTTAGGCAAAAGGCTGGACAATGCATCAATGACCCCTTGAAATGCAACTAGATCCTCCACATTGAATGTGGATCTAATTCCCCTGGAGGGTGGAAGATTTGCCACATACGCATTGAGACCATTTCGTTTTATAATTTTGAATGGTCCAACGCTATACACGTGTAATTTTCGAACAGCTCTCTAAGGGTACCGCTCTGGCCTGATGCAGATCATGACAGAGTCCCTTACATTGAATTCCTTCAAACATTTATGCTGGTTTGCAGAAAGTGAGTAATGTTCATTACTAGTCATGATCTTCTGCCTGATTTCTTGATGCCATGAATGAATGTGATGCGCAAAAGACTCTGCAAGCTCTGACGACCTATAGGACAGTGACAGAGGAACAAGATCAATAAGTTTCCCAGGTTTATAACCAGTAACGACTTCACAAGGACTGGAACCTGCGGACCTGTTGACAGAACTATTAAACGCAAACTCAGCTATAGGTATTACGGTGTCCCATGCATTGGTGTGTTCTATATCCCTCCTAAGGAGAGACTCATCTGGTATATCATCAGAAACAACATCACGAAACTCATCCACTACCGGAATGGCCTCAATGGGTAACTCTACACCAGCCTATGGTGCACTCTCTCTAGCCACAAGGTCGCACATGTTGTACCCCTCAAAATAATAGTCTTAATGTCCCTCATGGGGTGGGAGTACGGGTGCACGCCCATGACTGATTCTTTGGACACCTCCATTCATTGGTCTATCCTCCTGGCCACCTGCCTGAGATTGGTCATCTTCCCTAATGGTGGGGTTTGTCCTGAGGGAGGCCTTTATTTGGTCAAGGCGTTGATTTATGCTTCGTTCCAAGCACTTACCCCAAGACTTGATCTGATGAGACATCTTGTTTAGTGACTCTAGCAATTGTTCCATGTTTAGTGTAGGGTGTTAGCCAAAACCATGACCCGTACGTGTGGGCGTACAACTTACTAACTCCACCTAAAGACTTTCTACGACGACTATATGGGACTAAATGATCCTATGAGACTCTATATAAGGGGACTATGCAATGTTACTCCAGCAATATAGTTAATAAAATAAGGGACTATGGACTCCTAAAAGCTACATGTGATGGACTAGATGCATGACGGACTCAAACAAACTAACCCTAAACAAATAATGTATTCCCCTATAAGAACCCTAAGCTCTAATACCAAATTTGATGCAGGACATGAAAATTAAATATGATATGCGAGATTTTAGGCTTAAGATCACGTTAGTTCAGAAACAATTACACAAATTCCATATCCCACACAAAAGTCCAAATATTCAATTAAGGGGAATCTATGTGGGTCCAGGCTTACACATGATAGGGCTGGATCAATAAAAATTATGAACCAAACGATACTCAAAGAAAAGAAATAATTATCCACACATGCATAGTAATTAGCCCATAATCCAAGGGATTCAGTTATTCCAATTCGGGGAACCCTAAGGTAAGAAAATAGGCATAAAATTGGAGATTTGAGTAATTTAGAGTTAGCTTTAGAGATTTTGGGTGAAAGCGGAGTGAAAGAGAGGAGAGAGATGAACCAGAGAAGTACCGCACGCGTGGACAACAATAATGGCCCAGACGCACGTGCATGTGATACCGGCCACACGTATGTGGGGCACACTATTCAGGAAAAGGCCACCTTAGCCCTGGTCAGCCAGGGATAGACTCCAAAACCCTCAAAATCTCAGCTCGATCCAATGTACGGTTTGTACGTGGTACTCTGCCGAAGTTTCAGCCCTCATACAGGTCCAGATTCTAAAAACTGGCTGTACAGGGATGAATAGCTGCAAAAGCTGGGAAATTCAAAGCAATAATGATGATAGAAGATGAGATATATGGATGGGAGAGGGTAGGGACGGATGGGGATAGATGTGGCTTCACACCACGTAGTTAGCCCTTCGAAAAGGGAGGGTTTCGCACCCACTTTTGAATTCTTCCACAACTCACTAAGAGAGCAGAAAAATAAAGCAGGAATTTTTATTAAGCTTCAATGAATGAAAAGAACTAAAGGGTGCCTATTTATAGGAAAAACCCTATACTCCAAAAACCCGCATCATGTGTGCAACCTATTACTTAGCGATGAAGCAAACTAAAATAAAAAACTAAACAAAGAAATCTAAAGTGTTCACAATGCTCTAAATAATAATAATAAGTAAAACCTAAAATATAAAATCAATCCGACGAGTGGGCCACGATCATGAGATCCCATGATGAGCTTTTCTTGACTATCAGGCCCACCCTTTTGAACAAAAACTTCGTCTTCTAGCTAAGAGGCCCTCCCTGGACATTGTCATCGAGCCAGATTGATGGTGTGGCCCTCCTTCTACATACGTACATGCGTGGGGGGGGGGGGCGGTGTGCGTGTACGTGTAGGCGACGTGCGGCTATGCGTGCACACAATGTCCTCATCATACGTGTTAGATGGGGAAATAATGTACTCAATTTTTTATTCCACGCCCACATGTCGTCCCAAAATATAAGACCCTGAGAATATAAAATATGCATAAGAGGAACTAAAGGGTAGAAAACGGAGGATAAGGTGGGGTGTATGATCATACAACCAATACTAATCAGTTTTAACCACGGTGTTCCATAACAGTAACGGTGGTTGTAATGGCCACCGTCGTTGTTGTTGTTGTTACAATATGGGTCGTAACAATTGTAACGCCCTTTTTTTTCTTGAAAAATCTCATTACGGCCAGCCATTTCGACCCCATAATGCATAATGGCTACCATTGCTACCATTACATAACGGCCATTACGTAACCATTTTGGCATACTATGGTTTTAACACTCCCCCTCAAGCTGAAGCATAGATGTCATCAATGCATAGCTTGGAAAAGATACACTTGGATTTGCGACCAAGAGCTTTAGTGAACAAATCCGCAAGCAAATCTTAAGACTTGAAATGCGGTGTAGAAATTTTGCCATTGTTGACTTTCTCATGGATAAAGTGATAGTCAACTTCAATATGTTTTCTTCTCTCATGAAAAACTAGGTTGTTTGCAATATGAGTTGCATTGGAAAGTTATATCAAAACTCATCTCTTGTAACAACTTATGTACCCATACAAGCTCGCACATGGTATGTGCCATGGCCTATATTCTACTTTTGCACTAGATCTTGCTACAACATTTTATGCCTTATTCTTCCAACATTTTATGCCTTATTATTCCACGCGACCAAATTTCCTCCCAATAATTTACAATATCCAATTGTAGACTACCTATCTAATACATTACTTGGCCAATCAACATTAGAATACCTAATAACCTAGAGATGATTATGTCGCTTATATAAAATTCCTTGACCTAGAGTTCCCTTAAGATACCGTAAATTTGGACAGCTGCATAAAATGTAGAATTCTTGGAGAATTTATGAATTGACTAACCACGCTAACAGCATTATGATATGTTTGGTATGTTAATATTCAAATAAATAAGTTTTCCAACCAATCTTCCATACCTTCCTGGGTCTTCAACTAAGTCTCCTTGGTCACCCTCCGGTTTATGATTAGGATCCATTGGTGCATCAATGGCTTAGTACCAAGAAGACTTGTATATGTTAGTAAATCTAGGTATTTTTCATTGTGAACTTGTGATATATTAACCCTTCCTTGATTTTGCAACCTCTATTCCTAGGAAATACTGAACATGACCTAAATCTTTTGTCAAAAAATTGACCTTTGAAGGTACTGCTTGAGTTCTTTAATTCCACATGCACAACCAGCATAATCATACCAAATGCGCCCCTTCATATGAAGACTGAACGATCAGCCCGACTCCTCGGTAACCCATCATAATGCAAAACATTCCAGTTAACATGGATGATAGACTGAAGACCCTTGTGTGGCGTACATAAAATGTTGTTTAGAATCTATTTTCAGTTTTCTTTTTCCAAATTTCTAATGTTTACCATTTTTGTTTATTTTCAAATGTTTCTTTTAATTATCTTTTATGCTTAAACCTCGCCTCCAAGGATAAATGGATACAATGCATGTCTTTGTTGACTTAAGTTGACGTCAAACAATAAATGGAAACGATGTTCATATTAAATTCATCGAAAAGAACGGGCACACAATTAACAACAATATTTTTTGTGAAACAAATGACAAAGTTTCTGATAGAGAATGCACAAAATTTTATACTAAAGAACAATAAAAGAAAATATAACTCTCGTTCATCCACCCGAGCTCAGTGGTGTTTACCAAACAACATTTAGAGATGAAATCTAACTAAACAGAAATAATATTTTAAAATTTTAAACTGCAATAATTAAAAAACAAAAACAAAATGAATAGAAAACCAGGAAGATGGATACTTACTCTTACGAGATAATAAGGACTCCCACAAACGAGTTGCCTTGGAGACCAAATGAGAATTCTGACCCAAGGAATTAGAGAGACGGTCATCCCATGGTTCTCCTTCCAACTTTGCTTTGCTCCTCAGATCCTGTAGTTTTTCCAGCTCTTGCTGTAAATAAGCCTGAGTTACACAAGCAAAAAAAAAAAAGTTGTAGCAGTAAGTAATATTAGCACAAACAAAGAATAACAATATCCATGATATAATGGCAGATTAGGAAAAATACATGAATTCTGCAGAATAAGAGTTGCCCTCTACCTCTTCAGCACAAAGACCACGAAACTCAGCAGTTATGTCATGGGCCAAGCTTGACCATGTAGCTTGCCTATGGACAGCAGCATTTGCATTTTTAATGAACTTCCTTCGTTCAAGGGCTATCCTGGCCTGTTTTATAGCACAAACGGCTTGAGTGAGAAGCAAAACAGGTCATCAGCATCCACAGGTGAAAAGTTTGTAAGGCAACTTTTACCACAATCACTGGAGGCAATCAACATTTGCATAGATGATCAATGGGTCCAGAAAAATGCTAATTAGTCAAAGAGACCATCAAATGGTCACTGACAAATGTCAATCATTGATCTCATATGGAACTTATCAACAGGCTCATAGGCACAGCTGAAACAACAAATTACATTTGCAGAACCAAGTGCTACTTAAACACACAACCTAAAAGTCAATCAGCACTGAAAAGCAAAGCCCAAAGAAATCATCATCATCATCATCATCTAAGCCTTATCCCAACTAATAGGGCTCGGCTACATGAATCCTTTTTTCCGCCATTCCACTCAATCAAGGGCCATACTTCAGTTAGACCATAGGTCAAAAGCCCAAAGAACTATTATGAATAAAGCGCATCTTAGTGCAGAGGAAGAGAGAATAAATTATCAGAAGTACCTTTGTTAC
The DNA here is from genome assembly GCF_029962835.1 of Magnolia sinica. NCBI lineage: Eukaryota > Viridiplantae > Streptophyta > Magnoliopsida > Magnoliales > Magnoliaceae > Magnolia > Magnolia sinica. Next base: position 87,194,781 of record NC_080577.1, read on the forward strand.
TGGAAGTAAAGTAGCTGCATGCGAATATGACACATCTGTTAATGAAGCAGGAAGTGGATTAGAAGCCACATCAGCTGGAAACGTTCGTCTATGGACCTCCCGTAAAGCATGCAAAGAAAGTTGCCACAAAAGCTCAACAAATCTGCAATCACAATATAAAACTTATAGCATAATAGAGATATCTTGACTGGGAAGTTAGCACTGCCCTTATTTCCCAAATAGGGAAATGATATGGTAGAACCAGTAGAAACAAATAATGTATGAATAACGACTGACTGGATTGTGGGCCCAACTGGATGGCCCACTGTTCAAAAGTGACACCAATAAAATGATCCTTGAAATCATTTTTCTATACCTCTTCCCACTGATTGTCTACCATGAAGCATTTTGTTTTCTCCTGTGTGTTTGAAGGAAGGAGATAAGATGAATTAGATCACCAAATCATTGACTTTTTCCACCAGTCGATCACCCACATTAGGTCCACAATCAGGACAGTCATTGTTCAGATGTACCCCTCTTCCCACATATACAATTGAGAGAGATATCTACCACATTCCTATTTGATAGGTTCTGCCATGTCATTTCCCAAACTAAAGCGACATGCATACTAACCCGTATTTCCAAATTTATACACAAATGCATGTTCCTAGGATGGTTGCGACTTGGGAGAATATGAGCCGCGAGAATACATAAGAAACTTACAACTTTATTGGAGTATACCTCATACAACACCCTCAATGCATCATACCTTTAGGAGCTCTCATCTACATTGGCTCTGTGCTTCTTCATTGTACCATAGTTGTAAAAGATGTGTGCTTATATTGTAATATTGCGTAATATCTAAAAATAGGATGTACTTTGTCTACTTAAGCTCTCTTCTTGAGTGAAATCAATGAATCAAAACTTCTTCTATCCTCTTTCTTTCATTATCAGTTAGGTTAACATCAAAGTACATGGTATCGGATGCCCACTCTACCATTGATCTGCTGCTGGTCCCACTTCATGCTCAAGTGCTAGATCTATAGCTGGTTATATATATATATATATATAGAGAGAGAGAGAGAGAGAGAGAGAGAGAGAGAGTGAGATACGAGCTCATTCTAGACTTCTGGTATTTTTTTCTGGATATTCACTGATGAATATATTTCAAGCAGTTCCTCTTTGAAGGCTGTTCAAAATCTCTGGTATTTTCCTTGGATACTTGTTAGACCTGTATCTTTTGGGTTCTGATTAAAATCTGGGTATTTATATCTGTCTACTGGTTAACTGTTCACGCCCTGATCAGAGATTACATCGAGAACCTCGAAAAGAGGGCGCGAAATGCAAAACTCCGAAAATCCAGGCCTTCAACAGAATCATTTTGTTGAAGCATGCTGGAAACTACATGGCAAACCCCTCTGTTCCTAAGCGCAATGCACATAATGTTTTTTTTTTTTTTTTTTTTTTTTTGTGTGGAATCAAATGGAAGTTCCTTTGCTACCAGTGATAGCAACTCATCCGGTGAATTCATTCAGGTCCCTCGTGTTGAATATGAATCAATGCATAGAAGACGGCTAATCTCCATCAGGATAATCTCATTCCCGGTTTCTCAGCTAGCCCACCCTTTGCGTAATCAGGTACTTCAACTTCTACTCTTCATGTCACTTCGCTCAATAGCCCTTGGGTAATTGACTCGGGAGGAACTAATCACATGTCGGGTATGTTATAATCCTTTTCTTCCATTACTCATGCACCTCTTGGCAAAGTAAAGGTAGTGGATGGCATCTTTACCAACAATGCTGGAAAACAAATCATCCCTACTTCCTCTACCTTATCATTGTCCTCGGTTCTCTTTGTTCCTAATGTCTCTGCTAATCCCTTATATGTTAATTACCTTACAACATAGTTAAATTGTTCTCTGACCTCTTTTCCCACTTACTGTATTTTTCAGGACTTGGAAGACAAAAAAGGTGATTGGTGGTGGTTACGAGGATCGTGGGCTGTATTTTCTCGACTCTCATAGCAATCTCCCTGCTAGTTCTTTTTAGTTCAAATAAGGATGAAGGTTGTGTGTGGCATTGTCTGTTTAGACATCCATCCAATAGTGTTTTGAAACAATTGTTACCCATATCTTTCAATATGTGTCAGTTTATTTGGAAACTTGTGAACTCTTGAAAGTTTTTTCTTTTTTTAGAGATAACAAGATTTATTAGAAATCCTACCAAAAGACAGGAAAAGAATACAACACAAACTAGGAGGCTACAGAAGAAAAGGAATCAGCTGTGGCTACCTTAATTGTAGGGGCGCAACCCTTTACAAGATCCATAACTATATTAATTACCCCGTCCATGAGAAAATAAGAAACTCGAAATCTTATTTTCCCTTATACATTCTGATGTTTGAAATGCATGCTTTTTCTGCATTTTCTGGTTCCCATTACTTCGTTTCTTTTACTAATGATGTTTCTTGAATGAATTAGATATGCCTTATGTGGTATAAAAATGACGCTCCCCATCATTAAAAAAATAAATAAATAAATAAAAATCATAAATGGGTATCAAATCAATTTAACGCATCCATCGAGATTCTTCAAAGTGACGATGGCGGATCAAATGTACATAGCTGGCATAGCTCTAGGCTTTAGACATCATAACTGTAGATCCAATGTAAATAGCTTCTTTTTTTTCATTTTGCTTTTCTGAGTGGAGCATGAAACAACTGAAGTAGTTTCTTTATATATGGTATAGATTTGCATTTAACTTGGCTGAACTAACATTGCACCTAAGGCGCAAAACACAGTTATCATGATTCATGCATTAAAAACACAGAGAAATGCACACAAACATAACAGCAGGCTGACCATTTTCAGACAATCACCTAGTAGATCTTTTTACAGAAAAATATAATGTAATATAAAATATGTATATAATAACATATATATCTTTTTGAAGAATAAGGTTGATATGATTAAAAGGCAAAAAGACCAAACAAATACAACAAGAACAGCAACAGCATCTGCCGCAAAGAAAAAAGAACTAAAGTCAACCATTACAGCCTTCTGTATATATTAATATATTAAATACTATATGTATTATATAGGAAAGGTCTGAAATGCAAATGCAAGATAAGCTCAAAATGGTAACAACGATGAACATGGAAGAATCAAACTCTGAGATATAAGGTCTTATATTTGCCTCTCTTTGCTATTTTGTGTGTGCTTTATTACGATTACAATAAATTCACTGTTCCTTAGGAAAAGAAGAAAAACTATAAATAAATAATCCAATGAAAACACAATACAAGAAGACTCAAGTAAGATGACCAGGAAAATCGCCAAGAGTGGGAACTAGCAAATAAGAAATTGAAATAATATTAACCTTATAAAAGATACAAAATTACCAATATGCCAGGGATTGGCAAGTAAGATGCAGGAAATCTCGTTCTTATGCTTGGTCACACAATAAACGAGTCATTCATGCCAAGGTTCAAAATATTGGTGTCAATAGCCACAACAGTCGGCCAAACAAAACAGCCAATTTATCAGAATGTGTCAACCATATCAGACGAATCGATGTCACTTTCATAGAGTAAAAAACATCTGAAAAAAACCTGACAACTGAACTGAGGAAAAGGTAAATGCCTAGTTTTATATTTATTGTGTTCTCAGTTTTTTAAATGCCTACTTTTATATTTATCTTTTTGTTCTTAGTTTTTCTAAGCATGTATGAGTTCGGATTGTGGTATGGTCAGTCACCAGCACACAGCACACAGCACACTGCAAATCTGTCCAGTCTTTAATGCTGAGTTTTTTACTTTCCCAGTGACCATATTTACCTTATCTTTAGAGTCTTAAGGCACTTAGAAATTTGTAAGTCATAGAATAAATAAATCCCATGTGTTTGTATGCGAGAGTGAGAAATATGTGAATTACATAAAGTTATAAACATGAAATTCTATTGGTATACAATTCACTTATAAGAGTACCCTTTTTGTGAGTAGTGGCTAAACTACATGGTACAGGCCATGAAATGAAACATATAATAGATAGCACAAGATCCAGCATCCGGCAGGTGTAATGTGTGTGCAGATAGAGGAAGTTGTTTGCAAGACGTGAGAGACGGAAAAGCAGTTGTAAAAAGCTGGATATGATATAGCAGAGCCAAAAGAACCAATATATATATATATATATATATATATATATATGAAAATGATACTATGAGGTCAACCTCATGGGAGCTTCCCATGAGGTCAAGCTCTATGGGCCCCACCCTTATGTGTGGTGGACCTCCATGCCATGAATTTGTTAGGTCCCCTCTAGGTTGTGGAATGTGCCAAAAATCAGCCGTATCTTAAACTCAGGTGAGCCATACCATCTGAAAACATGAAAAATCATTCCTAAAACATCTAAAAGCACTTGGTGGGGCCCACTTAAGTTTTGGAATGGCTTAAAATATTGTGTGACCCCTCATCCAATTGGGACACACACAATGGATAGGCTAGATGTCAAAACCACAACTCAGTGGGCCCTATGTACAATCAGGAAGGTTTTAATGGGCAAACATCCACTCTCAACTGTTGTCTACGGTGTGGCCCTCCTAAGCCATGGATTGGCCTGATTTTTTGACCCATGGCTCACCAGTGAAGGGCGCATCTGATTAATGGGACGGATGTGTCAATCAGGATCTTCCATCCGGTGTGCGACTTATTATGGATGGAAAACAACTGAGGATGATCTTTTATTGGGATAATTCTTTTCATCTGACCAGTGGCCACCAAAGCAACGACCGAGAATAAAATGGCTAGTGGCCAACGTTATGTGCCGGAAAGTGACAAAGGGGCTAGGCTTCTCTTAGGTGTGATTTTCAAAACATGAGGTATCCATGAGTGGGCCCATAGTTGGACCCTACCGATTGACACATCAAGTCGGTCTCTTTGATGAAGAGCCTCTCTCAGCAAACAGCTTCACCTTGTAAATAAGTACTTATGCACTTTACTTAAAAGTTAAAACCCTTCTAATATCCTTCAATAGTGCATAGTGTTAGCAATTTAGAGAACTAATTGCATCCAAATTTTTGCCCTTGGTTACTCACGTCATATAAGGCAGAGTTGGTATAATATAAAAGTAATCCACAATATCTACTCCTTCAACACCACATTGAAAAGGTTGAGAGGATCATCATCCTCCACATCAGCATCATAATTATCATCATCCTCATCAGTGTCATAATTAAGGTTTTTAAATAGTTTATGTATCTAATGCAAAAACACTGCATTCATGGGCGAAAGTGAAGCATGTGTAATGTATGTACTCCAAGTTACAACTCTACAAAAAACACATTTTGCCTTTCTCTAAGGGCCTGTTTAGATTCATGAAAAGCATGAGAAAGGAAATAGTGTTTCTTGGGAAACCTTATTTCCAAGAAAGTATGGGAAATAAAATATTGTTTTCCTTGTTTGTTTTTCAATAAGATTTTCATAAAAATTTAGAATCTGTTTTCAAGTTTGTCATTTGGCAAAACAAAAAATTTTAAGTAGTCACTAGCATGTGCTAGATTAGCACATGTGCTACATGGGATGCTTAGAGATGAACAATGGCACATGTAGCATACACGGCATATGTGGGCACTTTAAGCTAAATTGTGGCACGCCTGGTACATGTGCAATGCTTGAAGTTGTACAGTGGAACATGTGACACAAGACATGCATTGGCACATTTGACATGTGGGTGCTAAAGCTACATGACAACACTTGTGCACAATTAGCAACATTGGCACGTGCCATATTTGGAGAATTGAAGATGGACAATGGCACGTGCCATATTTGGAGGATTGAAGATGGACAATAGCACGTGTGACACATCCGCACATGTGGGGTGCTTTGCACTTGTGGGGCGCAAGTAAGATGAATGGTGGTACATGCGGCACAATAATAGCACATGTAAGGGGCGAGAGAAGATGGATGGTGACACATGGCACATTAGCATGGTGGGGGCTCTTTACACGTGCGGAGCACAAGATAGGGTGGATGGTGGCACATGTGGCATAGTGGCACGTGTGGGGCATGACCAGAGTATCTTGTGGCACATGTACCATATGTAAGGCAATCGAAAGGGGTGCATTTGGGCTTTAACCCTTGAGAAACCCATTTTCCTTCCACCATTGGAAAATGCATTTCTTAGAGGTGAAGGTGAGAAATAAATTTATTTATTTTCTAACAAAGACAGAAAGTGGAAAATGGTGTTTCCCACAATTTCCCACAAAGAAAAGCTTGACAAACAATGGAAAGTGAGCTTCATGAGAAACACTATTTCCTTTCCCATGCTTTCCATGAATCCAAACAGGCCCTAAGAGAAGAAAAGGCCACAAAAAACAACAACAAAAAGAGTATGGACATTGTGTATTGGCCCATGTCAGGACCTTTTCTACATAAAAATGAAATTTCCTACATAAAAAATCAACCCTACTGGAATGTTAAATGGCTCTACGGAGTACTACTTTTATGATCCATATTGCAAAGACAGGTTTCTGGCTTTTCTAGGCAAAGAAATGGCTGGCTTTACCCGGTCAAAAGTATTACCATTTCTACCTTCAACTCGGCAGCTCCTAAAAGCACAGTCGATTACTCATGCTTGGAAAAATCAGATACATCATACATGAAAACCCAAAAAAAAAAAAAAAGTGAAGTACAACCCAAGTTAAATAATTACAATTTCTCGGAATATTTCATCAAATCCCAACAAATCGCGCCACTATCAAAAAATTTCTTCCTGTATTCCATTCCATGAAGTAGATATATACAGATATTATATAATAAAACAGGAAGAAAATGGCCGACCTTTGCCCACAGCAAGTCGCCAGAGATGAAACCCTCGAATTGCTCCTTGGCAGTGCTCCTTGAGATTCAAGCTCGTTGATAATCCCATGCACAATCTGGAACAAAAGAACCAGGGAAAAAAAAAATACACGTAAACAAAAGCCCAGATCACTCCAGATTCAAATCCACTTGAAAAGGAAAAAGAAGTCCATTTCCTAATCCAGTACCTTGCGGAAATCGCGAGATTGCGCTGAATCAAAAATCGGCCACACCTTGTCAAAATCCTGCAGGATCGCGGTAATACATAAGAAGCCGAGAAAGGAGGAATCGAGAGAGAGAGAGAGAGAGAGAGAGAGAGAGAGAGAGAGAAGAGGGAGAATTCGGTACCTTTGCGGATTGAGTTGGGCCTCTTAGGGCTGATAGGATGAAATACAGGAGCTGCTCTCCCATCCTAGGGTTTGAATGTCGGAAAAGGCCGACGCGAGGAGTTCCGTTGCTGCCGCCGATGCCGATGATGGAGGGATCCAGGCCTAAGAGCAAGCAGTTGGTGTACATTGCGCACTCCAGCTCCATTTCTCGTTCTCTCTCTCTGTCCATCGTCATCTCTCTCTCTCTCTCTCTCCGCTCTTGAATTTTGTAGGGATGGATGGAAGAAAGAGAAATGCAAGGGACAGGGCCCCACGTTTTTTCCGATTGGCGTATTCGATTTGAAATCGGGGCGGAGGGAGGAGACGCTAACGTGTACCGGGTGCGTAGGATTCTAACCTCCAACCCGAGCCGGCCTGCTTGAGTGGGGGGAAATGATACCGTAGAGCCGGAAGATACGTGAGATGGTAGGCCCATATTTCTGTATTACACGTGGTAGGGTTATCTTTCAATCAGGATTGTCCATATAGTGGGAACCACTGTGTATGGAATTATACTCTAGATACACATAGATCTGATGATCCTAGACATTAAACAATGGAATTCAAATCGAAGGTTGGAAAAAAAAAGTTAATGGTCAACATTAATTTCTGTAAAAATAAAGATTATTGAAAGATATATACTCTGAAGAGTCTAAAAATTAAGAACATCTATAACGATTCCCACTATTTGGACGATTCTGATTGTTTGATAACTCGGCCATGTGTAATGTAGAGAGATGGACGTACCATACTACGGTTCCTCCGTTAGACCGTGTCATCGCTCTCGTCTGAGAGGAGTAAGGATTCAGGTCGAGGAATGCCAGGGCGATTCGCGCGCATCGAGATTGAAGAGGAGTTGCACACGTGTGAAACATGTAGGCAGCGCTTGCATGTTAAATGGACCGTTGATCATTTGCATGGGTGTGTTGAATGGAAGGGATCAAAAACATGGCTTACGTATTATATACAAGAACGTGACACGCGTCTAACTATCTCAACCATGCGGGGGTCGGGACTATCTAATTGAGACGTTGCTGATCGTTGTCTTTCCAGCATTTTCTTGTTACACTAATTAAAGGGTTGTCCAAAATGTTTATTCACGAAAGGAGACCAAGTTCTACCTTAATTAGATAATCGAGGCCTTTTTTAAAAAAAATATTCAGATTAAAAAAAAAAAAGGTACCAACGTGCTTCTTCTTCTTTTCTTCTTCTTTTTTTTTCCTTTTCTTTAAAATAAATAAATTACGAAAACATATTCCTTTAATATCTTCATCCGTTTTTTTTTTTTCTTTTATAAAGAATAAAATATTGAATAAATAAAACAATTCATCTTCTTTTTTTTTTCTTTTGTTTTTAAGAAAAGACATTTAATTAGAAAATAAAATAATAAACATAAAAAACATTCTTAATCTTCTTAAATAAAAAATGAGAATAAAATAAAAATATTAAATAAATCAAACAACTTATCTTAATTTTTTCATTCTTCTTCTCCTTCTTCTTTGAAAAATAAAGATAAAATAAATAAATTATATAGGTTACGGGGGCATGATTCATTGTTGGTACATTGTGTTGCATGGGTTGCAATTCTTTGTAGTTTATTGTTGGTACACCATACTACAGGGGTCATTGTCGGTCATTACATTTTTTTTTATTTAATAAGATTAAGAATATTTTTATTGATTTAATTATCATTTTTCTCATATTAAAAGAGTGAGGATAAAAATAATAATAATAACAAAAAGATGAAGGTACATTATTTTATTTATTGATATTTTATTTTCACTCTCTTTTTTATTTAATAATAATTTTTTTGCTTATTAGTTAATTTTCTAATTTATTCATCTTTTTTTATAGAAAATGTTGAAGAAAAAAAGAAAAAGAAGAATGACAAGAAAAGGTAAATTATTTTATTTATTTATTATTTTTATTTTCATTCTCTTTTTATTTCTTAAAGAATAAGAAAAATGAGAAGACATTGAATATATATATTTTGTACGTACATCTTTTTAAGAAAAGAAAGATAGAAGAAAAAGAAACGTTTAGTTTGTAGCTTTTTCCAAAAGCCGTGAGAGGTTTAAACAAATTTAAAACCTATTTAATTATCTAATTAAGGTAGATTTTAATTCTACCTTGGTAATAAACTCTTGTCCAAATATTATGATTTGTGGATGAGACATATTCACCATTGGAAGCCTCAAAAGAACAATTTTGACTCATCCACTCTACCACGTATCTCATGCATTGAACTTGAAATTGTTAATCCCCAACATAAGTGGTCTGCCATGGTGTATGAGAATTCTACTCTTTTCATTAGTTTTACATGATCACATTGAGTCTAAATATGAGGCAAATCTAAAAGTTAAGTGGGTCACATGATAGGGGACAATTAGAATGTACATGCTCAAAGTTAAAACTTTTACAAGGCTTATGATGATTTTCATATGCCATCTAATTGTTCATAAGTTTATTCACAATGGGAACAACTCACAAATGTCATTTTAATCCAAAACTTTTGTAGTCCTACAAAGTTTTCAATAGAGGCCGTTTAATTCCAACTACTTTTGTAGCATGGTCCACCCAAAATTTGGATATGCCACATCTTTGGATCTCATCCTACTATGATCTTGCAAAATTGATTATCATGGTAGATTTCTTACCGACATTAAAGTGGCCCTAGATAGCTCCCCCCTACATGTACCCAGTGATGGCAAAGGCAAATGCATTTCACGTCCACAAATCTACTCCATGGGGAGAAAAATGTTGATCAATTTATTCTTGTACTTTTCCACCACATCCATTTGGCTCACTCGAATATGGGTCGCAATGTGTCAAGATGATGGCCTACCCAATCTTATAGCCCTAAGTCATGGCCCTAGTCTTGCTAAGCTAAAGAGGAGCAAGGCTTGACATTGGCCGCGCACAAGAGAGTTAGGTTTAACTAGCATTGAGTGAAGGTGAGAATATGGCGAGGATGGATTGAGGTCAGGCCAATGTTGATCCTTTGAGTTAAAAATAAGTTACATGCTAATAGCCCGTTAAAAACGCAATTAAATGGTATGGAATTGCATTAAGTGGAATTAACATCATTATTACACAATGATTACATGTTGAGAAATACCTTGTATTTTGATATTTCAATCCCATATTTGGGATCAAATTCTTCATTTGAAATAAATACGGTATTAAGTAAGACATGCATTTGGTAGATCATGGAATTCTAATCAACGAATCATGTTTCACAATTAGTGGTAGGTACCTATATGCATATGTAACTTGAATATCACATTTAAAGAGCATATATGAATGGACGACATGGATGAAATGCATGCATCAAAAGAGGGCTCACGTATACAATGGATTTAAGAAATCCTGTCCTATTTACTATTAGGACTTAAAGATATGATACCTATATTAGTTTGATCTTTCCTATCATTTTCAAATGCCGGATAGAATTTACATTCAACCAAATACAATTCCATATCACTCAATCCTATGTTCTAAACATACCCTAGCTATACAATTTGTTTATAAATGCCATGGGCACGGTTCTGAATTTTCATGCTCTTTCATAGTATGAAGATATTTTTTTTATGGCATATCTATATCAAATATTAGCATTTATTAGCCAATCATATATCCCACTCAATTATTCATCATATACATGGACTTAAATAAGTACATTAGTATCACAATATACACTAGGGTCATTTGTTGGTCGGAGCTGATCTACTCATCATTAACCATGGTCCAGCCCTTCACAAACAACGAACCTAAATTTTAGGCCCAAGCCCAAACCTCAAGCTAAGTTTAGTAGCTCAAATCCTTGCCCTTTAAGATGGAGTCGCCCTTGCTAGACGAAGCAGCCTGGCCCATTGCCACGCCGATGCTTAAGTGGACCAACTTGATTTTCAGACCAAAGGCATATACATGGTGGACCACATTCCCCACCGAATGAACAACACCAGCCTCATACACGTGTACTGTGAGAGTTCCTCTCCCAACCCGTGTCCAAGATTGCACACTGTGTTCCGAAACCCACTCTCTATTTTGCCTTCCAAGCAAAAGATTTGTATATATTCTCCATGGAAACTAGACCTGAAAGGTACATTTTTAGAGGAGATCTCGCTGCAAGGACATTTTCAAGTACACTTCAATAAAAAAAAAGATATAATCAAATAAAATAAACTATGTAAGATATTTAGAAATTACATTGAAATAGCAGGAGTGACATACAAGTCATTTAAATTAAATAATCTAAATTGTGAACAAAAACTTTTTAGTTACTTGTAATCTAATTGTAGATTGGTGGAGACTTATTGGAATAGGAGTGTGTTTGATCCACGGAATTGAATGATATTGAACTGTATTAGATGGGATTAACATCATTATTGCACAATAATTGTATGTCTACAAATACTGTGGTATTGTAGCCATCAAATTCCATGTTTGGGATAAAGTTTTTGCTACTGGAAAGCACTAGGTTAAGCAAAAGCATGTTTAGTGGACCATGGAATTGTAATTAATAAACCAAATTCACATCGGATGCCATTCACTTGTACACATATATAATCAGAAGTCACATGTAAACAATGTATATGGATGGATGGCATTGATAAATGCATGCATCAATGTGGGGCCCACATGTGTAGTGGATTTCAAAATCCACAAAAATCCTGCATGAGACCAAATGCAATTCCATCCCACCTAATCCCAACATTTCCCATCCTCAATGTTGATGGAATTGCACAGGACCAAATGCAATTCTATCCCACCCAATCTCATCTAGTACCCTGAGGCAAACTCCCCCCTAAAGTATCAGATGGTCCTATTTTAGCACTAATCAAAAGTTTGGATTGTTGAACAAATCCAATTTTGAGACTATAACTTGCCGACAGTGATTTAAAATGTATGCCATGTCTTCAACGGCCCACGACATCAAATAGACTATCAATTAACTTATATTTCCTAGGGTTGTTTGGATACCACTAAGTAAATTACTTTTTCTACTTATAACAATAGATGAAGTACCTTATTTGAGTCAAGTAAGTTAGGTTTATGATCAATTATACGCAACTTTTTTAATTAAAGTTACTTAATCACTTTATCTTAGTAAGTAGAAATCAAGATAAATTATTTAAAGCATAAGTAACTTTTTTTTGTTTACACACGCACACACACCCCCACACACTCACGCCGTAGTGCCCTTTCACCACCTATGGATACTTGAACCCTTGACTGGGTGTTGAAACTCCCGAGAGTCTACCACCTGAGCAAGAGCAAGGATCCAAGTTGGGTCCTCAAAGGTTTAAATTCTCTACTAAATGGAGGTGACTTATCAGGAAATAGACATAAATTCTGACCATCCAAATTGGGTCTATGTTGTGGATGATCATGGATATCACATTATTGCCATGAAATGGACAGTAAAAGATAAAATGGCCAGCTGTGTGATTGGAAACAGATTGGCTAGTGACCCAATGGCTAGTGGTCGGTGCTCTATGGGCCCCACCATGATGCAGGTGTTTCATCCATGCTGTCCACCCTTTCTTCCATATCATTTTATAGCATGAGCCCAAAAATGAGGTTGCTCCAAATCTCAAGTGGACCGCATAGCATTGATTGAATGCCCACCATTACAAACTTATTGGGGGCCACAAGTTTTGGATCAAGCTGATATATATTTTTTCCCTTCATCTAATTCTGTGTGACCTAATCAACAGGTTAGATGTCAAATAACCATTACAGTAGGCCCTAGGACGTTTTTAATGGTGGACGTTCAATCACTCCTTTTTCCTATGGTGTGGTCCACCTGAGTTTAATATTTATCTCATTTTTGGGATCAAGCCCTAAAATTATCTTTCAAAATGGATGGACGGCATGGATAAAACACATACATTAAGGTGGAGTCCACCGGTAATACGGACTTGCACCTACTCCTCGTGTGCACGGTCCATGAGTTGCCACGCATGCAAATTTCCCACAACCCGTTCCCATATTTGCGGGCCCCACCAGGATGCTTATTTATACACATTTTGTCCATTCGTTTATTACGCCGCCTCATCTCATGACGTGAAGTAAAAAAATTGGGTATATTCAAAACTAAGTGGGCCAAACCACAAGAAATGGTGGATTAGACACCCGCCATCAAAATTATCCTGTGGTCTCAGTTGTTTTGGATGAGGTTTGATATTTGTTATTTCTCTTCATCTGGTTAGGAGCCCCCTTATAGACAGTTTGGATGGCATATAAACATTAAGATGCACCCCAGGAAAGTTTCAGTGGTGGTTGTTTCCACTCTACCTGTATCTTGCAGTAGGCTACTTGAAATTTGAACCTTCCTTGTTTTTATGCTCACCCTAACGTTGCTTAACTGATGGACAAAGTGGACGTGATAGAGACATTGGGGTGGGCTCCACTGAGTTCTTGATTGCACGGAATCCCTCTTCTAGTGGCTGCAGGAAATTCCCATCACCAGAAAAAGGTGAAATGCATACCATTATATTGTACCATGTCTATATTAAATATCCTATGGCACTTAGCTGAAATAAGGCCCGGTATTCAGTTATCTAAGCAGTCGTTCTGATCGTTAACACCTTTGATAGAGCCACTCCAATGGTTGAAAAATCCTAGCCACCAAATATCTGGCCTTTTCTTTGTTAAATGTTACATGGCTACTGTCTACTATGAATAGGCCCGCTGGTATCCACACGATCTTAGAAATCTTCTAGAGTTAAAGGGTGACAATCCACCTCATGTCATTGTAAGAACTCTATTTAGTGGGCTTTACTGATCAACGGTCTGGATTGTCATTCAATTGGACTGGATGATTAAGTAGACCAGTGGGCCCCACTTCATATGATGCACTGCGCAGTCTATCTGCGCAATTCTGTGTACTGGGGCTGGAATGCTATAACTATCTTACGCAGACAGCAATTTGAGTTGCACTAGGATGCTATAATGTGGGACTTAATATATATGCGGAATAGGCCCACGGAGTTGTCTGTGCATGGGACATGGCGATCAGGGGTCCAGATAGCTTACCTAGCTGAGACGCCGCCATGGAAGCCGGATAAAAACACCAGAATACCAGAATTCCTTTAGAGCTTAGGATCTTCCTCTCCTTCACACCCTTTCTGCAAATCAGTAGATGAGACTCGAATTTCTGCTATGGTGTAGGATCGCAGCTTTTCTGTCCGATTTTTGGCGTCAGGACTGCCGGAGAACAAGACGGGATCGTGGAAGATGTTGGTGGCCGATCTTCTTGGCTGTCTGCTCGTACAGCTGCGGTAGCTAGAGATTTCATCTCCCTCTCTTCAGCTGTTGCGTGCGGCAGATAGAAAAAGGCCGAATTTTTTTTTCCTCTTTTCCCTCTTGCGGCGGACGATAGGTTGTGAATCGACCTATATTATATCGGATCAACAGACCCGATTACAGTCCATTCGGATCTGGACCCACAAATAATAAGTCTGACCGATTCTCCTTTACTGGGCCTGATGAATTGATGGGCCCAATCTGGGCCCACTCACCTGTTTTTGAGCCTAGTCTTATATAAGATTTCTGGGCCCGATTTTCATTACCATTGATGGGCCACACACGAATATGATTGACATTGGTGTTTACATTCTAAACATTGATTAATTGATCTAAACCATCCATGATGTATTTTATAGGCATCTTATATAAAATATTCACTAGGTGGGGATCAAGGGTGTGTATACACTATTGTTGAATTAAACGGATTGTTGATTATTACTGTCCATCTTATGATAATCTAATTATGAGTGCTTTAAGGATGATGTATAGATCATTCAGATTAAATCCTGATGAAGCCCCTATTTAGGCTCATTACCCATCCTTAATAGTCTTACATAGACCATTGGATCATAGAAAGCGAAACATATCTGACAGTTTCTCTCTATAGTTCATCTATTTTCCAATGATCAAAACCAACCATCTTGTGGGCCACATCAGAATAATTTAGATATAATCCATTGAGAGGCAGGATTATAATAGTAATCCTAAAGTCTATATTTGTAGTTTTGGATTCGGTTGTGTTAGCCACCATAGTGACCTCAATCGATGAAAACTTTACAAGTACATACTTATAACATTGGGATAATGAGGATTGCATACAGTTGCGTTCACTTTTTCATGCGTACAGTAACGAAAACACAGACGATTACTGTTTGACAGTCGTGAATGAGTGAAGTAAATGGTGCTGGTAATATAAAGCTGAAAGACTCATCTCACCCACAGGTGTTGAGTGTCTCAGATTTACATGACTTACATCACTTAGCTTCATATTCAGGAGGATCACTAACATGTTGTTATTACCTCTCACAGGAGGAATGATGATGATGTAACAGATTCTCACTAGGATATGATGGTTGAGCCCATTTTCATCTTGGATGATTCAGTTGATGCCTCCCTTAGCAACTAAATTGATTAACTATGCCTGATAATTGTTTACATTCACTAAATTGCTTTGTGAAATTATGAACTAATGTGAGTATAAATACATCTCTTTTATTTCAGTATCAATTCCAACTAACCAGAATCAAGTCTCTGCCCTTAATGGATCTAATTACGCTCAATGGAAGAACGCCATTGAAGTTGTACTGGGCTGTCTTCAATTAGATCTTGTCCTGATAACACCAGAACCGTCAAAGCCATCTGATAATGCCATTGAAGCTGAATATAATAGATGGGTTGCATGGTTTAGATCAAATGATACATGCCTGAAAGTCATTAAGTATTCAATTTTTGAATCGATGAAGGGTGTCATGCCTGAAACAGATAAGGCCAAAGTTTTCCTGACTGAAATGGGAAAACGATTCAAGAAATCTGATAAATCTGAAGTAGGCATTCTTCTGAATAAATTGACTCGCTCGTCCTACGATGAAAAAGGCAACATCCGTGAATACATTGTACAACAGATGGAAGTTGTTTCTAAGATCCGTGCTCTAGGGCTTGTACTCACTGATGATCAACTGGTTCATTTGATCATGAACAACCTACCTCCCCAATTCGGCACGTTCCTGGTAAACTATAACACTCTGAAGGACATGTGGACATTGGATGAACTCATCACTCAGTGCGTCCAAGAAGAAGACAGGATCAGACAGATGATAAAAGTTCAAAATGTTAATATGGTGACTTCAGGACAAGGGCATGGGCAAGGGAATAAAGGTAGAAGGAAAAGGAAATAAGGTTCTAATAATGGATTCTCTAGTCCTCCATCTGGAAACGATGAGAATCAATCTGGAAATGGATCTAAATGCAAACGGGTTAAAGGCAAACCGTGCTTCTTTTGTAAAAAGACGGGTCATCTAAAGAAAGACTACGAAGGTTTTAAGGATTGGCTCATAAAGAAAGGTAATCATTCTGTTCTTGTCTGTTTTGAATATAATCTGACCGATGTGTCAATGGATTCCTGGTGGATAGATTCAGGAACTACTATTCACATATGTACTTCTATGCAGGAATTACTACAGGTCAGGCCACCAATTGATGCGGAGCGCTCAGTATACATAGGCAATGGTGTCAAAGTTGACGTGGAGGCAATAGGAGTCTATAGGCTTAAGTTGAAGACTGGTCATTTTTTGAATTTAGTAAATACATTCTGTGTGCCGTCTATAAGGCGCAATTTAGTTTCAATTTCCTTTTTAGATAAGTTGGGATATTCGTTCCACTTTGGAAATAAAAGTTTTAGTATTTACTTTAATTCGATTAAAGTTGGAACCGGCTCTTTAGTAAACAACTTATACCAGTTAGACTTGATTGCCTCTCACGTCTATAATATTAATACCTTGCATGGAAATGTAGTGGGATCCAAGCGAAGACTAGACTATGAGAATTCTTCCATGTTGTGGCACAGGCGGTTATGTCATATATCTCGTAAGAGATTAGACAGGCTTGTGCGAGAAGGAATTTTACATTCTCTAGACTTCTCTGACTATAAAGTATGCATTGATTGCATAAAAGGGAAACAGACTAGAACGAGAAAGAAAGGTGCAACCAGGAGTGTAGATCTATTAGAGGTTATACATACAGATATCTGTGGACCATTCCCTACAGCCTCATGGAGTGGCCACAAATATTTCATTACCTTTATAGATGACTACTATCGCTTTGGGTACCTATACCTTATCAGTGAGAAATCAGATGCCCTGGATGCTTTTCAAATCTATAAGGCTGAGGTTGAAAATCAACTCGATAAGAAAATTAAAGCTGTCAGATCTGACCGTGGTAGTGAATACTATGGTAGATATGACGAATCAAGACGCAATCTAGGGCCATTCGCTAAATACCTGTAGGATTGTGACATTGTTGCTCAGTACACTATGCCTGGTACTTCAGAGCAGAATTGAGTTGCTGAGAGACGTAATCGCTCCCTTATGGATATGGTGCGAAGTATGGTCAGCAATTCAACATTGTCAGAATCTCTGTGGGGTGATGCGATCAAAACTGCAGTTCATATATTAAACAAGGTTCCCAACAAAGCAGTAAGCAAAACTCCTTTTGAGTTGTGGAATGGGAGAAAACCAAGTCTCCGATATTTACATGTTTGGGGTTGTTCTGCTGAGGCCAAAATTTATAACCCGCATGAAAAGAAGCTTGATCCTAGAACCATAAGTTGTTTCTTCATTGGATATACAGAAAGATCAAAAAGCTATCGATTCTACTGTCCTTCCCACTCCATCAGGATTGTTGAGACTGGGAATGCCAGATTCATTGAGGACACTGAAAATAGTGGGAGCACGAACATAAGAAATTTTGTATTTGAGGAACAAAGGACTGTGACTCCTGTCATAGTCAATCCAGATCACGTGGACATTAATGATGCAGTCGATTCTGCAGTCACTGCAGAGCACCACGTAGAACCTCATATACAAACCACTGATGAAGAAAATTAAGATAAGACCCAACAAGCTGAACCATTAAGAAGATCTGAAAGAGAGAGAAGACCTGTAAATCGAGACGATTACATCGTATACTTATAGGAATACGACTTTGACATAGGGGTGGAAAAGGATCTTAAATCCTTTACACAAGTCAAACAAAGTGCTGATCCTTCTCATTGGTTTAATGTTATAAAAGATGAGTTGAAATCCATGCAGTACAATAAAGTATGAGATCTTGTAAAGTTACCCACTGGAATAAGGCCGATTGGTTGTAAATGGATATTTAAAACCAAACGGGACTCTAAAGGTAATGTCGAACGATATAAAGCTAGACTTATTGCCAAGGGTTTTAACCAACGTAAGGGCATTGACTTTAAGGAGACTTTCTCACCAATATCCAAGAAAGACTCATTCAGGATCATAATGGCTCTTGTAGCTCATATGGATTCAGAGTTACATCAGATCGATGTAAAGACTGCATTTCTCAATGGGGATTTGAATGAGCATGTGTACATGTTGCAGCCCAAAGGTTTTGTAGCTACTGGCTCAGAACATTTGGTTTGCAAACTTAAGAAGTACATCTATGGGTTGAAACGGGCATCACGGCAGTGGTACCTTAAGTTTTATGAAGTAATTTCTTCATATGACTTTGTAGAAAACACTGCAGATGAATGCATCTACATTAAAACCAGTGAGAGTAAGTTCGTTATGATGATTTTATATGTTGATGACATTCTGTTAGCTAGCAGTGATACCAGGATGTTGAGCGACACCAAGAAATTTTTATCTCAAAGGTTTGAAATGAAAGACCTTGGTGAAGCTTCTTACGTCATCGGCATTGAGATTCGCCGTGACAGAACACTTGGACTGCTTAGCTTGTCATAGAGGGCCTATATTACTAGGGTACTCGAAAGGTATGGTATGCAAAATTATGCTTAAGGAAAGTCGCCCATTGTGAAGGGCGACAAATTTGGTTTATTTCAGTGTCCAAAAAATGATTTAAAAAAGAATCGAATGAAAGAATTTCCGTACGCATCAGTAGTAAGAAGCATCATGTATGCTCAAGTTTGTACGCGACCGGACATCGCCCTTGTCACTTGAATATTGGGAAGATATCTATCTAATCCAGGAATGCAACATTGGATAGTTGCAAAGAAAGTATTATGGTATCTTCAGAGAACGAAAGACTTCAGACTCACATACAGGAGATCTAATCAATTGGAGTTGATCGGATATTCAGACGCAGACTTCATAGGCTGCGTTGACACTAAGAAGTCTTCTTCAGGATACATCTTCATGATGGTGGGAGGAGCTGTGTCATGAAAAAGCGTGAAACAGTCTACCACAGCCTCATCCACTATGAAAGCTGAATTTATTGCCTGTCATAAGGCATCTAATCAGGCACAATGGTTACAGAGTTTCTTCTCAAGTTTGCGGGTACTGGAGCATATCTCGAAACCATTGAGAATATTTTGCGATAACTCAGCTACTATTTCCTTCTCTAATAACAACAAGCATTCGTCAAGGTCGAGGCATGTCGACATCAAATACTTTGTTGTAAAGGAAAGAGTTCAGAATCATCAAGTGTTCGTGGAATTCATCGGCACTAAGCAGATGATTGCAGATCCGCTCACTAAAGGGCTCCCTATCATGCCATTTCAGGAGCATGTAACATCCATGAGAGTCATTGATCCCACAGATGTTTTTAGTTAGTGGGAGTTGAGCGTACTTTGATTTTCACAGACACTTAGAGATCTTGTTTTATACAGTTTTGTTTGGATGATTTTGATGTAAAGATTTATTTCTGCTTCTCTATATATATGCGCAAATTATGAGTAAGTAGAACTACAGTCGTGTCTCACTGGAGACATGTAAAAGCTTCAGGACCTCTTAAGGATAGGCACATAATATCACACTAAAGTGTGTAATCCTTATACCATATTTCCTAATTCGTGATCTATGTCGTTAAGATTGAAAGTATTTGTGATCGCACTTAGACTCACTTCACCTAAATTAAATGTTGTGATAACTACAGCGCTACGATACTGACTGTCTTGATGGACCAGATTGAATAGCATTACTCGTACTATCCAACTGTTTTCATTGGTTAACCATTTGGATATTTTCTTAAAGGATCAAAACTTATTTTCAAAATTATTCTATATGACTATTACTGACATTGCTCAATGAGGCCCAAGTGGGAGAATGTAAGAACTCTATTTAGTGGGCCTTACTGATCAACGGTTTGGATTGTCATTCAGTTGGACTAGATGATTGAGTAGACCAATGGGCCCCACTTCATGTGATGCACTGCGCAGTCTATCTGCGCAGCTTTGCGTACTGGGGCTGGAATGCTATAGCTGTCTTACGCAGACAGCAATTTGAGTTGCACTAGGATGCTACAATGTGGAGCGTGGGAGAGAGAGTTGTGATGGGTTTCAAACTCTCTCTTCACAGATTCTATAAAAGAGAGCTGGGTCCCCGATCCTACACCATAGCAGAAATTCGAGTACCATCTACTGATTTGCAGAAAAGGTGTGAAGGAGAGGAAGATCCTAAGCTCTAAAGGAATTCTGGTATTCTGGTGTTTTTATCTGGCTTCCATGGCGGCGTCTCAGCTAGGTAAGCTATCTGGACCCCTGATCGCCATGTCCCATGCACAGACAGATCCGTGGGCCTATTCCGCATATAGATTAAGTCCCACAGTCATATGCATCACAAAAGTAGAGAGGAGTCCATCACCCATCTAATTTCACTTATTTGATTCTACTATTTAGATGGCCCCAGGCCTGTTAGTAGATAATATCATGATATTAGATAATATGCTTATGCTGCAATGGAAACGGATTGGCTACTCCCCATGCCACCAGCCAATGGTTGCTGGCCGGTGCTCTATGGGCCCCACCATGATATATGTGTTTCATCCATGCTGTCCATCTATTTTTCTTGATCATTTTATAGTATGAGACCAAAAATGAGGTATATCCCAATCTCAAGTGTACCACATTATAGGAAACAGTGTTGAATGAGCATTGACCATTAAAAACATTTTTGGGGGCATAAAAGTTTTGGATCAAGCTTATCTTTGTTTTATCCCTTCATCTGGGCCTGTATGACATAATCAATAGATTGGATGTCAAATAAACAGTGCAGTGGTCCTTAGGATGATTTTAATGGTGGATATCCAATCATTATTATTTTCTTGTGGTGTGGTCCACCTGAGATTTATAACCCTCTCATTTTTGGGATCAAGCCCCAAAATGACATGTAAAAAATGGATGAACGATTTGGATGAAACACATACATCATGGTGGGCCCCACATAGCACCGACCATCAGCCATAGGGCTGGTGCCAGGGGGAGTAGCCAATCCATTTCCTGCCACAATATCGCCAGTGGGACCCACTGTGATGTGTGCGTGATCCACTCCATCCATCATATAACTAATCCAAACTCAGGTGGGTCACATAGTGCAAAATCATATGATATGGACCACCCGAGTTTTGGAATGGCATGATTTTTAGGGATTCTCCTTATGGGATGCATATTATGAATGGATTGGATGGCAAGTTGTAATGACCCGAATTTTTGTACTTGTGTATACACGTGCATATACATACACATGCATTCATTTAAGCATACATGCATCCACCCATACATCCATGCATACTTGCATCATTCAATTTATACAAGATGAGACCATTGATATGGATCGATTTGTTAGTATAAACCATTGAATTAAATTGTGTTGTTTTGGTGTGTATATATGTATATGTGTATGTGCACTCCCTTCACCTGTATGCCTAAAACCATCCGTTCATGCATTAACTAGCTCAAATCTAGCTATGGATCACACATTAAACTCACCCGTTCATTCATCGTACAAGGTATGTGAGCATTCATTCATCCATCCATTTTTAAACTTTAGTTCAATTTATTAAATCATTAATCTAGACCATTAACCCAATGATCTATTTATCTAATTAAAAAAAAAAACATATCTTTCACTAAGCTAAATATGAAAGTAACCATACATTAACCTATATATCTTACATCTCAACCATCCAATTATATACCGTACTTGTATCCACCAACTGAGCCACCTAAACACAAATTAAACCATCCACCTGTAGCTTGTAGAGCATATACTTCAAATCTAATGGTTAGTTTCCATATGGGTCACACACACTCATCACGTGAGATCATGAAAGAGTAAGAGCCGTTGAAATCTATTTTTGCCACCTTAAGATGATCATATGGCAATATTAAGCTTATTGGATAGAGTATGTTGAGTGTAAGTTGGGCATTAAATTTCATTATGATCCAATGGTCCAATATTGAGGTATTCACAATTTAAATTCATGTACAAGAGGAGTTAAGAGAAACCCAACGTTGTAAGAGTCTATTCGCTTAACCAACCAACCTTTAAAAAAAAAAACAAAAACAAAGAGAGAGAGAGAGAGAGAGAGAGAGAGAGAGAGAGAGAGAGAGAGGAAAATTTAAATTTGAAAAAAAAAAACCAACTCACCAAGATTCTCTACCTAATTAACATCTCTTCCCCCGTTCTCCACATTTCTTTTCTTTTCTGTGAAATGGGTCCCTGACCCATCACATCTAGACCACCCATCATCACAGTAGGCCCTAGAGTCATTGAATCTTAGCCATCATCATTTCATTGTTGTGGGACCCACCAAATCTAGGGCTGTCCACTTGGATGTATCTTAGGGAAGTTTCAATGTAGGTTTTTCCTAACCATTCTTTAGGATATGCGATCCATTGGAGTTTTGGATCTGCCTCATTTTACAGCTTATGTCCCATTAGTATCCAGTAAAACTTATGATCGGGGTGGATTTCTCTTAAACATTTTGGTGGACTCCACCTAGCCATTTTCGCAAGAGAGCAAGCAAAAGGATTCAACAGGTAATTCACGACTTCCACTTCTCCTCCTCTACCTCATTCAAAATAGGGATAGCCACATCATTGCAATGACGTACCATGGCAAGTGAATCACCCATCCATCTGGCCATGATCAACATTTCAACTACTCCATAAATTAACACATGCATTATGAGTAGAAAGAATAAATAAATAAATAGACAGATAAGAGAAAAGAAAAGAAGCAGAAGATAGAGAGAATTTGTGTGTATACAGTGGTGAGGTTGAGCATGGGTCTGGCGTGCAACGACGGGACTCATTCAACAACCTAAGATCAGGTGGATAATCCTACTCATTTATGAACTTTCTAATTTTTATGTATTTTTAAGATTTAATTTTGAAATAATTTTCTTAGATTAATATTATCAGATTCATTTATACCTGATGTTTATGTTTTCGAATTTTAATATTAATTAAATTTGATTGATTTGTAGAGCTCAATTATATTATAACATTATTTTTTAAAATTAGTTTTATGTGTATTAAATTAAATTCATTAATTTTATACTTTAATTATGAGTTAGACTGATTTAAAATTTATTTATTTAGAATAAATATTAATTTCTTTATTTCTGTGTTTAAAAAAAAAGATAGATAGATGGAGATTAAAAAAAAAAAGAAAAAAAAAAGAAAAAGAAAAACAAAGTAAAACAAAAAAAATAAATACAAAATAAAATAAATAATTTATTTAAGTTTATATTTAATTTAGAAAATTTATATTTTTTTTGTTAAAATTAAAATTAAATATGAGTATTTCTTAAAATTTAAAATTAATTGATATGAAATTAAATTATTAAAAATAGATTAAGTTCAAATTAATTTATGAATTATGTAAGTTAGACGTAATATAATATCTAAAGATAATTTTATTGTTTTATATCAAAATTGTTGAATTTAACTTGAAATTAATTTAAGTTCAAAACTAGAATTAATAACTTAAATTAACTTACAAAATTTAAGACTTGATTAATATATGTATTTAATTTCATGAGTAATAATTAATTTAATTTAGATCGAGTGTAATTTCAATGATTGATTAATTTAAATTTAATGTACAGTGGTAACAATTAAATTATTAACTGGAGGTTAAATTTAAATTAAAATTCTTGGAGCTTGAGAATTAATGTTAATTATAATAATTGGGAATCTGATTTTTTTTTTTTTTTAAGTTGTATGAATTAAATTTATGTAAATTTAAATTAAAGATGACTTTTGAAGGCTTTAGAAAATAAAAAATTATAATTCAAATTTTAGTTATTTGGTGACTATTATGAACTTTGACTTATATGATTATTTAAATTAATTAAATCAAAATTTAATATGATGAAACTTTATTTATTATTCTAATTTAAACTCTAGTTTAAGTTATAATAATAAAATAATAATAATAATAATAATAATAATAATAATAATAATAATCTAAATATAAAGTACAGAGAAACTTTTATAAATTAATAAATAAGTATTTAAATTTCAAGTAAAATAATTTGTTTACATTGTAAATAAGTAAATAAATTCAAAAATTGAAAATTTGGGACAAAATCAGTATTTCAACATTTTTCAAGAGTTCCTTTGAAAATTTTCAGCACTATTGCAGAAAATAGCTTGATATTTCAGCAAATTTCAGGAACTAATTTTAAACAAACCTTCATTATAGTGTAGAAATTTAATTTATTAAATTATTTTATTGCTGATTTTAGAGATGTTCATATCATTCATACTCCTTCATTAATTATTGAATTGTGAAAAAAAAAGAGAAGAAAAGAAAGAGAATGTTAAAAGTAAGTAGGGCGATCGTGTCCCTTAAGTGAAATACCATAAAGCTAGCAAGTAGGGCAATCGTGTCCATTGGGTGAAAGACCCTAAAACTAGTAAGTAGAGCAATCGTGTCCCTTGGGTGAAAGACCCTATAATCTGTTGGATCCTTCGGAGTCTCCTTTGTGTATGGTGTATGAGTATAATTGTGTACGTGAACATATGTCAGAGGTACAACTATAGTAGTAGTCTAACTAACTAACGTATAAATGACTCCCTCACCACGAGGTAACGGTGCGTGGATGTTAATGCAACATATGATTATTTAATTTTTATTATGGAATTCATGAAAGTGTGGCATTCAAACATTTTTACAATTCAAATATTGCATTCATGTCATCCCTAAGATTCAATATCTTGATTCGTATTTGGAATTTGAAAAAAAATGTGTGTGTGTGTGTATAATTTTATTATTTATTCATTTGTTATAAATTTAAAATTTTCATATTTGAGTTGGATATAATCCCATGAGCTGGTATGCTCACACCCAAAATAATAATGTTTCAGGGCTCGGAGTTTAGTTGGGGCAAAGCAGAGTGAAGATCTAACCATTAGCTTAGTTGTAGTCATATTTGTATTTGTTTTTGAAAAAAAAAAATGCATAACAGCAATTTAGAAGTGAGTTTAGATTGTAATAGTTAGAAATTGTTTTGGATGAATGTTTGTTTGTTGTAATGATTTTTATTTAAATGTGGTTGTGGATATTTAAATGTATATCATGACCTAAAATTCGGAGTCGGGTCTTAGGTACCAAATTTCGGGGCATGACACAAGTAGAAAAGAAGATGTGTCCCATGCATAATTTGGAAGGTTTTAATGATGGGCATCTTCATCCTAATGATTCCTTATGACATGACCCACCCTTTGGATCGACCTAATATTTGGTATGCAGAGCGAACTTAAAGTGCATAGCTTATGAACAGAGTGGATGTGGACCCTACATCACGGTAAAGCCGCAGACCGTTTTGTCGACTAAGTTTATTCTCAAGTAGAGGGTCTGATCTAGAACAATATATATTATCTGTTTGATGCATTGTGCACTATACAGATTGTCATGATTGCTCAACAAAAATTAAAGAATTAGATCAGAGATTGAAATTGTTCGTCTAATCGAATTCAAGATGGATGAGTGGTCAGCAAACATACACAGGATTTAATCGATCCTAGCATGTTGCTATGAACATTTCACCGTCAAATATCAACCGTTGGTAATATTTCTTTCTAAAATCCACTTTTTATTCATCAGTACTATAGCTAAGATCATTAGATGGTGAAACTCCTTGGTTATGGCTCATCCACCATGGAACACATAATATAGACGGTCCAGATCTCAAGATCGAAGCACTAAATATCAAGCTAGTGTACGAACTCACTCAAAAAACAACACTTCGCACCTACACCTCATCTTTTTTATCTTTACAATATCTATAGTTGAAGCAACGAGAAAAGAATTTCAAAAAGCATGCCTTGTAGTTCAACTGAAGAAACGTCAGCATTTTCGACCTTACGACCACTTACGTAGCGTAGGGCCCATGCTAGCATACATGGTCAGATGTCAGAGTTATCCATATTCTATATGCCTACTGTACAAGGGCATCTTAAGAAAATCGTAGTGAGCTGTCGATTCTGGCCATTACTGTAAATGAACCGTAGAATTTTTAAAAGAACACTTTTAATGATCCAATTTTAAAACGAACATTTTCATTGGTTTAAATTCAATACCGGAAATTAAAGGGTAAGATTATTTTTTAAGCCTGGTTGTTGCCCGTGTGACAACATCGCTGTGATTTTGAAATTGTCGAGATAATGTCGCGGCAAATACATTAGACAACAACATTCCGATATTATTGCTAGATTTCCAAAATCTCGGAGGAATTTAAAATATCACATTTTTATCCCAATATTAATGCAAAAATAGTGTGTGTGTGTGTGTGTGTGTGTGTATAACATAAATAATTTAATTTATTTGTGAGATTTTTCTAATAAATTTCAAGAAAATCTCAAATTTTCAAATCTCCTTAAAAGTTTCGTGGTGAGAAATTGCTGAGAACGACATTTGTCACTATGGTTTTTCATCATACCTCATTTGTTGCGGCACCGAGATACTGAGAAGTGAGAGCCGATTGTGTAGTGAGTATATGGCACGGTGGGTATACT
This sequence comes from Magnolia sinica, assembly GCF_029962835.1. Lineage (NCBI taxonomy): Eukaryota > Viridiplantae > Streptophyta > Magnoliopsida > Magnoliales > Magnoliaceae > Magnolia > Magnolia sinica. Next base: position 87,221,790 of record NC_080577.1, read on the forward strand.
TTACAGGGCCCACCATAATGTATTTGTCATTATCAGGTCGTCCATCCACTTTTCCATCTAATTTCAAACTGTGAACCCAAAATCGAAGCGTATCCAAATCTCAAGTGGACCACACCATTGAAAAACAATAGGGATAATGCCGTCCACTATTAAAAATTTACTGGAGCCCACGGTGATGCTTATTTGTTATCCAATCTGTTCACAAGGTAAACAAAGATTGATGAAGGGAAAAGCAAATATCAGCTTGCTCCAAAACTTGTATAGCCTTAGTAAGTATTCAACGGTAAGCATTCAATTACTAATGTTCCTTGTGGTGTGGTCCACTTGAGCTTTGCATGTGCTTCAATTTTGGGCTTATACACTTGAGCTTTGCATATGCTTCAATTTTTGGCTTATACTCTAAAATGCGTTGAAAAAATGGATGATGGCATGGATAAAACACATACATCATGGTAGGCCTCACAGAGTTTAATGACCATGCTATATTGTTGTTACTCACTACATAATCTACTCTACAAAACTGGGCAGTTTAAATCACAGTAATTGTTTATACATTTCAATCAAACACAAGATAACATAAGTGATCAAGGGTCTATATTTGGATTTTCCATGCAATTATACTCGACTCAATCTTTGATTAAACACCGATGACATTTGTCCCAAAATAAATGCGTAGAAGTGTATTCGAAAATCCAGCTATCGAGTTAGCCACTTGTTGTGATCAACGATCAGACTATTCCTATAAGAGCAGGGGTTAGTTCTCTTCGATGAATTCTTGTTGCCTTATGATTTTAAGACTCCTCTTTCATTAGTAATTACAAATAATATTTCTTAAAGGAATATAGATACATAAATAAATTAAAAGAAGATTAAAGGAAATAAGCAATGCTGATTTTATTAATATTTGAATGAAGCTCATTACAATCGACAGAGTATCAGAATAAACTAGAGAAATAAATAAAACGAGTGACAAATACCTAATCCGTCTGTGAGAACAAATGATTGAGGCAAATGATCAAGTAGAATGTGACAAAAAGGATGATTGCATGAGTAAGAACCTAATTGATCCGGATCCAACAACTTATGGTTGTTGGCATTTAATCTAATCCTACGGTATTGTAGCAGTGGAACTGGATAGTAGCAATATATGCTAAGACTAGGATATGTTATATTAGGATAAAAGTAAAGATAAAGGTAAAAGAGATAAATTTGTGTTTGGCATAGTCCTCGAGCTCTTCATCATGTGCTCCTTTATAGGTTGTCATGCTGGGTTTCCCTCTTCATCTGTGATCTTTCGCTTTTACGACATGCATTCTGAATAGGAAAATCCATGTAGATATAAAATCAGAGGTTTTCATATATCCATTTTTACGTGGATGCCCTTATTTTAGAATCTTCAAGATCTTGCATCTAGGTTTGGGATCCAATTAGGGAAACTTCTATCATTGATCTCAGACCTGAAATTGATCATGGCAATTTATGCATATGAATGACCCGATTAAATTACCTCCTGCAAGACCTTGAACTCCTGCTCCTTTCTTATCATGGTCCTAGAGGGTTTGGATCCACCATCAAGCCCTCCCATTCTCTCAATTCCGATTGATGTATGAAAAAGAACCAATCTCCTTAGTGTTCATCCTCTCCTAATTTCAGTCCAAATCGCGACCGAATATGCCTGAATATCAGTATGACCTTTAGATATTTAGAATCTTTGTGATTACCGCAAACCTTGTGAACGTCTGTAGGAAGATCTCCCATTTTATAAGGATTGTAAGAGACAACATTACTGAGTGAATCATTACTAGATACGTGCATACGTGCTGGGCATGCTACCTCATTAATTGGCTCACTAATCGTGGCCATGTGGCATACAACATTTCACTTCCCTAAAGGTATGCGTAAGGATCTTTATCATTGCATTAATAACAGAATGCGTATCGTTGAAAATAAGATCAATTAAAGATATCTTTGAGTGCGAGTATGATTTCTACTAGCATTGAACTCATAGTGTCAACATGTGGTGACTTCCCATTGGTCCACATCGATGCACTGAGAATGGGTGTAAACAATACCAGCTCTGCATGTGGGCCCTAATTAATTATGCTCCTATTTGTGAACTATCTAATAGATGGGCCATTGGTATGAGAATTAGACACGTGTAGGGGTCTAAACGGGCTAGTATGGCTCAACCCCACCTGACATTTGAGCGTAAAAGATCATCCTTCATGAAAATCAAGCATGACCACTCATCATTTGGGCCACCTTGTACGAAGAGAATGGATAGATTAAATTAAACAACATAATCGCATTCCCCTGACGAGTGGTGAGTGTTGGAGCATAAAAATTAAGAAGATAAACAAATCAAAGATTGATAGTTGTTTGTCATGCGGAGCGCAAACAAGTATTAGAGGATCCATTCCACGGTGTGCAATGAAAGACCACGGGCGATGACATTGGGTGTGCAATGAGCATACCCGTGCAATGATACAATGTGCTAGTTCTATTGCGTGGAAAGGAGGGTTGACACATGTGAGAGGCTATAAATACTCCACCACCTTCTTCATTTGGATCGATCGAAGTGGTTCCAAAAGAGCAGAAGAGAGAAGAATTACCGAGATTCGTCAAAGTACTCTGAAGAACCCGTTGCGTGACGCGCAACAAGTTTCTTGCGCAAGGCAATGGTCTGTGCAACCAATGTCTCGCGCAACAAGTCCATTGCGTGGACTGTAAATTTCCAATGATGGATTGTCATTTTGAAGATGTCAAAGAAAGTTCAGTTGATGTTACAGAAATAAAGTCCTTCAAGTCTATAAAGTTGATTGGAACAATATCATTCCCGCACAACAACTTATATGAGAGAAAATCGTATCATGATTCGGAATGCTGCCGAAATTGACATTCGACTCGATTCTTGCTTGTATTTTTATACATACTTTATCTTAGAATCAAGAGATAAAAGGGATGTAAACGAATTCAAAATAAATAAAATGTGATGATTGTTCTTCGTATATTTTCTTTGTTATAATTGAATAAGATAATCCCCAAATCAAATACTTTTCGTTTCTGGTTGAAACAAAATAGCAACTCTACTGGGGATTTTTTTATTTAATGATAACTTAGAAAATATTTAGAGAACTTCCATCACCGTTGGCATCGAATAGATGCCAAAATAGAGACTCTTAGCAGGAACATCCTCCTCTTCATCTCTAAGATAAAATATCCTGTCACCTAAACACTAATTAGTATTGTTTCATATTGGCCATGAGAGTGATAACGAAAGAGGAAGTGCGACAAGTGGTTATAGAGATAGTTAGAGAACATAAGCATACCGGGAGGTTCTGTTATAGAACGCGGTATTTGAAAGAAGTGGAAGATATATCATTCCTGGCAAATTTCAAACATCTTGACTTCTAGAAATTCAATGGGGATGGGTCTTCGGAGGAACACCTCATGCACTTTATCACCACAATGGGTAACTTCTCCACTATCTCACAATATTGCTTGCAATTGTTTGGTTATTCTTTAACATGAAAAGTATTATGATGGTATTCTAATCTGGCACCGAAATCAATACGAACTTGAGAGGAAATGCAAGACGCTTTTATGTCAAATTTCTTTTCATCAGACTGAGATGTCAGTATCACAGAACTAGCTTCTGTACAGCAAAGAGAAGGCGAGCATGTTGAAAAATTCATAGACAGATAGAAGACTTTAGGAGCTTCATGTAGACAGTTGCTCGAAGAAAAAGAACAAGTAAAGATGTGCCTGAATTCTATGGAGACTGGAGTTGTATTCAGCCTTACAAGTGTTGATATAAAGACCTTCCGTGACTTAGCCACAAAAGCCCATGCATTAGAACTAATGACCAAGAAAATGCCAGCATTTCATTATGAAGCAAACAGAAGAGGTCATAATTGGCTAATGGCAAACGTCGTTGACAAAGAAAAGAAAAACGATGTTCCTCATGGCAAAAGAAGAATAGAAAAAAGGGAGGAGTCAAGTCACTGCAGAGGGAGAGTTGGCGATAAAAGACCTAGATCACTCGATTCTCATGAAGGATTTGTGTTTGAAAAAGAAGATGTCATCCCTATGATGAATCAACTGCTCAGTACCGGCACGACAGAACTGCCTCCATCCAAGTGTCCTGAAGAAGCTAAGAGAACAAAAGAAAGAAATTTCTGCCATCATCATCGTCTAGTGGGACATCACACGAAAAACTGTTTTACACTGAAATGTATAATACAAAAGATGATAATCAGAGGTTAAATTATAATAGGAAAAGAGAAAGAAAGGAGTAGAAAGGCAGTGATAAACATGATTTCCATTCAGAAAATTGAGCATGAGAAAAGAGACAGATTGAAAAAGAAAGAAGATTATAGTACAAGCAGAGACAGTCTTTCAGAAGAAACAAGCAAAGCTGTAGTGATTACGTTACGCTCGGGAAAAAGAGTAACAAGCCCTCTCCAAAAATAGAAGACTAAAATAGTGTGAAAAAGAACATACAGAGTGCACAACAATGATAGAAAAGAAGAAGAAAATAAAGCTGAAAAAGTAACTTATGATGTGGTGACCCATTTAAAAGGTATACCGGCACAATTAAGTATGTAAGATGCGCTACGATTATCAGAAGACTGTCGACACACTCTAATTCAAGCCATATCTGATAATGAGGTTAGAAAAGTATTAATAGTGAAGATGAAAAGTACAGAGCAAGAAATACAAAATAATTGCATGCCCATCACTTCCTTCTTCGATGATGATCTGACTTGCGATAGGGAACATAACAGGCCATTGATGATTGTGGGACATATTCGCGGTAAACAAGTTAAACGAATAATGTTGGATAACGGATCTGTGGTAAATTTGTTACCACTAACAGTGTTGAATGAACTCAGATATCACCGCTCTCATCTATGCCCTAGTGGAATGATGATACAGGGCTTTAATCAAGACGGACAACACGCACTCGGTAAAATTACACTAACCCTAGAAATAAGAGAGTTGACAACGAATATCATTTGTCATGTCATTAATGCAGTGATAACATATAACCTCCTCTTGGGTAGACCATGAATGCAGCAATATAACATCATACCATCCACTTTACACCAGTGCTTCAAATACTATAAAGATGGAATTTAGCACAAAGTAATGGCCAACGTAAAACCGTATACGGAAGTATAATCTTTCTTTGTTGATGCCAGTTATTATGACGGATTTGCTGCAGAAGATGGAAAGAAAAATGATGAGAACAAGACTGTAAGAAACAGCCAAGTAGAAATAATAGAAAAGCAAGTTTCAAGAATGGAACTATCTGAGAAAGTAAACACGAAAAATAAATTCTATTTCATGCCAGAGCACTTGAGACAACCAGGACAACCCCTGTTAACACTATTGTCGCCTGAACAGTTAGAGGTCTCGCACTTAAAGTATATAGTATCGTTGCCATATGCTGAAAGGAACAAACCATTCCCATCTATGCCAAAAAGATTTCACGTCCAGCCCATCATGAAAAATCCTGAGCCCATCGATTTTTATACACCATCAGAAGCAGGGACGGATGTAACACCTCGTACTTTGCAGTACTTGGGTGTTATTGTGGAGATCTAACTTAGTAACATAAACCTAGTTCATTGAACATTCACCTTTATTAGGCTAAACCTAACCATGCATCTTAGGCTTTGAAGCCTGAATCAATAGAGCCATGTCGTCTTGTCCCTTGACACATCGCTTGATCACACTACTAGGACTCCCTAGTGAAATAGTGGATCCTTCACCATCATTAGGTCCACAACGTTTCAATGATCGATCTAACGATTGACTTTCCTAAATCAACCATCGGATTATAAAATCGACCATAAACCTCTTGAGTAGCATGTGTACCTAAAATTTGGACACATGGCTCAATATGGAGTTATTCAAATCATTGATGACTCTGATTAAAGGCAAGTCCTATAAAAAAAATAAAATAAATAAATAAATAAAATAAGTATTTATGAATACACATATAATAGTGATATGTAAATAAAATAAGTGGTAATGGTATAATAATATGAATAATATCATTGGAGGGATTTTAATAGCAATAATGGTATTGTCAACACATAGAATAGGTGGTCCCGAAAACACAAATGATTCCTAGAGTCTATTGGCCGTTAATATTCCAATTGGGATCAATCCAACCATTGGATCAACAAAGATCAGTATGTGTGAGGAAATTCTTTGGTGTGGCCTACCCAAATGTTGAATCTAACTGATTTATAGCTGAAGGTCCTAAGTGGGCTCTTGGAGATAAATGAATGGATGGGATATGGGATTTGTTAAGATCATCATCGTGGGCCCCACATGCTTTGGGTGTGTACACCATTGGGTTTGTACCCGCGGAGCACAGAAGCAAGTATATGGTCAAACTATGTTTGACCCGAAATCCTTCGACGAAAGGGGAAAGAATTCTTCTTCCTTTCTATTTTCCGGCCCACGCTCTGTTTAAATGGGCGTGGTGCATCAGATCGATCAAGTGGGCCCTATGTGAGATCAAATCATTGATTTGAACTGTCCATTTGATGCTGCACCAGACCTCGAACCCAAAGATCCATGGCTTTCCAGAAATAGAGAGAGTTTCTCTCCCTTTCTCTCAATTCTCCGCCAGCGAACGACATTTGCATTGATTGTTGGTCATCACCGAGATCGGCCTAAATGATCTGAACCATCCATTTGATAGAGTACTCACGGCCGAGCAAAGCCATGCCTCTTGCTCGAAGCCATGTGTACGCATGTGCATACAAACGTGGGCCCAAACAGAGAGGAAGCACATGAGATTCAACTCCAAAGGTGGGATATTTTCTCCCTACCACGTTGGAGATCCGCGTGCGCCCTCTCTTATAAATCTCAGCCCTTCATCCAAGTGCCGAAAAAGATGGAGCAACCTACCGTCGGAAAGAAAGGTTGTGGGAAGCTTTCCCCTTCGGGAAACATGCTCTGACACGATCCGAACCTTCCACTCGAGCTTTGTCGATCAATCTCAGTCATTCAAGTTAAGGCAGCCCCAACCCTAGCCAATAGGGCAGGCAACTTTCTGAAAGAATCTCCCGATGCGCGAGAAAATAGCGGCGGCTAAGAATTCTCACGAGATATCGGGCCAGTACTATTATCGATGAGATTAGTGGCCCCACAACAGTAAATGGACAAATCCATTCCATCCAGACGGCTTGGATGACCATCTTAGGCCGTTGATGGAAACCTGCCATGGACGACGCTTTCTTCTTCACTGTTCAGGCAGGGAACCCATCACGATGTTGTGGGCCTCATTTTTGGATCTAAAATGCCCATTCGGTGGATCATGGTGATGGGACTTCACCCCACATATCAGATTGACACCATGCAAAGGAAATCTATGGTTCGTCCACCGTGACTGGACCATTGTGGCATGAAATAACGACCGTTGGATACGGTCTGACTGCCCGCCCTAGCTCTTTAAAAAGGGCATGCTATTCTCGGGATTCTCACCGAAAATCCAGAAAGAGAGAGAGAGTGAGAGAGAGAGAGAAAGGAGGAAGATATAGAGAGTTGTTGTTAGAGTTGGATTTTGGACTGAGCGCGACTGAGTTACTTCGGGTCACTGAGTCAAGCATGACTCAGGCTCAGGTTGGGTCCAAGAGCTGCTGGTTGTTATAATAGAAAGAGAGAGAGAGAGAGAGAGCTCCACGCTGCTCGGTGTCGCACCACACTGACTCGCCCGAGTCACAGACCTGGGCTGGGTCGAGTTCGGGCACTGTGAAGTGACTAACAACGAGAAAGAGAAGGAGAAAAGAGAAATAGGAAGAGAAAGGGCAAGAAAACTCGGAGTTCAGCAAGGTGCTGCTGTGTTCGGGTTCGAGTCTAACTTTTAGACTCGCTTGCTGAAGCTGCTGGAACTGTTGTGAGGTTGTTGAATTGCCAAACCAGCTTGGCCAACCTTGCATTCAATATAGACGTTGGGATTGCGCTGCTGAGTTCGAGTAAATCCTCCCCGCTCACACCCGAAGGGCCTCCAAAACCAGACTGACTTCATTCACGATAAGCTTTTGATAATAAGGTGAGCAGATTGATGTAATAATAGCAGCTGCACGTAGGGCTTAGGTCACAACACTAGTCCAGTGATGATGGTTTAAATCCCGAGTCATTTAGTCAGGCTGCCGAGATTGACCGAGTTGACTCACCTTGAGTCACATAAGCTAAATCGAATACATGTTGTTTTAGGGTCTTGCTCGGTTGGTAGGCCACTCATAACCATAAACTTCATAGCCTTATGGGGGCTCTTGCGACCAGGTCCAAATCGAATGAGTCGACTCAGTAAATCAATTCACTCCTTACCTAGTCATTTCCAGATATGAGGAGACCTTGATGTTGCCTATAGATAACATGTGTGATCATTCTGTAAGGAAGTTAGCTTGTTCTTATCAGGCTTGAACCATCGCATCTAGTTGCACCGGGTTAACTCACAGAGGCAAATGAGTAGGTGTTAAATAGTTAGCGAAAGGATAAGAAATAGTCGACTCATAAGGTAATGAATCTTTCTCCTTGACATTTCCTCTTCCTTGTTAGTCTAAGTAATAGTTCATTTTATTTCAACCAATAATTGATATATTTAATTCATGATAACTTGTGTTAGATATTGAATCTGATTATCCATCATATGCTCAACCCTTAACTCGCATGAATATCCATATGTTGTACTTGTGTATCTTTCATGTTTATGAATTGTTTATAGATTAATTGAAGAACTTGAACTGTTACATCTATTAGTGGAAAACCCCACTTATATGTACACCTAGACTTATAACAGCCCACGCACACACTGTATGATATTGTTAGCTTTAGGCACAGCCCGCATGGTTTTGTTCTCGGGGTCACCCCCAAAAGGCCTCATACAGTATAGGGTGACAACTCTACATATAACCACCATTACTTCGAACAACACTTCCGATGTGGGACAAGTTCAACCTCTCACTATGTACACAGTATCCTGCCAACCACTGGTAGCTCGCCCAGGCCATTAGGCCCCGCCCACATCAGCGTCCGCCCACGTGTGCCCTCCCACATGTGCAACAGTGATGGGGCATCACATGATGTAACTTAACTGATTGTGATTATAATGGATCCTCACCTAGTGGCTACTTCGATTAATGGATTAAATGAAACATTGATATAGGCTTACCATCCATGGATTGTTGTGCCTATGTAGCTCTTTCCTGGTTGATATTTGCCCTTTGCGGTCCTGATTGTTACATATTTTCCTTAGGCGGCTTGATGGATTATTTTGTGTGACCATGCGATGGCAAGTTCCATTTGATAGACTGTGGTTGACCAATGTTAAAGGAGGATGCCATTAAACATCCTAACGATGGAGTCTCATGAGTCAGGGATGGTGGAATGGGGCACTATGCTCAAGTTGTTGGCTTATTCTGGGTGACGAGCCCCCCATAATGACCTTTGAGCTTTTCTAAATTGGCTGCTTACAAATTAGAATAATAATGGCTGGGATTAATCATGCATTCATGGCATTTACATTCTGAATGGACTGACTGTTTGAAAGGTCCATTATCTTACTAGGGATGAGCCGACTGTTTGAAAGGCCCATCCCCATGCTTGAATGAGTCGACTGTTTGAAAGGCCCACTCTTGCCTATTTGAAAGGCCCTCTATCTTACTTGAGCGGGTCGACTGTTTGAAAGACCTGTTCCCTTACAAGTTGAATGAGCCGACTATTTGAAAGGCCCATTCTCTTGCTTAATGGACTGACTGTTTGAAAGGTCCATTCTCTTATTAAAAAGGGGGTTAAATGTTTAAAAGACCTATTCTCTTGCCTAAATGGACCAACTATTTGAAAGGTCCATTCCCCTTTTAGGGATGAGATGACTGTTTGAAAGGCCCATTACCTTGCAAGTTAAATGAGCTGACTGTTTGAAAGGCCCATCTCTTGCATGAATGGACTTACTATTTGAAAGGTCCATTCACTTGGCCAATTGGATGCGCATCCCCAATTGATGTGCATCCACGCATCCATGCACTTAAATAAGATCGCATCATGAAATGTTTTGTATGTCTTATTGTTTAAAATTATACTTAACTAATGCGGTGGTGTGTAATCTTGAGGAGAATTCACACTGAGTTGACCATTCCTTCATCGAATATATAACCGTACAGGTAGTACAGGTGGTTTAAATGATATTCATGTTTGGATTGATGAGGAGCATGATATAATTGTCAAGGATGCATGGGCTAAGAGAAGTTGCGCAATCTTGCTGCTCAAGTTTATATGCATTTTATTATTTCTCATGTGTTAAATCTTGTAATTCTTGTATTTGTTAACATAGAGACATTTGTTTGTATAAGTCATTTTGGGCAACCACTCTTATAATTTGAATGTAAATATAATTTCCTCTATACTTGATTTTTTCATTCTGCCTAAATGCTCACTTTGAAAAAGAAAAGAAAAGAAAAGAAAAATGCATGTGGAGTTTGGCTATCCTTATAGATTAACACTCGGGTTTTTGGAAAATGAGTCATATACTTGGGTTTCGAAAACCCAGGGCGTTACAACCGAAGAAAAGAGTAATGATAAAATAAGCTGTCAAAGGTTAACGTCAGAAGATTTGAAAAAGTATAGTCCTGTTAGCAAAAAAATTATGAAAAATATGGGCTTCGATTATGAAGAACCGACCCGGTTGAACAATGAGAAAGGAATCTAGATCCTTATTGGGGTGAACAGAGAAAAATGAGAGAAATTCCGTGGATTGGGGGTAGAACCTTCTCTAGCGCAAGCAAATATGATTACAGTAGATTCGACAAGCAATAGAGAAGCAGATCTCAAAATAATCAAGCATCCTGAAATAGATCTGAAACATATAGAAGATGGGGGGCAACCAACAATTGACAGTCAGTGAGAAATAAATTTTGGTACATAAGAAGAACCACTGACACATTCATAAGTGCCAATCTCCCTGAATAAGAAGCTCATCAGTATGTAAAACTGTTGAAAGAAAACAAGGACATATTTGCTTGGACATATGCAAAAATTCCAGGTCTGGAGCCATCAGTAACAATGCATTGATTAAATATCTCCAGAGATAAAAGGTCAATTAAGCAGATACAGAGACAATTCCATCTAGATTTAATCCCTCTAATAGAAGAAGAAGTAAACAAATTGATCAAGATCGGTTTCATTAGAGAAGTCAAATATCCTAAATGGGTATCAAATATTGTTTCGGTGAAAAAGAAAAGTGGACAAATTAGGGTCTGTGTCGATTTCAGAGACCTAAATGAGGCTTGCCCGAAAGACGAGTTCCCACTGTCAATAACAGAGCTGCTAATCGATATCATCATGAAATACGTTGTTATGTCTTTCATGGATGGCTACACTGGATATAATCAAATAAGGATGGCTCCAGAAGACGAGGAAGCTACAACTTTCAGAACTTCCCTTGGAATTTATTGTTACAAGGTTATGCCATTCGGTCTCAAGAATGCTGGCGCAACATATTAGAGAGTGATGTAGAATATATTTGAAGACATGATGTATAAACATGTAGAATGCTATGTTGATGATTTAGTCATAAGATCAAATGACCATGAAGAGCACCGCGAACATCTGACCACAGTTTTTCGTCGTCTTAGAAAGAAATAGTTAAAGATGAATATAGCTAAATATGCCTTCGGTGTCTCATCAGGAAAATTCCTCGGTTTTGTTATTAGACACAAAGGTATCGAAATCGACCCGGGAAAAATCAAAGTTATCCAAAACATCCACCGCTGAAAACATTAAAAGATTTAAAAAGCTTGTAAGGGAAATTGGCATACATTCATCAGTTCATCTCTAACTTGGTTGGAAGATGTCAGCCACTCTCTCATTTAATGAAGAAACGAACAGAATTTGTATGGGCCCAGTTATGCCAGAAAGCATTCAACTCTATCAAGGAGTTATTGAAACAACCTCCAGTATTAGCTGCTCTCGTGAAAGGCAAACCTCTCATCCTATATATCTCTGCAGCCGAGAATTCTTTAGGAGCTTTATTTGTACAAGTGAATGAGCAAGGAAAAGAAATCACCCTCTATTATTTGAGTCGAACTTTCATAGGTGCAAAATGCAATTATTCGCCTATCGAAAGAGTGTGTTTAACATTAATATTTGCAGTATAGAAATTAAGACATTACTGTCTCTCTCATGATATAATCTTAATTTCAGAGGCGGATCCCATAAAATTTCTAATGACTAGGCTAATGTTATCGGGAAGATTGGTTAAATGGATGTAGTTACTATCAAAATACACAATTACCTATGAGCCAGCGACAGCAGTTAAAGTACAAGCGGTGGCAGATTTCTTGACAGCTCATCCAGTAGTAGAGAACGAAATGATCTGCGATGATTTCCCAGATGAACAAGTAATGATGATTGAATCGCCTAATTCTTTGCAAATGTACTTTGATGGTGCCTTTAGGTCTTCTAGAGCAGGTGCCGAGGGGATGTTCATCAGTCCTCAGGGTGATTTACTGTCATACTCTTTCACGTTAGTTACTGCATGTACGAATAATGAGGTCCAATATAAAGCTCTCATCATAGGAATAGAAATAGCACAAGAGATGAAGATAAAAACGCTGCAGATCTTCGGAGACTCTAATTTGGTCATAAACCAGCTGACAACTGAGTTCAAAATAAGAAAGCAAGAACTCCTACCATACTGTCGGCAAGCGCAGCAATTATTGGAGCAATTCCATAATGTCGAAATCAAACATATTCCGCGATGCGAAAATGCAAGGGCACACGCTTTAGCTAGCTTAGCTACAGCTTTATCTTGTCCTGATCGAAGTCCTCTTTAGGTCACGATCGAAGAAAGGAGGTTTTTACCATCACCCGAAGTCATCAATGAAGCTGCTGAAGCACTTCCTGTATCATGTTTAGAGATCACCACAGATGATTGGCACCAGCCTTTCGTAGATTATCTCAAATATGATATTCTCCTAGAAGACCTAGCACAAAAATTGCAGATTAAGCAGAGGTTGAAGAAATTGATCATATGTGGTGAAGTGCTATACAAAAGGTCCTATAATGAGATGTTGTTACGGTGCCTAAATACAGAAGAAGCGAATCAAGTATTGCATGAAGCCCATTCCAGAGCACATCAAGCTGGACGAAATTTAGTCCATCGAGTGCATCGAATGAGATATTACTGGCCCACAATGTTCAAAGGCGTGATCGATTATGCACAACGATATCATGAATGTCAAGTATATGGTGATGTCATACATGTTCCTCCTAAAGACTTTCATCAATCGGTAACTTCTTAGCCTTTTGCCGCATGGGGACTTGATGTCATCGGTCCTATAAACATGCCCTCGTCCAAAGGATAACAATATATCTTGGTAGCGACAGATTATTTCTCCAAATGGACCGAAGCAATCACACTGTAAAGCGTCAAAGAAAAAGACGTCATGAATTTTATCAGACATGCGATAATTTATCGCCATGACATTTCGAAAAGAATCATCACTGATAATGGTACTCCTTTCAAGAATAGGGGTATGGAGAAGTTATGTTCGAAATTTAGCATTCAGCATTTATTTTCAACACCTTACTATCCGTCAAAAAATAGGTTAGCGGAGGCATTCAATAAAATAATTGTAAAAATATTAAAGAAAACTGTCACAGGAAATAAGCGTGATTGGGACGAAAAGTTGCAAGAAGCTTTATGGGCTTTCAAGACTATTTATCTCACTGTGACGAAGGCTATACCATATTCGTTGGTTTATGGTATTGAAGTCGTCATCACAATTAAAATGCAAGTCGTGTCACTTAGAGTAGCAGTACATCAATCAATGACAGACGATGAAAATGTGAGAATAAGGCTGACCGAGTTAGATTTACTCGATAAAAAACAGATAGCGGCCCAATAACGATTAGAACTATATCCAGCAAGAATTTTCACTGCCTTTGATAAGAAAGTTAAACATCACTTCTTCAAGAAAGGTGATCTGGTACTAATGTTGAAAAGGCCTATAGTGGTCACTCGCAAAATTGGGGGCAAGTTTGATCCCAAATGGGATGGACCATACGTAGTAACTAAAGTATATTCGAAAGAAGCTTATCGAGTTGTGGATCAAAATGGACAAGGTATTGATATACCTATCAATGCTCACTTCATCAAAATATATCATCTCTGAAGAGCACTGAAATTTTGATTCTGAAGATTATCAGTATAATACTTCCTAATTAAAAGGGGGCAATACAAGCAGATTGATGAAAAAGCCTTAAAAAACAATGCTGTGTATTCTTCTTCCTATATGAATGAATAAAAGGCAGATTCTCAAGCATATCAAGCATATCAAATCTATCACTGATTATCACCAAATGCTGATAATTATCACTAAAATTAATACTATCACCGATTATCGATAAACACCGATGATTATTGCCAAAATTAATACTATCGCCGATTATCGCCAAATGCCGATGATTATCACCAAAATTAATACTATCGTTGATTATTGCCAAACACCGATGATTATCGCCAAAATTAATACTATCGCTGATTATTGCTAAGCGTCGATGATTATCGTCAAATTAATATTATCGCCATCACTAATCGTCGCTTACTACTATTACAAAAGCCATTATCGTCAAACTGATATTATTATCAAGTTGGTACACTATTTTAAACATCAAGAATATTATTATTAGCAATGACAATATATAATTTAGTGATTTATCCTATACGGCAGTGGAGTGCTACACATAAGTCCTATAATAGCAATGACGATTTATCATCTACAATAGCGAAATGATATGCATAAGACCTACCACAATCGGTGATATATCAAATATTATATGGGCAGCAGTGAGAAGCCAGTGGCCCTAAAAAGCCCGCGAAGGCCATCACATGCTTAGACCCATGCGGGCAATGGAGAGAGCCAGCGACTAAAAGCCCTACGCAGCCAAAAGTCCATGACGGCCAATCACGCGTAAGACTAATGCTATCTATATAGCTTCTAACAGTGTTACAGGGGACAATGAGGAAAAATGCCCTCCCATGAATGGGTCTGACCTGGCAGACGAAGAAAAAATAGGCTGCAGTGTGCGCTCTTTGGCTCATTCATAGATAGGCCAACAGTGCATAAGACCCCCCAAATTCTTAGCTTGATTTCAGTAGAAACTTATGGAGACGGACCTCTAAAACGAGTTACCCCCTCATCGATGGACTGACGACATTGGATTTGGTATCCTAAGGTAGCCTTGAGAGCCCTGTGAACTCTAGAGAGTTACTGTAGCCAACCCTGCTTGTAAAACCTACCGAGTTCACTGCCCTGGTAGCTTTACTGGGCCCCTCTGATGGAACATAGTTTGTGAACTCCCCATCCACGATAAGTCTAGCGAACTCATAAGAGTTACAGAGACCATTGCGTAAGACCTGACTCCAACTACTCAAGAGTCTAAAAAACTGTGATTGCTCTACGACTCAAGAGCTTAAATTGTGTGAAACTAGCTAAGATTGAAAACTAGCTCTGCCCATTTAAAAAAGAACACCATGTAGGTGACATCATACTAATGATCAGGAATAAGTCGTTACTTTACTACATGTTGAAAGTCACAAATATTATCAAAGCATGATCATAAAGTAAACATCATACAAATATATGTCTAGTTAATCATTTCTTGAAGAAGCATGCTCATTATATTATGATGAAAAAAGAGAGTATATTTTAGACAAAATATCGAAATTCATTCATATTATATTAAACTTTACAAATTAAAAGATTGCATACATTTGGTAGAAGTAAAACTTCACAAATCTGCTGACATTCCCAAGGCTTTTACATATCTTTGTAAATCCTCTTTCAATTGAATTTGTGCTGTAACATTTGTCAATTCAGCCTCGAGAATAATCTTAGCCTGATCTGGAACATTGGCCAATTCCTTTTCCAAGGAAGCAAAAATTTCTTTATCTTTCATCAATTCGAACTTCTCAAGATTAACAATACGAATATTAACTTCCATTTCTTCTCTGATTTTACTCATGTTCAGCTTCTCTTCCTGCTCCCTCATCTTAAGTTGAGTGATCTCTTTCTTCAAGAAAGCAATTTGGTTACTGATAATTATACTATTTTTATCACAAGCCGCTAGCCTTTCCTGCAAAAATTGATATTCGCTATCATAACCAGATATATATGATAGTATCAGTCTAAGATATTTTCTCTTGCAAAGATAGAAATTTTCTTTGGCACTCCAAAATTTCTGTGGGAACAACTATGTTTCGTGCTGACTCCAAGTTATTCACCGAATCATAGAATTGTAATAAAGAATTATGCAGCGAAAGAACATTGATATGAGCCAGTCTTGCTGAATGGTCTAGAACAGCCAACGCACTGTCCAAGTAAGGCCATTGTATAGGATCCTTGAATGCATCTATAATGACAAATAACATTCTTGAAAAACACGAGCATAATAGGCGACACTTTGTTTAAAGAGATTCTGTCAGATATTATGGCTACCGAATTAGAACCTGCTGATCCACTTGGAGAAGGAATAACTGCAGCTAACAAAAAAGGAAGCAAAAATGAAACAATAAGAATCAAGAATGTAAATATTAAAAAAAGAAGAGAAGGAGAGAAGAATGGAAAGAAAGGTATACCATTTGTGGGGGCAGGACAAGAGGTAGTAGGTATAGAAGATGCTTCCACCCATGAAGATAGAGGAGTATCTGTAGCAGCGGCTATAACATTGAAAGAGAGTTCTTTAGTTCCAGTGCTCGAGTCCAAAGTCATTGGAGTTGTTATGACAACTGGATCAAAAGGAAATTCTAGACTCCGGGTGACTGGCTAAATAGGAGCAGGCGTGCAGTGGTAGTTTTCACAGTATGAACCGGAACATCAGTAATTATATCAGAAGCTGGTTGAACATGAGAAGTATCTTAATTAGCTTCCATACTTTGAGGTGAAAATAATACTTTTGGGTCTACTTGCACCTTTGGCTAAGAAATTTTAGCTTCTCTTGATGCAGATACCTCTGTAATAGTGGGAAGTATGACATGATTTTGTTCAATAATATCAACAGCCCTCGCAAGAGAAGGGGAGTATAGAGCATTATAAGATATGAATATATTCGTACCTGGAGAACAACTAGAGCCCCCATAATCAAGTTATTCCTCCTCAAGAGAAGTTATTCTAACAGGATATTATTTTTGATCTCACCTTCTTCACTAATGTCCACTTCTGCATCTTCTTC
This sequence comes from Magnolia sinica, assembly GCF_029962835.1. Classification (NCBI taxonomy): domain Eukaryota; kingdom Viridiplantae; phylum Streptophyta; class Magnoliopsida; order Magnoliales; family Magnoliaceae; genus Magnolia; species Magnolia sinica. The sequence goes on from NC_080577.1 coordinate 87,239,043, forward strand.
TTGATTATCATCTAATAAAACGTCTCCTTCATCAGTTAAACTCATGGAGGAAGATGTTTCACTGATTGTGGTCTCCGCAGAATAATCTAACAAACTATCTTCAGAAGCTACTTGTTTGCCTTTGTAAATAGTCTTTACAAGAAGAAGATGAGTATGTCGAGAAGGAGGAGAAACTCACTGAGTTGGAACTTGAGGAAGCAAAAATTTAGCTCTCGAACGAGTCATTGGAGAATGGCTAGCCAATTCTTCAGTAGGAGAGATCGTAGCCACGGTTGGACCTTCAATAGGAGAGACTGTAGTCACAACTTGACCTTCAGTAGGAGAGACTATGTCCATGGTTTGATTTTCTGATCTGTGGGTAGGAGAATACAGAGGAGTGGTAGGAACTTCAGGTTCGCTAATAGGAGTAGTCCGTCTCCCTGATCGCTTTATTAGATCTAGGGGAGATCTGAAAGCTATCCATCCCTCCAACGTATTAACCGACTTTATCTCTCGTAAGGATCTTCTAAGGAAATCCTTCAGCAAACTTAATTGGGGGTCACCATGTAATCTCTCTAAAAAATAGCTAATTCCTTGTTCTGGTTTGTAATTCCTCAATCTGGGAGGAAGAATCCAAATAAGACGATCAACGGGGTTGTAATTATGCACCAAATAATACTGATGCACCCACCAACGCATCCAAGCATACGAAGCCTGTACTTGATGATTGTAGCCTGGGAGAATGAAGCAAGAATTGAAATTCCTTGCTAAGAATTGCTTCCATATTAAAGCCCAATTATATGGACCTACTCCATAGCTCCGTATTATACGACTCCTGCTTGTGGCATAGTTTGATCATAGCTAGATTGTCTTGCAAACCTACTAGGGTAATAAGGTTCTCGCCAAAATTCACCGCCCTCTAAAAGAGGCAGGCTGTAAGACCTTATGCAAATCAGAAAGGCCATTTTGACTGGTTCTAGATCATTATTGTCTATGACTTCTCTATCTTCAGCTTGGTGTGACAGATAAAATGGGAAAAAGTCAATAGATTCTATACTCTCAATCTTATCCGTGATCTTGACATATGTTCTCTTCGCCATTTTATGCTTTTGATAATAATATAAGGGAGGGCGTTCAGGGTTGACGTAAGCTTTCTCAGGGTCGTTATATGTCCAAGGAAAATATATGCCCAACCAACCAGAGAAATAGTGCCATGAAGTATATGAAGAAGAAGCTCATATTGTCGGTCTTGAGCAATGCGCTGCGACATTTCCAAAAGCCCTATAAAGAGAGAAGAGAACAGGGGGAGCCAAAGAGTACTTCTTGCCTTCAACCATAGCCCCGATAGCGATAAACAAAGTAGGACAAACAACGTCTGCCCATTTTGAACTGGGTAGTACTACTAAACTAAGCCAATACGCAAGAAATGCAACTAGTTTAGTCTCAAGGCTAAAGATAGCCGATCCTCTTATTTTTTGATGAGCAGATTCCAAATATGGAGAATGACTGCTAGAGAATCTAGAAAAGAAAGAAAGAAAATGTAAAGGGAAAGATATAAGATTGAGTATATATATAAAAGAAGATCATACCACAAGTATCTTGTGAAGTGTGCAAGCCATTGGAATTGAGAGACTTTGCGAATATCAAGAAATCTGGACGTTTCTCGAAAAATTTCGATAGTGGTAGTAGAAATGGAAGGATCTCTTTTAGGATAAAAAAGGCAAACTTTGCGTTAGTGGGAACAAATTCGTTAAGAAAAGATCATGTGATAGGAAGACCCACCATGTGATGAAGATCCCACAGAGTAATGCTCACTTCCCCGATTGGTAGATGAAAGGAATTTGTTGCAAAAGACCAGTGTTTCAAGAACCCTTTATAAATCATAGTATCTTTGTGAAAGAAATCTGAGGTAGCTTCTATGGCAACATAAAGATTGGTGTCACAGAGGATTTCTATATATTTATGAAGAATTGCCTTAGCCCACTGATTATAATATTGATGATAAGAAAGAAAGCCGCGTGTCCTGAATTCGTCGCTTCCCCATAGAGAATCTCTATCACGGAAGCGTTGTTAGACAGTCTCAAAGTAGTGAGTGGGATGTAAAGTGTGGGGATTATAACAGGGGATAGGGAATCGCATATACGATATTTGCCCTGTCTTCTGCTCAAGTCCTCCTTCTGTTACAAAACCTTTTAAAATCTTCGGTTCTTTTATGACCCAGTTCGCAATGTAAAGGAGTCGGTTTTGGGTCATATGATCAGAGGGTTCTCTTTGAATCATGTAAAGGTGGCGACGAAGATTCATTGGAATGATGACAGTTTGATCCTTATAAGGGTTCTTGAATTTGATCACATCTTCCTACAGCTTAACCATATCCCGGATATTTTGATAACGTTTCTTGTTGTGATCTCTTATCTTTTCCTGAAGAATTTCATTTTTACTCTTATACCTCTTATTCTTTGAGAAGGATGGAGGAGGGGAAGGTTCGGCAGGTGTAAGATAAGAACTATCAGCATGAAAATTGGTAGTAGATTTCAACTAGTTCTCCCAATCGGATTTATGACCTTCCGTTGGTGGTCTATCAAGTTTTTCCATTAATACATCAGTGCGAATAGAGTTAGCATGAAGCAAGATACGATAAGCAAAATTGATGGCCGGTGGATCTGGTACTTCGAAGAAAGAAGAATGATCTTTACTTGAGCAGGTTCTCTTTTAAGGATGATCCTTTGAAGATAATGACGTGTTGGAAGATTCAGCTATATGTTCACTATGGGAAGAATGTGGTCTCTTAAATCGAGCCATTAAAGAAGTAAATGAGAATTTAACAGAGTTCAGGTACTTAAATTTTTTTTTTTAAACAGACAAATCCGTTGTGCAAAAATAAATTTTAGTGCAAAATGGGGGCTAGCTCTGAAGGAAGAAATGAAAATAAGTGTTGCTTATATAGTATCAAGGACCCAAGTCTGTTGCGCGAACCCGATAGCATAATGGCACATTGTTGCGTGCAAAGTAATAAATGGAATACATATTTTTGATTGATAATCCATTTTATAATATTGAAGAGAATATTCAAAATAAACGATCAAGGGGGCATCTATTGGAGCATAAAAATTAAGAAGAATAAACAAATCAAAGATCGATGGTTGTTTGTTGCACCGTGCGCAAACAAGTAATAGAGGATCCATTGCACGACTCGCAATGAAAGACCACGACATTGGGCGCATAATGAGCATACCCACTCAATGATACAGTGCACTAGTTCTGTTGCGTGGAAAGGAGGGTTGGCACGTGTGAGAGGCTATAAATACTCCACCATCTTCTTCATTTAGATTAATCGAAGTAGTTCCAGTAGATCAAAAGAGAGAAGAATTATCAAGATTCTTCAAGGTACTTCGAAGAACCCATTGTGCGGCGCGCAACAGGTTTTTCACGTAAGGCAATGGTCCGCGCAACCAATGGTCCGCACAACCAGATGACAATATTCATCTACTACCCGCGCAACAAGTTCATTGTGTAGACAGTGAATTTTCAATGATGGATTGTCATTTTGAAGATGTCAAAGAAAGCTCAGTTCATGCTAAAGAAAGAAAGTCCTTCAAGTCTATAAAGTTGATTGAAACAATATCATTCCCACACAACAACTTATATGAGTTGAAATCATATCATGATCCAGAATGCTACTGAAATTGACATTCGACTCGATCCTTGGTTGTATTTTTATACATATTTTATCTTAGAATCAAGGGATAAAAAAGATGTAAACGAATTCAGAATAAATAAAATGTGATGATTGTTCTTCGTATCTTTTCTTTGTTATAATTGAATAAGATAATCCTTAAATCAAATACTTTTCGTTTCTGGTCGAAACAGTGAGATTTTCATTCCGGGTCATCTTCATGGAGTGGCCTATCTTGAACATGCTCAAATGTCATGTGTGTATAAGAATTCTATAAGGTGGGCCTAATTGATCAATGGTTTAGATCTCCTTAAGGGTTGGATATTTTGATCGGGCATACCGGTGGACCCCTCTCAAGATGTGATGTGTAAAATCGTGCAAGAGTGGTGCACTATTGCTATACGCACAATGTTTTAATTGGACTAAGAATGTTAAATTTGTGTGGATTTTAAGGGAGAGGAGTTTTAATGGGTTTCAAACTCCTCATCCCCTCACAAATATAAAAACAAGGGTGAGTCCCCAATCCTACAAACATTAAAAGCTTATTCCTCTCATCCGAGTGCTTCTCTAAAGGTGTAAGGTGCAGAAGACTTCGACATCCACTCCACAGAGATGACATCTTATTAGGTCCGCCATTCATTTAGATTATTTGATCTCTATACTCGATGCATAGCACGATCCATTTCAATTATGCATTATAGTTTACAATTGGTATCGGAGCCACCCTATGCATCATCCATGGTGGATCATTTAGTGAATTTATTTGTGGACCCCTTTTAGCAGACCTGGACCATCTATTCATGGACATTTCAGGCTAGATCTGGACCATTGGTCACGACATTCAAAATTGGAATTCAGTGCGTTACAGTGACAACAACATTGGCCACTATTGCCATTGTCCATGAGATCTAAATAAATGACTAAAAAATCATGTTGTTGCCAGCATCCATGGCCAACAACGTTGTTCATTGATCTCATCTAAGGGACGTTGGTTCCGACAGATTACAAATTTAGAAAATCCGAACCCTAGTCAAATTTCCCATTCGGTATCAAGTATAAGGATTGGAGTTGCCATAATCATTGGGGTCTTTTTGATGGCTTTCGATGGTTGGCGAGGGCTCATGGAGTCGTCATTAGGGCCGATCACTGATAGTCATGATTCTGGCAAACATAAAGAGTTAAATCACCACCTTGATTGGTTAGGACCGATTGGTCAATGTCTTCAGAGAAGAGGGTGGTAGTCGTTCATGTCCGCTAGTAGCTCCATTCTTAATTCCATCATCCAGAGATGATAGTGGCCAAGTCCGCCATTAACGTCAGTATAACAATTAGACAAATGGCCGCTTTAAACCCATTAGGATATATTGCAGCCCAAGGTTTTCTTCATCGGAGGAGACAACTTCCACCATCAATGGCGACAAGATAAAAAAAAGGGGGGGAATTCACCTTTGCCAATAGTCAAGTAGTCAAAGATGAAGCCATCAGTTCTTCTTCTTCTTCTTCTTTGTCATCCTCAATCTCTTTAGATTTGGACTCAAGCTAGGATTTTAACCCAATGCCTAGGACAACCATGAAAATTGACATGTTTCCCAATGTCCAGGCATTGCTCATTATTAAGGTCGATCTCACCACCTAGGGTAGCATGGCCAAATTATTCGGCAGAGGTCGTGCATGAGGAGGTAGTGGTGGTAACAACTTTGAGGTTAGGGTTTCATCCCTCCCCTCTCTTCTCTTCTAGTATTGGGCTTCTCTTTTGTTTAATGTGGGCCAATGGTTTAGGCCACTATCTCTCTCTTTATATATATATATATATATATATATATATATATATATATATATATATATATATATATATATATATATATATATATATATATAAGAACCTAGTGGGACCTCTTTGTAGGCCTTTGTTGAGGACCCACATCTGCTTCGAGCTTAGTTTTAGGGGCCATTTTTGGATATTCTGTTAGGCCAATTTAGTTTCTGTTTGGGCTGGGGTTTTTTATTTACGTTTGGGCCCGATTGTGGACCTATCTAAGCCATTCATCTTTGTGGCCACCTTGTGGGCCCAATTTAGTTTGTCTTGGGCTGAGTGAAGGCCTAGTGGCAAACCAAAAGGAGGCCCCTACCTTAGGCCCATAACTACTTTATTGAACTTATTTCGGGGCACGTTGGTTGCTCATTTAGAGCTTATGTATGAGCCTTTACTTTTAGGCCTACTTATGGGTTGCCCCTACCTTAGGCCCATAGCTACTTTATTGAACTTATTTCGGGGCATGTTGGATGCTCATTTAAAGCTTATGTATGAGCCTTTACTTTTAGGCCTACTTATGGGTTCCTTTCATCAGATTTGAACCATCTATTCAGTTTAAAATAAGCATACAATATAGTAAATCACTAGGTGAATATTTGAATATTTAGGCCTTCCATCGTGTGGATACCTTAAGTATTGGATCCAAACGGTCCACTTTATGGACCCTAATAAAGGACCTAACTATCCATTTGATCTAGGTAAACGTTCTATCTAGACTGTCCATCCTGTGAATGTCGAGGGCCAGACTTTCAATGCTCATTGATCATGTTCAGATCATATAAAGTTTCGATTAAGCTCAATTGTGGGCCCATTACCCATATTCTAGAAGTTGACATGGACCTTTGATTTAAAAGGAAAAGTGAGAGAAACATATTCATTTGTTTCCTTTTTAGATTTACTATGTTTCAATGATCAATGTCAGTTAATTTCTGGGCTAAGTCGGACTGCTTCAGATAATCCATTGAGGGTAAGATTATATTCGCGATCCTGAGTCTAATTTTGTGAGATTTGAACCAGTTGTGTTAGCCACCATAGTGACCTTAATTGGTGAATATATTATGAATTTTGAACTTGTGATATTGGGATTCAGTTATAGGATTGTATGCAGTTGCGTTTACGTTTAATGCTAATGGTGATGAAAATGTAACCAAATTACCATTTGGCAGGGACGTGAATGGATTGGAGTAAACAATGCTGATGTTGTAAGGTTGAGAGACCTGTTTCACCCACAGGTAATGGGTGTCTTGGATTTACATGATTGACATTACTTAGCTTTATGTTCAGGAGCATCACTTGCATGTCATGACTACCTCCCATTGGAGGAGTGATGATGATGTGACCGATTATCATCAGGATTGGCTGGTTGGGCCTATCTTCATCGTGGGCAATTCAATTGAAGGCCCTAATGTTGAGGGTCAAATATTGCATATTGGACCCTATTTATTTCTTAGTTTTATAAACATGATAGTGCTTAATGTTTTATTTTAATCATGTTTGTGTTGCAAGGTGAATTTAAGAGATTGGATTGAAAAGGATGCTAAAAGCATGGATTTAACGCTCAAGAATCACTAAGCCAAGATTGGATCTTAGAAAACCAAGAATGAAGAATGCACATACTGAAGTTCCAAGAAAACTAAGTATAGATTGAAGAAAATTGGAATTTTAAAGTGAAATTCAGTGATCCTCAACTAGTCTTGGCTCCGGCTCGACCAATCCTGCGTATGCTCAACTAGTCCTGAACTCTACTTGACCATTCGAGGCTTGATCATTCCAAGGTGTCTCGACTCGAACTCCAATGACTAAATACTAAAAAATTCAATCATCCTCGACCAGTCGAAGGAAACCCTCAACCGGTCGAAGGTGACCCTCAACCAGTCCTAGGTTACGTAGCCAACACACAGTGTGGAAATTTGAAGCAGTTTCCGAAAATTCCAACTCGATACGAAAGTCTAAGCCCTAAAACTATAAATAGGGGTCCCTAAGGCATCCCTAAGCATCTTCTAGGGTTTGAGGAGTGGAGCAAAAGTATGGAGCTGTCGTCTGGGAATTCTTCTTCTTTCTCTTTAGTTGGTCTTTTTGTTTGTTTAAGAGCTCTTAGTTCAGTCATGTCTATGGTTGATTAAACCTCTCAGCTATGGCTAAGAGGTGAAGCTTGTAGCGTGATTTGGATGTTTGCTTTGTTTTGATTCATGTTTTGTTAAACTCTTATGGATTCTAGTTATTTATTAAAGAATACTTTTAGTTTTTAATGGTTTGTTGTGACTTAAATTACAATAGATCTGTGATAGCTTTGAGTATGTTTTTTTCATGTATTGAAATTGTGAAATTAGGAAATCCTATTATTCACCATCATCCCATGGGCATGGTAGGGTGATGAAATCCTCCCTAACTTTCACAATTCTCTTATGATTGGTTGTGGGTTTAGTAAATTGTTGTTATTTGCCTTGTCTCCTGGGCATGGTTAGGTGATGGAATCACTTCCAAAACCTCACCAGTCTCATCCATTGATGATTAGATCCATGAGAAGTTCAGAGATCTGACAAATCTCTTCTTACTAACTGTGTGAGATAGGATTCCGATTCCAGTTGCGTCCTTGAATCATATAAGGTAGCTTCCCAATTGCTACAAGTGGATCCTTGGCACCTTAATTCCTACCTTTAATTTCATTAGTTTTAATTACTTTAATCACAATTACTCTCTCGAATATTCTAGATTTAGGTTTTCATCTTCTTCTAGTTCTACTTCTGGTTACTTTTAGAAGACACAAGTTCAGTCCCTGTGGATTCAACCTCGGTCTCACCGAGATTATTACTATATCGTGTTGAGATGTGGAGCCACATCTGGGGGTCGCTTGACCAGTCGAGTGCCTTGCTTGACTGGTCAAGTGGTCCACTCGACCATCTGAGGACTGGCTCGACTCAAAGTCCAGCGAGCATCAAGTTTTGGGTTCTGAGGTGCTCGACCGGTCGTGGCCCATGCTCGATCGGTTGAGGGTCCACTCGACTGGTCGAGCAGCCTACTCGACCAGTCGAGGTTACGGAGATTCATTTCCGGATTTGATGCGGACTGCGGTTTTTTGAGTCAGTTTTTGCAGAGGTGAGAAAGTGAAGTTGTCTAAGCTATAAATAGGTGTCCCTAGGGCTTTTCTAGGGTATGGAAAATAATTCTAAGGTGTGGACAAAGGGTTTTCTCTGCACTTCCAAGGGAGAAGTTAGTATATTACCTTGTAAACTTTGTTTTTCTTCATAGTGGAAGTTTACATCCGTGGTTTTTTACCCTTGTTTGGAGTTTTTCCATGTATATCTTGTCTTGTGGTTTATTTGGAATGCTTTGATTCTGTTTCTAGTTTATATTTCTTCTTGTTTATCATTTTAAGTGAGACTGGAGATTGGATCTTGGTTCACCATGTTGTTAGTGTGCTGCGCAACAACTGGTATCAGAGCTATTGGTTTAGTTCTATTGGGAGCGATGACGGAAGAAGGGAAGACTAGAATTGAGAAGTTTGATGGTTCAAACTTTTCCTTCTAGAAGATGCAGATGGAAGATTATCTGTATCAGAAGGACCTTTATATTCTTCCAGGAGGAAAAGAGAAGAAACCAGAAAAGATGATAGATGATGAATGATTTTTATTGGATCAGAAGGCTTTAGGAACGATCTGACTTTCTTTGTCTTAGAACATCGCCTTCAATATATCCAAGATGAAAACCACAAAAGAATTAATGGAAGCCCTAACCACCATGTATGAAAAACCATCAGCATTCAACAAGGTTCATCTTCTGAAACAACTATTCAATATGAAGATGTCATATGGTGGGAGTGTGGCTGAACATCTAAACGAGTTGAATACAATCACGAGCCAGTTGGAATCCGTTGGCATTATTTTTAAGGATGAGGTCAGGGGGTTATTGATGTTATCCAGTTTGCCAAACAGTTAGGATGGTTTGGTGATTGCTATGAGCAATTCTTCAAGGTTGTTAAAGCTAAAATTTGATGATGTGGCCAATCTAATTCTCAACGAAGAATCTAGAAGAAAGGCATTAGGAGTTTCAGGGAATACATTAAAGGAAGAGAAAGATCGCTAAACAAAGGAGGCAATAAAAATGGACGTTCTAAGTCGAGAAAGAAGTCTAAGGGACCGAAAGACAAAGACGGGTGTTGGCATTACGGCAAAAAGGGGCACATGAAACGTGATTACAGGGAGCTCAAGAAACAAGAAAGAAGCTCTCAAGGTGGGAAGGATTCAATGAATCTATCTGAGGAGAGTGGCATAGAGGCGTTGATCTTGTCTCTTGATGTGAGGAATGAGTCGTGGGTTATAGACTCGGGTGTTTCGTTTCATACCACTTCGTGTAAAGAAGTTCTGCATAATTATGTATCAGGTGACTTTGAGAGAGTTTGCCTGGGTGATGATGAGTCGTGCAGTATTGTTGGAAAGGGAGACGTTCATGTAAATCAGAAAGACGGAATGATGTTGAAATTAAAGGATGTCAGACATGTACCAAGTTTGAAACGTAACTTGATCTCAGTGGGGCAGTTGGTTGATACCGGTTATGTGACGACATTCACCATTCCTGTAAGATCACAAAAGGTGCCTTGGTGATATCTTGAGGTAAGAAGGAAGGTACTTTGTACGTGACTTCAGGATCGTATAATTCACTCGCAGTCGCATCAACTGGAGTGAACAGGCAGTTATGTCATCAGTGGTTGGGACATATGAGTGAGAAGAGGATGAAAGTGCTATTGTCAAAGGGAAGCTACCAGCGCTGAAGTGTATTGATTTGGAATTCTACGAGGCTGCGTGTATGGCAAGCAAAAGAGGGTAAGCTTCAAGAAGACAAGATGCGCTCCAAAGACGCATCTTTGGAGCTTATACACACTGACGTATGGGGACCGGCACAAGTATTATCTCTTGGCGGCTCAAGTAATTTTGTTTCTTTTATTGATGATGTTGGTAGAAAACTGTGGGTTTATTTCTTAAAGCACAAATCTGATGTATTTAATGTATTTAAGAAGTTGAAAGTAATGATAGAAAACGAGACAAGTAAAACAGTAAAGTGTCTCAGATCTGATAAGGGGGGAGAATACTGTGATAAAAGGTTTGAGGAGTATTGTGCAGCAAATGAAATCAAACATCAGAAAACAATTATAGGGACTTTACAACAGAATGGTGTGGCTGAGCACATTAACAAGACCATCTTTGAGCGCGCCAGGAGCATGAGGTTACATGCAGGGTTGCCCAAGACCTTTTGGGCAGATGCTGTGAATACTGCCACATATCTCATCAATAAAAGCCCCTCAGTACCATTGGATGGTGGGCTACCGGAAGAAACGTGGACTGGGAAAGAAGTGAACCTTGCACATCTCAGAGTGTTCGGTTGCACTTCATATGTTCACATTGATGTAGAACACAAAAACAAGTTAGATGCGAAGTCCAAGAGGTGCACGTTTATAGGCTACAGGCAGTATGATTTTGGTTACAGGTTTTGAGACGTAGAAAACAGAAAAATCATCAGAAGCAAGGACGTAGTCTTTAATGAAAAAGTGATACACAAGGACAGTGTGTAAGAAAATAAGGCTGAGGAAAAAGAATTTGTAGAGTTGAAAGAGTTACTAGACACGGGTGTTACAACACTATAAGATGATCATGCACAGGAGCATTATGAGGCAGAGCCACAGACACCGGTTGTGAGGAGGTCTACTCGGGAGCGGAGACCCACAATCTGATACTCACCCTCCTTACATTATCTACTGCTCACAGATAATGATGAACCAAAGTGTTTTAAAGAGGCGTTATAGTCAGATACATAGGTTAAGTGGGAGCAGGCCATGGATGATGAGATAGACTCTCTTGAGTCTAATCGTACATGGGAGCTAGTCACTTTACTTAAGGGTAAGAAAGCTCTTCATAACAAGTGGGTTTACAGACTGAAGGAGGAGCACGATGGTTGAAAATGGTACAAGGCTAGACTGGTTGTGAAGGGGTTTCAACAAAAGGCAGGTATCGATTTCACTGAAATATTTTCACCTGTGGTGAAAATGTCTACGATTCGCATGGTCTTGGGTATAGTAGCTACAGAGGACTTACATTTAGAGTAGCTAGATATTAAGACAACCTTTCTTCATGGGGACCTTGAAGAAGAGATGTATATACATTAGTCGATAGGATACGTGGCACCAGGAACGGAGAACAACGTTTGCAGACTGAAGAAGAGTCTATATGGCTTGAAACAAGCCCCGAGGCACTGGTACAAGAAGTTCGATAGTTTCATGTCGGGAAACGGTTTTAGGACATGTCATACAGACCATTATTGTTATTTGAAGAAGTTTAATACGTCGTACATTATCCTTTTTCTGTACGTTGATGTTATGTTTGTGGCCTGTTCAAGCATGAAGGACATTTCAGATCTCAAAAGACAATTATCTAGAGAATTTGCTATGAAGGATTTAGGAGCTACAAAATAAATCTTAGGCATGAGGATAAAGTGTGACAGGGAAAACAAGAAACAAGTTTTGTCACAGGCAGATTACATAGCCAAGGTACTTGATCGATTCAATATAGGAGGTGCTAAGCCGGTTAGCACTCTATTAGCCGACCACTTCAAGCTATCTAAGGAGCAAGGGGCAAAGATGTAGGAGGAATGAGACTACATGGCTAAAGTCCCATACACGTCAGCTATTAGGAGTCTCATGTATGCTTTGGTGAGCACGAGGTCAGACATTGCTCAAGCAGTGGGAGTTGTTAGCAGGTTCATAAACAACCCCAGGAAGGAATATTGGGAAGCTATGAAATGGATCATCAGATGCCTGGTAGGTACTAAGGATGTAGGGTTATATTATGGAGGATAAAAAATCAAGCTACAAGGCTACGTGGATTCAGATTTAGTAGGAGATATCGACAACAGAAGCACTACAGGTTATGTTTTTTCTCTAGGTAGTGCTGCAGTCAATTGGGTCTCTCAATTACAGAAGGTAGTATCTATCAGTACGACGAAAGCAGAATATGTTGCAGCTATAAAAGCGTGCAAGTAGATGATGTGGATGCAATGTTTCATGAAAGAGTTGGGTAAGAAGCAAGTAGATTGCAAGTTGTACAATGACAGTCAACGTGCAATACACTTGGCTAAGAATTCAGCCTTTCATTCAAGGACCAAGCATATTGCCATCAGATATCACTTCATACGTTCATTACTGGAAGATGGATCGATTGCTTTGGAGAAGATTCATATAAGTGAAAATCTTACGGATATGCTAACCAAGGCTGTCACACGAGAGAAGCTGAAACTCTGTTCAGCATTGATTGGTCTTCAGGCTTAAAGACGGGGAGTTGATGCACTCTGGATATAAAAGATGAAGTTTTATGGTGATATGTCTCTAAGTAGGAGATTGTTGAGATGTGGAGCCACATCTGGGGGTCGCTTGACCGGTCGAGTGGCCCACTCGACCAGTTGAGGACTAGCTCGACTCAAAGTCCAACGACCATCAGGTTTTGGGTTCCGAGGTGCTCGACCGATCGTGGCCCATACTCGACTGGTCGAGGGTCCGCTCGACTAGTCGAGCATCCTACTCGACCAGTCGAGGTTACGCAGATTCGTTTTCGGATTTGTTGCGGACTGCGGTTTTTTGAGTCGATTTTTGCAGAGGTGAGAAAGTGAATTTGTCTAAACTATAAATAGGTGTCCCTAGGGCTTTTCTAGGGTATGAGAAATAATTCTAAGGTGTGGATAAAGGGTTTTCTCTGCACTTCCAAGGGAGAGGTAAATATATTGTCTTGTAATCTTCGTTTTTATTTATAGTGGAAGTTTGCATTCGTGTTTTTTTACCCTTGTTTGGCGTTTTTCCATGTATATCTTGTCTTATCGTTTGTTTGGAATGTTTTGATTCTGTTTCTAGTCTATATTTCTTCTTGTTTATTGTTTGTGGGTGAGACTGGAGATTGGATCTCGGTTCACTGCATTGTTGGCATGCTGCGCAACACGTCGCAACCCTACACTTGGGGTTGTGAACACCTAATTATTTGAATTTATAATAATTTTACCTGGTATTCAATTTTATTCATAAATTTTTCTTAAAGTAAACATGTTAGCTAATGTGATTATTATGTAATAAAGTCAACATTTCAACTCAATTCAATTTGGTTTCCTTTTTTACTGGGTGTAATTATCCCAAAAGGATAGAGTCCACGAAGTTAGTCCTAGGGAGCATGGAAAATGACCTTACCTCAAAAAAGGAGGAAACTTATGGTAAGCAAGATAAGGTTCATAATATTCATCTAGTAACCTCGGGACAAACATAATGAGAAAAGGAAAAGAAAACATGGTTCTGAAAAGGAGTCTTTAGGTTCTATGGTTGACAGCCAACCTGAAGATTGGTTGAGCAATAAGTGGGCTAGAAAGGATAAATGCTCATTCGTCAATAATCCAAGCTATCAAGAGATAGGCTGCATTAAGTTCAAGAAGTGGTTCATAGAGAAGGGTAAAGATCATGTTCTGGTATGTTTTAAGTCCAATTTGACTGATGGGTCCAAAGATTCTTGGTGGATAGATTCTGATACAACTATTCACATTTGTAATTTCATGCAAAGTATGTTGCAGAGTTAGCCACCAACTGATATAGAACGATCAATGTATATGGTGATGGCGTTAAAGTGGATGTAGAGGCAGTGGAAGTTTGTAAGATTAGGTTAGAGTCAGGTCATATGTTGGATCTATTAGATAACATTTTATGTGCCTTTTATAAGGCGTAAATTAGTTTCAATTTCTTGTTTAGAAAAATTTGGTTATATATTTAAATATGAGAATAAAAAGTTTAGTATCTATTACGATTCAAATGTGTTTGGCACTGACACTATAGTTAATAACCTGTACCAATTAGACTTCAATGTCTCACACGTTTATAATATAAATGCTCAACATGGAAATAAAGTAGAATCTAAGCAAAGACTAAACTATAAAAACTTATCCAGTTTGTGGTATAAGTGATTAGGCCATATCTCTCATGAGAGATTAGATAGGCTAGTGAGAGAAGGAATTCTTCATTCTCTATACTTCTCTAATTAGATAGTATGCACATATTATATTAAGGGTAAACTGACTAGAATCAGAAAGAAATGTGTGAATAGGAGTATATGACTCTTAGAAGTGACACATACGGACATTTGTGGTCCATTCCTTACAACATCTTGGAGTGGACACATATATTTTATCACTTTTATAGATGACTATTCTCGTTTTGGGTACCTCTATCTTATAAATGAAAATTTTGAGGCCCTGAATGCTTTTAAAATCTATAAAACCAAATTTGAAAATCAACTCGATAGAAAGATTAAAGTTGTTAGGACTGACTGTGGTGGTGAATACTATGATAGATATAACGAATCAAGTCATAATCTAGGACCTTTCTCTAGATATATATAAGATTGTGTCATTGCATCCAATACACAATACCTAAGACTCCAGAACAAAATGGTGTGGTTAAAAGGCGCTATCGCACCCTCATGGACATGGTGTGTAGCATGATAAACAATTCGGCATTACTAGAATTTTTGTTGAGAGATGAGATTAAAACTGCAGTTCAAATCCTTAATAGGGTCCCCAGTAAGGTCATAAGCAAAATCCCTTTTAAGTTGTGAAATGAGAGAAAACCAAGTCTCCGATATCTCCACATTTGGGGATGTCCTACTGAGGTGAGAGTTTATAGCTTGCATGAACGAAAGCTTGATCCCATAACTCTGCTGAGGCGAGAGTTTATAACTTGCATGAAAGAAAGCTTGATCCCATAACTGTAAGTTATTTCTTTATTGAAAGCCTTGAAAGGTCAAAATGTTATCGATTTTATTATCATTCCCATCCCATAAGGATTATTGAGACTGAAAATGCCAAATTCATTGAGGATACTAAAAATAGGTTGATCACTGACATTGAAAATTTTGTATTTGAGGAAAAACGGACTGTGACTCCCGTCATGGCCATTCCAGAACACGTGAGCATAAATCCTTCAGTTGAGCCTATAATCACTATCGATCATCACGTTGAAACTCACATACAACCCACTGATGAAGAAAATCAAAATCAAACTCAAAATAATAAGCGATTACGAAAAACACAAAGAGAGATGAGGCCTAAAATTCTAAACGATTACATTGTGTACTTACAGGAGCATGAGCTTAACACATAGGTGGAAAAAGATTATGAATCCTTTACACATGCCAAACAAAGTTCTAAACCTTTCAATGGATTGATGCCTTGAAGGATGAGTTGAAATCCATGAAGGACAATAAGTTTGGGATCTTGTTGGATTACCTCAAGAAAAAAAGCCGATTGGTTGTAAATAGGTATTTAAAACCAAATGGAACAAGGGTAATATTGTAATGCTTCGAAAATCGAGGGTCGAGCAAAGCTCAACTCCCGAGATCCAACGCATCACTTATGCAACATAGATAATGATGTTTAAATGTTGTCCATATTAGTGCATTAAACATGAGTGAGATTATACTAAATCAGCATATCATACTCCAGAGATAATTAAATTAAGCAAGCGGAAGACTGAGATAGGTATATAAAGTATAAAAGTGTTTCTCAATCCCCAGAGTATGAGTATGTTACCAGGTTGAATATATACATGAATTGTTCTAAAATTTTCAAAATATCAAGTGTAAATGTCCAACTAATCCATATTCCTGTAATCCCAGTGATGGAGCTTTAGGTCTACATAGCCACCTAAGAGCTGTACATAGGAGAACTCCTCCTCCTCGTTGAAGAAAACTGGCTCCATTGCGTAAGCCTCGTCGTCATCTGCAACTAACACAAGATCTAGTTGGTGTTTTAAAATACCATCCTAGAGTGGGAGTGAGTGATCAACTCAGTGGTACTATAAGGCAAAAGTTAACATGTTATCAATTCAGTCAAGCAGTAATGATAAAGCAATACCACAATCGTATCCTAAGTACTCTTGTTAATGCAGGAATGGTATGCTGTAATGATGCATGTCCTCGCCTGCACTCCCTCAGCGACTTCATCTTATGATCGCACATGACAAACTCCTTAAATGTGCATTTCCTCGCCAAAGCACATGCAATATGGTGCATGATCGTGTTAGCCAAGTAATTGATTAGGCTTATTCATATAGTAGATTCGGGAAGCCAAGGTACCTCCCTTTATATCATTAACCCAAACATTGGTCCATCTAGGGTCGTCAATCCTAGTTATTCACATACGATAAGCAAGTTGTAGGGCATCACCTTTAATGAAAACAGTGGACAGGTAAGTTCAATTGATTATACTCGAGATCACTACGGGAGGCTCATTACCTAAACGTAGGTCGACAGCTCGAATACAGTATCTCATACCACTATATACGGCTCACGAGTTTGGATTGCTCACTAGACACTACGGGGAGGCTCGTCACTCCAGCGTAGGCCAATAGCTCAACCATGGTATCCCATACCACCATGTCCGGCTCATGAGTCTTGGCAGATCTTGGTACCATGGTTTAAACAAGGTTTGCATTGGTAAGTGGTACCTTAGATTCAAGAAGTAACATCTATACATGGTAAACAAACAATAAGCCAATCGGGTTATTTGACAAGTTCGATTTGGTACGAGCACACCTTAATTTATCGACAAGGAGCGCATAAGCACTTCACATGGCCTAACCACTATCGACAATCACTATATGGCTCGGATTCATCGAATTTATCCAATGTGGCAAGACTAGTTCGGCCACTCAATTGGGGACCGTTACTGATTGCCTGGACTACGTATTAGTTCCAAACATACTCATATACAATAGGTATTTACATGTGATAGTCATAACAACATTTAACACAATTCTAATAAAAATCCCATTTGAGCATTTTAACAAACACATTGAACATGTTGTTATACATATGCATTTCATCCATGACTCATATAGTAGCAATTTAGATTACATGAAGGGAATTATAAATATTGATAAGGTAGTTGAGAATCCTATCTCAATACCCTCATTAAATACAATTCATCATGCAATTTCTCATTCAGACGTTTTATCAAACACTTAAACTACACATTTCTACATACATGAACTAAATTAGTTATAACATATATTATAGCAAATCCTTTCACAAAGGAGTTGTCATACATATAACAAATATGTATTCTTGATTAATAGTCATGACAAGCACAAATCATAATTTTAATTCCATTCAAACATTTCAACAAACATATGGAATGCATTATATATTCACATAGTTCACACACATGTATAATTTATCAAATACATCGTAACTAAGATCATATGACAGCAATCAAGTCAGACATAAATCATTACTGACATTGAAAGCCTTAAAAACCATAACCTAAATGTTTATAGTCCTTACCTTTCGTCGGTACGCTCGTTACGAACTCGGTTCGTACACTATGTTCTTGTCTACAGAACAACGACTACCTAATTCATGAAACAGGTTAGCTATTTCGTCGATTCCTCTATTTGGATTCTTAAAGCAAGATTATGGTTAATATTTCTTACCCAAATCATCATTGGAAAGATTCGCGTAGCTAGGTGTAGAGGCGATCTAGTGCGTGTAGTCGCAAGAGAGAAACACCGCCACGATCTCCCAAACTCTCCCTCTTTTCCTCACACTTTTCTCCTCTTTTCTCTCTTCTCTTACCTAGGGTTTGAACAAATTCGTATAAGAGAGGGGTGGGGTGGTTTAAGGGCCTTATATAGGCTCAGAAGTGATGTTAATAGCCCTAGGGCCATGGTATACTTAGGCATAGCCAAAAGGCAACTGTTTCGGGTAAATTGAGCTCATCTGGAGGTCCATTACCGGTCAATGTTACAGCGTAAGTTCCCTGACCATGGATCTAGTCTAGGATGCAATTTCAGTGCATTTGGATATGCCGATCAACCGTGACAGACTTGTTTCTGTTCAACGGTCGTCATCGCTCGATTAGGGCCACAAGTATATGAATATGCGCAGGGAAATTTTCCTGATCCATGGGTATAGTTTGGTCAGAAACTGACGGTTTGAAACCTTCAATGTCGCCAGCAAGCGAATGACCCAATTCACTTAAGTTCTTACTCATTTTCTAAAGATATTTGTGTTTCTCACACACTTCACTCAGGGCTCAAGTTGTGCATTTCTAGATACTATTTGGGCTCGATTCCAGCGATTGTTGTCAAGCTCAATAAGACGGTCATAACCATATAGTTTCGTGGTAATCGGACTTTCAAAGTGCGGTTCAGGTCCGATACAGAGTTTTAATGTGCTCCCAAGAGTAACTGGGTTTTGGAATTTCTTCGAGAGTTTTAGGTAATATTGAGTTAGCAATTTTAATGGTTTTGGGTCTTGCAGTTCGTATAGATAGTGGTTCAAGCTAATTCATCGATTAATTTAGTTTAGTACTTGATTAATTTTCATCTAATTTCTACAGAATTTGGTCCTTAGTGATTTTTGCCTGAAGTAGTACTTGGGTCTTTGTACGAATTTTTTCGAGACGTTACAATCTACCCCCTAAAAATTTTTTTATCTCCGAAATTAGTACCTTTTCATACTCCTCGAGGATCTGAGGGTAGTTCTTACGGACTTCGATTTCTGTTTCCCAAGTAGCCTCTTCCTCAGTGTGGTAAGTTTACAGTACCTTCACAAGTGGGATAACTTTACTACGTAGCACCTGTTCCTTCTTGTCTAGAATACGTGTTGGTTACAGTACATAAGTAACATCTTCACTCAACTATACCTGCTCCCATTTGATAATATGGGAAGGGTCAGGAATATATTTCTTCAACATCGATACGTGAAACACATTATGCACGCCTGTGAGTGGTGTGGACAAAGCGAGGCGATATGCTACCACACCCACTCGATATAAAATCTAGAATGGACCAATGAATCTCGGCGTGAGTTTTTCTTTCTTGCCAAACTAAAGGACTCCCTTCATTGGGGAAACCTTCAGGAATACATGGTCCCTAACCTCAAATTCTAGTTGTCGTCGTCTGGTATAGGCGTAGCTCTTCTGCCTGCTCTATGCTACATGAAGTCAATGCTTGATAATGTCAATCTTCTCTGAGGTCGCCTATACTAAATCTGGGCCAATCAAACTGCCCAATAATGTGGTGCTTGACACGGACGCCCATATAATGCTTCATAGGGAGCCATGCCAATGCTCGCTTAGAAACTATTGTTATAAGCGAACTCAACATAGGGAAGACAGTCATCCCATTGTCCTTGAAATCGAGCACATATGCTCCCAACATATCTTCTAACACCTCATTTACCTATTCCTTCTGCCCATCAGTCTGTAGGTGAAATGTGGTACTGAAGTTCAGTTTCACTCCCATTGCTACCTGGATTCGAGTCCAGAAAATGGACCTGAATCGCGTGTCTTGATCCGACACAATCTCCATAGGCACTCCATGCAGTCGTACAATCTCCTTGATGTACAGCCTGACTAAATTATCTGCTGAGTTTGAAACTTTAATCGGGAGGAAATGAGCTGATTTCGTCAATCGGTCCATAATCACCTAAATGGAGTCATGTCCCTTCCTTTTCTTCAGTAACCCAAAAATGAAATCCATAGATATGAAATTCCACTTCCACTCAGCTATGGCCATGGGCTGAAGTAAACCAGGAGGTTGGTGATGTTCGACCTTGACCTGTTGGCACATGAGACCACGGGATACATAATCCGCTATGTGGGCCTTCATGTTGTCCCACCAGTACGAACGCTTCATGTCTCGGTACATCTTCGTACTGCTAGGATGCATTGCTATCCTCGAATTGTGAGCGGCTTCTAGAACTTCTTTCCTCAAATCATGGAGATTCGAGATACACAAATGGCCACGATATCTCAAATCTCCATCTAGACTAACCCTCCATTCGGAGTCTCCAATGTCACTGGCTCGCTCTCTTATCCTTGCCAATAGTTTATCGTCTTGCTGAGCCCAATGATTCTGTCATTAATGAGTGGCTGCACATGAACGTGTGCAACGCTCTCGAATGGCTCCTCTACTGTAAGCCTCTATTTGAAGTCTCGCACAAACTCTACCATATTCCATTCTTCTATCATCAGCGGAGCTGAAAATTCTATTATCTTCTTACGGCTCAACGCATCAGCCACAAGGTTAGCCTTGCCGGGATGGTAGGATACCTCAAACTTGAAGTCTTTCAAAGTTTCCATCCAACGTTGTTGCCTCATATTCAGGTCTCTTTGAGTGAATATGTACTTGAGGCTCTTGTGGTCGCAAAAGAGCTCGAACTCCTATCCGTAGAGGTAATGTCTCCAGAGCTTTAATGCGAAGATGACTGCTGCTAATTCCAGATCATGTGTAGGGTAGTTTTCTTTGTGTTTCCTCAGCTACCGTGATGCATAAGCAATCACTACATCCTTCTGCATAAGTACACATCCCAAACCAACACAAGATGCGTCGGTGTATATAGTATATTTGACCCCCTTGCTCTGGCAATACTAGCATGGGTACGGACGTCAGCTTGTCCTTCAACTCCTGAAAGGCTACTTCTGCTTTCTCGTTCTAGGAAAACTTAAGGTCCTCTCGAGTGAGTTGAGACAACAGTTTGGCTAGCTTGGAAAAGTCTTTGATAAACCAGCGATAGTAGCCAGTAAGTCTCAGAAAACTCCTCACTTCTATAATCGAACCGGGCTGTTCCCAGTCCTGAAATGCGGTCACCTTAGCAAGGTCCACGGCTATTCCTTCCTTAGACACTACATGTCCCAGAAACTTGACCTCTTCCTTCCAGAAGTTGCATTTTCGGTATTGAGCAAATAATTGATTCTTCCTGAGAGTATCAAAGATGGCTCTTAGGTGCTCTTCGTGATCCCTTCGGCTCTTGGAGTATATCAAAATGTCATTTATAAACACGTTGACGAACTTGTATAGGTACAGCCAAAACAACCGGTTCATGAGGTCCATGAACACTACCAGTGCATTTATGAGTCCAAACAGCATCACAAGGAATTCATAGTGCCAAAAACTGGTTCTAAATGCCGTCTTCTACACGTCTTCGTCCTTGACGCGCAACTGATGGTACCCAGACTGTAAGTCAATCTTCGAGAAATACTGTACCCCTTTCAACTGGTCAAATAGATCATCTATCCTGGGCAAAGGATACTTGTTTTTGACTGTCACTTAGTTCAACCTGTGATAATCAATACACAATCACAGCGATCTGTCATTTTTCTTTACAAACAACATAGGTGCTCCCCAAGGAGATACACTCGGTCGTATGAAAACTGAATCCAATAGATCATCAATCTGTCTCCTCAATTCCTCCATTTCACATGGAGGCATGCGATACGTCAATAGAGAAATGGGCGTTGCACTGGCACAAGTTAGATAGTAAAGTCGATCTCACGCCGATGAGGTAGTCCTGGTATCGTCTTAAATACGTCTGTGAAATCTTGGACTATAGGGGTGTCCCCAAGTGTCGGGCCATCAACATTATCCAACAAGGAAGTGTAACAACTAATGTGATAGGGCCAATTGACCTGCACTGGGAAAGTAAAGGTCGTGCTTTCAGGTGCATGTGCTGTCACCAATCTAGTATCACAATCAATCTCTGCCTTCATCTCGGTGAGCCAGTCCATACCGAGAATGACATCATAATGACATAGTGAGGCAACTATTAGGTTAACAAGCACTGTTCTACTTCCTAAGTCTATTGAACAACCCTTACAAATATTGGTAGAGTCTGAGAAAGTCCCTGTGGTGGTAAGGAGTCTCACCTCAATCATAGGAGTAGTTTCCAACCTTAGTCGTTTGACTGCTGTGCATGATACTATTAAAATAGTGGACCCGGTGTCCACCAATAGGAAGACTAGTGTACCTTGGATATGTGTTGTGACTTCAAAAGCCAATGGTGTTGTGGTTGCTGACTCGGATGCTTCAGCTGCAAGTGAGTGCACACAAGCTTGTTGAGGATGATTCGGTTGCACTGCCATATGCCATTGAGGCGGCCTACTTCAAGGTACATTTGGTCGATAAAATGGTTGTATTGGCGGTGCTGATCGTAGAGGTGGAGCTGATATAGCTTGCGGTAACTGATGATTGATCTTCTGAGGCAGCGTAAAGTCATTGTCCCTCATCTTGGTAAAGCAATATGTGTCTGTATGGCCCATCCTCTTACAGTAAGTGCACCATAAATCTGATCGCATCGGTTGGGTCGGTAGTGCAGTAAGTCTAAGAGGCTAATCGGCATGTGGCCTCTTTCCGAGGAACGGTCGGTTTGAAAAATTAGGTCGAGGCCTCGGGCCCATGGGCACACATGTGGGAGATAGTCTGTCTCCATCCTGCTCAGCTTGCTGGGACATGTTCACTAGTTCAACATAGTTGGGAATGCTAACGCAACACATCTTTGTGAGGATTTCAGGCTGCAGACCCTCTGAAAATTGTCGATCTTCATTGGCTCGTCTGCTAGTATCAAAGGAGCGTATTTAACTAGCTCCGTAAATCTGTTTTTATATTCTGACACAGACATTCCTCCTTGTCAGAGGCGGAAAAACTCACCCTCCTTTTCATTACGGTAAGTGAGGGGAAAGTACTTCCCATCGAAGCAGGTCTCAAATGCAGCTCACGTCTACACGTATCCAGTGGGAATTGTTTGTAGGATGTTATCCCACCACAGACTGACCTCCTTCTCGAACATATAAGTAACCAACTCTACCTTCTCTGCCTCAGTACAGTGCAGTGGCTTCATCATCTTAGAGATGCGATCTAGCCAGTATTCGGCTTCCTCGGGCCTGTTAGTGCTCGCAAAGGTAGGAGGTCATAAATGCTGGAAGCGCTAAAAAAGATCGTTGGTATTCATATTTTCAACAGGCTACACAGGTGGTGCAGGCGGGACCATATTCATGTTTTGGACAAGGGCCCCCACAATTGTGGTCCAAACTTTTTGCTGCTGTTGCATTAGGAGCATCATTTGCTCCAATCTATCAGGAGGAGGGGTCGCTTGAGGCATATGAGGCATCGACGTAGACGCATGTTTCTGTCCCTGAACCAATGGTGCACAAGGTGTTAGCCCCATTAGTGGGGCCAGTGGCCGGCTGTGAATCCGGCATTGTGTGGCTATTCGAGCCCAAGCTAGGGTTCGACTGGCTATCGTTCAGGGGAGGTGACCCATCAATCGATTCGCCAAGTGCAAGACTGTCGTATTCCGAGTGGTTTTCGGAGGCATTCCCTATACACAACATAGGGTGTAACACGTGTAAGATTTAGCATAATAACACACACTTATCTAAACATTATACACATTCTAATTCAAAAGAAGTTTCATGCATTTCATTTACCCAAAATTGTCACAATACATGAGATATAGTCTTACATGGATCATGACAGAAGATGCATGTGAGCTAATCTAGTACAAGTTTCACACAAAGTATTTTAACATATTACTAAGCCTACCAAGGCTATTACACAGAAAGCAAGAAACAAAGCAAACCAAAAGACAACTGCGACCCATAATTAGTCTTCTAACTCTGGCGAAGGTGGAGGTGTAGCCTTGTCCTGCATACAGCATAGGAGGGCCTTCAGAGTGGGAGACATCCTCTTGAATTTCTGTTTCATATGCCTAATTCTCTTCAAGCCTTTGCTTCAATTTGGCCTGGGTCTCCTTGACCTCTTGTCTCAGGGCGTCCTGGTTCTCTTCAATCTGAGCCATGCGGGCTTCCAAGGCGGCCTGATCACGACGGTCGTCATGCGTAGCAGTAGGAGGCTCCCTATGTAGATCTTGAGCCTCCCCTTCTTCCTCTTCCTGCTCTTCCTCATCACTTCCTTCCTCAGTGCTCTCCTCGCCACTGCCTTCCTCATCATTATCTTCCTCACCTTCACTCCCTTCTTCCTCCTCAATCTCATCCCCATGTTCATCAAGCCTTGCTTGGCGTTGCCTGGGGCCTATGCCCATATTGTTGAGCTAATGTCACTGATGATATGAATCAGGGCAACGTCACCCATATGGAGTCTAAAACTGAAGTGGTGGGCAATTTTACAAATTAGTTGGTCGAAGGGAAGTGAGGCGTCTCCCCGTATGGATCATGTAGTATCCACAATCTAAGACAATACGAATGTAGGCAGACATAGCTTGTCTCCCTGACCAGCTCTGTATAAGAAATCCACCATGAGTCGAGTATGCTCCACCTTGGATATACATTATACGTAAATATGTGGTGGAGCAAGTGGAAATCGTTTGTAAATTTGGTCGATGTAAGGCTATTTCCTCCCCTCCACTACTCAAGCTGACCACGAAGGAAATGGGTGCGGCGATTCCTTTCTCATTCACTAGCAAGGTTTTTCTCACTAGCATGTACGAGTCCACGCTCCATACTCATGATTCAAGCCACCACATCTACATTGACTATGGCTTCCGCTCTTCCTAAAGGGATAGTAAATTGTAGCGGCTCCAGTAGTGGGTCCCGTATATAAGTATAGAAGGCACGCACTGCTCCTTCACTCACATGGGTATTTCCCTCAAATATGGGACCCCAACCATTTTCTAGGAGCATGTCCATCACTGGGTATATTCTAAATAGCTTTTCATCAACATGGGCCTCGAATACCACTCTACGGTTACGGAACTTACCTAATTCGATGCCCGTCGGTAGCGATCTTTCAATGGGCATCCGCGTGTCAAGATCCCATTTTGATCTCCTTTCTTGCTTGGCGCTCGTGCTTGCTTCGGCACTCGCTTTCTTCCTTGAACGGGTTGGGCGGCTAGGCTCGGCTTCGTCTGTGGATGCCCTTCTCTTTCCTATGAGGGAAATGAGTGTGGAGAGTGAGAATACAATGGCAACTAGCTCAAAGAGAGCCATGGAGGTGAAGAAAGCTTGAAGGATGAGATGGGTTGGTGGGTTTTGAAGATGATGAGAGACAAAGGGGTGCTTTTGTGCTCAACTAAGTGGGAAATGAGAAGATGGAGAGTTATGAGATATAAGGGATGGATTTGTGTGCTCAAATGAGGGAAAATAAAGGAGATGGAAGGTTGTATGAGAGGGGTTTTGAGGAAAATGATGGAGGATGGGTATGTATTGTAGAAGAAGAAGAAGATATGAGAATGGAAGGGAGATTTGAGAGAAAAATGAGATTTTAAAGTAGTTTAGAGAGCTTGGATGGAGTGAAATGGAGGAAAATGAGGCAAATGGGGTAAAATAGAGGGCCCCACATGATATACAGGTCCCCACACATGTGGGAGAGGGCGGCGAGCCGCCGGAACCGCCGGCCGCTGGAGGTGGGTGCAGTGCCACCGCAGTCCCTTGGACAGGTGGGAGTGGCCTCCCCCTCCTGAGGTGCCAGAATGGTGCGGGGGACACCTTGGGTCCCACCGATAATTGAGCTTTAGGCCCATGGGTCCGTGTGATGCATTTCCTTGGTCCATCTCATACATATTCACGCCCTTTGGTGTGATTTAAGTTTAGGAATCGCTGCCTAATAGTTTAAACCCATCGATTGATTGTCTAAAAGAGAGTTGAGATCATTTCACATGATCTCGGATGCATACGGGTCACATTTCGACGGTCAATCTCGCCCGTCGGGGAAACTTGGGATCATACGATCATTTCTACATTTTTTTCACTCCCACTTAAGTCAAAGTGCGTCAATGAGCATCATATAACCATAACCCAAGTCCAGTTTAATCCAAATCATGCTTTGATACCAACTTGTAATGCCTCAAAAATCGAGGGTCGAGCAAAGCTCAACTCCCGAGATCCAACACATCACTTATGCAACATAGATAATGATGTTTAAATGTTGTCCATATTAGTGCATTAAACTGTAACGCCCTAAAAATCGGGGGTCGATGTAACTCCTCGTACCTACAATACACGGGTGTTACCTTCTAAACCCACACTAAACTAAAAATTACTTGGGTTAACCAAAATGTGAACTCGACATACGTAGGATGGGGATTCCCGTCGACATTAGAGCCATCCATCAGGGTCTCAAGGAACCAGAATACTCCCTACAACAATCAGAAAGGTGAGACCACTCGAACACTCAAAGTTAAAGCCATTATGCTAGTTAATTCTGGTGCAACACACTTGTCACTAACACTTTAGAATTCGTTAGCTACAAACGAAGCTTTCATCATAACTAATACCCTATATTAACCGTTGAAAAAGTTTGTCAGGCCCACCTGATCGGTGGATCACGACCTATGGGCCAATGATGGCCTAAGGATGTATGTAACGGGCCACCCAGGACTCACTATCAACCCAAAGTGAACCAGGATCCCTGGGTACTATCCCCCAATGCAAATGAACGGAGTAGATCATGGTAATCACATTTCAGCGGACCCCTACACAATGCATGTACACAAAGGGTGCTTGGGCACGAGGTGTACTAAACCCAATGCTCGGTCAAACTAGCTCTGACCGAGCATTTTGCAAATATCTTCCGCCCTTTCTCTCTCTGTTTCAAACCGACCCACTTCAAGCCTGTAAGTGGGCCACCACAACCATTTTTCGAGCATTATAAACCGTTCAAATCTTTCATGGGACCCACACGATCAAAACGGTATAGCCGTTTGATCATTTGTAAACGGACAAAGGAGATTGAACGCCACCGTCCAATCCATGCCAAAAACAGTCCGACCGAGGGCCTGTGAAAAGAGGGAGAGAGAAGCCGACTTCCTCTTAGGGAAGGGCAAAGCTCGGCCGTCCACGGTGAGGACGATCACAACCGTCCATCCCTCTCTCACTGGCTATAAAAGGAGGGCACTGTAGCCCTTAAAATCTACGCCAAGAGAAAGAGAAAGAGATTGTAGGAGAAACAGGGAGTTGGGAGCTGAGAGTGTGAGAAGGTGAGATAGACTACAACCATTCCGAGGGGAAAACATTTTTGTCTTGTCCATTTCTCATTTACTGATAGCTTTTCCTTAGGTTGTTTCTCATTTTTTTTCTCCTTTGTAGCATTAGCCAGTAGTGATGCACACCTGGAACCGAACGATGGCTATAACTCGGGTCAGAGATTAGCCAAGTAATGGCTGAAATTAGACTAAGAGATAGGCTAGAAGACAACCCAGTCTCAGACCCTGATCAAGCCAATCAATGGCTGTGGAACGGTTTGAGGAAATAGTGATGTTGGGTCTCTGTTTTAAACTAGAAACTGAGCCAACCCACGGCCCTGTTCCGGGCTGAAATCCAACCTAACTAAAACCCTATTTCAAGCAGGAACTAGGCCAATCAATGGCCTTGGTTCTGAGCTAAAACCAGGACCAAATGTTAGTCATGCGGAGCTCTGTTTTGGAACAGGAAACGTGCTTCAAATAGGCCCATTTGGAGCTTTATTTTGAGCTCTCTGTAGAGCTTCGAAACTAGCTCGGGTTCAGGTTGGAGACCAGCCAATCAATGGTTGTGAAACAGTTAAGAAAAATAATAGGATTGGTCTCTGCTTTGGGCTGAAGACAGGCCTCATGGCGACCCTGTTCGGGAGCTGGAAACGGCCAAACAATGGTTGGGTTTCAGACAGACTACGGGCCTTGATGGCAGTGGAGAATGAAGCCTAGCAAAAGCCCTGGTTGTGTGAAGACAAGCCAAGCAATGGTTGTCTTCCCAATTGAGCAATCATGGCTCGTCAATGGTGGTGAAGATGGACTGAAACCAGCTCTTTCAGCTGCTGCCGAGTTGCACTCCAGATAAGGTTTTCATCAGTCCGTGCTTGAGGCCGATTCATGACCCAAATGGTCCCAGCTTGGGATTGAATAACGGTCAAGATCGAACCACGTTCATGCTGAAAATCAGGGCTAGGAACCACTCCAACAACATGCAGGTGGAAGACGGTTTCCACGTCTGAAGGCTGTTGGGCTGTCTGGCATTGGGCCCTGCAACTTGCAGGTGGGCCTCACCCAAAATGACAGTGGGCTGCACCAACCAGGGGCCCTATGCTGACTGTAGGCCCCACCAATGTACTGATGGCTTGCACTGGTCATAGACCCACCCTGAGGTCAGGATCCACCCCAACCATCCATCAAGGGCATTGCAAAGATCCCTGGGCTGGACGTCCCTAAAAAAAAAGCCCACCTGTGAAGTGCATAAGTAGTGTGCGTGCACCAGAGCGTGGAAGCAGAGGACGCCGAACGCTCCTCTGCCAATCAGTTCACGTAAACTGATTTGCAAAAAGTGAAGATCTCATCAGCTATGATGAGTCTGGGAAATCCGAATGGTCCACATGAAGCAACACCTCATAAAACCGCTTGGTTTCAAATTTTACTTTAAACCGAAACTTCGGTGGGCCGCAAGGAATGAAAACAGTTTCTTCCTTTAAATTGAAATTATTCTTACTATGGCCCACCAGAATCTTGGGTCATGTTGAAAACTCACGCCCTGAGGTTTCTTGGGATTCTACATCTTATGGACCGTTCGGATTTGACACCCATGTTTACACAGTACCCACACATGAAGTGAATTGGCTGTGCATGCATGCGCCAGGGGGAGTGAAGATACGTAAGTTCACGTAAGCCACTGCAAAATTTCGAGATCTCCCCATGGCTGATGAATCTGGAAAATCTGAATGGTCCACTTGGAGCAGAACCTCATAAAACCCTTGGTTCCCATTTTTACGTTGAACCAAAACTTAGGTGGGCCATGGTTAATGCAAACAGTTTCTTCCCTTGAAAGTGCATTTATCTTTGCTATGGCCCACCAGAATCTTAGATCAGGATGAAAATTTACCTCCCAGGGTTTCTTGGGATTCCACATCTTATGGACCATTCGGATTTAGGACCCATGTCACAAGTGTGAAGGAACGCACGTATATTCATATTTGCATGGTGAGTCCTACATGTGTGGGACCCACTTTTGTGCACGCCGGATACAGACCGTCCTGGGGTCTGAATGTGGTGTGCCTGGACACACATCCACACCGTCCACATAGAACTCGTGTGATACATGTATAGTACACATATATATGTACGTACGTACTGTAAGTTGCAATATCATATACATAACGGATATAGGGATACATTGTGTGATGCATATGTACTGTATATAGTGTGTACATGTATACCACGTGAGATGTTATGTATTTGGTGTATACATTATATGCCATGGATACATACCTCGGATATATAAGGTATGCATATATATATATATATTTATATGTATATATATGCTATGTGCTACGTATGTATGTAATGTATACATGTATATTACGTGATGAACCCGTCCTAAGGATCTAAGGAGAAGGATGAGGCTGATCTAGTGATCAAGTGGGCCCTGACTGGATCCAATTTAATTAAAAACAAGGGTTTATGCTTAGTGAGTTTGATTGCCTTGAGTACAGCCTAAGACAACCTTGGTCCAGAGTCTTCTTACCCTCCACCTATTCTTATCTGATCAAATTGGTGACTCATTATTTATTATAAATAAATTGTAGGGAGTCACATGAGTGGTGTAAGTGCACCATCTCCCTAAGGGAACTTGCCCCCAGGAGCATTCTACGAATTGACTGGTGATGATTCCTTCCCCTTAAGCTTTCCACCCTTAACGAGACCAGAAATAGTAGCTTTATTAGAGTACATGGCTAGCTAGACTAATGATAAATTGTGTGTGGAAATAAACTGTATTCACTTGATTTATCTGTTTAAACATGATAATTCTCCTGCTTACTATTGTTTAGATTCTTGATTTTCTCTGAACTGCTTAAGTGAATAATCTAGTCCTTTAATGTCATATAAATTCAGTTGTTATATATCGATAGGAATACATGTGTCATTCCTTATTTCCCTTTCATATTGCAAGATATGTTGCTATGACACACATACTGCTAAAATCTCTCCATGGGAAGTCCTAGTAAAGGAGAGTCCGTGCTTGGGGTGTAACTAGATTGGTTGTGACATGAGTAAGCCCCTAACATGGAGGTTTTGGTTGTGGTGCTTGAACATGGGGTTTACCATTCATGTGTGGTTTCACCTTAACTGACTTGGGATGGACTCCATGACCCTTCTAAACACCGATGTTTACTCATTTTTGAATCATTCATGCCAACATGTTTAAATCGCCACTTTTAGTAATTTCAACCGTTCACCCATAGTCGGCATTGGTGGTATCCCCTTATGTTGAATTGATTGACCACATGTTAGTAGGTGCTACACACACCCTAAGACGGTAGTCTCATGGGCCGGGGATGGTGGTAACGGGACACTATTCCCGAGCCGTCGGCCTACGCTGGGCCATGTGCTCCCCGTAGTGACCGTGAGCTTATTTAAATTAGCTGTTTGCAAATGGACTAATAATGGGTTGACAAGTCATACATACATGGCATATTTCGATGACTTGGATCACTCTGCCCTGTGATTACGCTGAATGTTGCGCTTATGACCAGTCATTCGATGATGATATTGACTTGGATTATCATACCCTGCAATTACGCTGAATGTTGCGCTGATGACCAGTCTTATCCCTGGGTGACGACCCCAATGTCCGTCCGGATGTTTTTCCCAGGACATAGGCCGTCTGGATGTTTTACCCGGGCCGACGATTGCATTCATACATTCATGCATTTAAAAAGACTGCATCTACTGTGTTTTGGTCTATCTGTATGCTTTTATGCTATTCCTTATTTAGGGCAGCGGTGTGTAATCTTAGCGGGAGATCACACTGAGTTGGCCACTCATTTATTAATATTCAACCATACAGAGGACATAGGGACAGAGGAAGTTGCGGAGGAGCCGGGGGCAACGGAGGCCGAGGAGGAAGCTTACAATGAGGAACCGTACCAGGAGGCAGCTGCTTATTTTGGATTGAATCAGTAGCCTATTTGTTTATTAACCTTTCAGTTCATCATAAGAATTAAAGTTTTGTATATGGGCCCCAGCTGAGTGGCCCATGATATTATTACTACTTGGGTTTTATCTATACTACGCTTGGTTCCGTTAATCGCACTTTGATTTGGATTTGATTATCCTTATGCTTATCAGTTAATACCTGGGTTTTCAAGAGATGAGTGATATACTCGAGTCTCGAAAACCGGGGCGTTACAGTCGATCATCGGCCCAACTCCCAATTTCCAACGCATCACTTATGCAACATGGATAATGATGATTAAATGTTGTCTGTATTAGTGTATTTAACATGAATGAGATTATACCAAAACAACATATCATACTCCAGAGACAGTTACATTACGGAAGACTGTGATAAGTATATAAAGTATGTAAGTGATTGTGAGTCTCCCAAGTATGATCATGTTACCAGGTCAAATAGTTGCAAGTATTATTCCAAAATACAAAATGTTAAAATGTGGTGGTCCACTACAAAGTATCAGCCCTGAAGCCCCGTCGATTCAGAACTGTCTACGTAAACCCGCTTGAATACTGCATGTATGAGAATGCCTCCTCATCATCCTCACCTGAAACTACAACAGGGTTTGGTTGGTATTTAAAACACCGTCCCATAACGTTGGAGTGAGTGATCAACTCAGTGGAGCTATAAAGCAAAGGTTAACATATTATTAATTCAGTCAAGCGGTAATGATAAAGCAACACAATCAAACATCCCTAAATGCTTTGATCAATGCAAGAATGATATGAAATAATGATGCATGCCCTCGCCTACTCTCCCTCAGCGACTTCATCTCACGATCGCGACATGCAACCCTTCCTTAGTGCTTGACCTGCTACGCCAAACGCACACATAATGTGGTGCATGAACATGATTACTGAGTTTCTTATTAGACCCTTTTCATACAGCAGGATTGGGAAGCTAAGGTACCTCCCTAATATCAATTTCCAAACGATGATCCATTCTAAGGTCGTCAGTTCTAGTAAGTCTCATACGATGTTACGGTTCTAGGTCACTGCAAAGGGCTGTCGCCTTATCAGTGCGGGCGTAGTATGTACTCTTGTTGCTACGTAAAGGCTTGTCGCCTCTACGTGGTCTTAGAGTATGCTCGAGGTCACTACAAAGGGCTCGTCCCCTTATCAGTGTAGGCCGACAGCTTGAATATAGTGTCTCATACTACCGTATTTGGCTCATGAGGCTGTGTTGCTCACTGGACACTATGGGGAGGCTCGTCGCCCCAGCGTAGGCCGACAACTTGACCACAGTGTCCCAAACCACCATGTCTGGCTCATGAGTCTTAGCGGATCGAGGTACCAAGGTTAATGAGATTTCTAGTGGTAAGTTGGTACCTTAGGTTCAAGCAGTAGTGTCCATACATAGTGAACATACATCGGGTCAATCGGGTTACTTGACGAGCTCAACTGGTACGAGCGCATATCGAATTGATCGACATGAAGTGCACGAGTACTCTGTGTGGCCTAACCACTTCGACAACCAAAGTACGGCTCGGACTCATCGAACACGTCCTGTGGGGCGAAAACAACCTCAGCCACCAAATTAAGGTCGATTACCGATTGCCTGGACTATATCATAGTCCCAAGCACATTCAATTTCAACAGATAATCATATAAAAAATTTATGGCAGTAATGAATCAATAATTCAATTCATACAATCATTTGAGCATATTAAGGAATACAACTTAAATATGAATTCACACATATACATTCCATACCTATACAGACTCTATAATATAAAAAACATGGAGAAAATCATACACATAATTAAGGTAGTTGAGAATCATATCTCAATAACCATATAAAGTACGATTTACTAACTACTAGTTCATTCAGACATTTTTACAAACACTTAGACTACACTTTTTAACATACATGACGTATGTTGGCCATAACATGTATTGGGGCAAATCCTTTTGCCAAGGAGTTGTTACACATACAACTAGTACAAACACACGACAATTAATCATGGCAAACACACTTTCAAATTCCATACATAAACGATCCTTTCTACAAATACATGGAATACACTAAACTCAATATAGTTCATATATATCTGAAACGCGAAACAAACTTCGCATTTGGCATGTGAAATAGCACCCACGTCAGTGATAAATCATTAACCGACATTTAAAGCCTTGAAAACCATAACCTAAATGTTTATAGTCCGCACCTTATGCCGGTAAACACGTAACGGATTCGTTTTAGACACTTAGTCTTTGTCAACGGCGGATTGGCAACCTATAGCATGAATTATGTTAGCTATTTCATAACTTACACTATCTAAAACCTTAAAATTGATTAGGGTTAGGTTTTCTTACCCAAGTACGTTGTCGAAAACATTGAATTTGTGATACAGATAGGGTGGCTAAGTGCGTGGAGCAACGAGATCAAATCCCAGGATGAATCTCCAACTCTCTCTCTCTCTCTCTTTCTCTCTCTTTCCTTTCCTTTTCCTCTCCTCTCTTTCTTAGGGTTTAAAATTCGTATGGAATATAAGAGAGAGGGTTTAAGGCCCTTATATAGGCCCAGAACTGATGGGAATGGCCCCAAGGTCATGGTATACTTAGCTTATGTCTAAAGATAGGCTGTTCCGATCCAACGGAGCACTTTTTGAGCCCCCTTTTCTGCGTGTGGTCGGACTTAACTTCCCTGACATTAGATCTAGGTCAGGCTAAATTTTCGCTCCGATCGGGTATACAGATTGACCATGACGGACCAGTTTCAGTTTAACGGTCACCGTCACTCAATTAGGGCCACAAGTACATTGCCATGTATGAGAAATTTTCCCTGATCTGAGGGTGTATTTGGGTCAGATTCTGACGGTCTGAATCCTTATATTTGGCCTGTAAGTGACATGACTCAGTTTACTTAAATTCAAATTTTATTTCTAACGATATTCACGTTTCTCACACACTTTGCTCCGGGCTCAAGTTGTGCATTTCTAGACACAATTAAGACTTAATTTCTAAGGGGGTTGCCAAGTCTAGTAATGCTGTCATAGCTGTATAGTTTTATAGTTATCGAACTTTCGATGTGCGGTCCAGGTCTGATATGGAGTTTCGGTGTGCTCCCGAGAGCAACCGGGTTTAGGGATGGATTCTAGATTTCAGGGTAAAGTAGCGTCGATGAATTTTCACGTTTCGGGTCTTGCAGATCATATTTAAAGTGATTAGTGATAATTTCATAAGTACTCTAATTTAGCACTTACTAATCTTAACCTAATTGCTAAAGGTTCTGGTCCTGGGTAATTTCTGCCTGAGGTGGTACTCGGGTCTTTGTAAGGAATTTTTCGAGATGTTACAATCTACCCCCCTTAAAGAAAAATTTCATCCTCAAAATTAGTACCTTTTTGTACTCCTCGAGAATTTGAGGGTAGTTCTTTCGGACGTCGTCTTTTGTTTCCCAAGTAGCCTCTTCCTCAGTGTGATGCGTCCACAGTACCTTCACAAGTGGGATGATCTTGCGACGCAATACCTACTCCTTCCTGTCTAGGATAAGCGTCGGTCCCAGTATATATGTAGTGTCATCACTCAACTATACCTGCTCTCATTTGATAATGTGGGAAGCATCGGAAATGTATTTCTTCAGCATGGATACATGAAATATGTTGTGCACGCCTATGAGTGGTGTGGGCAAAGTAAGGCGGTATGCTACCGCCCTCACTCGATCAAGTATCTGGAATGGGCCAATGAATCTAGGCGTGAGCTTCCCTTTTTCCCAAACTGGAGGACTCCCTTCATTGGGGAAACCTTAAAAAATACATGGTCCCCAACCTCGAACTCTAAAGGCCGCCGTCTCGTATTGGCGTAGCTCTTCTGTCTTCTCTGTGCTGCCAAAAGTCAGCGCCTGATAATGTCGACTTTCTCTGAAGTTGCCTGAACTAACTCTAGGCCAATTAGGCTCTTCTCGCCAACCTCTGCCCAGCAATGTGGCACTTTACATGGGTGCCCATACAAGGCCTCATAGGGGGCCATGCCAATGCTAGCCTAGAAACT
Source organism: Magnolia sinica (assembly GCF_029962835.1). Classification (NCBI taxonomy): domain Eukaryota; kingdom Viridiplantae; phylum Streptophyta; class Magnoliopsida; order Magnoliales; family Magnoliaceae; genus Magnolia; species Magnolia sinica. Next base: position 87,274,291 of record NC_080577.1, read on the forward strand.
ATTGTTATACGCGAATTTTACATACGAGAGATAGTCATCCCAACTGTCCTTGAAATCAAGCACACAAGCTCATAACATATCTTCCAAAATCTGATTCACCCGTTCCATCGCCCGTCAGTCTGTGAGTGGAACACGGTACTGAACTTCAGTTTCACCCCCATTACTTCCTGGATGCAAGTCCAGAAGATAGATGTGAATCGCTGTCTCGGTCCGACACGATCTCCAAGGGAACTCCATGCAGACGCACAATTTCCCTGATGTACAGTCTGGCCAACTTGTCTGCTGAGTTCGAAACTTTAATCGGGAGGAAGTGAGCCATTTTCGTCAACCGATCCACGATCACCCATATGGAATCATAACCCTTCCTAGTCTTTGGTAGTCCCCAAATAAAGTCCATAGAGATGAAATCCCACTTCCATTCAGCTATGGGTATGGGCTGAAGAAGTCCAGGAGGTCGGGGATGCTCTGCCTTGACCTGCTGGCATGTGAGACAACGGGACATGTAATCTGCTATGTGGGCCTTCATATTGTCCCACTAGTACGATCTCTTCATATTGTGATACATCTTCATACTTCTAAGGTGCATCGCCATCTTCGAATTATGTGCAGCCTTGAGAACTTCCCACTTCAGATCATGAAGATTTGGGACGCATAGGCGACCACAGTAACGTAAGCCCCTATTCGTACCAACTCTCCACTCAGCGTCTTCATTGTCGCTAGCCTGCTCTCGAAGCTCAGACAATTGTCCATCGCCCTTCTAAGCCTTAATGATCCTATCATCAATAAGTGGCCGCACATAAACGTGCACGACGCTCTCGAACGGCTCCTCCATAGTGAGCTTCTGCTCGAAGTCTCGCACAAACTCTATCATACCCCATTCTGCCACCATTAGCGGAGCCACAAACTCTATGGTCTTCTTGCGGCTTAACGCATTAGCCACAAGGTTAGCCTTACCTGGATGGTAGAAAACCTCAAACTTGAAGTCCTTCAAGATTTCTATCCATCGTCACTGCCTCATATTCAGGTCCCGCTGAGTGAATATGTACTTGAGGCTCTTGTGGTTGCAAAAGAGCTCGAACTCCTCTTCGTAAAGGTAATGTCTCCAGATCTTCAAAGCAAAGATGACAGCCGCTTACTCCAGGTCGTCTTTAGGGTAGTTTTCCTCGTGTTTCCTCAACTGTCGCGATAAGTAGGCAATAACCCTGTCCTTCTGCATCAAAACACCACCCAAACCGACGCGAGATGTGTCCGTGTATATCGTATACTTGACCCCTTGCTCTGGTAATAATAGCACAGGGGCCGACATCAACTTGTCTTTCAACTCCTGAAAAGCTGCCTTTGCCTATTCATTCCAGGCGAACTTAAGATCCTTCCGAGTCAATTGACACAAGGGTCTGGCTATCTTGGAGAAGTCCCGAACGAATCATCGATAATAACCTGTCAGCCTAAGAAAACTCCTTACCTCAGTAACCGAACCGGGTTGCTCTCAGTCCTAAACTGTGGCTACCTTGGCAAAGTCCATGGCTATCCCTTCCTTGGACAACACATGTCCCAGGAATTTGACTTCCTCTTTTCAGAAGTCGTACTTCTTGTACTTTGCGAACAACTGGTTCTTTTTCAGAGTATCCAAGACTGCTCGCAGGTGTTCCTCGTGCTCTTCCCGACTCTTAGAGTATATCAGGATGTCATCGATAAATACGACGACGAATCGGAATAGAAACGGCCGAAATACCCTATTCATCAGGTCCATGAATACGGCCGATACGTTCGTAAGGCTGAACGACATTACGAGAAACTCATAGTGTCCAAAACTGGTCCTGAAGGCCGTCTTCTGCACGTACTCATCCTTGATGCGTAACTGGTGATACCCCGACTGCAAGTCAATCGTCGAGAAATACTTTGCCCCCTTCAACTGATCAAACTGGTCATATATCATAGGCAAAGGATACTTATTCTTTACCGTCACTTGGTTCATTCTGTGATAATCAATACATAATCGCAGAGATCCATCATTCTTCTTTACAAATAACACGGGTGCTGCCCATGGAGACACTCTGGGTCGTATAAGCCTACATCCAACAGATCATCGATCTGTTTCCTCAACTCCTCCATCTCACACGGGGCCATACGATAGGTCGGAAGAGATACAGGTGTCGTACTAGGCACTAGATCGATGGTAAAATCGATTTCACGCTGAGGGGGTAGTCCAGGTATCTTCCCGAACACATCTGAGAACTCTTGGACCACAGGAGTGTCCTCAAGTGTTGGACCATGAACATCCTCTAGCATGGAAGCATAACAACCAATGCGATAGGGCCAACTGACCTGCACTGGGAATGTAAAGTCGTGCCCTCTGGTCCACAGGCTGTCACCACTCTAGTATCACAGTCGATCTCTGCCTTTATCTCTGTGAGCCAATCCATACTAAGAATGACATCATAATGATGTAATAGGGTGACAATCAAGTCGATGAGCACTGTCCCACTCCCTACATCTATCGAACACCCCTTGTAGATCCTGGTAGTGTCTGAGAAAGTCCCTGTGGCGGTAAGGATTCTCACACCAACTATAAGACTAGTTTCCAACCCCAGCAGCTTAACTACCGCGTACGATATGATAGAGACAGTGGACCTGGTGTCCACTAACAAGAAGACTGGAGTAGCTTGGATATGTGTCGTAACATCAAAAGCCATAGGTGCTGCCTCTGATGCCTCAGCTGTAAGTGAGTGCACACGAGCCTGTTGAAAACAGTTGGGCTGAGGTACCATAGGTCGCTGAGGCGGCCTAGATGGAGGTGTGGGTGGTCAAAATGATGGATGAGCTGGTGCTGACCGTAGAGGTGGTGTTGATATAACCTAGGGATGCTGACGGTTGATCCTCTGGGGTGGTGAGAAGCCGCTATCTCTCATCCCGGTGAAGCAGTTCACCTCCGTGTGGCCAGGCCTCTTACAGTAAATACACCACACATTAGGTCGCCTCACTGGGGCAGGTGGGGCCATCAGCCTTGGTGGTGAGTCTGCGCACGGCCTCTTACCGAGGAACGGTCTACTTGAAAGATCAGGTCGCAGCCTAGGAGCCATAGGTGCTCGCATACGGGACTGTCTGTCCCCGTCCTACTCAGCCCGCATAGACATGCGCACTAGCTCAGCATAGCTGGGTACGCTAGCGCAGCACATTTTCTAGCGGGTCTCGGGTTGCAGGCCCTCAGAAATCATCGCATCCGCATTAGCTCATCCGCCAGAATCAACGGGGCGTACCTGCCCAACTCCGTAAATCTATTCTCATACTCTGCTACTGATATCCCTCCCTGTCGGAGGCGAAGGAACTCACTCTCCTTCTCGTGGTGATAGGTGATGGGATAGTATTTCTCATGAAAGCGGGTCTTAAAGGCTGCCTATGTCCATATGTGTCCGACCGTAACAGTACGGAGGACGCTGTCCCACTATAAGCTGGCCTCCTTCTCAAACATGAAGGTGACTAACTCCACCTGCTCAAGCTCTGTGCAGTGCAACGGCTTTAGCATCTTAGAGATGCGGTAAAGCCAATACTCGGCTTCCTCGGGTCTGTGAGTACTCGCAAAGGTAGGTGGCCACAAGCGCTAAAATTGCTCAAAAAGGCCGCTAGCACTCACATTCCCAGCAGGGGGCACAGGTGATGTAGGTGGAGCCACGCCCATGCCCTGGGCAAAAATCCCTGCCATGGTGGTCAAAAACTGCTGCTGCTGTTGTTGTACATGCTGTTGTTATATCAAAACATCATCTGCTCTAACCTATCAGTAGGGGGAACTGACTGAGGTCCAGATGGCGTCGAAGAGGATGCACGGTTCTGCTCTGGAACCAGTGGTACAACAGGTGTAGGCCCATTGGTGGGGCCAGTGGCCGGCTGAGATTCCGGTATGGTGTCAGAGGGAGACGGGCCCAAACCGGGGTCCGTATGGCTATCACTTAGGGGTGTTGCCCCGTCAAATGACTCGCCAATAGTGAGACGTGCCATACTCCGTGCAGCCTTAGGGGGCATCCCCTATACACAACATAGGGTGCAACCCAGGTCAGATTCAGCATGCCCACTAACTCAACCACACAACATTCACACACAGTTTTAAGAAACTTCTTGCATTTCATTTACCAAAATTGTCACAATTACATGAGATACGACATTACATAAATCATGACAGGAAATGCATATGAGCTATTACAAGTAAGGCTGCAAACATTAAAACAAACTAACAAACACAAACACAATTTCTACCTACAATACTACTAGGCCCATCAACATTTAAAACACAGACATCCTAAAACAACAACAAAATAAGCTACAGGGCAATGACATGGACGACTAGACATCTGAGTCTTGCGACGGAGGAGGGGCGCCCTTATCCTGCAGGTAGCCTGGGATGGTTTTGAAGGTGCGAGTCACCTTCTTAAACTTGTGCTTCACGAGGGCCCGGGTATCAATGATCTCCTGTCGCATGGTAGCTTGGCCCTCCTTAAGTCGAGCTAAACAGACTTCCCTAGAAGCCTGATCAGGTTATTCTCCATTACCGTAAGAGGGGAGCTCTCATCCATGTCCTGAGCCTCCACTTCTTCTTCCTGTTCTTCCTCTATCTCTTCTCTACTTTCCTCCTCGCTTCCATACTCCACACTAGCCATCTCATCCTCACTCTCATCGAGTCGGGCTTGCCGCTGCAGTGGCCCAATCTCCATCTGATTGAGAGTAGTTTTGTTGATGTAATGGGTCAGCACCAGCATTTTCGCCCTGAGTTTATAGCCAAACTCACGTGCAATCTTGCATATGAGTCAGCTGAATGGGAGTGAATCAGACGCTCTAGTGGAGCATGTGGTAAGAACTATTTGTCGCAGAACATGCGTAGGCATGCACAACTTCTCTCCCTGCCCCACTTGGTACAGGAAATCTACCATCAGATGGGTGCACTCACTGCGGTTGCTTCACATGGGGTACACGTTATACATGAAGATGTGGTGGAGCAGGCAGAAGTCGTCAGTCATATTAGTTGCTAGGAGGCTGTTATTTGGATTCTAGTGAGCCAGTTGTCTACAAAGGAATCGTGTGCGGTGATCCATTTCACGTGCACTCTTCAAATTCTTCTCGCTTGCATGGGTCTCGCCGAGCGACATTCTCATGAGTTGGGCTATCAAGCCAGCATCAATTGTGGCCTCCCAATCTCTACTCACTGGGATCTTGAACTGCAAGGGCTCTAACGTAGGCTCTCGAATGTGGGCGTAGAAGGCTTAGACTGTGCCCACATTTGCGCGGTACTCACCTTCGAATACGGGACCCCACTTGGCCTCGACCAGGCGGTCCATCACCAGATATTGCCCAAAGAGCCTCTCATCCACATGAGCTTCAAAAAGGACCCTGCGACCATGAAATCTCCCATAAGACATCTGTTAGAAGGATCCTTTCAAGGGGAGCCCTGGGATTAAGCACCCGCTTGGTCCTTATCTCTCGATCGATGCTTACACTTGCGGTGGCACCTCTCGGCCTCCTTGAATGAGTAGGGCGACTAAGCCCAGCTTCATCCACAGGAGCCCTTTTCTTTCCTATGATAGAGAGAATGGTGGAAATCGAGAAAAAGGCCATCACAAGCTCGAATAGACCCATTGGAGTGGAATGATATGTGGGGAATAGGATGGGTTGTTGGACTTGGAGGTATATGAGACAGAAATGAGATATTTGTGCACTCAAATCGAAGGAAAAGAGAGAGATAAGAGAGGGTTTTGATGGAGGGGTGTGTGTATTGAAGGAAAATGGGGAAATGTGTGGATAGAGGAGAGATTTGAGAGAGAAACAAGAATTTTTTAAGAAAAAGGAGAGCTTGGAGGGGTAGGTTATGAAGAGGGAAAGTATTGGGAGGAGTTTAAACCCAACATGCATCAGTGGGCCACACAACGCCCTAGAGGCGTCGGCCTGAACCGGCCCGCCGGCCAGGCCCGCCACGCGGCGAGGCCTCATGGAATCGGTGAGGCGCTCGCCGACCACTGGACAAACCGGCAATGGCTCGCAGGTGGGGCGAGGTCCTCCTGCCCTCTGGACCCTAAAAACATGTAAGTCCCATCCTGGGTCCCCCTGGAGGTGTCCCATTTGGCCCCCGACTTCCTCTTGAGTCGTTTCGGGTCATTTCGAGTACTTTCTAATGTACATTCGCATTTATCGATTGTTGAAGGTTGGGATGGGATAAATCATGGTTTAAACCCATCGATTGATGGTCTAGGGGTGATCCGGGGTCTTCTCAAATGATCACGGATGTGTATAAACCCGATCTCAGCGATGGTTTTCGAAAAATTATCTCTACATTTTTCTCGCACCCACCTAGGTCTAAATGCATCAGCGCACGTTGTGTGACCATAACCCAGGTCCAGTTTAATCCAAATCATGCTTTGATACCAACTTGTAACACCCTAAAAATTGGTGGTCAAGCATCGGCCCAACTCCCAAGTTCCAACGCATCACTTATGCAACATGGATAATGATGATTAAATATTGTCCGTATTAGTGCATTTAATATGAATGAGATTATACCAAAATAGCATATCATACTCTGGAGCCAGTTACATTACGCAAGCGGAAGACTGTGATAAGTATATAAAGTATGTAAGTGATTGTGAGTCTCCCAAGTATGATCATGTTACCAGGTCGAATAGTTGCAAGTATTATTTCAAAATACAAAATGTCAAAATGTGGTGGTCCACTACAAAGTATCAGCCCTAAAGCCCCGTCGATTCAAAATGGTTTACATAAACCCGCCTGAATATTGCATGTATGAGAATGCCTCCTCATCATCCTCAAAGTCTAGCTCCGCCTCGCAGGCTGCACCATCACCTGAAACTACAACATGGTCTGGTTGGTGTTTAAAACACCGTCCTATAACGTGGGAGTGAGTGATCAACTTAGTAGAGCTATAAAGCAAAGGTTAACATGTTATCAATTCAGTCAAGCGGTAATGATAAAGCAGCACAATCAAACATCCCTAAATACTCTGATTAATGCAAGAATGATATGAAATAATGATGCATACCCTCGCCTTCTCTCCCTTAGCGACTTCATCTCACGATCGCGACATGCAACCCTTCCTCAGTGCTTGACCTACTACGCCAAACGCACACATAATGCGGTGCATGAACATGATTACCGAGTTTCTTATTGGTCCCTTTTCATACAGCAGGATTGGGAAGCTAAGGTACCTCCCTTATATCAATTCCCAAATGATGATCCATTCTAGGGTCGTCAGTCCTAGTAAGTCTCATACGATGTTACGGTTCTAGGTTACTGCAAAGGGCTCGTCGCGTTATCGGTGCAGGCCTAGTATATACTCTTGTTGCTACGTAAAGGCTCGTCGCCTCTACGCGGTCTAGAGTATGCTCAAGGTCACTACAAAGGGCTCGTCACCTTATCAGTGTAGGCCGACAGCTCGAATACAGTATCTCATACCACCGTATTCGGCTCACGAGGTTGTGTTGCTTACTGGACACTATGGGGAGGCTCGTCGCCCCAGCGTAGGCCAACAGCTCAACCACGGTGTCCCATACCATCATGTCCGGCCATGAGTCTTAGCGGATCAAGGTACCAAGGTTAATGGGATTTTCAATGGTAAGTTGGTACCTTAAGTTCAAGTAGTAGCGTCCATACATGGTGAACATACATCGGGTCAATCGGGTTACTTGACGAGCTCGACTGGTACGAGTGCACATCGAATTGATCGACATGAAGTGCATGAGCACTCCATATGGCCTAACCATTGTTGACAACCGAAGTACGGCTCGGACTCATCGAACACGTCCTGTGGGGCGAAAACAACCTTAGCCACCAAATCAGGGCCTGTTACCGATTGCCTGGATTATATCATAGTCCCAAGCGCATTCAATTTCAACATATAATCATTTAAGAAAATTAAGGTAGTAATGAATCAATAATTCAATTCATACAATCATTTGAGCATATTAGGGAATACAACTTAAATATGAATTCACACTATACATTCCATACCTAAACAGACACTATAGTATAAAATACATGGAGAAAATCATACACACAATTAAGGTAGTTGAGAATCATATCTCAACAATCATATAAAGTACAATTTACTAACTACTAGTTCATTCAGATATTTTTACAAACACTTAGACTACATTTTTTAATATACACGACATATGTTGGCCATAACATGTATTGGGGCAAATCCTTTCACTAAGGAGTTGTTACACATACAACTAGTATAAACACATGACAATTAATCATGGCAAACATACTTTCAAATTCCATACGTATACGATCCTTTCTACAAGTACATGGAATACACTAAACTTAATATAGTTTATATATATCTGAAATGCGAAACAAACATCACATTTGGCATGTGAAATAACACCCATGTCAGTAATAAATCATTAACCGACATTGAAAGCCTTGAAAACCATAACCTAAACGTTTATAGTCCGCACCTTACACCGGTAAACACGTAACAGATTCGTTTTAGACACTTAGTCTTTGTCAACGGCGGATTGACAACCTATAACATGAATTAGGTTAGCTATTTTATAACTTACACTATCTAAAACCCTAAAACAGATTAGGGTTAGGTTTTCTTACTCAAGTCCATTGTCGAAAACGCCGAATTTGTGATACAGATAGGGTGGCTAAGTGCGTGGAGCAACGGGATCAAATCCTAGGATGAATCTCCAACTCTCTCTCTCTCTCTTTCCTTTCCTTTTCCTCTCCTCTCTTTCTTAGGGTTTAAAATTCGTAGGGAATATAAGAGAGAGGGTTTAAGGCCCTTATATAGGCCCAGAATTGATGGGAATGGCCCCAGGGCCATGGTATACTTAGCTTGTGTCCAAAGATCGACTGTTCTGATCCAACGGAGCACTTCTAGAGCCCCCTTTTCTGCGTGCGATCGAACTTAAGCTCCCTGACATTGGATCTAGGTCAGGCTAAGTTTTTACTCCGATCGGGTTTACAGATCGACCGTGGCGGACCAGTTTCAGTTTAACGGTCACCGTCACTCGATCAGGGCCACAAGTACATTGCCATGTATGGGAAATTTCTCCTGATCCGAGGGTATATTTGGGTCAGATTCTGATGGTCTGAATCCTTATATTTGGCCTGCAAGCAACACAACTCAGTTTACTTAAATTCAGATTTTATTTCTAAAGATATTCACGTTTCTCACACACTTTGCTTCGGGCTCAAGTTGTGCATTTCCAGACACAATTAAGACTTAATTTTTGATGGGATTGTCAAGTCCAGTAATGCGTTTATAGTTGTATAGTTTTGCGATTATCGGACTTTCGACGTGCAGTCCAGGTCTGATATGGAGTTTCGGTGTGCTCCCGAGAACAACCGGGTTTAAGGATGGATTCTAGATTTCAGGGTAAATTAATGTTAATGACTCTACACATTTCGGGTCTTACGGATCATATTTAAAATGATTAGTGCTAATTTCACAAGTACTCTTGTTTAACACTTACTAATCTTAACCTAATTGCTAAATGTTCTGGTCCTGGGTGATTTCTGCCTGAGGTGGTACTCGGGTCTTTGTACGAATTTTTTCGAGTTGTTACATAAACATGAGTGGGATTATACTAAATTAGCATTTCATACTCCAGAGATAATTAAATTAAGCAAGTAGAAGACTGAGATAGGTATATAAAGTATAAAAGTGTTTCTCGATCCCCAGAGTATGAGTATGTTACCAGGCTGAATATATACATGAATTGTTCTAAAATTTACAAAATATTAAGTATAAACGTCCAACTAATCCATATTCCTATAATCCCGGTGACGCAGCTCTAGGTCTACATAGAACCACCTGAGAGCTATACGTAGGAGAACTCCTCGTAGAAGAAAACCGGCTCCGTTGCGTAAGCCTCGTCGTCATCTGCAACTAACATAGGGTCTGGTTGGTGTTTTAAAATATTATCCCAGAGTGGGAGTGAGTGATCAACTCAATGGTACTATAAGGTAAAGGTTAACATGTTATCAATTTAGTTAAGCAGTAATGATAAAGCAATACAACAATCATATACTAAGTACTCTTGTTAATGTAAGAATGGTATGCTGTAATGATGCATGCCCTCACTTGTACTCCCTCAGCGACTTCATCTCACGATCGCATATGGTAAACTCCCTAAACATGCACTTCCTCGCCAAAGCACATGTGATGCGGTGCATGATCGTGTTAGCCAAGTAATTGTTTAGGCTTATTCATACAACAGATTCGGAAAGCCAATGTACCTCCGTTTATATCATTAACCTAAACAGTGATCCATCTATGGTCGTCAATCCCAGTTATTCACATACGATAGGCAACTTGTAGGGCATCACCTCTAATGAAAACAGTAGATAGGTAAGTTCTATTGATTATACTCGAGGTCACTACGGGAGGCTCGTCACCTGAACATACACCAACAGCTCAAATATAGTGTCCCATACCACCATATTCGGCTCACGAGTTTGGGTTGCTCACTGGATACTAAGGGGAGGCTCATCACCCCAGCGTAGGCTGACAGCTCGACCACGGTGTCCCATACCACCATGTCTGGCTCATGAGTTTTGGCAGATCTTGGTATCATGGTTTAAACGGGCTTTGCATTGGTAAGTGGTACCTTAGATTTAAGCTATAGCGTTCATACATGGTAAACACACAATAGGCCAATCGGGTTATTTGATAAGCTCGATTTAGTACAAGCGCATATTGAATTTATTAACATGGAGCGTATAAGTACTCCATGTGGCTTAACCATTGTCGACAATCACCGTACGACTCGAATTCGTCGAACTTATCCAATGTGGCGAGACTAGTTTCGCCACTCTATCGGGAACCATTACCAATTGCCTGGACTACATATTAGTCTCAAACATACTCATATACAATATGTATTCATATATGATAGTCATAACAACATTTAACATACAATTCTAATAAAAATCCCATTTGAGCATTTTAACAAACACATTGAACATGTTATTATACATATGTATTTCATTCATGACTCAAGTAGTAGCAATTTAGATTACATGAAGGGAATTATAAATATTGATAAGGTAGTTGAGAATCCTATCTCAACACCCTCATTAAATACGATTCATTACGCAATTTCCCATTCAGACGTTTTATCAAACACTTAGACTACACATTTTTATATACATGAACTAAATTAGTTATAGCATATATTATGGAAAATACTTTCACAAAGGAGTTATCATACATACAACAAACATGTATTCTCGATTAATAGTCATGGCAAGCACAAATCATAATTTTAATTTAATTCAAACATTTCAACAAACATATGGAATACATTATATATTCACATAGTTGACACACATGTATAATTTATCAAATACATCGTAATTAAGATCATATGGCAGCAATCAAATCAGACATAAATCATTACTGACATTAAAAGCCTTAAAAACCATAACCTAAATGTTTATAGTCTGCACCTTTCGTCGGTATGCTCATTACGAACTCGGTTCGAACACTACGTTCCCGTCTACAGAACCACGACTACCTAATTCACGAAACAAGTTAGTTATTCCGTCGATTCCTCTATTTAGGTTCCTAAAGCAAGATTAGGGATAGGATTTCTTACCCAAATCATTGTTGAAAAGATTCGCGTAGCTAGGTGTAGAGGTGATCTAGTGCGTGTAGTCGCAAAAGAGAAATACTGCCACGATCTCCCAAACTCTCCCTCTTTTCCTCACACTTTTCTCCTCTTTTCTCTCTTCTCTCACCTAGGGTTTGAGCAAATTCGTATGAGAGAGGGGTGGGGTGGTTTAAGGGCCTTATATAGGCTCAGAAGTGATGTCAATGGCCCCAAGGCCATGGTATACTTAGCGCTTAGACAAAATGTGACTGTTTCGGGTAAACTGAGCTCATCTGGAGGTCCATTACTAGTCAACGTTATAGCGTAAGTTCCCTGACTATGGATCTAGGCTAGGATGCAATTTTAGTGCATTTGGATAAGTTGATCAACCGTGACGGACCTGTATCTGTTCACCACTCATCGTCGCTCGATCAGGGCCACAAGTATACGGATATGTGTAGGAAAATTTTTCTGATCCACGGGTATAGTTTGGTCAGAAACTGACGGTCTGAAACCTTTAATGTCGCCCCCAAGCGAATGACCCAATTCACTTAAGTTCTGACTCATTTTTTTAAAGATATTCGCGTTTCTCACACACTTCACTCAGGGCTCAAGTTGTGCGTTTTTGGATACTATTTGGGCTCGATTCCCGCGATTTTTGTCAAGCCCAATAAGACGGTCATAACCTTATAGTTTCGCGGTAATCGGACTTTCAACGCGCGGTCCAGGTTCGATATGGAGTTTTAATGTGCTCCCAAGAGCAACTAGATTTTGGGATTTCTTCAAGGGTTTTAGGTAATATTGAGTTAGCGATTCTAATGGTTTTCGGTCTTGCAGTTCGTATAGATAGTGGTTCAAGCTAATTCACCGATTAATTTAGTTTAGTACTTGATTAATTTTCGTCTAATTTCTACAGAATTCGGTCCTTAGTGATTTATGCCTAAGGTGGTACTCGGGTCTTTGTACGGATTTTTTCGAGACGTTATAAATATAAAAAGATATAAAGTCAGACTTATTGTCAGTGGTTTTAACCAATGTGAAGGCATTGATTTTAATGAGACTTTCTCACCAGTATGTAAGAAATACTCATTCAGAATCATAATAGCTCTTGTGGCTCATATGGATGGAGCCGCGCTAGATGGATGTAAAGACAACGTTTCTCAATGGAGATTTAGATAAGAACGTATATATGTTACAACTTGAAGATTTTACAACCGATGGCTCAGGAAATATGGTGTGCAAACTCAAGAAATACATATATGCGTTAAAACATGTGTCATAACAGTGGTATCTAAAGTTTCGTGAAGTAATTTCTTCATACAGTTTTATAAAAAATACTGTATATGAATATATTTACATCAAGATCAATACCAGATATATGCGGGTTACTGTACTTCGATACCTGAATTTTGGGGCTTGACAAGCATAATGTATGCCAAATATAACTAACTACAACTACATTATATCAACAATGTATTCTCCCAAAAATTGACATATCACATATAGAACAGTTCAGATCTTTATGGAGAAACAACTACAACAACAATACTATGAAATTCGAATTTATAAATAAAATATAACTATTTGATGGTAACTCAAAGAAGGCATACACTATAAAAAAAAACATACATAATATACTCGTGTATAAGTAATCATCAATTCAATGTGTACCTTATTTAATAACAAAAAAGAAATCATGAATTTGTAAATAAAACTAATAACTATTTGATGGTAACTCAAGAAGGCATATACTAGGAGGGAAAAACAAACATAATATATTCAAGATTTTTATGCACGAGTAGTCAACAATCTAATGTGTACATTATTTAACAATACATCTACACAAAAGGATTCAATGTAAATCTAACAAGGGTATATAATGCACCATCAATTATCAGTGTGTACAATTGGTTTTCAATAAAGAATTATTAAAGAATTCACATATATACCAAAAATATATAATTTTATACATATACAATCAAAGTAATTCAATGTGTACAATGGTTTAAGCATTTATGAATGTCAACCAAAATTACAGGCATTTTTATGTTTGCCAACTTGCAAGCCAAACATCATTCCATGTTTATGATATTTATGTATAAATCTCAATGTGGAGTGTAGGTTAGATCACCTACCTGATGCGTGACCCGTGTCTAGAGACAGCTATAACACAACTCAACAGTTGATGGTCTTGCCGAGGAAGATAGTACCTTCTCTAATGGCGGCTTATTGATCGATGGTTTTTCAACCATTTCACTTCTTTAGGATAATGGATTTTGATGTAGGAAACTTAGGAGGTGAGAGATTAAGGCTTTAATGGAGATTTGTTAGTGGTTTTAGAGGTTCGTGGCTTCGTGGTTAAGGTGGCATGCATGCACGATGCACGTCCCTGATTTTTATTATCAATATTTTATTTCATTTTTTCTTCTTTTCTTAAGATGAATTGTTTGGATATCTTTGGGTGTGGATTCATCCCACTGTCGAGCAAGGATAATGGGAGAAGTGGAAGATAGGTTCGGGATATCGGTTTGGTAGTTATGCATACCACCCATTATGTGTGTGTGTGTGTGTGTGTTTATTTTCTTTTCTTTTTTTAAGAGATGGGTTAAAATGATAAGATCCACCGAATGAACGGTTCAGATCAAGACCTTGGGCCCACTTTCATATTAGTTTGGAGGTAATAGATGGGTCTGGGAGCCTTTTGTTGTGAATGGAGAAAAAGAAAGAGGAGAGAAAAACTTGGGAAGATCGGTTTCATAGTGATGTGCGTTAGCACGTCACTTGTCATATATTTTATTTACTTACTTATTTTTACACAATAGGCCCCATAGTGGTGTTGCAGGGAATCCATTTTGTTCATCTATTTTGCTTAATCATGCTAGGGCATGGGTCTAAAAATGAAGGCAATCTAAAGTTATAGTGAGCTACACCAAATGGATCAATGGGGTTTGAAATACCTACCCTGTAAAAAAGAAGAAGAAGGGATGTTACAATGTTAGTTGCGCCAATGTTAGAAAGTCCACCTTAATTAGGTTATATCTTCATGATGGTTGGTGGGGCTGTCTTGAAAGTGCGTGTAAAAGTCGACGACCATCTCATCTACCATGGAAGATGAGTTTACTGGTTTTCATGAATTATCAAATCTAGCACTACAATTAAAGTATTACTTCTTCGGTTTTTGGGTATTGGAGCCCATCCCGTAACCCTTGAGAATCTTTTGTGATAACTCAATTGCGGTTTCATTCTCTAGCAATAACAAGAACTCATTAAGGTTGAAGCATATCGACATTAAGTATCTTGTTGTGAAGGAAATAGTTCAGAATCATCTAGTGTCCGTGGAGTTCATCGGCATTAAGCAAATGATTACGGATCTACTCACTAAAGGGCTCCCTATCACGCCATTTAAGGAATATGTGACATCAATGGGAGTTATTGATCCCCACAAGTGTATTGAGTTAATGGGAGTTGAGTATAATCCATTTTTCATAGTCGTGTATAGAAATTTCATTTGTAAAGTTTCGATGATTCTGATATAAATTTATTTTATTCTTCTCTTTAAGTATGCACAATTTTGTTTCAAGTAAATAAAACTAAAGTCTTGTCTTGTTGGAGACATATGAAAGCTTCAGGACCTCTTGAGAATAGGCATATATGATTGCACATGTGTAATCTTTAAACCACACTTCCTTATCTCTGATATATGTCATTAAGGATAGTGATATTTGTGACCATGCTTTGTCTCACTTCACTAAGATTAAATGTTGTGATGGCTACCGCAACCTTATAGTTGTATTCTTGATGGGCCAGACCGTAGTAACGTTGCTCATATTATCCAACAATTTCATTGGTTAACTATTCAAATGTTTTTCTTTAAAATTGAAACATGTTTACAAACTGTTTTCAAAATTAAAACCTTGACATTGATCAATGTAGTCCAAGTTGGAGAATGTAAGAATTCTATAAGGTGGGCCTAATAGATAACCAGTTTAGATCTCTCTAAGTGTTGGATATCTTGATCAGGCATAATGGTTAACCCCACTCAAGATGTGATTAGTGTAAAATCGTGTAAGGGTGGTGCACTACTGTTATGTTACACACACAATGTTTTGGTTGGACTACGAATGCTAAATTTGTGTGCAACCTAAGGAAGATTAGTTTCAATGGGTTTCAAACTCCTCATCCCTCATAAATATATAAATAAGGGTGGGTTCTAATCCAGTATACATTAAAAACTTATTCCTCTCATTCGAGTGCTTATCTAAAGGTGTAAGGTGCGGAAGACTTCGACATCCAATCCACAAAGATGGCTTCCTAATCAGATATGCCATTTATTCAATTTATTTGATCTCCATACTCATACATAGCATAGTCCTTTTCAATTCCGCATTATAATTTACAGTGTGAAGTAGGTAGTTGGCATGCCTAAAAGGGCCAATTCAAGGCCCCTATCAAATGGCTAAATTTTTGTCTAGGTCATTTCATGTAAAGGACCACATCGCATATGCTAAGATGCCTTACTTGAAGTAGCCGGTTGGCATGCCTAATAAAGTTGTGTATGAAGTTCAAGGCTCCTGACGAGCAACCCAATTTTCACATGTGTCATTTTCATGAAGGACTCCACAGTGCACATGCGTATATGTCATAGGTGAAGTGGCCAATTTGTTGAATGATAATTAAGAGATAGTGTAGGTAATGTACAATAAAATTTTTGGAATATGTTATCAAGAGACCACAATAAAAATATAAAGAATAAATAAAATTACTAACAAGAAATCTAAGAACCAGAGAGCTAAAGCCTATTACTAGCATTTTTTAAAGGCATATTAGCCTCCACTCGTACATGTAGAAGATTTAATGATGATTGGGTCGTAGCTTATTCTGTCTCTAGGACATAATAGTTTTCCACACGATCTGGACATAATAGCTTATTTTATCTCTAGGACATAATAGCTTATTCTGTCTCAATGACTCATATGAGGTGTATGCCTGATCTGGACCTTCACAAATAAAGATTTGCAATTTCTCAATTTATCTTGTAATAGGAGATTAAAAGATGGAGAGATTTTTTTCGAAGTGCTTGTTGGTCTCTCTCTCTCTCTCAAACAAAATTTAGAGCTTTTCTTAATTGAATTATTCAAATAGGACACGTGACCAATAGAGATGATATATATGGGATGCATGGCATTGGTAGATGGCCCAAGTGGGTGGGGTTGTCAGATTCGATGGTCTACACTATTTTTAGGATATTCACAAAAGTTCAGGATGGACGGTGCATGCCCAATGGTTTGCATAACCATTGTGTAAGCAAAGAGGTCTAATTATCCGTTTGATTCTATAATTAAGATGGTCACGAATTACGATCGATAATTTGGATTGTTGATGAGTGGGCTAGATGGATAGATTTGAGTATACTATCTCTCCTATTTTTGATTTAGTAAGTCACAAATTTTGGATATGATTAACAAGAGAACCCTTACCTTTTTATACGAAAGGGTCAGAGATTTTGAATGAGGTTAGAAGTTATCTCATTTCATCAAATATCATTCTATCTCAATCTCAATTTTGAAATTTAATTCAAACTTCGAATGTTTAAAATTCAAATTCAAACTTTAAATGTTTGAAATTCAAAATAAAACTTCGGAGAGATAAAAAAAATAAATACGAAGAAAATTTTGTGGGTCCTACCCACTAGTGGTTGCCCATAGGTAGGCCCCATGGGTCCATATTCAACAAACACAACCAAGGACACGTGAGATGATGATTAGTTTGAAATTTAAATTTTAAATTTTAAACGGGTTATTAAAAAAGATTACATGTGACCAAACCTGCTGTTGCAGCCATTACGTGCGTCATCCCACGTGGTGGCAAAAAAATAAAATCCCAAAGTCCTTATATAGTTCATTTTTTTAGTTTGCTTCGTAAACCTAAGATACAAGGTCTACATATAAGTGCTTAAGAAAATCTCTCTATATCTGATGTGAGATAAGGGAAACTCCACACAAAAGACAAACTTTCACCTTACTTTTTCTTTCCATCATTTAAATATATATTTTTTAAATTTATTTATATTTTTAACAATCTCTTATAATTTTTTTAAAATTAAAAAAACAAAATAACGGGCAAATCAATAAAACTGCAGTGCATCGATAGAAGATTTAAACCTTACTTGGTGTAAATATGTTAAATTTGTCAAAAAATAATGAACTAAAGTCTCAAACTAACCCACTTGATAACATCTTTAATATATCATTCACCCCCTCTCATTTCAAAGTAAGTCTAAGTCCTTTTTAGATCGAGCATGTTTCAACCGCGTGTGTTATCCTAGTTTTCATGAGTGCTCTAAAAAATGACCTAATTCTCATAGGAAGCAACCTTACTTCCACACTCTATAGGTGAGTCCATCAAGAATGTACCTGCAATTATACATCCTACTGTATTACAGTTATGAAACACATTAAGGACATGGTCTAACTTCTCTCGCCACGGGTCATAACATTGCTACACCTTAGGAAAAGAGCACTCGACAAAACAAGTAATTTTAATATTGAATTACTTAAATGAAACTTATAGTTGCTCATTGAAGTTAGTCCTTAGGATATTCAGTCATATAGGTAGGGTTCCCATTACCAATGATTTAATTTATACAAGTCTAAGCCACGTTCCCCTTGATGTGTTCTTTATTAACTCTCTTGATATTACTTTAGTTAGAGAATCGACTAAGTTTTCCTTGGACCTTAGGAAGACAATTGCAACTAATCAATGTCGAGGAATTGTTTGACTATGATACTTCTCAGATGTAGATGTACAAATTTCTCCATTGTAGGTCTGATAATTTGCCTTTATTATTACAACATGGCAATTACAACAAAAGTTTATTATTGTTGTAGGCTTATCCCATGAGGGTACATCTGTGAGCAAATTCCTTAGTGTTGGGGCATAAAAAATACAAGTCTTGACTGATGCGGAAGACATAAAATTGGCGCACAAGGTGGAAAGATTGATGTGCCATTGGCTTGTGGCCAACGCCAGCTCGCTTGGCTGACACGCTGAGCGACGCGCGACAACAAACAACCTAGCAAGCGGCCTACCTAACCAGCGTGACAACCAAATAGCTCATGCACTGCATCACAGAATACTCGGGCGATGTGCATAGCGATGCTATAGGGGATGGACGACAAGAGTGAAGAAAAGAGTAAGGCAAGAAGGGTTGACGTGCAGGGTGCCACGCAAGATGATTGTGCGATGTGCCAAGCAAGCATAAGGAGAACAAATAGTCATAATAAACAACATACGTAGGTGACGCTGAGATCACATTGGCGACGTGTAGGATAGGTAGAAGGCTTCTAAGATGGCCAGTTCCACGCCACGCTAACTAATGCGCAATAAGAAGGGTTGACACGGAGATCATTGTGCCATCGCCTTTAATACGTCACGTAGCGCACAACACGACGGGCTCTCATTCAAATTTTACTACCCTCCTTGCCTACAAATAGCCCAAATAGTTCTATAGAGACAGACTTCGGGTCAACGGATAAGAGCAGGAACTCGGAATACCTCACTAGAATTCCAAAATCTATCATCAAAATCCCAAATTCTGCCACCGGAATCCCGAAAATCTGGCCACTGGTAGGTGAGGAGAACTCTCTGGCGTGGCGTGCTCGCCTCAACATGGGATTTAACATGTCAAAATTTATTTTTGGCTAAACAAAACACCCTCAATGGGGATTAAAGAAGTGAAGGGCATGCCGCGTAAGGCCCGTAACAGCCCGACCAGTCGTGTGGTAGATGCATTACCTATCGCGACATCCGAATCATGCAGCATGACAACCATAGTCCCTTGGCGTTAGCTAACTCACCCACTGTGGCAATTAGCCTACTTCTGCAACGGCTGAGTTGCCACCTGTGGATGCTCATTATCTTGTGTGGTAGTCTTCCAGGATTTCGCAGTGCCCGCGTAGTGTTCCGTGACGGTCATAACTTCCCCGTGATGGGTGCCCTCCCTTGGGTGGTAACCTTTCGACCTCCACAATGGCCATATTGCTCACCACGGTGGCTTCTTAGGTACCTGAGGCTCGTGTTCGATCGTCTTCAAGAACTCGTTGAGGTTCTGATCAATCTCTGTTATTCCCAAGAAGCATATTTAACATCCCAAGGATTACGATGATATGAGTATCCTAGTTCTTGCAAGAAAACTATATAATAAATTTCCTCATCACCGGGATTATGTTAACAATAAGGCCTTTCACCATCTAGAGTTGGTCAGTAGCATGCTTACCAAGAAACCAATCTTCGAGGGCCATATTCCCTGAGTTTAGAGTCGCAAATGGTCTTCCAAATGTCTTTGTCCCAAAGGTAGAGCCCAGAGCTGCACCACTCAATCAGAAGCTCAACGATTATTCATTCAGAAGTTGAATAAAATAAGAATAAGTCATGCCACCTGACCAACTGGGAATGGTGCAATCTGGACCATTAGCTTAATAGTTTAAAAGTGAGCTTGACGACCTGTATGGTGTGCTTGGCATGATCTCGACGATATTCTTTAAAAATGAAGCCATAAATTCTTTTGTCTTTTATTCAAGGGTATTTTACATGATGTAATTAAAGGCATGTGCCAGATCACAGCTTGGAATGTAAAGAACTCGGAATAACTGGAATAAGATGTCATCGTTTGTGTTATCTCATTATGTGTTTGTTTATATTTATTTATGAATGCCCATGAAATAAATAAAGAAAACACTCATAAAATAAAATATTTATGTTAACAAATTGACAACTTTGCTTGGGATTGAACCCATAATCTCTAGTTCTATGGCTAAAATTAGGTCATGTTCATAGATATGAATGAATAATGTAAACACGTATGTACAAATATAATATAAAGTGGACTATTCGATGCCTTTACAGGCACCAAACTGATGACTCTTGTCAGGAACATTCTTTCCTTCATCTTTAAAATGGATAAACCTCTTTTCTTTTAATAACCCTAATAATTGAGAAGAACATGACTCATTCTATTTATTGATGCTTGATGCACTAATGTTCCGTGGTTGTGATCCTCCTGCAGAAATTAAGAGTTTGAAAAGAAAAGATAATGACTTTTGCTTCATTTAGCATATGCATCTTCCTATCAGATAGAGGGTTCAGCTTCCCTCATGTCACTAAGGTTGTCATGAAAACATAGGAATAAGGTTGACAGCCGATCCAAGGCGTAGGGACAAGCGTGAACTAAGGAAAGTAGCAGCAAGAGCCAACTAAAGGAAAACAACGAATTTCACTCGTTGTATGGGTAATAAGCAATGGTGGCCAGTACATTCTACAAGAGCTATATGACTAATGTAGGGTGCTATTAACAGAAAGCAAGGTTTTGTGATGACGGCCGAGGAATTCCCAACACTCCTTAAGTTAGCGCGTTCTCCTTATAATCAGAATGTGTCATAGGCCTAAGAAAATCCCAAAGCACCCGTCAATGCCCTTGGCGTCAAGACCTCAATATGTTCAAGAAAATTGATATCAGGAGAATGACCAATTCAACGGGTGATAGTAAATGCGATTGAGGTCGAAGAAGATGACGCGATGTCAATGTAAGAACAAATAAATTAAATGGTGCAAGTACATGCCAACCTCATGAAGAAACTCAAAGTAATGCAAGAAATGATAATGACCATAATTGCTCAAAATACCACTTAGATAGTCATTCTAGCTACTTGTTAATCCATGAAAGAATCACAAGGGGCTGCAGACTATCCCCCGCTTGAAGAACCACAAGTTCAGCCACAAACAACATCCCATGAACGTGTGCTCGCACAATCGTTGCAAATTTCAAGAGAAGAACTATCTCCAACATGTTGAGGTTGGAAAGGAAGAAGGAAAGAAAATAGAAGCACACGTCTCAGGTGTCGTATTTAGCCGAAGGGAATAAGGTCTCCTTTCCAACCAATTTCAAACATCTCAATTTCGTTAAGTTCGAATGTCGTAGTCATCCAAAGAACACCTGACAAACTTCATTATGATGATGGGAAACTTCACCACAATTCCCTAGTATGTTTGGATTTACATTAATGGGCCAGGTCTTTCGATGGTAGTCCACATTGCCGATAGGGTCGATCAAGACTTAGGAATAGACGTAAGATAACTTTATTACCAAATTCTTCTCTGCAGAGAGAGGTGTCACCGATGGACCTGGAGTTAGTCCAACAAAGGTTGTGAGAGACTATAGAGAAGTTTATTGACCAATGAAAGCCTATGGGTACAATGTGTCTAGAGCTGCCGAGTGAAGAGCAACAAGTTATAATGTGTATGAGGGGTATGGAACCAACCATCGCCTACAGATTGGACATTAACAATTTCCAAACATTCCAGGATTTGGCCAACAAAGCTCATTTGGTGGAAGAAGTCGTTGTAAGGCATCCTTTAGGATAGGAACCATGGTAGCTCTAACAAGAAAGATGAAGTAAGAATTGTAGAACCCGAAAGGGAAAGAAAGGCATATAAGATTTGTAATGACCCTGAAAATTTTGTGCTAATCTTTTCTTAAGTAGTTGTTTTTGGGGTAATTAGCGCTATACTCGATTGCTTGTGAAATTTGCATCAATCACTTTGAATTGTATCTGCATGACTCAAAACCTGTAGATTAGTTAGCGTTATGTTACTCTGAAATCTGGGATCTATCGCTAAATCCAGTTGTTCTGGAGAATTTTTAGAAGTTCTGGATCGGACCTGGACCGCGCGTCGAAAGTCCGATAGCGATGATCTCAGGCTATTGCGGTCACCATGTTGGGCTTGACCATCACCTTGAAAATCAAGTTCATGTGATGTTCTGGGTCGATTTGATTGAGTTCGGAGTGAAGAGTGTGAGAACGGTTGGAAATTTATTAAGCTTTTATGAAATCTGAGTCGTGTCACTTGCGCGATGATTTTAAGCAATCTGAGCGTTGGATTCTGACCCAATTTCACCCTCTGATCAGGGAAGGTGGCCCAGGCATGTCCTTGTGCTTGTAGACCTGATCGAGATTCAGTGACCGTTGAATTAAGTGTGGTCCTCCACGGTTGATCTGAAGATCTAGTTGGTATGAAAACTCAGCTTGACCTAGATCCATGGTCAGTGAGCTTAAGTCCGACCTTTCGTGGTAATAGGCCCACCGGAAGTGCTTCGTTGGATCGAGAGAGGCCGGTTTTGGTTATACCCTAAGTATACCTTGGCCCTGGGGTTATTTCCATCAATGTTAGGCCTATTTATAGACCTCTAAACCCTAACTCTCTTTTCCATACGAATTTCCTAACCCTACCTAAGAAAGAGAAAGGAAAAGAGAGAGAAAATGAGAGAGAAGTTGGTGAATCATCTTAGATTCTTTCCTGTTCTTCTTCATCCTTGAACCTTCACTTTGAATCGTTATTCTGACGATTCTGAGTTCATCTTTGGGTAAGTTAACCTAGCCCTAATCTGTGTTAGAGCTTAGATTAGTCTTAGTATTGTTGTATCTCATTTCTATCCTTGCTTTAGGTTATCTTATCGCCGTTGACCAAGACATATCGTCTGAAATTAGTTCGGTGTTGTTTTCTGGCTTAAGGTGCAGACTTTAAGTGTATAAGTTAAGGTTTTCAAGGCTTTCAATACTAGTTATTGGTTTATTCTTGCTATGGATGAGATTTCACATGCCAAATGTTATGTTTATGTTGCGTTCCTGATATGCATGTGTTATATTGAGATTTGTGTATTCTATGTATATGTATAAAGTACCGTATGCGTTTAAAATATGCACTTGTGTTTGCCATGATTATTTGTCATGTATGTATGCTAGATGTATGTGTGACAACTCCTTGGTAAAAGGAATTGTCCAAATGTGTGTATTTCAACATACGTCATATATGTTGTACTATGTATTCTAAGTGTTTGTAGAAATGTCTGAATGATCTAAAGTGTGATATATCAACCTAGTATGGGTGTTGAGAAGCGATTCTCAACTCTCCCACTAGTGTGTATGATTTCCTTCATGCAAGTTATATTCCTTGTTGTTTAAGTTCAAGCATTACTTATGCTTACATTTGTGTTAAGTTGATATTCTTCAAATGCTTGAGTGCCACATGATTTGAGTTGTTGTTCCTTTACTGTTCTACATTCAATATGAATATCTGTTGTAGTGTAATGTGTGTGGGACAATGCATTAGTCCAGGAAATCGGTAATCGACCTTAAGATCGTGGCTGAGGTTGCTTTCGCCACAAAGGACGTGATTAGACAAACCCGAGTCGTATTAAAGTTGTCGGCAGTGGTTTGGCCACGCGGAGTGTTTGCGCACTCTATGTCGTTCAACCCAACGTGCGCTCATGCTAGTCGAGTTCGTTAAGTAACCCGATTGTCCGATGTATGTTCACTATGTATGGACGCTACTGCTTGAATCTAGGGTACCGAACTTACCAATGAAATCCTATTAACCATGGTACCTTGATTTGTTAAGACTCATAAGCCGGACATGGTGGTATGGGACACCATGGTCGAACTGTCGGCCTACGCTGGGGTGACGAACCTCCCTGTAGTAACCAGTGAGCAACTAAACTCATGAGCCGATTATGGTGGTATGGGACACTATATTCATGCTGTCGGCTTACATTGATTGGTGACGAGTCCTTTGTAGTGACCTCGAGCATACCTGGATACCGCATCGAGGTGACGAGCCTTAGTGTAGTAACGAAGGTATGATAGGCGTGCATTGATTGGTGACGAGCCCTTTACTACAACCTCAAACCATATGATCGTATGAGATGTCTAGGACTGATGACCCTAGAATGGATCACTGTTTGGATGGTGATATGAGGAAGGTATCTTAGCTTCCCAATCCTGCTGTATGAAAAGGACTAATAACAACTTGGTAATCATGTTCATGCACTGCATTTGCATGTGCTTTGTAGACGTAGCGCACTTTGAGGTGATGTCATGCGTAACATAAGATGAAGACGCTGAGGGTGTACGCGTGAGGGCACGCATCATTCTGCATGCATCCTTGCATTAATAAGAGTACTTAGGACATGTTTAATTGTTCTGCTTTATCATTACTGCTTGATTAAACTGATAACATGTTAACCTGTACTTTATTATTCCACTGAGTTGATCACTCACTCCCACGTTTTGGGGCGGTGTTAAACACTCACCAGACTCTATCTTAGCTGATGATGTTGCAGATGTTGAGGCGACCTCTGAGGCAGAGTGGGAGATGGATGATGATGAGGCTGCTTTCTCTTTTATGCAATTTTCAGACGAGTTCTAGTGAGCCTCGTTCTGATGCGCGGGATGCTGGGATTTCTTTGGAAAATTAAATGATGTAATTTAATACTTGTAATTTTGATAGCAACACTTACATTACGACCTGGTATGTATATGTACTTCAGGGATTTGCACTTGTACACATTTATTTCTTTAAGTCTTCCGCTTGCTTCTTCACTTATTCCTGAACTATATTTGCACTTTGGCTTAATCTATTCCATGTTTTATGCACTAATACAGACAACATACATCCATCATTAAATATGTTGCATAAGTGATGTTTTGGAACTCGGGAGCTGAGTTATGCTCGACCCCCGAATTTTAGGGCGTTACAAGATTACTCACCCTGCGATGATAAGAGAGAGAGGGATAGGGCTAATGGGCCATATACTTTTCAGTTAGAAGATCTGGTCCCTCTCATGGGTTGTTTGGTCAAAGGAGTATTAAAGTTGCATGAGCCATCCCAGTTAGACAAAGTAGGGCGTGTGCAAGATCCAAAATACTGTTGGTTCCACTAGATGATTAATCACAAAATCGATGATTGTTTCATACTAAAAGGAATAATTTAGAGGAAAATTAATTGGGGAATCATAAACCTATACCCGAATGAAACCGAGAAAAGAAGAGTCACATTGGTGTCTATAATACTAGCCACACTTGGGCAGTTACAATGGCGCCTCCTCCCGCATCTTTGTTCCATGAAGTCGAGGAGCCATGGATATTGGTAAACAACCGTAAAAGGTTGAAAAACCGATGGAGGCTCATAGAAAAAAAGAGGCATGGAAGTTATTAAACGAAATTATCATATCGAGTTCGACAAAACAACCACAGCCATGAGGAAATAAAAAAGGAAGACTTGAAGGGGACATGAGAAGCCTAGACATGTATACATGTAATGTGGTATGGTGTTGGTAGTAATTCTGGATGCGGTTCCTAATTGTCACCTAGTGATCAATGAAGATGCCAACATAGTGGCATTACGATCAGGGAGGCAGCTAGTTGTGTCGTAGATATTGAAGTAAAGTAACTTGGGTAAGAAGAGCGTGACATCAGACATGCCTGTGAGAGGATCCGAAGGTTAGGAGGGGAGAAATGCAGGGAATAGAGTAACCATAAGACAACCAAGTGAAGGAGAAATAAAACTAGTGACATATGATGTAGTCGCACACTTTAAAAAAATGACCATAAGGAGAAGAAATAATGCCAGTGACAACTTCTTCGGTTAACCTAACTTTAGGTTCGGGCTAAAATTAAAAATCTGTTGAAAATTCGGCTTGCCTAACTTTTGGTTCGGCCAGCCTAACTTTTGGTTCGGCTAGCCTAACTTGAAGTTTGGTCAACCCTAGTGAAGTTCAGGTCAAATTCTAGTAATGCAAAATTTTGAATTTCACGAGAATTCAGCTAGCCAAATTTCACCTCGAGCCAGTCGAATTTTGGATAAATCTTATCCTACTCAATCCGATAGCCATTGGAATGAATTCGGTGGAATCCGACCAGCAGAACCTAATCTTAAGCTAGCTGAATTTCAAACCCTTTGTCTATAAGTAGAGGCCTTCTCTCATTCTAAATTATAACAAAAAATCACTCTAAACCTTTTGCAGTGAGAGAGAAGCTCAGGTCCTCGTCAAGCTAATTGTGCGATATTTATAAATTTATTTTATGCTTATTCAATTCTCTTTCTCAAGCTAATCTCAATCATATTCTTAAGAGTAGTCTATACTCCACTGAGACTTAAAAGAATTAAATCTATAGCACTAGGATTTTTCATTTTCTGAAATACTTTAGAACCCTATACTCTTTCTGGTTGGGCAAATGCTGCCTCCTTTACATTCAAGAAAGAAGATCTTCTGCTACAAGCTTCGACCGCTTCTTCGAATCTATATTTGAAGATAAATACTTTATTATTTTATTTCATTTAGGTTTTTCTAAGATATCCAATGAAAATCTCAGTGGGTTGATTTGTGATAGCCTGTGAAAATCATAAAGAGAGTTTTTGTTTGTGATAGCTTGTGAAAATTACAAAAGAGGTTTTATTATGGTGAACCCGTGAAAATCACAAAGAACTGTATAAGGTTGTTAAGGTGAACCTGTGAAAATCTTGAAATAGTGAAAGCCAAAATTACGAGGGTAGTAATTTTAGAAGTGGAGTAGGTATGGTTTTTTAAGCACCGAACCACTATAACCCCTTGTGCCTTGTGGTCAATGCTTTATTTTTTTAGTGAATGTTATTTCTATTTCATTCCTTGTGGTGGATGTTTTATTTATTTTATCTTCTCTTGCTAGTTTAAAAGATTATTTTTAAAGACATTCGTGAAATAAGGTCATCCTACCTAATATTTTACGTGAATGTTGTCCCACAAATTATTCGAAATCAAGGTTTCAACACTTGGGCGATTGAGATTTTATATTTTTATTTATTTCGCTTTTATTTCGATTATTTGGCATTGTTCTATTCACTCCTCTCTAGGACATCAATAACTTGTCTTTTCAAGTGGTATCAGAGCAAAGTTGCTCTTTTTTTTTGGAATTTACCATATAAAGTTATATCCAAAGATATAAAATGTCAAATTTTAAAAGTTTCTCCATTACTAGACCATCTCCCTTTGATGGCTTAAACTATTCATATTAGAAAGCCATGATGAGAATTTTCCTCAAATCCATTGACGAAAGTGTGTGGCAAGCCACTGTGACACAATGGATCCCTCCTATGATAGAAGTAGTAGCTGAAAATGGAACCGTGTCTATGAAAGAAATCGCATATACTTTTGGAAGACTATTCAGAAAAGTGAAAGTAGTGCTAATGCAAAGGCCATAAATGCAATAACTTGTGCTCTATCGTCAGAGGAATTAAAAAAAATAATTTCATGCGATACAACTAAATAAGCATGGGATATTCTTGAAATGACACATGAATGAACTAACATTGTCAAAAAATCTAAGATCCAAATCCTCACAACCAAATTTGAGGAAATTCATATGGAAAAAAAATTAGTCTTTTATGGACTTATATACGAAACTAAATGAAATAGTATATTCCATGTGGGGTCTTAGAGATAGAATCCTTAAAAGTAAGGTTTGCACAAAAATATTATGATAACTTCCTGATAGGTTTAATTCAAATGTTACTGCCATACAGGAATTTAGGGATGCTGAAAGGATAACCTATGGATGTCCTAGAGGGGGGGTGAATAAGACTATGCCAAATATTTCATTACAACGCAGAATAATAAAACAATAATACTCAATTGCTTAGAGTATTGAATTATTGATATCAAATAGTTTATAAGACAACCTTTACCTAAAAGATTTAGGTAGGACAACCTTACTTCACGACGTTTTTGAAATTAAAATATTATACTTAGTAAAAGCAAATTAATCACAAGATAAGCATGTAAATAATAAAAACATTTACCACAATGCACAAAGGAATTATAGTGGTTTGATGTATAAACCCACACCTACTCCACTCCCAAAATTACTACTCTCGCAATTTTGGCTTTCATTATTTAAGGTTTTCCCAGGGTCACCTTAATAATCTGATACAGTTCTTGTGATTTTCACTGGCTATCATAACAAAACCCACTTTGTGATTTTCATGGGATCACCATAAACAAACCTGTTGAGATTTCTAGCTATCTCAGAAAAATCTAAAAATGAAATAAAGTAAATACAATACTTATCTTCGATTGGTGAGTCGATGACGTGACTATAGATTAGTTGCAGTGATCTTCTTCTTGGGATATTGATGAAGTCGTGTATAAGTTCAATACAAAAGAATATAGGGATCTATAAAGTATTCAATATAAACAAAAACCCTAGGTGTTGCAAATTTTATTCTCTAAATCTCAAGTAGAGTTTGGATCACTTTATTAAAGACAGTTAAAGCGTCATGAGAGAGAGAATAAAATAAGCTAAAACAGAATATTAGAATTACCACTCAAAAGCTTAAAAGGATCTTGGCTTTCTCTCTTGAATAGATGGATTTTCTCGCTAACTTTCATGTTTTAAAAGAATGAGAGAATGCCACTATTTATAGTCAAAAGATATGAGAATTCGGCTGGCCCGAGAGTTGGTTCGGCTAGCCGGATTCTAACGATTTCGTTCCAATAGCACTCGGATTTCGCGGGATGGCCCAAGCCCAAGTTTGGCTAGCTGAACCTCCAGTTCAACTGACTGACCACAGGGTTCGGTTTGCCCAATTTGCCTGAAATCTGAAATCTTGCATTGTTAGAAACTTGATTGAACATGTTCGGGCTGGCCGAACCCAAGGTCGGGTTGGCCGAACAATCTATGAAAAATCTTGTATAATCTGTAAATTTACCCGAACAAGTAGGGTTAGTCGATGACAGTTAGGTTGGCTGAACCAGATGTTGGGCTGGCCTAACTAGAGTGTATTTTTACATAAAAGATGGTCATTATAGTACTATGTGAAATACACCTAACCTAAGGTCAATCTAAGGTTATACCACCTGATGGTTGACTCATACGGAGTATTCCAGTCTTTGAACCATGTACTTTCATGCCTTGAGATGTTGAGTCTTCCCTGAGACGATTAATCGAGTCAACGGCATATCTTCATGAGAGCTTGTGATCATTTTAGGACTACGAAATTTGACAAACTTAATTGTGCTTGAGTAAAGCACTTACAATCTCCCCCTTTGTCAATTTCATGACAAAAACACACTCATACGACTCATTACAACATATTACAACATTTCAATTAATTCATGATATACATACAATCTATGATTCAGAGGAACATTTGTGCACCACTAGAGATATCTTGGATCTTATAACTCCCCCTTAGATCATGCATACGAAACTCCCCTTGAATACTTAGTCACATATATCACATGTAGTAAATATATATATAATTCCATAGAATTCATGCCTACAAGTGTAGGTGCTTATATGTGTATTCAATGTGATAGAGTTGTGCTCATGATCATATTCACATTTCTCCCCCTTTTTGTCAATAGTTGACAAAAGAAGAAACAAAATAAATGAAGTATTTAAGTGAATAATCAAGGATAAGAGCATACAACATAAGGATAAAAACTCATTCAAACATTAGATATCATCCAAATGTATGTAAGGAAGAAGTTATCATCATGGTGCAAATAATCTTAAAAAAAAATTATAGTTATTACAGACCATAATAGAAGTTTATCAATCAAAGCTAGAAGAGGACAGTGCAGGCATATCAGGATCATTGATCTTCAGACTCCTACTAAATCGATGAAAGTGCTTGTAAGGCTCGTATTCTAGTTCGTAACGTTCCTTAGACCCCCCGCAATTCTCCCCGTCGAATTCTGGCGACCCGCAACTTATAGACAGTATTTGCACGCGTCCTTAAGTTGAATCCCATATATCTAAGTCAACTTGACCTAAGACTTGTATCCTAGCGACTGCGCCGTCGGTGCAGTTCCAACGCTGTGTCTTGCACACCAATGTGATACCTAGGCTAGGAGTAGTGGGCCCTGTGATATTTCGAGGAAACGCCACGCATTATGAATCTTGAGAGAATCTCTACCCAATTTATCACATCAATCAATCAAGTACTAGTCAAGCACAACCCATATCTAACCCATACCTCTCCCATTCCCAAAGTCAACTCTCATGTCATCTCTCCTTACACACCCATCACTCCATCCATTACTCCATCCCATCGCCTTTACAACCCATCCTCTCTTTCTCATTCTCTACCCATTCCCCAAGCAACCAAGGAGAGAAACCATTCAAGAATTCTAAGGAGAGAAAGAACCCAAGATCAAGTCCCACTTTCTTACCCCTAATTTCTCATCTCAACCCTTCAATCTTCATCATCCTCCATCAAAGAGAGAGCTTACGAGCCAAGGATTCCAAGGAGCTATAGAAGAGGACCATATGTGGGTGATCTTAGGTTTATATCTTAATTTTGATGATGGGTCAAGTGGGGCTTATTGATTGATGGTATGGATCCTATTTGGGACCCAAGGTGTGGCCAATGGCTCACCATGATTCATCTGTTTAATCCATGATGGGGCCATTCTCCATTGACCCCACCATGATGTTTATTTGGTAATCAACATGTAGTGGTCATCTAGACCCTTGATCTTGTGGTGGATGGTATCCCCACCTTGATTTCATAATTGTAGGCCCACATGTGGTGGGACCCATTTAATATGTGTTGTAATGCTTTGAGGGGGGGCTCATAGTGGCGGAGCTCCTCCCTTACACACGTTCTCTCTCTTTTTCTCTTTCCCCATTGATAGCCCACCTTGATGATTCATGAATTGATCCACGCCGTTCATTTAGCGGACTAAACCGCTGTCCACAATCGCTCACCTTGCTGCCCATTTTCGGGTGGGCCTGGACGAAGAGAAAACACCAAGATCAGCTTGATCTAAAGCTGGTGGGCCACACTCTCGTGGACCCCACCTTGATGTACATTCACCAGCCAGCTTGGCAAGGCCAGCGGCCCACCTAGCTCATGGTCCAGCGGGCAAGGCCCACTTGGCTGTCCATTTTGGACAAGCCCAGATGTAAGGAAAATACAAATATCAGCTTGATCGGCTAGCTGGTGGGCCACATGTGTGGACCTACCTGATGCATATGTGTTATCCCCACCATCCAGCAATATGGACGGTGGGCCCCACTAGCAATATATGTGTTTCATCCCCATCGTCTAACATGGACGGTGGGATCCACCATGATGTTCGTGTTTCATCCACGCTGTCCATCTGGACGTGGGACCTGTCACACCTCAAACTTGGAAACCAGGCTAACAAAATTGCCGATCGCTGAATCCAGCGCTGACAGCCTCCGTAGTACTCCATTCTCGGCTACCGGCACCCATATACTAGGTTCCGATCCTGGGATCTTATAAGGAGGATTTTTCAGTATGAATTTATTCCGTAACAAACATAACCACAAGTTTACCCAAATCACAAAGGCAACATCATCATCACATATCCACTAATATAAACAATTGAATACAGTGCTAAAAGGGAAATACATATATCAAAAATCAAAGCTCCAAAAGACAGCTGCACACTCCAAGCTCAATGCTGTTGCGACCTAACGTCACTTGTATGCATTTATCGTGCATAAGCTTATATAAAGCTTAGAGGGTGGTGTAAGTGTGTGCGCAAGGTAAGTGTCAAGTATACAATATCAGAGCAATGCGAAAATATGCTGGTAAGTCCATAAATACCATCAGCCTTGTCCAGACTATGCGATGCAAAAACATAATAAGCCAATATCATATACTGAGGAAGTAATGTAGATCATCAATATAATGCGGAGACATAGTTAGCTAAATATCATATACTGAGGACACAATGCAATATGCAAATCCTGACGAGTCCACGAATATCGTCAGCCTCATTTAGGCCATATAGATGCAGAAACATAGCAACCTAAAATGCCATATACCGCGGATGTAATGAAATGTAGATCCTGGCAAGTCCATAATATCATTAACCTTATTCAGGCTATGCAATGTAGAAGCACGGTAAACCAAATGCTATATGCTGAGGATGCAATGCAATATACGGTGCGAATGAAATGACCAAGCTGGAGTGTGAAGTTGGGATGATAGTACGTAGTATTGCAGGCTATGAGGTCCATCACAAGGGACTTCTATCCAAACCAGTCTCATACCTAAATTTGGATAGCTAGACTCAATTTGGTAAACTCCTGATCTCAGATTGGTCGTGCGCCCCAACTGAAATCCTGGCCATTACGAAGGTACACATAACAAATTAGTTGCGCACCATTAGCCCGAGTGGATAGTAAATAAATGCATGAATAGTAAAATGATGAGTATGCAACTCTTGCTCAATAAGTCCACATATCAGTACCGTACATCTCTGGGATCATCACCAGAGTTTAGTACACTCTATGCTAGCTTGCCGCCCCATCAAGCGCACAACTGGGTAAGTGGAAGAGACCTCACTATCCACCTACCAATACCAGCCTGGCCCATCGATAGCGGACCCATTTATGAGCTGGTCAGACTCAGCCTAATATTGCCTACTCCCTCAGGTGAGTAAGGCCACACTCCCTCCTAACTGACCATGACATAGTGGAAGACGCGGCCTACTGGTATACGGCCCTTATGTGCTCATATATATCCACTCGGTCGAGACGTTAGGGCATCCCCTGGCCTCGGGGGTTTAGGATTTTCACCCATGGACATCTATCACGCCCGTGTGCTAGAACTAAACATTTTCGGTGTCCCATCTGGTCATCCATGACATGCCTGTGGAAGCCACAATCCTGATGTCGCTAGGACATACGGTGGTCATATCACAAAATGCGAGATGCATGACTCATACCATCCAGTCATGCATCAAACTTGCGCATACCGCGCGCTCATGTGGGGTAACTCCGTCTCTCAGGGAATCCCATAAACAATTAGCCCAATGGCACATGCTATGCTCAATTACTCCTCATAACAAGCATGTAAATGATGCATATGGGCATGTATTATGAAGTATACCAAGCATGATTATAATCACATACATCATAGTGTGCCGGTATAAGACGACCCATGGCCCGTATAGGTGAATGGGTGGTGTGTAATAATCACATACACATGGTGGGCCTCACACATACAATGAGCCTCACGCATATAATGGTCCTCACACATATGATGGGTCTCATACATCACAATTGGGTCTCATACAATCATAATGGGCATCATGCAATCACACAATAGGCCTCATACAATCACTATGGGCCTCGTATAATCGCAATGGGCCTCTCATGGTCACAATGGGCCTCATACAATCACAATAAGCCTCACATGGTCACAATGGGTCTCATACAATCACAATGGGCCTCATGCAATCACATAATGGGCCTCATACAATCACGATGGGCCTCATATAATCACAATAAGCCTCATATGGTCACAATGGGCCTCATGCAATCGCACAATGGGCCTCATACAATCATAATAGGCCTCACATGGTCACAATGGGCCTCATGCAATCACACAATGGACCTCATACAATCATGATGGGCCTCTTATAATCACAATAAGCCTCACATGGTCATAATGGGCCTCATAAAATCACAATGTTATGCTAATACATACTCAGTGCGTATACTAACATAGTCGTAATCAATAATCGGCCTATATATGGTATAGCTATAAAAGGACAACAGATCTTATCCATAACATGAGAATCAGTCATCAATAGTGGATATACCAAATCTAACACCACAGATTCTTCTACTTATAGCCAGAGGTGATGATGCATCCTCCTCATAACAAGGATGGGTCTAGATGGCCTACTTTTAGGCTTAAGAGTGGGTTTCCGAGTTTGAGTACTTCCGTTAACATCAATGGGGACCCAAAGAATTGGGATAGCCCAATAAGGCGAGATGGATCATACTAATAATAATAGGGGCCCATCAATATGGGTTAGCCCAATAAGAATAGATGGATCATGCAATTATCAATGGGGCCCAATGATTAGGGTCAACCCACTTAGAGAATGATGAGAATGGGCCTAACTAAGGCCTAAGGGAAGGTCACAATGTGGACATTTAACCATCATTGCCCATTAATATGGACATTTAACCAACATTGCTCCCAAGGAGTGGCCCGCATAGAGTCTAACATATAGTGGGGCCTATGGTCTCACATAAGGGCCTCATATACAACATAATAGGCCTCACACAAGAGCCCAATATACATCTCGATGGGCCGCATCTCAAGGGTCTCATATGCATTACAATGGGCCACATCACATGGGCTTATATACATGACAATGGACCTCCCTCAAGGGCCACTAATACATCACCATGTGCCTCATACAAGGGCCTCACATACATCATATTGGGCCACGTCCCATGGGCCTCGAATACATCATAATGGGCCACAACCTATGGGCCTCCAACATATCACAATAAGCCTTATATTTGGGCCTCAAATACATCATAATGGGCCTCATATCTGGGCCTCAAATATATCACATCAAGGTGGGACCCACACACTATATTTTCATTTTATTATATCTACACCCTACATCTAATCTTAGAGATTATTATAGAGCATTACCCAAAAACGAATAATATCAAAAGATCATCTGGACCATACCACAAATAGCAGTGGAGATAATGATTTTCCCTATTTAAAATTCACAGGGCCCACCATAACGTTTATTTTCCATCCAATCTGTTCATAAGGTCATAAAGGCCTGAATTAAGGGGAAAAACCACATTTCATATTGATTTAGAACCTCTGTGACCTCAAACGGTTTCAATGGTGGACGTTCAATCCTCCACTGATTTTTGTAGTGTGGTTCACCTGATAGGTGGTTTGGATATAACAACATATACATCAAGGTGGGTCCCACATGATCGGACCCTCAGAACTTACTAATGTCATTACAACGGCTATTGTTGTTGGCCATCCAAATGGATGGCCCAGAACTTGTTGTCGTTAAATACAGCAGTAGATTGCTGCTGGTGGAACTCGTATATGAATGGTTTGGATATAAAACATATACATCAAGGTGGGTCCCACATGATTGGACCCTCAGAACTTGCTAACGTCATTACAGCAGCTATTGCTGCTGGCCGTCCAGATGGATGGCTTAGAACTTGCTATCGTTAAATACAACAACAGATTCCTGTTGGTGGGACCCATATATGAACGGTTTGGATATAAAACATATACATCAAGGTGGGCCCTACCCGTCCAGCATATGGACGGTGTGGATAAACATAAATCATGGTGGGTCCACGTCCACGTCAGCGTGGCCCATCGCTGGACGATGTGCGGTATAACACATACCTCATATCATAACCACATAACTGTTGACGTTACTACAGCAGCTAATGCTGCTAGCCGTCCAGATGGACGACCCAGATATGAAAAACAAATGAACGACACAGAATGAAAAATATACATCATGCGGACCCACAAACTTGCTGACGTCAAATACAGCAGTTGTGTGCTGCTGGGGTCCCCCAAATGGATGGTTTGGATGTAACACATACATCATACGGGACCCATAGAGCTTACTGACGTCGTTGCAACAGCTATATAAGAGGTGGGGTCCATATAGATGGACGGTCTGGATTTAACATATGCCTCATGATCAGACCCAACTTGCTGACGTCAATACATCAACTATATAGCTGGTGTGTGGTAGACTAGCCAATCCGCTTTCCACGGTAGGTGAGTCCCACGTGGGGCCACTAGATATATAATATATATTTGTAGACACCCCACCCAGACTAATATCTTGAGAAAGCTAAGACAATCCGGGAACCATGATCATATCTTAAATCAAACCCTAATCCTAATTTAAACCCTAATCCGAACTGTAAACCAAAAAATCAGCCTAACCCTAACCTAAACCTCAGCCTAAACCCTAAACCCAGCCTAACTCCAGCTTAAACCCTAATCATAACCTAAGCCATCACGAGCCATCATTCAAGCCAAAGCATAGCCAAACCTTCACCCATAATCAATCCATTT
Source organism: Magnolia sinica (assembly GCF_029962835.1). Classification (NCBI taxonomy): domain Eukaryota; kingdom Viridiplantae; phylum Streptophyta; class Magnoliopsida; order Magnoliales; family Magnoliaceae; genus Magnolia; species Magnolia sinica. The sequence goes on from NC_080577.1 coordinate 87,310,635, forward strand.
TTTGAGGCACTTCAGGTCATGATCGAGCCAATTTTGAGCCATTTCAAGCCAAATATCCAAAACGGACTTTCTTCCTCTCTTAGGACCCAAAAAAGGGCCCACCGACCAAAGTTTGGGAGAAGTTGTACCCCGAGTGGTAATCCGACTACCACCTGCTCTCAAAAATTTATGCGGCTCTAGCTGGATGAGCTTCGGACCAAACCCAGCCCGGGCGGTAGCCTGACTACTGACAGCGGTAGTCCGACCACCTCCGCGCGCGAGATATGTGTATCCTCTGAGCAACAGCTGTCTTTCATCCCAAAGTCAACTTTCCTATAGATTTACCCCTCCAGCCTACCTTATTTACCATCCTACCAACCTCCAAGAGCCAATGAGAGTATGCTACATGGCATTCCGCTCCCCTCAACCAATCCCAAGTTGCCATGTCAGCATTTACCCCTCTCAAACCCAACAATAACCACATTACCATTGGAGAAGGCTATAAATAGCCCTCTCCTCTTCACATTTAAAACAACCACTTCTCATTTCCAAAATCCAAGTGAGGGAGAGAGAGAGAGGAGCTCCCAAGCCTCAAAGTTCAGATTTTTCAGCCACCCCTTAGCCTCCTCCCAACCTCCTCAACCCTAAGTCTAGCTTGGATTGATCATGGTGCAACCCATGTCTTAGCCTACTCAAGATCAAGCCAGAGATCTTTTTATTTTATATATAAGCATTCATCATGACATCTATTCCCTTCTCAACCCCCCTACTTCTCTAGATCTCTAGTGAACGTATGCTCTGTGATTTGCCATACACCGGATCTTATCATATCAGAAATTTCTAGTGATCTAGTCCAATTTTCTTTACCTTTTTACATAAGTATCATCACATCCGCTCTCTAGACGCATTGTTGGACGTATACTCTGTGGCTTGCCGAAAATCTCGGATCTCTTCGCATCAGAAATCCACGTGTGCCTAGTCCTATTTCGACTACATCATTCAACCCTTAAGATTTCATTACCACATTAAGTAGAGACCATACATTTGTACGGGCAGAGAGGGTGCCTAATACCTTCCCTCTTTGTAACTGAGGTCCCTTACTCAGAATCCCTGATCGCAGATCAGGAGTCAATCTAAGGTAGGAAAATCTCCAAATTTCTCCAACCTTACATATTCCGTGAGTTCTAGTCGATTGTGGGATTCTGAGATTAATTTGCTAGTGGCGACTCCAACATTCACAAATCAGCCTAATCACCCCCATCATGAATAGTAAGGAACCGAATCAACATGGACGCCGATTTCCAGCGTTCAAAGAATGGCGACTCCACTCGGGACATGCTAGAGCGCACTAGCTGAGACCCGACTCGAAAGCGTGTCGTATTCCAATCTCAAGGGATATTCATCATCGCATTCATATTAAACCAAAAAAATACATAACAATCATAAGACAAACAAACAAATAAAGTAAAAAACATCAATCTTTGGCTTATACTTGTTTGGGCTTCAATCTTAGCCATGACTACTCGACCCCATGCAGCTATGGCTACCTATGAAGAAGAGCCGGCAGCTCTGCCAGCTCTTGAAGCATTAGCATCGGTACCAGTACCAGCACTGACACTGACACCGGCACTGGCGCCAATACCTCTGGCAACTCCAACAGACTCACCAGCTACTGCAACCATGAATGAGGTGGCCCAAAGTCTCAAAGCAATGAAAGAGCTATTGCTTCACCTGGTACCAGACGCCATACCAAACATACAGACAACACAGCCTAGTGTGCAAAACAGCTCAATCCCACAAACTCTTTTTGCTTTCTCCCTCATTCCTCCAGTAAATCATGTTATCCCTCTTCTTATAGAATCAGCCCAACATATAAATGGGAGCAACCCTCCCACACATCTTCCTACTAATAGGAGATCTAATCAATTCCAAGGGGCAAAACCCATCTCGACCGGTCCCTCCGAAATTGAAGAGCTCCGAGAGCAATTGCAAGATATGCAGAAGAAGCTATGAAAGCAGCAGAGGGTGGATATCCCATCCACCAAGTTCAAGGATATTTGTCCCTTCCCTGATGCAATGATACCTCAAGACTTTGAGGCACCAAAATTCAGCAAATATGATGGTACAGGGTGTCCTATGAAATACTTAAGAACATTTTGTGGAGAGCTAAATACTGTGGCAGGTAATAACAGAGCGTTAATCTGTTTGTTTAAAAAATCCTTAAAAGGCGATGCGTTAGATTGGTACACATCATTAGACTACCATCAAATTAAAACTTGGGAACAACTTTCCCAAGCTTTCATTGATTGTTTTGTATACAATCTTAATGTAGCACCCAAAAGGGCAGATCTTGCTGCCCTAAGGCAAAGAAATGATGAGTCATTGTCAACTTACATTGGACGGTGGTGAGCCATGGCCACCAGAATGAAAATACCCATTGATGACGAGGAGCAAATCTACATGATCATTCACTCGACAAACCCGAGTATCTTTGGATATCTCATCATGTATCCATATGCTAACTTTACCCAATTCATCTGTGCCGGGGAACAAGTCAAAATCGGAATAAGGGCTGGGATAATCTCCTCTTAGTGGCCTCATCAGGCCTCCCCAGTACAACGGATAGTAGAAGGAATGTCTACTGGATACGAGAACTATCACGCCCCAAACTCAGAAACTGGGCTCACAAAATTCTTGATTGCTGAATCCGGTGCTGACAGCGTCCGTAGTACCCCATTCTCGGCTCCCAGCATATATACACTAGATTCTGATCCTGGAATCCTATAGGGAGGATTTTCCAATGTACATTTATCTCATAATAAGCATAACCACAAGATTACCAAAATCACAAAGGCAACATCCTCATCACATATCCACTAATATAATCGTTTGAGTACAATGCTGAAAGGGAAATACATAAATAGAAAATCAAGCTCCAGAAGACCGCTGCACGCTCCAAGCTCAATGCTGCTGCAACCTAACACCACCTGCACGCATCTATCGTGCATAAGCTTATAAAAAGCTTAGTGGGTGGTGAAAGTGTGTGCACAAGGTAAGTGCTAAGTAAGCAATATCAGAGTAATCAGAGTAAGCGGAAATATTAACAAGCCCATAAATCATACAATATTGGAAATATTGGCAAGTTCATAAATCATACGATGTCAGAGTAATGTGAAAACATGCTGATAGGCCCATAAGTACCATCAGCCTTATCCAGGCTATGCGATGTAAAAATATAATAAACCAATATCATATACTGATGAAGCAATGTAGGTCAGTTACGCAATGCGAAGACAGTAAGCCAAATACTATGTGTTGAGGACGCAATGCAATATGCGATGCGGAAGAAATGACTGAGCTTAAGTGTGAAGTCGGGATGATAGTACGTAGTATCGCAAGCTACGGGGTCACAAAGGACTTTTATCCAAACCAGTCTCCTACCTAATTTTATATAGTTAGACCTAATGTGGTAGACTCCTGATCTCAGGTTAGTCGCACGCCCAACTGAAATCCTGGCCATGCGAAGGTACACAACAATTAGTTGCGCACCACCAGCCCGAGTGGATAATGAATGAAATGAATGTATGAATATGCAACTCCTACTCAATAAGTCCACATATCAGTACGGTTCCTCTCTGGGATCATCACCAGGGCCTATTACACTCTACGTCAGTTTGTCGTCCCTATCCGAGCGCACAACTGGGTAAGTGGAAGAGACCTCACTATCCTCCTGCCAATATCGGGCCCTGCTCGTCGATAGCGGACCCATTCCTTAAGCTGGTCAAACTCAACTTAGACATTGCCTCCTCACTCAGGCGAGTAAGGTCACACCCCCTCTCAACTGACCACGACACAGTGGGAGACGCGACATACTGGTATACGGCCTTTATGCGCTCATATATATTCACTCGATCTCGACGTTGGGGCGTCTCCTGGGCACGGAGGTTTAGGGATTTTCACCAGGAACATCTATGGCGCCCGTTTGCTAGAACCAAACATTTTCAGTGTTCTATCTGGCCATCCACGATATCTTTGTGGAGGCTACGGCCCTGATGTCGCTAGGGCATATAGTAATCACAATACACAATGCAGGATGGATGAGTCATACAATCCATTCATGTATTAATCTTGCACATACTGTGCACTCATGTGAGATAACCTCCGCCTATCAGGGAGTCTCATAACAATCTACCCAATGACATATGCAATGATCAACCACATCTATAACAAACATACAGATGATGCGTATGGGCATATATCATGATGTTATGCTGTCACATACTCATAATTAGTATCAATAACCAGCAACAACAATCGGCCTCGACGATGTGGACATTTAACCAACATTGCCCCCAAGGAATGGCCCACATAGAGCCTAACATATAGTGGACCCATGACATCACACAAAGACCTAATATACAATACCATGGGCCTTACTCAAGGGCCAAATGTACACAACAGGTGGGCCCTGCTCATGGGCCTCAAGTACATGACATGTGCGCCCTACACATGGGTCTCGAATACATCAAATGGGTCATGCATCTGGGCCTAATACGTATCACAATGGGCCTTGCCCATAGGCCACGAATACATCACAATGGGCTTGCCCATGGGCCTCAACTACGGGTTACATATACATCATATAGGTCTCGACAATCGGCCTTGGCAATCGAAATCGGCCTCAACAATCGAAATCGGCCTCAACAATCCGAATTGACACTCGGAATCGGCCTTAATACTTGGCCTCGACAATCGGAATCGGCCTCGATACTCGGCCTCGACAATCAGAATCGACCTCAACAATCGGCACCAACGATTAGCATCAGCAATCGTCACCAATAATTAACATATAAACAAGGCGGGATCCATAGATGGACAGTGGATCACCCATAATAAAAAGATTGGCCCTCAGTCGTGGTTATATCAAATCTGATAGCGCAAAACTATCCATCTATGACGAATGAGGCCCACTTATCTGGGTTAGCCCACAAGAGGATTACGAAAATGGGCCTAACAAGGCCTAAGGGAAGGTCACAATGTGGACATCCAACCATCATTGCCCATCAATGTGGACATCTAACCAACATTACTCCCAAGGAGTGGCCCACATAGAGATAAACATATAGTGGGCCCATGGCCTCACACAAGGGTCTAATATACAATATCATGGGTCTCATACAAGGGTTACATACACATCACTATGGGCCGCATCACATGGGCCTCGAATACATCACAATGGGCCTCGCTCATGGGTTTCGTATACAACAGGTGGGCTGCACATCAAGTGGGTCGCATTAATGGGCCGCACTAATGGGCCACAAGTATATCAAAGTGGGCCTCATCATATAAGCCTCACATGCATCACATTAGTCCTCACACAAGGCCATATGTAACATCATAATGGTCCCCATATACGGGCAGCATGTACATTATAATGGACCATATCCCATAGGCCCTGAACACATTGTAATGGGTCACATCCCATGGGCCTTACATAATATCGGGCCTTACCGTCTGAGCCGGAAATACATCACAATGGGCCACAACCCATGGGCCCTAATACTCAATGGGTGGGCCCTACACATGGACCTAATATACATCACAGGTGGGCCCTGCACATGGGCCTAATATACATCACAGGTGGGCTCCGCACATGGGCTTAATATACATCATAGGTGGGCCCTGCACATGGGCCTCATACACAATGAGTTGGGCCTACCAATGGGCCCTAGGGAGAGTGACAATGCGGACATTTAACCAACATTTATCTTACAATGTGGACGTCAAACCATCATTGCTACCAAGGCACGACCGACCATAAATATCATCACACAAACCATGGTGGAATCACACATTGCAATGAGCCTTATGTACATCCCACTGGGCCTCGGCCCATGGGCTTCAAATACATCAAATGAGTTGTAACACATGGGCCTCATATGTATCAAGATGGGCCTCAACGGATGGCCATAACTACATCAAGATGGGCCTCCTTAAATGGGCCTTATATATATCAAGGTGGGCCTCAACAACGGGCCACAAATACATTAAGGTGAGCCTAATCACATGGGCCGAATCAAATGGGCCAAGTCGAATGGGCCAAGACGAATGGGCCGAGCCCAACTCATCTATTTTAGAAAACCAAAATATATATATATAAGAAATGAATTATATCAAAAGATCAACTGGAGCATATCATAGATAGCAGTGGAAATAATGATTTTCACCGTCATAAAAATCCCAGGGCCCACCATCAAGTTCATTTTCCATCTAGTCTGTTAGTGAGGTCACAAGGACCTAGTTGGGAGGGAAAACAAATATTAATTTAACCCAAAACTGTCGGGGTCCAAAGGATTAAAATGGTAGGCGTTCATCTCTCCACTGATTTCTATGGTGTGGCCCACCTGATAAATCTTCCTCATTCTTTAGCTCATGCCATAAAATGAGCTTCAAAATGGATGGACGGTTTGGATGCAACACATGCATCAGTGAGACCCACAGAACTTGCTACAACATCACAAGAGTGGGTCCCACCGAACTTACTAACGTCAATACATCAGCAATATTGCTGGTGTGAGGCACTCCAGCTAATCTGCTCCCACCGTCCATGGATTGGACGGTGAGGATACAACGCATCCATCAATGTGAGGTCCAGATAAATGGACGGCGAGATGTAACACATACCTTATAATCAGTCCACGGATGGACGATTAGATAAAACTCATACCTCATGGTGGGGTCCACACGTGTGGCCCACCAGAAAAAAGGATGGGCGGTTGGACTATAACACAAACCTCATGACCGTACCCACAGAACTACTGACGTCCACCAGCAGCCATATAAGTGGGATCCCATGCTGGCAAAATAGGTGGATGGCCTAGATCAAAACACATTAAAGGTGGGTCCACCACATGAATCGTCTAGATGGACGGCTAGACATGTAAGTCAAGGTGGGGCCTCACACGTGTGGGTGTAAGGCATCCATCAGGGTGGGCCCCACATCCGTGTATATGGACGGGCAGTGTGGATTTTTCCACCTATAATAGCAACAAAGCAGGCTGTTGGCCAGCGTATGTCAGCCAATCTGTTTCCATTCAACAGGTGGGTCCCATGTGGGGCCCACCATAACATTTATCTGTCGTCCAATCTATTGAAAACGGTACACGGACCCAGATGAAAAGAAAAAAAAATAAATTTCAACTTGATCCAAGGCTTCTGTGAGAACCCAAAAAGGGTTTCAATGGCGGCCGCTCAATCCCACTGTTTCCTACCGTGTGGGCCACTTGAGTTTCGGATGAGGCTGATTTTTGGGGTGGCCCACTGCCCTAAAAGGGCCTACCAAATGTACGGTGTGGATTTCCAAACCACATTATGGTGGGGCCCACGGTTGGGACTGTGTCCCTGCCTGACCATTCGCCCGTCAGTGCAGCAGCCCCTGCACATGTTCTGGCAGCACTACTGTGCTTTTCTTTTTTTGGAAAAATGTTTTCCTGTGGTTTTTCACAGGTGGGGCCCGCATTAGGAGGATCCGCTCCAGCCATTGGATCCTACGGCTCATAGCAGGATAAATGAGCCCAATATTTGACATATTTCGGTGTGTAAAAACATCAAGTAGTTTTTCAACGGTAAAAATCACAGTTTTCTATGTTATGGCCAGCCAGAAGTTCAGATCAGTTTCATTTTTCGGCTCAACGCCTAAAGTGAGTTGGGGAATAGGATGGACAGCTTATATTGAACCCATACTTCAAGGTGGGGCCTATATGAGTGGCCCACTCAAATAGCTTAAAATTTATTTTTATTTTTATTATTCTTTTTTTTAGTACACCCTATCGGTTCATACGTCCAGCGTCATCTAGGTGGGCCTCACGTGGACATGGCCCACCTGATTTGTATCAATATGATATTTGTGTTTTCCCAACATCAAAGGTAGGGCGCTTAGATGGCCATGGGGTCCACTTGATGGATGGTTTGGACACCACATACACTCATCTTGTGGGCCACAAAATAAATAAAGGAAGGAGAGAGAGAGAGAGAGAGAGAGAGAGAGAGAGAGAGAGAGACACCCACCTTTCTTGCTTCTTCTTGGATCAATGGTAAGCTAAGCTCCTTGGCTACCACTTTGATGGAGGATGATGGTGATTAGATGGTGGAGATGGGAGTAAGGAAGGTGGGCCACACTAGCTACTCCTCTTGGAAGCCATGGACGTGGGTTGCTTGGAGAGAGGAGCTTGAAAAATGAGAGAGAGAGAGAGAGAGAGAGAGAGAGAGAGAGAGAGAGATGAGAGAGAGAGGTGTAAGAGAAGTGATGGGAGAGAGGATGGTGAGGTGATGGGAAAGTTGACTTTTGAGATTGCTTTTTGTACTTGGGAATGGGGAGAGTAATGAGTTGAGTAATGGGTGTACTCTTGACAAGTGAGGTGATTGATGTGATAGATTCTCTCGGGATTTGCAGCGCGCGGTGTTTTTCTCAAACTGAATGCGGGCCCACATCTCTTGGGCAGGGTACCGTATCGGCGTGCAAGACGCGGCATTGAAACCGCGGCGACAGCGTGGTCGCATTGGTACAAGTCTCGGGTCGAGCCGACTTAGATATATGGGACACCTCTCAGGGTCAAGCGCAAATGCCGATAACCGATCGCGGGTCTCCGGAATTCAACCGGGATGACCGCGGAAGCCTACGAAATAGTACGGGTTAGGATACGGGTCTTACAAGAACTGTAACAGAAGTGTTCCTGACCTCTATCCAACAGAAGAAGACAATCTTGTCGCCTCTGCCAAGGCGCTCAATTCGCCCCTCAAGAGGGACAATGGCAACAACAACAGCAACAACCTAAGGAAAATGCGCAAAACCCGTAGAAGCAAGTAATGCTGGACAGGAAGTTCACTCCTTTGGCACAAACATACAGTCAGATCATGACAATGTTGGTGTAAAAGTAACTTTTGACACCACTCCAACCTTGACTTCTGCCAAATCCCCTACCCGCAGGCTATAATGAAAATGAGTATTGCGCATATCATTAGTCTCCTGACCATCTAATTGACCGCTATTTCACCTTTAAACACGTGGTCCAAGATTTGATCGAAAGCCAGAAGATTGCGATCACCCCGCAGGCTAACACTACGGCTCAGGCCAACATCCTCCAGAATTCTCTGACATCGTATCAAGTATGCCCCATCTCATCAGGAACCCCTACTAACAATATCAGTCAAGGAGAGCCACTCCCAGTCAATCCAGTCCAATGCATCCATTCAATCACTGCCAGCTCAACAACAATACTCCCAAGGTTACAAGGGGCACACCCTGCCAATCTAGTCTCTTCACTTTTAAATATACAAGGGGCATCTCCATCCAGTCCAATCTTCATGCCCCTAAGTCTACAGGAGCCACCACCGATCAATCCAGTCCATACATCCTTTGTCTCATAAGGGGCACCACCTGCCTATCTGGCCCCTACTCCAACCCTCATGATCCAAGAAAAAGCTCCTTTTCCCAATCAACATACCGCATGCCCTAGCAAAATCAGGGCCCAACTTCAATCATGTGGTAACTTTTCAAGAAGGACATTCTAATACTCAAAGCAATTTTCCTAGCTCTACTCAGTCTTCAATCCTTCAAGAGAAGAGTCTAAGACGAGTGGTTCCCGCCTCCCGGAGAAAGGTCGAGGAAGATATTAACGTCGAGATCTTGATTAGCCCCAAAGCATCAACCATCACTTTTAAGGTCTTTAACATCACAGCTTCATTTCATCTCCTCCCTGATCGGTCTAAGATCCATAGAGTCAATGCTTTCTTTTCGACTCTTCACCAAAATGCCAAGTATATGTTCAGAGACAAGGCGCTGGTCATTCTGGATGATCCCAAACAAAACTTTCTGATAAAAGTAGTCAACCATCAAGAGCTAGATATCCCGATCATAGACATACAATGCTTCAATGATGATATCCCATACCATAGTCTCAAGTTCGAGACTGTGAATCGCATGCCTCTTGCATATCCCATCGAACCAGACTATGTCTTTCCTTCAGTCGGGCACCAACATTTTATTATCAGCTCGAATATCAAGAAAATGTAGGCATGACAGGATTGAGATATCAGCCTCCTAAGGGTGAGGTACCAAAGAACAAATGGACCGAAGGAGGGAAAAGTCGGTAAGGGGAGGATGATCCCTTCATTCGCACATCAATCAAATCCATCAAAGAAGGGATCATCTATCCAGTTGGCAGGCTAAGATCCACTGTGAAGGATCAAATGAGTAGAATGAACCTAAGTAAGTTATTTGAAAATGACTCAGGTAAGGGGCAAAAATTGCCCCTGACTGACTAGATCACAGTCTGGTTCCTATCTGAGCTGAAAGAATTCAAAGGCTCACAATGCATCGGGAATGAGTTGAGAAAAGCGACATCCAACACCAACTCAAAGCCCAATCTTGAATTCATTACGATGTTTGGACACAACAGTGAGAGCCCACCTATTGATCTGTCTGGCCATGCCTCCTGAGGGGAGGGAGTGCAGGGCGATAGTTAGTTTGCAATCCCCAGGACGATACAATAAAAGAAAATAATGTTTGGCTCTTCGAGCCGAATCAGGCAATCCTTGGTTCACATCACTGTCTTTCTCAACAAAAAAAAAAAAAAACGAAAAAATCAGAAAATTCTCAAAAAGCTAAAAACACTGGATATTTGCGAAGCACCAAAAAAATCATATACTTGTTAAAATCTTTTTTAAAAAAATTCAAAAAATTCCTACAAGCCAAAAACACTAGATATTTCCAAAATGCCAAAAAATTCAAATACTTGTCAAAATAAATTTTAAAAAAAATCAAAAATTTCTCAAAACACAAAAACAGTAAAAAAAATTTCAAAACTCACAAGCAATAATGTGCGAAATGCGTCTATTACAATACCCAAGTTTGAAGTTGACTCATATGATTTCGATCTGGAGTTAGACTTCAAACTTGTGGGTTTGAATGAAGCCTAAGATGTGGAAAATGATGATTCGACTCTCGAGCTAGAGGATTCCCTCCGAAAGTTCGAAGCAAAAGCCAATGAAATTGTGAACTTGGGAGCCCCTGAGCTCCCTAGAAAAGTACGCATCAAGAGATCCTTACCTCTTGAATATAAGCAGATAATGACAGAATTCCTGAGGCCCGGGTCTATTTAACTTTGGGTTCTCCTATGAAGCCTTACTCAGATCAAATGCAAAACTAATCATGCACCATCTACTATGAAGCCTGAAGTCAAGCCCATCAAACAAAGCTGTCAAGATCATGTCTAAAGTCTACATTGGAGTCCACAACTTGCACATAAAGGAACGTGCAATGTCCAAGAACTTGTGATGAACGATGGAGATACGTTATTGCAGCATGTCAGGAAGTGCTTCAAGTATTCAAAGCTTGCATAATGGATCCATGTGCATGCTTCGAGTCATTATAACCTGGCAACACCCTAACCCCTCTTCATTATGGAGTGTGGATATCATCAAAAGAATGAGCCCAAAGGCATCTAATGGTCATGGATACATTCTCGTAGTAGGCAAAAGCGGGCGTCGACAACATCCTACATCATCAGTATGAGCAAAAAAAGGAAGTCAAGGAAAATGATCGGTAGTAATATCGATACAACCAACTACATCTTGCAGACATAAAGCGCATAGTGATCGCTAGGACCAATGATAAGTAAGTCTCAAAAAAAGGTTAACAACATAGTAATAATGCATATCTTATCATTGCGCCTACTAGATCCAAGGGGCAAGTCCAAGCCATCCTAGGATGATCTGATAATCGCTCGCGAAGTTCTTCCGGGAGGTGCCCTTTTGTCTCATTATCATTAGGGGCAATGATCTTCTAGAGCCCATTAACGCCGACAAAATGGGTAATCTTACTTGACTATGTCAACAACTACAATCGAAAAGCTGAAGTCAAACAACAAGAGGTTAGCATCCTGAGGTACATTCCATCATCATTCCTTCCTTCCAATAAGTATTTCAAAAAAAATAAAGGGTAAAAAAAAGACAAAAAAATGGACGAATAAAGCGCACAGTCTAAAAAAAGAAGAAAAAAAGAGAAAAGAAGAGTCGAATCCAATGAGTGAGAACACAAGTCACCAACCCATTTTTCCTTAGCATAGTTTAACCCAATGTCAACAGCTTCACGATCGTGATTGAAGAAAAAGTCAAGCAGCTCACCAGTCGGCCGACAATGAATGAAGTCTAGCCTCCCGCCTCTGTACAAGAAAAAGAGAAATCAAAAGAAAAGTAACGTGCCTAAGCAAAACGGGTAAGGCGAAAACCCGAAAGGGCGCCTCGAGTAAAAACAACGGGCATATAGCGGACTTGTTGAAAACCTAAAAAGGCACCAAGGGTAAAAAGAGTACAACTGCCAATGGGTAGGCAAGAACAAAAACTCGAGATGTGGTGAAAACCTAAAAGGGCGCCATGGGCAAAAATGACGAGAAAGTCAATCATGGTGAAAACCTGAAAAGGCGCTACGGGCAAAAATGGCTAGAAAAGAAAAAGAAAACAAAAAATGAAGGAACAGTAGAAGCCAAGGCAACAAGCAAAGTGAAGAAGCACAAGGTAAAGATAAGTTCTGGATCAGAATTCTGTTAGACTCTACCCAAATCCAAGGGGCATGATCCTAGTATGCGCTACTCTCAGGGAATCAGGATCCCTCGTAAACAACTCAGAATATCGGATTCGACATGGGCTAAGTTCAGTATTCTGATTCCACCATCCAGGCACAAGTTCAAACGCAAGTAAACACTGACAAGATATGGCACAAACAAAATTTTCATTCATTTTAAAAAGTTTTTTTTATACATTGTTTTCCTTTCTTTACAAAACAAAAACAAAAGCATCCATACATATACAGGACAAGCAGCTAGCGAGGTCAAGGATCACAAGGTAGGCCTCTATCCTATCCCTCATATATCGACAACCTTTGCCTAAGTCTCTCTACCTCCATGCGCAGGTAGAAGACCTCATCTCTCTCCAAGTAGCACGATGCGATCATGCTCTCACCGTATTGTCAACCCACCGCTAGACGACGAGACGTATCCTCACAGGTAGGGTGAAATATCGAAAGCTCAGACATGAGATGGCCATGTGTGGCTAACAAGAACGACATATCAACAGAAAAAAGGGCAACCAAAAAGGCGACATCGGGCAACTGAAGTTCTATATATACGGAAGATTTGTACAACTGATGATACTCATCGCCAGGTATGTAATCATCTATATCCTTCCGACCAAGTTGAAGCCCCAGAGGCCCACAAATTCAAAGCCCCAGAGGCCCACAATTCAAATCCTCAACAGCCCACATTTCAAAGCCCCAGAGGTATTTCAAACCCACAAGGTCCACAAGTTCAAAGCCCACAAGGCCCATTATCCAAAAGACCATTTAAGGGCCCATCTCAAGGCCCACCTCAAGAATCCTAAAGTCCAAGCTCATTGTCCAAAAGTCATGGTTAAAGCCCTGCTAATTCATTAGTGGAGGCCATCTGGCTATTCGATCCAGACTGTACAATAAAAATCGGATGGCAACGCCCTCCCACGAGATCGGACGGATATTACAAAACCCTAAAAATATTTTAAATAAAAATCGTTAGCCCCACCAACTCATCAGTGGAGGCAACGTGATTGTTTACTTAATTTACGCAAATAAAAACCGAACACGCCCACCCGCCAGATCGAACGGATATTTTTCAAAAAAATCCAAAAATATTTTCAAACAAAATCCCCAAGGAGTCTAGTTCCAAGGAGGATAATTTTTTTTAAAAAAATTTCAAAAAACGCACGCGACACACAGTACATTAAGGAATCTTCTATATTCTCCAGTTGTGGTCAGTGCAAATAGCGAAATAAGATTCAATCCCTTCCGGTTTCCCCGGAGGATGATCGAATCCGTACATGATACAAGTACGGTTAGCCCGATGTCTATATCTGGACAGTTGTACAGATGCGAGTAAAAAACGTATGCGTGTACTCGCATGAGTGGCATGGTTTTGGTTGTGTTTGAGGGTTCTACAAGGTCGACGGTTTGGATCGGTTCTAGGTGGCCCACTGCATACACATGTGCGTGGGTCTTTGCAAACACTTGAGTTTAGGTCATTTTCGAGGGGCACACACGATGGATAACTCCGATCATCTTGATGATCAATCATGATGGCCCACCGATCCAACGCAAGGACGACCCTTTTTCAAATAGCCCGTAGGCGGGAACCGAGAAAGGAGGGAGAGAATTCTCCTTTTCGAGAATCTATCGGGTCAGACGCAGTTTGACCCGACTCTACTTCTAGCGCACGGCAGGTGCACACACCCTCGGTGCATGCACACCACTGATGTGGGATCCACTGTGACGTTGGACAAAATCCACTCCATCCATTCTCTCTAGAGTCCCAAATCAGGGTCTCAGACCACAATCAGGCTGATCTAAGATTCAGGTGGGCCCCACAGATGGGTTTGGGTTCTGTTTGTCGATTCCCGTCAACCTGACGATCGGATAGCCATTACACTTGTCCTACGAGTTTCCTAAGGGTCCCTGGTCCAGTTTAAATGAGAATCATTGGTAAACTTTGTGGTTAAATGCCTTAATTGGGATGGTTAAGTAATGTTTTTAATGGAATTCTAATGTGTGAAGATTGTGGTGGTTTCGTGATTAAATTCTTGGGCTTAAGGTGGATTACGTAGATACGTGGGCCACGGTATGATTTAATTAAGATCCATAGTAGTTAGTTACAAGTTTTTGAAATTCGATGGTCTGATTGGTTTCAAATTGTTGATCCACATCATCCGTTCTCCTTGGAGGCCTTGATCAGGGCCTCACAACTCGATTTGCATGATGAAACAATATTTCCTAACGAACTAACGATTGGATCTCCTATGATTTCAATCCATTTTAATCCATTCAGTTTCGGGATCCTCATCAGGATCTCTGACCAAAACCAAGGATATCCAAAGCTTAGGTGGGCCTCACTACATGATTCTTGGTCCTATTAAGGGGTTTCTATCGACTTGATGATCAGATAATCTCTAGATTGGCTCTTCGAGGTTCATATAGGGTCCTAGTCCATTTTAGAGGAAGCTTAACGATCAGTGGGGTTTTATATTTAAATCCTGCAATCGATGATGAATGGTTTAATTTGTTTGATTTTTGTTAATCCTTACGTACTTGATGGCTAGATTGTTCTCAAACCTGAAGTAGAATGGTCTTAGGGGCCTACAGTGATTTCTTTAGGAATCCAACTTATCCATTGGGTCCAATAATTCATGATCACTTACTCGTTTGATAGTGAGGTAGATTAATAGCTTAGCTGAACAACTCTCATATTAGAGTGTTTACTAATAATCCTGGATAACCTAAATGTCGGATCAATTTTAAAGATGACGGTTGATGATTCCGAGGGTTTTTAGCGTAGTTTAGGATAACATTTGATTAAATTACATTACACGTGTTGAAAAGTGGGGCGTTTCAAATCCACGCTCCCAAACAGCCCCAGGAACCGGGCCCGAACACGGCAAGACCCAAACCCGGTGAGGGCGGTTACAAGTACCAGGTCCTGACGGGAACCCGAGCCGCTGGCAGTTCACATTAAGCATCATACGCTGCCTGAGTGTCCAATAACTCCCGTTCCAAATAGCCTGTCTCCAAGCGGCGCCCTGTTTTCAACCTATCCCCCACAAGCCCTGCAACGAATTCTACTTCGATCTCAGACGGAAAAATCACAGAAGCTGCTCTTGTAAGGAAGAGAGAATTCAATGGCTCCGAAGGCCAAAGAGAAGCCAAAACAGTCGCCTTCTCCTCAATCTCAGCCGTCCACTTCTCTCGAAGACCTCTTCTCCACCCTCAATGGCCACATCCAGAAATCCGAATACGATAAGGCCGTTAAAGTCTCAGATCAAGGTCATCTCGTTTCCTCTAACATCTCATCATTACTCTTTTTTTTTTCTCTGAAGAGGATTCCATAAATGAATTTTGCAGTGCTTGTGATTGCTCCTGGCGACGAGGACGCCTTGCGGTGCAAGGTTGTTGCACTGATCAAGTCCGAGAGCATCGATCAGGCTCTTTCGTTGATTCAAGCATGCGAAGGGCTCTCGATCGATCTCAGATTCTACAAGGTCTTCTGTTTTGATTCCACCTATTCTCTATTTGCCACATTTTGTTTGTTTTTGTAATCTGGAAATTCAGGGCATGTTTGGATGTCTGCGTAAATCCTAATTGAGCCGGAGTCATATCTTTTTCTTTGAATTAGATTAGAAAAATCAATTTAATTTTTATTTTTTCTGCGTGGGCATGTTTTTTCATACTTAGAACTAGAAAAAGGGCATGTCCTCCTGAAGTCTCATGCAGCATTGTTTCATTCCCCATTTGGACCGAGAACATCTGGTCTGCTTGGGTGTCAGATCTGCCCAAATGCCTATGTAAAGTATAAGAGTCAACTCATTTTCTTGATAGCGGGGGAAATTTCATCATTTTGATCAGATTATCAAGTTCACTGCAACACATTCGCTGAAATTATTCAAAGTGAACTAGAAAGCATGGCTGGAAAGAATTTTTTGAGTTTCAAATCCTGTATGTGAAATGTTTGTGTTGATTCAGCTCGGTAGTTGATGGTATACTCAATAACAGATTCTACTGAGTCCTGTCTTTGGTATATTTTCTTGCATCATCTGTCATGGACACGAGCTCTTAGGCCTATTTGATGTCACACATTTCAATTCCAGTTTAGGCAATTTATGTGTGTATAGCTTTTTGAGGGGTATTGGAAGTTGTGGTTAGTTGTCCTGCATCATTGGGTCTGAAATAAGCGTCTAGAAATTAGAAATTGACTGTGCAAGCATCCAAAGATTAATTTACCTCTTGAAAAGAAAGGGGTGTAAGGAGAAATAAACAAGGTCCGATGAGGAAAACTAGGACACGGGGTGAAAGATCGGTAACTAGAAGACAGAGACAAAGAAGGTGACGAGTGCAGTCACTTACGCGATTGGGGACAGAAAGCTTGGGACTATTCCTTTCCTAAGAAGAGAAAGAAGTGTCAACTCGAGGATCTGCAAGAAAAGAATCAAAGAGATCCGTTTTCTTGAGTTGTACAGTTGCCAATTGCTTTCTATTCTGATGCCCACCCAAAGTATATAATAGTTTCAGATTACGTTAACAGGGATTTGTCATTTGTCTCTGAAAGGACGGCCAACACTATCATCTTTGCTGAAGTTTGAGAATCTTTTCTCAAGAGTATTTGCTGATGGAATATATATATATATGGAAAAGGTACTATGCGCTCAACCTCACAAGACCGTCCCATGAGGTCGAGTTGTGTGCGCCCCACCGTGATGCGTTTCAAACATCTACCCCATCAGTCAGATGCACCATTCCATCGTGGGCTTAGGTCTCAAAAATCAAGTCAATCCGTGACTTGTGTGGGCCACACCACATATAGAAGTGGGGAGGGGCTGTGCACCATTAAAATATTCATAATCATTTTTTGGGCCCACCGAGATATGGTTTGCAAATCCAGCCCATCCATTATGTGTGTCCCACTTGGATGAGGGTTCAAACCAAGTTTCAGCAGCATTCAAAACTCAGGTGGGCCCCACCAAGTGCTTTTATATGTTTTTGGCATGTCTTCACATGATTTTAGATGGTATGGCCCACCTGAGTTCTGTATACGGCTGATTTTTGGGATATCCCATAATTTAGAGGGGACCCATCAAATGCACGGTGTTGATGGTCGACACGCATCACGGTGGGGCCCACACAGCTCGACCTCACGGGAGCTTATCATGAGGTCGAGCGCATAGTACCTTTTCCCATATATATATATATATATATTTCCCAATAAGAATAATTCCTTGTTTTATCAAAGAAAGAAGGATAATATCCATGTAAAGTGCATTGTTTGGGGCAAGGATTTGGGTGGGGTTGTATAGCTTCCTATTCCCTTTCTTTTTCTTTTTGTTCCTTTTTGGTGTTTGCCTCAATAAATTCTTTTTTATCTCTCTCTCTCTCTCTCTCTCTCTCTCTCTCTCAAAATAAAAATAAAAAAAATCCATGTAAAGAACAAAGAGATTGGTAGGAACAAAGAATGCAATTTTGGGTTTAAAATGGCAAGTAGAAATATTCTATTGGATCCATCTCTTCTGGCAGTGTGATGTTGATTTGGAAGGGTAAAATTAATTGGGGATTTATAAATAATTTATATATGGTAGCCCAGGTGTTTGAAACTTTCTGTGACAAGGTTATCTCTTGTGCCTTAGTGTGCAAGGAGTTTGTAAGAGTATCTAGTCATGCTCTTTACAGAGGTTGGAGGATATCGAGAAGACAAGGCATACTCCTGCTTCTCGCATGGTCTAGGATCCTCCTATTAGTATGTGGAATCTTAACTTCTATAGTAGCTCTATGGGAAATCCTAGTTTCACATTGGCTGCTGGGTTACAACTTTTGCGATGAGAATGAAAGAACTTATTTGGTTACATGTTCAACCCTCAATAATTGAGCGTGATTATGCTAATGTCATTAATTGGGCAGAAGGATATCAATGGAGATTGTCAGAAGAGTGGAGGAAATCATAAAATTGATGGGGACTCTTAGAATTCTTCATTCAAACATGTAGGGAAGGAATTGATGTAGCAGATGGGTTGGTCAAGATGGGTTCTTATCTCTGATCACTTTTGATTGGAGATTCCCTCCCTTGTAATTTGTTGTGCTTTCTTAACATAATTCTTAGCTAAGCCTTAAAAAAATGTTCGTTCTCGGAACATACTCTTTTAAGTTCACCAAGTCATTTGAGCCTTCGTCGGGATGGGATCTCATCTCCATTCACTTTTGATCGGAGATTCTCTCCATCTGTTGTAATTTTCTATTCTTTCGACTTAAAATCAAGGTGTTCCATAATGGCCGTTACCGTTATGATACGGGCTTTAATGGTTGTTATGGCATTTTTTTTATTTGTTTGAAAAATAATGTTTCAGGACTGTTATGGGGCCATTATAGGCAGTTTTTTTTTTTTTTTGTAACTGCCGTTACAGCCCCATAACGCGTAACGGTAACATCCATTATGGTCGTTACGTAACCGTTTTTGTATACCATGCTAAATGTTCGTTCTAGGAGCATACTTTTTTAAAGTTTACTGAGTCATTGGTGCCATCATCATGGGCTTTCGAGAAAAGGATCAAACATAGAGCTGTAGGAACCACCTACTTGGCACCCATCAAGGATTTCATTAATGAACTATGGAAGATGAAGGTGTCCGTCCGTGTCGTTTTAAGAAACCTTGTACCATTCTAGTGTAGAAGACTGTTATCCCAGAATCATAGAACTCATAACAGCTACACTGCTGTCTTGGCATGGCAATAATGTTTTACATGTTGAAGGTTAGTTGAAATGGATAATAAACCCTGAAATGTTTGGGGACACTAGTAGTGAACCTTTTTACCAAGCCGCTAGTTACTACAGGTTCCTTGGGCCAACCATAACTATTTCCACAATTATCCCATTCTACATATTGTTCGAGCACCCCGGGTCACACATGATAAGGTCCACTATTCACCACATGGTCCATCTTCTTGCCCATCAAGACAAAATTTGAACCTTACATTATTCAGTTCTTCCCTCCATCGTCATCTTTTTTCCAAAAGAATCACGAGTCCTTTGCCTCCTTACTGAACACTGGGGATTGTTGAATCGAGGGATTGACCTCCTAGGAGTATTGGATGAATCCGAGAAAATTCCTTAATAACCTAGCTCAGTATCCCTCTCTTTGCGGTTAAGGTAATTACTTTAGGCATGGCCAGCTCCCATAGTGTGACAACATATCCACTTGAATCCTTTCAAGTTCCAACTTCCAACAAAAGACTTTTAGTATATGATAATCGGTAGGGATATTGCTCAGTGAGCCTCACCAGTCACCACTCCCCCAATCAACTACCAGAAGTGGTAAGGTAGGGCTATGGAGCCTTCTAACTTGTCTGACATTTCCTCCTTTTTCCTCCTTTTTAGCCATTGGATGTCATAACTATGATCAATCAAAATCAATGCACTTGTCCATGTGGACATCCCTGTTGTTACCCACCACTTCATCTGCTCTGGCTCCTACCTATAGAGTAGGCTGGTACGATTGTTCGAAATATCCCTGATAAATATAGAGAAAACGCATGTAAGTTGGCAAATCAACTGATACTCGTCTCTATTGACAGATCTTGATACACTATATGAGACCGTATCGCTGGCTAATGCGTATAATGGGTGCATTGGCCCTTATTGGCTCGGAGCCTTTTTACACCCCTGAATTTGGCCAACACACATTACTGTGTCATTTTTAGTTTTTTTTTTTTCAACATATTTATTTATTTTGTTCATTTGACATTGGAGGAAGGATAGGCTGGGGTTTCTACCCATATTTATGCCTATTTTTGAAGATTAAAACACAAGATTCAAGGGTGATACAAGGAACCAAATTTAGGCGGACCATTTTTGGAAAGAATGAAAAGTAGATAAAGCATTATTCTTGCCCCTAATGTAGGGGCGTTTTCACACAGGGCTCGAGTGGGGTTGCCTGTGGGATGCAGGGGCACACTTGAGTTGGGCGGCCCATGTGAGGTGGTACCCATGTGATTTGGGGCCCACGAGGGGGGTTCGATCGAGGTCCTAACCCATGTAATGTGGGGTCTGGGCTATGAGATAAAGGGATTGATTCGCCATGCTCTGACAATTTGAGCTTTTAGAGCAAGTGGTTAATTGTCCTGCATCACCCCCACCCCCCTTTATCTCTCTCTCTCTCTCTCTCTCTCTCTTTTGTTTTTTCAACTTAAATGGGCCATAATCAACCAAGTCATGCTTGATTTTGTGTTCCATTACTGCTTTGGTTGGTTTTCCATAATTCCCATGCTTTATCCTTTTTTTTTTAATACTGATTTTTGACAAATTTTTGCTTATCTTTTGTTTTAGGTCATACATCATTTGGATGCTTGTACTCTTGATCTATGTTGCAATAAGAAAACAGTTGATTTGGGCAATTTTTGAGCATTTTTTGACACTTTGTCCATCTTTGGTTGGTTTTCCATATTTCCCACGCTTTATCCTATTTTATACTGATTTTTGACAAATGGTTGCTTATCTTTTGTTTTAGGTCATACATCATTTGGATGCTTGTACTCTTGATCTATGTTGCAATAAGAAAACGGTTGATTTGGGCAATTTTTGAGCATTTTCTGACACTTTGTCCATCTTCAGTTGGTTTTCCATATTTCCCATGCTTTATCCTATTTTATACTGATTTTTGACAAATGTTTGATTATCTTTTGTTTTAGGTCATACATCATTTGGATGCTTGTACTCTTGATCTATGTTGCAATAAGAAAACAGTTGATTTGGCCAACTTTTGAGCATTTTCTGACACTTTGTCCATCTTTGGAAGCTGTTTGCTATTCAACTGATATATTTTTTTTAAAATTTAAAATTTTATTTTTTATTTTTTTTGGGGGAAAGGGAACTATTTCAAACCTAGATCTACTCATGTATGAGATCAATCGTACATATTTTGCTTTTTTTTTTGTACTGTTACCTTTTTTCATTGTTTTTGCATTATTATTTGATACTAGAATTCAGTAAATACATTTATATGTATATTACTTGTACTCTAAAAAAAGTATGTTATTTGTACCATAACACAAATATATGAGTAATGGTCCCATAGTGTCGACCTGTGTGGGTCCACTGTGATGTGTGCATGAAATCCACACCATCCATCATGCAGGCCATCACATTTTCACCTTAGAGTTTAAGGAGTTATTCATCATGCACACATCATAGTGCATTCATCATGTCTATGCCCTATACAGCCCATTCCAAAACTGAGGTGGGCCACACCAAAGGGCAGTGAAAAATCATGCCTAAAACCTCTAAATTCACATGATGTGGTGCACCTGAACTTTGGAATGCTTGATTTTTGGTGTCCCTTGTTGCGGCCATGCTAGATCACCTGTTAGACAGCATGTGCATGAAATGGTGGGCCCCACAAACTACCAGGAAAGTTTTGATGGCGGGTGCCCCCATCTTGATTGGTCCCTGTCGTGTGGCCCACATGAGTTTCCGTTTGGCCTTATTCTTGGCTTGGGACAAATAAGGGAGGGTGCTTCTTCTGGTTGAAGTGGACAACATGCCCGCACCATGGTGGGCCCCACAAAGGTCGACACTATGGGAACTTCTCATAGTGTCAACTTTGTAGGACTATATGTATACATAGCATACATACGTACATATATTCGTGTGTGTGTGTCTATGTATGTTGTAACTGTGTGCACATGTGCATGCGCTGTGTGGGTTTTGTGTGTTTGTCTGTAAGAGAGAGATTGGCCCGATTATTGGCTCTGGGTCAAATAAGGGAGGCTGCATCTTCTGGTTGGAGTGGAAGACATGCCCACATCATGGTGGGCCCCACAAAGGTCAACACTATGGGAACTTCCTATAGTGTCAGCTTCTATACACTCTCTCTCTCTCTCTCTCTCTCTCTCTATATATATATATATATATATATTTATTTGTGTGCTCTCTCCTTCTCTCTCCCTCTATATATATGTATATTTATTTATTTATTTGTGTGTGAGGGAGGGAGGGTTGATGCTTCTTACTGCTTCAACTGTTCTAATCTCTCCGGTTCTCCCCTTGCTTGTCTGTTGGCCAATCTGAGCATTGTTGCTTTTGGGTCTCTCTCACACCATGTATTTCTAACTATGCTCTCTCTCTTTTCTCACCAATATTCAGGCATATTGCTTGTATAGACAAAACAAGCTAAATGAAGCTCTGGAGACATTAAAGAACCTGGATAAGGATGCTGCCATTCTGCAGTTAGAGTCTCAAATTCTTTATCGGTTGGGTAGGATGGGAGCTTGTATGGAGATCTATGAGAAGCTTAAAAATTTAAAAGCGGATTCTTTCTCTTCAGAATTAAAGACAAATATCATTGCTGCTTTGATTTCGGCTGGAAGGGCTTCTGAAGTCCAAGGAATGATGGATGCACTCAAAGTTAAACCAACCAGCAGCTTTGAGCTGGCATATAACACCGCTTGTTCTTTGATTGAAAAGAAAAAATATGCAGATGCTGAACAACTATTGCTTTCAGCTAGAAGGTAAGATCCACATATTCCACATGCAAGATGATGCAAAATTTGCAAGGGTTCCTAGTGTGTTACATTGAACCTGAAAAAATAATTTTCAGTTTCAACATTGAAAGCATATTTATCCCACGATCTATATGTTTCAATTTCATTTCTATTTATGATTCCCCCATGCTTTGGTAGTTTCTCACTTCTCTGAAACCAAGAGCAAAGTTTAGCTTTGAAGATTGTCTCAAGATAAAATTTTGTTGCGTTATTGAGTCATCAATGCACATGAAAAATTAATAAACATAGTCAAAGCCTTATCCCTACTAATTGGGGTGCATTCCACTCTATCATGGACCATATTTTTAGTTTACCTGTAGGTCCTCAAGTCCTTTCTTACTACCTTCACCCACGTACTTTTGGTCCTTCACTTTGCATTTTAGACCTTTCAACTTGAACTAATTCCTAACTTATGCAGTTCTGGATCTCTGTTGCATATGGCCGAACCATCCCAGCCTACATTTCCTCATCTTATTACCTAGTGTTGCTACTCCTAAGTTCCCTCAACTGCACCTCATTCCTAATTCTACCATTCCTTGTCTTGCCACTCCATCTCAACATTGTCATTTCTGCTATGCTCATCCTATGAACATGTTGTTCCTTGACTGCTCAACATTTTGTCCCATAAAGCATTGCTGGTCTTATAGCTATCCTATAAAATTTCCCCTTTAGTTTCATTGGCAGATGGCTATTAAGGGACGTTAAAAAATAATGTTCTTTTTTTTTTTTTTTTTGAAAAATTAAAAGAAGTTGGGCTTTCAAAATAGAATGTTCTTTTCAGAAATAATGTTCTTTAGAAACTTTTATAGAAATAGTGGAAACCTTGTCTTCCTCGGTTGTTGGGCTGGCATGGGGAATTTGTGACTCTTGGAAAATTGATTTATTAGGAAAAGGAAGAAACATTCTTTAGTTATTGGGTAGTGCCAATTCTTTTAAGTTATATAAGACAGCTAATCAGAGAATATAATTGGTCTAATTTTCTTCTAAAACTCATTCAAAACCTAGCAAAGTGCTTTCTGATTTTCAACAGGTGCCATGCATCTTTTTTTTTTTTTTTTTTTGTTGTTGTCATAAAGCCTGGTTTTAGAGATGTTTTTGTACACATGTTGATCCTTTTACCTGTGTTGACATTCTATGAGACCCTTTTTTACTTTTAAAATGAACGCTCTCTTGAATTTTATGTTTTATGGTAGCTTTTGTTCCATTTCTTTCTTGGCTATCTTTCCATAATCATGTCAATCTTCCTTTTGGAGTTTTAAAGGGTCATGTTATTGCCTTGTAATTAATGACTTTCAGTTTGCATGAGGGCAACCTAGTAAGTTGGTTTTGGGGTGTTTTAGAATTAGAGAGTTGGTTTGTAGTCTGTAGACTAGTTTATGCCATTGTAAATGTCTTTAGGAAGTGACAAATTTTGACTGTATATTATTTTTCATAATTGTTTGAGTTTTGTAATAGCTTTATTATTTTTGTTGAAAATTTGGCACGTATATTCTTGTGTTCTCCCGGCTTTGTCAGTTTAATTATTTGTAGGTAATCTAGTAAGTTGATTTGTGAGAATTAGAAAGTTGGGTTTAGTCATGTAGACTCGTTTATGCAATTATAAATGTCTTTTGAGAGACAAATTATGACTAGTTATTGTCTTCATCATTGTTTGAGTTTCTTATAGCTTTGTACTTAATTATTGAAATTTCTGCGCTGAAAATCTTTTGTTCTCTCTGTTTTGTTAGTTCAACTATTTGTGGGGCATGTACAAGGTACTAAAAATGGTTACGTAACGGCCTTTACGGAAAAATGGCCCGTAATGGCCCCATAAAGGCCATTATGGGGCCGATACAGGTTTTTGTTAAAAAAAAGGTAAAATAAAAAATACAAAAGGCTGTAATGGCCGTTATGGCCCTTATAGTAACGGTAACTGCGGTAGCTATTACGGCCACCATTACCGTTATTGAATACCTCGGGTGTGTAGAATCCGTTGAAGGGATTTTGTACCTTCCTATATATCATTGTGCAAACAGCAATTCATGTACATTTTCAACAAAGGGTTTCTCAGCAAATCAATTGGTCTCCGAAGAATAGGTTGCTCCTTGAAAAAGGGTAGATAAATGCTAAATGACCATGGCATATGCATGTGGTAATGTCCAGACTCCAGAGTCTTGTATACTCACACATATCAGTGACAGACTTGTGATGCAGGTTGCATCATGCATGAGTAATTGACTATGTTTGAGGGTTCCTGTGAACAATTTTCTATCATGGCTGAAAAGGATGTCCACCAGGGTTCTTGGTGGAAGTCTGCTTGTTTGCATTGATTGGGTTTCTTTCTAGTTCACAACATGCGAAGTTGGACTTCGGCCTGCTGTTGTGAAGGCAGCATCAGCTGTCAGGGGTGAACTTCTCGTAGGACCTGTTTGGATTGGTGGACGATGGGATTCAACAGAGGCAAGAAAACTAATTTCCTCTGATGTGACAGTTCCCCTTTTTGCAAAAGCCAAGAGGGGTGGGGAAATCAGTTTTCCTTTCCTCAAATTTCCTTAGAGAAGGGCCTTTTCCTTTTCCTCTCTAAAACCTAAGAAATGGAGATTTCTACCCTATTTGAGAGGCAACTCTCACTTTTTGACATTGACCACTACACGGTTCCATTGAAATCATGTTTGCCAAAACAGACAGGTAAAGTGAGGACTCTTTTCCATAGATTTTTTTTTTTTTCCAGAAGGTTGTAATTTTTTTTGGGAAGATTTTTTTCCATAGATTTCTTTTCCCATAGTTTCCTTCAGATGTGATGTTTTCCTTTCCATTCCTCTTCTACTTTTTGGTTTCCACCAATCCAAATAAGCCTTCAAGGTTGATGATTTTTTTTTTCCTAGACTGACCAATTATCTGAAGAAGATGACGTAATTGTTCATGTGATTAGCTTTTGTAGCAGCTAAATATTTCAGTGTGGTGTATTTCTCTGTGTTTATAGCTGATCATTTTTAGTATATTTACTCTTGTTTTTTTTTTTTTTTTTTTGGCATATAGATTTTTCATTCATTGAGAAAAGTCAGCCGGAGGAAGTTTTTCGGAGATGGTGGATACTGGGTGGATAGAGGTGAGGAGAAAGGGGGAAACCCCCTGCGGTCGTATGCAAAGAGCCATGGTGGAAGCTGGCGTCACCCTCTTCGTCTCTAATCTCTTTGACGAGGGATCAAAAAGAGGTTTGGAAGATTTTTCTAGGTGATTGGATTGGTGTGCGAGACATTGATTCCAAAGGAGGGTTTGGGACCAAGGGCTTTTGGTTTGTCCGAATTGCTTTCGAGGATGATGCATCTAGGGCAATCGTTGAGGCGGATGGTGTCATGTTTGCCCCATTGTTTTGGGGGAGGGGGCCCATCTAAGTTCCAATGATGCACATGCTCTTGTGGTTCAAAGTCTGGGCAGGGGAGGGATCCTTCAAGGAAATACTCAATGGTAGAAGAAGACAGACTAAGAAGGTTCAGGTTGTTGAGGAAGAGGATAAAAAGGCATCAAGGATAGGCTCTTAGATTGTCCAAGAGGAGGAAAAAACTGGAGTCAAGTGTAGTCAGGACTCTGTTCAAGGAGGTTTCTAACCAAGTCGTGTAGCTTTGGCTGAAGGAAGGATGGGGTATGCATGCTATTCACCCCATTGTCAGGAGTTTAGTTAACAAATGGTATGGATGTAGCTAAAAGATGACTTAGATGTGGAAAAGGTGTCGAGAGGAGAGATTCATGGATGAGCCCTTATGGAAGATAGATAGCACAATGGTTTGAGAGGCTGGAATGGGGGAGTGCACATTGGAGATGGGTTCACTTCTACAATGTTCCTTTGGTTACGTGGGTGCCAGAGGTCTTATCGGCCCTAGGAGAGTGCATTGGTGAAGTCTTGGAGGTGGACACTTGATCTGTATTCATTGGATGTGTTGGAGTATGTCCACGTAAAGATTGGAATCTTCGTCAGTGATGAGGAAGAATAGTAATTAAGCCGTGGAGCAAAGATGTTAATTTTGATACTAAAGTACTGACGAAAGGGGAAGAGAATGGGTTGCGAACCATCATTGTCGCTTTTTGAGTGGTGGTGTAGGTGGGATGGTTCACATTAAGGTAGCCTCATTGGACAGGGATCTGCACTGGAGGAAGTGGAAGGGCTAGAGGGGCTCCTTGGAGTTGCACTTGGAGAAGGTGGGTAAGGCTCAATTGGGTTGCAGGGTGAGCCACTTGAAGAAAGTGCATGGCATCTGGTACACCTTAGACTAACATATCATGGGGGATATTCGCAAGAGCAGATTACTTGTCACACCATTAGTGGTGCGGCAGGTGGTGATATGATGGGTGTTATGATGTTAGGTGAGTTGAATTTTGAAGTCAGAGAAGGGTAGGGACTTGCATATATAGAGGATAGGTGTCTAGCTCCAATTATGACACCTCCAAAGCAGTTTGGTGACGGAGTCACACTTTGGAGGAAGTGGAGGGTACTTAAGTAATTTCAGCAGTATCTAGGGATAGAGAAGCATTTGTGAAGATGGGTGCGCACAGAAATAGGTGAAGGTTGGGAGTTCTTGCAAGCCCCATTGATACAAATCCGAACACTTAATGGAGAGTGTATACATTTAAAAAGAAGCTGAAGAACCTACATTTAGAAGACTGATTGTTGATCCTAAAGTTACAGTTTTCAATTCTAGTTTTACTATTTTGATACTGTTGGCCAGTCAGACAGTAGACTCATGGTCCTCTCAAGTCAAACAGTCCAGTTAATGTCGGTGTTTGACTGGTTTAAGTTGTTAGTAATTAGTTAATAGTTACATAAAGGAAAGTTAGTTTCCATTAAATAGCTGTCATAGACTTGTCTTAGAAGTTAAGTTTTCTACGTCTTGCATTGGAAGCTATTCATGCCTTACCAGCCATGTAGTTCAGTTTCAGGAATAATTTTTTAAGAGAGCAAAATTAGTTATATTTTCTCCGTTTTGGTGTCTCCAAGACTTACAAGAAGGTACGATCTCTTCTTCAATTCCAGGTAAGGTGTATCCTTACCCTTTACACTGGTTGTGTGTGTCGACATCTAGTTGTCCCCTTCCCTGATTTCTTTCTCTATCTTTATTGTCCTTGTGATTCACAACTTCACATGCAGACAACCTCATTTGACCACTGTTCCAATTCCCTTAGTTTTATAAATCCTAATTTCTAGTTCTCAACCAAACCCAATCAATCCTTTAAACTGACATCTATAGTTTGCAACCATAACTTGTGCATCAAGTTGCTCTTATTTCCTATTACCCTATAATCTCTAATTCAGTTCATACACTTAAAAAATTGGAACTCCTCATCTAGACTTAGAAGTTAGAATCTCAAAACTGAAATTTTAGCTTTAATTACCCTTCCGACATCACCTATTCAAGCCATCCACTAAGTGATTAAAGAGGTGAGGATGCAAGGAGACAACCATAGTGAGCGATGCTTTGAGCACAAGAGACTAGATTTAGGGGCAAATAGGTTGGAGGGCTCGGGCAAAAACCGAGGCAGGCAAAGACACATGGGGAAGTTGTGCCTTAGAAGTCATAAAGGCTGCTCCAAACCTTATGGTAGGGGTAGATAAGATAGAAATCTCATGTTAGTTGGTCTTGCTTAATGAAGACAGAGGGTTGATGCTTTGTGTTAGGTGTTGCACTCCATTCAAATGATTATAGTAGATGTCAGTATGAGCTTGGCTAAGTAAGCAGAGCAGTCGGTCGAAAAGGTAATATTATTGAAGTAGTTAGAGCGGTGGATTACATTCAAGGGAAGTGGTTTAAAGAGCATATTTTGACAACGAGAAAACAGATGGGCTTCAATTTTGGGGAAAATGAAGACAATTTCCTGTCTTGTTTGTATTCCTAGAGGATAGGGACGTTGAACTTCCGTCTAGCCATGGCGTGGTACAAAATATAGTAGTAAGTAGGGAAATAAGAGATTCTCAGCTTGAATTCTTCGGTGAATTACAATGAAGGTAATAGTTCTTTGAGAAGTGGTCCATCGGGGAGGAATGATGGAGTTAGGAAAGGAGATTATTATTATGCCTCTTGGAATTTCAAGGGTTTGTTGGCAAGGTATTCCATATCGATAACGGTGGCAGTAATGGTCATCACTGTTACCAATACGAGCATCGGCTGATACGGGGGCGTAATGACCGTTATGACCTGTAATGGTTGGATTTTTTTTGGTTTGAAAAATTCTGAAAAAATATTTAGAAAATCTAGAATAATGTAAATATTCCTAATATATATTCATTTTTATTTTATTTATTTATTTTTTGTTAGTTTTGAACATTTTTATGGTAGGGTAACGGTCCACTCTTTGGTAAGAGTGTTGTATTTGGTTATCTGGTGAATTTATGAACATAGTTATGTGTCTCTAATATTTACACATCACAGCCAAGCATTAGACCTAGAAATCGGAAAAAGGCATAAGTACCGCTTTATTGATTTATTTATTTAAATTATTATTATAAATGTCTCAGAGCTTCTATTCACCCAAATTGCTTTTATCTACGGTTTTAATCAATCTTCGAAATCTCGGTATCGCGTTACGTATCACACCCTTGGGATACAAATACATATCGGTTATTGCATGGAATATATCGGTTGTATTGCGTAATGTATCGTTGTTATTGGAAACATGGGGAAACATTGGAAAATTGGTTGAATTTTTCAATAAAACTTTAGTTATTGATAAAAAAAGGCCAATACACACTTATAAATCAAAACATTACAAAAAAAAAAAAAGTGCACATAATAGGTTTTCTTTATATGGGGTCCTAATCTATGCGTGTCTAACTGAATTGATGCAAGTATATTCAAAGTTTATTCATATAATTTATAAATGTAAGATGTGTGGAAACACAAGCAATGCGTTCAAAAGAAGAATCACTAGATCAGGTTACATACATGTTTGGACACAAAGATTGTAATCGATTTGTGAGAAATTGGAATTTTTTTTTTTTTTTTTTTCAATTTTCCCCAACTCAGCCCATCTCCTCCACATCTTAAAATTGAAGCTTCCAATCCATGGTTTTTAATGTAAAACATGAAAAATTATGGATTTGTAATAATTTGACATCGATTTAACATGATTTACAAAAAAAAAAAAAAGGGATCAAAAATCGAAAATGCTCATCGAATTGAACATGTGGGAGATATCCTACTACTTGTGGGTTTTGTATCGCATAGGTGGGATACAAGATATACCGTGGGATTATCGACCGATATCGTCGATACTTAAAATGCTAGTTTTAATTTTAAAAACTATAGTAAGAGTGGTCGAAATTTATTGTATAATAATATATTAAAGTTTTTGAAATGAGAAAAATGAAAAAAATGAGGAGAAAAATAGATTTAAACAGAAAAGAGTGGCCTTTTTTTAACCGATATGTGGGTAATGGTCATTATGCCTCGTAACGACCGTTATAGCCCCCGTAACGGTTGATACAGTCCCAAAAAACCAACTGCCCTGTTCATCCCTAGAATGCGTAATGGTCACAACCAGTGTTTTAAATATCGACGATATTAGCCGATATATCCCACGATAGATCTTGTATCCCACTTGTGCGATATGAAATGCACAGGTAGTGCCGATATATCCCACCCAGTGTTTTAAATAGCGGTAGCGTGATGCGTAGTGCTCAGCCCTCTATAGCGTGTAGCGTAAATACGTAGTGTGTAGCGTAAGCTACACGATACTTCTATTTTTTTATATTTAAAAATAGGACAAATATAATAAATAGTGAAAAAAAAGGAAAAAAAATTAAAATGCCTAAAAGATGATTCATTTTATCAATTCTAAGCATGTTCAAAAAAGTTATTAGTTATCATTTGCCAAAAGCCAATCCACATATATAAGCCAAATCAAATAATTATCACATCAACAACTTTCTAAGCAAACCACTTTAATTAATAATGTCTAATTGAAACCACAAGTAACAATTATGAAAAGAAATAAAAATCCCATAGGTTAAAAGTATCAAGTACAATACAAGTGTCACATTCCTCAACATTAGAAGCAAAGAAAACGTGACAAAAAAAATAGTAAAAAAATACATTGTAGCTTACGCTATGGACGTTACGCGCTATGTAGTTGTAGCGTACGCTACGACCCCTATAGCGTACGTTACAGGGGATTCATGCTATTTGGGATGCTACATAGACCTATGGCCATGCTACGCTACGGGTGCTATTTGAAACAATGATGTTAAGTTAACTATATTGTAGAATGTAGAATTGTTGATGAATGATGACTTAATATTTAATTCATTATGTAATTGGTTTTATTATACTTAAATTAAATGTATTTCAAGGGCCAATGACATATAATAATTTATTCATTTTTTCTTAATTTATCCCTAATTTTCTGATTTTTTTTTTAAAATTTTTGAAAAATGTTAAAAAAAAAAAATAATAATAAATGTGTGACCACATATGCGATTGTGTGATCGCATATGCGCACAGGCATATGCTATTTAACAACATTGGCGTAAGCTACACGATACTTCTATTTTTTAATTTAAAAATAGAACAAATATAATAAATAGTTGAAAAAAAGGGAAAAAATATAAAAATGTCTAAAAGATTATTCATTTTATCAATTATAAGCAGTGTACAAATTGTCGCCGATATTATCGAAATATCGCCGATAATTTCGGTGTCGCCAGTGCAGCGACACCGAAACCCCAAAATTTCGTTACGTTTCCAGATTTCGCCGAAATCTCGTCGATATTATCGGTATTTTCAAAATATGTCCGATATATCGCTGTTCCCACCAACCACGGGTGGGAACTGTAGCCAACAACCCACTTTTATCGATAAAAGGGGGGGTTGTCGGCGAGAAAATCACAAAAAAAAAGAAAAGAAATACCTGTTTTTTCGCCCGGATTTGGAGGAAGACGCGGATTCAGCTGCTGTCGAGTGCAGATCAGCATTTCTGGTAAGATTTAACCCCAAAAAATTCTTTTTTTCCCGTCGAAGAATCCTCTGCAAGCTGCGGAAGCCGCTTGCGAGCCGAGATTTCTTTGAAAATAGAGGTTTTTTTTTAAAATTTGTGATGAGGAAGAGAGATTTGCGGTCGAAAACCTCGGAGAAATCGGTGGGAAGGAAGGAATTTTTGAAATTTTCAAAATGGGAGAGGGATTTGAGGTTTTTTTCCCAAATTGGGGATCGGGAGGGCCGCGGGGTGAATAGGATTGCGTACCGGGTTACTCTGTACGCTTTTATCGTACTGAGCACACTCAGTTGGGCCCACCGAGAATGCATCTGGTCCATCCATGCGGTCCATCCGTTTTTCTATATTATTTTAGGGGTTGAGACAAAAACTTAAGGGTACCAAAAGATCAAGTGGACCACACCATTGAAAACAGTTTGAAGAATGACATCCACCGTTAAAAATTTTCTAGGGCCCACGGTGATGTTTATTTCTCATCCAACCTGTTCATAAGATCACACGGACATGGATGAAGGGAAAAAACAAATAGAAGTTTGATCCAAAACTTCTGTGGCCCCCAAGATGTTTTCAATGGTAAATGTTCAATTCTTACTGTTTCCTATGGTGTGGTCCACTTGAGGTTTCGATAAATTTAATTTTTAGGCTCAAGACGTAAAATTATCTGTTAAAATAGATGGACGGAGTGGATAAATTACATAAATCATGGTGGACCCACAGGTGGGCTTTGACGATGCAAGCGGTTGCTTCACTTTCACCGTTGGAATCTCACCCCCCACCACGGCTTGGACTTTGGTGCAGGCAGGTGCTATATAGGCTCCACCATGATGCATCTGTTGTATCCACGCTGTTCATTAATTTTTAAATATTATTTTAGAGCTTTCCTCAAAAAATGAGGTAGATCTAAGTCTTAGGTGGACCACACCACGGGAAAACAGTAGTGATTGGATATACACCATTTAAATCCTCCTAAGGCCCACTGTATTGTTTAGTTGACATCCAATCTGTTAATTAGCTCATGAAGACTCAGATGAAGGGAAAAAACAAAGATCAGGTTGTTCCAAAATCTTTATGGTCCCCAAAAAGTTTTTAATGGTCAAAGTTCATTCAACACTGTTTCTTTTAATGTGGTCCAATTGAGAATGGGATATACATCCCTTTTTTTTTTCTTATCATAAAATAATTTATAAAAATAGATGGATGGCATGGATGAAATACATACCTCATGGTGGGGCCCACAGAGCATGGCAAGGGAAAAGTGGGCCCAACTTAGAACGTATTGTTGAAATCAGGAGGGAAGCTGATTTCTGGATTGGCTACAGATAAAAGCTGTAGCCAAAGACGCCCAGAAGCACAGCTCAAAATGCAGCCTGAGTGGCGATACCCGTTTCAACACAGGTCCACCGTGATTTATATATTTTATCCATTCCTTCCATTCATATTACCATATAATTTTATGATTTAAGCCAAAAAATGAAGCATATCAAAAGCTCAAATGGACCACACCACCGAAACAGTGTGAATTGAATATCTACCATTGTAAATTTCTTGAGGGCCACTGAAGTTTTGGATTAAGCTTATATTTGTGTTTTCCCTTAATCCATGTTTTTTTTAATGTTATAAACAGGTTGGATGATAAATAAACATCACTCTGGGGCCTAGCAAGGTTTCAACGGTGGAAATCATTATTCCCACGGTTTCCTTTTCTATGGTCCACTTTGAGCTTTGTATGTGCTTCAAATTTGGTTTCAACTGCTTAAATGAGCTAAGAAAACGGATGGATGGCGTGGATGAACCACATACATTCACAGTGGGCCCAACAGATTTTACTTAGTACGATAAGAGCGTACTGAGTAACTCAGTACGCAATCCGATTCCTTTCAACACATGGTATCGATCCCTATGTGGACCCAACCATGATGCATGTGTTGTATCTATACCACCCATTAATTTGGAGAGATTTTTTTATGACATGAGAAAAAGAATGAGATAGATCTAAAGTTCAAGTGGACCCCACCATAGAAAACAGTGGGGACAGTGACGTCCAGCGTTCAAAACTTCTTATGGGCCACTGAAGTTTCTGATCAAGCTGATATTTCTATTTTCACTTCATTTATCTCAATATTAACTTATGAATAGGTTGGATCTCAAAAATACATCATAGTGGACCCTATAAATATTTCAACGGTGGTTGTGATTACTACAACGGTTTTCTATGGTGGATCCACTTTAACTTTAGATCTTGCCACGTGCTACATACTGGCATTCCCCTTTAAAACAATGGTGCACAAAAATTACTAAAATCTAATCAATGATTTCTGCACCACATCCTTACATGGTTAGGATCATCTTATCATTGTAATTATTCGTTTATGGTAAATTCATGGTGCCTTAAGACGAATGAGTGGTTCAGATCATCACACACTTTAGATCATCACACCCTGAAGTGGCCCACACACTTCAATGAGTGGTGCAACTTAGTGTGACTCTAACATTTGCTTTGATATCTTACAAGGAGATTAGATTCCTAAGGTTTCCTAGCTCTTTTGGGATTCTCCCTGATATGGCATTCCTGCCAACGTAACTAAGATAGAAAACTTATAAAAAAATAATAAATAATAAAAAAATAAAAAAAAATCAAAGCAAATGTTAGAGTCATAGTAAGTTGCACCATAAATCAGGATCCGGACAATGATTACGAGCCACCTCGTCACTCTATGTGGGGATGAAACATGGGCAGAAATGTGTATTTTTTTTCAATTCATTTACTTTTGTATGTCTTAATTGTTGTAAGCTTGCATTTGTATTATATAAACTAATTTTGGTTACTGTTTGAGTGATTTCTTACGACAACGCATACTTTTTTGGCCCCCATTAAATGGAAACTTCTAATTTAAAGCATTCTTTTTGCAAAATTTTCATTCCTGAATATATAAATATGTGTATTTAGGCATGTCCTGAAGTTTCACTGAAAAATTCCACCATTTTCTCCATATTTTCCCCTTTTCCCTGCATTTCCGGTTATCGGCGATATTATCGGCGATAACGATATTATATCTTTGTCTCCGGCCAACGAAACTTGTAGCGATACCGACAACTCGAACACTGATTATAAGTATGTTTAAACAAGTTATTAGTTATC
Source organism: Magnolia sinica (assembly GCF_029962835.1). Classification (NCBI taxonomy): domain Eukaryota; kingdom Viridiplantae; phylum Streptophyta; class Magnoliopsida; order Magnoliales; family Magnoliaceae; genus Magnolia; species Magnolia sinica. The sequence continues at coordinate 87,345,865 of NC_080577.1, forward strand.
ATTTATCAAATGCCAATCCGCATATATAAGCCAAATCAAATAATTATCACATCAACAACTTTCTAAGCAAACCACTTTAATTAACAATGTCTTATTGAAACCACAAGTCACAATTATGAAAAGAAATAAAAATCCCATAGGTTAAAAGTATTAAGTACAATACAAGTGTCATATTCCTCAACATTAGATACAAAGAAAACGTGAAAAAAATAATAAAAAAATAAAATAGTAAAAAAAATACATTATAGCTTATGCTACGCACTACGTAGCTGTAGTGTATGCCATGACCCTTGTAGCGTACGCTACAGGGGATCTACGCTATTTAGGATGCTACATAGCGCTACAACTATGCTACGTAGCGTATGCTACGGGTGCCATTTGAAACACTGGTTGGCCCTATCCTGACGATCGCCTTTAGCAAAAATCAGCCACATCCACTTTTCAAGTGGCCCGCACTTGTAATTTTCTATTTATCAATGGCTAGAAACTGTTTCCTATGTTGTGGTCCACCCAATGAGCAGATGGGGCTGATTTTTTAACTAGGCAATCCTCATAGTTGGGCCAACCTATTCAAGGGGTTTGATGTCACATGCTCTTAACTGGTTGGAAGTTATTTTCTGGGTGGACTACAACTTGTGGTCCAACCGGTTGGACTTGAGAGGTACTCATATATATATATTTGGAGGATCTAGTTACTTAAAGTGATTTGGGCATACATTTATGTATGAGATCAGTCCCATTATTTATGCACCCTTTTTATTCTTATCATTTATATAGGGAAATGGTACTATGAGGTCGACCTCATGGGAACTTCCCATGAGGTCGAGCTGTGTGGGCCCCACCATGATGTATGTCGAACATCTACTCCATCAGCCAGATGCACCATTCCATGGTGGGCCACGGTCTTAAAAATCAAGTCAATCCATGACTTGGGTGGGCCACACAACATACAACAGTTGAGAAGGGTTACCCTCCCATTAAAACATTCATAATCATTTATTGGGCTCACTAAGATGTGGTTCACAAATCCAGCCCATCCATTGTGCGTGTCCCACTTGGATGAGGGATCAGACCAAGTTTCAGCCACATCCAAAACTCAGGTGGGCCCCACCAAGTGCTTTTATATGTTTTAGGCATGCCTTAACATGGTTTTAGATGGTATGCCCCCCCTGAATTCCATATACGGCTGATTTTTGGGATATCCCGTAAACTAAAAGGGACCCATCAAATGCACAGTGTTGATGTTTGACACACATCACAGTGGGTCCACACAGCTCGACCTCATGGGAAGTTCCAATGAGTTCGACCTCATAGTACCATTTCCCTATATATATATATATATATATCTTTGGAGGATCTAGTTACTTAAAGTGATTTGGGCATACATTTATGTATGAGATCAATCCCATTATTTACGCACCCTTTTTATTCTTATCATTTTCTTTTTCTGTTTTTTTATATATTAAAAAATGATCATATGCTTTTTAGTTTTCAACTTTCTAACTTAACAGTGATGATCATTTTCTTTCTTGGTGTTTTTGTGCTGATTTGTTTTTATTGTACAATTTGCTATGCTTACATGTAGTTTGTATGTTTATTAACAAGTCATAAGTGTTTAATAACACTTGATTGTTTATTGACTATACTTTTTATTTTTTATTTTTTCATTTGGTGTTTATTGATTATGCTTTTTTAGCGTATGTATTATGCCCCCTCAATCATCCTTGTAGTATTGTCAGGGTAAAGCACTCAGACACTTGCTAGTTAACTAAGTAATTATTTTGAGATATATATATATATATATATATATATATATATATATATATATATATATTTGGTATTATGAACCGTGGTAACTATAGTACTCTTTCTTATAATCTATTCCTAATTGCCTATGTATTGTATACATTATATTTTATTACCAAAGAAAGGTCCAATACATCATTAAGTTCACGTTCAAAACACACACACACACACAAAGAAAGAAAAGAAGGATAGATTCTTGAATATCTTATTTTTCCCCTTTTCTGCTATTTCCCCCCCTTTTTTTCCGCTAAAAAATAGAACCAATATGGCCCGATTTGGGGCCAATACTGATACACGACGCTCATATCATATTGTTTTTTGGCGAAGCCGATATGCCCACCGATACCAATGTTCAAAACCATGATTTCTGATTATTGAGGTCTTGTGAATAATGCCGGGCTCCATCTCTCTTAGAAGCTTGGAAGGGTACTCATTTGGGAGGGAAGAGACAATTATTGTTGCGTCCCCCTCTGCTTGTAGGGCTATGGTGGCCATGGTAGGGGCCAAATAATAGTGTCTTGTAATATAGAATCTCAAAGTGAGAAATTGTTATGTTCGCTTAGGGAGAACGTCATCAAACGGGCTCATGGCACCTCAGAATTTAAGAATTGTTTTAGAGGAGATCCTCAATGCTCTTATAATAAGGTGATCTCTAGTCATCTTCTTCTTCTTCTTTTCTTTTTTTTTTTTTTTTTTGTATTGCTTTTTGGGTTTCTAATAAAGTTCTTGTCCTTCACATTAAAAAAGAAAGTAAAAATATAAAAATATAAAAAAGAAACGGCTGTGTTTTATGTACAGTTTTGTCTTTTGCTGAATTAGCCAGTAAGAATTTGTTATGAAATTAATGCACTTATGGGTGGCTGACGGTGATCTCATTTTGAACACCTGGTCCTTTTTTCCCTGAACAATCATCAGATTTTAACTGCTGGTTGTAAAAAACTGTGAAGTGCAGAGTGCTATGCAACATCTTTTTTTTTTCTCTCTCAGCAGCATCATGGATGTGCATATTTATAAAGAAATCATTAATGTGAAGTCATCATGATGCTTGTTCTCTTTTTTTGTTTCTCTTTTCGGGTTTCTAATAACATTTTCATCATTAAAAAAAAAAAAAAAAAAAGTAAAAAGAAAAGAAAAGAAAAACTGCAAGTTCCATGTGCATTTTTGGCTTTGCTGAGTTAAGCAGTAAGTAAGAATATGTTATAAAGGGATTGAAATCCATGTGTAAGAATGTGTTATAAAGGGATTGAAATCCATGTGCCTATAGGTAGCAATGATGATTTCCCGAACAATCATTGCATTTTAACTAGGTGTAACAAACTTTGAAGTGCAGATGGTTCATGCAAAAATTTTCCCCTTTCATGATGGATGTGCATATTTATAAAGAAAACGACAATGGTGAACCTGTCATGTTGCTCATGCTGTGTTGTTTGGACATGTGATGGGAACTATTAACATGAGTTGGTCGTTGCTGCTTCAGTGAACCAAATTTGTTCTCCCTGAGCACAATCAAATGCATGTGCCTGGTTTATAAGTATTATTTTATTGGTTACTGCATTCATTTTCTCATGTTGTTTACCTGTTACTCGAGCTTTCAGAACTTGATTGGTATATTGGATCTTTGTAACTATATTTCTTTTTCTTCATCTTCTTCTGCTCTCTCTCTCTCTCTCTCTCTCTCTCTCTCTCTCTCTCTCTATTTATTATTTTATTTTATTTTTTATTTTTAATTACTTTTGTTTGTGGCAAATGTCTAGATGTATAATGACTAACGGTTTTAGATTATCATCGACTTACATCTCATCTACTGATGAGTATTCACATGTAAAGGACATTGCTGAACAACTTGCTCCTTCAGTAATGTTTTCCTGGTTTTGCAAGGAATGCTGATTGCATGTGGCTTGTTGCATGGCCTTTGTATGCAATGACTTCCACGGGGATGTGGCAATTTGTGTACAATTTCTGGACTGCTTGTCTGGTGTTATCCACCATGAATGCGCCACGACCAAAATCAACACTGATCAAACCAACCCAACACTCAATTTGGACTCGACTGAGAAGGGGGTGGTTGTAATATTTTTTCCCCCTCAAATCAAGGAAACTTCTGATCATCCTACTTTTGGCACAATGGCCAAGGGGGATGCCGGATGAGCTCTCTGATGTTCTGTACATATTTGCCAAGTGTTCCATGGGAATAAGATGTGGTAACACATGGCAATTAGTGTTCCTCTTATTTTGTATTTTAAAGGAATAGTCAGGCAATAATACTTACCTAGACCACTAAGATAAAAGCTGAAGCTACCCTACCTTTCTATTCTCAGAATTGGTCAGGAAACCTTAATGGAGGACGATTTTGCTGATGACGAGATAGAGAGCGAGCTTGCTCCTATAGCTGTCCAGCTGGCATATGTTCGACAGGTGGGTTGTGTCCTTACCTTACATTTCCTTTTCAGGAGAAAGCATCAAATAACCATAACACAAATTGACTTGCTTTCCAGCTACTTGGGAACCCTCAAGAAGTAATTGAAGCTTATACGGATATTTTGAACCGAAATCTGGCTGATGCTTCATCACTTGCTGTGGCGACAAACAACCTAATCGCATTGAAGGGCACAAAGGATGTCTCTGATGGATTGAGAAAGCTTGATCGGCTAATTGAGAAGGGCAGTGGGGCACAGCGTTTCCAGCTTACACATGGACTCGACTTCAAGCTATCACCAAGACAAAAGGAAGCTATTTATGCTAACCGATTGCTTCTTCTCCTCCATGCAAATAGGATGGATCAGGTTAGTTGTTTATTTTATATATAGATTGATCGTTACCTGGTTCGTCGGTATGCCAAGATCGGGTTTGGGTTCATACTTCGCAACTCACAACCATTAGATGAATAAAGTTCATTGCAGTAGACTTCCATGATTCATTTCTTCGGTGCACTCTAGTTTGTCAGTTTTATTCACCCTGGTTTAACCATTGACTCATTGGCTAGCAAAACTAGCATATAGAATTTGGTAGATGAGGATCGTATATTTGTTATTGTATGAATTATAAGAGTAGGTTACTATTCTTAGACATGATTTAATTTAATTTTTCAATCCTGTAATTTATGAGTTGATCAGTATGTAATTGTTTTGTTTTAAAGGGGTAAAGGTAACATATGGAAGTTTGGAGGTTTGCTAAGCCCACATTCATGTAAAAGAAAGCCCTTTGCATGCCACATGTGTCAACCTGGTGCATGGGTGCGAGATCCAAGCTATCCATCGGGTGGCTGCCGTCATGCAGATGCTCTGGCTTGAAATTCAGGCCTGCCAACTTATTAGGTGGGCCACAATGTACAAAACAAGTTGATGGCTGAAAAACCCGGCCACATTTTTCTTAGCTTTTCATTGATTCTCACATTTGGGTCCCTCAGATGACTCGACCAGCCTGATTTTTGAGCCAGGGCATCTATTCATCGGAACTCACTGATGGACCTCATGGATCTCGCCCATGTGGGCCATATTGGCACATGCAGTGGTAGAGCTGTACACGAGTCAAGTTAGCTCAGTCAGCTTGCTTGACTTGACTAGGAAAAGCTCGACTTGCCTGGGCTCGAAATTGGATTCGGACCGAGTCGAGCTGGTTTTTGGAGCTCGAAATTTTTTTGATTCGAGCTTGCCCGAGCTCGACTCGACTTGGCTCATACCCCACTCGAATCGATTCTGATCGAATCGGCTCGATGACTCGGTTATTTTGATCTTGATGCTGCTCGCTGAGCATTTGATGAAATGACTCAACGAAGTGTTGTTTCGTGGACTGCCCTCATATCAGGGTGTTCTTGAAATGGGCATTCGATGGAGGATTGAAGAAACAAATCACCACAAAAAAAAAAAAAAAAAAAAAAAACTTTACATTGTAGGACTGCCCTCATATCTTGATCTTGGTGTTGCTCGCCGAGTGTTTGATGAAATGCCTGTAAAATACTGTTACGGTTTTGCATTTTGTGGGGAATTGAAGATGCATTCTATGTGTTTGAGAAAATGTTGCACAGGCTCGAACTGGCCTGAGCTGCTGACCGAACCGAGCTGAGCTGGCCAGTCAGTTTTAAGGACCGAGCTGGGGTTGGCTATTGGCAGAGCTGTGCCAAGCTCGACTCGGCTCAACTTGTGTACAGCTCTACACAGTGGCATGTAGATGTTCTGTCTCATACGCACATGACTTTAGCAAATGTCCAGAGTGTTTTTCCATGGGTTTGTTTAGTTCTTCAGCATTTACAGTATTAGGCCAAACTGTGCTGCCAATAGAAAGATGAGAGAGAGAGATGGTACTAGGGCTAACACTTATATTATTATGAAACACAGATATGGTACTCAGTATTACCAGTGACCTACCAATTTAGATAATTATCAATGTAACCCTCCACACTTCTTTTTCCTGCCCCCCCATCATGGACTACTGAACTGAACGCTATTGTCTTTTCTTGTAATGTGTACCATCCAGTTCTTTTGTTGATCCATCGAGTTGCTTCCTACACCTTTTTTTTTTGGTGAGAAATTGCAGGCTCGAGAGCTTGTAGCTGCGCTTCCGGACATGTTTCCAGATAGTGTGGTGCCAATTTTGCTTCAGGCAGCCGTTTTAGTCAGAGAGAACAAGGCAGGAAGAGCTGAGGAGATCCTTTTGCAGTTTGCCGACAGATACCCTGAGAAAGCCAATTCAGTCCTCCTAGCACGAGCGCAAGTTGCTGCTGCTGCTGGTCACCCTCAGACAGCTGCTGAGTCCTTGGTCAAGATAGCTGACATTCAACACATGCCAGCCACAGTTGCCACCCTTGTATCCTTGAAAGAGCGTGCAGGAGACATAAGTGGTGCTGCTGCTGTGCTTGACAATGCAACCCATTGGTGGAAGAATGCCATGTCTGAAGACAACAAGCTCATCGCAATCATGCATGAAGCTGCGTCATTCAAGCTCAAGCACGGGCACGAGGAAGAGGCTGCATGCCTTTTCGAAGAGCTCGTCAAGAGCCATGGGAGCATTGAGGCATTGGTTGGCCTGGTGACAACAGCCGCACATGTGGATGTCGACAAGGCAGAGGCTTACGAGAAGCAGCTTAGGAAGCTGCCAGGGCTAAAGGAAGTCAATGTGGAAAGTTTAGAGAGAACATCTGGCGCGAAGCATGTGGACAGTGTTCGTGTGGAACGAGTAGAAGAATTGCGTGAGGAAGGAAAGGAGAAGGCCAAAGCAAGGAAGAAGAGGAAGAGGAAGCCAAGGTACCCGAAGGGGTTTGATCCGGCCAACCCAGGCCCACCTCCCGATCCAGAGAGGTGGCTGCCCAAGAGGGAGAGGTCTAGTTATAGGCCGAAGAGGAAGGATAAGAGAGCAGCTCAGGTGAGGGGCTCTCAGGGAGCTGTTGTTAGGGAGAAGCATGAGGCAAGCGCTAGCAATGCCTCCAATGCTGCTATTGGTTTGAAATCAAGCCAGGCAGCGGCCACTTCGTCAAAGGGAGCTACAGGTAGCTCTCAAAATACGAACTTAGAGCAACCAAAGCCATCAACTTCCAAGTCACGAAAGAAATCAAGATCGTAGGTACTGTCCAGATGGCACCTGAATTCGTAAGCAAAACTGCTATACATTTGGCTTCTTGATTCTTGTCGTAAATTGCAATTGAGAAAACCATTCGTCTCAATAGATATTTGGGTGCAAATCAAGCGTATCCACACAGGGTACATCCAAATGTACCCCTAGGGCATGGAGACAATGTGGTTTGAAGATTTTGACCACTGAGATTTAAATTTTGGGGATAGTTTGAACTGGGATGGTTTCAGTTTATTAGTTTTGGTTATTCAAACTTGCACATTTGTTATGATTCTTGTCCTGTGGATGGTCTATTACAGAGTGCACTTGATGGACGGTTCAGGTTCACTGTATGTTGGTGTATACAGTGATAAGCCTCTGCTTCACTTGCAGTTTGGGTCCATCTGGTCTGTTGTATTTTGGGTGGTGCCTTTTTCTTGATTAGCATGTATTTGAAGCATATGCCAACTGCAATTGGATCCTTACTCTTGCTCGGGTGGTAGACTCTCAGGAGTTTTAACACCGCTAGTGAAATTCCACTAGCGTGAGTGTGTGGGGTGTGTGTGCGTGTGTAAAAAAAATAAAAAATGCCAACTGCAATTTTGGGACGTCCGAACACATGCTAGGGCATAAACCATCTATACTAACTATTGCGCACCCCCATCCCATTGCTTCCATGATCCTTAAGCTAAGGAGCAATATTCCTGAGCGTAAGGTCTGGACAAGTGGGACCCGTGACTTGGGGCGATTCAGACTGTTCATATCTGATGGCCATGCCGTGGATGGCAGATTCTCAAAAGACTCCCTTCGTTGATTGTCTAACCCTTTGCGTTAGCTCTACCCCTTGCATCCTTCCGCATGTGCAAGCATCATGTCTGAGAGTTATAAGCTGATCATTAGGTAGGCTACAAGTGGGACTGGTGAAGCTGATGGCGGGATTCCAAGGGAAGGATCACCAGCGTGACTTCCCTGGAGTGTATACTGGGCTGTGGGTATTAAATTCCTCGTGCCCATTTTTGTCGAGCGTATCAAACTCCTCGAGAAGAAATTCATCTTGGTGCTCTAAGTGTCTGCTAGGTATTCATTGTAGGAAGGGAATATGAACCTCAATGGGCAGAACTGCCTTTGCACCAAAGACGGGTATTGGGGTAACCTTAGGACTACCTAGGCCTAGCAAATGCAAAATTTGAATAGGCCAGCCAAAGGCCCAACCCGAACATTTCAAAATCTGGCCTCAGCCATTGTTTGGAGTATTCCGGATAATATCGAAAACATCCCCGATATTATCCATATTTTCAGCTCGGCAATACTATAACACTGATAACAACTCTAATAACACTGGTAGTATCAGGAATTTCAGGTATTGGCAATGTCAATGCATCAATATTATCAATGTATGGCAAATATTTTCTTACCGTGTAAATTTTAGGTGTTGGCTGTATCGCTAATGTATTGTCAATATTTTCGACTGTGTAAATTTCAGGTGTCGCCTATATCGCCAGTATATCAGCAATATTTCGATAATATCTCCAATGTATCAATATCGCTAAAAAATTGTTTATTAAAAATTTTTATTTCAATTTTTTTATAAGCACATGGTTGTATGCACTATTCAAATTGTCAATGATAATATCAATAATATTGCAATATTATCGTTATTGTAATGTGACCAATATTGAGACCACGATCTTTCATTTCCTTTCAAGTTATCGATAATTTCTCAACAAGATATTATGTATTGTCGATATTTTGAAATATTGGTGGATATTTGAATGGAATGTTGGTAGTTGAATGGATAGTTTGGATTGATTGGATGGTTAGACTGATTTCTTACAACAACACTTTGTTAGGCTTCCAATAAATGAAAATTTATTATGTATGCGTCCTTTTTATGTATGTACTCTTTTTATAATTTTTTGATTTTAAAATATACAAATATGTGTATTTTAGCATCTCTTAAAGTTTTTAGAAAATTTATTATTATTTTTTCTATGTTGCCTAATGTTTCCTAGGCAGTTGACAACCCTAACCTTTATCATCCAATATGCACATGGGGCCGTGGTAAATTTTTGTGCTAGTTTTACTTTTGAAAATACTAGCTTCTTACATAACTTCTTACTCGTTATAGCTTTAGAACTTGCTAACTCGAATGGAGTTCTGACTCAAACTGGACTTGGAGAGACCCCTCAGATTGATTCGAACTTAGCCACTGGCATACGTTGCAGGATGGATTCGAACTCCCTACCTTATCAAAAAGAAGCAGCAGCCCTAACCAGTTAAGCATGAGTATGTTGTTACTTCAGAGTTATACATAGATCTAAATTTTCAAACATCTATTAATATTCATGATATTTTCAATTTATAATAGTTAAATATAGAGTCAGGTCCAGTCTTCAAGTCAGCCCGACCCACTTCAACATCAAGTCAAGTCTTTTTTTTATACAGGATTTTTGAACTATGGCACCCGTGCTTGGCTACCTCGGTTCGAGTCTTGCTAGGTCCAAGTCCTTTTAGACCCATGTGTTGTTCTTGAATACCTCTGACTAGGATCCAATTGGGTTGGGTACCTGTCTCGTCTTTGGAAGTAAGTTTTTAATAAGAGAATTTACATGGCCAGGCCCACCTGTTGGATGGATTAGTTTGCATTCACACACACACACACACTTGCCACTTTGACACATGCATAGTGAGTAAAGGAGTAATAGAACCTTATTCCGTCATTAAAATCAATAATACACATTTAATATATATATATATATATATATATATATATATATATATATATATATAATATATATATATATATATATATATATATATATATATATTACCATGGTAATGGGCTCAACCCGAACCCAACCAGACCCAACCTAAACCTGTCTTGATTAAGGCATAATGGGCTTTGAAAATTGGAGCACCCCGTTCGGGTACACGTGGGTCCAGGTACCTATTGACAGCCCTATCATTAAATACTCCTTTGATACCATTGTGGTATTTGTGGCTATACCGTTCGGGTACAAGTAGCCAATGTATAGTTAGCAGCCCCGTCACATATCCCTCCCAATATTTAATTACCTATTAGGGTTGTCGCATGAGAAAACGATGTTGCATGGAGAGTTAATGCATTATATGAAAATTGTCAGTACAGTTGGGAATAAAAAGTAGTAGTTGTATAGAAATTTATTGTAGGGCCGGATACGCTACACATCTGTGTAGGTTAAGCTAAACCTATATTGGAGTTAGTTTCGTCTTTTCACAAAAGAGCTTTAAAAAGACGAAAAATACCCTACATGCGTGTTTCGAGAGTTTTAATGAGACTCTAAATTCCCTCTGATCTCCTGGGACGCAGATTGCCCACTGCCAGTGCTCTGTGGACCCATCGTGATGTATGTATCCTATCCACCCCATCCATCTATTTTTCTAGACTATTGTTATGGCATGAGCCAAAAACGAGGAAGATCTAAATCTCATATGGACCACACTACAGGAAAGAGTTCGGATAGGTCCCAGTTCAGCCCGACTCGGTCCGAAACCCGACTCGACCTGGCCGACTCGGCTTGACCCGGGTGTGTGTGTGTGTCTATATATATATATTCAAAACCCTACCCATCCCTTTCCCCTTTACCCTTCTGGGATAATTCACCGCCCATCTTTGAAGTGACAATGATTCATCCACCTTACAGACATATAACTTGAACGGCCTAAATTCATTCAAATACAAAAATGAATTATAATGTCCTAGCTAGTTAGAATTTTTGTGGAGTCTATAGTTCAACTATCTAAACCGTTGATCGAGGGCCTTGTAATGGGACACAGATTACCTGCCAAAACCCTTTCCATGAACTTGCTGTAAGGTCCGAAACTGGCCCGAACTCGCCTGATTGCTGACCGGGCCAAGTTCGGGCTAGACATGTTGGCCCAGTGACCGGGCTGGGCCGGGTTGAGCCCAGTTCGACTCGGATCGACTCGTGTACACCCCTAGGTATATTCGAGATTTGGATCTCCCTAATTTTTGGATCATGCTATATAATGATCTCAAAAAGCAGATGGACGGCTTGGATAAAACACATATATATTATGCGAGGCTCACATAGCACTGTTAGTAGCCACCTCACTACTGACGCTCCTATTTATTCATTATATCTTTACCTCTAAAATTGAAGGGGCATTTAAAAGGTTGAAATGGAGCCCACCTGCATTAAGCTTCATTGATTGACACTGTACATTAGTTTTCTCATCTCATTTTGTATCATTTGACATAAAATGCCGTAAAAGTAGTGGGTGGACCGTAGAAAGTGTTACTGAACATCCACGGTTGAAATCAATATTCCAACTATTTCATATGGTGTGTTCCACTTGAGCTTTGGATATGCTTCAATTTTTGTCTACACCCATAAAACAAGCTGAAAACTAGATGGACGGCATGGATAAATACATGCTTTCACAGTGGGCCGTTGAAGGAGTTAAGATAGAGATTATAATGCACATCGATGTAGATTGATGTGAATCGATGTGGGGTCTAAGTAGGTCCGGAGTCTTGACAATCTAACATAACATATTTTCAAGTGGATACACACCCATTCGTAGTTCAATGATTGAGTTCAACATGCGGTCGAAGGGCTGTAGTGCAAGTCGGAGTTGATCAGTGTTAGTTGGAAGGGTTAGTGTGGATCGGTGTGGGGTTCGAGTGTGTTCGGAGTGTCCATATCCCGACTTAACATTTTCTCAAGTGGATACGCACCCATTCATAGTTCAGCGAAGGAGTTCGATGTGCGTTCGAAGGGGCTGCAATGCAATTCAAAGTTGATTGGTGTTGTTAAAAGGGTTCGGTGTGCGTTGGTGTGTATGGGTGTGGGGTTCGAGTGTGTAAGGAGTCTACGTACCTTGATGTAATGTCTTTAGAAGAAAATACGCACCCATTCTTAGTTCGGTGAAGGATTTTGACATGGGTTCGAAGGGGTTGCAGTGCGAGACAAAGTCGATCGATGTTATCGGAGGGGTTCGATGTGCGTCGGTGTGGGGTTCGAGTGTTTTTAGAGTCTCCACACACTAACGTAATGTTTTCTCAAGTAAATACTGTAAACATACTTTTGATAATCAATTGCAGAAAATAAATTCACAACAATAATTAATATTGAAATATTGATTTCAATTGAGTCGTAGGACTCACAACTTCCTTGATTTCAGTGTTTTAAGATGATAGATAAAAACAAGAACCTCTTATAGTGGTTCAATGTTTAACACACACCTACTTCACTTTCAAAATTACTACTCCACGTAATTTTGGCTTTTCACTATATTCAAAGTTTTCACATACTAACCTTAACAACCTCTTATAGTTTTTGTGATTTTCACAGGCTATCACAACTAACCTTAAGTGATTTTCATAGGCTTATCACTCCCTAACCCGATGAGATTTTTAGGCAATCTTAATAAACCCAAATTGAAAGTAATTTACAAAAATTAAAAACTTATCTTCTTGAATATCTATGTTGAAGCAAAGATATCGATAAAGCCTTTGAAGTTGAAGCTTTAGTAGATGTAGCGATCCTTTCTTTTCTCAGATGATGAAGAACCAATGTATGCATGTGTTGAGGGTTAAATATTGCATATTATCCCCCATTTATATCTTGATTTTATGAACATGATAATGCTTAATGTTATATTTTACTTATGTTTGTGTTGCAGGGTGAATTTAAGAGCTTGGATTGAAAAGGATGTTAAAAGCATGGATTTGATGCTCAAGAATCACCAAAGCAAGGGATGAATCTTAGGAGACCAAGATTTAAGAATTCACATACCAAAAATCTAAGAAACTCAAGTAAGGAATGAAGAGAATCAAAGATTTGAAGTGACGAAAAGGAATCTTGAAATCGTCCTAAAAAAAGCATATTCTTAAAGTCTGGGTCATTTTATGAAATTGTGTAGAGTGAAGTCTATTTTGAAAAACTGCATAGTGAAGTCTATTTTAGAAAACTGCGTAAATTTGAGGCGGTTTTTTAGAGTTTTCCAACTCGGTGCGAAAGTTGGAGTTCCACAACTATAAATAGGACTCATTAGGATACTCCAAGGCATCTTTTAAGGTTTAAGGAGTGGAGTAAAAGGGTGGAGTAGCTATCGCTAAGAGTTTTCTTCTTTTTCCTTAGTTGTTTTCATACTTTCTTCTAGGGTTTTAGATCTAATCATGTCTATGGTTGGCTAAACCTCTTAGCTAGGGCTAAGAGGTGAAGCTTGTACCATGATGGGATGTTTCTATTGCTTTGATTGATGTTTATGTTAAACTCCATGGATTCTAATTTGATATTTAAGGAATACTTTCAGTTTTTAATGGTTTATTATGACTCAAATTACAGAAGATCTGTAATAGCTTTGAGTATCTTCTTTTCCTGATTTGAGATTGTGAAATTAGTAAGTCTTATTGTTCACCATCGTCCCTTGGGCATGGTAGGGTGATGGAATCCTTCCTAATCTTTACAATTCTCCTGCTTTGATATTATGAGATTGGTAAATCCTATTGTTTGCCATTGTCTCCTATGCATGGTTTGGTGATCGAATTTCTGTCAATTATTATAGTTCTCCTTCATTGAGAATTACGTCAATGGAAGTTTAGATTTTGTTTTATTAATATATTTTTCAATTGGATATGATAGGACTCCAATTCTAATTGTGTTACTTGAATCAAGCAAGAGGGCTCCCTGATCACTACAAGTGGATCCTTGGCACCCTAGTTCCTACCTTTAAATTCTTAGTTTTAATTACTTAATTCACAATTACTATCTCAATCACTTCAAAATTAGTTTTACATCTTCTTTTAGTTCTACTTCTAGTTAATTTCAGAAACGCACAAGATCAGTCCTTGTGGATTCGACCTTGGTCTTACTGAGATTATTACTACATCGTGACCTTACACTTGGGTTGTGAACAACATGACCAAGAAGGATTTATGGATAGATTATTTTTTAAAGAACAAAACCCTAAAAGTTGTAGATTCAATCATCTATTCTCAAGTTGAGTATAGGGCACACTCTAATTGAATTTAACAAGATTTGAGAAGAGAATTGAATAATGTACAAAAATAATATAAAAATGATAATGCAAATAACTTGAAAAAAGAATAAGATTTCTCTCTCTTATTTATAAAAATATTTTTCTCTTTTTTCATGCTTTGAAATAGTGAGAAATGATATCTATTTATAGCAAAAGATATGAATCTTTGATTAGCTTAAGAATCCCTTTGGCTGGATGGATTTTCATGATTTTGTTTCAACGACTAGCAGATTTCACAGGATCTTATTTTGAAATAAACTTAAGCTAGCCCGAGCCAAACTTCGAATGGCCGAAGATAGGGTTTAATTGGCCTAAGATCCATAGGAATCAAAATCATTTATTGCCGAAAACTTGACCTAGGTTAATCTCGGGCTGACCGGAGATGGTTTGGTTAGCCGAAGATAGGGTTAAGTTAGCCGAACACTCCTGAATTTTTATGAAAAAATGCAATAAGTTAAATATTAGAAAACTACTGTAACATCCTCGATTTCCACTGTTTTGGATTTCCAAAAACCTTTGAAAATTTTTCGCTATAATTAGCTTATGTTGTTACTAACTGACCCTTAATACTTAAGGTGAACCTATACACATGTGGTATCGGTAAGGAACCACTCAAATCCGATTTAATCAACTGTAGGAAGTCAATGAATCTACCTGATCACTTAAACATTAAGTTTAACAACTTGATTTGTTTATCTAGGGCCCAAATTTAGCTGACCTATCACTGACTAATCGAGACAACCGTAATTAAATAAAGACATACCTAAAGCCGAGACAACTATAGGTTGGATCTTAATTAACAAACCAAATCAACCTAGTTACTCATTTAGCCTAAGAACCAACGGTTTAGAGTGATCATGACCGAATCACCATTTTTGCTAATTATGAACTTAGCTAATTCAAACCCTAATCATTGCGCACAAGAAATCTCCCTACCCAATTCATTCCCGAAATGCCCTGATTATCTGAACAAGCTTTAAACCACTCGTTAGTGGGTCACTAGTCTCGAAATTATAGAATAATGTCCGTCTCACTGGGCTTGACATCCAACACAGGTGGCGAACCATGAAAGTGCCCATAACTACTCAACTTGGGTAAGAGGCCGAGTGCTTGGAATACGTGAATGCCCTAAGCTGAAATTTGAAACTTAAGTGAAATATACCCCACACTCTTTCGCGAAGTTATGACTTTCCTACCAATAGATCACAACCAAACTCGAGGTACGAGTTAAGGATATTTTTCTGCTCATATCTGTATAGCCATGCCTTCGATAGATCATCGACGACCATCCATCGCAATTGGGGTCCTCATGGTTGATCAAAGCATCCGATCTCTGTCCGATCATGACTAACCATAGATCCCATGGTGGGACACCTTCCCTTTAGTGCAGATGGGCCAGTGGGCCCCCAGAGGGACCCTGTAGGCCGAAAACAACCTCCCTCAAGTCAAGTCCAATAGAAAAGGGGACCCCGGGGCCATTTGTGCACATACCTGACACTATAAATAGCCCAGATTTTCACTCCCTTGCTCCCATACGAAAATTGAATTGCAACTGAGAGAGAGAGAGAGAGAGAGAGAGAGAGAGAGAGAGAGGAAAAGAGGAGAAAAAGGGGCATGAGGGGGAGCTGATTAAGAAAATTTTCCTCCATCTCTAGCCGCAACCTAGCTTATGATCATGCCGCGCCATAGGAGATCACCTGGAAAGAAGAAGAGGTAACTGTTGAACATTTTCTTGTGATTTGGGCCTTAGATGCTGATTACATGACCCTTGCAAGCTAACCTCACTGGTGCAGGGCATTGGCACACTGATCTACAGGTCCCTAACCCTAGGAACGGGTCCAAAAGTCGATGTACCACTCCAAGGTGTGGACTATTACTTCTGCTTTTGTTTATTGAATCCCATATCATGATTAATGATTTGTGTAGTGAATAGATGATTGCATGCTAACCAATGCGTACTCGTATGGTCGTTTGCCTTTCGTAAATTGCTAATCACATGTAATGCTTGAACATTCAATTGGATGCTAGAATAAGTTGAAATTGCTAGATTTGGTGTCATGCTTCCTACTACTCACTTGTCTATGCACTCAATTTTCCTTACTGCTTATGAATTACTATTTAGTTGTAACACAGCCTGCATGTTTGATGCAATGCCTAATAGAGTAGAAGTTCCTGATTTATTGTTTGTATCCTTCCCTGTAGCTACGTAGTTGATTTATTAGTGTCATTGATTGACTGGGACCACTTGGGCAGTCAGGTTGGTCGGCAAACCGCATACCCACGAGAGCGGCCTTGACTAGGCCGGCCGCCCCAGACTATCCGATTTACCCGGGACGAATGCGAACAACTGACAGTAGTTAGACTATGCGGGATGCTTCCACCCAATGCTAGTTACGCCGAGGTTCGCCCGAATCAACTGAATTAGCCTAATTGTCAACCAACCATGTGTCCACAATGTATGATCATACCTACCTAAATCTAGAGCACCTCATACCCATGAGAAGCCTACTAATAACCATTAGTGATACGATCCTTGAGTCTCATGAGTCGGGCATGGTGCTATGAGACACCGTGTCCGTGCCGTCAGTCTACGTTAGGGTGACAAGCCTTCCCGTAGTAACCAATGAGCAATTAAGAAGGCTATGAGCCTAGTACATCAAATTGTAATGATGTTGTGACTACTCTACAATTGTGTTTGGGTGATGACCCTTACATCATTTGTGAGCGCCCTTCACCTGTCGATGGGCGGCCTAATCCTGTGTGTCCGAGCTATGTCATCCGGGTCTATAGTAATCGGTCGGTCCAGTGTTAGCCTCACATTGATTGGGGAGTTGTCGTTTGTGTGGTAAATCCTTATACGGATCAAGGATCGCAGACACAAAACCGTTATGACCACCTTGGGCCTAGTAATCTGAATAAGACCATTGATTAAATGTAGGTGTTCCAGCTTTCCCAATTTTGCTAAATGAACGGACTTAATTAATTTACTCGGCTAAAATGAACACTCATCGCATCGCATTAGTCTAGGTTGTGGTGACTTGGGCAATTTGGTTGTGTGTTGAGGGAGTGTTGGCATTTGCGAATGTAGTGTCAGAGCCACTTATGAGGGAGTGTTGGATTGTAAAATCATGCATCATCTCATGACATCATGCACGTATATTAATAAGAGTATTTAGGAACTATTGTTTAAGTTGCTCTATCATTACTTGTGCTAGTGGAATTGATAACATGTGTAACTTATAGTTAATGGAACCACTGATTTGATCACTCATTCCCACTCTAGGATGATGTTTTAAAACACCAACCAGACACTGTATAGATGCAGGTATTATGGAGCCTGATGCGTTGGAGGAGGCACACAGACTCTAAGGAGGGGTCCTCGTACTTCCAGTTGCTAGGTGAGTCGATGTTGGACACCTGCGGGCATCGACGAGATTTTAGAGTCGACACATTTTGTATTTTTTAAATTGCAATTTTTTTTTCAGTTGTAGTCTGGTAATCTGGATAGACATATTTTACTTGTTAGCTACTTTACTTCCGTTAAAATTTACATTTATTCCAAGGTACATTGCATAATTCATTTTAATTCTATAAACTGCTCAAATGTCAGGTGAAACGAACTATAGAATCCTGCTTCTGCAAAGCATAAGTGGCACTCGGGATATCGGTAGTTGAGTATTTACTCGGTCCCCAAAATTTGGGGCCTTACAACTACTAAGATGTACTTTAACCCAGGGTCTTTCCTAAGGTCTTCTTTACCTATATGTTAGCATACAAATGATTCTTCTCTTAAATTCTTCCGAGCCTTCTAATATTGAGATGTTGAGTTGCGCTCCCATCTTGAAATGTTGAAGTGAGTTGAAGTGTGCTAAAGTTCCATACACTATACATTTTTTCTATGGAATTTGACAACCTACTTATGTGCTTAAAACATTAGCACTTACAATCTCCCCATTTGTAACTTTCGTGACAAAATATAACATATATATTACATACACATTATGTTCCACATTCTTCATACTCATCACATTACAAATACTCAATTAATTACATAGACTCAACAACTAGAATTAGAATAATGAAGGCCTCGAATCATGAACTTTTACCATAAGATTTCACATTAAGAATATGTTGTCTGCTCCCCCTGAAAATTATACTAAAAAGAACTTGTTTCCACATGAGATGAGTCATATATATATATATATATATGATCATCTCTCCCCCTTTTTGTCACAAGTTGACGAAGGAAGATGAAATACATGAAACATATATGAAATAGGAATAAGATATAGCAAGAGAATTTACATTAAATATAGCAAAAGTTTAAATGTTTAAACAAATATTAAATATAGCAAGAGTTTCATGAGTTTGAAAATATAAACCAAGATATCCAAATCATCTAGTCAAGAAAATAAACATCATTCAACTTAGTGGAAGATGGAGCTTGCATCTCAGGATCAATATTTTTCAAGTTCTCGCTTATACGATGAAAGTATTTTTTCATGTACTTCATATTAAGTTTTTTATTTGAAACTAGAGCTTCTTGAGAAACATGCAAAACATCCATCCGATGCTCCAAAACAGATAATCTCTCATGAAAGTTAGAATGATGATAATTAGAATCATCCTCATCTTTACCCGATTCTTCTTACAATACATTGAAAATGTCATCCATGTTAACATCTTCTTCCTCTTATTGCCTATCGCCACATATGTCTTGTTGCTCTGGTAGAGTAGTAATTAATTCATCGTATGTAAATTAAAAGAGTTAAAAGGAAACTCAAATTCCAGTGCCTCAATGGAAGAAATTTGGACTCGAAAAGATAAAGCGAGAGATGTCATAAGTTAACCAAATGGAAGATAATCAGGCTTTAGGTGCATCTGAAAATGAATAATAGATTAACATATAAGAGTTGAAAGACAAATTTTGAATCCAGTAGCTATCACATGAAGGATACGAACCATGAATAGAGTGAGATCGATTTTGTTACCAGCTCTTCGATAAACATTACATGTAAAAACGTGATAAAGAACATGGTACTTAGGAAAAAAGTTTCTCAATCGGTAGAGCATCACCCGATCTCCAGTTCACATGTAAACCACATAGCACTCTGGTAATAGATTCTCTCTCAGAATTTGACTCTTTTCCATAAGAGGAGGAATTGGAATTCCATCCTTTGCCAAGTCAACTTCCATTAAAGATGCAATGGTGGAGGGTGTAATTGAAATACTTTTCTCTAAAAATTTTATTTAAAAAATGCCATTTTCTAAAGAAAGATATGAAATAGAGGAATATGTCCCTTGGACTATTGATCAGTATGCATTTCCTCCCCATTGGAGAACCTTTTCTCATCCAACTTAAGAAAGAAGCTCGTGCAACCCATATTCAGCAATATGATTAAGATTAACAAACCGTTCAATGATATTGCTTCTTGATTTAAAATCCTGAAGATTTTTGGGGTCATTCTCTGGTGGATGGATGGTCCGAATCTCACGAGAAACGAATCAAGACGAGGAACTGGTTTATGCAGTCGTCCAGATCATGTGACATTGGAGACACTACTTGATTCAAAGGCAATTTATCCACCATACAGACCATTAGGCCCGTAAATATATTAACAGTCAAGCTAATATCAATCATGTGAATGCTAGATGGATTTCTTTCTTGCATGAGTTCACATTTTTGTTGAAGAATAAAGTAAAGCAGCAGAACAAGATTGTTAATGTGCACAGTAGACGAGTGGCCTTATTGGTTACCATGAGTAACTATGTCATAGAGTTTGAGTGGCTCAAAGAATTATATGCAAATGATGAAGACTTTAAGGATGCATGAGCCAAATGTCAGGCAAGTCAATCTAGTGACCTGTATATTTAGGACGATTTTCTCTTCAAGGGAAATCGGTTATGCATTCCATGGAGTTTATTTCGAGAGCGAGCCATTCAAGAGTTACATAGCGGTGGCCTCGACAGTCACTTAGGGCGAGATAAGAGGATGACCCTTTTGGAGGAGTAGTATTTTTGCCACAGTTGAAGAGGGATGTTAGAAAAATGGTGTAAAGATGTCATACATCTCAAACATTTAAGAGGCAATCACAGAATATGGGCTTTTACACTCCTTTACTTGTACCTGACAGTCCCCGGGAAAACTTGTATATAGACTTCATGCTAAGTCTTCTATAGACCCAGTGAGGTATGAAATCAGTATTTATAGTGGTTGACAGCTTTTCTAAGATGACTCATTTCATCCCGTGTAAGAAGACTTTAGAGGCGACTCATTTTACCATCTATTTTTTAGAGGTGTGTGATTACATGACATCCTCATGACTATTATGTTGGATTGCGATACCAAGTTCCTCAATCACTTTTGGAAGATTATGGCGGCGATTTGACACCACCTTGTAGTTTAACCGTGCTTGCCACTCCTGGATAGATGGACAAACAGAAGTGGTAAATCGCATGCTCAGGAACATCATACGTTGTATCTTTGATAATAAGCCCAAGCAGTGGGATCTTACTCTGGCTCAGGTAGAGTTTGCCTTCAACAATGTGTAAAATCAGTTCATCGGCAAGTCCCCCTTCAAGATTGTGTATGGTCGAGTTTCCAAGCATACACTCAACGTGGTCTCATTGCTTAAGTTACTGGATATGAGTCTTGCTGCAGAAAATATGGCAGATCATATTGCGACTATGCATGCCAATGTTCAGAAAAATTATAGGAGTCTAATGCCAAGTACAAGGAAGAGATTGATAAACATCGATGCAAGAATGTACTTGAAGTGGGTTATAACGTGTTGGTTCACTTACATAAGGAGATGTTTCTAACTGGGACGTGCAAGCTCAGGAATAAGAAGATATGCCCTATTTCTGTACTCAGGGAAATCGATGATAATGCCTATATCGTTGATCTTCCCGAGAGTTTAGAGATCTCACGGACGTTCAATGTGGCAGATTTGTATGAGTACCATGAGCCGGATCCATTGAATAAATCATGGTCGAGTTCTTTTCAAGTGGGGGGGAATGATGTAGTGTGGGCTCCAGACGTATTCTTGGTACAATTGGATTGAAAGAAGCTTGAATGGAAGTGGACACAGTCCATTGGATCTGTGCCCAGTCCTACATGGTCATGGGGCCTTATGTGCGTTCGGTTTAAAGAAATTCATTCTAGATAGGGAGAAATTACCGTTTGAAGTATGAATTGTAAATCAGCCATAACTTTTGATCTAGGTATTGTTACGGGATGCATGAGCTATCGATCTTTATGTAGTGGTCCATCTGGGGTCAACCAATCTACATAGTGGGTTGAATCCTTCCGTTTTGCGAGAAACTAGACGCTTCCTATTCAAATTTGTGATTTTTAGAGAAAAAGCTATTATTTTTAATAATTTTGATTTTCGTCATATCTTCTCATTTTTAGAGTTTTAGGATTCTCTTCTTTATAAAAATTGCCTGTAATAATGTCAGGAATGCTCTGATAAGATTTATCTAATGTTTCTATTTTTGGTAAATTTAGTTTTTAGATAGATTTTTTGCTATTTTGGATAATTTTGAATTAGGGCTTAAATTTTCTTGATTAGTGGTGTAATCGAGAAAACATATATACATCATTCAATAAAATACCTAAATTTTCTATCTTAATTTCTTGTGGATTCAAGAACTCTCTTTATGTATTCAAGATTTTAATCACTTGAGGAAGATTGGCATCTTCCTCTTTATTTTTTCACGCTCTTCCCTAAGTCACTTTAGGTCTGCCATTTGGACGGTATAGATTGGCAATAGGTTTTGTACTTTGTTTCTATCATAATGTTCACTGTTTTAATACTTTTATATCTATACGACTACAAATATTCATTATGTAGATACTTCTTGTTTTTGTTCAAAAACTAAGAATTCGAACTGGGTTCAGTCAACCCAATGAATTGAGACTATGATGAGTCAACCAACTCGGATGTTTTTAACTAGGTTTAACATGTTTTTAACTTTTTCCATATTGATACCTTCTTGAACCTTTATCCTAACATGTACCAAACCATGAAATTCATGCAAATCATCGAACATGTCCTTGAAAATCATTTTTTATATATATGGGCCACACCGAGTCGATAGCTTTTAAATGAGCTCAATTTAAGGCCATAGCCCTGTCAAAACAACTTTTCTCGGGGCTGCTAAAGTAATTACAAATGTAGATAAGTTGCTACAAAATAAGTTGTGATCCTTGTCTTCCAGTCGACATCCATCATATGTCCTAACCTCAGCGGTTGGGTGGGCTCCACCACACCTGGTGAAAGTAATGATATTTTCAGTTGTTGGGTGCCAGTCTTCTTTCATAATGGTTTATGAGTAGTAGTTAACTAGCTATTAAGTTCTTTGAAACATAATCCAGTCTTCTTAAAACATTGGAAGTTATAGTACTCTAGTTGCATCTGGACACTTGGATAGATCTGGACTGTCCACTAGATGCAGCACTCAATTTACAAAGGATTATTAGATCCTTTGTAAGTTGGCCTTATTTTCTATAGCCATCCATTTTCCAAGCCATGAACAAGGTGTTTATGAGGGTATTATAAAAGTAATTCCTTGGAGTTATGATGGTCCATGATAAGCCTTAGCAAATATATGGTTCATATTATTTTTGGGACCTTTGTTTTACCTGATCTTTACTGCCTATTATATAGGCGGTTGATGGGATGCTTAGAAATGTCTGATTAGTGTCGTTTTCACATGGTGATTCAAAAAATGCATGCTGTACCTATTGGACAGTTCGGTTAGTAGATTGGATTGTGCAACTATACCATTTCAATTGGGAGCACCATAACTTATAGTGATTCATTTTTCAAGGTCATTGAATTGACGATAGAACTGTGGAGTGAGGAGGGGGTAGAGAGAGAAAAGGGAGAGATTTGGAGAGACGAGAAAAAATGAGGAAGACGAAAGGAAAGATAAGAGTTATACATGGGTGCATGCTAATGTGTGTGTGTGTGTGTGAGAGAGAGAGAGAGAGAGAGAGAGAGAGAGAGAGAGAGATAAATGGTGGGTGACTGATCCTCATTGTTTCGTTCGCTGTGTGGCCCATTTAAGTCCCCAGTCCACCTAATTTTTACCTAACATATTAATATAAGCCAATGTAACAGATGCATGTAATATCGGATGTCACACAGTCATTAAGGTGGGCCCGCCAAGCCTTTGTCACATACTTTTCTTAATTAGAGTGTTCATGCAGGCTAGTGCAGAGAAGGGGAGAGATCATGGGTTACACAAAAAAAAAGGTGAGAGGAAGCAGGTTGATCTACACCATCTATGACACTTAGGGGATGTTTGACTTTTCAAATCCCTTTGTACACATACTTAATAAGTCATCATTACTTTTTACATATGTTTGCCAAGATATGAAAATCAGTGAGTATTTCCTCCTTGAAAATCGGTTTGGAAAGGGCTGACTTAAATTTGCGGGCCCTACTGTGGTGTATGTGACTTATCCACATCATCCATCCGTTTTACTAGAACATTTTAGGGTATGAGAAAAAAAGAGGAAGATCCGAAGCTCAAGTGGACCACACCACAAGAAATAATAGTCCTAAAGATGTCCACTATTAAAAGTTGTTTCCTTCTCACGGCTGACATTGATGTTTGCTTGTCATCTATTATGTTCAGAAGGTCACAAGGACATGGATAATGGAAAACAAAAATAACAGCTTGATCTAAAACTTTTGGGCCCCAAGAAGTTTTCAATGACAGCCATTTAAATCCCACTGCTTCTTGTTGTGTGGTCCACTTGAGCTTTGGATTTGCCTCATTTTTCAGCTCATGCTCTAAAATGAGCTTGCGGAATGGATGGACAGCTTAAAAGTCACATACATCATGGTGCACCCAACAATTTTTACGTTTTCCTCCTCGGGTTTAAAGATGGAATAAATGTATGTCCAAATCAATTAAACACAAGGCCACATGTTATTGAGGGTCTGTATTCTATTTACATATGCGATTAGGAAGTGTGGGTGTGCCAGAGTTGTACTCGACTCCATGTTTGAATGAATGCTAGTGACTCTCATGTTGAGATGACTAAGTAAGACCGGATTTGAAAATCCAATTGTTGTTATAACAACGAGATTTGCGAAGGGGTAGGGGTGAATCCTTCCTGATGGATTCTTTTTCCCCTCGTGTTAAAGACTTTTCTTTCACCACTACTTGCAGCCAATATATTTCTAAAAAGAATAAATACGAGTAGATAAAACTAAAAAGGCTAAAATGTCGATTTTGTTAATATATACTTGTGGATCATTACAATCGACAAAGTAGAAACAACCAGAGACAATGAAAAAGATAAATACCTAATCCATCCGTGTGTATAGACGATCCATGCGAATGGTCAATAGAATGTGACTAGAATGATTGATCACTGAAGTAAGAAATCAGTTGATCGAAATCCAGCAACTTAAGGTTGTAGATGTTTAATCTAATTCTACGGTACTGTAGCGATGACGCTGGATATTAGTGATCTATATTAAGATAAATGTAAAGAAGATAAATTGTGTTTGGTGTGGGCTTTTGGGAGGCGATGGCCTTAAGTAGTCTTTAGTATAATGAAGAATTTGGATGATCTTCCATGGAAATCTCATTGATTCTTCCACATCAACATAGCCTATCGCGTACAACTATGTGTACAAGAGATATACTCTTACGTGTGTTGGTCAGAGTCTTTACATTATTGGAGTGCCGCATAGGATAGTTATTGGAGTCCTTATGTCACTTGACTTTGGCATCCGTAGATAGTATTTTGGGAAGACTCTAGCATTAAATGCTAGATAGAAAGAATACTTTTGATAGAACTCTAGTAATTAATGCTCTCGTATATGCATGCATCTCTAACTCAAGGTCACCTACACCATATATGGCACTGCTGCCATGTGGTGTCTTCTAATCCGTTCGATTTGGTTTGGTTGCGTTAGGCCAGGTGTAAACAATATTCATGGTACACGAGTTGAATTTTGTCTATCATTTAATATGAAGTACCAATGTGTAGCAGTATCTCATTGGTCCACTTAGATGTGCCAAAAACGGATGTAAATAACATGCCTATCAATATCACATTGGTAAGGTTAATGGAATTACAAATGTAAATAATTAATACTTATAAATATTTACAAAAAGATTAGAAAAATCAAACACCCCCTAAAATTGCAATTGTCCCTGCTAAGCAACTTCATTCTCAACGACAGTTTTAAACATTAATAACTAATTTTTTAAAGATTGACTGTAAATGAAAATAATATCCCAACCTACTTGCATTATATATATAAAATAAGATATAGATATAGACATAGACACCAACATAAATCAGGTTAGACTTCCCTTTCATTAAGTTTCTACCGGTGAAACGATACAACGTGCAATGCATAGCGTACACCAAGCATTCCGCTTACAGCTACCATGCAATCAATGCTAATGAGTAGGGCCCACCATATTATACAGTGATCTGGCCCAAACCTTGTAGAATAAGTTTTGAGTTTTCAGTTTGTACAAGTGGGGACCATTGTTCAGTGTTCCAGACCGTTACTATTTTGGACCCCACCGTGGATAGATCATCCACCGTAAGTCTCACAGATGGAAAAAATCTTAACCTTTCAATTCCTGGCCAACAAATATAAATGATTAAGAAAGAAAATACAGCAGTTCACCACATTCAATGAGAAAAACCACAAAATATTCAGTGGATATGATTTTCTGTTCTGGGCAAACTATGGCACATGGACGATTACGGTGAGGATCTTCACATCAATGGCTTGGATCGGTTACATATGGGTTCCACTAGCAAAACCTAAAAACCTGAATGTACCATGCAAACACTCCGCTGGAACATTGGATAATACTCCCCAGGCTAATATGGTTGTCCTCTTCAATTGATTTTTATTTTTTTTTGGGAGTTTTTTGATAGTCCGGTAGCCTATGACACTTGATACACAGGTACTGACGAAACTGTAGATCCCACTGTTTCTGAGTCGCAACCCAAAAACCAGAATAGTTGATCAATCCTAACCTTTGATTAGTAGACACTAGTTGAAATAAGATCATTGGATTTGATCAATCCTAACCTTTGATTAGTAGACACTAGTTGAAATAAGATCATTGGATTTGATCAATCCTAACCTTTGATTAGTAGACACTAGTTGAAACAAGATCATTGGATTTTTATACTTATTTTCACATTTAACTGTCCAATAAATGTCCCCTGATACACTATTCAGATAATCAGATAACCCATAACTTTTATTTCACGATACATCTAAACTGGGACCCGTGATTTGGATAGTTTATTTGAATTATTTGCATGCTAAGTATGCAAGTTTCAAGAAATTTCTAAGGGCATGTGCATCATCCATCACACTCTACCAGAGTACCAAAGTTCCTCTCTCTTTCCTTTTCAAAGATTTGATTCAGTAATCCAGAAAACATGGAAATGAAGGTTTGGTTACAACGTCCAACTCCCACCTACTTGGACTTATCGAGGAATTAGGTTTGCCCGGTCGATGAATTATGTGATACGCAGCCATATCTGGGCTATCCCAAAGCGGGCCCCGATTCTGACAAGTTCGGGCCATGGTTTAGTAATCCAGACCATTGGTTTGTTGCACCTCACCGTAGATAGACTTCATCCTAAAATCGTTCTCAGCATTACGTTCTTAAGTTTATTTTTGAGACATAAAATGTTGTCCAGATGTCTTCAATTTGTGGTATCAAGTGAACCTGGATTGGATAGATTGGTCTCTGGACAGTTTTGGACAAATTTGATCAATCGACCATGGGGTTCAGGCAATCGAAAAAATTTGAAAAATTCATGTAAACTGTCTTGACACTTTTGAGTATGTTCAATTGATCGAACATGTGGAGGCTCGTTCGGTAAAGTGTAACACCCTTAATCTCGGGGATCGAGTGAATACTCGATTCCCAAAATTTCGAGTGTCACTCACGCTTTGCGGAAGCGGGTTCTATGGTTCATTTTTACTTGGCATGTGAGCATTTGAAGAATTAAAATGGATCATGCAACGTGCACTAAAATGAATGCAATTCTAACTCAGAGTACGACTAATAAGAAGATGTATAAGTCTAGTGTACAGGGATCCTTACTCTTGCCCAGGTGGTAGACTCTCAGGAGTTTCAACACCCGGTCAAGGGTTCGAGTATCCTTAGGTGGTGAAATTCCACTAGCGAGAGTGTGTGGGGTGTGTGTGCGTGTGTAAAAAAGAAAAAGAAAAAGAAGTCTAGTGTACGGGACCTTATCCCAACAAAATATATATGGTTCGCAAAACGTTGAATGTCTCAGCCCAAAATCTCATCGCTGCCCCTAAAGTAACCTATAGTGGCCTGCCCAACAGCTGGAAGTATGAGAGCTACTCCTCTGAGTCCACAATGCCTCCTCTAGTGCGTCGTACTTCGTGGTACGTGCATTTATGATCGGGTCTGATTGGTGTTTTAAACAACCATCCTAGAGTGGGAGTGAGTGATCAATTTAGTGGTTCCATTAACATCAAGTTATATGGGTTATCAATTCCACAATCACATTTAATGATAAAGTAACTTAAACATTCAGTTCCTAGGTACTCTTATTAATGCATGTGCATGCTGTTATGAAATTATGCATGTCGTCACAATTCAACACTGAAAGTGCCTTGGTTTGTCAATTAACGTAGGTGTTGAGTCAGCAAGTCAAGTAAGCCCCATAGGAAGATCATTCAAGTGTCTACCTCAACTGGATGTGTGCTTCGAACTTATCAAAGGTAAACTTAGCCTCACATCCCATGTCCCAAAACACCCAAGTATATAAAACCCTTAAAAGTGGATAGAACAACATAGGGGCTTATAGTATGAAAACTATTTTGCAAATCAGGAAAATCTTTAAGTTTTTAGCTTTTGTCGATATATCGAGTACTCATCAATAGCATTGAACACTCACGATCGATGATATCGACAACCAATCAATATCATCGAATTAGGCCATTCTATGTCCAGCAACCACAAAGTATTTTGGACAATATACTCAATAAATAGAAAAACATTTCGATAATATCGACATTCAAATATCGATCAAATCGAATGAGGATCGATGATATCGAATTACCTTGAGCTTTGTCCAGCAACTTTTGGAAAATATCCTGACATTGCTTGAGTAATCGAACCATCGTTGATGTCATTTGAATTCAAACGTCGATGATATCGAGAGGAGTTCAATATCATCGAATTCGGCCAAGTTTTTATCCAGCGAGTCTCAAAAGAAAATCACCTAGGAAGTTCAAGGACTCGAAACCCTACTCGATATCATCAGATTTCAAATCTCGATGATATCGAAGGTATATCGATGAAATCGGATCTGGACAAAACTATTCCAGCAAACTTGCATGGTAAACCATATGGGAATGACTGAGGAATCGATGATGTTTCGATATGATTGTAATTCAAATATCGATGAAATTGATATATGCTCGATATCATCTAAATGGATTAAAGATTGTCTAGCAAGCTCTTTTGAATTTCATATGAAAATGATCGATGTATCGAGTAGCCGATCGATGAAATCAGAATTCAAACTCTGATGACATCGACGCCAACTCGATTGCATCGATCTTCAGTAGAAAGTTCCAAGGATATACTTCAGTGGAGTTTGTATCATCAAACCTTGCTTCGGTAGAGCATCGAAAGTATACGTTCTATGATATCGAAGCAAGCCCAATGATATCAAACTCAGTCAGAATATGATATCTTTATTACCGTTGGAACTTTTTGTCTATTTAAGGAGAGCTTATTCTTGGTTGTTGCATTGAGAAAAAGAGAGAGAGCTTTGAGAGAGTAACTCACATCACCTACCCTAAGCCTTTTTTCTCAAGGGAGTTCATTCCTCAATCTACCCTCATCATTGATATTCAATAGAGTGGATTGGTGAATGAACTTCCGAATTTAAGGATCTTCTAGCTACCACCTTAATGGTAGATCATTGAGCTGGGATCCCTTAAATGCCTAAGATCTTGGAATTACTCTATCTCTTCAATGATTATCATTTAATGGAGTAATTACCAACATAACCTTGACCCAACTCGTCGCCATGCATCGGAGCATCATCAGTGTTGCGGATCAAGGGAGCTGAAGATTGTTCGTCATCAAAGGAGGAGATCTTTATCAATGTGTTTAATGGGGCTCATCTACTTATCTGTAGGTCATTAGAGTCTAGAGACGCTACTGATCATTCCTTTGTGTAGGATTGGGTCATAGGTGATTCTCACCCCTTTCAAGTCCTCATAGGAGACCTTCGACGAGAGAGTATGTGCTAGTGCTGTGTGTTGACCCGTGCTCTGGTAGAGCATAAACTTAGGTCCTTAGTGTAGATCCTTGGCCTGTGTAGCCTAAAACTTAGGTGCTGTGTGTTGATCTTTGCTCTTGTGCAGGGCATAAACTTTAAGTTCCTTTTGTGGATCCTTGGCTTGTGTGGCCTAAAACCCTAGGTTCCTTGTGTGGATCCTTTGCTTGTATGTAAAGCATAAAACCCGGGTGCTGTGTGTTGACCCTTGCTCTTGTGTGGGGCATAAACTTGTGTCTCGTGGAGACATGTCTAGGTTCCTTTTGTAGGTCTTAGAGTCGAGTTTGTGTAAGTTGTGAAGGTTAAAGGTGAACCTGATTTAAAACCTCCTTTAGTGAGATCCGGTACACTCAAGGGTTGAGTGCGTCCGTCGGAAGTGGAGCAGGCACGTAGCCGAACCACTATAAATGACTATGTTTGGGATTGATATTTTCGCCTTACTATTTGTGTTTATTCTAAATGTTCTCATAAAGTATGCTCACATGATTATTTAGAACTGATAAGAATCACATCCCACACACACATATAGTCGTATCTTTCATTTATCATAGATTAAGCTTGCATACTGTTTAAATACTGGATAGTCTTATGATTAGATCCTTTATTTGGCTTGGAAGCCATTGGAGTTAAATTGGGGTCATCTTGATAGGAGTTTGTTAAATCAGGATTACGATAATAGGATTTTAAATCATCATAAAATTTTTATAAAGTCCTATTCACCCCCCTCTAGGACACTTTGACCTATTCCCACTTCTACTAAAGCGGTCTTTACTACAATTTCAAACACTCCCTGATAGCGACTCCGACACCTCATTCGCAAATGACAATACTCCCTTATCAGACGACTACAACACCCAAGTCGCGGTAACTTATATTAATATAATGCGATAAGTGATCATCTTAGTCGAGTATTTAATTAAGTCCGTTCTTCCAGTAAGATTGGGGAAGCTGAAACACCTTCGCTTAATCAATGACCCTAACCCAATCGCTAGGCCAGGGCGGTTGTAGCGGCCCCATACCTATAATCCTTGATCCGTCTAGGTTCGTCACTCCCAGCCGAACTCATATGATAGGCAATATTGCGAACCAAATTGCTTGTAGCCATTATGAGGAGGCTGTTACCCCAGCGTAGGCTGACAACTCGGACACAATGTCCAATACCACCATGCCCGGCACTCGAGTATTGAGGATCGTATCTCTAACGGTTATGAGTGAACCTCTTAAGGGTGCTAGGTGCTTCAGATTCAAGCAGACGTGATCATACATAGTGGACACACACGGTTGGTCATTAGTAGACTAGTTCAGCTGACTCAGGCGAACTTCGGTACAACCAGCACTAGGTGTAAGCATTCTGTGTAGTCCAACTACTGTCGGTTGTCCGCGTTCGGCCGAGGTTAGTCGGACTAGCCTGGGGCAGCCGACCCAAATAGGGCTGCCCTCACAAGTTTTATGGTTTGCCTGCCAACCCGATTAAGCAGTTAGCCACAATCAAATAATATATTTTATACATTATTCATTACAAGAACAAGAAGGATATCTACAACAGTAAATCCGGGAGGTTCTACTTGATTTAGGCATTTTATCGAACATACGGACTTACTACCCAAATCACCACAATTCACATGTGATAAGACAAAATTAAGTGCACAAATAGGGGAATAATATGAAGCATAAACCAGAATTTTCAATAATTTTGACTTATCCTAGCATGCAAATTAGATGTTCAGGCTACATTATGCATAATTTACAATTTATGAAGGGTAATCAATCGAACAGGTACACACTGGTTAGCATGCGATCATCCATTCATTACATAAACTATTAATTACAACATGGGTTCGAAAATTGGCAACCTAAGGGTAATGGTTCGTACCTTGAAGTGGTTCATCAATTTTTCAATCCTGCTCCTAGGGTTAGGGTCTCGTGGATCAGCATGTAGGTGCCCTGCGCTAGCGAGGTTAGCTTGCAGGGGCGCTTGTAATTAGCATCTAAGGCCTAAATCACAAGAAGGGTTCGATAATTACCTCTTCTTATCGTCGAGCTATTTTCCTACAGCGCGGTGTGGTCGCGAGCTAGGTTGCGGCTAGTGGTGGCCAAAAAATCTCCCAAATTAGCTCTCCCAATATCCCTTTTGTCCCCCCTCTCCTCACTTCCTTCTCCCTGTTGCAATTTAATTTTCGTATGGGAGTGAGAAAGTGCAAAAATGGGCTACTTATAGTCCCATTTATGTGCGCAAATGGCCCTAAGAGCGTCTTTTCCATTGAACTTGCCCTTTAGTGGGTTGTTTTCGGCTTATAGGGTCCCTTCGGGGGCCCGTTGGCCCATCTGTACTAAGGGCCAGGTGTGTCACCATGGGATCTATGATTAGTCACAATCGAGCGGAGATCGGAAGCTTTGATCAACCGTGGGGAACTCATTTACTATGAACAGTCATCGAGGAACAATCAGGGATGTGGTTATATGGATGTGAGTGGAGAAATATCCTTAACTCATGCCTCGAGTTTACTCACAATCCGACAGTCGGAAGTCGCAACTTTGTGAAAAAGCGGAGGGGCCTATTTCACTTAAGTTTCAGATTTCAACATAGGGGATTTGCGCGTATCAAGCGCTTTAACTTCCTACCCAAGTTGAGCAGTTTTAGACACTTTCTTGGTTTGCCACCCGCGATTGGCCTTAAGCCTAGTGAGGTGGACAATTCTCTATAGTTTCGGGCTTAATGGAACTACGATGACCGGTCTAGATCTATTTTAGTCTATCTTGGTGGTTTTTGGGAGAGTCAACCTCCGAGGTTCGCTTCAGTTTTCGATCTTACTCAGATTTAGCTATGTTTGCGATGCCATCTCTTTAGGATTTGTGAAAGTGACCGTTCGACCTTGACCACCCTTAGTTTCTGGGGCTTTGCATGCTTGCCCTTTGTAGTCTGCCTGACATGGTCCTGGGGCCGCTCCACTGGTGAACACCTTAAGATCAAGTGTCATTTTGGCTCAGGTGTTACAATCTATCCCCCTTAGAAATAAATTTCATCCTCGAAATTTATACTTGTTCATACTCCTCAAGTAGTTTTGGGTAATGCTTTCGAACTTCTACATCCGTCTCCCATGTGGCATCTTCTTCGACGTGGTGCGTCCATAATACCTTCACTAGTGGAATGACTTTGTTGCGTAGCACCTCCTCCCTTTTGTCCATAATGTGTGCGGGCCGGAGGATATAAGTAACGTCTTCCCTGAGTTCCACGTGTTCTCACTTGATGATGTGCATAGGATCAGGGACGTACTTTTTTAACATTAAAACATGGAACATGTCGTACACCCCTGCGAGCGGCGTGGGTAGGGTGAGTTGATACGCTATGGAACCTATACAGACTAGTATGTGGAATGGCCCAATGAATCGTGGGGTGAGCTTCCCTTTCTTACTAAAATGTAGCACCCCTTTCATCGGCGAGACTTTAAAGAATACATGGTCTTCGGCCTTGAACTCCAAGTCCCTCCTCCTTGTATCCACGTAGAGTTTTTGTCTACTTTGGTTTGCCAAGAGGAAGTGCTAGACAACTTCAATATTTTTGGTGGTTGCTCCCACTAGATTGGGCCCTACCAAGCTTTTCTTACCAATCTCTGCCCAGCAGTATGAGGCACGGCATGGGCGCCTATATAATGCCTCGCAAGGTATCATGCTGATACTATCTTGGAAGCTATTGTTGTAGGAAAACTCAGCGTATGAGAGACAATCATCCTAACTGTTTCTGAAGTCGAGCATGCAAAGCTCGTGACATGTCCTCTAACACCTGATTTACCCACTCCGTCTGCCTATCTGTTTGCGGATAGAAGGTTATGTTGAACTTCAACTTCACCACCATCACTTCTTGTATTCGTGCGTGTCTCGGTCCGACACGATTTCCAAAGGGACGCCATGGAGTTGCACTATCTCCTTAATATACAATTTGGCTAGGTCATCGACAGAGTTAGAAGCCCAAATTGAAAGAAAGTGGGCCGACTTTGTTAATCGATCCACAATTACCCATATAGAGTCGTGTCCTTTCCTCATCTTAGGCAAACCAGAAATGAAATCCCATTTCCACTCTACCAACGGCATGGGGGTGTAGAAGGCCCGGCGGTCGACAATGTTCAGCCTTAACCTGTTGGCAAGTGAGGCATCGAGATACGTAGTTTACTATCTGGCCTTTCATGTTGTCCCACCAATAGGCTCGCTTTTGATCCTAATACATCTTGGTGCGCCTGGGGTGCATAGCCAACTTGGAATTATGAGCAGCATCAAGGATCTTTCTCCTTAGTTCATAGAGATTTGGGATACATAAACAGCCATTGTATCATAAACCTCCATCCGAATCGACCCCCCAATCAGATCCCTTATCACTTTCCACCTTTTCCTTCATTTTCTTCAGCAATTCATCCTCTCCTTAGGCCTGGATAATTCGACTACCAATTAGTGGCTAAAATTAGATGTGGGTTATGGTCTCATACGGTTCATCCATTGTTAGTTTCAACTCAAAGTCCCACACACACTCCACCATGTTTCACTCCACCATTAATGGGACCGCAAATTCCAGGGCCTTCTTGTAGTTCAAGGCGTCAGCCACTAAGTTGGCCTTGCCTGGGTGATAGGATATTAAAAGGACGAGCTATAGATGTCCTAGAGGGGAGGGGGGGGGGGGGGGGGAGTGAATAGGAGTATGCCAAATATTTCGATACAATGTGGAATAATAAAGCAAACTCAATTGCTTAGAGTATTGAATTCTTGATATCAAATAGTTTGTATGACAACATTCACCTAAAATATTTAGGCAGGACAACCTTATTTCACGATGTCTCTGAAATCAAAATATCAAACTTTAGCAAGAGTAAATGAAACACAAGATAGGTATACAAGTAATAAAAGTAATCACCACAATGCACAAGATAGGCATATAAGTAATAAAAGCAATCACCACAATGCACAAGGAAATTATAGTGGTTCGGTGCATAAATGCAACCTACTCCACTCCTAAAATTATTATTATCGCAATTATGGCTTTCACTATCTCAAGGTTTTCCCAGGGTCACCTTAACAACTTGATATTATTATTGCGATTTTCACGGGCTATCACAACAAACCCACTTTGTGATTTTCACGGGATCACCACAAACAAACCCCCCGCTTTATGATTTTCATGGGATCACCACAAAAAAACTTGCTGAGATTTCCGAGCTATCTCAGAGAAACCCAAACTGAAATAAAAGTAAAACAGTACTTATCATCGATTTGCGAGTTTAAGTTGTAGTTATAGCTTGAATGCAGCGATCTTCTTCTTGGGATATTGAAGAAGTCCTGTCTGAGTTTAACCCGAAAGAATATGGGGATCTATAAAGTATTCAATATAAAACAAATACGCTAGGTGCTGCAAATTCAATTCTCTAGATCTCAAGTGGAGTTTAAATTACTCTATTAAAGACAATTAAAGCGTCTTGAGAAAGAGAATGAAAATAAGCTAAAATAGAATATTAGAATTACGCTTAAAAAAGCTTAAGAAGATCCCGGCTTTCTCTCTTGAAAAGATAGATTTTCTCACTAACTTTCGTTGTGTAAATGAATGAGAGAAATCCTCTATTTATAGCCAAAGGATTTGAAAATTTAGGCAGCCCGAGTGTCGGTTCGACTAGCCAGATTCCAACAATTTCGTTCCAACGGCACTTGGATTTCACGGGATAGAATCTTTCAAAAATTTGGCTGGCCCAATATCCCTGATATCCGAAATCACGTCATTGCTAGAAACTTGACCAAACAAGGTTGGGCTGGCCGAACATGCCGAAGAAAATCTTGTTCAATCTGTAAACTTGCCCGAATCATGTAGGGTTAGCCGAAGACAGTTAGGCGGGCCGAACCAAATGTCGGGCTGACCTAACTTAAGTGTATTTTAATATAAAAGATTATCATTAAGACGTTATTAAAAATCACCTAACGTAAGGTCAATTTAAGGTTATACCACCTGATAGTTGACTCATACAGAGTGTTCTGATCTTCGATCTATGTACTTTCATGACTTGAGATGTTTAGTCTTTCCTAAGACGCTTGATCGAGTCGATAATATATCTTTATGAGTTATTAAAGAGATTCTTCATGAGAGCTTGCGATCCTATCAGGACTACAAAATTTGACAACTAAATTGTGCTTGAGTATAAGCACTTACAATCTCCCCCTTTGTTAATTTCATGACAAAACTCACTCATACAAACATGCAACTTATCACAACATATTACAACATCTCAATAACATATCATATACATACGATCTATGATTCAAAGGAACATTTGTGCACCACCAGAGATATCTTGGATCTTATTACTCTCCCTTAGATTATGCATACAAAACTCCCCTTGGGCACTTAGTCACATATATCACATGCAGTAAAAATATATATAATTTCATAGAATTTATGCATACAAGTGTAGGTGCTCATATGTGCTCATGATCATATCCACATATTCTCCATAGCTTTTACTCCCCATTTTTGTCAGAAGTTGACAAAGGAAGAAACAAAATAAATGAAATTCAAGTAGATAATCAAGGATAATAACATACAACATAAAAACATATTAGATATCATCCAGATGTATGTAAGGAAAGAAAGAGTTATCATCTTGGTATAAATAATCCAAAAGAGAGACTTAAAGTTATTACAGACCATAAACAATTTATCAATTAAAGCTAGAAGAGGATGGTGCAAGCATATCAGGATCACTGATCTTCAGACTCCTACTAAAAGGATGAAAGTAATTTTTCATGTATTTTATTTGTTGTTTCTAATTCTGAAGCAATGCTTCATGTGAAACATGCAAATTGTCCGCTTTCTTCTCTAAGCTCTCTAACCTCTCAGAAAATTCGAAGGCTGGAAGTCCGAATCATTTGTATCTCCTGATTCTTCCAAATCAGCAAATATGTCGTCCATGTTAACATCTTCTTTAGGAACTGCTTCCTAATCACCTCGCTGCTAAGGTCTCAATTCAAGTTTCACCATGTTTAAGTTTGCATTTTTGAATGGAAGCTTGGACTCTGGTGCTTCAATCGTGGGAATTTGGACATTGTATTGCAAAGCAATGTAAGTCATAAGGAATGTAAATGGAATGGACCCATGACGAGGATGGAGATGATACTGAATAATAAAGTACGATATCAACGATGGAAGATAAATGTGAATACTGGATACAACGGAGTGCATAATGCGCATCATGTACGGAGTAAGAACGGTCTTACTCCCGGCTCTTAGATAAACGTTAGAAGTGAAGATGCAATGAAGAACGCGGTATTTTGGAAGAAGATTATAAGTGGGGAGAGAGTTACCAATATGCCATTGAGTGTTAAAACCCCATAACACTCGGGTGATGGAATTTCTTTCTGAAGAATACATGTCTTCAAAAAGAGTCGGGATAGGAATTCCATCTTCTGCCATATTAATGCCTATAACAGACAATATGATGGATGGTGTAATGGTCATAGTTTCTTCCAAAAATTGAATAGAAAATGTTAATGCTTTAGAAAAAAAGTCATTAATGGATGCATACATCCCTTGAGCAATTGATCGGTAAGTCGCTCCATCCTAATAAATTTTTTTTTTCCCATCCTACCTCGGAAAGAATTTCAAAAAGACCAAATCTAGCAATGTGATTGACATTCACAGTGCGCTAAATAATTATACTCCGAGTACGAAAATCTCGTGCATTCTCCGGGTCATCCTCCGGTGTGTGAATGGTGCGCACAACCCGAGTAGCAGAGCGAGATGAGGAACCGGATTGAGGACGTCGAACGGTACATTTATATCGATGTTCTATGGAAGAAATCAAGAAATCACTAAGAAATAGATGGGTTTGTTTAGATCGGATTTCTCAACAAAACCCACCAAAAGAAAGCTCTAGATTCTAATAAAATGATGATATCTCAAATAAATCACAACTAGGAACTTAAATCTAGAAGAAAATCACAAAAGAGCCACTTACTAGGAGTTTAGGATGATGGGTTGGCCAAAGGAAGCACCGGTGAACCAAGGAAAATGAAGTGGAAATGAGGATTTTTGAGATTTTTCCCTATTTTGACCAAATCGCACCAGGTTTGGCTAGCATGAGTGCGGTGCTCGGCTAGCCGAATCGGTCGGTCAGTTATGGGTTGGCTGAAAAAATATCCCAAAAATAAATTTTAATATGATATTACTTTTTATATTATCCTTTTAATGAAACATAAAATAAAAGACAATAAAAATAAATTACAATGAAGAATAATTAATTAAGAAATACAACATAATCTAATATCATTTTTCAAATTAATAAATCTGACACTATCCAGTGGTTTCGTAAAAATGTCTGCAAGCTGTTTTTCAGTATTGATATATTCAAGCATAATAGTCTTGCTTTCAACTAATTCTTGGATATAATGATATCGAATATCAATATGCTTAGTTTGAGAATGTTGAATGAGATTTTTAAATATGTTTATGACACTGGTATTGTCGCAGTATAAATTCATGATATCTTAATCAATACCATAGTCTGCTAACATACGTTTCATCCATATCAATTGCATGCATGCATTTCCTACCGTAATATACTTAGCTTCTGCAGTATATAATGATACTAAGTTTTGTTTCTTGCTCATCTAGGAGACAAGACAATTTCCAATGTAGAAGCATCCACCACTTGTGGATTTTTTGTTGTCCACATTACTTGCCCAATCAGCATTAGTATATCCAGCAATTTGTAGAGACGTATCGTGAGGATACCATAAACTCAAATTAACAGTGCTGGCAACATATCTGATTATTCTTTTAATTATAGCCAGATGAGATTCTTCAGGGATAAGTTGACATCTAGCACAAACGCCTACGCTGAAAGAAATATTAGGTCTACTGGCAGTTAAATATAATAGACTACCAATCATGCTATGTTAAAGACGCGGGTTAACACTTTTACCTGAATCATCTTTAGATAACTTGAGCATTGTAGCCATAGGTGTTGAAAAGTTTTTACCATTCTCAAACCCAAATTTCTTAATGAGATTCATTGCATACTTGGTTTGAGATATGAATATCTCGTCCATAAGTTGTTTCACTTAGAGACCAAGGAAATAGTTCAGCTCACCCACCTACTCATCTCAAATTCTGATTTCATGAAATCTGCAAACTTAGAGAAAAAGATTAGTATTTGTTGATCCTTAAATAATATCATCAACATATATTTGAACGATCAACATATCTTCATTATATATTTTGATAAATAGGGTTTTATTAACACTTCCCATTTTAAAGTTTTGATTAAGAAGAAATTAAGTTAATTTTTCATACCATGCTCTTGGAGCTTGTTTTAAGCCATACAAGGCCTTTTTAAGGTGGTATACATTATTAGAAAGTTTAGGATCTTCAAAACCTTTAGGTTGTTTTACATAAACTTCTTTATCTAAGTCACTGTTTAAGGAGGCACTCTTAACATCCATTTGGTATATTTTAAAATTGTTATAGCATGCGATGGAAATAAACAATCTGATAAATTTAAGACGAGCGATTAGAGTAAAAGTCTGATCATAGTCAACTCCTTCAACTTAAGTATACCCTTGTACAACCAATCGAGCTTTGTTTCTTATAATATTGCCAAATTCATCAGATTTATTTTGAAAATTCATTTAGTTCCAATCATATGTTTGTCAAAAGGTCTAGGAACTAGATACCAAATCTCATTTCTGACAAATTGACTTAATTCATCTTGAATAGCCAAAATCCAATTTTCATCAGCAAGAGCTTCATTTACATTAGATGGTTCTATCTGAGAAGTGAAGCACAAATGATTACAGATGTTTTCCAATTGTCTTCTAATTTGAATACTAGTGTGAGGGTTACTAAGTATTTGATTAGTCGGATTATCCTTGACTAATCTATTCTCAATTGAATTTGATTTTGATGAAGGTTCTGATTGATTGATAATGATAACTTCATCATCATGATAATAATTGAGAGTGACCTTTTGATCATTAATAACAACATTTATAGATTCTTGTATCACTCCGGTTCTTTTATTCAGAACACAATATGCTCTGTTATTTAGAGCATACCCCAAAAATATGCCCTCATCACTTTTTGCTTCAAATTTTCTCATATGTTCCCGATTTCATAAAATGAAACATTTACTTTCGAAAGTACGAAAATATTTTATTGAATATTTTTTTTATTAAACCAGAGTTCATAAGTAGTTTTATTTTTACTTGCTCTTACATAAACTTGATTAACAATATAGTAAGCAGTATTAAAGCTTCAGCTCATAAATTTTTTATTAATTTTTTTACTGTTAAGCATAACACTCCCCATTTCTTATAGTAGTCTATTTTTCCTCTTGGCAACACCATTTTGCTGAGGAGTTTTAGGAGTAGAGTATTCATGTAATATTCCATGGTCATTACAAAACTTCTCAAAATTGCTATTTTTAAATTCAGTGCCATGATCACTTCTTATTCTTTTCACAACTAGAAAGTATTTCTTACTGCCTCTACTCCCCATTCGAGTTGGTCCAACTAAGTCCATATCGAGTAGTTCAAGAGGTCTAGTTGTTGCTAAGGAGTTCACCTTTTTGTGACAACTCCTAATTTGTTTACTTATTTGGCAGACACCACGTACTTTCTTCTGTAATTTTTTTTAGCTTGGGTAAGCCTCGAAGATGATCTCTCTTGCTTAGTTTGTATAAGTCTAAATAATTTACATGTCTAAGATGTTGATGTCATAATTCAGTTTTGTCTGTTTGGACCATGCAACAAGAGTTATTTGATAAACAAGATTCATCAATGATATAACAATTTTCAAAGGTTCTTCGACCATTTAATATTATATGACCTTAGTTATTAATTATCTCACATCCGTGATCTGAAAATATAACACTACGATTATTATCACAGATTTGAGATATGCTTAACAAGTTTCAAACATTCAACATATAAAACATCTTTAAAGACAGGTAGGTTAGGGAGTTTTACATTACCTCTTCTAATAATTTTATAGTTGCTGCCATCTCCAAATGTTACTTAGCCGCCATCAATTTGATTTATGTCTGATAGTATTGCCTTATCACCTGTCACATGTCTAAAATATCCACTATCTAGGTACCATCTTGAATGACTACTTGCTTTGAAGGCTGTGTGGATAACAAGACAATTATCTTTTGGAACCCATTTCAATATGGTTTTGGGTTTAGGAGGATCTCTTACTATTCACTATGTTTGAGAGTAAGAGTTGTTCTTATTTCCCCTTAATCTGTTATTTGTAGAGTTGGATTTCAAGAGCTCTTTAAGTAAGTCCACTATCTTATCTGTTAGGGAAGGGTTATTATTTTTCCTTTGATATTTGCAATAGTTGGCCTTAGTTTTTAGATTAGAAGTTTTTTTAAAAGGTTTTTCATTCTTCTTTATTTCCTTTATAATTTCTATTTTAGATTTTAAAGATTCACCTTTTACAAATATGAGAGCAAAAGTTTTAGATTTTTCCGTGCAATTCTTGATATATCCCAAGCCAAATTCGTTGCTACTTTATCGAGATGCAGTTAATAACTTTTTAAGTCTTTAGTCACCTTGGGTGTATATCCAAGTCCCTTTTGAATTTTTAAGAGAAGCAACTTCTAATTTTAAAATCTCATTTTCTATTTTGAGATTTTGAATTTCAGGAAATTTCAGACTTAAATCTAGTTTGGTTTTCTCAAAACAATTAGAAAAATGAGATTTTTCCAAAACAGATTTTTCAATTTCTAATTTCAAATCAACAAATTTTTCTCTTTGATTTTTTAGTTTTACCGCAATCTTACAACTCTCTTTGTATAGGGCATCATAAGCAATTTGAAGATCTTCATTTTCAGAATTCCTTTCAGGAGTTTCATAGTCAGAAATTTCACAATCATCTGAGGAAGTGATTCCAGCTATAGTCATGAATGCCTTTTGTTGTTTCTTAGATTCTTAGTCTGATTCGTCAGTTTCTGAATTGGATTCAGATTCTGATAATTCACCCCTAGTGGCAAACATACCTCTTCTTCTGAATTTATCCTTCTTAGGACATTTTGAAGCTACATGCTCATATTCAAAACAATTAAAGCATTCGGTGTCTTTAGATTTTGATTTCCAAACATTTGAGTTTCCTTTTCTTTTGTTAAAAGGTTTTTGAAAATCTGATCTATTGTTATTCTTGAAATTTTTATAAAACTTTTTAGCCAACATATCCATATCATCTTCATTCTCATCATTTTCAGAATCTGAGTTTTTAGGTTTATATTTACCTTTAGAAGATTTAAGGGCAATGGACTTGTTCTTAGGAGCTTTGAAATTCAGCTCATAGGTTTGTAGAGATCGAACTAATTCCTCTACCTTCATTGCATCGGTATCCCTCAATTCTTGAATTGCAGTGACTTTAGAATTGAACCTGTCTGGAAGTGATCGTAGTATTTTTACGCACACTTTACTTTCAGGGACTTTTTCTCCAAGACCTCACATAGAGTTAACAATGTCATTTAATTTAATATAGAAGTCCATGAACGATTCATTTTCTTCCATATGAATTTCCTCAAACTTTGTTGTGAGGATTTGAATCTTAGAATTTTTAACAATGTTAGTCCCTTCATATGTTATTTCGAGAATATCTCATACTTGTTATGTTGTATCACAAGAAATGATTCTTTTGAATTCATCCTATGATAGAGTACAAGTAATAACATTAAGGGCTTTTGCATTAGCACTACTTTCACCTTTCTGAATTGACGTCCAAAAAGTATAAGCGATTTCTTTCATGGACGTGGTTCCATTTTCAGCCACTACTTCCATCATTGGAGGGACCCATTGGGTTATGGTGGCTTGCCACACACTTTCATTAATGGATTTGAAGAAAATCCTCATCCTTGCTTTCCAATAAGAATAATTTGAGCCATCAAAGGGAGGTAGCCTAGAAATGGATAGACTATCGAAATTTGACATTCCAAAAGTTCTAAATCTAGCTCTAGGAAGTTAATCCCAAAAAGAGCAACCTTACTTTGATACAACTTGAAAGGACGAACTAAAGATGTCCTAGAGGAGGGGGGGGGGGGGGGGGGGGGTATTATGCCAAATATTTCGATACAATGCGGAATAATAAAGCAAATAAACTCAAGTGTTGGATGATTGAATTCTTGATATCAAATAGTTCGTAGAACAACCTTCACCTAAAAGATTTATGCAGGACAACCTTATTTCACGACGTCTCTGAAATCAAAATATCAAACTTTAGCAAGAGCAAAGGAAACACAAGATAGGCATACAAGTAATAAAAGCAATCACCACAATGCACAAGAAAATTATAGTGGTTCGGTGCATAAACGCAACCTACTCCACTCCCCCCCAAAATTA
This sequence comes from Magnolia sinica, assembly GCF_029962835.1. NCBI lineage: Eukaryota > Viridiplantae > Streptophyta > Magnoliopsida > Magnoliales > Magnoliaceae > Magnolia > Magnolia sinica. The sequence goes on from NC_080577.1 coordinate 87,388,982, forward strand.
CTACTATCGCAATTTGGCTTTCACTATCTCAAGGTTTTCCTAAGGTCGCCTTAACAACCTGATACTGTTATTGCAATTTTCATGGTTATCACAATAAACCCACTTTGTGATTTTCACGTGATCACCATAAATAGACCCGCTTTGTGATTTTCACAGGATCACCATAAACAAACCCACTGAGATTTCCAAGCTACCTCAGAAAAACCCAAACTGAAATAAAAGTAAAAAAGTACTTATCATCGATTGGCGAGTCAAAGTCATAACTGTTCCTTGAATGCAGCGATCTTCTTCTTGGGATATTGATGAAGTCGTGTATGAGTTCAACCCAAAAGAATATAATGATCTATAAAGTATTCAATATAAAACAAATACTCTAAGTGCTGTAAATTCAATTCTTTAGATCTCAAGTAGAGTTTGGATTACTCTATTAAAGACAGTTAAAGCATGTAACGTCTCGGAAAAATCCATACAGAGACCCGAGTACCACCTCAGGCAGAAATCATTAAGGACCGAATCCTTTAGAAATTAGACAAAAATTAATTAAGTACTAAACTAAATAAGTCAGAGAATTAGCTCGAATCACTTTCTATACAAACTGCAAGACCCAAAACCATTAGGATCGCTAACTCAACATTACCTAGAAACCTAGGATCAATCTCAAAACCCGGTTACTCTCAGGAGCACATTGAAATTCTGTATCGGGCCTGAACCGCGCTTCGAAAGTCTGACGACTGCGAACTATAAGGTTATGACCACCTTACTGGGCTCGACAACCATTGAGGAAATTGAGTCCAAATAGTATTTAGAAACGCACAACTTAAGCCTGAAGCGAAGTGTGTGAGAAACGCGAATATCTTTGAAAAATGAGCTCAAACTTAAGTGAATTGGGCCGTTCACTTGCAGGCCAATTTTAAGGTTTCAGAACGTCAGGTTTGACCCAACTACACCTTTGGATCAGAGAAATTTCTCTGCACCCATTGGTATACTTGTAGCCCTGATCGAGTGATGATGACTGTTAAATTGAAATAGGTCCTCCATGGTCGATCTATAAATTCGATCGGACCGAAACCTTAACCTGACTTAGATCCATGGTCAGGGAACTTTTTCCAGACCGTATGTGAGAAATAGACCTCCAGATGAGCTCCATTAGCCCGAAACAGTCACCCTTTGGCTATACCCTAAGTATACCATGGCCCTAGAGCCATTGACATCAGTTCTGGGCCTATATAAGGACCTTAACCCACCTCTCTCTCATTCCATAAGAATTTTCCTAACCCTAGGAGAGAGAAGAGAGAAAAGAGGAGAACGGAGTGAGGAGAAGAGAGAGAGTTCAGGAGCTCGTTACTGGGATTCATTCCCACTACTCCTCGTGTTGAATCACCACCCCACCGTCACTACACCGTTGATTTTAGCTTTGATTTGGGTAAGAAATCCTAACCCTAATCTCCTTATAAGAATCCAAATAGAGGATTCGGTGAAATAGCTAACTTATTTCATGATTTAGGTAGTTGTTGTGCCGTAGACAAAGACGTGGTGTACGAACTAAGTTCGTAACGAGCGTACCGATGAAAGGTGCGGACTATAAATGTTTAGGTTATGGTTTTTAAGGCTTTCAATGTCAGCTAATGATTTATATCTGACTTGATTGCTACCATATGACCTTAGTTACGATGTATTCGATAGATTATACATGTGTATGAACTAAGTGAATATATGATGCATTCCATGTGTTTGTTGAAATGTTTGAATGAAATTACTATCATGATTTGTACTTGCCATGACTATTAATCTAGAATACATATTCGTTGTATGTATGACAACTCTTTTGCGAAAGGATTTGCTATAATATATGTTATAACCAAGTTAGAGCATGTATGTATTAATGTGTAGGCTAAGTGTTTGATAAAATGTCTGAATTAGTAATTGTCTGTTGAATTGTAATTACTAAGGGTGTTGAGGTAGGATTCTTGACTACGTTATCTATGTGTACAAAATTCTTTCATATAACCTTAATTTCACATACGTGATTTATGTATAAAAATATCCTATGTATAGTAACATGCTTTATGTGTTTGATAAATGCTCAAATGATTATTGTATTTAAATTGTTTGCTAAATGTTGTTATGATTATCACATGTGACTGCCTATTACGTTGGATATGATTAGGAGTGCTACATAGTCCAGGCAATCGGTAATGGATCCCGGTTGAGTGGCCGAACTAGATTCGTCACATTGGATATGTTTGATGAATTCGAGTCGTACGAAGATTGTCGACAGTGGTTAGGCCACGTGGAGTGCTATGTGCTCTATGTCGATTAATTCAACGTGCGTTCGTACCAATCGAACTTGTCGAATAACCCAATTGGCCTATTGTATGTCTACCATGTATAGACGTTCCTGCTTGAATCTAAGGTATCACTTACCAATGTAAAGCCCGTTTAACCTTGGTAGCATAATCCACTAAGACTCATGAGCCAAGCATGGTGGTATGGAATACAGTGGTCGAGCTGTCGGCTTACGCTAGGGTGACGAGCCTCTCCATAGTGACCAGTGAGCAACCCAAACTCGTGAGCCAAATATAGTGGTATGGGACATTGTATTCGAGCTGTCGGCCTATAATCAGGTGACGAGCCTCTCGTAGTGACCTCGAGTATAAACTAGGCCTACGTCGAGGTGACGAGCCTCCCGTAGTGACCTGAACTTGCCTATCCACTACTTTTCAATCAGGGGTGATGTTGCCCTATAACTAGGATTGATGACCCTAGATGGATTATCGTTTGGGTAAATAATATAAAGGGAGGTACCTTAGCTTTTTGAATCTGTTGTATGAATATGCCTAATAAATTACTTGGCTAACACGATCATGCACCGCATTGCATGTGCTTTGGCGAGGAAGCGCATGTTTAGAGAGTTTTCCATGTGCGATCGTGAGATGATATCACTGAGGGAGTGCAGGCGAGGGCATGCAACATTATAGCATATCATTCCTACATTAACAAGAGTACTTAGGATATGATTGTTGTACTGCTTTATCATTACTGCTTAACTGAATTGATAACATGTTAACCTTTACCTTATAGCTCCACTGAGTTGATCACTCACTCCCACTCTGGGATGGTGTTTTAAAACACCAACCAGACTCTGTTTTAACTGCAAATGATGGCGAGGCTTATGAGGCAGAGGCAGACTTTTATGATGATGAGGAGGAGTTCTCCTATGTACAACTACCAGGCGGGTCTATGTAGACCATGTACTGATCGACAGGATTACAATGATTATATGAATTAGTTGGATATTACACTTTGTCATTTTGTATATTTTATAACAAACATGCATATATTCAGCCTAGTAACATGATCATACTCTGAGGGTTTATAACCACTATTACACTTTATATATCTATCACAGTCTTCCGCTTGCCTAATTTAATCATCTCTGGAGTATGATATGTTGATTTAGTGTAATCTCATTCATGTTTAATGCACTAACACGGACAACATTTAACCATCATTATCTATGTTGCATAAGTGATGCGACGGATCTCGGGAGTTGAGCCTTTGCTTGAACCCCGATTTTTGGGGCGTTACAAAGCGTCTTAAGAAAGAGAATGAAAATAAGTTAAAACAGAAGATTAGAATTACGCTAAAAAAGCTTAAGAAGAGCCTAACTTTCTCTCTTGAAAAGATGGATTTTCTCATTAACTTTCGTTGTGTAATTGAATGAGAGAAGTCCTCTATTTATAGCCAAAGGATTTGGAAATTCGACTGGCCCGAGTGTCGGTTCGGCTAGCCGGATTGCAACAATTTCGTTCCAATGACACTCGGATTTCGCGGGATAGAATCTTTCAAAAATTCGGCTGGCCGACCAAAGGGTTTGGTTGGCTGGCCCAATATGCCTGAAATATGAAATTATGTCATTGCTGGAAACTTGACCAAATAAGTTCAAGCTGGCTGAACGATCACATTCGATTGGCCAAACCCTAGGTTGGGCTGGCCGAACATGCTGAGGAAAATCTTGTTCAATTTATAAACTTGCCCGAATCATGTAGGGTTAGCCAAAGACAGTTGGGCTGGCTAAACCAAATGTCGGGATGGCCTAACTTGAATGTATTTTAACATAAAAGATGATCATTAAGACGGTATGAAAAATATACCTAACCTAAGGTCAATCTAAGGTTATACCACTTGATGGTTGACTCATACGGAGTATTCCGATTTTCGAACTATGTACTTTCGTGACTTAAGATGTTGAGTCTTCCCTGAGACGCTTGATTGAGTCGATAATATATCTTCATGGGTTATCGAAGAGAATCTTCATGAGAGCTTGTGATCCTATCAGGACTACAAAATTTTACAACTTAACTGTGCTTGAGTATAAGCTCTTATAAATACCTCAAACTTGAAGTCCTTTAACATCTCCATCTAGTGACGCTGCCTTGGGTGAAGACGTATTTGAGGCTCTTGTGATCATAGAAAAGCCCAAATTCTTCGCCATAGAGGTAGTGCCTCTAAAGATTTAAGACAAAAATAACTACTGCCAGCTCTAGGTCATGAGTATGGTAATTTTCTTCATGCTTCCTTAGTTGTCGGGAGGCATGGGCGATTACTCGATCCCTCTGCATGAATACACACCCTAAGCCAACCCAAGATGCATCGGTATATATAGTGTACTTGTCTCCTTGCTCGGGTAAAACAAGTATCGATGTGGACTTCAGTTTGTCCTTCAACTCTTGAAAAACTGCCTCTGCTTTCTCGTTCCAGGTGAACTTAGTGTCCTTCCGAGTGAGTTGGGACAATGGTCGAGCTATCTTTGAAAAATCTTTGATGAACCGACGATAATAGCCCGCAAGTCCAAGGAAGCTTCTCACTTCCGTAACTGAACTCAACAGCTTCCAATCTTGCACTGCCGCCACCTTAGCGAGGTATATGACTATACCTTCCTTTGAGACCACATGCCCTAAAAATTTGACTTCTTTCCAAAAATCACATTTTGAAAACTGTGCAAACAATTGGTTCTGCTTGAGTGTTTGGAGGATTGCCGCAAGTGTTCTTTGTGATCCTCCCTTCTTTATTATACTAGAATGTCATCGATGAACATGATGATGAATCTATATAGATAAGGGCTGAACACTTTATTCATAAGGTCCATGAACACTGTTGGTGCATTTGTGAGCCCAAATGGCATGACTAGGAATTCGTAGTATCCAAATCTAGTCTTGAAGGTCATCTTCTGCATGTCCTCCTTCCTAACCCGCAACTGATGATACACGGACTGCAAGTCTATTTTTAAGAAATATTAGGTACCTCTCAATTGATCAAAGAGGTCGTCAATCCTAGGCAACTGGTACTTGTTCTTCACCATGACATGATTTAACTTATGGTAATTAATGCATAGTCACAATGAACCGTCTTTCTTTTTTCACAAACAACACTAGAGCTCTCTATGGCGAGACACTTGGCTGAATGAAGTCGGACTCCAATAGGTCATCAATTTGAGTCCCCAACTCCTTCATTTCACACGGGGCATGGGGTAAGTTAGTAGGGAGATGGGTGTGGTGCTCGGCACTAGGTAGATGGTGAAGTCAATCTCCCGCTAGGGAGGGAGCCTGGGTATAGTGTTGAATACGTCTATGAAGTCTCGGACTACAGGAATGTTTGTTAATGAGGGACCATCATACCACTGTTGCAGAGAAGCATAGTAATGAATTCGGTGTGGGTAGTTGACAATGTAAAGGAGGTTCCCTCGGCTTCGTGTATTGTCACCGATCGAGCTTCACAATCAAATTTTCCCTTTATTGTGGTTAACCAGTTCATGCCAAGGATGACTTCATAATAGAAGATTTTTGTCACGATCAAGTCAACGTATGCCTCCTTACCTCCCAAGTCTATGGGGCAATTGTAGCTGATTTTAGTGGCCTCCGAGAAGGTCCCAACGACTGAGATGACCCTTACTCCCAACATAGGGGTGGTGTTCAGCTTTAAATGCTTGATTATAGCACGTGATATTAGGGATGTTGTGGACCAAGTGTCCACTAAAAGGAATATGGGGGTACCTTGTATGTGGGCTGTAACCTCGAATGTTGTGGGCATGACGACGACAGCATTGACGCCTTCTGTTGTCATTACATGAACTCCACCTGTTGCACAGGTTGTTGAGGCAGCCTATTCTGGTGTGCATGAGGGTGATTGAATTGTTGTGCGGGTCCCATTGCTCGCTGAGGGGGAGTTGGCATTGTTTGTTGTGGCTGGCGATTAATGCACTGAGGGGAAATGTAGTCGTTGTCCCTCATCCTGGAGAAACAAAAAAAGCACTGTATGGTCCACTTTCTTACAGTACGTGCATACACGATCAGGCCGCATTTGGGGTACCGGGGGAGCCATAGGTCTCAGAGGTGAGCCCATCCGTTGCCTCTTGCCCGGGAGTGATGAGGGTTGCCCCTTCGCCCTAAGCATTGGGCCTAATTGCAGGTGTGCTTGAGAGACCCACTCCGCATCCTGTTTAGATCGCATGGACATCTCCACAAGGTCAACATATGTATGAATATTGGTGTAACACGTCTTCATGTGGATGTCTACTCGTAAGCCCTTTGAAAAATGCCGCATCTTGGTTTGTGCATCCACCATAATCTGAGGAGCATATCACAACAGCTCCGTGAAGCGGTTCTCGTATTCAGCCACTGACATCTCTCCTTACTGAAGGCAGACAAATTCACTCTCCTTCTCATTATGGTAGGTGAGTGAGAAGTACTTCTTGAAGAAGCACAACTCAAACTCATCCCATGTCCACATGAAACCGACTGGTACGGACCTTAGTACACTATTTGTAAGTGTTAGTATGTTAAGCAAACATAGATTATCAAATTTCATAAGACAAAAGTGCTTCAAGGTAGAAACACAAGTATGGAATCACAACTACTCTATATGCCTGAAGATGAGCTCAAGATCGGCTTATGATCAAGTCAAGATCGACATATCTTCTCAAAGAAATCATCGCCCGTATTCAAGACAAAGTCAAGTCAAAGTTCAAGACAAGGCGACTTAGATATTCGCTAAAATATAGGTGGTATAACACTAGAAAGACCTTAGGATTAGATACTTTCAAAAATTCATTATATTCGGTTTATATAAGTGTTTTTGCTATGGAATTTGGCCAGTCTAACTTCTGGTTCGGTTCAGCCAGCCCAACTTCAAGCCCGAGCAAAATAACAAATTTTGTTGTTGTAAGTACTATGATGTTAAGCACACAGATTATCAAATTTTGTTCGACAAAAGCGCTTCAAGGTAGAACCTAAAAATCAGCTCAAAATTAACTTATGGTCAAGACAATATCAGGACAACTTATCAAAGAAATCGTCACCCGTATTCAAGACAAAGTTCAAGATATAGTTCAAGATATAATTCAAGACAAAGTTCAAGACAAAGTCCAACTCAAAGTTTAAAGACAAAGTACAAGTCAAAGTGACTCAGATATTTGATATATCTCAAGTGGTATAACCCTAGAAAGCCCTTAGGATTAGGTACTTTAAAAAATTCTTTATCATGTGTTATTATAAGCATTTTTGCTTCGAAAATCGGCTAGCCTAACTTCTAGTTCGACTAGCCTAAACTTCCTCCGCCAGCCCAACTTCAAGCCTGAGCAAAATAACAACTTCTGTTAAAAATTCGGCTAGCCCGAGTTTTGGTTTGGTTAGCCCAAGCTTGAAATTCGACCAGACTGAGAAAGTTCGGGTGAAATTCCAATAACACAATCTTTTGGAATTCGCTGGAATTTGGCCAGCCGAATGGCAAATTCAGCTGCCCGAATTGTGAATTTTGGATAATTCTTATCTCGTGCAATCCGAAATCCGTTGAACAGAATCTGATGAACTTGGACTGGTCAAAGCCTATCTTAGGTTAACTGAAGTTCTAACTTTTTTGCCTATAAATTAAGTCGTTCTCTCATTTCAAATTACAATGAAAATTACTACAATTCTACTATAAGAGAGAGAGAAGCTCACGTCCTCAGCAAGCTATTTGTTGGTATTTATAAAATTTATTTTAATAGGTTATTCAATTCCCTTTTTCTCAAGATCATTTTAGTCTTAATCTAAGAGAGTAAACTATACTCATCTTTGAGATAAAAGAGAATTGAAGCAAGTAGCATTTGGGTTTTCAAATTTTAAAATCTATAGAACCTTAGACTCTTTATGTCTGATTAAACACTGCGCCATCTACGTTCAAGAAAGAAGTACTTCTGCTACGTCTTCTACATTTGAAAATAAGTACACCTTCTAAAATTCTTTTTAAGTTTTTCTGAGATAGGCTGTGAAAGTCTTAGTTGAGGTTTTGTCTATAACTCCTTATGTTACGTGGTGAATGCTTTATTATTTTTGGTAATTAGATGTTATTTATTATTTCATTCTTGTGGTTAATATTGTAATCCTTATATATACTCTTACTAGTTTAAAAGTTTAATTTTAAAGACATTCATAAAATCAGGTTGTCCTGCCTCAAATTTTAGGTGAAGGTTATTCTACGAATTATTTGGAATTAAGGTTTTAATACTCAAGTGATTAAAATTTTTGTAATATTTTCATATTCCGTATTTATTTTGATTATTTGGCATTGTCCTATTCACCCCCCTCCTCTCCAGGACATTGCTAGCTCTTCAATTCAGTTGTAAATTCAGCTAGCCTAAGCTTGAAATTCGGCTAGCCCGAGAAAGTTCGGGTGAAATTTTAGCAACACAAATATTTGAATTTTGTGGGAATTAGCCCAGCCAAATTATGATGTTCAGCCAAACGAATTTTGGATAAATCTTATACCGCACAATTTGAGTGCCATTGGAACAAATCTGGTGAACTCCGGCCAGCTAAACCCAATCTTAGGTTAGCCAAAGTTGGAACCTCTTTACCTATAAATGGAGGCTTTATCTCATTCTAAATAATAATGAAAATTAATATAATCCTTCTGCAAGAGTGAGAAGCTCAAGTCCTTGGCAAACCTATCAATGTGGTATTTATAAAATTTATTTTATAGCTTATTCAATTCCCTTATCTCTAGATCATTTTAATCTTATTCTAAGAGGGTAAAATATACTCTTCTATGAGATCTAAGAGAATTGAATCAAATAGCATTTGGGTTTTCATTTTTAAAACCTATAGAACCCTAGACTCTTTTTATCTGATTGAATACTGCAACATATATGTTCAAGAAAGAAGTCCTTGTGCTACAAGCTTCTGCCATGTCTTCTACATTTGAAGATAAGTACATTTACTGTTTTCTTATTTAGGTTTTTCTGAGATAGCCTGTGAAAATCTCAATGAGGTTTTGTCTGAGATAGTCTGTGAAAATCTCAGTGGGGTTTCTATTTGTGATAGCTTGTGAAAATCACAAAAGGAATTTTATTGTGGTGAGCCTGTCAAAATCACAAGGAACTGTATTAGGTTGTTAAGGTGAACATATGAGAACCTTATTTTAGTGAAAGCCAAAATTATGAAGTTAGTAATTTTGGGAGTGGAATAGGTGCGATTGTTTTAAGCACCGAACCACTTTAAATCCTTGTGCCATATGTCAAATGCTTTATTCTTTTTGGTGATTAAATGTTATTTATTATTTCATTCTAGTGGTGAATGTTGTAGACGTTTTATATTCGATTGCTAGTTTGAAAGATTGATTTTAAAGACATTCGTGAAATAAGGTTGTCTTGCCTAATATTTTAGGTGAATGTTGTCCTTTGAATTATTTAGAATCAAGGTTTCCATACTCAAGCGATTAAGATATTTGAAATATTTACATATTCCGCATTTATTTTAATTATTTGGCCTGAGCTTGGCCGAAGGCTGGTGACGTGCTAGAGGTCGCCCCTGGCACAGCATCCATGGCGTGCGGTGGGTCTATGGCCCCAACTGCTCACTTGCCCCTTCAGACTCTAGGCCCGACTCGAGTCTCGGCCGTTTATTGTGGGAGGAGTGACTCTCCTCAACCAGTCCGCCATGTGGGAGGCGGACAGGTGGCGACTTTCATTTGGAAGCATCTCTTGTAATCACATTATAGGTATACATCAAACTTATGGGGAAATTATGTGAAATCATGTACAAATATAATTGCAGGTATGTCATTCAAGGGTAAGGATAAACACAATAAATCATCACATAGCATCAGACATTTATGGAACTGAAATAGTGTATGGTGTTTTTATTACAACGGATAGCATTTAGTACATTAGTCCATTATATTAACCATTACAGCCAAAACAACTACCATACCAAACATATTGAAAGAAGTTAAACCCAAATCATTACATATTTAATATGAATAAAAGAGAAAGCGAACACTAACTAACTTGGGTTAAGTACCCAAGCATCAAGTGGCCAACAAGGCCTATCAGTCTTCAGAGTCAAGTGAAGGCGGGGGTGCTTCTTCCTTCTGAACGCAGCATAATACTGCTTTTATGGTGCGGTACATCTTCTTGTTCCATTTCTCTTGGCCCCTTTTCCATTGCAATCACCTTCACCTCGAGCGCGTTCAAGCACTCTTATACATTCTAAGGGATGAGAGGCTCTTTGTTAGCCCCTTCAGTCTCCGCCTTAATTTATCCCTCGTCTTCATCTCCTCCCTCACTCTCTTCCTCTTCCTGAATCTCTTCTTCTTCCTCTTCCTCCTCGGCCTCATCCCCAAATTCTTCTATCCAAGCTATAAGTTGTTGGGGGCCCACCTTCATGCGATTTAAGGTGTCGTTGTTAATCACCTCAATTGGCTCAGGGTCGCCATCCATTCCCCTTATTCCGTACTACCACACCATCTTACAGACTAGGTAGCCAAACCAGAGCCCCAGGGTTTCACAGGTCGTTATCACAGCCTTCATAATTTGGGAAAGCACGATGGTGAGGAGGCACACATTCTCCCCTCAGCTCACCTGATAAAGGAACTTTATCATATAGCAGGAGCACTCAGTGCGGTTACTACTTCTTGGGTACACATTGTACATGCATTTGTGGTGGAGCAGTCAGTATTCCGAGATTATATTCGAAGCCAGAACGCTGTTATTCCTCCTCCATTCTACTAATTGGCTGCACAATTGGAGGATGCACTCATCCGACGCTGCTTTTTCTTTAGGTTTTCCTCATTAATGTGCACTTTTCCACAGGGCACGTCAAGTATCCGTGAGATGGTCCCCACATCAATGTGAACAATTCACCCATTGTAACTAATGTAGAACCCCAGGGGTTCAAGTTTGGGTTCTGTATTTGCGTGTAAAATTCCCTTACTAGGCCCGCGTTGGCGTGATAGTTTCCCTCGAAAATGTGCTCCCACCTGTTGTGCACAAGACGGTTGAGTAGTTCATGCTCGCCAAATAAGTTGTTGTCCATGGCGCCCTCGAATATGACCTTTTGCTTTCGAAATCTCCTTAGTTCTGCCCCGGGTCAAGTAGATGGTGCTGACGAGGCTTGCGAGTCTAAATCTCTCTTTGTCCTCTCACAGCTCGGCCCCGCCTCATCAGGGACCGCCCTTTTTATCATGCGCCAAACTCGAAAACCAGGCTCACAAAATTTTGGATCACCGAATCCGGCGCCGACAACCTCCATAGTACCCCATTCTCGGCTCCCGGCACGTATACACCAGGTTCCGATCCTGGGATCCTACAAGGAGAATTTCAAACATGATTTTGATTCAGTATAAGCATAACCATAAGCATAACCAATGAAAAATAACCACAAGAACACCATCACAAAATCTACTATGATCAAAAACTTTAAGTACAATGCGTATGAAAGAGAAATACAATATAATGAAAGTGACAGAAACTCTAGAAGCTCGGCCGCACACTCTAACTGTGACGAGGCTATGACTGCGTCCTGGTGTCACCTGCACGCATCAATTGTGCATAAGCTTATAGAAAGCTTAGAGGGTGGTGTAAGTGTGTGCGTAATATGAGCGTGCTCAGAATGCAAAGTCAGAGTAATGCGGAATCATGCTGATGAGTACATGAATGCAAGTAGCCGTACCAAGGCTATGAGGTGCAAGATATGAATGATATTGGCCATATCAAGACCATGCGATGCATGATGCAACTCAAGTATATCAATCCTCATCAAATATCAGTACAGTTCTCATTCTGGATAATCACCGGGGTTTAGTACACTCCAAATGGCACTGCCCCTCTCCCAGCCGCATAGTACAAGTGAGCGTAAGAAACCGCACTATTCACCTAGCCAATAGTCTGCCAATACCTATTCGACATATCGATAGTGGACCCATTTACGAGCTAGTCAAACTCAGCCTAGTAATGCCCCCTACCCTCGGACGAGTAAGGCCACACCCCTTTCCAACCGACCACGACATAGTAGGAGACTTAGTCTCCTGGTATTCAGCCCTCGTGCGCTCATATATCCACTCGGTCTCGACGTTGGAGTCATCCTCTGGTACTATCAAGTTTATGAATTTTCACCCAGGGACATCTATGGCGCCTCGATGCTAGAAACAATATTTTCAGTATCCAATCCAGCCATCCACGATTTGTCTATGGAGGCTATGTCGCTAGGGCATACAATAATCATAATCACACACATGCAAGTGCATGAATCACTCTACCAGACATGCAACAATCCTGCGCGTACCGTGCACTCATGTAGGGCAACTCCGCCTATCAGGGAGCCCATAAATAATCTGCCCGAAGGCATATGCTATGATCAGTCACTCCTCATATCAGGCATACATATGATGCGTATGATCATGAATCATGGATCTATAATAAACATGTTATGTGGTGATGGGCTCTGTTCATAACAAAGATGGGCCTAGACGGCCTACACACTACACGTATGGGCCTATCATTGGGCCCTAGGGAGAGTCACAATGCGGACGTTTAACCAACATGTACTTACAATGTGGGTGTCAAACCATCATTGCTCCCAAGGCATAGCCCGCTATAAAGGTCAACACATAAATCATGGTGGAATCACATTACAATGGGCCTTATGTGCAACCCATTGGGCCTTGACCCATGGGCCTTCAATACATCAAATGGGCCTCATAACATGGGTCTCGTATATATATCAAGGTGGGCCTCAACAACGGGCCACAAATACATCAAGATAGGCTGTCACGCCCCTAAACTCGAAAACTGTGCTCACAAAATTTCTGATTGCCGAATCCAGTGCCGATAGCTTCTGTAGTACCCCATTCTCAGCTCCCAGAGTCCATACGCCAGATTTCGATCCTGGGATCCTACAAGGAGGATTTTCCAATGTACATTTAACTCGTAATAAGCATAACCACAAGTTTACCCAAATCACAAAGGCAGCATCATCATCACATATCCACTAATATAAACAGTTGGATTCAGTGCTGAAAGGGAAATAAATATGTCAAAAATCAAAGCTGTTGCACGCTCCAAGCTCAATGCTGCTGCAACCTAACACCACCTGCACACATCTATCATGCATAAGCTTATAGAAAGCTTAGTGGGTGGTGAAAACGTGTGTACAAGGTAAGTGTCAAGTAAGCAATATCAGAGTAATCAGAGTAAGTGGAATACTGACAGGCCCATAAATCATACAATGTCCGAATAATGCGAAAACATACTGATATTCCCATAAATATCATCAGCCTTATCCAGGCTATGCGATACAACAATATAGATCAATATCATATACTGAGGAAACAATGTAGATCAGCTATACAATGCGAAGACAGTCAGCCAAATACTATGTGCTGATGATGTAATGCAATATGCGATGCGAATGAAATGACCAAGCTGAAGTGTGAAGTCAGGATGTAGTATGTAGTATCGCAGGCTACGGGGTCCATCACAAGAGACTTTTATCCAAACCAGTCCCATACCTAAATTTGGATAGTCAGACTCAATGTGGTAAACTCCTGATCTCAGGTTAGTCGCAAGCTCAACCGAAATCCTGGCCATGTGAAGGTACATAAAAATTAGTTACGCACCACCAGCCCGAGTGGATAGTGAATGAAATGAATGCATGAGTATGTAACTCCTACTCAATAAGTCAACATATCAGTACGGTTCCTTTCTAAAAAATCATCGGAGTCTATTACACTCCAAACCAGATTGCCGCCCCATCGCGCGCAACAAGGTGAGTGGAAGAGACCTCACTATTTGCTTGCCAATATCGGGCCTGGCTCGTCGATAGCGGACCCATTCCTCGAGCTGGTCAGACTTAGCCTAGCATTGCCCCCTCCTCTCGGGCAGGTAAGGCCGTACCCTCTTCCAACCGACCACGACACAGTGGGAGACGCAGCCTAACGGTATATGGCCCTCATGCGCTAATGCATCCACTCGGTCTAAACGTTGGAGTAACCTCTAAAACCAAGAGGGTTTAGGGACTTTCACCCAGGGATATCTATAGCACCCCATGTTGAACAGATTTTCGGTGTCCTATCTAGCCATCCATGATATGCCTGTGGAGCCTACGGCCCTAATGTCGCTAGGGCATATGGTGGTCATGTCATACAAATGCAAGATGCATGAGTCACACAGTCCAATCATGCATCAATCCTATGCATGTCGTACTCTCATGTGAGGAAACTCCGCCTATTAGGGAGCCCCATGAATAACTTGCCCTATGGCATATGCAATGGTCAATCACATCTCATAACAAACACGCGGATGATGCGTATGGGCATGTATTATGATGCTATGCTGTCACATACTCATAATCGGTATCAATAACCGGCATCAACAATCGGCCTCGACAACGTATACATTTAACCAACGTTGCCCCTAAGGAATGGCCACATAGAGCCAAACATATAATAGGGCCACGACCTCACACAAAGGCCTAATATATAACACAATGAGCCTTACTCAAGGGCCACATATACACAACAGGTGGACCCTGCACATGAGCCTAATACATCACAATGGACCTTTCCCATAGTCCATGAATACATCACAATGGGCCATGAATAAACTGTAATGGGCCTTACCCATGGGCCATGCATCACGGGCCTAATACGTGTCATAATGGGCCTCAACTATGGGTCGCTTGTACATCATATAGGTCTCGACAATCAGTCTTGGCAATCGAAATCGGCAAATCAATCACGACAATCGGAATTAATCGATAATCGAAATCGGCGAATCAGTCACATCAATTGGAAATTGGCAATCAGTCACGATAATCGGCCTCTATCGCTAATCGGCAATAGGCCAAGACAATCGGAATCGGTCGATAATCGAAAACGGCAAATCGGTCACGTCAATCGGAATCGACAATCGGTCATGATAAACGGCCTCAATCACTAATCGGCAATTGGTCAAGTCAATCGGAATCGGCAATCGGTCATGATAAACGGCCTCGATCGCTAATTGGCAATCGGTCACGATAATTGACCTCGATCGCTAATCGGCATTCGGTCACGACAATCGGAGTCGGTCAATAATCGGAATCGACAAATCAGTCACGACAATCGGCACCGATAATCAGCATCGATAATCGGCGTCAGCCTCGATAACTGGCACAGGTAATCAGTAGATAAACAAAGCAGGGTCTATAGATGATCAGCCAATCAACCATAGTATAAAGATCGACACTCAACCGTGGTTATATCAAATTTGATAGCACTGAGTCATCCGTCTATGGTGAATGAGGCCCACTGATTAGGGTTAACCTACTAAGAGAATGATGAGAATGGGCCTAACAAAGCCTAAGGGAAGGTCACAATGTGGACATCCAACCATCATTGCCCATCAACATGGACATCTAACCAACATTGCTCCCAAGGAGTGGCCCACATAGAGCCATACGAATAGTGGCCCTTGGCCTTACATACAATCACGATGGGCCTCATTTACATCACATAGGCTTCGTCATATGGGCCAACATACATCTCATCGGGCCTCGAAAACACAACAGGTGGGCCTCGCACCTGGGCCTCAAATATATCATAACGGGCCTCGCACCTGGGCCTCATATGTTAAGTGGGCCACATCACATGGGCCGCATTATATGGGTCGCACCATCGGGCTTCATGTATATCAAATAGGTCGCACCGGTGGGCCTCATGAATGGGCCATAAATACATCAAGGTGGACCGCATTATTGGGTCTCATATACATCAAATGAGCCACATACCTGGGCCTCGAATACATCACAATGGGCCGCACTCATGGGCCTCAGATATACATTATGATAGGCCTCATGGATGGGCTGCACCAATGGGCCTCAAGTGGGCTTGGATTACCTCTAAAATTATTTCAATAGTTGAGGGTGTAACATGTGTATCACTGTGCACTATCATTCCATGGGGCACATGGCACCCTAATGGTGATCAGCACCGCCCATACATTGTCCAAAACCATCCGAACATTATTCATGTAAATCGGTACCATGCAAACGTTGTCTATGTAAATCAGTGACATCTAAACATTGTATAAGTAAATCAGCGCCGTCCAAACATTGTCCAACACCGTCCATGTCCAACACCATCCAGCACAATCTGGATGGTGTGGATGAAATAAATACATCATGCTAGCAAAACAGGTGGATGACTTGGGTCAAACACATATAAGTGGGTCTAAAATGGACGGATGGTTTTGATACATCACATAAATCGTGCTGGGGTCCACACACGTGGCACATCAAATATATAACATAATATATTATAATATATATGACACAAGAAGGAAGGGAGGTCTCCAGCGTCTAGGAAGAGATGGACGGCTGGGATAAAGAATACATGCATTAAGGTGGGACCCACGTAGCAGTGGCCCACCACATCATTGATATAATATAATATATTATATATAATATATTGATATTATATATATATACATATATATATACATACATACGTGTGTGTAACCGTTTGGGTGGCAGCATCCAGTACAAATGGACGGTATGAATATAGCATATACATCACGTTGGCCCCACTGCAATGGACGCACGGATGGCCCTGATTCAACACATACATCGTGGTGATGTCCACGTGCATGTGCTGGACACAACACACTATACCACGGTGACTTCCACCGTCCAGATCACTGGACGGTGGAGATTAAAACACATATCCTGCGGGTCTGGCCCACCGTCCCACGTGGACTGTAGGGATGAAACACATATACCAAAGGTTGGGTCCACACGTGTGGGACCCACCAGCCATAACATTTATTAATATTATATATATATATATATATATATATATTTTACAACGCCAAGGTCTGGACGTCCACTGTCCGACGGTCTAGATTTCACATAGATACCATGGGGGACCCACCATTTGGATGGACGGTGTGCGTAAAATACATACATTTAACATGGTGGGTCCCACTGCAAGGACGGTGCAGATAAGACCCATAAATCACGGTGAGCCCTGCACGCTGCAGGTGGATGGTCTGCACAAAACACCTGCATCACGGTGGCCTTGCATCGTCCAAGCTAATCCAGTAAATGGATAGCTGATTACACACATACATCATGCCGTGGCCCACCTTCTAGCCATCTGGATGGTAGGGATGCAAAGCAAGTGGATGGCATGGGTGGCAGATACATCACAGTAGTCCCTGCACAGCCAGATGGATGGCAGGTGTTAAAACACATACATCACGGTGGCCTGGCACCGTCCTACTAATCCAGCACCATCCAGAGGTGTGGACGGTGTGGATGAAATAAATACATCACGTGGGACCCGTAGAACCTGTTGACGTCAGTCAGTAGATGGGCCCCACCAAATGGGCAACTTGGATATCACAAACGTCATAGGAGGTGGGCCCCACCCGTCCACTGACGTCAACAACAGTAGTTGCTGTTGTGGCGAGGGATGCACGGCGTGGATGAAACCCACGTCATATGATGGGGACCCACCGTTCAAACAAATGGACGGTTGGGATGGAAGGTGGGTCCCATGTGTATGGACCACTTACAGCTGAGGTGGGTCCACACTTGTGGACCCACATGCTTCCGAGGAGGCTGATATTTGTGTTTGTCCCATGTCCAGTAGCAATTCGCTGCTGGACAATGCACGTACCACCCACATGAACGGTGGGGACCACATCAATGGGCTGCGTGGATAAGGTCACACACATCAGGTGGGCCACATGGTCATCAAGAGAGAAAGAGAGAGAGACGGTGGAGATGGGAGGGACCCCGCCACTATGGGTCCTTCCATATAATGCATACATTAAGTGGGTCCCACCATAAGTGGGCCCTCTAATCATAAAAATCATACAAAAATCACCCACCAATTGGCCTTCTTCTTGGTCTAATGGAACGCCAAACTCTGTGCCTTTGACTTTAAAGGAAGATGATGGACATTAGACGGTTGGATGGTGGAGATGGGGGGGGGGGTAAGAAGTGGGCCATACAAAGCTCTCTCATGGAGCTCTCCTGTATGGATGGTTGCTTGCTTGAAAAAAATGGGAAAAAATGAGAGAGAGAGAGAGAGAGAGAGAGAGAGAGAGAGAGAGAAGATGGGATGTAAAGAGAGAGAGGGATGGGTGTGAGTGATGGGTGATGTGTACTTGACATGTAAAGGATGGGTTTGTATGAGAGAGAGTTGACTTTAGGGGAGGGGTGGTTGTACTTGACATGATGTGGTGATTGATGGGATTGATTTGACATGTTCTCTCTAGGATTTTGCAACTGTGCGGCGTTTTCTCGAACTGAACGCGGACCCACATCTCCTGGCCCGAGTATCGTCTCGACGCGTGAGACGTGGCGTTGGAACCGCGGCGACGGCGCGGTCGCAATGATACAAGTCTCGGGTCGAGCCAACTCCAGAATATGGGATATGACGCAGGGTCACGCATAACTACCAATTATAGGTCGCAAGTTGCTAGAATTCGACTGGGAGGACCGTAGAAGCCTACGGAACGGTACGGGCTAGGATACAGGTCTTACATAGGCCAATCACATGGGCCTCATATATATCAAAGTGGACCTCAACAATGGGCCACAAATACATTAATATGGGCCAATCACATGGGCCTTATATATATATATATATATATATATATATATATATATATATATATATATATATATATATATATATATATATACATATATATATGAATCATATCAAAAGATCAATTGGACCACACTCCAACTAATAGTGGTGACAATGATTTCCACCATTAAAATTCTTAAGGCCCACCATAACATTTATTTTTTTATCCAATCTGGTCATGAGGTCATACAGACTTGGATTAAGAGGAAAAATTTTTCTTAATGATCCAAACTCTTGTGACAACAAAGGAGTTTCAATGGTAGAAGCTCAATCCCCAATGCCTTTTTGCTGGGTGGTCCACTTAATCCTAGATCTGTCTCAGTCTTTAACTCATGCCATAAAATGAGCTTTCAAAATGGTTGGATAGCTTAGATGCAACACATGCATCATGGTGGGTCCCATAGATGGACGGCGTGGATGACATAGGCAGGACCCACAGAACTTGGTGACGCCACTCCAGTAGCTACTTAGCTAGAGTAAGGTACACCAGCCGTCCCACCCTGGGATGGTATGGGATACAATACATACATTAGTGGGTCACACGTGGGGCCCACCATAATGTTTCTCTGCCATCCAAGCCATTGACAAGGTCACACGGACCCTGATGAAAAGGAAAAACAAATTTCATAATGATCCAGAACTTCTATGACGCTTAAAAAGGTTTCAAAGGCAGACGTTCAATCCAATTGTTTCCTGTGAAGTGGGCCACCTGAGTTGCATACACGGCTGATTTTTATGGCGGCCCACAACTAGAAGGAGGGCCTACAAAATGCACAGTGTAGATGTTATACACACATCACGGTGGGACCCACAGCTGGGACCGTGGGTCCCTACCTCCAGCGCCCAGGACGTTGTTGCGTCCTCTGGTGGCCTGCTGCTACCTATGTTGTTGTTATTTTAAAAAAAAAATAGAAATCTTGCGAGCCATTGCATTTCATGGGTCAAGACCAACCAAACAAGCCTAATATTCAGTATGTTTTGGCTCAAGGTGGGTCTTAGTCAATTTTAACGGTAAAATCAATATTTTCTATGCTATGGCCGGCCAGGAAATCAGATTGGGTTCATTTTTCGGCTCAACGCCTAAAATGATCTGAGGAAAAGGATAGACGAATTGGATTAAGTACATACATCAAGGTGGGGCTTACATGAGTGGTCCACTCAAAAGCTTAAATATAATATTATATATATATATATATATATATATATATATATATATATATATATATATATATATATATATATATATAAATATAATTGTTGTGACCGTACTGGCATTTATCTCTTCATTTATTTGCAACCATGGAGAAATCGTCGCAACATTGTTTAGCACAAGCATTGTGGTGGGTCTCACCTGTACGTGGCCCACCATGCATATATATATATATATATATAATATTATATATCATTTAGTCAAGTGTGTGGAACCTCCCACCGTCCCTAGAGTGGAGGGTATGGATCTCCTTGAAATGTGGTGGGCCACACCATCTGATGGATGGAGTATATTTAACATATCGGTGGGGCCCACTTCATTCTGAAAGAGAGAGAGAGAGAGAGAGAGAGAGAGAGAAATACACGTGAAGGGGAGGGACCCCGCCACTATTAGGCCCCTCACGGTTACATCACATACATCAAAATGGGTCCTACCAACAAGTGGGCCCTAAAATAAGAATTAACGGTGGATCACCCACCTATCGGCCTTCGCCTTGATCCCTTGGACTCCTATGCTCCTTACCTTCACTATTAATGGTGGTTGATGGAGTTTTGATGGTGGGGATGAGAGATGAGAGGGTGGGCTACACTTGTTGCTTTGGTATAGTTTGGAAAGGCTTAGACGTATGGAAATTTATGGGTTGCTTAGGAGTGAAGAGAGCGAATGAGAGAGAGAGAGAGAGGGAAATGATGGGTGAAAAAGGATGGGATGATGGGGTTGTTATAAGGAAAGGTGATGGGGAGGCATGACTTAGTTTGAAATTTTGTAAAGAGGGATGGTTAGGGGAGAGAGAGAGTTGACTTATGGAAAAGGAGGGATGGATGTTGTACTTGGGGTATGGCTTGTACTTAACATTGATTGATTGATTTATTGATGGGACATGTTGTAGAGATTCCCTCAAAATTCGTAACACGCTTCATTTCTTCAAAATAAACGCGGGCCCACATCTCCTGGCCTGGGTATCGGTTCGGTGCACAAGTCGCAGCGTTAGAACCGTGGTGACGGTGCGGTCGCTAGGGTACAAGTTTTGAGTTGTGTCGACTCTGATATGCGAGATTCGACTTAGGATCGCGCGTAAATGTCAAATACAGGTCGAAGGTTGCCGAAATTCGACCGGGAGGACCGCGGAAGCCTACGAAATGGTACGGACTAGGATACGGGTCTTACACTTTTCTTCCTGATAAGGAAAAAAATAAAGGGAATGGAAAAGATAGAGGAAAAAATTACAAGGAAGGCCATTTTTCTCTAAAGGACCTTGTAGATGAAGAGATTTTGGGAGATATGGAAAATGGTGGGTTTTAGAAGAAAGATGGGTTTAGGGAAAGACGGATTTTAAGGGAAATGGGTTTTGAAGGGGAGATCTTGTAGGTTATGGGTGTGGGAAGGAAGAATATTTGAAAAAGATGGATTTGATGGGTAGGATTCTTGTAGGAGATGGGTTTAGAAGGGGGTTTTGGGTTTTTGAGGGAGAGGGGGTAGAGTAGATTCAAATGGGGGAGAGGTGAGAGGGTTTTTAGGGTTAAAAGGGGCCACATGTGTATAACCAACCCAAGGAGGGTCGGGTCCCGATGGTGGCATCACTAGAGTCTATCCACGGTTGGCGATGGTGGGCTGATTCGGCGGTGACATCGCCAACCTTATCCCAAATCGGTGGTGGCACACTGATCCCGAGGTGGCACCGCAGCCCCCTGGCCTGGTTCAACATTTGTACGTCAACTCTGCGGCGGCATCACAACCCTCTAGCCCATTTGGCGGAGGTGCGCCGACTCTGCGACGGCACCGCAGTCCTCTAGCTCATTTAGCTATGGGGCGCCATTTCTGCAATGATACACCTCCTGCTACCTAGTTTTTGGCATTGGTGCACAAACTTTGTCAATGGTGACATGGTTTGCCGTCCCCAAATTGTCCTCTCTGGCATCTACAGCTAATTGTGGCCTGCCTTTTATCGTAGTCAAGATTCTATTTCCGCCACAAGGGTGGATTCTACTCCCCCGAAGCCTAAGGCGTCAGCTCAATATGGGCTTTGTCCAGTAGATCCACCTCAAGGGGGAGTCCCTACTCACTTGCGTACACTTTCCTTAGCTAGGGGCTTGTTATAACTTTGACCTTTGACTACTCGGAGGTCTCGTCCTAAGATTTGATGTCGTTTAGTTTCGACGAACCCTATCTATGTGAGAGAGCATATCTATGGTAAGTTCACAGCCAACAGTCCAGTTTAACTCCAAACTCATGCTCTGATACCAACCTGTAACGCCCTAAATCTCGAGGATCGAGTGAATACTTGACTCCCAATATTCCGGGTGTCACTCATGCTTTGTGGAAGCAAGTTCTATGATTCATTTTTACTTGGCATGTAAGTAGTTAAAGAATTAAAATGGATCATGTAACGTGCACTGGAGTGAATGCAATTCTAACTTAGAGTACAACTAATAAGAAGATGTATAAGTTTAGTATATGGGACTTTATCCCAATAAAATACATATGGTTCCCAAAATAATGAATGTCTCAGCCCAAAATCTCATTGTTGCCCAAAACACTGAGATCGGATGCTTTGATCAACCGTGAGCACCCCATTTGTGATGGACAATCATTGGTGATCGATCAGGGACGTGGCTATATGGATGCGAGCGGAAAAATATCCTTAACTCATACATCGAGTTTAGTTGCAATTCGACGGTCGAAAAGTCGCAACTTTGTGGAAGAGCGGGGCTATTTCACTTAAGTTTTAGATTTCAAACTAGGGGATCTATGCATCTCGAGCGCTTTAGCTTTCTGCCCAAGTTTAGTAGTTCTAGGCACTTTCTTAGTTTGCCACCCACGATAGGCCTCGAGCCTAATGAGGTGGACGATTCTCTATAGTTTATGGCTTAACAGAACTACGATGAGCATTCTAGATCTATTTTAGTCTATCTGGGTGGTTCTTGGAAGAGTTAACCTTTGAGGTTTGATTCGGTTTCCGATCTTGCTCAGATTTAGCTATGTTTGTGATGCCATCCCTTCACGATTTATGGAAGTGGTCATTCGACCCTATCCACCCTTAGTTTCTAGGGCTTCACACACTTGCCCTGTGTAGTTTGCCTGACATGGTCCTGGGGCAACTCCGTTGGTGGACGCCCTAAGATCAAGCATCATTTTAGCTCAGGTGTTACATAAAGGGTTGCTCAATCGATGCTTAGATCGACATCATACGTAGTTTTGTGTAATTGTGCGATTTATTTCGTATTTTGGGTGTAACACTATATATTGAAATTACACGTGGTGTAGGATACCACGATTATTTGTGTAAAAGCATATAGAAACTATGGATTAAAGGCTACCTAGAAATGGATGGGGGGTGATTAAGACCAAATAAAATTATGTCTTTTAAATACAATTGCTTAACTTAAACTAATGTGCAAATGAAAATAAGCAATGTAATACCAAGGCTTCCAAACCAATAATGGGTCCAATCACATAGACTATAAATTATATTCCAATAAAGCAACAAGTGTGTATATGATAGTGTACATGTGTGTATGGGATGTGCTACCTAAGAACTCCTAGCATTCATCTAAGCATGCATACATATAATTCATCAATCAATCACGTGAGTATAATTAAACAAATGCTTAAATGATAATCTTAAACATAAGCACGGATAGTGATTTAGTTTCCCTACTCCACTCCCAATGAACACACTCAACCCATGAGTGTATCGAATTTCACTATCAGATGTTTTAAATTAGGTTCACCTCTGACCTTTACAATCCTACGCAAGGACTGGCTCCCTCGGAGACTTACATAATTTTTTATAGGCTTGTCATTAACCTCGGCCATAATGTAAGGACCTACATTTACTCCGGTCAGAGGCTCATTCAAAGACTAACACGTACACACCCGTGTCAGGTGGCCTATATATGGACTTTGATTTAGGTCCTATATAAGAACCACGGTCCTACATAAGAACCTAGTTGAGTTTGGCAATCAAACTCTTACACTCAATCCTATACAAGGAAGGAGTGTACATTAACTCCATAAATGATAACCTTACTTGTCAGATTGAGGCCCGTTGATGCGTTGTCTTGGGTTACTTGATCAATGCTCTCTCATGCTTCAATCAACTCCTATTTTTCTCCCCTGATCATGATGTTGATGCTTTGTCAATGTTACAGCTCCAAGATCAAACACCTTGCATGAAGTGCTCCTTTAAGGTGACCAAGCTTCAATCAGCTCCCATTTTACTCCCCCGATCATGATGTTGGTGCTTTGGTAACGCTTCAACTCTAAGATCAAACACCTTGCATGAAGTGCTCCTTTGATGCGACTAAGGTGATGGGAGGTGGGATGAATCTCCTCTGACAACTAATGAAGGGTTATAATCATATAAGATTCACCTAGATGGTTGTTCTAAAGGGTTTAGACAAGAATTTGACTATTGGTTCAAGTTTAATCTCTATAACAAAGTAGAGATCAAGTTCGTCTTCAACATTGAGATTGGAATCTGCTTTCAAGTGATGAATCACTAGGAAGATAACTTGAATCTCATGGACTTAGAGGCTTAGGATAAGGGATATGATCATAGAATTACCTAGGATTTTATAGCACCAAAATCCATAAAATGTCCAAAGATCCAAATGCAATATTTATAACAAAAGGCTTCAACAGATCTACAATGGCTAGGATCGATCGATTGAGTTAGGCCAAAAATAGTCTAGAGAATTCACTGGATTGTTTTGGTGATGTTCGATCGATCGAGCTTGTGCTTTTCACGCTTGAACTAATTCATATTTAGGCTAGATCTTACTAAACATTTTTTATCATGTTCGGTCGATTGATCGAGATTCGCTCAAGCACACATATGAGTCTACTGGTTTGGCAGTTTGATTTTCAATAGCCTGGGACCTCTATAGCATAACTTATCATGTTACAATAAGGCTCTTAAGGCTAAGGGATAATCAAGAAATGTTTTTCTATTAAAGCATGATTATCGAGAGGTTAAAGGGGTTGTTTTGAGTTTAGGGTTAGGGTCACCAAGGCATCTCATATACATGTTTTTTGCTCCTTGATGTCGTGTTCACTTATGTTTTCAGTTTTCAGCTTATAAGGGCTCGATCAACTTCTTGACAAAATATAACATCCCAAATTTTCACAACCAGAGTATATACTCGTGCCTAAGAAAACTGGGTGATTAATAACGTAAAACCTAGATGCTTTGAAAATCGCACCGTATTTTTTTCATTTAGATCACATACAGATACATTTCTGAAGGTAACATTCACATGAATAAAATCAATTGTATTGATTATTTCATCAAAGTAAAAGAATTCATTAAATAATTAAATGCCTTCTCAATGGAAGCTTATTACATTATCAGAGTTCATAGCGAAAGTGTAGAACTAAGTGATAAAAATTATCTTCTTATTCTTTCTGTATAATCTTCCATATGGAGTTTGTTCTCTAGGTCTTCAATCTGTACGTCATCTGCATAATCTATACAGTTGGAGAGGGTCAACACCCTACTCATAATGATGGTTATCCTTTAAGATTAACAATAATTCAAGAGGATCATAAAAGTAATGTAAGGGTTCTAATATGTCTCGTAGTCCACTAATACGAGGATATCAGAATGCGCAAATAACACACATGAGATGCATGCCTAACAAAGTATGTGGGGCTCATCATATAGTGTTTATCACAACATGAAATATGATTTATAGAAAACCTGACTTGACCTGCATCCTATAACTACAGATATTTGCCGGCATGGCCAACGCTACCGTGGATTTACGCGAACACCTCAAGGCGAACAACACATGAGCCAAGTGAATTACGTGACACGATTTGATCATGGAGCGACTATTTATGACATCCAATCCCGGAAGTGATGTGACACTGCATTTGTGAATTACACACATTGATTTGTGCACCACTACCCAAAAACCCATGGAATTATGTGACGAGCAAGAGGGTCTCTACCCAGAGCGCATTACGTCCATGATAGAATATTTGATTCACTAGTTGTGATACATCTTACACATCACTTGCACTTATAGAGAGATATATTGAACTATGGGAGTTCTTGAATATCAAGACACATGCCTAAGCCTTGAAGATAAATAACATAAGGCCAATATAATAAAGAGAATAGTGACAATAGTCAGCTCAACAAAGATAAAAGTGGCAATGGCCAACATAATATAAATGAAAGTAATAATGGTCAACTCAATAAAAGAAGAGTAGCAATGACTAAATCAACAAATAAACGAGTGGCTATGTCTAACTCAATAAAGAAAAGAGTGGCAAGGGCCAACTCAATAAATTGATAAAGGCAAGGGCAAGGCTTGTATCCATGGCCTCACATAAATTCATAAAGATCTCATGTAAACAACATTATACTATAATCTCAAAGGGCAAATAATTGATGGTAAAACATATAATTGCAGGAAGAATTTAAAGCAACTTGAAGGCATATTAAAGGAAAGATAGAAAATTCACAAAGGTAAGTAATGACAAGATGAAACAATAGGACGGCATGTAAGGGCAAGGTAAATATAATAACTTAAATTAATGCAAGCCCAAAGGATAAAACCCTCACCTAAAATTCAGGAAAGGCTATGAATGTTTATTCTCATTCCTTAACCGTTATTCTTTTTCGAGGTGTTGAACCTAACTCAATTCCAGCCCAAGTTCGATGACTAGCGGCCTTGTGGTACGACTACGCTTTCTTCTTCTTTTTTCTCCTTTTCCTTTCTTTTCTTTCTCTTTCTCTTTCTCTCTCTTTCTCTTTCTTTTTCTATGGCACGTTGTTCTTAGCCAGGGTTTTATATGCCTCTTAGGAGGCTCTAGAAACTCCTTACATAAACCTGTGTGACTGGTTTGTTTGGCCGACTTCGTACGTTAGTGTCTAGCGTAAAAAGAAAAGAAACTTTTTCTCTTGGCCGACGTATCTTACGCACAGTGGGTCCATGTTATTGTCACCGGATCTGTTTGATCCTCCTAGATGTATGTTTTCTGCAGGTTGCATTCCATCTTGGGGTCATTAGATCAACGGTCGAGTTGTTAAGACGGCATTGGGATAGTGATCACTGTTCCACGCTCGGTCAAGATGGCAGGACCTGTTCTAATGGTGAATCTTGTTCCAGCCAATTTTTGCTCGATCAAAACCTTGGTGTGGATTGGACATCTTATACCCTTCGGCTATGGGTTAATGGCCTGGATGAAATTTGTCACGAGGTTCTGCGAAACTCTCCTTCTTACAGTGTGTTTCGTTGTGAGAAACCCGTCCACGAGGTTCCCACGTTTTCTCACTTCCTTTCTTAGTTGAGAGAATCTGGGAACTTCAAAAATCTCATCATGTAAGGAAACTCACGTTTTCGCATGATAATACGTGAGATTCTTTGAATCTGGATGGTTGAACGGTGTTGCACGACCTCACGGTTTGGCCAGAGATCACGGTCGAAATCCGTGATTGCAGTCGAAATTTGACCTTGATCTTGATGGACAATTCTGATTCATCTGTCATGAATCATCAGTGGGTCCCAGCAGTTGTAAA
Organism: Magnolia sinica; assembly: GCF_029962835.1. Lineage (NCBI taxonomy): Eukaryota > Viridiplantae > Streptophyta > Magnoliopsida > Magnoliales > Magnoliaceae > Magnolia > Magnolia sinica. Next base: position 87,416,677 of record NC_080577.1, read on the forward strand.
CGGACTCTATCTGTTGATGTTGTAATGCAGAGGTCCTTCTTTTGCTGGGAATTGCGTGCACTCACATGTAAAGTCCCACGTATGAACACCTAGGGTTGGGGCAGAGGTGGCCCCCGATCATGATGAACGGTTTGGATCATCCATGCAGATGATGATGGTGGGCAGCAAAGGTCACAAACCGACAATGTCCGTTTTAACTACAAATGGTGGGGAAAGGAGAGGAATTCGCTTGTGTTTGGAGTTTTGTCGGATCAAACCCAGTTTGACCCAACCTCTAGTACAGTGCACAGCCGATGCACTTGTACTGTGCACCTGTACTGTAGGTGGGACCCACTTGTGATGTTTACGAGTGAATCCACTCCATTCATATGAAGGATAATGTCCAACTACGACCATTTATGAGGTTTCTTCACTCGATGGACGACAAAATCAACGGTTACCGACTAATTTGTCAATTGGGCCCTTCTATAATGATCTAATGGCTAAATTTTGACGTCGGTTAATTTATAATACATAAGTACGATATAAAATTTTACATGAAACGGATCACGAAAACTATGAATTCCAGAATTTAAGGGTCTAGGTTGATGGCATTTTCGTAATTGTTGCTGATCTAAGAGTTTTGGAAAATCCAATGGTTCTACAAGGTCGTATGCATCTTCTTTACATGCGAACTTATATCTAAATCAGTACGGACAAAGGGTTATTCGCCCAATTCATTTGGAGGAATGCGTATATGTCAAATCACTTGATAAATGGTCTTGTCTCAAATTCAACGGTCAGATGGCTTGGTCTATGAATGGAGATCATTTTAAATGGTCTAATTTGCATTTGGGATTCGATGTAAGGTTAGGTTAGATGGATTGGTACGGTACCCATGTACATAATAGGTTGAATCTTATGATAACGCTCGAGAACTTTTAATACTCGAGTATTGAAATGTTCGGGGCGTTACACACAATGACTCACGTGATTGACAAACAAGGTGCATAAATCAGTGCACTAACATATATATGGGTGTAATGCGGGATTAGGGAATTATGAAGAGAGTGAGGCTTGTTCTAGAGAGAGGCTAGGGTTTTCTAAAGGATTTCACATTAATAAGTTCATTTAATCTTTTGTAATTCATTTTCATAGTGGATTTGCTTACTTCTTTGTACTGTGGTTTTTTCCCATAAGGGTTTAAAATATAAAACCAGATGTTCCTGTGCATGCTTTGTTTGTGTTTATTTCTCGTCGTGTGATTCCAATTCGGGGTTTGCTTCTATAGTCACCCAACAAGTGGTATCAGAGCTATACGTTAGGATTCGAGTTTGAATATGAAATATAACGATGAATAGATCTAACGTGAAGTATGAAACGGAGAAGTTCATCGAGAAAAATAACTTTAAACTATGGAAGGTGAAGATGAGAGGCCTTGTAGTTTAGCAAGAATTGCAACAGGCACTCCTTGGTGTAGTGAAGCATCCTGTGACTATTAGTGATGAAGAGTGGGAAGAACTAGATAAGAGAAAAAAAAAACCTCGATTCAATTATGCTGGTCCGACAAGGTCTTTTATAATGTCCTTGATCAGAAGACCACCACACGGCTTTGCACTAAGTTAGAAAGCTTATCCATGATGAAATCTCTATCAAATCGTTTGTATTTGAAGAAGCAATTCTATAATCTGAAGATGGTGAAATGGTCTGATCTTAATGAACACATTAATACATTCAATCATTTACTTTGCAAGTTGACGAGTATGGAGGTGACAATTGGTGAAGAAGAACAAACCCTAATTCTATTGAATTCTCTTCCAGAGTCATACGAGAGTCTCATAGACATTATGTGCATTGGTAGGGAGACCATTAATATCGAAACTATTATCTCATCCATTCATGTCAAGCATTTGAGAAAGGAGGACAGTGGTGGGGTTCCTCTACAGATGCGTTAATAGCTAGGGGAAGAAATTCTGAGCAGGAGAAGGGAAATTCGCGATTTAGGTCCAAGTCTAAGGGTAAGGGAAAGGTAAAGTGCTAGAATTATGCAATAATGGGGTATATGAAGAAGGATTGTCGAAATCCTAAAACCCAAAAAGCCAAATAAATCAAATGAATTACTGAAGGAGGCCAATTCAACAGAATCTGATGTAGGGACGAGTGGTTGTGATGTGTTGTTTGTGTCCAAGGTTGGACACTTATACAATGAATATAAGAATGCAAAGATCTTGGATATGGGTGCATCGTATCACATGTATTCTCATCGAAGTTGGTTCACCACATACAACGAGTATGATGGTTGCTGGTTCTTATTGGTAATGATCATGCATGTAAGATGGTTAGAATTGGATCCGTTTACATCAGAATGTTTGATGGGATGAAGCGTATCCTAATGGATGTGAGACACATTCCGGATTTGAAGAAGAATTTAATATCTCTGAGTGCTCTTGAGGCACTTGGGTATAAATTCATTAGGTTTGATCGTGTCCTAAAAGTTTTAAAAGGAGCACTCATTATGATGAAGGCATAATGGAGTGGTAACCTTTATAAGTTGATCGAAAATACCAAAACAGGTAGAGTTACAACGTCTATAACAGAGTCTATGTTGGCATGTTTATGGCATGCGCTCCTAGGCCACATGAGCGAGCGCGACATAATTGTACTTTCTGATCGTTGTTTGATTCTTGCATTTAAAAGTGTTGATTTCAATATATATGAGCATTGTATATATGGTAAACAATTATAGTTGTCTTTTAAGTTTGGAAAAATATGTAAGTAAAGGGATGCTTGAATATGTGCATTCAAATGCATGAGGGTCGTCGCCCATTGTTTCGGGAGAGGGTTATCATTTTTTATCTCATTCATAGATGACTACTTCAAAAAGTTTGGGTTTACTTTATAAAGCATAAATCCAATGTTTCACCACCTTCAAGATATGGAAGGCATTGGTGGAAAAGAAGATAGGGCAGAAGTTGAAAATATTAAGGATAGACAATTGTGAAAAATTCATTTCAAAGAAATTCAACCAATAATGTAAAGATGAGGTCATAACACAGCATAACATAGTTAGGCATACACCAGAGCAAAATAGTATGGCAGAACGTATGAATCAGACTTTATTAGAGAGAGCCCGAAGTATGTTGAGCAATGTTATGTTAGGCAAGGAGATATAGACTGAGGTCATCAATATGGCTTGTTGCTTAGTGAATCGGTCCCCGTCTACACTCATTATTTATAAAATTTCAGAAGAAGTGTAGAGTGGTCATGATGTAGACTACTCAGGGCTATAAGTATTTGGTTGTGATGATTACTCTCTTGTACAGTCAGTTGAGAGAGATAAACTAAACCAAAGGGTGAAGAAGTATATGTCACGCCCCAAACTAGGAAACTGGGTTTACAAAATTCTCGATCGCCGAATCCGGTGCCGACAGCCTCCGTAATACCCCATTCTCGGCTCCCAACGTTCATATGCCAGATCCTGATCCTAGGATCCTACAAGGAGAATTTTCAATATGAATTTGTCTCATAAGAAACATAACCACAAGTATACCCAAATCACAAGAACAACATCATCATCGGATATCCACTAATATAATCATTTGAGTACAATGTTGAAAGGGAAATACAATATAGAAATATAAAAGAAAACTCCAGAAACTCAACCGCATGCGCCTACCGCAGCTCGGCTGCATCATAATGTCACCTGCACGCATCTATCGTGCATAAGCTTATAGAAAGCTTAGAGGATGGTGTAAGTGTGTGAGCAATAATGTGTGCTCAGAATGTAGTATCAGAGTAAACGAAAGTACTAATAAGTCCACGAACCATACAATATCATAGCAAGTAGAAATATTGATAAGTCCATGAGTCATACAATATCAGAGTACACAATACAAATCAACTATGCAAATGAGTTCGAGAGAGCCAAATATCATATGCCAAGGGTACAATACAATATGTAAATCCTGTTGAGCCCGTCTAGGCCATATAAGTGCACAAACATAACAACCCAAAATGTCATATGCCTGTGGATGTAATGCAATATGTGATGCGAATGAAATGACCAAGCTGGAGTGTTAAGTCAGGATGGAAGTACGTAGTATCGCAAGCTACGGGGTCCACCACAAGGGACTTATATCAAACCAGTCTCATACCTAAATTTGGATAGTCAAACTCAATGTGGTAAACTCCTTATCTCAGGTTAGTCGCGCGTCCCAACCGAAATCCTGGCCATTGCGAAGGCACACATAACAAATAGTTACGCACCACCAGCCCGAGTGGATAGTGAATAAATGAATGAATGAGTATGCAACTCCTGCCCAATAAGTCCACATATCAGTAGTATTCATCTCTGGGATCATCACCAGGGTCTAGTACACTCTACACCAGCTTGTCACCCCATCAAGCATACAACTGGGTAAGTGGAAGAGACCTCACTATCCGCATGGCCAGTAGTCAGCCAATATCTACCCGGCACGTCGATAGCGGACCCATTCACGAGCTGGTCAAACTCAGCCTAGCTATGCCTACTCCCTTAGGCGAGTAAGGCCACACCCCCTCCCAACCGACCACGACATAGTGGGAGACGCGGCCTACTGGAATACGGCCCTCATGCGATTATATATATCCACTTGGTCTCGACATTGGGGCGTCCTCTGGTACCAAGAGGGTTTAGGAATTTTCACCCGGGGCTATCTATGGCGGCCCGATACTAGAACAGATTTCTGGTGTCCCATTTGGCCATCCACGATATGCCTATGGAAGCTACAGTCCTCATGTTGCAAGGGCGTACAGTAATCAAAAAATACAATGCAAAATGCATGAGTCATACAAACCAGTCATGCATCAATCCTGCACATACCGTGCGCTCATGTGAGATAATCTCCGCCGATCAGGGAGCCTTATAACAACCTGCCCAAAAACATATGCAATGGTCAACCACATCTCATAAAAAACATATAGATGATGCGTATGGGCATGTATCATGATGTTATGCTATCACATACTCATAATCGGTATCAATAATCGACATCAAAAATCGACCTCGATAATGTGGACATTTAACCAACATTGCCCCCAAGGAATGGTCCACATAGAACCTAACATATAGTGGACCCATAACCTCACACAAGGGCCAAATATACAACACCATAGGCCTCACTCAAGAGCTTAATACACATCACGATAGGCCTTTCACATGGGCCTAACATATATCACAGTGGGCTTCGTCGTCTGGCCCTCAAATACATCACAATGGGCCTCATCACATAGGCCTCATATACATCACATTGGGCCTCAAACACGGGCTGAATACACATCACAACGGGCCTTAAATACGGGCCGCATATACATCACATTGGGCCTCGATAATCAGCCACGACAATCGGCCTCAGCAATTAAAATCAGCCTCAACAATTAACCTCGATAATCGGAATTGAAATCGGCCTCAACAATCGGAATCAGAATCGAAATCGACCTCGACAAACGAAATCGGCCTCAACAATCAGAATCGGCCCCGATAATCAAAATCAAAATCGGCCTCGACAATCAGAATCGATCTCAACAATCAGAATCGAAATCAGCCTCAACAATCAGCCTCGATAATTGGAACCGGGATCGGCCTCGATAATCGAAATCGGTCTCGATAATTAGCCTCGATAAACGGAATCGGTATCGACAACTGGAATCGTCTTCGACAATCAGAATCGGTATCGGCCTCAATAATCGGCCTCGATAATTGGAATCGGAATCGGCCTCAATAATCGGCTCGACCATCAGAATCAGCCTCGACAATCAAAATTAGGATCGACCTCGATAATCAGAATCGGCCTCAATAATCAGCCTCGACAATTGGAATCGAAATCGGCGTTAATAATCAGCCTTGACAATTAAAATCAGCCTCAACAATCGGAATCGGGGTCAGCCTTGATAATTGGAATCGGATTCGACCTAACAAAAGGCCTAAAGGAAGGTCAAAATGTGGACATTCAACCAACATCGCTCCTAAGCAGTGACCCACATAGAGCTAAACATAAAATGGGCCCATGGCCTCACACAAAGGCCTAATATACATCGCAATGGGCCTCATACAAGGGCTACCTACACAATAGGTGGGCTCGACACATGGGCCTCAGATACATCACACGGGCCACAACCCATGGGCATAATGCACATCATAATAGGCCTTGTTAAATGGGATACATAAACATCATAATGACCATGCCATATTGGCTGGAAATATATCTTAGTGGGCCACGACCCATGGGCCCTAGTACATCATAATGGGCCGCAACCCATGGGCCTCAAATACGATGAGTGGGCCGCATCAATGGGTTGCACCAATGGGCCTCATATACATTAAGTGGACCGCATTAATGGGCCACACCAATGGGCCTCATATGCATTAAGTGGACCACATTAATGGCCCGCACCAATGGGCCTCATATATAACAAGTGGGTCGCATCAATGGGCCTCAAATACATCAAATGGGGCCACATCATGTGGGCCTCAAATACATCAAATCAGGCCCACCGTTCTAGGTGAGCTATCTACACCATACATCTTTATTTAGAGATCATTTTAGAGTGCTATCGAAATGAATCATAATGGGAGATCATCTGGACCATACCATAATAACAGTGGTGATATTGATTTATCACCGTTAAAATTACCAGGACCCACCACAACATTTATTTTCCATCAAAATTTGCTCATGCGGTCACAAAGACCTGAATTAAGAGGAAGAACAATTTCATACTAATCCAAAACTTCTGCACTCCCAAAAGGGGTTTCAATGGTAGACGTTCAATCCCTCACTGGTTACAGTGTAGTCCACCTAATAGACAGCATGGATATAGAATAAATACATCAGGGGTGGGTCCCATTGGTAAAACAGGTGGACAGCTGGATTTCCAGCATATACATCAAAGGTCGGCCTACATGGTACCATCCAGAAATGGACGATACATATATTAAGGTGGGGTCCACAAGTTTGGACTGCATAGATAAAACACATATCAATGTGGGCCCTGCTGAAACACATGCATTCAAGGTGGGTCCCACAGTTCCAATCCAGTGGATGGTGTTGGACACACGTGCAGGATGGGACCCCCTACAAATGGATGGAGCTGATAAAATACATAAATCATGGTAGGTTCCACTCGTCCAGGACAGATGGACGGAGTGGATGTAGAATAAATACCTCAAAGTGGGTCCTACATACGTGTCCCACCAACAAAAAAAGGATGGACAGTTGGCATGAATGAAACGCATACATCATCGAGTGGCCCATGTAGCATTGTCCAGATGGACGGTGTGCCTATACAACACATATAACAAGGAGGGCCCCACCCAGCAAAATGTCTAGATGGACGGCTGGGTGGAACACATACATCAGATGGCCCATGCAGCTTATGGACGTCACTGCAGGTGGGACCCATGCGTCAGGAAGGCACGGATGAAATACATATTTTAAAGGTGAGTCCACACATGTGGGACCCATTGTTCTCTCCTTTAAACAGTCCAGCAGCAACTACTGTTGGACGTCCCAAAATTTGATGGTCAAGATCTAACACCTGCTCATGGTAGGGCCCACAGAACTTGGTGACGTCATACAATTGCTACGTATGGTGGTCCCCAGCGGATGAACGGTCTGGATATCTCATGATCAGACCTGCAGTACTTGCTAATGTCAATACAGCAGCTATATAGCTGTGTAAAGACACCAACCATTCCGCCAGCAAGGTGGATCCCATGTGGGGGCCCACCATATAATATAATATAATACAGTGTATTATTATTATTATTATTAAATTGCTGGAGTCCAGCGTCAAGCGACTAAATAGGCAGTTTGGATGAAAATCACATACATAACTGTGGGCTCCACCATCCCAGTTGGATGGCTGGATGAATCACATTCATCAGGTGGGTCATGCGGCTACACAGCATGGATCGAGTGGGCCACACCCATCACAAGAGATATATATATATATATCGAAAAAGAGAGGGAGATCAGATGAGTTGGGAGGAGCTCCACCACTATGAGCTCCTCTATACAAGATATAATGCACACATCATGTGGGTCCCACCATGTGGGCCCTAAATAAAAAAATGAGATGATGAACACCCACCTTTGTTTTTTCTTAGACTTCTTCTTTCATCGACACATTCTAGAGCTCTAATGGATAAGATTCAATGATCGAGATTGGTTTTGGAGGGTGGGGATGGGAGATAGGAAATGGGCCACACAAAGCTCTCTCATGGAGCTTGCTTGGACGTGGGTTACTCAGAGAATAAGACAGAGAGAGGTGATGGGAGAGAGGGATGGTGAGTGATAGATTGGTGTACTTGAGTAAGAGAGAGAGAGTTAACTTTGGGGATGGGTGGTTATACTTGGGGATGGATGTGAGTGATGGGAGTGATGTGTACTTGATTGATGTGATTGATGGGACATTCTCTTGGGATTGTAACATGTGGTATTTTTCTCGAACTAAACGCAGGCCCACATCTCCTGGCCTAGGTATCGCCTCGGCACATGAGACGCGGCGTTGGAACCACAGCGACGGCGTTGTCGCAAGGGTACAAGTCTCGAGTCGAGTCGACTCCGATATGTAGGACTCAGCTCAGGATCACACGAAAACACTGATAACAGATTGTGGGTCACCGGCATTCGACTAGGAGGACCGCGGAAGCCTACGAAACGGTACGGACTAGGATACGAGCCTTACAGTATACCTTTGTATGCTATGGTAATGGTGTGAAGGGATACATGTTATATGATCAAATCACATGAAAGATTATGATTAGCCATGACGTTAGGTTTGTTAAGGATTCCTTATTATGCAAGGATTAACACAAGGAAATGGGAAAGTCATCGGCAATTAACGTTAAAATTGAAAATTGTGAGACACGACTAGAATTTGAACCGCACAAAGAGGTATGGGAGTAGCCACCTATGAGGATAAATCCACCAAGAGATTGTAAATTATCGACTAGATACAGAGATAACTCGAATGTTGCATTCACTCTCATTACAGATGGGGGGATCCGTCTACCTTCCATGAAGCATTGGATAGCACAGATGCTAAGAAGTAGATAGAAGTGATGTAAGACGAGATGAATTCTTTATACAAAAAATGAGATGTGAGAGCTGATGGAGCTTCCCATTAAGCGTAAAGCGATCAGATGTAAGTGGATCTATTGGAAGAAATAGGATAAATACAAGGCTAGATTAGTTGTAAAGGGTTATGTGCATAAGGAGGGTGTCACCTTCAACGAGATTTTTGCACCTGTGGTTAAGAAGACATCTATTAAATTTGTATTGGCATTGGTTGCCCAATACAATCTGAAATTGGAACAAATTGATGGAAAGACTGCTTTACTACATGAAAATTAGAAGAGTAAATCTACATGAAGCAACCAGAAGGTTTCGAGGTACAAGGGTCATATAATACAGTTTATTGGTTAAATAGGTCATTATACAATCCGAAACAGTCGCCTAGGCAGTAATATAAAAAATTTGATACTTTCAGGGTGATTCGGTGGTTTACGAGAAGTGAATATGATCATTATGTTTACTTTAAGGCATTGAGTGATAGAGAATTTATTGTACTGGTATTTTATGTTGCAGACATGCTTATCACCAACCATAGCATGTCTGATATCAATATATTGAAAACTCAATCATCAGGGACATTTAAGATGAAAGATCCGGGGGCTGTAAAGAGGATTCTCAGCATTGATATACACAGAGATGGGGAGAGGAGCATGTTACAGTTGTCTCAGGTAGAATACCTTGAAAAGGTATTGGTGAAGTTTGGGATGGACAAGGTTAAACCAGTTAGCACACCACATGCTGGTCACTTTTAACTTCTTCAAACCAATGTCCCATTACAGATGAAGAAAAGTATTTTATGTCTTGTGTGCCCTACTCGAACACTGTTAGCAATTTGATGTATGACATGGTCTCTACGAGACCAAATATTTCACATACAGTTAGTGTTATGAGTAGATACATATCAAACTCTGACAAGCAGCATTAATTATGAGGTAATGAAATGGCTACTTCATTATCTACAAGGTACAACGGACTACATCTTGACATTCGAGAAATCAAAGGAAAAACTTGTAAGTTATGTTGATTTAAACTACAAAGGGAATGTGGACAATATAAGGTCAACTTCCAGTTACTCGTTTGTGCTAGCGAGTGGAGTGATCAATTGGATGTCAAAACTTCAGTCAATGGTTGCTCTTTCAATAACTGAAGCGGAGTATATGGCTGTGACAGAAGTATTCAAGGAAGGTATTTGGTTGAGAGGAATAATAAATGAGCTTGGGCTTCAGTAAGATGCCATGCCAGTTAATTATGATAGTGAAAGTGCACTCAATTTGGTGAAGAACTCGATTTACCATTCTACAACTAAACATTTTAATGTTCATAATCATTTTATCCTATAGGTGCTTGAGGAAGCTAGTGTCACTCTTGAAAAGATTCACATGAGTGTGAATCCAACAGATATGCTTATAAAGGTGATTCTGATAGAGAAGTTCAGATTTTGTTCAACTTCTCTGGGCTTAACATCTAAGTGATGAAGACAAAGTGTGCATGAGAAGCGATGATGATGGTGAAGCTACAATGGAGATGATTAGTATAGAGTTTGGAGTTGTGGTTCATGATGATTGAAGCTATGGTGAAGATTGTTGTCTATATTTCTTTAATCTGTGAAGAAACAAGGGTCTCGAGCGATCGAGGGACAGAGTCGATCGATCGAGTTAACCCTAGTTAAACAGATTGGTCATTGGACAATTTTGGACAAGTTTAATCGATCGATCATGGGGGTTCGAGTGATTAACAAATTTTTAAAAATTCATATAAAATCTCTGGACACTTTTAAGCATGTTAGATTGATTGAACATGTGGGGTCTTGATCGATCGAGGGTTGCTCAATTGATGTCGATCGATCGATGCTTAGATCGAAGGTGCACACAGTTTGACATAACTGCACGATTTATTTCCTAGAGGATTTGCTTGTCGATGTATGCCATGGTTTTTTCCCACAAGGATTTTTCACGTAAAATTATGTGTTCTTATGCATCCTTTGTTTGTGTTTATTTCTTGTCATGTGATTCAAATTTGGGGTTTGCTTTTGCCGTCGCCAGACATAAAATAGAAGTTAAGAAGAGAAATAACAAATTGTCCACATTCAACTGAAAGGCTCCTAAGATTAGTTACTAAGATCTTGCATTGTTGGATATTTTTTGGGTGGGACTCAATAGACCAACGGTTTGGATTAGTGAACCATGGGCCCATTTGTTATAATTGAAAATTCATGTATACCATGCAAATTAGAGGTTGCATGCCATATGATTTCTCTTGTTAGTTTGCCCTTCGGATCCCACATAAATTTGCTCGCTTAGCCCATCACTTTCATTCGAGGGTCCGGAGCCTAAGCTAATGGATAATTCCTTTGAGAGTAGGAATTAGACCATTGATTTGATGGGCCCTAACATGGATGGGGGATGCCCAGAAAATTTTCTAGATCTGAAGATCCCCACCCCTCGATAAGTGCCTAACAAATAGATAGCTACGAAAAAGAAGTGTACAATGTCGGCCTCAATTCATTAGGGGTAGGATCTTCCAGGGAGATTGTGAGCCATCCTCTATAGATGTTTGTCTATCATTTCATCTTTAATGGGCCCATATGTAAGGAATTTTAATATCAACGATCACCAAAAATTCACAGAGAAATGTCAAATGCTCTCCTTCGAGTGATCTTGCCTTACAAATGGGAACAACGGAACATGCAACTTAGATTAGAGGCACTCATCAGGCAGCCCCCACTTTGTGCCATGTTTCGAAAATCATGCCATCTGGTCATAAGGTGGGATAATGCATCTTGACCGATCATTTATTTTATATGGCCTATTTAGATTTCATGTGCAGTTAAGAAGTGCGGGTGTGTCAGAGTCGTACTTGAATCAAAGTTTGATTGAACCGCCGGTGTCCCCCATGATAAGTTAGACTGATTAAAGGCTTGATGCAGGATCCAGTTATCCTCTCAACCACCAGTTGTGATTAGCAATAAGACAATTTGCGAAAGTGTAGGGTTTAGTCCTTCATGTTGAATTCTTTTTTCCTTGTTTCTAAGGATTGGTTCTTTCACCAGTAAAAGCAATAAATTCTTCAAAAGAAGATGAACAAATTTAAAAAAAGGCTGAATAATGTTGATTTCATTAATTGAATATGTGGCCTATTGCAATCAACAAAGTATTGAAAAACCTAGAGAAATAAATAAAGGATATAATATTTGATTCATTTGTAGGAATAGATGATCAAGGCGAATGGTCAATAAGATTTGACCAGATAGGTGTAATCGCCTAAGTATGAAATCATTTGATCGGAATCCAGTAACTTAAGGTTGTGGACATTTAATCTGATCCTACAGTATTATAGCAATGGATGCTAGACATTAGCAATCTATACTAAAGCTAGGTTAGGCTATGTTAAGATAAAAGTAAAGATAGACGAAAGAGAGTGGAACATAGGATACTGGGATGGATAGGAATATTAATGTACAATTGTCTTTATAGACAGATTTTTACATTGGGAGATCTATGGTGACGAACCAAAGATGGAGGATATGGGTGCATGTATGAAGTTTTTTTTTTTTTTTAAGTGAGATTTTTTTAAATTTTTTAACTATGGCCTGATAGTCCCAGAAACACGTCCAAACGCGGTCTATGAGAAAAAGTAAACAGATAGGATTGATGGGGAAAATAAGAGGATCGCATTGGTAATTTTTAGTTGATGATCGAGTGGGCTACTTGGTGAATATGGTGAGAAATTACAATGGATGATCAGAGTGTGAGATCTAAGTGTGGAGGTCAAATGTGTGTGATTCAAATAAATCAAGTGACTCTTGGTTAAGATTTCGTTATGATCGAGCATGTGGAAATGTATTTTTTTAGCATGGTGCAATTGTGTGGGTGTGAACCCTTAGATTTTCCAAGTTTTAAGCTTACATCTCTAGGTCCCTTGGAATGAAAAATTAATGGTGAGAAAGGATCTCATAAGTTTAAGAAGCAAAGTGGTCAATTCACATCCTTGGATGGCCTAAAATACGTGAGGTTTAAATGGTTCACTATGATGGAGTGGTCTGAAGAAGATGTGAATGGTTAGATTGTTAAATCTAAAGTCGACTAGATATCTCTACAGTCGATTTGATGATTAGACAAGTATATGGTCATATATGAAGATTGGTGAATGAATGACCTAAAAGCAACGATAGAGTTGAAGGGTTTATGCACGTCGGTTAAGGGTAAGAATTGGAATTTTTGTCTCTCTTGGTAGAGATATTTCAGACGGTTTAAGCACGTTATTATGTCTTGAAATGGTTAATCTATAATATGGGTTTAATGGCCATTAATAATGCAAGTCTATGGCGGGAATCATGAGTAAAATGAAGCCAAATTGATTTCAAACTTCGCAGGTTCACTATAGTTAAGTATAGCTTAAGATTAAGCGGTTTAGAATGGATTGATTTGGTGTACAAGTGGGTGATCCCACTTGAGCATATTTTTAATGCAATTCAAAGGCTATAGTTCAACGGTTTAGAACATGAGTCATGAGGCATGGTGGGGTAGGCTTAGAAAATGCTCAATGGGTAAATTTGAGCTAGTCTATGAACGAACGAATGGCTTTATGTGCATGAGTAGTGAGAGTGAACATGTACATATATATACATATTTATATATAAAAAGTCAATTGTAGTGATTCATATGAGGGTGTTGTTGGGTTCATTCATCGGGATATAGTTAATGTCCATATGATTAAATAAGGGATTCATTGGTTACCCGTAAATATTTTGATGGCTAAGATCTGGTAGGTCAGACTATCCATCAAGTAATTTTTTGAATGGGTTCTATATTTAAAAGTTTTTAAATGGTTTTACTAATATTTTCAACCATTAATCTTTTGTTCTAACCATTAAAAGGTTTTAATTGTACTTAATAGTATTTCAATAGTTGAGATTTTGTGTATACCAGTTAGTTTACATAGAAATCAGATCAAGGGTGGATGACCATGGATAGTGGAATGATTGAGTCAATTTGATATATGGTTAAGTAGGATTATAAAATTTAATATAATAGAGCATTACAAAGTTTATAGGGTCATGGTGCACCATTCTAGTGTCTTTCCTAAAACCTTGGCTCTTCCTTATAATAGATCCCGTCCCAAAGGAATTTAGAGAGAGCCTTGGGTGTTTACACCCCCTAAATGTCACCTCATTAAGATGGTGAAAAGTGAAGAGAGAGAGAGAGAGAGAGAGAGAGAGAGAGATATTGTTTCTCCCCTCCCTGGATTCGCACATCAAATATGGGGTCTACTATGTGGACAACTTTCGGTATTGTGCCCTAATCCTACATTACGATTTGCATGTTAGTTCATCTGGGAGAGAATTTTCTTACTTGAAAGTGTGGTATTGATAATCTATAAAGTTTTAGACACAACGATTCATAGGTAATTTAGAACTCAAAATTCTTAAAATTTTCTTTCAAAAAAATAACTTAAGAATATTTATATGGTAATCCTTAGGGCTAACATATTAAATCTGAATTTTAAAAAGTTTTGATTTTCCATTTTGTTTTTTAAAAATTTAAAAGATGGTAGAATGGAATAACTTTTGGGGAAACAGTGGAAACACCCAGAGATGAATCAAGCAAAGTACTTGCAATCAAACAACCAAGTCCAAACAAGAACAATCCGAATTTTATGTGGAAAAATCCTTGTGAGAAAAAAACCATGGCACAAAGTGATGAGTAATACACTACAAAATCAGAAATTACAAGAAATAGAGTCTTACTGATTCGAACAAGCCTTGAATCTACTTCACAAGCTCTAGCTATGCCCTTAAACCCTTAGAAATGAATTAAAAAGCCCTAGAACACCTTATCTATGTCTTAAATCCCGATTACACTTGATATGTATAGTGTTACAACCGAAATATGAAACAACTTATACACTTATACAATTCTATGCACATCTTCGATGGCATTGACAACCTATCGGGGATCTGTCGATGGCATCGAACTTACTTCGATGACATCGAGTAGTAACACTAAAACGTTCCAACAACCAATATGAATTTTTTGGATTTTTCTGATGGGATCGAGTACCTGTCGATGGCATCGACCTCTGCTTGATGGAATCAAGTGGTCTGTCGATGGCATTTACGAACCCTGTTATTGACAGATTTAAGACATCAACAACAATCTCCAATATGTCTTTAATCTTCATTCACCATACCTCCTTATCAATCACCATCTTTAATTATGCCTTACATCATACCTCCACCATCGCTTCTCGTGCACACTCTGTCTTCCATTTATACATTTGTGAAACCAAGAGAAGTTGCACAGAACTTGAACTTCTCTGTGGGAACCACCTTCGTAAGCATGTCAATCGGATTCACGGTTATGTGAATCTTCTCTAGAGTCATGTCTCTTTCCTCAAGCACTTGTGGGATAAAATGATGACGCGGATCAATATGTTTAGTACGTCAGTGATAAACAGAATTCTTAGCCAAATTAATTATGCTTTTATTGTCATAATTGATTGGCAGAACCTCCTACTGAAGCCCCAACTAACTTATCAGCTCCCTCAACCAAACACCTTCCCTGAATGCTTCTGTCAATACAATATACTCAGCTTTAGTTGTGAAAGGAGCCACCACAGACTAAAGCTTTAACATCCAATTGATCGCTCCACCCACTAGCACAAATGAGTAATCGGAAGTCGACCTTCTATTATCTATATTGTCCGCATAATCAGAATCTACATAACCTACTAACTTGTTCCATGATTTTTCAAATGATAGGATGTAGTTCTGCGTACCTCGAATATATTAAAATAATCATTTTACTACCTCCTAGTGTTGCTTGCTAGGGTTAGACATGTATTTAATAATAACACCCACCGTATGTGAAATATATGGTCTTGTACATACCATGGCATATATCAAGCTGTCAATTACACTCGAATAAGTCACGCATGACATAACCTGCTTTTCTTTATTTATTTTAGGACATTATTCAGAAGAAAGCTTAAAATGGCCTCATGGGGAACACTGGCCGACTTTGTATTGTCCATCCCATACTTTATCAATACCTTCTAAAGGTATTCAACATGAGATAACTATAACTAGCTTCTCTTCCTATCTCTATGTATGTCAATGCCGAGAATCTTCTTTACAGCCCTTAAATCTTTCATCTCGAATGTCCCTAATAACTGAGTCTTCAGTATGTCGATCTTAAATATGTTATGACTGATGATAAGCATGTCATCAACATATAATATTAAGATAATGAACTCCCCATCACTCAGTGTCTTGTAATAGATACAATGATCATACTCACTCCTGGTAAACATCTGACTTACTATGAAAGAATTAAATTTTTAATACCACTGCCAAGGCGACTATTTCAGATCGTACAATGACCTCTTCAACTTGCAAATATAGTTCTCTATCCCTTTTATTTCAAAACATTCTGGTTACTTCATGTAAATATGCTCTTCCAATTCCCCATGCAGGAAACCAATCTTCGCATCCATTTGTTCCAGCTCGAGATTGTATTGAGCAACCAACGCCAATACGAATATGATAGATACTTGCTTTACTACCGACGTAAATATCTACACCTTCTCTCTGAGCATATCCATTCACTACCAACTTTGCCTTGTACTTATTATATTTCTTCTTGAAGATCCACTTGCACCTGATCGCTTTATGGCCAACGGGAATCTCCATAAGCTCTCACATTCATTCTTGTATAAGGAGTCCATCTCATCATTTATGGCTACTTTTCACTTTTTGGCATCTGGCTCATCAAGAGAATATTAAAAGTAGATGGATATCCCTTATCCGTAATGAGGGCAAATGCGACATTTGAGTCATCTCTTAATCTCGCTAGGAACTTACGATCCCGTAGGAGGTTTCTTCTTATAAGTCACTGCTCCACCTGCTCATGTACCTGTGGTTGTGTCTTAATATCAGCCTGTGTCATATATCTGTCTAATTTAATGTCCATAATCAACTTTTCGATTTCCTCGTACACATCCTTATGGAACAAGGATCCTTCGTCAAGTTTGATGTCGCGATTAAGGATAATTTTCCATGTGGTTCAGTCATATAGCCTATGCCCCTTCACATCATTACCATAGCCAACAAAGACATATTTTTTATCCCTTTAGTCCATCTATCTCTCTCAACTAACGGTAAGTGATAGTAAGTATCGCAACCAAATACACGTGGTCCTGAGTAGTCTACCTGTTAACTACTCTACACTTCCTCTAAAATTCTACAATCAATAGTCGTAGAAGGGGATCGATTCACCAAGTAACAAACTATGTTAACGACCTCAGCCCACAATTCCTTGCCTAACCCAGCATTACTGATCATGCATCAGACCCTCTCCAAGAGAGTCAGATTCATTAGCTCAGCCACACCATTCTACTCTGACATATGGCGCACTGTATTGTGCCTCACAATCCCTTCATCTTTATAATGCCGATTGAATTCCCCAAAAGTGAATTCCCCACTGTTATCTGTCCTCAACACTTTCACCTTTTACCCTGACTATTTTTCCACCATCGCCTTCCATTGTTTGAAGTTGGTGAAAATATTAGATTTATTTTCATAAAATAAACCGACACTTTTCTAGAATAGCCGTCAACGAACGTAACAAATCATAAAAACCCTCCACCAAAAACCACGGGCAACAGCCCTCATACATCAGAATGCACATAATCTAGAACCCCCTTACAAATATGTTTTTTAAATTTAAGAGACAACTTCGACTGTTTACCATATATACAATGCTCGCAAAGACTACATTCAATGCTTTTAAAAACTGGAATTAAATAATGGTCAAAAAGTATCTTCATGCCACACTCATTCATGTGGCCCAAGCGTACAAGCCACATACGTGCAGACGTGGAATCCACAACATACGCTTCAACCCCACTCGATGAAGTACTCTCGATCAACTTATAAAGGTTTCCATTCCTCCACACCTTCATGATTATGAGTGCCCCCCTTTGAAACTTTAAGGACAAGATAAAACCCGATGAATTTGCACCCAAGTGCCTCAAGTGCTCGCAGAGATATCAGATTCTTCATTAAATTAGGAACATGTCTCACTTCGGTCAAGATGCGCTCTATATCATCAAACATCTTCATGTACATTGATCCAATGCCTACTGCTTTAAAGGCATTATTATTGCCCATACACACCTAGGCACCATCGCACTCACTGTAACTGGTGAACCAACTCCATGTTTGTACACTAACTGAGTTAGCTCGCTCGAATTGACTCGAAAAAGCTCAATTCGACTCGGTTCGAAACTGAGTTTGAGCCGAGTCAAGCTGATTTTTTAAGCTCGAAAAAATTTCAAACCGAGTTTGAGCTTGGCCGAGCTCGACTCGACTCAGATCAAACCCCAACTCAAATTGAACTCAGATTGAACAATTTGGTGACTCGGTTACTTTGATATTGATGTTGCTCACCAAGTGTTTGGTGAAATGACCCAATGAAGTGTGGGCTAGTGGCAAGGAAGGTATGTATGTGAAACAAATATCCCTTTTTCTTGATTTTGATGTTGCCTATAAGGTGTTAGATGAAATACCTGTAAAGTTACTGTTGTTGTTTTACAAATAGTGATAATTTGAAGGTGCAGTTCATGTGTTTGTGAAAATGACGTAGAGGTGAACTTGGCTTGATCTTGGCTCAAACTGGCCCGAGCTGCTGACCGAACTGAGCCAAGTTAGCAAATTAGGCTCAAGGACCAAGCCGAGCTGAGTTTGAGCTAAGGTCAGCTAGTGGTTGAGCCGAGTCGAGCTGTGCCAAGCTCGACTCAATTCGACTCGTGTACACCTCTAACCAACTCCAATGAGGGGTCATGTAGTACAAAGCACCCGTATCTAAAACTTATTCTTCATTGAAGTAGTCAGATTTTCATGCGGTCAGCACGTCACTACTATTAGTTTCTTCACTAGATTCCACAGTATTAGCTTCCCTGGAAGAACTATCTGAATTCTCATTTCTCAACTCAGGATTCTAACAATCTTTCTTCATATGCTAGCACTTCAATTTGCCTTTGCCATTGCTCTTGGATTTGGACATTGATCGTGAAGATCCATTATCCCGCTCAGAATTTCTCCCCCTCATAGCCAATGCATCTATAGAAGCACCCACATCACCGTTTTCTTTCTCATCGCCTTCGACTGAAGAGCTGAAATAATAGTTTCAACGTTAATGGTCATTCTATCGGTGCATAAAGAGTCCATAAATGACTCATACGAAGCTGGGAGAGTTTTCAACAATATACATGCCTAAGCCTCATCTTTCATATCCAACAATTTGGAAATCAACATATTGAAATTACTAATGTGAGCCTCAACGTCAGCCCTCTCCGCCATCTTCAGATTGAGCAATTGTAGCTTCAACTACAAACGATTCTCAAGAGATTTCTTCACATAGATATTCTCTAATTTTTTCACTTGTACTTGCTGCGGTTTTCTCTCTCATGACATTATAGATGACCTCATCTGTTAAGCACAATTGAAAAGAGGTTCTAGATTTCTTATCCATTTTGTTCCATTCGTCTTCTGTCATAGATTTTGGTTGCTTTTCAAGGAAAGCTTCGTCTAATCCTTGCTGAATTAGGATACTGTTCATCTTAACTTTCCATAGTTCAAAATTATTTTTACCGAAGTATTTTTCTACATCAAACTTCAGGTTAGATGCCATTAATACCTTGCTTTTAGATTCGATTTGCTTTCCAACGTTATCTCTGATACCACTTGTTGGGAAAATTACGGAAACACTCAGAGACAAATCAAGCAAAGTACTCACAATCGCACAACCAAGTCTAATCAAGAACAATCTGAATTTTACGTGGAAAAACCCTTGCCGGAAAAAAAAAACACAACACAAAGCGACGAGTAATGCACTATGAAAGCAAGAATTACAAGAGATAGAGTCTTACCGATTCAAACAAGTCTCGAATCTACTTTAAAAGCCCTAATTATGCCCTTGAACCCTTAGGAATGAATTGGAAAGCCTTATAACACTTCCTCTGTCCCAAATTTTGATTACACTTTATATATATAGTGTTACAATCGAAATAGGAAACAACATACACACTCGTGCAATTATACGCACATCTTCAATAGCATCGACAACCCATCGAGTATCAAACTTCCTTTGATGACATTGACAACCTATCGAATATCGAACTTACTTTGATGACATCGACAACCTATCGAATATCGAACTTACTTTGATGACATTGAGTGGAAACACTAAAACACTCCAGCAACCAACATGAATTTGTCAAAATTTTCCAATGTGATCGAGCACTTGTCAATGGCATTGACCTTTGCTCGATGGCATCAAGTGGTCTATCTATGCCCGTTATTAACATATTTAAGACATCAACAACAATAATATGAAAAAATTAGTATAGCCTTAGACATCACTCTCCATTGGGATTTAACATTTCCGCGAGTTTTATCAATCCATTTGCATGCATGCTGGTCGAGATACGCTCAATTGATGTGCTTTGGACAATCTACATGGACTTATTTGCATGCAAAAGTTCAACAACTAAGTGTTGAACACTAACTCAATTAGCTTCTATCTTTCTAAACAGATTGTCAAAAATCTGACAATATCATCTCCTCTTGATTATGTTAATCAGCCCTAATACTGTAGGGTTAATGAAGAAAATTGTAGTATGGAATAATAGATTGTTGCCTGATCTAACACAAAATCTGAATATTGGCCCCTTGCTATTATCATTAATGAACTGTTTTGGATATGCTTACTCTTTAAAGATCTTTATGTCTATGTATTCTCTCCACCAACCATATGGTGTAACAATATTAATGTTATTTCTTTAGACTATAATTACCTTTTAATATCCACATAAAATATGCTAGGTTGTCTACCTTAATATAGTAAAGAGAAGTAATATAAAGGCATTTTGATATTCAATATATATTTATTATATATCTTCCCAAGATCAAATTACCTGCATCTTCACCGAAGGGCTCTCTTACCTACACCCTGATCCTTAGCTCAAGTGGTAGGCAAAGATACCTTGTTTTAACAGTGAGGTTTTGGTATCGATTCCCTTAAATGAATTGAGAGTGGGTGTACTAACTTGCTAACATTAAAAAAAAATAATAATAATAATAAAAGAGTCCTCTTACCAAAGCTTTTAAAATTTGTGGACTAAATTGGACAAAAATCATTGAGTTCTCTCACAGCTTAGAAAGCAGAAGAAACTTCCTCTAAGCTGTTCCATGGTGTATTTATTTTATGATGCAGCCAATTAAAACCTAGGTTGGATGGCAAATAAAGATTATGATGGGCGTTGAGAATTTTTTAATGGTCCGCTTTCAATCACCACTATTTCCTTTGGTGTGGTCCACTAAATATTTGAATCTCCCTCACTTTTAGCCTTAAGCACTAAAATGATCTGGAAAAATGGATGGATGGCGTGGATAAAACACATACATAATGGTGGAGCCCACGGAGACTTTCGAGCGCCGAAGTCGGTACTCCAGGGGTTACTACCGAATCCGAGTCCCTGCAAACGAGGATAAAAGTACAGGACGCGGATTTCCTGCGAAAGACTTTTGCAGAAAGTTCCACCTGGGAACCCAGGTGGGGTCCACTGTGATGTTTGTGAGAAATCCTATCCGTTCATCCATTTTTTGAGTTCAATTCAGGACGTGAAGCCAAAAAAGAACCGTTTTCAGAGCTCAAGTGAGCCGAAAACGTGATAATTGAACGTCCACAGTTGAAATATTCGTGGGCCACAGAAGTTTTGAATCATGCTAATATTTATGATTTCAGTTCATCCCGGTAGGAATGAAGTTATTAACGATATGGATGAATTGTAAACATCACTGTCGAACCCACGTAGGTTTTAACGATAGGAATTTCCCTAACCACATTTTCCTTTACTACGGCCCACTTGAGCTTTGGATACAGTTCATTTTTGGCATCATGTCCTGAAATGAACTCAAAAAACAGATGTAAGGGGAGGATTTCTCACAAACATTACAGTGGCCCCACCTTGGTTCTCAAAGCAGGAACTTCCTGCAAGAGCCTTTCGCGGGAAATCCGCATCCACTTTAAAGAAATGGCGGTACAATGTAACCACCTTGGAATTTTTGTGCTAATCTTTCCTTAAGTAGTTGTTTTCGGGGTAATTAGCGCTATACTCGATTGCTTGTGAAATTCGCATCAGTCACTTTAAATTGTATCTGCATGGCTCTAAACTTGTAGATTAGTTAGCGCTATGTTACTCTGAAATCTGGGATCCATCGCTAAATCCAGTTGTTCTGAGGAATTTTTGGAAGATCTGGATCGGACCTGGACCGCGCGTCGAAAGTCCGATAGCGATGATCTTAGGCTGTTACGGTCACCGAGTTAGGCTTGACCATCACCTCAAAAATCAAGTTCATGTAATGTTCTGGGTCGATTTGCTTAAGTTCGGAGTGAAGAGTGTGAGAACGGTTGGAATTTAATAAGTTTTTATGAAATCTGAGTCGTGTCGCTTGCGCGACGATTTTAAGCTATCTGACCATTGGATTCTGACCCAATTTCACCCTCTGATCAGGGTAGGTGGCCCATGCATATCCTAGTGCTTGTGGACCTAATCGAGATCCCGTGACCGTTGAATTGAGTGTGGTCCGCCACGGCTGATCTGAAGAGCCGGTCGGTACGAAAACTCAGCCTGACCTAGATCCCTTGTCAATGAGCTTAAGTCCGACCTTTCATGGTTATAGGCCTACCAGAAGTGCTTCGTTAGATCGAGAAAGGCATGCTTTGGTTATAACCTAAGTATACCTTGACCCT
Source organism: Magnolia sinica (assembly GCF_029962835.1). NCBI lineage: Eukaryota > Viridiplantae > Streptophyta > Magnoliopsida > Magnoliales > Magnoliaceae > Magnolia > Magnolia sinica. Next base: position 87,439,586 of record NC_080577.1, read on the forward strand.
GAGGTTATTTTCATCAATAATAGGCCTATTTATAGTCCTTAAACCCTAGCTCTCTTTTCCATACGAATTTTCTCTAACCCTAACTTGGAAAGAGAGTGGAAAAGAGAGAGAAAGTGAGAGAGATAAGTTGGTGAATTATCTTGGATTCTTCCTTGTTCTGCTTCAACTTTGAACCTTCACTTTGAATCGTTCTTCTGACGGTTCTGAGTTCTTTTGGGGTAAGTTAACCTAACCCTAACCTGTGTTAGAGCTTAGATTAGTTTTGGTGTTGTTGTATCTCATTTCTATCCTTGTTTTAGGGTATTCTATCGCCGTTGACGAAGACAACTCGTCTAAATCAGTTCGGTGGTTCTTTCTTTGCTTAAGGTGCGGACTTTAAGTGTATAGGTTATGGTTTTCAAGGCTTTCAACGCCAGTTAGTGATTTGTTCTTGTTATGGATGAGATTTCACATGCCAAATGTTGTGTTTATGTTGCTTTCCTGTTATGCATGCGTTATATTGAGATTTGTGTATTCTATGTATTTATAAAGTATCGTATACGTATAAAATATGCACTTGTGTTTGCCATGATTATTTGTCATGTATGTATGCTTGATGCATGTATGACAACTCCTTGGTAAAAGGAATTGTCAAGGTGCATGTATTCCAACATACGTCATGTATGTTGTTCCATGTATTCTAAGTGTTCGTAGAAATGCATGAATGATCTAAGTGTAACTTATTACACTAATTGCGGGCGTTGAGAAGTGATTCTCAATACTCCTATTGATGTGCGTGATTTCCTTTACGCAAGTTACATTTCATGTTATTTAAATTCAAGCATTACCTATGCTTACATTTATGTTAAGTTGATATTCTTCAGATGCGTATGTACCATGACTTAAGTTGTTGTTCCATTACTGTTTTACATTCCATATGAATACCTGTTGTAGTGTAAGGTGTTTGGGACTATGCCTTAGTCCAGGAAATCGGTAATTGACCCTATGTTCGTGGTTGAGATTGCTTTCGCCACGTAGGACGTATTAGACGAACTCGAGTCGTATTAGAGTTGTCGGCAGTGGTTTGGCCACGCGGAGTGTTTGCGCACTCTATGTCGCTCAACCCAACGTACACTCGTGCTAGTCGAGTTCGTCAAGTAACCCGATTGTCCGTTGTGTGTTCATCATGTATGGACGCTACTGCTTGAATCTAGGGAACCGAACTTACCAGTGAAATCCTATTAACTATGGTACTTGATCCGCTAAGACTCATGAGCTGGACATGGTGGTATGGGACACCGTGGTCAAGCTGTCCGCCTACGCTGGGATGACGAGCCTCCCCGTAGTGACCAGTGAGCAACTAAACTCGTGAGCCGATTATGGTGGTATGGGACACTATATTCGTCCTGTCGGCCTACATTGATTGGTGACGAGCCATTTGTAGTGACCTCGAGCATACCTGGATACCGCAATGAGGTGACGAGCTGAACGGTGGTAGTAAGGGCATGAAAGGGGTGCATTGATTGGTGACGAGCCCTTTGCTACGACCTCAAACATATGATCGTATGAGATGTCTAAGATTGACGACCCTAGTATGGTCACTGTTTGGATGGTGATATGAGGAAGGTATCTTAGCTTCCCAATCCTGCTATGTGAAATGGACTAATAACAACTTGGTAATCATATCCATGCACCACATTTGCATGTGCTTTGTAGATGTGGCGCACTTTGAGGTGATGTCATGCGTAACGTAAGATGAAGACGCTGAGGGTGTACGCGTGAGGGCACGCATCATATTGCATACATCCTTGCATTAACAAGAGTACTTAGGATTTATTTAATTGTTCTGCTTTATCATTACTGTTTGATTGAACTGATAACATGTTAACCAGTGCCTTATTGTTCCACTGAGTTGATCACTCACTCCCACGTTTCTGGGGCGGTGTTAAACACCCACCAGACTCTGTCTTAGGCTCTGATGTTGCAGATGTGGATGCGACTTCTGAGGCAGAGCGGGAGCTGGATGATGATGAGGCTGCCTTCTCTTATATGCAGTTTTCAGACGGGTTCTAGCGAGCCTCGGTCTGATGTGCGGGATCATGGGATTATTTTTGGGAACTTAAATGATGTAACTTGATACTTATAATTTTGTTAAATAACACTTTCATACGACCTGGTTTGTATATGTACTCAGGGATTTGCACTTGTACACATATTTTTCTATAAGTCTTCCGCTTGCTTTATTCACTTATCCCTGAATCATATCTGTGTTTTGGCTTAATCTATTCCATGTTTTATGCACTAATACAGTCAACATACATCCATCATTAAATATGTTGCATAAGTGATGTTTTGGAACTCGGGAGCTAAGTTATGCTCGACCCCCGAATTTCAGGGCGTTACAAGTTGGTATCAAAGCATGATTTAGATTAAACTGGACCTGGGTTATGGTCACACACCGCACGTTGTCGCCACTTTAGTGTATTTGGTGCGGGTCTATCATCGCTTTTGTGTTTGTGCTCCATAGCTTCTATCGGCGAAAGTTTCCTGAAAACCTTCGCCGAGATCGAGTCTGTACTCCTACCTGATCACACACAGCGACCCGAAACCTTTTCTAGACCCTCTATTAAGGAGTTTAGACGGTCTATCTTCCCTTTTTCACCTTTAAACCTTTAAGAAATCGTTATTTGAATCAGATTTCTGCCAGAATGACTCGATAGGCGTCAAACTATGCAAGGGGCCAATCGGGGCATTTCCTGTGGGACCCAGGGGGGACCACATGTTTTGGACCATGGGGGACCAGGAGGGCCTCGACAAAATGGCGAGGCATCGCCGGGATGTCCAGAGACCAGCGATGTCATCGCCGGTTCGGCAAGGGCTCGCCGGCCAACGGGCCAGGCCGGGCCGGCCGCAGCGGGCCGACGCTCCATTGGACTTGTGTGGCCCATCCCTCCACAGTTTTACCTTTAAACCCATTTCTTTTACCTATTTCCTTCACAAAGTCCTCTCCCAAGCTCTCCCTTTCTTCAAAACCCTCTCCAAATTCTCTCAAATCTCTCCCTAATCTTCTTCTTCCTCCATTTTTTGTGCAAACCCATCACCCCATCTTCAAATCTTCCCTCCCATTGCTGATTTCTCTTTCTTTCCTTCTCATTTGAGCTCTTGCTTTCCCTTTTTGGCTCCTAGTTGTGTGGAAGCTTCACCATCTTTCTATTTCTCTCTTTCTCTCATTTCTCATGGCCCTCTTTGAGATTGTGACGGCCATCTTTTCCATTTCTTCCCTTCTTTCCTTGATGGAGAAGAAGAGAGCGCCCGTGGATGAAGCCAGGCCGAGCCGCCAACCCGTGCACGGAGGCCGAGAGGTGCCGCCGCTAGCACGTCCGCCGCACGTGAATTCCAGACGAAGCGGGACCTTGTTCCTCGAGCTCCCGTTAGTAGGACCTTGTTGGCGGAGTTGTCGCATGGAGTCTATGAAGGCCGTAGAGTCCTTTTTGAGGCTCATGTCGATCCGCGGCTCTTTGGAGAGTTTTTCTTGTTGGAGCGCCTAGAAGGGGCTGGTTGGGGTCCCTTGTTCGAAGGCGAGTATCGCGCGAATGCTAGCACTGTTCGCGCCTTTTATGCGAGTATTATTGATCCTTCGCTAGAGCCTCTGCAGTTCAAGATTCCTTGTGGTAGCAGTCGTGTGGGTATCGTCGATGTTGCTTTGATATCCTGCCTCCTGAAGGTGCCACTTGGTGAAGTGCATGCCAGCGAGAAGAATGTGAACAGTGTGCCCGAGAGGGATCGTCGCACCCGATCCTTGTGTGGTCGTCTGGTCAAATGGCAGCCGAATAGGAGTCTTCTGGCTTCCTACATGATGGACGACTTCCGTTTGCTTCACCACATCTTTACGTTCAATGTATATCCAAGGTGGAGCAACCGTAGCGAGTGTACACTCCTGATGGTGAATTTTCTATATCAGATGGGGCAGGAAGCGAAGTTGTGTGTGCCGACGTACGTCCTGCGCCAGATTATTCTCATCGCTCGTTCGAGTAGAAGGACCGAGTCACTTTCATTTGGCCGCCTCATTTGCAGGATTGCGCATGAGTTTGGCTATAGGCTTGGAGCTGAGAAGCCGGTTCCTGTTCGTCATATCAACCTGAGGACTCTTAAGCTGATGGAGGTTAGTTCTGGTCGGCATGCCTCAGAGGGTGAGGCTGACTCTGAGAGCGGTGATGAAGAGAGTTATGCTGAAGGTGGTGCGGAGATTGAGGAAGAATCAGAGCAAGACGAGGAAGGAGATGAGGCACATGATTCGAGTGATAGCTCTCCTCCTGTGGCGTCAGAGCAGGGCGCAGAGCAGACTGCCAGAGATGCCCGTCTTACACAGCTTGAAGAAGGGCAGGCTGTTTTATGCCAGGATATTGTTGATCTTCGAGGCCTTGTTAAACATAAGTTTAAGAAGGTGACTCGAACTCTGAAGTCTATCCTGTGTTGCTTGCAAGATAAGGGTGCTCCGCCTCCATCTCCTGATTCCGACGAATAGCTGTCGTCGTGGCCGTCTTTTGCTTTGTTTATGTTTTCTTTCTGTGTGTAACCGTTGTTGGCTTGTAGTTGGAGTGTTGTGGTTGTAGTAGTTGTTGTAGTTGTTTGTGGTGGTTGTAGTTGTTGTGGTTGTTTGAAGTGTTAGATGTTGTTGTTTTCATGCTTTCCTAGTCGTGATTCATGTATTGCTGCACTACTTGTATTGCGACGATTTTGATTAATGAAATGCATATTGTTTGCCTTTGGAGTTGTGCTGTGTTGTTGTGTGAATAGATTATGTGACTTAGAATCTGACAGGTTGCATCCTCTGTTGAATGTAGGGATGCCTCCTAAGGGTTCGGAGACTTCGGCCCGTCTCTCTTTGATTGAGTCGCTTGCTGGGGTTCCTCCCTTGAGCGATAGCCAGTCAGATCCACAGGCGGGTCCATCTCGAGCCGGTGTTGGGTCGACACCGATGGCTCCTCCAGTCACACCCTCGATTTCTGGGTCGAGCCGTGCACTTTCGTCTGCTTCGCCTGTTGATAGGTTTGAGCAGATGATGCTGTTGATGCAGCAGCAGCAGGAGTTCCTCTCTTCCATGGCTGGCATCTTTGCTCAGTCAGTGGGGGCGACTCCACCTGTTTCACCTATGCCTCCATCTGGGAGCGCCAGTGCCAGCGGCACATTCGAGCCATTCCAGCGCTTGCGACCTCCTACTTTTGCGGGTTCTCATAGACCCGAGGAGGCCGAGTATTGGATCGACCGCATCTCTAAGATGCTGAGACCGCTGCACTGCTCTGAGGTCGAGCAGGTTGAGCTTGCCACCTTCATGTTTGAGAAGGAGGCCAGTCTGTGGTGGGACAGTGTTCTTCGCACTGTCGAGGAAGGCTTTGAGTGGTCGTGGCAGGCGTTTGAGGCGCGCTTCCATGAGAAGTATTTTCCGGTCATGTACCGACATGAGAAGGAGAGTGAGTTCCTTCGCCTCCACCAGGGAGGGTTGTCGGTGACGGAGTATGAGAATCGGTTTACTGAGTTGGGGCGGTATGTTCCTTTGATCCTGGGTGATCAGCCGATGAGAATGTGGCGTTTCTCTGAGGGACTGAGACCTGAGATTCGATCGAAGATTTGCTGTGCTAGCATTTCTTCATATGCGGAGCTGGTAAGCATGTCCTTGCGAGCAGAGCAGGACGGAGATAGAGCGTCCCGCATGCGAGCACCGATGGTTCTTAGGCCGCGACCGGATTTTCAGGGTGCACCTTTCCTCAGCAAGAGGCCGCGAGCAGATTCTCCTCCTAGGCGTTCAGCGCCGCCCGCTCAGCAGATGAGAGCTGATCTTCGATGTTCCTATTGTGGGAAGGTGGGGCACTTGGACCGTTTTTGCTTCTCCCGTATGCGAGCTGGTGGTTTTACTCCACCGCAGAGGGTTAGCCGTCCGATGCCTCAGGTTATTTCTCCTCCTCCTCTTCGATCAGCGCCAGCTCATCCATCCTTCAGACCTGCAGTTCCTGGTTTCAGGCCACCTCAGCGGCCCATGGTTCCTCCGCCGAATCGTCAGCAGCAGGCTCGTGTTCATGCGCTTTCAGCTGAAGCGCCTATGTCTGACTTAGTGCCGAGGTCCTTTGAGGTGACAGCGCACATTGAAGGTATTCCCGTTTCTGTGTTAGTGGATATAGGGTCCACTACTTCTCTTATATCTTATGCGGCAGTTAGGCGTTTGGGTTTGAGATCTGTTCCTATGCAAGGAGTGACGCTTACTACCGCTACGGGGATTTCCTCTGCTTTGGGCAAGCGTTGTATGGATTGTTTGGTCGATCTAGGAAGTGGATCGATCCGTGTTGATTTGTTAGTCGCACCGCTTTATCACTACGATGTTATTATGGGTATGGATTAGCTCACGAGAATGCGAGCTGAGATTGATTGTGAAGCTAGATCAGTGACGATCCATGGACCTGAGGGCGAGACTTCCCAGTTCAGGCCAGTTACCCTCTTCGTATTGATTTTTATTCTTCTCTGTTGGAGAGTTTGGCCGAATCGGCGTTAGTTAGTACGCCGATAGTTCAGGAGTTTGAAGATGTGTTTGAGTCGATTCCTGGATTACCTCCTCAGCGTGAGATTGATTTTGCTATCGATCTTATGCCTGGTGCGGCGCCCATTTCTTTACCCACCTATCGTATGCCTCCGAGTGAAATGGAGGAGTTGAGGAAGCAGATAGATGGTTTGCTGGAATTGGGTTTTATTCGGCCCAGTGTGTCTTGTTATGCTGCACTACTTGTATTGCGACAATTTTGTTTAATGGAATGCATGTTGTTTATCTTTGAAGTTGTGCTGTGAAGAATAAGTACCCTTTGCCCAGGATTGATGATCTATTTGATCAGTTGAAGGAGGCACGGTACTTTTCGAAGGTTGATCTGCAGTCAGGGTATCATCAGTTGCACGTCAAGGATGGGGACGTGCAGAAGACCGCTTTCAAGACTAGCTTCGGTCATTATGAGTTCCTTGTGATGTCGTTCGGTCTGACGAACGCACCGGCCGTGTTCATGGATCTGATGAACAGGGTGTTTCGGCCATTCCTGTTTCGATTCGTCATTGTCTTTATCGATGACATCTTGATTTATTCGGCGAGCCGGACAGAGCACGAGGAGCACTTAAGAGCGGTTTTGGATACTCTTAGGAAGCATCAACTTTTTGCACAGTTCAAGAAGTGTGATTTCTAGAAGGAGGAAGTCAAGTTCCTGGGACATGTGGTGTCCAAGGAAGGAATAGCCGTCGACCTTGCCAAGGTAGTGCGGTGCGGGAAGCAGCCTGGTTCAGTTACTGAGGTAAGGAGTTTTCTGGGTCTTGTAGGCTATTATCGACGCTTTATTCAGGACTTCTCGAAGATTGCCAGACTATTATCGCAGCTGACACGGAAAGATTTGAAGTTTGCTTAGAATGAGCAGGCGGAGTTAGCTTTTCAGGAGCTGAAGGACAAGTTGACGTCCGCCCCTGTGCTAGTATTGCCAGAGCAAGGGGTTAAGTATATTATATATACTGACGCTTCTCGCGTTGGCCTGGGTTGTGTCCTTATGTAGAATGACAGGGTGATTGCTTATGCTTCGCGTCAGTTGAGAAAACACGAAGAGAATTACCCTACGCACGACCTGGAATTAGCAGTTGTCATATTCGCATTAAAGCTTTGGAGACATTACCTCTATGGTGAGGAGTTCGAGCTCTTTTGCGACCACAAGAGCCTTAAGTATATCTTCACGCAGCGTGATTTGAATATGAGGCAGCGCAGGTGGATGGAAACATTAAAGGACTTCAAGTTCGATATTTTTTACCATCCGGGCAAGGCGAACCTTGTGGCAGATGCATTGAGTCGCAAGAAGGCTATTGAGTTTGCGGCTCCGCTGATGATAGCAGAGTAGGATATGTTGGAGTTCGTGCGTGATTTTGAGAAGAAGCTTACGGTGGCTGAGCTGTATGAGGTTATCGCACACATTCGTGTACAACCCCTTATCGACGAGAGGATCGTTGCAGCTCAGGCAGATGATGAGATTTTGGTGAAGATGAGGCAGCGGGTTGGTACATATGAGAACTCCAACTGGAGTGTTAGTTCTGATGGGGGCCTACGTTTTCGTGGCCGGTTATGTGTTCCTGACATCCCTGACTTGAGATGTGAGGTTCTCGAGTTAGCCCATAGTTCTAAACTTGCGATGCATCCAGGTAGCACGAAGATGTATCAGGATATAAAGAGGTCTTATTGGTGTGACAATATGAAGGTCCAGATTGCTGAATTTGTTTCTCGTTGTCTCACGTGCCAGCAGGTCAAGGCAGAGCATCGCCGACCTCCTGGGTTGTTGCAGCCCATGCCCATAGCTGAATGGAAATGGGATTTCATCTCTATGGATTTTATTTCTGGGTTGCCGAGGACGAGGAAGGGATTTGACTCTATTTGGGTGATCGTCGATCGATTAATGAAGTCGGCGCATTTCTTACCAATCAGAGTCACTTACTCTGCAGACGAGTTGGCTAGGTTGTATATCAAGGAGATAGTGTGTCTGCATGGAGTTCCCCTGGAGATTGTGTCTGATAGAGACACGCGTTTTACATCTATCTTCTGGACTCGTATCCAGGAAGCGATGGGTGTGAAACTGAAGTTCAGCACCGCGTTTCATCCGCAAACAGATGGGCAGACGGAGCGCGTGAATCAAGTCCTGGAAGATATGTTGCGAGCTTGTGTTTTGGATTTCAAAGACAGTTGGGATGATTGTCTTCAGTATGCAGAGTTCGCGTATAATAATAGTTTCCAGGCGAGTATCGGTATGAATCCCTATGAGGCGTTGTATGGTCACCCATGCAGAGCACCACATTGCTGGGCAGAAATTGGTGAGCGTAGTTTACTTGGCCCAGATTTGGTGCAGGTGACTTCAGAGAAGGTCGACATCATTCGACGTCGACTTCTGACAGCGCAGAGCAGGCAGAAGAGTTATGCTGATACGAGGCGTCGACCGCTTGAGTTTGAGGTGGGAGACCATGTGTTTCTGAAGGTCTCTCCTATGAAGGGAGTTCTGCGGTTCGGTAAGAAGGGGAAGCTGACGCCGAGATTTATTGGTCCATTTCAAGTTTTGGATCGAGTGGGAGCGGTAGCATACCGCCTTGCTTTGCCCACACCTCTTGCGGGCGTGCATAACGTATTTCATGTTTCTATGCTGAAGAAGTACGTTCCTGATCCTTCGCATATTATCAGTTGGGAGCAAGTGCAGTTGAGTGAGGATGCCACTTATGTACTGCGACCGACGCGTATTCTCGACAGGAAGGAGCAGGTATTGCATAGCAAGGTTATCCCTCTTGTGAAGGTGCTATGGACGCATCATGGTGTGGAAGAGGCTACTTGGGAATCTGAAGCTGAGGTCAGAAAGACCTACCCTCTGATCCTTGAGGATTATATGAAGGTATGAATTTCGAGGACAAAATTTTCTTTAAGGAGGGTAGATTGTAACGACCTTAGAATTTTTATGCTAATCTTTCCTTAAGTAGTTGTTTTCGGGGTAATTAGCGCTATACTCGATTGCTTGTGAAATTCGTATCAGTCACTTTAAATTGTATCTGCATGGCTCTAAACTTGTAGATTAGTTAGCGCTACGTTACTCTGAAATCTGGGATCCATCGCTAAATCCAGTTGTTCTGAGGAATTTTTAGAAGATCTGGATCGGACCTAGACCGCGCGTCGAAAGTCTGATAGCGATGATCTTAAGCTGTTGCGGTCACCGAGTTGGGCTTGACCATCACCTCGAAAATCAAGTCCATGTGATGTTCTGGGTCGATTTGCTTGAGTTCGGAGTGAAGAGTGTGAGAACGGTTGGAATTTAATAAGTTTTTATGAAATCTGAGTCGTGTCGCTTGCGCGACGATTTTAAGCTATCTGACCGTTGGATTCTGACCCAATTTCACCCTCTGATCAGGGTAGGTGGCCCAGGTATATCCTAGTACTTGTGGACCTGATCGAGATCCCGTGACCGTTGAATTGAGTGTGGTCCGCCACGGCTAATCTGAAGAGCCGGTCGGTACGAAAACTCAGCCTGACCTAGATCCATGGTCAATGAGCTTAAGTCCGACCTTTCGTAGTTATTGGCCCACCAGAAGTGCTTCGTTAGATCGAGAAAGGCATGCTTTGGTTATAACCTAAGTATACCTTGACCCTGGGGTTATTTTCATCAATAATAGACCTATTTATAGTCCTTAAACCCTAGCTCTCTTTTCCATACGAATTTTCTCTAACCCTAGCTTGGAAAGAGAGTGGAAAAAAGAGAGAAAGTGAGAGAGATAAGTTGGTGAATCATCTTGGATTCTTCCTTGTTCTGCTTCATCTTTGAACCTTCACTTTGAATCGTTCTTCTGACGGTTCTGAGTTCTTTTGGGGTAAGTTAACCTAACCCTAACCTGTGTTAGAGCTTAGATTAGTTTTGGTGTTGTTGTATCTCATTTTTATCCTTGTTTTAGGGTATTCTATCGCCGTTGACGAAGACAACTCGTCTAAATCAGTTCGGTGGTTCTTTCTTTGCTTAAGGTGCAGACTTTAAGTGTATAGGTTATGGTTTTCAAGGCTTTCAACGCCAGTTAGTGATTTGTTCTTGTTATGGATGAGATTTCACATGCCAAATGTTGTGTTACGTTGCTTTCCTGTTATGCATGCGTTATATTGAAATTTGTGTATTCTATGTGTATTTATAAAGTACCGTATACGTATAAAATATGTACTTGTGTTTGCCATGATTATTTGTCATGTATGTATGCTTGATGCATGTATGACAACTCCTTGGTAAAAGGAATTGTCAAGGTGCATGTATTCCAACATACGTCATGTATGTTGTTCCATGTATTCTAAGTGTTTGTAGAAATGCATGAATGATCTAAGTGTAACTTATTACACTAATTGCGGGCGTTGAGAAGTGATTCTCAATACTCCTATTGATGCGCATGATTTCCTTTACGCAAGTTACATTTCATGTTATTTAAATTCAAGCATTACCTATGCTTACATTTACGTTAAGTTGATATTCTTCAGATGCGTATGTACCATGACTTAAGTTGTTGTTCCATTACTGTTTTACATTCCATATGAATACCTGTTGTAGTGTAAGGTGTTTGGGACTATGCCTTAGTCCAGGAAATTGGTAATTGACCATATGTTCGTGGTTGAGATTGCTTTCGCCACGTAGGACGTATTAGACGAACCCAAGTCGTATTAGAGTTGTCGGCAGTAGTTTGGCCACGCGGAGTGTTTGCGCACTCTATGTCGCTCAACCCAACGTGCGCTCGTGCTAGTCGAGTTCGTCAAGTAACCCGATTGTCCGTTGTGTGTTCATCATGTATGGACGCTACTGCTTGAATCTAGGGTACCAAACTTACCAGTGAAATCCTATTAACTATGGTACTTGATCCGCTAAGACTCATGAGCTGGACATGGTGGTATGGGACACCGTGGTCGAGCTGTCGGCCTACGCTGGGGTGACGAGCCTCCCCATAGTGACCAGTGAGCAACTAAACTCGTGAGCCGATTATGGTGGTATGGGACACTATATTCGTAATGTCGGACTACGTTAATTAGTGACGAGCCCTTTGTAGTGACCTCGAGCATACCTGGATACCGCAATGAGGTGACGAGCTGAACTGTGGTAGTAAGGGCATGAAAGGCGTGCATTGATTGGTGACGAGCCCTTTGCTACGACCTCAAACATATGATCGTATGAGATGTCTAGGATTGACGACCCTAGTATGGATCACTGTTTGGATGGTGATATGAGGAAGGTATCTTAGCTTCCCAATCCTGCTATGTGAAATGGACTAATAACAACTTGGTAATCATATCCATGCACCACATTTGCATGTGCTTTGTAGATGTGGCGCACTTTGAGGTGATGTCATGCGTAACGTAAGATGAAGACGCTGAGGGTGTACGCGTGAGGGCACGCATCATATTGCATACATCCTTGCATTAACAAGAGTACTTAGGATTTATTTAATTGTTCTGCTTTATCATTACTGTTTGATTGAACTGATAACATGTTAACCAGTGCCTTATTGTTCCACTGAGTTGATCACTCACTCCTACGTTTCTGGGGTGGTGTTAAACACCCACCGGACTCTGTCTTAGGCTCTGATGTTGCAGATGTGGATGCGACTTCTGAGGCAGAGCGGGAGCTGAATGATGATGAGGCTGCCTTCTCTTATATGCAGTTTTCAGACGGGTTCTAGCGAGCCTCGGTCTGATGTACGGGATCATGGGATTATTTTTGAGAACTTAAATGATGTAACTTGATACTTATAATTTTGTTAAATAACACTTTCATACGACCTGGTTTGTATATGTACTCAGGGATTTGCACTTGTACACATATTTTTCTATAAGTCTTCCGCTTGCTTTATTCACTTATCCCTGAATCATATCTGTGTTTTGGCTTAATTTATTCCATGTTTTATGCACTAATACAGTCAACATACATCCATCATTAAATATGTTGCATAAGTGATGTTTTGGAACTCGGGAGCTGAGTTATGCTCGACCTCCGAATTTCAGGACGTTACATACAACCACCAACCAGGCAACTACTCTTATAGATTTTTGATAATTATTTGACACAAAGCAGGTTACGTTGTATCATACACATGCAATCAGTAATTGCACGCTTAGCTTACTTGCAACTCAAATTAAAGAATCCGAATAAGTATAATTAGTACATACAGATGAAATTAAAAAATAAAGAATACTTGTATTTACACAATTATAACCTTAGATTTATTTAGATTTATTTTTTAAATCTGGATCGTTGGATGGTTTTTAGTTGAACTATCAAACAAAAGCCCTGGATTGGCCTGACGAGGCACGATTTTGGTGCATATAATTTTTTAGCAGCCCATCCAAAGTGTGGAACATGAATTTACCGATTTGATTTAACGTAAACATCCTACTTGCGTGCATATTCTTAGTGCATGAGCACGAACAGTCATTGTTTGCCGAGTTTCCTTTACAAGTAAAACGACATCCAATGTTGATTGAGAATCACCCCGGAGCATATCCGCCCGATCCGTACGGTGTAGGTATTACCCGTACGTGGATTAGCTACCGACAGTTGTGCAGCAAGACTCACTATTAAAGTGACGTTACCAAGTTTTGGAGGGCCATCGCGATGCGTGTTGTATCGTACGGTTTATACCTTTGTTGAGTTCGTTTTTGGGCATGAACCAGTGATTGAGGCATATTTAGGGGAGAGTGACGCCGACCGTCAGATCCTTCCCAAGGGAGTACTCCAGGGGTTACTACCGAATCCGAGTCCCTGCAAACAAACGAGGACAAAAGTACACTTTAAAGAAATGGTGGTTGTGTGGTACAACCACCAACCAGGCAACTACTCTCGTAGATTTTTAATAATTATTCGACACAAAGCAGGATATGTTGTATCATACACACGCAGTCAGGAATTGCACGCTTAGCTTACATGCAACTCAAATTAAAGAATCTGAATTACTATAATTAGTGCATGCAGATAAAATTAAAAAATAAAGAATACTAGTATTTACACAATTATAACCTTAGATTAATTTAGATTTATTTTTTGAATCTGGACCGTTGGATAGTTTTTAGTTGAACTATCAAACAAAAGCCCCGGATTGGCATGACGAGGCATGATTTTGGTGCATATAATTTTTTTAGCAGCCCATCCAAAGTGTGGAACATGAATTTACCGGTTTGATTTAACGTAAGCATCTTACTTGCGTGCATATTCTTAGTGCATGAGCATGAACAGTCATTGTTTGCCGTGTTTCTTTTACTAGTAAAACAACATCCGATGTTGATTGAGAATCACCCCGGAGCATATCCGCCCGATCCGCACGGAGTAGGTATTATCCCGTACGTGGATTAGCTACCGATAGATGAGCAGAAAGACTCACCACTGAAGTGACGTTACCAAGTTTTGGAGGGCCATCGCGATGCATGTTGTATGGTTTATACATTTGTTGAGATCGTTTTTGGGCATGAACCAAAGATTGAGGCATATATAGGGGAGAATGACGCCGACCGTTAGAGCCTTCCTAAGGTAGTACTCCAGGGGTTACTACCGAATCCGAGTCCCTACAAACAAACGCGGACAAAAGTATACTTTAAAGAAATGGTGGTACAACCACCAACCACGCAACTACTCTCATAGATTTTCAATAATTATTCGACACAAAGCAGGATATGTTGTATCATAAACACGCAGTCGGGAATTGCACGCTTAGCTTACATGCAACTCAAATTAAAGAATCTAAAATACTATAATTAGTGCATGCAGATAGAATTAAAAAATAAAGAATACTTGTATTTACACAATTATAACCTTAGATTAATTTAAATTTATTTTTTAAATCTGGACCGTTGGATAGTTTCCAGTTGAACTATCAAACAAAAGCCCCGGATTGGCTTGACGAGGCACGATTTTGGTGCATATAATTTTTTAACAGCCCATCCAAAGTGTGGAACATGAATTTATCAATTTGATTTAATGTAAACATCTTACTTGTGTGCATATTCTTAGTGCATGAGCATGAACTGTCATTGTTTGCCGAGCCTCCTTTACTAGTAAAACAACATCCGGTGTTGATTGAGAATCTTCCCGGAGCATATCCGGGCAGAGTAGGTGCTACCTGGTACGCGGATTAGCTACTGACAGTTTGAGCAGCGAGACTCCTAATGCGTAATGCATGTTGTATCATACGGTCTATACGTTTGTTGAGATCATTTTAGGGTATAATCCAAAGATTAAGTCAGATCCAAGGCTGGAGTGGACCCCACTGTAGAAAACGCCGACCATTAGAGCCTTCCTAAGGTTTAGGATGATGTTTATTTGAGATCCAAAATGTTCATATGTTAACATAGACATGAAAGAAGAGAAAAAACAAATACGATGTTGATAGTAAACTTTTGTGGCCTTAAGGACCTTTTAACGGTGGGCGTCACTCTCCTTACTGTTTTCTGTGGTGGGTCCACTCAAGCTTTTGGTCTTACTTATTCTTTGCATCATGCCCTAACATTATCTCTCTAAATGGATGAACGGTGTGTAAACAAAATATACATCATAGTGGGGACGTCAGTTCAACAGCGGGTATTGCTCGGGTGGTAGACTCGCGGGAGTTCCAACAACCGGTTAAGGGTTCGAGTACCCATAGGTGGTGAAATTCCACTAGCGTGAGTGTGTGGGGTGTGTGTGTGCTAAAAAATAAAAATGGCAGTAGTTATTCTGTGTCCGTACTACCCCACTGTTAATATTACAGGCTGAGGCGTGCTAGAGAGCTACCCTTATGCCACGTATGAATTTTATATGCACCGTTTATCCATTTAGAATAATGGACCAAAAATAAGGTAGATCCATGTCTCAAGTGGAGCACACCACGGGAAATAGCTGTGCTAAGGATGCTCACTATTGAAACCTCGTTAGGGTCCACCATGTTGTTTATTTACCGTCGAACCTGTTGATATGGTCATATACACATGGATGAAGTGAAAAACACAAATGCCATCTTGATCTAAAACTTCTGTGCTCCTCGAGAATTATTCAATCAGTGGGAATTTAATCCACACATTTTGGTCCATATGAGCCTTGTATCTTTGATATTTTTGAGTTAATAATATAAAATAATATTTAAAATGAATGGGCGGTGTGGATAAAATTCATACAACACCTCGGCCCCTCAGTGACCCTCGGAGTCTCTGCCTTCCTCCGATCAGGTGGGGTAGTACCTAATCCACGCCCTACCCATGTTAGGCCAGGCCCTTATCATGGGCACATCTTGATCCATGTGTTGTATATGTTTTTTTTCTACTCATTTTAGGTAATGCTTACAAAAATGAAGCATATCTAAATCTCAAGTGGACCACATAATAGGAATTGAATTCTTACCATTAAAAACCCATGGGGGCACGAAAGTATTAGACCAAGTTGCTATTTGTGGTTTCCCTTCATCTGAGTCCGTTTGTGTGACCTTATCAACGTGTTTTATGCAATGATCCCAAAAATGTAGCAAATCTAAATTTCAAATGGACCACACAGTAAAAAATTGAATTTATACCATTAAAAACTAACTTCTTCAGGGCCGGAAAGTATAAGACCAAGCTGCTATTTGTGTTCTCTTTTCCTTTTCCGCTTTCCTGTCACCTTCTGAACAAGTTCGAATGCGAAATAATCATTATGGTGGGGGTGGGAAGTTTTTAACGGCCGACCTTCAATCATCACTGTTTTCCTGGGCTGTGGTCTACTTATATTAGGATCTGCCTTGTATTTTTAGAATCATGCCCGCCCTGAAATGATCAAGAAAAATGGATGGACGGCATGGATATACAGCAAATAGATCAAGGTAAATGTTGAAAAGGACAAACAAATGGCACACATTCAACCGAAAGCGTTTAAATCTTGTAAGCTAAGAGAGTTTTAATGCATGGTCCATCCATATTAGATGGCCACGGATCAATGGTCTTGATTACTAAGACTTGGGCCCAAGCTTTCAGAGATGGGAACACGAGCATAATGAGCAATGACTATATGATCCTGGACCACCCGAGTACTGAGTATCGACATCAATGCTCGGGTTTGTTGGGTCCCACCTTGGATGGAACATTGTTGTCTTGAAATCCTGGCCTCGTTTTCAGTTGAATGCAGACGGTAGATGTATCTCCCTACCCAACCAGTCAACCACCTCAGAGAGCTGGAAGGAGGGGTTGGAAGCTAGGTGGGGCCCGCTCTGATGCTTGTGAGAAATTCATCCATCTATCAGTTTTGCCGCCTCAACTCAGGACATGAGACAAAAAATGTGGCAGATCCAAAATTCAAGTGGGCCACACGACAGGTCACAGTGGAGTGGGAAATGCCTACCATCGTACCATCGAAAACTGTTTGAGCCCACCGTGATGTTTATATGCCATCTAAACCCTTCATTAGGTTAATAAACTAAAAGCAGAAAATATCAGCCTGATCCAAAACTTGTGTAGCCCGATGAATGTTTCAACGTTGGGCATTTCATCCCCACCACTTGCTGTTTTGGCCCACTTGAGTTTTGGATTTGAAGTGGCAAAACAGATGAACGGAGTGGATTTCTAACAAATATCACACTGGCCCCACCTAGGGGTAGTAGGCAATCCACTCCCTCCATCTCGCTGTGCTCATTTCAGTGAATGGCTCATTGAACGTTGGAGACCAGAAGGGCAATGGTCTGAACCACTAACGACGGTCCCACTTGTGGGCCTCAAAGTTGAGTAATCTGGACCGTTTAGATGATGATCTACATGGTGGATGGCCCGTGCACCATAAATCTTGGACCTTGAAAGATCCTAACATCAGCTCTTCCAATGGATAATGGCACTTGAGAGTCGTAGGCACTTAATATTTTGATTGAACAAGGTGATCCCATACTAAACTAACTCGCGTGTTTGGCCGGGCCGATTCCATGGGATTTGCTGGGATGGAATGGGTTTTAAGGTAATGGTGGTGGTGACAGTGGATGGTCGGACGATTCCTTGGGATGGAAGGAAAACCGCGTTGGATGGCCAGCGTGTTTGGGATGTCTGTCGGTTTCGGTGTACACTGTTTATTTTACCTCATTGTATGTTTGGGTTCAGCTGACCAACTGAATTCGACTACACCTCTACCATAACCAATGCCAGAGCTTATATATTATGCACATTTCAAAACATACGAGGGAAATGGGTGGGTCCGTGCTATGTGGGCCCCACCATGTGGTTTCTGTCTCATCCATGCCGCCCATCTATTTTTAAACATGTGTGAGGCTACACATACCAAAATCAAATATCACGCAGACCATACTATGAATTGCTTTTTCACCTACACCCATTCCATCTTCTTCCAACCATGTAACTGTCTTCAGAAACGTTTTCAACGGAACGTTCATCACGCCATTTCGGTGTCTAAAATTACACACATGGGTTAGGACGATGAACGGATGAGATCTCATACGTGGATGCAATTACACACATGTATGGCGCTTGTTGCGGCGTGTGTAATTGTGCGGCAGCAAATACCTTGTAAATTCTCACTATTTTGGTGTACCCCACTTACTTTCGGACGTTACAGCGTTAGGTCAACAGCGTAGAAAGATTTTGGATTGTTCTGCCTAGCCGATCAATAGTCCAAATAAGGATTTTATGGTGTGTGTTTTTCACAATTTATTGAAATTTAACCTACCCATCCAGGGAGGTGTGAGGTGCATGTATGCGAAAACTGACCATCCTCCCTCATGGGATTGGTCATGGATTGATCTTATGCGAAATTTGTAGTAGGCCCAAAAAGCCTAACTGTCGAATACTTATCTTCAATGAGATGGTTAGTGACAAAATCGCCACTCCGATGGAGTGAAATAAAAAGGTCATGATTTTGCAATATTTGGCCTCTTTTCAAGCTATTGTTCATCCACAAGATGTATCGCAATGTGGGTTGTTTGATTGGATTAAGTAAATGCTACTCTTCGGTGAATGAGTTACCACACTTTAGTAGTTCATGAAAATAAAGACCACATTCCTGTCCAATAGGTATTGTATATCAGACAGGTCCCATACAAATAGCTAGCACTTTCATGTAATATAGGCTAACATTTCATAGCACGTATATAGTAATCGTCCGTGCTGTGTGTCTTTAGAAATGATACGGTGTATAGAATATGGATTGAACATTGGTGTGCCGAACTGGTCATCGTCCTTTGCATCACTTAAGACAAGTATATCAAATGAACGTGGTAAAGTAGGAAATGCATTCCATGTAACATATTATCATGGAAGTGCTTAAGTAGTAGTGAAATTGTTTACTAGGCAAAGCAAGTGACTAAAGTTTGATGACAATATACAGAATAAAAAACACAATTATAATACCCGTTAGCAATGCAGCTAACGTTTCGCCCCATGATACGTCGACATCATCCGTTGAAGTCGCTCGAGAAACCACTGTTCGGGTCGTCTGTTGGGTTGACGACCATGACGTCCTCCGGGAGGCAAACCCATCGCTGGAGTGGGATGTAGGTGCCTCGATGTGCGCCGATACTATACTTGCCTGAGCAAGTGTGATAGAATGATAACTTTCCCAATAAGCTGCAACTTCTCTCCAGTTTTTGAAGGCCCGGAACCTACTGTTTCTGTATCCTTCTACTTCCAATTGGGCCTCTTCCCAGGACAGATAAATCCCTGGACAACGACCAACTAAAACAACGTAATACTTATCTTTCTTCATCTGTAGAAACAAATAACACTCAATCATTTTAGGAGATCGCAATGTGAAATGAAAATAGCATAAGAATAAGATATTATTAGATACAAATGTCTGTATGTAATATTGAAGAAAGGTAAGTTAGATGAATTTATTATTTAGCCCTGCAACAGGGAGTCTATTGCAATGTATAGAAAGGAATAGTAGCACGTACCTTGATCATTTGTCAAAGACCTGTATTAGAGCTTACATATTTCAAATATGTGAATTTAAGATTTGGCTAATATCATGAATGTCTATTTCATATGATCATATAAAAGTATTATAGTTAGCGATTGTAAGCAGTTTAATGTCATCCACAAAATGTAAACCTACCAAGATCAAACCAACCAGAAAAAAAAGAGTAAAATCCCAATCCACACCACCAAGCAAAAAAAGAGAAAAAAAAAATTAGTTATTACAATTCTAAAAGCATAAACTGTATCATCATGGGACAAAGCCCATCAGACAGAACCACTAGCACCATCACCAAACTTATCTCGGATTGTTTGTTTCAACCAATCCACGTGGCGCTCAGGGCGTAGGCTGACAAAGAAGGAAGCCATCTTCTCGTTTCTGCTTAAGAGCTGACCAACTTCAATGAACTCAGAGTTGGTTAGGCCCTGCACCTCTTCGAGGACATCCAGAACTTTGCTTGTTCGGTTGATCTTCTGTCCTAACCCAAAGTCTCGCATAGCGTCCGCAACAGACCTTAGAGAAGCACCAAGTACATCACATGGTCGAGGTGGGCGCTGTCGTTTCTTGGTGCTACTCCACTCCCAGTGCGGCCATGATTTGAATCAGATGTCTGAGTGGGAGTGTCGCGATAACATCGATTTTACATGCTCGGTGTGTCCGAGGAAACTTGACCGCCCATGGTCCCTATAGAATCCCCTAACGTATCCTCTGATACGTCAATATGATCGTCAAGATCATCATCTAACTTCGTCCACATCTCGTTCAGATCTCGATTAATCCTAGATGACGAAGCAACCATTGTCCTTGGTCCCTTTACATAATGTCCGGTCGCTTGATCAGAGCCAACGATAATCCCTAGGTCATCCATTCTCTCAATCCTCTTGCCCCGTAATCTCGCAGCGCGTGGGTGTGAATACAGAAACAGAACATGTGTCATTATTTCCATGTATTTAGATTTATATAATCAGAGATTTGTGTTGAAAGATAATACATGGGATGAATAGATATAGAACAACTAGATTTAATAGTACCTTGAGATACTTTTCCCATACTTCATCTGGTGCAGTGACCACCATACGCTCATTGTCCCAGCCGAATCCACTAGCAGCTAGCATGTCCCTGACATCATTGTACTCTCTTTTGTGATATCGAAGTCTGTTTTGTATGTTCTACCAGGTGACAGGCATCCCTGTTTGTCTTGTCACTTGCTCGGCCGCAACTTGATATGTTTTTCTTTTAAAGCCATTGTCGGCTCTCCTTCTCAGTGCGATTTGTTCCAACAATGTGTTACATAGAACCTGATCCGTTGGAGAGCTCCACTTGCTCTTTGCTGCCCGGAAGAGCGGTTCTGCAAGGGATTTGATCGTCTTCGCTCGTGGTGAACATCGTGTAGGTAAAGCAGGGATCCGAATGGGTGACTGTATCAGCGTGGATGTATCAAATAGACAATTGTCCGACATTGCACCTACACAGACAACACACTATTATGTGCCCTGTTATTCAAGCATTGAAACCATCCATTAAACAATTCGTAAAGAAAGTCGATGTACTATAGGCAAATAATGCGGTTGATTAACAAGACGAAAATATTCATTGCCCGCTCCATTTACTTACAACATGTTTGGTCTAATGTACTTCATACGTAAAGACAGAACTTGTAAAAAGTAAATTACAATTGCATGGGCCATCTGCTGTGCTATCTTATCCTACTTCATATGATTTTTCAAGTTATCAACCCACTGTTTAATAGAGATTTCACTCTACCACTGTTTCATCAAACCCTCACCAAGAACCGTCTGAAGTTACATAGGACGGTAATTCCTTCTTTCTCCATTTATTGTGGTCGCTGTATTGACATGTATTTGGTATCGGTTCATTCCTTGCTAGCAACCATCGGCAATTCCTTCTTAATAATGTTTTGGGCAATTCCCTATCTCACCATGTCCTATCTATGTCCACTGAAGCAAACAACCTATTATTTTTATATTTATAAAAAGAGAAAGAGAGTTCGGTCTTTTACTACAAATGAAAGAAACAAGTCCCCAAATCCATGCAGGATCCAACCATGTAACTTAGAACCGTCAGCCCAAAATAGATTTCTCCCGTTTCAATCAAAAAAATAACCACTCTCAAACAGCACATTGATATTATTTGTAAAGAGGAAAAATAGAAAACATTAAAAAAAGAAAAAAACACAGACATAACACAAGAAACTTGTTTCCCTTTAGCAAGTGTGTTGTTCTTAATCATCACACTAGGATATTGTATATCCTCACAATGAAGTACCCAAATCCATTCAAGATCCAAGACAAAGAATGCAAAAGTCATCAATGAAAAACAGATCGGACCCATTAGAATCCGTCCCAGAGAAAACACTCCCCAAACAAGATAGCATTATGGAAGAAATAAAAGAAGGTAAACAGACAGACAGACACACACACACCCCCAAACAGACATTAAAGCAGAGGATTGCAATACCTTACACCACACCACTAGAAAAAATTACCATTATTTTGGTTTGTGGTTCAGGTATCTACCTGCAATCGATGGCCATCAGATAGTGGCATTTTGAAGACCGGAGGGAAGATTCACCTCACTGCATGCAACAGGGACAGGGTACACCGTCGCTGGACACACCGTTTCTCGAAGTACCTTAACCGTGGCTGTAGGACGTGGACGATGAAGACGACCGAAGAAACCCCACCTCAACGAGGATGAGGGAGTCGGGCGACCCTAACCTGAAGCTTCTCCTACCCCTACCCACTACGGCCATGATCCTTATATGGATGAGTAGCACTGGTTCGGTCGCAGTGTTGCGTCCCTTCCATCACCATTCCGAGTCGCCTGCACCCGCCGTCTGCAGCGTACTCTTCAATCCCATCGCGAATCCCATGGGATCTGTTGGGATGGAAAAGCGAGGGTGGCGGATAGGCTGAATCCGATCGCAATCCCACGCACGGTTTACGAGGGCAGCGCTATCGCCTGTACATGGAGTGGCCAAAGATAAGGTGGGATGGGAAGAGTCAGGATAACCCATGTTACGCGCTGGATGGTCGATATCCAACGCCCGACCAAACACGCCCAGTAAGACTGGATTTAGAAACTCAACCATCACTCCAACGGCCAATTGTAATAAATAATGAGGCAAGTTGTAAAAGGGTAGGGGTGAGTCTTTGCTAATGAATTCTTTTTGCCTTGTTTTAATAACTTTTTTTTCATTAGTATTTGCGACTAATGTATTTCTCAAATCAATAAAGATGAACAAATAAATTAAAAAGATTAAAATAATGCTGATTTTATTAATATGTATATATGGCTTATTACAATCAACAACATAAAAATAACTAGAGACAATGAAAAAAAGATAAATACTTAATTCATCCATATGCATAAACAATTGAGGTAGATGATCAACATGATTTGACAAAAAATATTGATCACTTAAGTAAAGACTTGGTTGATTAGGATTCAACAACTTTGGGTTGTGGATGTCTAATATAATCCTACGATACTGTAGTGACGATGTTGAATAGTAGTCATTTATATTAAAACTAGTCTATGATAATATAAACATAAAAATAAATGTAAAAGAAAGATTGTGTTTGGCGCGTGCTTTGAGCTTTTCATTGCGGGCTCTTTTTATAGGTTATCGAGGCAACAAAACTCTTGCTGTGTTTTCTTGATGGTCTAAAATCCTTCGCATCTATGACTTGCATTCTGAATAGAGAAATCTCTGTAAATCTCAAATCGTTAGTTCTCAGATCTCCACTTTTACATAGATAATCTCTTATTAGATACATTTAGGACAATGTTGCATCTAAAAATAGCTCTATCAGAGATATCTCCACCCTTCATCCCTTTAATTTGATCGTAGAACTGGTGAGATGGAATCCACTCAATCGAGCTCTCCCATTCTTTTGATTCCGGATCTGTTCCAATGTGGGTCTATTCCATTGATACCTATATGTTCAGATGTTGGTTCAATATTTAGATATTCGGAATCTTTGTGTCGCCACAAGACCACCGAACATCTTTGGAAAGATCTCCCATTTTAGAATAATTGTGAGAGACGATTTTACCGAGTATGTCATATCTAGATTCATAATAGGATTCTTGCTTTGGTAGGTCTTTTATAAATGTGTTTGGTATGTTGCCTCATTCAAATGTCATGTGAAAATCACAGTTACGTTTCATTCGGCATTTAAATCTCTTAAAGGCATGCATACAGTTTTGTGCCACCCCATTATTAATGAAAGATGTATTTTCGAAGAAAAGGTAGTGAAAGATTTCTTCAAATGTGAGTATGATTTATACCAGCATTGAACTCATAGTGTCAATACGTGATGACTTCTTATTAGTCCACATTGGTGCACTGAAAATGGGTGTAAACAACCATCACATTAATGGTCAAGGTCACTTTACAGCATAGTTCAAAATGCTAAAAATCATGGGGTCGTTTGATTTCTCATTTTCACAGTAAATACAAAAAAAAAAGGTCATTATTACTCAATGTGCCTGTTTGAAAATATGTGAGTATTTCTGCTTAAAAAGTCGATCCGAAAAGGACCGACTTAAATATGTGAGCCCCATTATAATGTATGTGACATATTCACATTGTTCATCCATTTTATCGGAACATTTTAGGGCATGAGCCAAAAAATGAGGTAGATCCAAAGCTTAAGTAGCCTACATCATAAGAAACAGTAGTCATAAAACTTTCACCATTAAAAGGTTTTCTTAGGGCCCACATGATTGTTTATTTGTCATCTAACATGTCCGCAAGGTCACACATGAATGGATAATGGGAAAACACAAATATCAACTTGATCCAAAACTTCATAGGCCCCCGAGAAGTTTTTAACTCTCCACTATATCATATGGTGTGGTTCGCTTGGGCTTTGTATATGCCTCATTTTTGGGCTCATGCCCTAAACTCATCTAGTAGAATGAATGGACAACGTGGATAAGCCATATACATAGTAGAATGCCTCACATGAAATTCATATCCATTCTCGATTTTAGGGTTCAAAAAGCAAAACATCAACATCAGCATTGAGAATACTATTAGAATTACATTGGTAAATAATTATTACATATTTAAAACGATGAATTAAAAAGAAAACACCGGTTCGATGTCTAACCAAGTCTAGCAAGCTTGTAGACTCTAATGAGTTTTAAGTTGATAGGACTGAACTTTGAAGTTGGTAATGTATGAGAAATATGAATAGTACAACTGTACAACTCACCTAATGGATGTGGGTCGTTTATAACTATACACCCACCTAGCACCTTCTCGTCTTTTCTTTAGGTACATTGGTTTTGTTAGTGAAAATTGATATTGTGACTTAGCTTGTTACTTATTAATATAAGCGGAAAGAAAATGAGCAGTTTATAATTCTCTTTTTCTCTCTTTTTTACATTTTTTGGGTCTCTCTCTCTTTTTTTTTTATTTTAAAAAAGGTAAATAAAAGAACATGGGAGAGAAGATGCAACTTTTGCTTTGGCAATGTAATATTTTGAAAATATGGTGATATTGATGTGAAAGATTAATATATTAAATCCATAAAATAATGCATTTTTTTAGAAAAAAATAATTCCATATCAAGAATCACTCCACCTTGCAATAGATGCTCTCTAAATCTATGAATTCGTAGATTTTCCCAAAACATTAGACTTTGGAATATTGCATTTTTCCACCAAATGTCCAGTTCAAAGGTGACTGACTCGGTTGAAGTCATGTCGAGTTATATCGAGAAGGCCTAGTTGTTGAGTCAAACGAGTCTTGACCGAGTCAATCTTGTCATCAAATTTCTTTGATACTTTGCACAAAATCTCATCAAGCTGAGTTGATTCAGCCAAGTTTAAGTCTAGTCGCGCCTTTTAGTACTGCTCTTCACTGGACCTGTACACAGTCGAATTGAGTCAGCTTGGCCCAACTTGGCTAGGCTCAGCCAGCAGACTGAACTTGGCTTGGCTCGATCCTTGAGCTTGACTGGGCAGCTCGGCCAGCTCAAGCCGTTAATATTTTTGTGACCTTTTTAACATAATGACAAATAAATATCACTGTGGGCCCGAGGAAAGTTTCAACGGTGGACAGCGTGGTGTGGTCCACTTGAGCTTTGGATATCCTTCAATTTTGGAATCATACCCTTAAATGATCTGAAAAAACGGATGGACGGCGTGGACAAGACACATAAATCCATGGTGGGCCCCACAGAGTTTATGGCACACAATCCGCTTCCCTCGATCTCAGTAGATCTACCGAAAGCGGCAACAAACATGCGGTCCAAGGTACGCGCTCGGCGTACGCAGCGAAAGCGAAACGGTTCCTCTTCTTGCTTTTGTATATTTGAAATGAGAGAAGAAATGTGAGAGAGAGAGAGAGAGTAGGTGAGATAGAGATGGGTATAAAAGCCAAGAACTCCCTTCTCTACTCTCCCGACTTTGGAAGATCCAAACTAGAAGGTAAAAACGTCCGAAATTGGTTCTCATTTCTTCAATTTTCGGTTCTTGACTTCTGTTTCCCTTCTTTAGAGAATCTCGAATTTTTTATGATAATTCCGTATTCCTCTGGAGTTTTAATCATCACTGATTCAGATTCCGTATGAATTATTTGATTCTTGCTATCGATTTTCTTGATTGTGTTCGAGTATGGATGTTTATCATTCATGAGTTGGAATTTGACTGACATTGAGCATTTGTCTGTGTATAATTTGGGTTTGTATTTGCCTATCTGGTGGCTCGGGATCATTAGCATGTGTCGTCCCATGAGGTCCACTTGTAAATATGGTCTGAATATCTGGACTGTCCACTTGGCTAGGATGATCCTGACAGCTGAATTTCCTTTCACTGTTCCACATTCAATTATACATATCCAATATCAGAATGGATGTTCAGCGTACGTTTCTTATGGCTCATCTGGGATAGCTTCCAGAACATGGACGGTTCTGATCGCAGAACTATCTTTGCATGTGGGCCCCACTGCAATCACAACTCGCGACGTGGGAATGGTGAATTCATCTAATTTTTGAGTAGGAGTGAAAAAGTTCAAATTCATTTGAGAAATGTTTTCTTGATAGTGTTTCAGTGTGTTCTTCATGTGCAAAAAGCCTCTGGTGTTGGATCTCTGTAGGTAAGCTAGGTGACAAAGCACTCTATTACTGTACACCTTGGCTGCATATAGAAGATCTGGGCAATTCATCAGTGCAGACCTGCCATAGATAGGCCATGGCCCAAGAAATCACATTGGCAGAGAGAGGACCATCCTACTCACGGGTTGAAGGGATGTTAGAAATGCAAATGTGCAGTTTCATAATAGCGGGACCTGTTGTTGATGAACATTACTCAAATGTGCAGTTTCTAAGGTATGATCCATTGATGTTAGGGACAAACAGATGAGGAACCCGGATCTCATACATGCATGCCATGCGTGCAGAGATAAGAGTGCCGAATCAGGATTTAAGTACTGGTTGGAGTGTGACTCACCTGTGGACCTAAATTGGTCTGAATTGCTTTGACTCAGTTTGACTCAGTCTTGTATTAGTGTGGTAACTCATATCATTTCCACACGATGTTTAAAATGCATAGGTTAATTATTGTGCGTTGCACTAAAAAATTCAACATTTGGCACGAGGGTTTGGTGATCCAGACCATTCTTGTGCTGGGCACCAGCAGATAAGTGGTATGGATCTGTTTCATTCATGCCCCATTTACTGGGATGGACTATCCGGTAAATGAAGAGAGAATATTAGTTACAGCTAGTTCTCCTGTGTTCTGTACAGACAATATCTGACTGGATGGTTCAATTCATCTGGACTGTTTATGTGATTGGTACTGGATTTCCTGTTGATCTGGATCATTCATGTGGTTTTCCCTACCATGGATAGGCTACGGTGAAATAATCTTACTGACAGGATAAATGGAGGTGAAAAAACCATAACATTCAACTGGAAAAGGTCCAACCATCAGACAGGATTTTCCAATCCATACAATTTTTGGATCATGGTTGTATTCACGATAGGGATGACCAGGTGAACATATTGGATCACCAGTCAGTTCAACACACATCTTTTTTCTGGGTCCAGATGAACATATTGGACCACCAGGATCACAGATTCACAGTAGTATTTCACTACCATTTTTGTCAATGTTGGCATGATTTGATCCTTTTCTGTTATAGATGTCATAGATGTATACAATGTTTGATGGATAGAGTTGTAGCGATTGTTTTATGGAAATTGTTCAACCAGATACGAGAAAATGGTTTTACGGCTTGTTTGAATTTGGTTGGTGGAATGAATATGTAGTAATGAAAGAAAAGTAATGTAGTGTTCACCAATGTTTACTGGCTTTGCTGGAATTGGACTTCTTCTTCTTTATAAGTGCTTCAAGATTCTGCAATCCAATGCACAACTATTAATAACTAAGAAAATAACTTGATTGTTTTGTTATGATAGATATTCTAATATATCTGTTTCAGCTCATGACCCATGAGAATGGTTCAAGATTGAAGAACCTGTTTTGTTTTGTAATAACAGGAAAAAGATGTCGTCTTATGATAGTTGTGAAGTTTAATCTTTACTTACCACTGCCTTATGCAGATCATAGGGTATTGTTGATCATACCAGCATTCTCACAACGCACTCTCATTGGCAATGAGTGAGTCCTCAACTTCAACAATTGCATCCTTGTCAAAGGGAAGCGACTCCAACAATTTACCAGAGAAAGGGTGCCTTTCCATTGTTGTGCTTGGTGCTTCAGGAGACCTTGCCAAGAAAAAGACATTTCCAGCGCTTTTCAATCTTTATCGACAGGTTTGTTTTAATATGTTAACATTACATGTTGAGGATACTGTTAGAGTTATATATTTTGGTTATCATTACTTGTTTCATGTGAAGCCCTTTTGGGAAGAACATATCCTGTCCAAACCATCCAAGCAATAAACAAAAACTTGAATGATATGTAGTTTCGAGGAGGATGTGAATTACACGAGATGGTGTAGTTTGAAGGACTTTATTGTATTATACAAGCCCGGATTCAGGATTTTCCCTTGTGGGAATTGGGAAATCAGGTGTTCTGAAGATGGCATTTGGGGTGAAGGAGGTATGTAGGTTTTCTATAAGCTAGATCGCCAGAACGGATTAAGAAGGGCATGTACCTTCCGTTATATACTGTAGTCAGCTCTGTCTCCAAACCACAATGAACTGATTTACTGCAAACTTGCCTCACTTTGCCATAGGAATGATATTGTGAAGCTCGCGTTCTGCATGGATTTGCATAAAGCATGATATAGGACATCTCAAGACATCAGCTTATGCTTTTTAAAATTTTAAATTTATTTTTAGGGATTTTTCATATTAACGCCTATCATTTAGTGCATACATTAAAAACCACCTACTTCTAAAATTCTTCCACATAAACACTCACCTTTTCGGCAGTCAGTAAAGTGCTCAACGTTAGAAATCCATACTATAACGTATGGTATTTTTTAAATGACTAAAACGCCCAGAGTAAAAGCCCCCTTAACTAACCCACCTACCTATCTAAACCATGGTTAAATTTCATCTACCATGCTACACATGCCGCTTGTCACATGGAGATCGTATAACTCAAAGTTCTGTGGCGCACACTGTGATGTCCTTGTGACATCTTCTCCGTCCATGAATTTCACCAACTCATGGTAGGCTGTGACCCCACAAACTAGGCAGATCCAAAACTCAAGTGTGCCACACCACAAGAAACACTGGGGGATGGAAACATCCACTGTTGAAACCCTTCATGGGGCCCACCACAATGTTGACATGCACTCTGTCCATCAGTTTCTGAGCTCATGGTAGGATGTGAACCCAAAAACTAGGCACATCCAAACTCGGATGGGCCGTGAGTGACACCACAGGAAAGAGCAGGGGATGGAAATGCCCACCATTGATACCATCATGGGGCCCACCATCATCTCTATGTTCCGTCCAACCCGTTTGTAAGGTGATGCCCACAACAGTAAAGGGAAAACACAAATATCAGCCTCATCTAAAGCTTCTTAATAAAGTTTTAATGTTATGCATTCAATCCCACACTTTCCTGCGGTGCGGCCCACTTGAATTTTGGATCTGCCTAGATTGTGGTCTCACATCCTACCATGAGCTTGTGAAACTGATGGACGGAGTGGATGTGACAAGGACATTACAGTGGGCCCTATCAAACTTTGGCTTACCCGAGCTCATCTTAGCCAGGTGCAATTGGAGTAAAACAGTGGAAACTATGTTCAAAGGGGGCCAAATTGTCGTTTAGGCTGTTAACAACTCTTTTTGTTAACTATCTGTTAGTCAAAGTCGAAGTATCTGCCTTTTCAACTGTATATATAAAAGGTGAGCTTTTTGTGGAAAAAACTTAAAAAATATGCGGTTTTTGGTACATGCACTACATGATAGGCAGTCCTATAGGAAAATCCATATATATATATATATATATATATATACACATGGACCCTCCTCACCTGTTCCACTGCATGCTATCTTGCGGGAGCACAATCAAAGCACTCGATCCACCTATCAATTGCCAAAGCAACATGAACATCTCCTGTCCTGCACCTCCAATGCACACTTACAATGAATCAGGTCCTCTCAATCCTGCAGCACCACCTCTCTATGCTAGCCTGGAACTTGAGTTCAGCAATCAAATAGTTCACCAATCTTAATCCATGGGGTTGCCATCATGTGCCCCAATCCGACCAAAGCTCTGCTTTCATGGGCTTCTCCTGTATGCCACAAGCTGACTAAACTCGAATCCAAAAATCTTAGTTATCCAATCTTAATCCATGTGCCACTAGCCGACCAGCAAAGTGCTGCCTTCATGGGCTCTGCCACAAGCTGAATGCAAAGTTTTATATTGTATAACTATAAACCTTCATCCACTATGACTCAATCCTCAAACTCCAACCTTTGGTCAACTCACTTTGACACCAAAATGACTGTTAAAATATGCCTACCTCATATAATCAACTTTGATCGCCTGAGTAGCCATGAGTGTGACTTCTGATTGTACGGCCAGGCTGATCCCAATATAAGGCTTGAGGCCCTTACTCAGTACTCACACATTGGACCTCAACATTAGCCTTCAATGTCAATTCCAGATTGCACAAGAACATTTTTTCAAATTCCAATATCTACAAAAATCTGCTATTGACTGGAGAATTTGCAGCCAAATGCATGCAGTGCTTTGTAGCTGCTCTAAGTTTCTATCCCACATGCTAACTGCTTTGTGATGCAGTTATGGGCATAAAGTCTAAACCTAAATCACGAAGCAAACATGCTCAATGATCTGGTACACATCTAAGGGTTGTCATGGCCAAAAGGGAACCAAGAACAGGGCCTAGAAAACAGCCCAAATTTGTAGCAAGGGAAAATCTGCCATGGGAGGTATGAAAAATAGTGCAGGATGGCATAAAAATTTGAACCATGTGTGTTTGGAGACCCAAGACAGGGGTTGGTTGATAGCATGACCCCATATCAAACTGACATCGACATTCCCCCATCGCAAAGGCTCTTTCATATTAGTTACATAAGCTGTGTACAGTTGGTTTTAATGAACTGATATTGTCCAGTCTACTTGCAGACTGTGGCAACTGTTGTTTAGCTCACGTGGCCTGTGGGTTCCTAAATAGGTTTCGTTGCTTAACGTGACATGTATTTATTTATGGATTTTAGTGGCAGAGGTTACGACAAGTCTATGGCTAGGAATTAGGAGCACTTTATGGTTGATTTAGAAGGTTTATAAGGGATGTTTACAGACATAATGGACCGCAGTTGCTTCTTCTTCTTTTTTTTTTCTATTGTAGATTCAACATGAGGCTTTTCATGGGTTCCTTAATATAACCCTAAACTTGTTGATGTCTCTCCTTATTTGTATACATGTGAATTGGTAGATGTAAAGTTACTTTGATTGTAGAGTATTTGTGATTTGATGGCTGATTTTTATGTTATGGTTGCTGAAATTTGAGTTATATTAGCAGCAATTGAGCGAACAAATGGAGTGTGCAACATATGGGAACCAATTTTTTCTCTCACAAAGTGACAGTCAAGTTCAATGTGTTTTGTCCTCTCATGAAAGACAGAATTAGATGCAATACTAATCACAGTTTGTTGTAATGTTAGGGGATAAGTAAAGGAGTACTATATCCCATTGCCTTAAGAAACAATCTAGCCCAAATAACTAAATCCCATTGCCTGAAGAAACAATCTAACCCAAATAATATCGCAAATTGCTTGTGCAATTGCATGATACTCTGCTTCAATGGAGAATGAGCAACTACAATTTGCTTCTTGCTTTTCCACAATACAAGATTACCCAAAAAAGTATAAGAACCAACACCGGACCTTCTATCTGTAGAAGAGCCTACCCAATCAGCGTCGTATTACCCAGTCAAGTTCAGATGACCATGGTTGGAAATTTGGAATACAAGTGTTTCCTTGGGGTAGATTTTTGATACCGTAGAATCTTGTATACTGTATTCAGATTGTAAGAAGAAAGAGAAAGGAGT
This sequence comes from Magnolia sinica, assembly GCF_029962835.1. Taxonomy (NCBI): domain Eukaryota; kingdom Viridiplantae; phylum Streptophyta; class Magnoliopsida; order Magnoliales; family Magnoliaceae; genus Magnolia; species Magnolia sinica. Next base: position 87,471,566 of record NC_080577.1, read on the forward strand.
GGAGAATGTAGAGAGGAGAATGGGTTGAAGTTAGGGTTCACACCCCTCATCTCCTTCTTTTATATTATGAAAGTTTCATATTACATAAATTCCATTAATAACGAAAGAAAAAATCCCCTCTATGTCCTAGACCAAAATAACCCATCTAAGTGGGCCTATGTAGGCCCATATCACATTCATTAACATTCTGACGCAGGGATGAACGTGATGAGGATAACTACTCCGAATCCACGGAGCTTCTCTGGACTCCTCACAGAGACTTCTCGAATCCACGAGGAAAGAAAGCAGAAAATAGAAATAAATTCTAATAAATTCGAAATTGATTAATTGATGAATAAAAACGAGTTCACAACCCTTTAAATAGGGGTACCAAGCAATGGGAAAGAAATCAGAATCAAACTACAACTCAAACTCTTAGAATCCGCGACTTACTATAAATAGTAAACTTACTATTTATAGACGGTCGTGATGTCTACTAGTGCGCAAGGTTTTCGGCCAAAAATAGTAAGTGTCCTATTTGGCTTCACCAAACCGTTCTCCTAATTATTCTAAGCTCTTTTCACGTTGGGCGCAACTCCTAAAGCCCGACGGATGAAGAGTTATAATCAAACTAAAACTTACTATTTATAGTAAAAGCGAAATTAAAACAAGGAAACAACCATCGATCCAGGGGTATTTCCCAATTTCAGGTTACATAACCCGGCGTGGCGGGGTTGGTTGGCTAAAGTAGCTCGTTCTACCCCAAAATCATATATTTTACGCCTGATAACTCATTCCGGATTGTGAGATACGCCCGATCTAAGGTCCGACGGTCCGGATCACTTCTGTCGTCGACCGGGCCTTTTCTGATCCATCTTGGCCATGAAACTGTCCGCGACCTGCTCTACATCAGTCCCCTCCACTTCAAAAGAACTCGTCCTTGAGTTCTCACCCTACTTTGGTTCATGATACTTGGTCAGGTCCGGAACGTTGAAAGTCCGTGAGATGGGCATGTCATCGGGAGATCAACAACATAAGCGTTGTCATTGATCTTTCGGATGATTGGTACCGATCCAATCTTCTTATTTTTCAACTTGTTGCACATCCCGGTTGCAAATGGACCATAACGCGGCCGCCTACCTCGAACACTTTTTGCGCCGATGCTTGTCCGCTTGTTCCTTGTGCTCATGATCTTGTCTACCATATGTTTTGCTGCAAGGCTCAAACCTTTGAGCTTAGGCAAAGGAACCAAGTCAAGTGTGTGGCGAGGCACTTGGCATAAATAACCTAGGACGGAGACTTCCCTTTCGAGCAATTCACCATGTTGTTGAATGTAAACTCTGCTTGAGACAAGACCAAATCTCACTGCTTCGATTTTTCTCCTGAAATACAGCGAAGAAGGTTTCTCAACGTGCGATTCATAACTTCAGTTTGCCCATCAATCTGTGGGTGGTAAGCACTACTAAATTGAAGTCGTGTATCGAATCGATTCCATAAAGTCCGCCAAAAGTGGCTAATGAACTTCGTGTCACGATCAAAAGTAATGGTCTTGGGGACCCTGTAGCCGAACGACCTCCCTGAAAAATAAATTCGCCACATGTGTTGCATCGAGGGTCTTCTTGCATGGGATAAAGTGCGCCATCTTTGAGAAATGATCTACCACCACGAACACCGAATCCATGCCGGTTGTGTTCGTGGGAGACCAAGACGAAGTCCATTGATAAATCCCCCCTGTAGAGGCCCGTATTCCGAGATTGCCCCTTGGAGGTCCGACAAACATGACAACGTTGTACGGCTTTTCCCACATCGCGTGCTAATCGCGGCCAATAATACCGCTCTTCCACAAGAGCTCGCGTCTTGTCTCGCCCCTGTGTCCACCAAGGCCACCTCCATGTAGCTCCCGAATAATCTGCTCCTCCGAGAACTTTGGGGGATGCACAATCGATTCCCTTTAAAGAGAAAATCGGTCACTGGGGTGACCTTCTCGACACTTCATCCAAGAATCAAGTCCTCATCCTCGATCCTCCTTGAGCAGCCGACTACCTCGTTGCTCATTGTTACTAGTAGTGATGCACGACGGCTAAGTGCATCACCACCTTATTCCGGCTCGACTTGTGCTTTTAACGAACGTGAATTCCTGTAAAAACGTAACCCATCTAGCATGCACACGATTCACGTTAGTCTGACTATTAATAAACTTTAATGCTTGATGGTCGGTGTACAAAACAAACTCTCTTTAATCGAATAATGCCGCCAATGTCGCTGCGCCTTGCGTTCAACTCAAGCTCATAAGTCGACCCCTTCTTTCGGGCTTCGAAGGCTACTGGCTTGCCTTCCTGTGATAATACTCCTCCAATTCCGACGTATGAAGTGTCACACTGAACCTCAAATAATTTGTTAAAATTAGGAAGCATGAAGACCAGTGTTGTAGACAAATGATGTTTGATCTCATGAAAGCTCTTGTCAGCTTTATTGGTCCACTGGAACGGTCCTTTTTTTTATACAATTTGTTATAGGCGCGACTATGGTGCTAAAATCTCGCACAAATCGATGATAGAAAGTCGCCAACCCGTGAAAACTCCTCACCTCATGAATGTTTGTCGGGATCGGCCGTTCCATAATGGCTCGCACCTTTTCATCGTCCACACGGATGCTTGTGGATGTTACAACAAATTCTAGAAACAATAGTTAAAAAACTATACTTCTTCAAGGAGGTACAACTTGTTAAGTTTTAGGAACCTGCCCGAGATGTTTCTTGTGCTCCGCCTCATCCGGCTATATATCAATATGTCATCAAAATATACTACCACAAATCGGCCGAACGGTTTTAGAACTTGATTCATCAAACGCATAAAAGTACTTGGTGCGTTCGAAAGGCCGAAGGCATGACCAACCACTCATACAACCCTTCCTTGGTCTTGAATGCCGTTTTCCACTCATCACCGGGTCGAATAATCTGATGGTACCCGCTCCTTAGATCTAGTTTAGAGAACACCTTGGCCCCTTCTAACATATCGAACATGTCGTCCAACCGTGGTATTGGGAACCGATATTTGATGGTAATTTTGTTGATTGCTCTGCTGTCGACACACATGCGCCAGCTTCATCTTTTTTTGGCGTTAATAATGCGGGTACGGCACATGGGCTCATGCTCTCTCTCAAGAGACCCTTACGGATCAATTCCTCCACTTGCCCTAAGTATCTCACACTCCTTCTGACTCATCCGATAATGAGGGCTACCCCGGGACGAGGTCTATGTGATGTTGGATGTCCCTCATGGGGGCAATCCATTAAGTCCTCAGGCCGGACTTCTTTGAATTCGTTTAGAAGTCTTAAACTTGGAGGGATGTTTGAGGGTTCCTCTTCCTCGCCCTTCACCACTAAAGCGTATACCTCGCCGGTTTCCTTGGATTCTTCCATAAAATCCCGAATGGTCAAGAGGGAACTCCCCTCCACTTTAGAGGCTTCATGGTGGTTCTCTGGTGCCATAGGGGCAAGGATTATTTTTCGACTACTTGACGAATACATAAACATTATCTTGTCCCTGATGGGTCGCGTCATCATCCGACTGCCAGGGTCGACCGAGTAACATATGACAAGCTTCCATATCGACCACGCCACAAAGTATTTGATCTTTATAATTTTTGCCAATTGAAAACGAGATAGTGCATTGTTCAATTACCTTGTCTCATTCACCTTTTTTATCCAGCCAATTGAGTACGGGGAAGGATGCTTCGTCGTTGGTAGCTGCAATTTGTCCACCATCACTCTTGAGACGATGTTCTCGCTACTACCACTATCTATGATCACATCACAGACCTTCCCGTTGACAGTACACTGAGTATGAAATATATTGTGCCACTATGGATGTAATTCCTTTCGTGGGGCATACAGTAATCGCCTCACAACTAGAAATTTGCTACGATCCTCGCCCGTCACTTTATTGCTACCTGTTATTTCTTTAGTGGTTTGTTCATATTTATCAAAGCCATGGTCTTCTTCTGCAGCCTCATCTTCAGTGCCCCCTTCATTTATAGTCAAGTGTGCTGCAGGACGTTGAGGACAAGTGTTTGATAAGTGGTCTAGTTAGCCACAGTGGTAATAATTATTCGACCTTAGCCGAGCATAAGGATTTGGAACCCTACTCGGACCCGCTGTTATGGGTGCTGCACGTTGAGGTCTGGATGAGCCCGCTCCCCGTATCACGGTTTGCGGTTGTAGGAAGTTGAGGTACTAGGTCTTTTCCTCGTGGCAACACTGGATCCTGCATGGGACCCGTCATAGGGGGTCGAGTTGAAGGATATGAACGAGCAGGAGCTCTTGCAAGTTGTGTTTCTACCCTACCCGCCAATTAAACTGCTTCATCCACGATCCCGACTGGGTACATCTGAACTCGGTCCTAAATTGTCAGTCGCAACCCACCTATAAATCGTGCCACCTTCTGTGACTCAAATTCTGACAGATCGTTTCATGTAGCCAACCGTTGAAATTCTTCAGTATAATTTGTGACAGTTCGATTTCCTTGTCTACAATTTTGATATTGCTGGAATAATATCTGCTCATAATCACTGGGGAGAAATCGAGATCGAAGAAGACGTCTCATCCGTGGCCATGATGAGATGGGCGCCTTGTTCTGGCGAGCTCGTGAGAGTTGTAATTGTTCCCACCATGCAGAAGCACCAGATTTTAATTTAAACGCTACCAATTTTACCCTTTTATGATCTGGCACGTCCATGTAATCAAAATATCTCTCTACTTCGGCTAGCCAATCGAGAAAATCTTCTATACGTAATAAACCGTTAAAACTAGGAAGTTCAGCCTTACCTCGATAGTCTCTTTCAGCACGATCTAGACGATCACCTCCATGGATTGGTCGTCGCGCAAAACCCTCATTAAGGTCCTCGTCGCTAGAACTTGAATCATCTGGTGTAGCCCTACGGTTTGCCACTGGTAGTGCTCTACGAAAATCGGGGTTGTGTCGTACCGCGACCATGGGTGGTGGAGCCACCACGGGTGGTGGAGCACCGCCTAGGGCTCGGGGCGGAAGTAGCGCATCCGCAAGACGGTCGAGAGTTGCCTGCAGCCCTTGCATGGTCAACTGACTCTCCCGGTGGAAAGCTTCCATTCTTTCCGAAAGATAACGAATCCCTGGATCACCGTCCACAGGATTTTGATTCATACCTTCGTTGTTTGCCATCGGCCCGAGGGGAATCCTCGCTTTGATACCAATTGACGCAGGGATGAACGTGATGAGGATAACTACTCCGAATCCACGGAGCTTCTCTGGACTCCTCACAGAGACTTCTCGAATCCACGAGGAAAGAAAGCAGAAAATAGAAATAAATTCTAATAAATTCGAAATTGATTAATTGATGAATAAAAACGAGTTCACAACCCTTTAAATAGGGGTACCAAGCAATGGGAAAGAAATCAGAATCAAACTACAACTCAAACTCCTAGAATCCGCGACTTACTATAAATAGTAAACTTACTATTTATAGACGGTCGTGATGTCTACTAGTGCGCAAGGTTTTCGGCCAAAAATAGTAAGTGTCCTATTTGGCTTCACCAAACCGTTCTCCTAATTATTCTAAGCTCTTTTCACGTTGGGCGCAACTCCTAAAGCCCGACGGATGAAGAGTTATAATCAAACTAAAACTTACTATTTATAGTAAAAGCGAAATTAAAACGGAGAAACGACTATCGATCCAGGGGTTTTTCGCAATTTCGGGCTGCGCAACCCGGCGTAGCGGGGTTGGTTGGCTTCAGTAGCTCGTTCTACCCCAAAATCATATATTTTACGTCAGATAACTCATTCCGGATTGCAAGATACGCCCGATTTAAGGTTCGATGGTCCGGATCACTTCTGTCGTCGACCGGGCCTTTTCTGATCCATCTTGGCCATGTAACTGTCCGCGACCTGCTCTACATCACATTCCCTCTCCAGATGGTGCATAGATATTATCTATTCCTAGCATGGAATATATGTATAGCCTAAGTGGAATGAAGAGCCTTGATGAACATATCAGGATGAAACTTGATCGAGTAGACCCATTTGCAACCCACATCATGTTTACCAGTCAGAAGAGTGGTTAGTGCCCAAGTGTCATTCTGATGAAGTGCATCCATCTCTTCCTTCATAGCTTGCTTTCACCCCACATGTAATAGAGCTTCCTCATATAACTTGGCAACATTGTGAGAAGACAAGGATATGGCAAAGTTGTGGAAATTTGGAGATAAGCCATGAAAGAAAACATATTTAGAGATGGAATGATTGGTGCATGGACGCTTACCTTTTCTTATAGCAATAGGAATATCAGATGGGAACAAAGTGAGAATACAAGGGTAGGGCAAAGTTGTGGAACTTTGCAGATAAGCAATGAAATGAAACATATTTTGAGGTGGGATGATCGGTTTATGGATGCTTACCTTTTCTTAGGGTAATAGGAATATCAGATATATTTGGAGAACTCATTGGACTGCAAGTCTTTGAAGAAGTTATGTTGGATGGCACATTGTGATCGACTCTACCATCTGTCTGTTTTTGTTGTGAATAGACATTCAATTAAGGCATAGAGGGAATGTAAGAGATAGTAGATGATGGAGGTTGCATGTCTTTGTTAACCGTAATACGTGTGGGAATAGCTTTTGTATCAAGAAATTTGCTATCTTTTAAAAAAAATGAGGTGGACTAAAAAAAAAGGTAACATTTATACCTATTGTCTTCGAAGTGGACTATAACAACAATAACTCCTCTGTGTGCAACAAGAAAAATACATTTAATTGCTCAAGGATCAAACTTATCATGGTCAGATTCTAACTGATGGACAAAACAAACAGATTAAAAACATTAGGAGTTAGAGAAAGCAACCAAATATTTTGGAACAAAACTTGATGAGGTGATCGACCCCTTAAAACAGATGAGGATATCCGATTTATCGAAAAACATGCTATGAGTATTATGTCACTTCTAAAACTCTTATGAACATTCATATGAATTAAGAGAGAACGTGTTACCTCAAGTAGGTGACGATTGTTTAGTTTTGCAACCCCATTTTGTTGTAGGGTGTGTGTGAATGATGTCTGCTGTAGGATTCCTATTTTGGAAAAAAATGACTAAAAGCTTGAGACATGTACTCCTTTGCATTATTAGACCAAAACACAAACACTTTCGAATTAAATTGATTTTGCACTTTCATGCGGAAAGTTTTAAAAAGTAGAAAATTATTCAGATCTATCTTTCATCAAATAAAGCCATGCCATTCTCGACCAATCATCAACAAATTTAATAAAATACTTAAACCCAGACCTAATAGATATTTTTACTGGACCTCAAACATTTAATAAAGTAAAGACATCCTTGCTACCATGGGCATTAATTTCACATTTAATGTGGAAGATCTAGTTCCCTATCGCGAGTCATGACCTTTATCTATTGGTTCCCTCGTTTCTTCCCAGACCCCCCCTATATATGAACCTTGGCCATGGACTTACCTTCCTGTATCCATCTTACATTCTCTTCCATCTGCATCGAGAATAGACGAGATAGAAGAAATTTTGGACTTCGAGGCGGTTTCCACTTGCTCTGGGGGTTTCTAGAAATTCCTAGTCGAATGGAGGGACATGCCCGTTATAGATAACTCTTGGATCACAGAGACAGTTGCAGCGCATCGACCTCGATTTGCTCGAGAGATACAGAAGTTCACTTTCGCTTCTAGCAAATTCTTCTTACCCGAGGTGAATTGATGCGGACATCATGGTACACCTTTTAAAGTGTACCAGAGGAGGAGGCGTCGTCGACAGAATACTAGAGCGGAGGAGTTGATGTGGATGGACGTCGGGTCCATCAGACCCATTTTCTGACGCGCTACAGGTACAAGAGCGGCATGATCGCACCTTGACCGCGGGCCCATGGGGCGGATTTTACACCCTGCTGCGCGAGTGTTTTAATTTTAGGCATCTTTTTGTTCTTTTCCTTCCTTTTAGGGGCTTTAATGCACTTGTTGTTTTTAGGCGTCTTTTTATCATTTTCCTTGTTTTCAGGGGCGTTAGTGCACTTTTTTGTTTTTTCCTTGGCTTATATATATTGTGAGAAATCCCATTTTATTATTGAATGAATGAGAATTCGTATGCTTTCTTCCTCTTTTACCAAAGAGATTAGGGTTTCAGGATTGGCCCTTGGGTGTTGAGGATTCCGCTTCGGTTTCAGGTTTTCATTCTTTATAAATTTTCGAGGTGTAGGAAAAGGTAAGAATCAATTGTCTTCTTTTTCTTTAATGCCCTAAAATTCGTACACTCTTTTAATCTCGGACCCATCTCTTTCGTTCCTCTCTGGATATTCCTTTTTGGTTTGAATGAAAAAAAAAAAAGGATGGCTAGTTAGGAGAATTGGATCCAAACTTGATTGTGGACTGGTTTATGCTAGATCAGGGATATCCTCATATCCCTAGGTCCTCCATTTTATTGTTTACGTGATTTTATGTTAAGGGGCATGATCTTGACGGAACAATTTCATCTCTATGTTGAGATTTGCTTAATCGACATGATTGATAACAATTAATTGATTAATTTTATTATTTGAATATCTTCAACCTGATTACACATGCATCTACAGTTAGGCCATCACATGTCCTTACATCAACGGAGAGGCATGCCAGGCCTTATTTTTTTAGTAGAATATGTTGATGATATGGTTGTTATAGGAAATGATGATAAGGGAATAACAAAGCTAAAGACGTATCTAAAGATGCTTTTGTTCACAAAAGATTTGGGACATCTTCAATACTTAGGTATAGAAGTAGCCAACTTAAAGGAATGAATTAATTTGTCTCAACGAAATATGCTTTAGATTTACTCATAAAGACTGGTCTTCTTGGTACTAAGCCAATAGATATGCCGATTGATCCAAATAACAAACTTACTAGTGATCAAGGAGAGGTGCTTGAAGACCTAGGGAAGTATCGAAGATTGGTTGGTAAACGCATCTATGAACCATCCCTTGGCCAGATATTTTTTACATCGTGCGTGCAGTGAGTCAATTTATGGCCTCTCCAAGTGTACTGCACATGGATGTAGTCATTCGAACTCTCTGATATCTTAAAAGGGCACCATGTCAAGGAATTTTGTATTGATGAAACAATCATCTTTGGGTCATATGATATTAGGAAGACATGAGATCCACTACAGGATACTATACGTTTATGAGAGGAAATCTAGTTACATGAAAGAGTAAGAAATAAAGTATTGTGGTTCGATCAAGTGTTGAACCAAAATATAGAGCAATGGTTCATATTACTATTGAATTGGTATGGATTAGTGTTTTAAATAGCGGTAGCGTGATGCGTAGCACTCAACCCTCTATAGCGTGTAGCGTAAGCTACATGATACTTCTATTTTTTAATTTAAAAATAGGACAAATATAATAAATAGTGGAAAAAAGGAAAAAATATAAAAATGCTTAAAAGAGTATTCATTTTATCAATTATAAGCATGTTCAAACAATTTATTAGTTATCATTTATCAAAAGCTAATCCACTTATATAAGACAAATCAAATAATTATTACATCAACAACTTTCTAAGAAAACCACTTTAATTAATAATGTCTAATTGAAACCACAAGTCACAATTATGAAAAGAAATAAAAATCCCATAGGTTAAAAGTATCAAGTACAATATAAGTGTCACACAAGGTGTTCTGTAACAGTAACGGTGGCCGTAATGGCCACGTCCGTTACCTTTACGATACGGGGCATAACGGCTGTTATGGCCCCGTAATGGCCGTTACGGTCTCTCTTTTTTATTTTTTTATTTATTGAAAAAATCCCCAAAAACATGTATCTGCCCCATATTGTTGATTAAAAAATATGAAAAACCTATATATGTCCCGTAATAGACCATTACGGGGCTATTATGGCCTTTATAGGGGATGTAACGTGTTGTCAACAACAATTACAGGTCATTTTTTTCCATAACGGTTGTTACGGCCGTTACGACCCCATAACGTGTAACGGTTGCCACCATTACCTTTACATAACAGCCTTTACGACCCCGTAACGGCCTTTACCGCACACCATGGTGTCACATTCCTCAACATTAGAGACAGAAAAACCATGAAAAAAGTAATAAAAAATAAAATAGTAAAAAAATACATTGTAGCTTACGCTACGTATACTACGTGCTATGTAACGTACGCTATGACCCTTGTAGCGATTTACACTATTTAGGACGCTACGTAGTGCTATAGCCACACTACGCTACGTAGCATACGCTGCGGGTGCTATTTGAAATACTGGTATGGGTCAAGAAATTGCTACAAGAAATGGGGTTTGTGGTGAATCTACCAATGCAATTGTTTTATGATAATTAGCTTGTATCCCATATTGCAAATAATCAAGTCTATCGTGAAAGAACTAAACATATTGAGGTAGATTGCCACTTCATTTGTGAGGTCTTTAGTGGCGAAATCTCTACACCATATGTCCGGTCATAGGATCAACTCGCAGATGTATTCACCAGGCTCTTCCTCATAGTCGGTCTACGCATTTATATTGCTAGCTTGTCATCGGCAACATCTACACTTCATCTTTAGAGAAAGTATTAATATACGAAATATGGGTATGACCCATCTATGGATGGTTGATATGGGCCTAGTCTTTCTTTTATCTCTTTGCTAAAGTCAAATTAGGGTTTTAGATTGATTCATTGTTTGTGTTTGATTAGAATTGCTGTTTATGATATAAGTGTAATTTTTTGCTTTTATTACTGAGGGTATTTATGTCTTTTCAAAAACTTAAATAATATAAATAAGGGGGAGGGGGACCCAATCCCCTCTTCTTTTTTTCCTCTTTTCTTTCACATGTTACAATACCGTGATGCAATAACAAGTACATTGTTCTATAACAACGATCACACGTGAGATGATATCATTTAAGAAGCCGATGTCTTCATTCCCCTCGCACAGACGGACCATTACAAGAGGCCCGTCACACAAAAGAAACAAAAAAGAAACCTTAGGTTTCTTAAGAAATTTTCAACACAAGCAAGATAAAGGGCACTAGGGGATGAAAGAAAAGAAGAAATAAGAAGATTTAGAGAAGAAGAAGGATCAGAAATGATGAAGCTCTGATAGTATGTAAATAGTGGAAAGAGAGATGGAATAGAGAAGAAGAGGAGAGAGGAGGAGACTGTAGGATAACGGGCTGAAGTTAGGGTTCACACCTGCCCGCTCGTTCTTTTATATTATGAAAGCTTCATAATTATAGAATGCCATAAATAACAAAAGAAAAAAAAATCCGTCTATGTTGTAGACCAAAATACCCATCTAAGTGGGCCTCTGGAGTACATGGAGCATGCATGAACAGTCTAGTCACACTCACAGCATAAGCAAAAGATCTGGATGCATAATTGTCATATAAGTATAACAACCGACTAGATGACGCCACATGTGGCTGATGCATTTCACCAAAATCTACGCAACTCCTTCAAATAACTTCAAATAAGTGTGCTACCACTTTTGGGGCATTGATACTTTCATACATACCAAATGCAATAAACCTCCTTAAGAAACCCGAAATCAAGAAATATAACCCACATACCATAAATGAATTTCGAATGATTATTTTTAAGATTTAACAAAAGACCTTTAAAAACTCACCAAAAAGGCTCTAAGACATGATCATAAATCCTCTTAAATCATGCTCTACTTAGTCCTAAGTTCCTTTTTCCAAAATGAGAACAATTGTCCATAAGAGCTGATGTCATCCATACAGACTGATGATTTTAGCGACAATACGAGGGATTGTCGACAAGAAACTTGGCTCATATCCCAAGTAGAGATGGGAGGTAGATTCAGACATGCTTTATTTATGAGATGAAGAAAAGGGTATGGTAATTCTCACGGATACAAGGGAATATACACATGCAACATAATCAAAATATATCTCTATAGTTATGCTATTTTCTAGTGTGGATGGCTAAGGTCTGGTCGTTGTTGGTTAACTCAACCAACCTAGAATTGTACAACATTAGCTTTGGGTCATAATCATCATCATCATCATCTAAGCCTTATCCCAATTAATTGGGGTCAGCCACATGAATCTTGTCTAGCCATTCCACTTTATCAAGGGCCATACCTTCAATTACACCATAGGTCATTAAGTCTTATCTTACTACCTTCATCCACATCCTTTTGGGCCTTCCCCTTGCACTTTTAGAGCCTTCAACTTCTAAGTTGTAACCGGTGTTCTAAATATCAATATCGCGTTACATATCACACCCTTGGGATACGGATACATATCAGTTATCGCATGGGATATATCGGCTGTATCACGTAATGTATCGATGTTGTTGGAAACATTGGGAAATTGGTCTAATTTTTCAATGAAACTTCAATGATTGTTAAAAAAGACATCAATACACACTTATAAATCAAAACATTACAAAAAATAAGTGCACATAATAGGTTTTCTTTGTATGTTGTCCTAACTGAATTAATGCAAGTACCTTCAAAGTCTATTCATATAATTTATAAATGTAGGAAGACGTGCAGAAAAACAAGCAATACATTCAAAAGAAAAAGAAGAATCACTAGATTAGGTTACATACATGTTTGATTTTATGTTTGGACGTAAAGATTGCAACTGATTTACAAGAAATTGGAAAATTTTGATTTTTTTCAATTTTTTGCAACTCCGCCTATCTCCTCAAAATCTCAAAATCGAAGCTTCCAATCCATGATTTTTCATGCTTTTGCATGAAAAATCATGGATTTACAACAATTTGACACCGATTTAACATGATTTATAGAAAAAAGGGATAAAAAATCGAAAATGCTCACTAGATCGAACATGTGGGATATAAACCACTACTTGTGCGTTTCGTATTGCACAAATGGAATACAAGATATATTGTGGGATATATCGGCCGATATCGTCAATACTTAAAACACTGGTTGTAACAACAACTCGTAATTGGTGCTTCTTGGTGTTATTACCTATTGGTGCGACTCCCAAGCTCCTTCGAATGTATTCATTTCTAATTCTATCTTTCCTCATCTTGCCGCTCATCCATCTCAACGTCCTCATTTCAACTACACTCATCCTATGAATATGTTGTTCCTTAACTGTCCAACATTCGACCCTATAAAAATTTGCTAGTCTTATAGCTATCTTATAAAATTTCCCTTTCACTTTGAGTGGTAAATGGCAATTACATAAAACTCTAGAGGCACATCTTCATTTCTTCCACCTAGCTTGAACTATATGGGCAACATCCTTCTTAATCTCTCCATTCTCATGAAGTATTGACTTAGGGTATCAAAAGTGGTCATTTTTGGAAACTTCTTGGTCAACAAATCTAACTATTTCATCATTTTCACTCTTATTATTACTAAGATTGTGCTCCATATACTCTGTTTTGGTTTGACTAATTTTAAATCCTTTAGATTCTAAGTACTCATGAATCTGGCTTTATGTTTACATCTTCCCTTGTCTTGTCAATTTAAGCTATGTCATCCGCAAACAACATATACACTATTGTATCTCTTCTTGTAAATGCCTTGTTGACTCGTCCATAACCATTGCAAACAAATACAGGCTCAATGTCTACCCCCTGGGGCAAGCCTATAGTAATTGGGGAATTGCTTCTCTCCATTATTGGTCCTCACATTTGACTCCCTCATACATATCCTTAATTATGTCAATATATCCTCTTGAAACTCCTTTCCTTCCCAACATTCACCGGATTAACTCTCTAGGGACCCTATCATACACTAAGTCAACATAGACCGTGTGGAGATCCTTCCTCCTTTCCTTATATTTTTCCATCGATTGTCTAAGTAAGAAAATAGCTTTAGTGGAGATCTCCTAGGCATAAAACGAAACTGATTTTATGATACATCCATCTCATGCCTTACTCTTTGCTCAATCATTCTCTCCCGAAGTTTCACTCTCCTAGAGGCATGAAACCAAATTTATTTTTTGATAAAGCAAAAACTTTGGGTCATCATCATCATCTAAGCCTTATCGGCCACATTCTGCATGAAACCTATTCCACCATTCAACTATCCAGTGTTCGAAATATCGGTATCGCACCATGTATTGTACCCTTGGGATATAGATATGTATCGGTTATCACACGGGATATATCGTTTGTATTGCGTAATTTATCGTACTTTTTTGGGAAACATGGGAAAACATTGTGAAAATTGTTGAATTTTTCACAATGAAACTTCCGGGATTATTAAAAAAGATCTTAATAAACACTTTTAAATTATAAAATCTCAAAAAAGATGTGCACATAATAGGTATCCTTTGTAAAGGGTCCTAAGCTATGCGATGGCTGACTGAACTAATGCAAATATAGTCAAATTGAATGCATAACATTAATAAATATATTAAACCAAATTTATTATTTATCCATCGATTGTCTAAGTAAGAAAATAGCTTTAGTGGAGATCTCCTAGGCATAAAACGAAACTGATTTTATGATACATCCATCTCATGCCTTACTCTTTGCTCAATCATTCTCTCCCGAAGTTTCACTCTCCTAGAGGCTTGAAACCAAATTTATTTTTTGATAAAGCAAAAACTTTGGGTCATCATCATCATCTAAGCCTTCTGCATGAAACCTATTCCACCATTCCACTATCCAGTGTTCGAAATATCGGTATCGCACCATGTATTGTACCCTTGGGATACAGATACGTATCGGTTATCACACGGGATATATCGTTTGTATTGCGTAATTTATCGTACTTTTTTGGGAAACATGGGAAAACATTGTGAAAATTGTTGAATTTTTCACAATGAAACTTCCGGGATTATTAAAAAAGATCTTAATAAACACTTTTAAATTATAAAATCTCAAAAAAGATGTGCACATAATAGGTATCCTTTGTAAAGGGTCCTAAGCTATGCGATGGCTGACTGAACTAATGCAAATATATTCAAATTGAATGCATAACATTAATAAATATATTAAACCAAATTTATTATTTATCCATCGATTGTCTAAGTAAGAAAATAGCTTTAGTGGAGATCTCCTAGGCATAAAACGAAACTGATTTTATGATACATCCATCTCATGCCTTACTCTTTGCTCAATCATTCTCTCCCGAAGTTTCACTCTCCTAGAGGCATGAAACCAAATTTATTTTTTGATAAAGCAAAAACTTTGGGTCATCATCATCATCTAAGCCTTCTGCATGAAACCTATTCCACCATTCCACTATCCAGTGTTCGAAATATTGGTATCGCACCATGTATTGTACCCTTGGGATACAGATACGTATCGGTTATCACACGGGATATATCGTTTGTATTGCGTAATTTATCGTACTTTTTTGGGAAACATGGGAAAACATTGTGAAAATTGTTGAATTTTTCAATGAAACTTCCGGGATTATTAAAAAAGATCTTAATAAACACTTAAATTATAAAATCTCAAAAAAGATGTGCACATAATAGGTATCCTTTGTAAAGGGTCCTAAGCTATGCGATGGCTGACTGAACTAATGCAAATATATTCAAATTGAATGCATAACATTAATAAATATATTAAAACATGTATGAAAACACAATTAATTCATTCAAAAGTTAAAAAAAGAAGTAGAAATTGTAAACATACCCATCAATGATGTAACTGACTGTTTAGGGCATGATGGACGTTTAATCATCACTGTTTCGTGTTGTGCGGCCCACTTGATCTTAGGATCTACTTGATTTTTTGTCTCATGTCCTAATATGCTCTGCAAAAATGGATGGACAGAGTGGATTTCTCATAAACATCATTGCGGGCCCCACCATGAGCCCCATAGGACCATCCGTCTCTAACTAGGTCCTAGCAGGATACAGATTGCCTACTGACGCCGTCAGTAGTCAGTAGCTATTGGATTCAAATATGAGGGCCCCACCATAATATATACATTTTATCCACTTTGTCCATCTATTTTTTCAAATAGTTTTATACCACAATCCAAAATATGAGGTAGATTGAAATCTCATGTGGACCACATATGCAATCGGCGCGTGGATACATAGCTAGAGACGGACGGTCTATCAGGGGTTCATGGGACCCACTGTGATGTATGTGTTTTATCCATGTCGTCCTTTCATTTTAACAGATAATTTTAGAGCATGAGCTAAAAAGGTAGGGAGATCTAAGGCTCAAGTGGACCACACCATAGGAAGAAGTGAGGATTGAATGGTTGTAGTTGAAAATGTCTTGAGGGCCACATAATTTTTGGATCAAGCTTATATTTATGTTTTCTCTTTATCCAGGTCTGTCAGACCTTATGAACATATTGGATGGAAAATAAACATCACGGTGGGCCCTAAGAAAGTTTCAACAGTGGGCATCATTGTCACCACGGCTTTCCGTGGCATGGTCCACTTGAGCCTCAGTTCTAACTCCTTTTTTGGCTCATGCCCTAAAATAACTTATCCAAATGGATGGACGATGTGGATAAAACACACATCATGGTGGGCCCTACAGAGCCCTCGACAAAATCATCTATCTCCGGCTACCAATATGCCTGCACTTGTAAAAAGGACGCGGATTACTGATAGGTTGAGTGGCGAGACTCTATACTAAAGTGATGTCACCACGTTTTATGGGCCTCACCATGATGTATGTGTTGTATTCACACCGTCCATCCATTTGGAGAGATTATTTTAGGGCACAAGACAAAGAATGAGGCAGATCCAGAGCAGTAGTAGACCCCTTCATAGAAAACAGTGGGGAGAGTGACGCCCATTATCGAAACCTTCCTAAGGTCCACCATGATGTTTATTTGAGATCCAACCTTTTCATAAGTTAACACAGGCATGAAATAAGGGAAAAAACAAATATTAGCTTGTTCGAAAACTTTTGTAGCCCTTAGAAGTCTTTATTGGTGGGCGTCACTCTCCCCATTGTTTTCTGTGGTGGGGTCCACTGGAGCTTTGGATCTAAATCATTCTTTTTATCATGCCTTAAAATGATATCTCCAAATGTATGGACGGTGTGGATACAACACATAAATCATGGTGGGGCCCACATAATGTGGTGACATCACTTCAGTAGCTAGTCGTGCTACTCAAACTTGTCATAGCTAATCTGCGTATGTAAAAAGGGGACACGGTTTGGCTAGTTATGCTGCCACCAGCTAGTTGACTAGTGCTCGGTGCTATGTGGACCCCACCATGATGTATGTGTTTTAGCCACACTGTTCATCCATTTTGAAAAATAATTTTATGGCTTGGTCCCAAAAATTAGGTAGATCTTAATCTCAAGTGGACCACACCATGGGAAAACACTAGTGATTGAATGTCCACCATTAAAAACCTTCTAGGGCCCACTGTAATGATTATTTGACATTTAACCTGTTGATTAGGTCAGACAGACTTGGATGAAGGGAAAAAATATATATCAGCTTGACCAAAACTTTTGTGGCCCCCAAGAAGTTTTTAATGGTGAGTGTTCAATCAATATTGTGCGGTCCACTTGAGATTTGGATCAACCTAATTTTCAGGCTCATTCCATAAAATGATTTGGAAGAATGGGTGGATGGCATGGATGAAACACATACATCATGGTGGGGCCCACAGAGCACCAACCACCAATTCGTTTCCCTAAAAAGGCATCGAAGCCTTTTTTTCGAAACCAGAGTGGATATTGGTCCTTCCTGCCCGGAACCCTAAACTCGAAAATCCCTGTCTCTCGAATACACTCCAAAATTGAAGGTAATTGAAGATTTTTTCGCACTTACCTATGAACAGCGCACCACTTCGATTGATTGGCCCACCAAATGCAACTTCCGATTATGCAATCGCTTCAACAAGTATCGAAATACACTCTCTTGAAATTTTTTCCTATATATATATATATATATCGATTTTCTGGGGTTGTCCTGATTTTTTTTCTGATTTTTCCAACATTCCCGGCCCTTTAATTGCGAAGAAAACGTTAAAATCCCCGATAAAAATGGTAGAAGTGATAGTGTCAGTCGATATTGCCCGATATTTTACGATATCTCACGATATTTTGCAATATATTGCACGATACAGAGGATTCTTGGAATTTTTTGTATTTCAGGGGCCTTCCGAGGGGTTTCGTATCGCTCGCCATCGATACCGATAATATTGGCCGATATATCGGCCAATAGTATTGATATTATGAACATTGCCACTATCAAGGGTTAGACCTTTAGTTTGAAGTGTCATATTGTTCAGATTCGTGATGAAAATTGTGGCATAAGTTTGGCGCTGGCAGCCAACCTGATGCAACCCTCCTTTATCTAGGTTGGGGACCAGCAATGAGAGCACAAACTCCCACATGATCAATGTAATAGATTATTACATGGGTTGCTTACAATCAAGCGCTATGCCGCTGTCTTATAGTCAATCACATAGGTTGATTATAATCAACGAGTTACAATACTAACTTCGGTTATTATATTTAATTAGCCCTTGCTATTTTCTAATTCATGTCTTTTTGACATAATATTTCCTTTTTTCCTTTTTGGTGACTCTGCCTAGTGTAGTCATTGAAATTGTTCGAAATCAGGCATATCAACTTTAATACTGCATTTTATTTCTCAGGAAAATTGTGTGGTGTTAAGCTTCTTAGTTCATTGGTTTTATCTAGTCATCTAAGGAAGTAAGTACATTTAGACTCACAACCTTGGGGAAGGTGTAATCTCTTTCTGATGAACTATTAAGTTTCATATGCTTCCTCCAATATAATTTTGTGGTTTCTTTTTATTTTTCAGTTATGTTTCCACAGAGTCCTGAACATTCTTTCTGTAATACTTGGTATCTTGTATTAATTTTGGTTAAAATTCACATAGGGATTCTTGCAACCAAGTGAAGTTCACATATTTGGGTATGCACGAACAAAGCTCTCAGATGATGGTTTGAGAGACCGGATACGAGGGTGAGATGTTCTATTAGTTTATTCATTTTGACTAGATTTTCCTAACATCCAGAACATTGTTAGGAAATAATTGAAATATCGACTCACTGTTTCTTATGTCATATCAAGTTTGAGTTATTTTATCTTATCCATGTTCATTTCTTAATGTGGCAGAAACTTCTGTATCATAATTAACTACTCATGGAAGTTAAGTGGAGATGAAGCTTGGGTCTAACAATAGAGAGTGTTATAATTGATGTTACGTTATGTCTATTGGGAAAGAGAACAGTTACTAGACTTGAACAACCCCAAAATCTTTGCATTTCCTTTTTCTAGTCTCCAGGGATGGTTTCTCATCATTCCTCTTTATGTTTTCTAGCCTTTCCTTTTGTTTTTAATAAAATAATCGTTAATATTAAGCACACACACGCACAGACACTCACTCAGGATACAGGGACACATATATTTTATGCATTAATATATTCTAATATCACTTTGGACATACTTTTTTTGTAATTATAATTATTTTTTGTAGTAAAATATGCTTTTGAATGTAATGTTTTCTATTATCGATTTCTGAACTAAAATGTAATTTGACATACATTTTTTTTAAAAAAAAATAAAAAAATATTGGAAACTGTTTAGATATCATCGAGCTACATTTTACATGGATTCCATACCCTTACCCGTACCGTGACATGTTCAACACATGTTCTTTGAGGGTTTTAAAAGATCTGTGAAACATAGTTCGTAATGTTGCATGTAATATTTGACATTCCATCTGGAGTTATTATAGAAAATAGAGGAGCTAAGCAGGGAAGCAGATGAGTTTTATTTTCTGTTGTTGTAAGTTGTGACAGACCCCCCCCCTACAGTTTTTCTTTGCTTAGTGACTTCATGATATCTTCTTGTCTCCATTAAAAATTACATAGCAATGTTTACATAGAGATGAACATGTAAGAAATTTGTTTGTGCCTGTCACATAACTGCGTGGCTTAAGATTCCCTGAGACACTTCGTCATGCAGTCCCTTGTGTGAGAGAGAGAGAGAGAGAGAGAGAGAGAGAGAGAGAGAGAGCTATTATAATGAACCTAATGCACCACGAGCTATTATAATGAACCTAATGCACCACGATTTTGTCATTATACAGTTACCCTAGGAATATCAGGTACACGTCTCACAGCACCTTGTCATTAGTTGATCTATGCTTCATCATAAGTTCTGAATCTTCTGATTGATATTTTGCATGTTCTGCCTTTTTCAATGTTTTTTTGATATCACATCTGATTTGGATGCCTGCCTGATATTCTTGTTTGTTCCATCATTAGTTCCAACTTCCAACTCCTAATCAAAATTGTTGCTTTTTTCGCTTTTCCCTGTTCTTTTTCTTTTTCCTGTTCTGCATTTTTTGTGATGTATTTCATAACTAAAGGAGATTGATTCATGTGTGAACAATGAATACAGACATCTTACCCAATGCAACGGAGCTTCATCCATTCAGTCAGAAGATCTTTTGAAGTTTTTACAATTGGTAAATTTGGTCATTTTCTTTGTAATTCTATAATAAACATGCTTGTTTGGTAATTTATAATTACTTCAAACATCAAATTTTGCAGGTCAAATACGTTAGTGGTTCTTACGATGATGAGGATGGTTTTAGATTGTTGAACAAGGAAATATCAGAGCATGAATCATCAAAAAACAGTCAAGAAGGCTCCTCCCGGAGGCTTTTTTACCTTGCACTGCCTCCATCTGTATATCCATCTGTTTGCAAAATGGTTAGACATTTTTGCATGAACCAATGTAAGCATCTCTTGAGTATTTGGATCCTACGAACTTAATCTTTAATTCAATTAAAACTGGTTTTTATCAGGCTAGTTTGCTTGTAAAAACTACTCTTTATTTCTTATTGAATTTTCATCTAGATGAATGAGGTCTACTTGATGCTTTTGGAAGATTTATCTTTCAGTTTTCTATATGATTAAGTTTACTTGTCTAATTCATATATACCAAGAAACAAAGGATACCAATCCCCTTTGCATGATAGGTGTCATATCCCACTTGCTTCAGGTAATTGGCATTGCATTGAGACATACCAAGAGAAATTGCTGAGGACATCCGAGCACCATACTAGAGGAGGGCTGAGCCAGTCTCCATATGGCTAGATGGCCATTACATGAGGCCGACTTGGTCCAATTCACATTCCTAGCCACGTTAAAGACCCACGTGCATGTTCGTGCATCTTTGAAGACCCCACATTGGGAAGATGCACATGGGTTGCATATAGGAGCTTGATGGACACATCGAACTCTTGGATTGGGTGGATACGATAATCGGACCATTGGATCATAATCCTTGGACATTTTGATCGTGGACCCCCATGGGCCATGAAATAGTTTAGTTGTTTAGATTGTTTACATGCTTGTTATTTTTGGTATACTTTACATTCGTGTTAAGATTAGGGACTTAGGAACAACTTTTAATTTATTAAGCGTCTTTATGTTGAGAATCTTATCTGAGAGTGTCTTTTTGTATTATTATTATTATTATTTTTTTGATACTATAAAAGAGAAATATGGGTGTGTGAAGCCCTAATGCCATTATTTTGAAAAAAATCTTTGTTTTTCTCTTCTTCATATGATTCGAAGAATACTCCATGTGATTTGGATCTTAGGTGTGGTATGATTCTATTCCTCATTCAATAGAGGTGTGAGACTTCCATCTATCATCTTCATTCTCTCTTCCTTTCTATCCAAAAGAGGTATTTTTCCAAAAAAAATCATCTCTTTTCTTCCCTTCCTATCCAAGACCATCCAAATAATCTTTTTCTTCAACTTTTCATCATCCAACTTCAATCCCAACCGAGATCAACCATTGAGAGCCCAAAAACCCTTCCCAACAACCCACACGTGCTAGCTCCTAGGCTAACCGTATGGACAACCACTCAATCCTTTGATTTTCTCTTGCTTCCCCCATTAAAACCCCTTGATTCCCCATCCATAACCCTACCCTAAACCGTAGATCCCCAATTTCTAAAAAACTCTAATTCCAAAATCCTCAATTCTCATGAACCCTAATTTCCAAATTTCAGATATTCCCCTTCCTAACCAAAATCAAAAACCTACAAATCTGTCCCTTGAGTGTGGAACGTGCTTATGCTAAATTGGAATTTCTATTCATCCATCGGGCCTAGTTTTAATTGATGCATGTGATTTCTTAGCATACGGGCATGTGATTTAGGTTAAATGAGATTATATTTCCTATTGTTTACTCTTAATTACTTGGTGCGTTAACATATTTTGTTAATTGAATTACTTTATGAACTCTTTCATAATATCCACGTTGCATGCTAGCATTAAATCATGTGTCTTGCATAAAAAATCCACTTTATATTAATTTTGATCTTAACCCTTCCTTTTGAGCTCATCATTGAATGGCTACGACAATTGTGCCTTCATATTGTATTTCATCTGATGGCTGTTGTTCTCTCCAAAAGTGATGCCTTTGCGGTGTGTCAACTATATGAGAAATCCTCTAAAAAATAATAGATGATAGATGCCGAAGCATATAAAGACGCAAATGCACAAAAGAAACCACACATTACTGAACTCCACCACTTATAATAGATAACTGATGACCCAATGAATTAAGATAAGGTATCTGCAAATAGGGCTACATACCGTTTTAAATCAGCATTTGGGATTGGCAATGATATTTGTCACAATATTGCATTTTGCTCCTGTAGGCATACAAGTGCAAAGAACTTGATGGAGAAAGGCTAAGTTTGCACATAATGGTATTATCTGTTTAGATGGTGATTGGCTTAATTTCATTGATGATTCATCAGTTTAAGTTCATGTACTTTCTTCTTCTTAGGTCATCTCTCATCTCATGGAAGAGAAGTAAGCATCACAAAATTCGTTATTGAGGCTGAATATCTAACCAATTATCTACTTGTAACTAGAGGTGTAGCTTTCTAGCAGTTAGGAAGTTGGTAATAATTCCCTTCCTCATCATCACAATGTGGATTGACAAGTGCACTGTTATGATTGCTTCTAATCCACTTTTCATGACCATAAAAATTTGAGATTGATTAACATTTTCTTGGAGAATAGATTCATAGGACAAAGTCATCTTAGCATCTCTTCCGGTCATCAACTTGATGACTCATTCAACAATCCCGTGATGTTCTTGGTTAGCAAACACCTTGTTCTTTTCACTCCTTTAGTGGTGTTACTTGTTTTCCTTTTCTTTCATGGGTTGTCCTCTATTATGTTCTTTTGTATTCGTATGTGCTATGGGTTTTGTTTCTGTTCCACTTTACTAGGATAGGTGGTAGTTTTGTTTTGTGACATTTTTTGTAATTACATTATTATTTTTCTTAAAAATAATGTTATCAAACTTAGTTATATAAGCTGAACAAGCAATATGAGAAGCAGACATTGGGGCAGAAGCAGTGTTCGAAATATCAGTATCACGTTACATATCGCACCCTTGAGATACAGATACGTATCAATTATTGCATGGGATATGTCGGTTGTATCGTGTAATGTATCATTGTTGTTGGAAACATGGGAAAACATTGGGAAATTGATCGAGTTTTTCAATGAAACTTTAGTGATTGTTAAAAAAGACATCAATACATATAAATCAAAACAGTATAAAAAACAAGTGCACATAATAGGTTTTCTTTGCATGGGGTCCTAATCTATGTGTTGTCTGAATGAATTGATGCAAGTATATTCAAAGTCTATTCATATAATTTATAAATGTAAGAAGATGCGTGGAAACACAAACAATACATTCAAAAGCAAAAGAAGAATCACTAGATCAGGTTACATACATGTTTGATTTTATGTTTGGATACAAAGATTGCAACCGATTTGGGAGAAATTGGGAATTAATTTTTTATTTTTCAATTTTCCACAACTCAGCCCATTTCCTTCAAATCTCGAAATTGAAGCTCCCAATCTATGATTTTTCATTCAAAGCATGAAAAATCATGGATTTGTAACAATTTGACACCGATTTGAAATGATTTATAGAAAAAAAGGATTGAAAATCGAAAATGTTCACCGGATTGAACATGTGGGATATATCGCTCTACTTTGTAGATTTTGTATCGCATAGGTGGGATACAAGATATATCGTGGGATATAACGGCCGATATCATCGATACTTATAACACTAGGCAAAAGGAATTAGGTAGTCAGTTTAGATCTTAGAATACATAACTAATGTGATAGATGCAACAACTTTCTAAAAAACAATGATACAAAATCCAAGGAAAACACTAAAAAAGAGGAAACGAAGATATGATAAGTGACCTCTTTGTTACATACATGCATTACGTAATATAAGTGTTACCTTCAAAACTATTGAGACAACAAGGGATCAAGATTATTGAAATACTAATATAATTGAGGAAAGAAAATTCCTATGAATAAAAGTTATTCTGATATATCTTGGGATCTCCCGCCTGGTAGAAATTTATGTTTGTTAGTGCTCACCATGATACCCTCTCTAGTAACTTGTTGATTGTTAAGGTCGGTTCACTTATTCCACTTAACAGCTAGATAATTTTTTTCTGCTTTTAGTCAATTTTGTTCTAGAGCAGATTTTTCCTCCGACATTTTGACTGGGCTTGCCATGATCAAATATCCCTACACAAGTAGAAATGTCAATCTTGATAACCATGAGTATATTTTCTTTTCCAGCTGATCTTGGTGGATGGACTCGGATTGTTGTTGAGAAGCCTTTCGGCAAGGATTTGAGCTCTGCAGAAGAACTGACTGCCCAGTTGGGAGAGTTGTTTGGTGAAGAACAAATTTATCGTATTGACCACTACTTGGGAAAGGAATTGGTGCAGAACTTGGTAATCTTTGCAACACGAGTCCAATCAGTATTTTTTTTCTAACATCTTTCCACTCATTTGGTCTTTCTTTCCTATTTCCATTGGAATTGGCAGCTGGTGCTTCGTTTTGCAAATCGTTTTTTTTTGCCCCTCTGGAATCGCGACAGCATTGATAACATACAGGTGGGTCTCTTTCCATTAATATATGTATGTTTGGGTGCGGATATTTGTAAACTAGTTCTATGGACAGTATTTATTTTTAAGTATTCTCAAGTTTAGTGAATGCAAGTTTGTTATTAGAATGCCAAGAAAAGCTTCTAAAGGGATGATTGGATCACCATAGCTCCATCAATATTGCTTTTTGTTTCTTCGAAGAAAATATTGAGTACACCGTCCAACTATCCTGTTCATTTCATTAGAAGTGATTACCATAAGGATTATATTGTGAGTTGTTACTTGAGTTTCATGATGATGTTCACATGTGATCTGTTCCTGCTTGATGATAGTAGGAACGATTCAAATAATCTATGCAGCTTTAACTTCTTCCATCCAAAGCAATTTAAAAAAGCGAATTGCCTTTTCCTCCGTATCTCATATGGGTTTCACAATTATAGGAGTTGGTTCTTGCAATTCTGAGTGGAAATAAGGCAACCAATCAAATGAGTTTTTTTGGCTCCATTTGCTGATAATTTAGTATATGTGTCTCCCATGTTATCCACCTCAGAAGACATCAATTCTTTATTGTCCCCTGAAGCATATTAGTTATATCAATAGAATTGTAAAAAGGACGACAAGATGGTGATGCTGCTGGACGTTGGGCGTCCACACAAGAAAAGAAGAAGAAGGCAGAGAGGAACTGAACATTTAGACAAGGCCCATTATAACCAGCCCAATACATCAGAGATCCCAATGGCCCAATGAGCCTCTATACGAATTAGCCCAAACTGGATGTTTACACCCCCTCAAGCTGGAGCATATATATTAATCATGCCCTGCTTGCTATTTAGTAAAGCGCCATGTATGTGAGGTTAAGGTTTAGTAAAAATTCGGTGATGATCTCCTTGGATGCGACCTTCTCTTGACTAAAATGATAATCCACTTCTATATGCTTTGTTCTCGTGGAAGATGGATTATTTGCTATCTGGCCCGCTGCTTGATTATCAAAATGAAGGACATTTTGGTACCGTCAAATAGCTGAAGTTCTTGGAGATGAGATCTGACCTACAAAAGTTTGCAAATTTCATGGCCCATTGTCTGTATTCAGCTTCAACTTGATCTAGAAACTGCGTTTTGCTTCCTGCTCTTCCAGGTTATTTTCCTCCAACAAATGTATAGTATCAAGAGGTGGATCACTGAGATTTCCCAGTCTGCATCTGCATATAATTCGATCTGGAATGTCCATTAGATTTGTAGATGAGTCCCTTTCTTAGGGCTCCTTTGAACTTTCAAGTACCATAAGAATAAGATGCGAAGGATAGTCTGCCAATGTTGAGTCCTTGGTTGATGCATAAATCTACTTGCCACTCCCACACAGGAGATGTCCAGCCAAGTGATAGTAAGATGTATAAGTTTGCCAGCCAACCTTCTGCATTTCTCAGGGTCTTCAAGTAACTTGCTTTGATAATCAGATAATTTGCTATTTGGGTCCATTGGTGTGTTACACGACTTGCATGCCATCAGCCCATTTTCTTTTAAAAGGCCCGG
This sequence comes from Magnolia sinica, assembly GCF_029962835.1. Classification (NCBI taxonomy): domain Eukaryota; kingdom Viridiplantae; phylum Streptophyta; class Magnoliopsida; order Magnoliales; family Magnoliaceae; genus Magnolia; species Magnolia sinica. The sequence goes on from NC_080577.1 coordinate 87,497,996, forward strand.
TGCATACTTCCTTTGGGAAAAAACAGTCATAGAGGTGGACCAAGTTTGGACATGACACGTGACTTCCAAAGTTCCCTAGGAAGTATTTCAAGGTTCCAAGATCCTTGGTTGGAACTACTCTGGATATGATGCTTGACTTCTAAGATTCCTTCTTCATTGTTTCCTGTGATGATAATGTTGTCTACATAGATGATTGGAGCTACCATCCCCTTTGAACTCTGCTTTAAAAAGATAAAGTGGTTCACTCGGAAACCTATGAAAGCTGTTGATGAATTTTTTGAACCGGACCATTGGAGATTGCTTGAACCTACAAATTGCTGTTTGAAATCTGCACACTTTTCCACTCTCCCCTGATCCGCAAACCTAGGAGGTTACTCCATGTACACTTCTTCAGACAAGTTCCCATTGAGGAAAGCATTCTTAACATTCAACTAGTACCATGGCCCACTCCTATTAGCTACAATAGAGATTAAAACTTGAACAGAGCTTAGTTTTGCACAGTGTTTTAAATATCGATGATATTAGCAGATATATCCCACGATATATCTTGTATCCCACCTGTGCGATATGTAACGCACAAGTAGTGGGATATACCCCACATGTTCGATCCAGTGAGCTTTTTTTCGCTCCTTTTCTTTCTTTCTTGTGAATCATGTTAAATTAGTGTCAAATTGTTACAAATCCATGATTTTTCATGTTTTGGGAGATTCAATATCGAGATTTGGAGGAGAAGGACCGAATTGCGGAAAATTGAATAAAATCAAAATCAAACATGTATGTAACCTTATCTAGTGATTCTTCTTTTGCTTTTGAATGTATTGCTTGTGTTTCCACATGTCTTCTTACATTTATAAATTATATGAATAGACTTTGAATATACTTGCATCAATTCAGTTAGACAATGCATAGATTAGGACCCCATACAGAGAAAACCTATTACGTGCACTTGTTTTTTGTAATGTTTTGATTTGTGTGTATTGATGTCTTTTTTAACAATCACTGAAATTTCATTGAAAAATTCATGCAATTTCCAATGTTTCCCCATGTTTCCAACAACAGCGATACATTACGCGATACAACCGATACATCCTATGCGATAACTGATATGTATCCGTATCCCAAGGGTGCGATACGTAATGCGATATCGATATTTCGAACATTGGTTTTCCATCTTGGGGAGATGTCTCTTCATAATCCAACCTTGTAGTTTGAGTATATCCAACCAGGTTGGTATTTAATGGTGTATACCCTCCGGCAACCGACTGTTTGTTTGCTAGGAGGTAAGGGGACTAATGTCCATGTCCCACTTCCGTGTATGTCAGATATCTCTTCCTCCATCACTTTCTGCCGTTCACGGTGAGCTAGCGCATCACGGTATAAAGTGAGAAGTACTTCACGTAAGAGTGGGTACCTTTCCAAAGAGGAATGGGAAGATTAAGTTCACTAACTTCATGTGTTGCCTTAGAGACCTCATTTGGGTGCGAAGGTGGTTGACTAGAGTCAAATGCTTTGATACTGTTATTGGACGTATTGCTTGGTGGTGTAGACTCTAGCATAGTAGGATTACCCAAGGTTGGTTGAGGGTGCTCGAAATGGTTTTTAGGCATTAGATCCCTTTCTATAGAGGTGGCTAAAAAAAGGGTGTATCTTTGAAAAAAGGTTATATCTGCACTCACGTGCACCCACTTAGTCACTGAATCAAAGCACATGTTACCTTTCTGTGTGCATGAGTAACCAAGAAATATGCACTTAACAACATGTCTCCAATTTATTTGACTGCATACCTAATTTGTGAACAACAACAGTGCAGCCGAATGCTTGTCTATTGTGAGATTATTCTTTTTGCAATAAACACACAAATGTTGTTGTCCATGTGCCATCATTAGAATAGGCATGCTCATGGCCTCTTCCTCTTTAGCAGCCACCACACCATGGTGGTCGTCCACCTCGCATGTTGCTGCCCGCGTCCAAAAGAAGACCAGCATTCTCACTAGAGTGTGTGTGTGTGTGTGTGTGTGTGTGTGTGTGTGAGAGAGAGAGAGAGAGAGAGAGAGAGAGAGAGAGAAGAGAGGGGGAGAATGGGATTCATCATTCGAGACAATGAGTTAAACCATAAAGTTATATGAGTGAAACAAAACAGCTTATGAATTCGTAGTAAGAAGATTGATTCTTATTCCCTATGTACGAGAGTAAGGTAGAAGTAAACATAAGCAGTGGAAACTGTTATGGAGTTTATACTATTGTATGTATTACCATACTAGGGATTAATAAAAAATGAGTGGACAGTTAGGAACACCAAGGTACACAATGGATTAGTAATAGAGATAATGTAAGGTATCCAAAGGGATATTTCTGCATAAAAGGAATCATAATGAGGGCTTTAAGTTGGTAGAAATGAACAAGGAGTACGTCCCCATGATTACGATATAGAGTATGCTTTTATCCACTAATTAAAGAAATGACTATCGGGAACGATGTAATCCTTTTTTTTTTTTCCGAATCCCCTCTTCTTTGGCAAACACATCTGATAAAGACAAAACCTGTTTACTTTCAAGAAGTTGAGCCTTAATTGGTTCCAAACATGGTTAGACTATGGCAAGGAACAGAGTAACACCAATCTCTTCCCTCAGGCATTGTTTTTGGGCAATATCCTAAGTGAATAGACGGTGAAGCTTCCATTCGTCGAACATGCTTTGAAACCTAGCATATTGCTCATGAAGATTGTTGCCTTGTCTTATTGTTTCAAATTTCTTTAAAATGCCACATAGACGTTGAATATTCTGCTCCTTAGAATATAGTTGTTGGAGTGTGTCCCATGTTTCTTTAGCACCATCACCATACATCACATTATGGTATACATTTTCTTCTATCTATGGAAGAGCCAACTCATCACTTGACAATTATCCTCTTTCCATTGAGAATGTGTCAGATTCTCTTCCTGAGCCACTATTTGTCAAGCGTCTCAATTTCCATTTTTTGCGAAATTTTTTTGATAGGCCAGCCCCAGGGCAAGTAGTTTTCAACCTCTCTTGACTAACGAAATTTGTTGATTGTTAGGCTTATTTTTTGATTTCGACTCCATCACAAACAAAATAATGCAACGGCTAGTAGGAAGGAGACAAACTACAGAAGGTTTGAAGAAGACAAAGTTCAATGATGGAGGAACGACATGCAATAGTCAGCGTCAAATAAAGGGTAGCGTTAACAACATCTACGAACCATATTGCTATTATCTCTATCTAGTGTCACATGCTAGTCACATTGTGAATTCTAGCATCCCACATTGGTTATGTACGGTGTTCGAAATATCGGTATCGCTACAAGTTTTGTTGGCCAGGGATACAGAAACAATATTGATATCGCCGATAATATCGTTGATAACCGGAAATGCGGGGAAACATGGGGAAAACGGTAGAATTTTCAGCGGAACTTCAGGAGATGTTAAAATGTACATATTTGTATATTTAGAAATAAAAAAAATGCAAAAAGAATACATACATAACAAGTTTCTATTTAATGGGGCCTTAAAAGCATGTGTTGTTGTAACTTGTAAGAAATCAGTCCAACCATTCCATTCGACCTTTTTAACCATCCAACCTTTCATCCAAACATGCATCGATATTGCCAAACATCAACAACACATGATATTTCATCTAGAAATCCATCAACACTGGGAAAGAAAATGAAAGATTGTGGTCCCAATATCGCACATGTTGCGATATCGATAAGATCAAGATATTATCAATGACAAATTGAACACGATACAACCATGTGCCCATGAATAAAAATTGAAATATATATATATATATATATATATATATATATATATATATTATGATAAACAAAATTTTGATGATATCAATACGTTGGCGATATTATTGAAATATTGTCGATACACTTATGATACAAGCATTACCCAGAATTTACATAGTCGAAAATATGGGCAATACATTGGCGATTTTGATGCATTGGCAATACAAGCGATCCCTAGAATTTACATAGTTGAAAATATTGGTGATTATATTAGCGATATTGATACGTTGGCAATACTTAGCGATACATTGCTAATACTTGGAATTTTTGATACTACCAGCATTATTGGTATCGCTACCAGTGTTATCGATATCGCTGAGCTAGAGATAAAGATAATATCGGAGATAATTTGAACACTGGTTATGTATGAACCACACCAGCGATGAACAATAGCCAACAATGAAGAGATCACTGACCACGATAATCTTAGCAATGATCGGGCCACACAAGTGACCACAACAAGTAACAATACAACGGTGCAACGATTAGATGAATATCGTAACACGTAGGCCCAATTGGCCTTTGGACTCAACTGATCTAGCAAACTAAGGACGAACACACAGTGTCTGCACTGCTTATGCACCTAGAACCCAGCTGGTTATGAAATGAGGGAGGAAGAATGAAATGCGCTTGCTAGATTAAAACTGCAAGATTAAAAAAACAAATGTATTCCCCTTTTGCAGATGTAAAAGAAGCAAGGTCCTGAGTTTCGATCAACACTCTGATATAATGTAAAAAAAGGCAGCAAGATGGTGATGCCCTTGAAGGCTGGGTGTCCACACAAGAAAATAAAAAGGCGAAGAGAGAGAGAGAGAGAGAGAGAGAGAGAGAGAGAGAGAGAGAGAGAGAGAGAGAGAGAGAGAGGTTAGGGTTTCATGTTCCCTATGGGCATCCATACAAATCTGCCCAAATATAGATTTTAATAAGAAAACCACTACCCACTACATTGTAGACCTTTTGTTTGATGGTTGTATATTTCAAATCTAGCTTTTTTCTTGCAGATCGTGTTCAGGGAGGAGTTTGGAATTGAAGGGAGAGGTGGATATTTCGATGAATATGGGTATGTTATTTGAATTCTAATACGTGCTCCAAAAAAGTATTTTGAGGATTCAAGAATGTGTTCATGTTTCTCACATGGTTTTATGTATCATTATTTGCATATGTATCACACCCATGGGATATAGAAACATGTATAGATCTCATCGTTAATATCGCAAATATCGGGAAATGTATTGCTGTCTGAGGGAAACATTAGGAAGATGGTGGCATTTTTCAATGGAACTTCAAGTGATGTTAAAAAACACATGATTACACATGCAGGATTCAAAATTTCACAAATTTTTTTTTTGGTACATAATAGGTTTCCTTTGTATTGGGGCCCAAACCATGCGCTGTGGGGAAAAATACTTCATTAATAAATATGATTTTAATGCACAAATTTTTAAGAGAAAATACGATAATGCAACATATATAATGGACTAATTTAAAAAATATTTCATTAATAAATATGATTTTAATGCACAAATTTTTAAGAGAAAATACGATAATGCAACATATATAATGGACTAATTTAAAACACAACTTCGAAGAGATTCCCTGAAAAAAAAATTCTTGAAACAATTTCGGTATTTTATTCTTTATTTTATTGTATTTCATAAATTTTAACTCTAGTATCTTGATAATAAAAACAATGTATTTATTTCAAAAGGCTGTTGTTGGCAGTGATTTAAATATCAATAGTATTGGCTGATACTCTTGATATCACATGTGACCGATATGATATATATGGGAGTTATTAAATTCCCCTGTATTGCACAAAATACTGTAGTGTATCGCCGATATATTGTGATATCAAGATAATGCAATAGTTTGCCAAAAGCCTTTTATAAAATTCTTCATATCATTGAAACATGCTTTGCGATACATTGCGATATGTATCTATGATCCAATATGATATCTTCCCCATCGTAAATTTTAAGAAATTGCACAAAAAAAAAAAGTACGTTTCAAAAATTCATTTCCCCCAATTTGTTTCGGGAATGTGTTCATACTTGCATTGTATCTGTATGATTTATGAATTATATGACCTCTTTTTGTATATAATTGCATTACTTCTATTAGATAAAGCATAATTTAAGACCCTATATAAAGGAAACTTGTTGTGCATACTTGTTTCTTGTAATCTTTTGAATTTTTAGTGTATAATCACGTCTCTTGCAACATATCCTGAAGTTTTATTGAAAAATTCCACCATTTACCAATGTTTTCCTCAAACAGCAATACATTCCTTGTTACCTGCAATATTTTCCAAGCGATGCTGATATGTTTCCGTATACCAAGGCTGGGATACCTATATCAAAACCAATATTTAAATCACTGGTCATGGTATCTTGTGGCATAAAAAAATACCACTAGATATTAGGATATTTCGAATTTACAAAAAGCGTCACAAAAATTAATTTTCCCCCATTTGTTTAGAGAATGTGTTCATACTTGCATTGTATGATTTATGAATCATATGACCTCATTTTTTACATAATTGCATTACTTTTGTCGGGCAACACATAGTTTAGGACCCTATATAAAGGAGACTCGTTGTGCATACTTAAAAAAAAAAATCTTTGAAGTGTATAATCATGTCTCTTGCAACATATCCCAAAGTTTTATTGGAAAATTCTATCATTTCCCAATGTTTTCCTCAAACAGCGATGCATTCCTCGATCCTTGCGATATGTTCCACGTGATACCGATATGTTTCCGTATACCAAGAGTGTGATACCTGTATTGAAACCAATATTTAAATCGCTAGTTGTCGGTATCTCGTGACATAAAAAATATCATTAGATATCAGGATATTATATTATCAATGATATCTTCCAATTTTTATTTCCCCCAGTATTTGTGTTGATGAGCGATGCAAATAATATTGGCGATATTTTGAACATTAGCTTCTTATTCATTATAGGAAAAACTTAACTGATTTGGAAAGCTGCTCTGGTGTGAGTCATTTTCCACCAATTGCAACAGATTAGTTGGTTTTGTATTAGGAAATTTATCTTATGATAGCAAATTAGCACTTTAAAAATTCCTATTTGCTTGAACTTTTTTCTTATTTTCTCAAAAACGAAACCGGAAGAAACTAATAAACTTTCTTTGACATTTTTGCAGAATCATTCGTGATATCATTCAGAATAATTTGCTGCAGGTATGACAACTTGCTATTTGGTGACACATAATGCACCATTTAGCTGTGCGAATGCTATATTGAGTTGCAAAAAAAAATATTCTTTGATATTAATTTATTGGTTTTTATTGAAAACAAATAACATTTTGACTGCTTAGATTACTTGAATGCCTGATGATTGGTACCTAGAAATTTGATTAAAAAAATCTTTCTTTTTTTCAAACCATAGATGTACACGTCATCCCTGTACCCGTGCACAAGTCTTGTCAATCATGTTGTGTTTGTTTTATGAAATCTACACGTGTATCCAAGGGACTAAGTTCTCTAAATAGATTTCATTGTGTACATAGACCTTCTATAAATGATCAATGGATTTCACAATATGTATTCTATGTGGACATCTTTATCATTATGTATTCATAATCTGTGATACTTCTTTATTTTTAAGTACAAGATCATTCTTATGCTGTTTAAGTTGGAGGAAGTCATCAAAATGTTTTGCTGGGGATAATTTAAGGATTATGAAATGATTGAACTTTAAATCTTTGAATCTGAAAATTATTCCTCAACCTAGAGTTAAATTATTGGTTTCGACATCGAAGACAATATAGAAGCCATCAGCTCCCAGAACCCTATGTCAAATTTGATGTTGTAGACATGATGGTGTACTAGTTCTCGTGCTTATAAGATATTTTTACCTATTTCAATGCTTCAAGCCCATTCCATCTAAGAAGCAAAATAATGCTCTATTTACTATGGTTCTCTAGAGAGATAGTTGGCCATGCTAAATACCATATAAGGGAGTGGCTAGAGGAGGCTTCAAATGGCATATTAAGGATTGTTGTAGAGCTAGAAGGAGGCCTATGAGGTAGGCTGGATGTTAGATGTTGTTTAGATATGTGGATGATTGGATTTTCATGAAAGGATATGATGAGCACCAAGTACAACAACTTGCTTTGCTTCTCAGTCTATCTCAAGATGACCCTTTAGAAGGTGTTAGCTAAGGTTACACAAGGCATTCAATGATTTGACCAAGTTGTGGTAGAATATGATCATGTAGCATGAGGTAGTGCCTTCAACAGTCAAGGGTGTGCGACTACAGTTAAGGCCATTGCATGGGAAACATGCCTATGGTGCACTCAACACTTACTATGGCAAACATAGCTAAACTACAGTGTAAGCGGGTGAGAGAAGAAGGAAACGAAGAAAAGGTGATTTTTTCATTCCAAAACATCTCATCATTATGCAAATTCATTAAGGCAAGCAATCAACTCAACAGCTTGAGGAAACTACTCTGACAACAACCTTGAAAGAAGAGCACAAGGGGAAGCCACTGAAAGCATGGACTGCTGAATTATCTATTGTCAGAAAATCCCCAATTTTCATGGCTGAATTTTCTGTTAACGGACTATTTGGGCAGTTATGTTGTTGGAATTTTAGTAGCGTTGTGTAGTTTGCCTCCTATAGAGTCCTATAGGATCATTTAGTCCCATTGAGACGCATATAGTGTATTAGAGGGTCTTTGAGTTAAGTGAGTAGTTGTATGCCCACACGTACTGGTCGTGGTTTTGGCTTGCACTCTACATTAAACATGGAGCAATTGTAAGAGTCAATGAACAATATAACCCAGCAGTTTGAGTATTTGGGTAGGCGCTTGGAAAAATGTATTGACCAAAGCTCTGAACAGCTTAATGTGCGCGTTACCCAACTAGAGACCTCTGCCTGGGCAAACCCCACCATTGGGGAAGATGCCCACTCTCAGGCAGGTGGTCAGGAGGATAGATAAAGGAATGGAGGTGGCTAAGGTATTGGTTATGGGCATGCACTCGTGCACCCAACTCGCAAGGGGCATCATAATCACCATGACCCAGATGAGTGACTCCTCCAGGGAGTTAGAGTAGAGGCCCCTACGTTAGATGACCACTTGGATCCTAAAGCTTTTCTAGATTGGTTGGTGGATTTGGACTACTTTTTTAAGTGGTATGATATGTCGGATGCTCATCGAGTTCGATTTGCCAAGATAAAGATTGTGGGCCAAGCAAAGAGGTTTTAGGCTACCATGGAGAGAAAGAAAGAAAGGTTGAGGGAGCCCCCAATAGTCCATTGGGGAGAAATGAAAGAAACTCTTAAGGAAAAATACCTCACTTTCTCCTATCACTTGAGGTTAGTTGAAGAATGGCAGTCTCTTCTATAAGGTTCCATGAGTGTGGCTGAATACATTGAGAAGTTTGAAGAGTACTTGTCATGGTGTGAAGTTGATGAGGATCCTGTACTCACTCTTGTTCGATTTAAGACAGGCCTCCATTCTGACATTAGGAGAGAGTTGTTCGTCAAGGACATAGACACTCTTGAACAGATGTATTAAGTAGTGTTGGAGGTCGAGCAATACCTCAAAACACCTGTGGAAAGGCGTTTTGAGCCTCGTGATTCTGGCGCTAAGGCTAACCCTTTTGGGGCTAAGTCTAGCACTAGATATTAATACAAGCCTTCCGGTAGTGTTCAATCTGGGCTGAAGGATGATAAGGGTAAAGGAGTTGTCGGGTCTAGCTTGAGCAAAAGTGATGCGATTAGGTGTTTTAGATATCAGGGGTTTGGTCACTTCGCTCACTAGTGTGGCATGAGAGAGGGCACCAAGGTGTTCCTTATTGATGGGCAAGTAGAAGTAGTGCACCTAGAAAGTGACGGTGAGGAGGAAAAATATGAGCCAGCAGAAACCTGTAGTGATGAGGAAGAGGGAGCGCAAGAGTCTGCGACCCTTGCAATTATGCATCGCGCCTTTGCACAAGCAAAGAATACTGACGATTGGTATCGCAACACGACCCTCTATACTCATACAAAATGTGGTGATAAGAGCTGTAAGATGATCGTGGATTGTGGTAGTTGTACCAATGTGGCATCAACTGGCACTGTGAGCCGTTTAGGCTTGAAGCTTGAAGCCCATCCTCAACCCTATAGAGTGTCTTGGGTTGCTGAAAATTCTAGTCCAGTCTCTCACCATGGTCTTGTTCCTATTCAGTTTGGATCATATAAAGCCACACTTTGATGTGATGCTGTTCATAGGAAGCCTATTGATCTTGTCCCCATGTCCCTGCCTCATAGGTCATCAGAGTCTGCAGAGTCCTTTGCACATCACATTCATTCATTGCATCAAGAAATCAGACGAAAGATCAATACTAGTAATGAACATTACAAAATTTCTGCAGACCAATATAAACGATTCAAGGAATTCAATGTAGGAGACTCTGTGATGGTCCGCATCAGGCCAGAGCGGTACCCTCAGGGAGCCATTCGTAAATTACACGCGGGTAACGCTGAACCATTCAAAATTATAAAACAAAATGGTCTCAATGTGTATGTGGTAGATCTTCCAGCTTCCATGGGAATTAGTTACACATTCAATGTGGAGGATCTAGGTGCATTTCAGGGGACCACTGATACATTGTCCAGCCTTGCACTGAACCATCCTGATTCCCCAGACCTTTCCCTTGATTCATGGCCTTTTCCCGACCCATCTTCTTAGCCTCTACTTCCCATACCTACCCTTCCCACACCTAGAGAAGAGATAGAGGATATTCTGGACCACGATCATCATAGGGATTCCACCATTGGATCTCATGATCGTGGTCCACTACCCTAGATAATATAGGATTTTGAGTTTTGGTTATTATCGTTATTAAAAACATCATGAACGGTTTTGATTGCGTTGATTAGTTGTTATTTTTGTTACTTCGTCTCTAAGTAATTGTGTGCGCACATAGTGCGGCTTTTGGGGTTTAGGGTTTTCTTATAAATAGGTAACCCCATGTAGGTTTTTTTTCCATTGAAGTTTATGAATAAAATTCTGCGTTTTTTCTTCTCTATTCCTCGGAGTTGAAGAATCTAATTGGGTGCGAAACCCTCCCTTCCTCGAAGGGCTAACAACTGTGGTGCGAAGCTACAATTATCCCAAATTGCCCTCACCTCCTACACCTTACATCCATCATCTTCCACAGCCTTCCCATCTTCAGATTTATCTTTTCTTTGCACCCAAATTCTCCTTTACAACAGATTTTTAGATTTTGGCCCACCAGGGGGTCAAAACTTCGGCGGAGCACCACGCAGACACTGGACCGTGGATTGACGTGAAACTTGGCGTGAGGATGGACCTCCCCTGGCTGACCAACCCCTAGCTGGCCGTTTCCAGTTTCATAGGCCCCACACACGTGCGGACAGGAACCCTTGCACGTGTGTCTGGGCTGAGCTGCTGTCCACATGTGTGGACTGTCTCAGGTTATTCTCTCTCCCTTATTTTACTCCTCTTTCACCTTAAATCCTTAACCCTAACCCTAGATAATCCCAAATTCCAAGTTTTTCCAACTTTTGCAAACCCTAGACTTTCCCCGAATTGAAACATGGTGAATCTCTTGAATTGGGGAACAATCCTTTGCAAGAGTGGATGAATCTTACACTCCTTTGGGCATTGTTTGGTTTATAATTTTGTTTGATCCAACCCTAAACGTGTGTAGGCTTGGACCCTGTAGATTCCCCTTGTTGAATGTTTGATCGTATGTGGGACGTGGAATTTTGTGATTGTTTAAAATTGGTATGATTTAAAGCTTGAAATCTTGCATGTCATATTTAATTTCATGTCCTACATCATCAACTCCATGGCTTTACCTTTGGCTTGGGAAGGTTAGGCCTTCATTGTCATATGTACACTTGCTAAAATAGCTTGGTTGCTCTTTTGCTCTTCCGCTTGGACTATTGGCACTTAGCACTGAGTGGGATACTGAAGTATGAAATTGAGACAAATGGCCAACTATTTATAGCCGGCGACCGGAATATGAAGTGACGTCAGGCGCTTGGCACATGCTTGACCCTCCAACTAAGTGGCGTTGAACACTTTGTTGCGTTAAGCATGTGGGGGGCATCTGTTGACCCTTGTGTTTTAGTAATTAACCAAAATGAGCCCCCATGAATCTAATGGCAATTTTGCGCCACATCAACTCAAAATGGACCCCCACGAAGCCAATGGCATCTTTGCGCCACATCAACTTAACTCTAGTTTCTCTGCACCAAACAATGACATTATCACGTCAAGACGTGGAAGCAGAAAGCCAATAGAAGGTCTCGCACCATGCGAAGAGACCCTTGCACCATATAGATTGCTAAGACAAGCATAAAGGTCCCCACCTCAGGGCGCTTGAAAAATCAGGCTCACCGACTTATAAATACCTCTGACACTCATTTTGACACACACATACACCCATGAATAAGTAGAGAAAATGGCAAAAGCAAAGGACTTTGGGCTATTTAAAGAAGACAAGGAACTTTAGAGGCAAATGCTCTTAAGGAGAACCTCACTTGCTTGAACATTCCGCCCCTCTTACTAAGAGGACACTGTGCCATGCTCTAGGGACCCCGGTGTAGGAGAGAGCCTTGCGTCCCGTGTTATGGCCTTTCGAATACAAGCTTCGACACCATGCCTCGAGCTCTATTGGATGGAGCTTTGTGCATAGGCACAGACTTGTCACAACATCTGTACCTAGGCATGGAGTTCTCCTTTAACCTACTAAAGGACTATAGGTGCATATAACCCACAATGGACCTCTCACACAACTAAGTTCTTCAACTGGGCACAAACCTCCTTACAGTTGGTGCTCGGCATGGAGGGTCCCATCACCTGATGATGGGAGCTAGAGAACCACTTTCCCCCGTCTTCGACATGTGAGCCCCCACGACATTGTTGGGTCAACCACTAGTAAACAAGTCTCCTGGCCCCAAACACTGAAAACGAAGAACCAAGGACTAATAAACGTTCTCTGCCACATAGCATAACACTCGCTTTGATTTTACCTTTTAATCAAGGATTTTTCCTGGGGATGTAATAAAGGGCCTGTGCTAGACCACAACTTGGAATGTAATTGCTCCCAAACATTAATGAAAGCCACCTAGCATAACTGTCGTTGTGTGCACATCGTATAGGCATTGCATGGCCCATGAAAGCTCAACAACTCATTGATGGAAACAACAATTTCCTAATGTGTTTGAAGAACAATGAACGCATCCCCATCGAATATTGACTTTCTCATACGGCTAATCGTCTATCTAACACCATCACCTCTCATGGTCAAATCAATGACGCTAACCTTAATTATATGAAACAGCTAACACCCAATGGCTAACAGAAATATCTAAACATTCTCTTCAAAGCCTAAATCACAAAAGACATCTTGTCGCAAATAGATGGATGGATGGATGGATGCATGTGTGTGTGTGCATACATGGATGGATGGTCGGATGGGTCTACCATTTTTCCCATGTTTCCCCAATGTTTTTTTAGAGTTAGCAATACATGCTTTTATGCTCCCATTAAAGGAAAACTTATTATGTATGCTTCTTTTTTGCTATTATTTCTAAATATGCAAATTCTATTTTAACATTTGCTAAAATATCTTTGAGAAGTTCGACCATTTTCCCCACATTTCCCCAATGTTTCCTTGGAATTACATGCTTTAGGTCCCCATTAAAGGAAAACTTATTGTGTATGCATTTTTTATTTAATTTAATTAATATATTTTTTTCTTCTTTTGCAATTCTTTGATACCTAAATATGCAAATATGCGAATTTTAGCATCTCTTGATGTTTCATTGAGAAATTCCACCATTTCCCCCATGTTGCACAAATGTTTCCTGCAATTAGTGATATATTTCCGAGTATTAGCAATACCGATACATGTTTTCGTATCCCCAACCAGTGATTCATGTAACGATACTGATACTGCGAACAATGCATAGGACCAAATTACAATAATTGGTTCACACACTACACTAGGAATAATTTGTATAGGAAAATTTTGGTTTTTTCTTTCAATTAAGGGTTTTCTCCTAAGGAGAGTTAATCAATGCCTTGTGGTATGTCAATGGCTTATGTTATGTCCAACATGTTAATATAACATGGGAAATTTGAATTAACTTGAGCGTTCTCTTCTTTTGTCAATGGTTCATTCCATGGAAAGAAAACACAAATTTGGTTACAAACCAATTCTGCAGTATCTTTGAAGTATGAAAAATAATGATTTCAGGGATTGTAATATATTTTTTAGTCATTATGTGTTGAAAGTTGAAACAACAATTTTAACCACAATGCAAAAGCTAGAATCATTGTTCTGCCTTCCTTGCTATAACATTTAACTGCAACAGGTTTTAGATGAAAGCTGCAACCATCAATGTGGCCTGAAAATTGCCGTCTATTTATGAATATAGCCTAGCATATCCTAGTTTTAATGGTTCCATCTGTTGAGTTTTGTGATAGCGATGTTAAGGGATCCTACATATTAAAGAGAAAAAAAGATGCACAGAAGTTTTCTGATAGTAGAGTTCACTATGGTTTTCTGCTTTGTGAATCCTCCAATCTCAAGTTTTGATGCATGGTAATTAAAAACTCTCTGATCAACCTGGGAATTGGCCAAATGGACTCTACCGTCCACCATGTCTGGGCAACTCTGCTTTTTTACGAACATGCTCATGTGATTTCCAATAAATTGGTGAGATTTTCATTGGCTTAGCTGAGTTGAACATGGAATAAGAATACTAATTCTGAGTTAAGGTTTTGAGTGTTGTTGATCTTGGACATCAAGTTAATCTTTAACTGATAGTTTTATTCTATTCCATTTCTAGGTTCTTTGTTTGGTTGCCATGGAGAAGCCCATTTCTCTCAACCCTGAGCACATCCGGGATGAGAAAGTGAAGGTGAGGTTGTTTGCTGGGTTTGAAGATTTTTTAGTTTTGCTTGTTTCTTTCAACCACTGTGCGTATTCGACATCCTGGACATAGTATTTTTAAGAACTATTTACATGGTCTGAAATATTTTGCAAAATTTACTGATAATAATTATCTTTTGCACTAATCGATCCCTTATCATTTTGACGGTCATACTTCCCTGATAGGTTCCACCATCAGTACCCTTTGATAATTATGATGTCAAATTTCAGGTGCTTCAATCTATCCTGCCCATAGCAGATGAAGATGTTGTTCTAGGACAGTACAAGGGTTACACTGAAGACCACACAGTTTCCAACAACTCTAACACCCCAACTTTTGCAACTGTGATCCTCCAAATACACAATGAAAGATGGGAAGGTGTGACATAAACATTGAATTTCTGAATTTGTTCATAAGTGCATGTTTTCATTGTTCTTTGTTCCTCTCAGCATTTGCTGAGCATTGGATTGTAGGACTAAATGGATGCTGACACTATGCACTTTTCAGTATATTTACTTAACAGCCACCTTGGAATTCTGAAAATTCATTCAAACATTATGTTTTTCCTCAATTTCGCAACTGATTACCATTTTTTTTTTTTCCTTTTCATATTGGCAGGTGTTCCTTTTATACTGAAGGCAGGAAAAGCATTAAACTCAAGTAAAGCAGAAATTCGTGTCCAATTTAAGGACGTTCCTGGTGATATATTCAAACGTATGACATTCTCCATTTGTTTAGCGTTCCAAACAGTCCAACAAACTTCCAGTTGTGTTTTGAAAATTCTCTTTAAAGTTCCTCAAAATCAATTATATTGTTAGCAATAGTGAGGTCTAAATTGGAAGTACAAAACTACCTATCAGCAGTGTCTTCAGCATCGATATTGATGCATTCTCTTTGAAGTTCCTGGTGATATATTCAAACATATGATATTCTCCATTTGTTTAGCGTTCCAAACAGAGTCCAACAAACTTCCAGCTAGTTTGTTTCGAAAATTCTCTTTGAAGTTCCTCAAAATTAATTATATTGTTAGCAATAGTGAGGTCTAAATTGGAAGTACAAAACTACCTATCACCAGTTTCTTAAGCATCGATATCGATGCACCCTTGGGATATGGAAATATATTGTTATCGAATGGGAAATATCACATGTATTGAGGAATGTATTGCTGTCTTAGGGTAAGTTGGGGAAAATGATGGATTTTTCAGTGGAACATCAGGAGATGTTAAAAGAGACATGATTACACGCTAGAACTCAAAAAATTACAAAAAATAAGAATGCATAAGAAGTTTCCCTTATCTAGGGTCCTAAGCTATGTGTTGTCTAATAGATGTGATGCAATCATATTCACAAAGAATACATCTAATTCATAGATTATACAATACAAGTACCCAAACACAAATGATTCATCCAAGAACCAAGAAGAAGCAGCAATAACAGGGAACTTCATAAAGGAATCTGGATGGTATCTCGTGATATTTTCAAATGTCACGCGATATTGCCGATACAATGCAATATTGTCAGCGATGCTAGGGAATGTCATTATTCCTTGGTTGTTTTGTATCAGGCACTTGCAATACCAATAATATCAGTTGATATTCGATGCCAAAAACACTGCCTACACTACCCAAATCAATACTCTTACATGAAAACCATTTCTTTCTTCTCATCATTAACCTCTTCACCGTCATCATCATCATTGTCATCAGTCGTACTCTAAGCTATAACTGTTTGATCTTAATTGAAAGCACGTAACTACTTATCACTTGCCAAACCAAAGGAAATCATTTTTTTGTCATCAGTATTATCAATGTCGTCATTGCTTCTGCTTTGTTCCAGCTATATGGGGTTTGCTTGTAGGTCCTGTTTCACCACTCATTTGTAGATAAGTCTTCACCAACAAGGAAACTAGCCTTCAAATTGCTCCTTAAACCCTCCTATTTTCCCTCATCCTGCTTTCAGGCCCTTCCACCCTGATGAAAGTCCCCTCGTACCAATGCCATCTTTAGTTTTTCATAACCACACGAGCGTAACATTTCAATCTATTCTCTATCATTTTATTTCCCATTAGGGCTTATCCTAGGCTACTTAGAATGTCCTCATTGTTGATTCCATACTTCCTAGTCTTCGTAAAAGTCCATCTTAACATCCTCATCTCTGCACATGTTGCTTCCTAATCACCCAACACTCAGCCTTGTATACCATAGTTGGTCGAATATCAATCTAATGAATTTTCACTCGTTGCAAATTGAAATCACATTCTCTTGGGAGGTAAAAATCATTTGATTCCAATATTTTGAACGCCAGACCTAATAAAACCACATTGAAAAGAGAAAATGTCAACTTAGATTCATAGTTTTTCTTGAAGGTCAAACCACAAAATTTCTTCACAAATATCCCAGAAATATAGAATGAAGGACTATGGGTTGATATCCAACAACCTATTAGCCGTTATCTATACTATATATAACGTGAGTAGCTTTGGACAATTTTGCCCTCACATTACTTTGTCTGGAGCAGAGAACTTTGAATATTAGAAGGGCATGGTGGGACAATCTAAATGAAGTCGATAGTATTTCGGGAATTGAAAAAATGTGGCTACTGTCTGACATATGGTTCAAATTTCACCCGCAAAAAACCTAGAAGTTGGCTTGGATTTTACAGCAAAAGCCTTCCTTCCGCCAACACAACACCTTTCCCTCGTTTTTAACTCTTTGCAAGCAGCCTGGAAAATACCAACACGTCTGTCTCTCTTTGTGCGAGTGCTTCGCTTTGAAATTTTCTCCTCGTATCTCTCTCTCTCCCTTCCTCTCTTCACATGCAATGCCTTGCCCCTAGTGCTTGTAATCATAATATTCCCCCACTCGTGGACTATTGAGGCAACACATGCCAAATGAGAAGAATGCATGATACAACCCAAGACAGTAAGTTTTTTTTTTTTTTAGCACAACTATTCATAAAAGCCTTGAATTCCATAAATCTCCTTATCCTCTTGCCTATTGTAGTAAAGATAATCATAGTGTAATTTGTGCCACTGGGATATGATGATACATTTCACATACCACTTCCAACTTGAGATAACCTTTGGTAGAGACTAGAGAGGTCCATCCTTGCCAAACTTTCCATCCACCACACCTTCTTTCAAGCCTTATGATCCCGTACCTTATGATTCTTTCGATCTTCCTATTGCACAAAGGAGAGGTAGATGGTCTTGCACCGAACATCCTATTTCCATATTTGTCTCTTTCCATTGACGTCTCTCGGATTTCACAAATTTTGCATTCTCTTTTCTCCCATTATGTTCCTAAGTCATATTAGGAAGCCTTGTCTCATTAGGGGTGGAAGCATGTTATGGAAGAAGAGATGGTTGCCCTTCATCGTATTGGTATTTGGGAGCTAACCCATCTTCTGGTTGGCAAGCGTGCTGTTGGATGCAAATGCATATATACCATTAAGTTTTAGCTTGATGGGATAGTCAAAAGATTGAAAGCTTGATTAGTTGCTTAGTGATACACTCAACCTCCTAGAGTTTATCACAGCAAGGCATTTTCTCCATAGTTTCTAAATTCCATTCGTATTATCCTCTCAGTAGCAATTAATCATGGCTGGCCCTTATTCCAACTTAACGTTGAAAATTCCTTTCTTCATGGGGATCTCATAGAAGAAGTCTATATCAACCATCTGGGATTATTGCTCAGGAGAGTTAGATAAAGTGTGTAAGCTTCATAAGGTGATCTATGGGTTTAGGCAATCGCCAAGGGCATGGTCTAACGAGTTTAGGAAGGTTGTGTCGGCCTATGAGTTACAAAGGAGTTAGGTTGATCACTCGGTCTTCAAACAGCGAGGTTTGTTTGGGTTGATTGTGTTGGTTGTGTATGTGGGATGATATTGTGGTCACAGGTAATGACAATAGAGGAATTGAAGAACTCAAGCAACACCTTCAATGCCATTTTTTTTATTCTAAAAGATTTGGGTCATCTTCGATGTTAACTAAGGATAAAGGTTACAAGATCAAAGGAAAAGAGCTAATCTATCAAAACGAAAATATACCCTAAATTCACTTATCGAAACAGGTCTTCTTGTTGCTCTTGCCAATACACCAATGGATCCTAATTGTAAACTGGAGTGACCAAGGAGGCATAGTTGAACCTAGGAAGGTATAGAAAATTGGTTGGAAAACTTATTTACTTAAGTATTACCAGACCAGGCATCGTATGCTGTTAGTGTGGTTTGTTGGTTCATAAGTTGTCTAAAAACTCCACATTTCGCTACAGTTGTTCGAATTTGTGTTATCTTAAGAGAACTTCAAGTCAAGGAATCTTATATAAGCGACATAATCAATTTTAAGTTACCAGATATTTTGATGTGAATGTGTAGGTTCTCCATTTGATGGGTGGTCTACAACAGAATATTGTTCATTTGTGTGAGGAAATTTGTTCATGTGGAAGAGTAAGAAGCAAAGTATGGTAGCAAGATCCCGTTCGAAGCATAATATAAAGCCATAGCACACTCACGTGTGAGCTTTTATGGGTAAAGAAGTTATTACAAGAGGGTTTTACTATAACTTTATAATGCAGTTGTTTTATAATAATCAGGCAGCAACTCATATTTCAAACAACCCAATTTTGCATGAGCAATGTTCCAAATATTGGCGATATTATCGATAATACCGTTGATATTATCAATATCGCCAGGTCAACGATACTGAAACTGCTGGAAATATAAATATTTTCAAATATTGTTGATATTTTCGATAGTATTGGCCACACTTGACAATATTATCACTATTAATGATACTTCGAGAAGAATCCCTTATAAAAGTTCCCTGCTAATAGCAACACCATCGATAATATCCCCAATACTAGGGAAATATCTGTAAATAGGTAGAAATTAAAAGAAAATTAAGAAAAATTCCAAAACCCATAAAATCTTCAATTATATATATACATTTATATATATATATATATATATATATATATATATATATATATATATATATATATATATATATGTATGTATGTATGTATGTATGTATGTATGTATATTTCGTTCCTTACATGATTTCAATCACTCTTGGTTTTTATTGGATACAAGTTTGGATTTTGGGAGTTGAAAAAAGGAGCAGAACTCAAGGGTGACGAAAAATCCGTAGAAATTTAATTTAAATTTTTAAAAAATGTTAGCCTGGATTACAATGGAAAATCCATGTCTATGCATGATTCTCATGCATTGACATAGATTCACGGCAAAAAATTAGCATTTAAGTGAAAAATGGATGAAATTGGGAAAGTTGAAAATTTTCCATTTTTATATGGCAAATGTGTTTGTCACTGTTAATTAATGTGGAAATTTTATATATTAACGAGTGTTGACCAATCTATTTATCTATAAAATTTATATATTATTTTATATTGATTTTTTTCGACAACGCATGGTTTAAGCCCCTATAATATGTATGTATGTATTTTATTATTATTATTTTTTTACAATATTTAGACTCCTTGTGTAAACATGTGCCTTGTAATGTTTCACTGAAAAATTCCACTTTTTTCCCAATGTTTCCCAAGTGTTTCCCTCTACAACGATATTTTTCCAAATATTGGCTATATCGATATATTTTTTAAGTATCCCCAATCATCAATACATGTAACGATGCCGATACTTTGAACACTATTCACGAGATAATCAAACATTGAAGTTGACTATCCCTTTATCTTTAAGAAAGTTAATGGTGGTGAAACTTTTATGTCGTATGTCAAGTCTTAAAATCAGCTTGTAGATATGTCCACTAAAGCTCTTGATCGTAGTTAGTATGAGTGTATCTTTTCCAAGCTAGGCATCGATGACATCTATGCTCTAGCTCGAGGGAGAGAGTTAAAGCTGGTTAATATGGGTTGCATGATCACAAAACCCACCTAATCCTCCTCTTTCTATCCTTTAGTTCCTTATGCATATTTTATATTCTTAGGGGCTTATATTGCAAATTGTATCAAGTGAGGATCTTTTGGTATTTCGGTTTTAAGTGAATAAAAGCAAGAGGGTGGGACCGTCCAACCCTGACCTCTCTTTTCTCTTTTCTCTTTTACATTCTTTTCCTTTCCCCTCCCTTCTTTCTCTTTTATCACAAACTTACTTCAATGAAAGGTGATAAGCTTTGTTTCCATTGGATGTGTTTCTAGTTTCTTCCCTCCGTATGGTAGCTAGTTTACACACCACCACCTGGTAATTCGTGGAAATTCTAATTAATTTTTATGTTCAAGCACTCCACTGTTTTGATAATGTCTGATTATGATTTGTATTTTGCTTAGGTAAGAATAATGAGAGAAACGAATTCGTTATACGGTTGCAGCCTTCAGAAACCATGTACATGAAGCTAATGGTATATGCTTGATTCGCACATAAAATATCACCTCCAAAAAATTACTATTGGGCATTTTTTTTTGGTTCTCCAATATTAGTACTTTTGTTTATATATTATAAGGTGGTTTTGGCCAAAGTGAAATTGCATGGTCTTTATAGCAAGGTTATCATTGATGTTTAAATTAATATTTCATCTTCTTAACCAATGACAGGAAACTGCAACGCAAGATTTAAGAAAAGAAATTTCCTATGCACCATGTGGATTTAAGCAAATCCTCAATCAATATAGTGAATGATCTTAGAATCCAGCTGTGCGACAAAATCATATCACAATTGATTGTTTAATTGAATAGTGGAGGAATAATAATAATATGCAAAAGTACATCAATTAAGATGCATAGGATTTAGGTGAATCGTCCATGTTTCATGACTCTTTGGGGGTTGGTGAGGGGAAGCTCAACATCCTATTTTTGTCCTTTATTATGAGACCTGAAAGTATGTAGCATTATTATTTATCAATGACCTATGTAGGTGATCCTTTTCTATATGTACTGTAAGTGATCCTTTTCTATATGTACTGTAAATTTGAAAATAAAAATCATATGGATTGGACATGGTCATTTCTGCAATTCGTGATTGAATTTCAGACTTTTGTAGTATGCTTCTTCACTCACGGTACGTGTAAGAGCCCTACTTCCATGTGAGGAATTTGGTAGCTAAGGCTATTTGATGGGGTTCTCTAGGGAGACCTTTTCTATAGTTGCTGTAAAATTGAGAAAAATGTATTAGTTGAAGGTTGGGTTCAATAAACCATCCGTGCATTGTTTTTTGCCTCAATTTTATTGAATATCTTTATGATTATACCAGGATTTAGTTCAAATCTTAGAAGCACCACTCATCCCGTCCTATGCATACTGATTCTGATGATCTATTCTTCAAATAGAAGTGTATACACATCCTTCTCAAGCTGGATAAGGCTTCCCATAAATTATATACAAAATGGTGAATTTATACACCTAAATTCATGAGTTTGGCCCATCCTTCTACTAACCGGGAATGCTTGATGGGTATTTTCTAGTTGCTTTTTTTTTCCCCGTGTTGCAGTCCCCAAAAATGTTCCTGGACTAGTCAAATTTAAGAAAAGGATCAGCTTCTTTGATGAGCTTGTGATTGAGTCTGGTAGCATTTTCACTTGAATAGTAGGGTACTGGCTTGAGGTCTTCTTCCATCATTCTTGTGGATAATGTATCAGTCAAATTATGGAAAGGTTCTTGAAGAGCTGCTTTACAAGTTAATTATCTCATCCACTTTTGTTCGTCAAGCATTTGTTGCAATTGGTTGTGGACTAGAAACCTTTGATAGATATAAGACTAGCTACTAATCCCGATACAGAAGTACCGTAGCAATAGTTTTTGGTTTCTAATCAATTCCTAGTTTGCTTATTCTAAAATAATCAGGATTTGTTGCATCTAACATCTGCTTCAGAAACTGATAACTTCAGTCTCTCTCTGCAGGTCAAGAAACCTGGACTGCAGATGTCGACAATACAAAGTGAACTAGACTTGTCTTACAGGCAAAGGTATCAAGGGGTGACAATTCCTGAGGCATACGAGCGATTAATACTTGATGCGTAAGCCTTGAATTCCTTAAATCTCCTTACCCTCTTGCCTATTGTAGTAAAGATAATCATATTGCGTAATTTGTGCCATTGGGATATGATGATATATTTCGCATACCACTTCCAACTTGAGATAACCTCTGGTCAAGTCCTTCACATCTCCATTTTGTCAAGAATGACTGATGTGTTACTAGCTAGGCACCATAATCTTCAGCTTTACCTTTCTGGGTTCCACGATATTATCACTATGGCACTCTGGTTGTTATTTCATTTCTATCATCTTAATTTGAACGAAGTTTGTATAGATGAAATCGGCTGCAGTGTATTTTTTTTAAAAGGTCAGGATAACATCTTTCAGTTTATCAGAGTTGTCTTAGTAATTAGGATGGAGGATCAGAAACCTTCACATGTGATAATGTGCTCATCATGTCCAATAGTGCTAAGCTACTGTGTGGTGCATACAACCCTGAACTGGGGTTCTGAATCATCATTAAGCCATGCCTCTTAATTCTTACGAGGAAAAAAAACTTGGCTATTTGAAATCCTTGTTTGATACAACTGGTTTCTTGGGTGACCTGTTGTTTTCAGGATATCCTTTTGTCTTATTTTGATAGATTGGACAATGTATAAGGTTACCTGGTCTTGTTTCTGTATTTTCTGCAGTTTTACTGAAAATCACGTTCACTGGGTTTACCTTCTTACCGCACACTTTTGTTATTCTCAGTTGAATAATGACAGGTTTCTATGTACTCCACATTTATTTATTTATTATTATTTAACTTATTATAAAGGGTTAATTTACATCCTGGTTAGGTATTGCTGCCTTTTTTTGTGGACGTACAATTTTATATTCTAGTGTACTTATCGCATGGAAGAATCCTTCTATTGTGCGTCTTCGACAGAATCCTTGAACATCATAACCCTTGCTTTCGAGAGTGGTCCTTAATCTTCTCCAACAATCAGTCATGTGCTTAACTAATTGTTTTGGAATGCTTTGTTGTTTAGCTATGCTAGTTTTTCAAGTTAGTCAAGGCTTCCTATTTGCTATCCTCGTTTTCCTTCGAAAATTCAGGCAAGCTTAAATCTTATATGTAATGCTTTGGCAAGCATAAAGCAATTAGTTCCCGACAAGGACAAAGATCTTGATGCTCTCAATGGTCTTGGACCAGAAGTAAACATATTTTCGATGGAAGAAGAATGAAAATTCTCTTCACTTCATGGCTTCTTTCAATCTGATGTTCCTTCACTAGGTATGTCTTCCAATTATGATCCGATTAATCTCCTTACAGCATTACGGAAAGGGAAGAGGTCGTGTACAACTCATTGTAGGGCCGATTTTATTTCTTATCATTCTCTCTCACCTTCATATTGTGCTTGTCCTTCAAATCTCTTCCAGTTATCTCCCTTCCATTGTTAGACAGGCTCTCTCATTTGGAGTGGAAAAGTGCCATGACAGAGTTGTGTGCTCTCAACAAAAATTAGTCATGGGATCATGCAGCAAGCGCTAGAGAAGAAGGTTATTGGAGATAATTAGGTCTTCACAATCAAGAAAAAATCTAATGAAGTGTATCACTATGAAGTTCACCTTGTGCAAAAGGCTTTACCGAAGCTCATGGGCCTGATTTCCATGAGACCTAGTGTTTGTTGTATTGATAGTATTGACCAATATATCAGCCAATACTACTTGTATCGCACCAGCATGGTATGAAACACAAGGGGGAATCCTGACATTCCCGTCTAAACAAATATTGCCCATATCTTGCAATATATCATTGATAATTTGATATGTCAGGAAATTTTGACAAGCCCCTTTATAAATATTCCTTAATATCGCTGATACATGTGACACCTTTCAAAAAAATAAATAAATAAATAAATAAAAATCATAGACATGTGCATTACATATTGACAATATCGGACAACACATCCCTCTTCCAAAAGACCAAAAGCTATGTTGGATGAAATTCAAGCTCTTGAAAAAAAAATCAAACATGGGAACTTGTTGCATTGCCTTTAGGAAAGAAGGTAGTGGGATGTAAATAGGTTTTCGCAGTCAAGTACAAGCCCATTGGAGAGGTGGAGCACCATAAAGCCGATTAAGTGGGATGTAAGTAGGTTTTCATAGTCAAGCACAAGCCCAATGGAGTGGTGGAGCACTATAAAGCCTGTTTAGTGGGATGTAAGTAGGATTTCACAGTCAAGTACAAGCCTAGTGGAGAGGTGGAGCACTATTAGGCCCATTTAGTAGCAAAGGGTTTTACTCAAGACCCATGGAATAGACTTTCATGAGACAATTGCCCCAGTTGCAAAATTGAATTCTGTTAGTATGTCAGTTTTTCTAGCTGTAAATCTCTCTTGGCCCTTTGATGAGGACATTGTGTGCACGCCGCCTACACGCGCACACACGCCACCCCCCCACACACGTACGTACGTAGGAGGGCCCCACCATCGATCTGGTTCGATGACGACGTCCAGAGAGGGCCTCCTAACTAGAAGACGAAGTTTTGGTTCAAAAGGGTTGGCCCGATAGTCAAGAAAAGCCCATCATGGGACCTCATGATCGTGGCCCACTCGTCGAATTGATGTCATATTTTAGGTTTTACTTATTGTTATTATTTAGAACATCGTGAACGCTTTGAATTTCTTTGTTTGGTTTTTATTTTAGTGTACTTCGCCGCCAAGTAATAGGTTGCACACATTGTGCGAGTTTTGGGGTATAAGATTTTCCCTATAAATAGGCACCCCTTGTAGTTCTTTTCATTTATTCAAGCTTAATAAAAAAATTTCTGCTTTATTTTTTTGCTCTCTTCGTGAGTTGTGGAAGAATTCAAAAGTGGGTGCGAAGCCCTCCCTTTTCGAAGTGCTAACTACGTGGTGTGAAGCCACATCTATCCCCATCCGTCCCTACCTCTCCCATCCATATACCTTATCTTTTATCATCATTATTGCTTTGAAATTCCTAGCCTTTGCAGCTATTCATCCCCCTACAGCCAGTTTCCATAATTTGGACCTGTAGGAGGGCTGAAACTTCGGCGGAGCACTACGCCTCGACTTTACGTCGGATCATCATTAAACTTACAGGGATTGGAGGTCTCCCCCGGCCGACCAAGGCCTAGGTGTCACTTTGGGGAGGCGGGCTTCCATCACACGTGCGGCCAACCCATCGGCGCATGTGCGTCAGCTTCGGGTCACCATCTGCACGCAGGAACTTTCTCCGGGTCAAGTTTTCCTCTAGTTTTTCTCTTTTCATTCTAATTTCTTAAACCCTAACCTTAGTTTGCATTAACCCTAATTTATTTGCCCATTTTTTTTTACCTTAGGGTTTCTTGAATTGAAATCGGGGAATCCCTTGGATTAGGGACTGATTCTTATACATGTGTGGTTGATTTCTATTTCTCTTTGACATCGTTTGGCTTATAATTTTTATTGGTCCATCCCTAGCCTGTATCGGCCTGGACCCGCATAAATTCCCCTTTCATTGAATGTTTGGACTATCATGTGAGATGTGGAATTTGTGTAATTGTTTCTGAATTGGTATGATCTAAGCCTGAATTCTTGCACATCATACTTGAATTTCATGTCCTGCATCAAATTTGGTATCAAAGCTAAGGGTTCTTCTAGGGGAATTCACCACATATTTAGGGTTTAGTTTGTTTGAGTCCTTCATGCATCCAGTCCATCATATATAGCTGTTAGAAAATCGTAGTCCCTGATATATATAGCTGAATTTTCGTAACGGTGTGTAGTCTCCTTCATATAGAGTCTCGTATGGTCATTTAGTTTTTAGACACAGTTGCCGTAGCAGGTCCTTAGGTTGAGCAAGTCAGTGTATGCCCACATGTACGGGACGTGGTTTCGGTTTGCACCCCACACTAAACATGGAGCAATTGCGAGAAATAGTGGCCAAGTTAGCCCAGCAGGTTGAGTCCTTGAATATGCACTTGGAACAACGCATAGATAAACGCTTTGAAGAAATAGAGGCCTCCTTCAAGGCAAACCCCACCACTGGGGAGGATGCCCAATCTCAGGCAGTTGGTCAGGAGGTTAGACCAAGGAATGGAGGTGGCTAAGGAGCTGGTCATGGGTGTGTAGCTGTGCACCCATCCCGTGAAGGACATCATGATCAATATGACCCAGATGCACAACTCCTCAAGGGAGTTAGGGTAGATGCCCCTACATTTGATGGCCACTTGGACCCTAAGGCCTTTCTAGATTGGTTGGCGGATATGGACCACTATTTTGAGTGATGTGATATGTTGGATGTCCGATTCGCCAAGATGAAGCTTGTGGCTCAAGCAAAGAGGTTTTGGGCGAGAATTGAGCGAAAGAAAGAAAGCGAGGGAACTCCCAATAGTTCATTGGGTAAAGAAGAAAGAAATGCTTAAAGACAAGTACCTCCCTTTCTCTTATCGCTTACAATTGATTGAGGAGTGGCAGTCTCTTCGACAGGGTTCCATGAGTGTTGCGGACTATATCGAGAAGTTTGAAGAATACTTGACCCGCTGTGAGGTTGATGAGGACCCAGTACTTACTCTTGCTCGTTTCAAAACGAGCCTCCGTCCTTACATTAGGAGAGAATTGCTTGCCAAAGAGATAGACACTATTGAACAATTGTACCAAGTAGTGTTAGATGTCGTGCAATATCTTAAAGCATCTGTGGGAAGACGGTTTGACTTTCGCGAATCCGGTGCTAAGGCCAACCCCTCCGGGGCTAGACCCAACACGGGATTCCAAAACAAACTTTCCCCTAATATTCAGCCCAGACCTAAGGATGATTAGGGTAAAGAGATTGTCGGGTCTAGTTCGCGTGGAAGCGGGGCCATTAGGTGTTTTAGGTGTCAGGGGTTTGGTCATTTTGCTCACTAGCACGGCACGAAAGAGGGCACCAAAGTACTCCTTATTGATGGGCAAGTAGAAGTAGTGCCCCTAGAGAGTGATGGTGAAGAGCAGGAATATGAGCTAGTTGAAACCCCTAGTGATGAGGAAGAGGGAACGCAAGAGTCTATGACCCTTGCAATTGTGCGTTGCGCTTTCACTCAAGCTAAGAGCATCGATGACTGGCGCTGCAACATGATCTTCTAGTGGTAGCTGTGCCAACGTGGCATCGACTAGCACTGTGAGTCATTTGGGTTTAAAGCTAGAAGCTCATCCTCAACCCTACAGAGTATCATGGGTTGATGAAACATCCATTCCAGTCTCGCATCGTTGTCTTGTCCCTATTCAGTTTGGATCATATAAAGACACAATTTGGTGTGATGTTCCTATGGATGTGGGCCATATCATTTTGGGTACGCCGTGGCTCTATGACAGGGACGTCACCATATTTGGTCATTCAAATGTGTGTATGTTCTGGTTTGACGGCAAGAAAGTCAAGCTAAATCCTTTGCCACCCAAGAATACGACTGGAAAAGAGTCCACTACACAGAGTGGTGCGAGCGGCCCAAAAGAAGTGGAGTTAAAGTCCAAGTCTAAACCGCTCCATATTTTGAATGCCAAAGACTTTGAGCGAGAAATGGAGGCGGACTCGACGATATATGCCCTTGTGGCTAGGGAGTGTACTAGAGACTAGCGTAAAGTTACCCAATGAGGCCATTCAGGTAGTACATGAGTTTCGTGATGTCTTTCCTGATGATTTACCGAATGAGCTTCCCCCTATGAGGGATATACAATATGTCATTGATTTAATCCCTGGGGCGATTCTACCAAACCTCCCGCATTACAGAATGAACCCAAAGGAGCACGCTGAGTTGATGAGGCAGATTGATGAACTCCTAGAGAAGGGTTTCATTCGAGAGAGCATGAGTCCGTATGCTGTGCCCGCCCTTTTTACACCTAAGAAGGATGATACATGGAGGATGTGTGTTAATAGTAGGGTCATCAACAAAATCACAGTCAAGTATCGGTTTCCCATACCGCGTCTTGATGACATGCTAGATATGATGGCCAATGCTACTACTATCTTCTCAAAATTTGACCTCAAAAATGGGTATCACCAAATCCGTATACGCCTTGGTGATGAGTGGAAGACGGCCTTCAAGACGAAGGATGGGCTATATGAGTGCCTAGTTATGCCTTTTGGGCTAACTAATGCCCCAAGCACTTTCATGCGTGTGATGACTCAAGTGTTGAGATCCTTTATGGGGAAGTTCCTGGTCATATACTTTGATGATATCTTGATTTATAGCATGACCAAGGAGCAGCACCTCAACCATTTGAGGCAGGTTTGTGGGATCCTTAGGGCCATGAAGTTGTACGCCAACCTAATAAAGTGCGCGTTCTTCTTTAGTAATGTGATCTTCTTAGGTTTTATTGTGTCAGCTGAGGGCCTATCGGCGAATCCCGAGAAGGTCAAGGCCATCGTTAATTGGCCTGAACCCCGCAATATTCATGAGGTGCGCAGCTTTTATGGCTTAGCCACCTTTTATAGGCGGTTCATTCGAGGGTTTAGTTCCATTGTGGCTCCTATCATGGACTACATAAAAAAGGGAGTTTCAATGGACAAAGGCCGCCTCGAAGGCCTTCAAGGAGATATAGGTCAAGATGACCGAATTTCCAGTCACTCGACTTCCAGATTTTTCAAAAGCCTTTGAAGTCGCATGTGATGCGTCAGGAGTCGGCATAGGAGGAGTGACGCAGGACAGCCCTAATTATGATGCATGCTCATGGAGATAATTAAACAGCGGAAATAAAAGAAATTAATGATCTAAAATTCTAACAGTAATCATCATAACTGAGAAAATCATAAAGGAAACATGCAATGGATTGGGCCATCACTACAACCATGGGTTATGGAATTCAATTACTACTTAGGTTGGACCCGGCGAGGGATGAGACCTCCCGATCTTGCATGGTCACACCCAATCGATCAATGAAGATCACTAATCCGAAGAACCAAGAAGTTTCTCGGATTAGGGATTTGAGAATTTGGTGAATTAGGGTTTTAGATCGGTTCTCAAGATTTTGATCGAAGAAGGATTAGCCAAGACTGGAAAATAAAAGGAAGAAAATTATTACCTTAAAGAAGTTGGAGGGACACAAGAAGAAATTAGAAGAAGAAGATCACGGGGAGAGAAGAAGCACCATTAGAGAGAAGAGAGGAAGGAGGCCACCAAAGGGTTTGCTTTTCATTAATCAATAGTTGAAATTCGAGTTTAGGGCTTTACCCCACTTAAATAAGCAAATAAAGACATAAAATTATTAAAATACCCCTAGGATAAGCAAATAAAGATATAAAATTACTAAAAGACCCCTAACTAAGTCAAAAATGCGCAAATAACATAAGTATGGGAAAGTTTGGGCGCTCGGTCTTCTTTTTCCAATTTTCCTTCACATGTGTCTTCCCTAAGTAGGGCCTTCTATATGTCCAATCACATGTGAAAGGTCTTTAGCTCCTCAATAGTCGCCTATTCACAAGGACGACACTTGTGGTTGGCGCTTTCTTCGTTGGTACACCTTGAATGCACTTGTGTCCGCATCAAGGAATACTTAGTCAGGAAGGGTACCCTATCGCCTTTTTTAGTGAGAAACTGAATGAGGCGAAACAAAGATATTCCACCTATGACAAGGAATTCTACGCGGTAGTGCAATCACTACGCCATTGGCATCATTACCTATTACCGCAAGAATTCGTCTTGTTCTTGGATCACGAGGTCTTGAGATACTTGAACTCTCAGAAGAAATTAAGCCACAGGCATGCCAAGTGGGTTCAATTCCTTCAAGACTACACTTTCGTGCTTAAGCACAAGGCCGGTGTCGAGAATAAGCCTGCCGACGCGTTGAGTCGTCGAGTCGCATTACTCAACTCCATGAGCGTTGAAGTTACGGGCCTTGAGCGCATCAAAGAAGAGTATTCTACATGTCCAGATTTCGGAGTTGTGTATGAGTCGTTGTTAGAGAGTCCGTTAGGAGCTAACAGTGAATATTTGATTTTGGATGGATATTTGTTTAGGAGTGACCGCTTGTGCATACCACGCACCTCCCTCCGCGATTTTCTTATCTAGGAGTTACATTTAGGAGGGTTCGCAGGTCATTTTGGTCGTGACAAGACCATTGCCCTAGTGGATGATAGGTTTTATTGGCCAAGCTTCAAGCGAGACGTGGCCAAAATTATAAGGCGATGTCGTACTTGTCAATTGGCAAATCAAAGGAAACAGAATACAGGATTATACACACCTTTGCCAATCCCATTCATCCCTTGACAGGATATTAGTATGGACTTCGTGCTTGGACTTCCCAAGACTATTCGGAAACACGATTCCATATTTGTTATCGTAGACCGTTTCTCTAAAATGGCCCACTTCATTCTTTGTTCTAAGACCTCCGATGCATCTCATGTTGCCAAGCTGTTCTTTAGTGAGGTCGTCAAACTACATGGGTTACCAAAAACTATAGTGTCTGACTGTGACGTGCGCTTTATGAGTTGCTTTTGGAAGACACTATGGCACATGATGAATACTAGGCTCCAATTTTCTTCTGCCTACCACCCTCAGACCGATGGCCAGATTGAGGTGGTTAATAGGAGCCCATAGAGTTTACTTCGATGTTTAGTGGGGGAGCATACCAGGACATGGGACACCGTACTACCCATAGCTGAGTTTGCATACAATAGTTTTGTCAATAGGTCCACAGGTCTAAGTCCTTTTGAAGTCGTTACTGGTTACAAGCCTAGGAAGCCTATTGATCTTCTCCCCATGTCATTGTCCCATAGGCCATCAGAGTCCGCAGAGTCTTTTGCGCATCACATACATTCATTGCATCAAGATATCAGGCGAAAGATCACTACTAGTAATGAACATTATAAATTTTCTGCATGTCAACATAGATGTTTCAAAGAGTTTAATATTGGGGACTCTGTGATGGTCCGCATCAGGCCCGAGTGGTATCCTCCAGGGGCCATTCGTAAGTTACACGCACGTAGCGCTAGGCCTTTCAAAATTATAAAGAGAAACGGTCTCAATGCGTATGAGGTAGATCTTCCACCTTCCATGGGAATTAGTTCCACATTCAATGTGGAGGATCTAGTTGCTTTTCAGGGACCCACCAGTACTTTGTCCGGCCCTTCGCCCACCCATCCTGATTCCCCAGATTTACCCCTGATCCATGGCCTCTTCCCGACCTTTCATCCCAGCCTTTGCCTCCCATACCTAACCTTCACACACCCAGAGAGGAAATAGAGGATATCCTGGACCAGGAGATAGTTTCCACGTCAGATGGCGGGTTTCAGAAGTACTTAGTTAAATGGAAGTCACGCCCAGCTTCAGACAACACGTGGCTCACTGAGGAGGAGGTTTAGAGACTTGATCCTGACATTCTGGAGCAGTTCAGGAGTTTTATTTCGCCAGTGGCGAAATCTTCGCAGCTGGGGAGAGTTAATGAGGACATCGTGGGCACGCCGCCTACACGCGCACGCACGCCACCCCCTACACATGTACGTACGCAGGAGGGCCCTACCATCGATCTGGTTCGATGACGACATCCAGGGAGAGCCTCCTAGTTAGAAGACGAAGTTTTGGTTCAAAAGAGTGGGCCCGATAGTCAAGAAAAGCCTATTATGGGACCTCATGATCGTGGCCCACTTGTTGGATTGATGTCATATTTTAGGTTTTGCTTATTGTTATTATTTAAAACATCGTGAATGCTTTGGATTTCTTTGTTTGGTTTTTATTTTAGTTTACTTCACCGCCAAGTAATAGGTTGCGCACATGGTGCGAGTTTTGGGGTATAGGATTTTTCCCATAAATAGGCACCCCTTGTAGTTCTTTTCATCCATTCAAGCTTAATAAAAAAATTTCTTCTTTATTTTTCTGCTCTCTTCGTGAGTTGTGGAAGAATTCAAAAGTGGGTGCGAAGCCCTCCCTTTTCGATGGGTTAACTATGTAGTGTGAAGCCACATCTATCTCCATCCATCCCTACCATCTCCCATCCATATACATCATCTTTTATCATCATTATTGCTTTGAAATTCCTAGCCTTTGCAGCTATTCATCTCCCTCCAGCCAGTTTCCATAATCTGGACCTGTAGGAGGGCTGAAACTTCGGCAGAGCACTACGCCTCGACCTTACGTCGGATCGTCGTTAAACTTGGAGGGATTGGAGGTCTCCCCCGGCCGACCAAGGCCTAGGTGTCACTTTAGGGAGGCGGGCTTCCATCACACGTGTGGCCAACCCACCCGCGCACGTGCGTTATCTCCGGGTCACCATATGCACGCAGGAGCTTTCTCTGGGTCAGGTTTTCCTCTTTTCATTCCTATTTCCTAAACCCTAGCCTTAGTTTGCATTAACCCTAATTTATTCGCCCATTTTTTTTCACACTAGTGTTCTTTGAATTGAAATTGGGGAATCTCTTGGATTAGGGACTGATTCTTATGCATGTGTGGTTGATTTCTATTTTCCTTTGACATCATTTGGCTTATAATTTTTATTGGTCCAGCCTAGCTTGTGTCAGCCTGGACCTGCATAGATTCCCCTTTCATTGAATGTTTGGACTATCATGTGGGATGTGGAATTTTTTAAATTGTTTCTGAATTGGTATGATCTAAGCCTGAATTCTTGCGCATCATACTTGAATATCATGTCCTGCATCACCCTTGTATCACCTAAATGTAAAAAAGACATTTCTCCATGGTGATCTTCAAGAAGAAGTGTACATGTCTTGATGGACTGGTTTTAGAAACACAACACAATAAAAGGGTTTTTCAAAATCCGATATTATTTAGTCAATGAGGATCCCTGTTTAGATCTGGTCATGTTCGCATAAAAACAAAGAAAATCTAATTCAATTAGATATTCCTGACGATGACTCGTCGATTAAATGCCGTTGTCAATCTCCCAAACAAGGAGCCTCTCCCAGATCTATCCCTGATGGAAAAGGAAAGAGAGACGCCGTCAAAATCCTAGGAAGGTTCAAATCTGACCTTGAGTCGTCTAAGAAACAGACCACCACACACACATGTGGATGTGTGGATTAGAGCAGTCTGGGCATGACCCACCTCTCCTCTCTTCCTCCCTCTCTCACTAGCTCTGACTCTAGCTACGACGTCCACTAAGGAAGGGGGGCTGCGTGGACATCCAGGATTCTCATTTCCCTCCTCTCTCGAATAGGATCTTATGAAGAGGATTTTAGGGTTGCAAAAGGAACCACGCCATATGGTGCTTCACCACCCAACGGAATAATTATGTACCCTATCGTGAAAGATGTCAGTAAACCTCTAGTAATCATGCCACCCATCTTAACAATGGTCACTATCCAACCATCCAAATCTCTCCACTATAGTGGTCACCATCCTTGGGCAATTCCCATGCCACCCAAGGTATGGATCATCTTAGATCTCAACCATTGGATATTTATTAAGTGTTATTTAAAACAAATCAACGGTCAAAAATGAAAATCAATGGATGAAAAACTTTGGTTAACTGATTGAAAATCTCATAGGTGTTAACCGACCTTTTAAACACTTGATGGACTATCCAAACCATAAGATCGCCACATATTCATGTCTAGGGAAAAAAAATAGTGGATCCCTTTTTGGATAATGCGTACTTTGAGAACCTTGGTGAAGAAGCTCAGCTACACCCACTTTTAGTGGCTATGTAGAAGCCTCGTAAGGAGAGCCAAAGCATGATCAATTAGGGCCTCTCCATCTGCCCATCCTCGGGTAATGGGATTTGACGGAATTGGTGTAACCTCAGGCATATTCAAGTCTAGGCATGATGGGTCTCCCAATCTTGATGCTTGCAAGCGATCCATACCAATGCAAGTGACCAAAGGCCCAATCCAAGGAACCACCCATGGTTTACTTACACACTCTTGTAGGGTAGGGAAAGAGGCGAACCAATACCAAGTTGGCCCCAATGGGTGGAGACTGTCCATCCTAGCACCAAGCCAGTCCCCTCACATGAGATGACCATCCAATCATAACACAGGTATGCTCTAGAACCTGTATGATCATGGCTAGGACAATGAGATCCATGAACACAACTCTCCCTTGTTCAATCTCGAGTGCCCAAGAGCATCAGAGGTGATGCCTCTCAAAACCCATAGAAAACATGTTCCAGAAGAATTAATTAACAATAATGAAATGCATCATGTCATATAAACTGAAGTCCAATAACATTGGTTTTCCAAGGCACAACCCCAACGTATCTCCCCTCCTGGATTTCTTCCACCTTCTAGAAAGAGTACTCTGTGCAAGCTTCGCAAGTCTATTTATGGTTTGAAGCAATCAACATAGATGGATCACATTCAATTCTTCAAAACATGAGTTGGTATCACTATGTCATTGTTTTTATTGATGATATTATTGTTACAAGCAATGATATAGAGGGCATTAAGTTACTGATGACATTTCTAGTAAAAGAATTTTACATTAAATACCTTAGATCTTGTAGATATTTTTTGGGCATTGAGTTAGCTCGATTGAAATGAAGCATAGTTATTTCTCAACGAAAGCATATTCATGATCTTTTGCGCGACTTTGGTCATTTGGGAGCTCCATACGGTGGATACTCCAATCGAACAAAATCATGGTTTCCAACTTGATAGTTGATAGTGGTGAGTTGTTGCGAGATGCCGGATTCATTAGAGGCTAGTTGGAAAACTCATATACCTAGACAATTGTCCTAATATTGCGTATGTTGTTAGTGTGGCGCACCAGTTTGTGCATGCGCCTTGCACATGTCACTTGTATTTAAGGAAGCTCGAGAGAGAGAAATTCTCTACTCTAAGCATGGTCATACTTGTATTGAGGCATGTATAAAAGCAGATTGGGTTGGATCTCTCACCAGCAGGCGATCCACCATAGGTTATTTTGCTTTTGTGGGTGTAGATCCATTTATATGGAAAAGTAAAAAAAGCAACTTGTTGTGGCCCGTTCTAGTTCCAAGGCTGAGTGTCGAGCCATGGCTCATGGGGTCTATAAATTCCTTTGGTTGGAAGACATTAATCAAGGTGAGCATTCCCATGTCTCTTCCTATGACGCTTCATTGTAATAATTTGACTTCTATTCACATATCTTCCAATTCAAATTACGATGAGCACACCAAGCATTGAAGTTGATTGTCATTCCCTTTGTGAAAAATTCTCTTCTCAAGTAGTCTTCATGCCTTATCAGAAATCAAAGGATCAACCCTTCTGGAATAAAGGCATCAGTCGTCATCAACTGCTCAACACAAGTCACAAGCTAGGCATGGTTGACATCCATGCTCCAACTTGAGGAGTGTGTAGTGTGTGTGTGTGTGTGTGTGTGTGTGTGTGTGTGTGTGTGTGTATCATATTTTTTTCTTATGTGTGTGCGCGCCTTTTTTTGCATTGTGCAGTATATATGTCGAATTCTAAAGAGAGAGTGCTTATCTATTGAGAGAAGCTCTCTAGTTCTTCCACTATTGATGCAGGACATGGAAATTAAATATGATATGCAAGATTTCAGAATTTAGATCATACTAATTTAGAAACAATCACAAAATTTCCACATCCCACATAAAATCAAACATTCAACTAGTGGGATCTACAAGGGTCCAAGCCTACACATGCTAGGGCTGGATCAATTAAAATTATAGACCAAACAATGATCAAAGGAGAGTAGATTCATCCACACATGCAAATGATTATTTCCGTAATCTAAGGGATTCACATGTTTCAATTTAGGGAACCCCTAGAGTTGTAAAAGGGGAATAGAACTTGGGATTTAGGATAATCTAGAGGTAGGGTTAGGGAAATAAGGTGAGAGAGGAGAGAGAGAACCCGTTGTCAGTCCACACGTGTGGACAACAAGCTGGCCTGATGCATGTGCGTTGATTGCTGCCCGCACGTGTGTGGGGCCCATGAACCCAAAAAGGACTAACTAGGGGTTGGTTGGCCAGGGATGGGCCACCCACACCCCAAGTTTCAAGGTAATCGGATGACAGGTTTGAGCACGGTGCTCCGCTGAAGCTTCGGCCCTCCTGTAGGGCCTAATTCTGGAAATCTGCCGTGGAGAAGGAGTAATTGCAAACTAAAGGTGGATTTGAAGAGTGGATGGCTGTGGGAGATGTGAATATGGATTGTAGGAGATGGGAGTGATTTGAGATGGGTGTGGCTTCGCACCATGGTAGTTAGCCCTTCAAAGATGGGAGAGTTTCGCACCCAATTGGATTTCCACAACTCGGAGAATTAGAGAAGCAGGAAAATGCTTGATTTTATTCATAATATTCAATGAGAAAAAACCTACAAGGGGTTGCCTATTTATAAGAAAACCCTATACCCCAAAAGCCACGCCATGTGCGCACTTATTACTTAGAGACGAAGTAACAAAAATAACAACTAATCAAAGCAATCTAAATCGTCCATGATATTCCTAATAACAATAATAAGCAAAACTCAAAGTATTAGATCATCCAGAGTAGCGGCCCACGATCATGAGATCCAATGGTAGGATCCACATGATAATCAGGTCCACTCCAAGGAACCAAAACACAGTCTTCTAACTAGGAGGCCCTCCATGGATGTCATCATCGATCCAGATCGATAGTAGGGCCCTCCTTGTGTACGTGTGCGCGAGATGTCCCCATCAACTATTCTCTCCCTTTCTTCCCTTACTCCTCTCCCTCTCTCTCTCTCTCTCTACATATATATATTTATTTATTTATATATATACTTTCTACTCTTCGATATAAAACATAGTTTAGGACCATATATTTACTTTTTTATTTTTTGTTGTATTTTGAGTTCTAAGTGTGTAATCATGTCTCTTTATATCCTGAAGGTTCATTGAAAAAATGAAAGCCTTTTCCAAAGGGTATGATGGTTCATTGAAAATTTTCATCATTTTCCCAAGGGTTTGAAGGTCTGTTGAAAATTCTATCATTTTCCCAAGGGTGGGTCCCATGCATTGATACAAATATTGCGAACATTGATGAGACCTTTGCTACTGTTGCCAAGTTGAACTTTGTGTGTGTCTTGCTCTCCTTGGCCGCTTCACTAGCTTGATATCAAAATGCCTTCCTCTAAGGAAATCTCCAAATAAAATTCACATGGCTCCATTGCTCAGGTATTGTTCCAGTTGTTGGAAAAAAGGTTTGTTTGTAAGCTTTGCAAGTCTATTTATGGCTTGAAGAAATCTCCAAGAGTATCGCTTAAGCATTTTAGTAATGCTCTATTATAGTTTTGATACACTCGAATTCATGCTAATTATACCCTCTCTTTTTTTTTCTCAATCGTGCAGTTGGTCTTTCCATCATCATTTTTATGATGTTAATATCATTGTCCTAGGTGATGAGATTGATGTGATCCAATCCTTGAAAATTCTCTTGTCCTAGGTGATAAGAATCTTGGTTCTCTTCAATGATTATAGTACTGATAATATCAGGCAATATTATCGTATCGCACATGGGCAATACAAAACTGGCATGTAATGTCTCAAATCCTGAGTAATGTATTGCAATGTATTGTCAATGTAATGCTGATATCACAATGTATTGTGAGATATCGACGATGACTTTTTGCTTCAATCTTCTCTCTTTTAAATATATTGTAGGTGGATTTCAGTCATGCCTTTGCAATCTTTTGGGAGAAAACCAAGATTTCAAAGTTGATTCAAGATTATTTTTCAGATTTGGGTTTGGTTCTTATTCAGTGGATGTATTTGCATGTCAATCCTTTTTTTTTTTTTTTTGTAAATCATACAAAATCAGTGTCAAAAGGTTAGAAATTCTTTATTCTTCATAGTTTGCATGAAAAACTAAGGATTTGAACCTTCGATTTCAAGATTTGAGGGTAGGTGGTCCGATTTTGGGAAATTGAGGAATCAAAATTTGCCCAATTTCTCTCAAATAGGTTGTAATCTTATACTCCAAACACGAAATCAAACATATATGAGGCCTGATTGACTGATTCATGAAGTTTTTGTGATTTTTCAGAACAAATAATTAAAATATACTTTTTTTCCTGAAATTTCACTTCTAACAGCGGTCAATTGAGTCCTATTTCACAGTATTTAGGAGTGTTTAATGAAATCATCATCACATACACTTTAATTTCAAAATTCGAGGGTAGGTCCGATTTGGAGGAAATTGGGGAAATTCAAAATTTCTCAAATTCTCCCAAATTGGGAGTAATCTTACACTCCAAACACGAAATCAAACATGTATGATCCTTGGTCTATTGATTCATGTGTTCTTACATTTATAATTATTATGAATTCACTTTGAAGTTAGTTGCATTAGTTCAATCATACAACACATAGCTTACGACCCTATACAAAGGAAACCTATTATGTGCACTTTTCTTATGTGATGTTATGATTTAAAAGTGCGTAATAAGGTCTTTTTTAACAATCCGTAAAATTTCGTTGAAAAATTCGACAAATTTCCCAATGTTTCCCCTTGTTTCCTAAAAAGTGTGATACATTACCCGATACAAACGATATATCCCATGCGATAACCGATATGTATTTGTATCCCAAGGCTGCAATATGTAACGTAATACCGATATGGTTAACACTGGTTCTCTTTGTTATTTTATTTTATTTCTATTTTTTGTTATTGAAGTTGCGATCTTGGAAAGGATATTGTCATCTCGCAATGGAAGTAATATCCTTAATCTCCCGTGGGATAGTGATATTTTTAGTGCTCCTCGTGGATACTCCCACTGAGCAGAATCATTGCCTTTAGCTTAATAATGGTGAGCCTCTTCCAGATGTTGCGTAATATACACACTTATTGAACTCATCTATCTCACACCACCTCACCCTGATATTGCTTTTGCTTAGTGTGGTGAGCCACTTTATGCATGCTCCTTCGACTTATCACCTTGATGCCATGTATTGTGTGTACACATACGCACACATAGATATGGATATATATTTCTATGAGGCTCCGTAAGTTGAGCCATTCTTTATTCCAAACATGGTCATCTACAAATTGAGGCCTATACAAATGCTGATTGAGCTAAGTTGTTTTTTAGTCATAGATCTACTTCCGATTATTACACTTTGGTGGGTGACAGTCTGTAATGCAGGAGCATTTTCACACTGGGCTCGAGTGGGGTAGCCCGTGGGATGCGGGGACACACTTAAGGTGGGCGGCCTATGTGAGGTGGGTGGCTTATGTGAGGCGGTACCTATGTGATGTGGGGCCCACGAGGGGGGTTCAACCGAGGTCCTAACCCATGCGATGTGGGGCCTGGGCTATGAAATAAGGGGATTAATTCGCCATGCTCTATCAGTTCGAGCTTTTAGAGCAAGTGGTTAATTGTCCTGCATTAAAGTGGTATTAGAGCGGGAGGTCTCGTGTTCGAGATTTCTCATCAGGGGTGATTAATGCAGGGGCATTTTCACACTGGGCTTGAGTGGGGTAGCCTGTGGGATGCGGGGACACACTTGGGGTGGGCGGCCTGTGTGAGGCGGCACCCATGTGATGTGGGGCCCACGAGGGGGGTTCGTCCGAGGTCCTAACCCATGCGATGTGGGGCCTGGGCTATGAGATAAGGGGATTACTTCGCCATGCTCTATCAGTTCGAGCTTTTAGAGCAAGTGGTTAATTGTTCTGCATCAGTCTGGTTGCTTGAAAAAAGCAAAAATAACTTTATTATAGCTCACTCTAGTGCTAAAGCAAAGGATCGGGCCATGGCTAATCATGTCCATAGAATTGTAAACTAGAAGTAGAATAAAGAAGAAGAAATAAGAGGAAAGGAGAGAGTAATTAAAAGAGGATTGTAGGGCTGGACATCTCCCCTCATCCTATTTATATTAATAATAAGCAAGTGAAAAAGACATGAGAAAGTGCCAATGCCAAGAATCCTAATTTAATTTAACTCAAGAATCATAACCAAGAATCCTAGTCTAATTTAACTCAAGAATAGACGAGAAAGTGCTAGGTGGGCATTACAACTATACAACCCACATCCATATCCATTGGATGGGCAATACAGTTGTGCGACCCATATTTCTTATGCATCAATACTTAACACTTCCCCTCAAGCTGGAGTATAGATGTTGCCAATGCCAAGCTTGGAGTATATGCGGGTAGTCTAACTACGAAGTAAAACCTTGGTGAATACATCAACAAGTTAATCTTAAGACTGGACATATGGAGTAGAGATTTCACCACTAGAGACCTCACGTATAAAGTGATAGTCCACTTCATTATGTTTGGTTCTTTCATAATAGACCAAATTGTTTGCTATGTGAGATACCACCTAATTATCATAAAATAACTACGTAGCTAGATTCACTACAAACCCCGTTTCTGGCAATAGCTTCTTGATCCACATCAGCTCATAGGTAGTGTGAGCCATTGCTCTATATTCTGCTTCAGCGCTTTTCAAGAGTACTCTTCTACGTTACTAGATTTCCTCCCACAAACATACATTGCCCAGTGGTAAACCGCCTATCTGTCAAAGAACTTGCCCAGTTCTCATCAGAATACCCGAAGTCCTAAAGATGATCATTCCATCTATACAGAATTCCAACATGGTTCTCCTTTAAGAACCGCATAATTCAAATAGCTGCAGCCATATGTTGTACTCTCGGAGGGCTCAGAAATTGGCTCACCACACTCACTATATAAGATAATGTTTGGACAAGTAATAATTAAATATATGAGTTTCCCAAGCAACCTTTTATACCTCCCTAAGTCTTCAAATACATCTCCTTAATGACCAACGAATTTGTAATTTAGATCTATTAGTGTTTCAACTATCTTGGTACTAAGAAGACCTATACCTGTCTTCCTTTGGGAGAAATTAATTCATAACTTTCATCTATCAACTTCCATACCTAGAAAGTATACAAAATGACCCAAATCTTTTGTGAGAAAATGACTTTGAAGATACCTTTTCAACTTCTTGATCCCTCTATTATCACTTCCTATAACAACAACATCATCAACATATACTACTAACACAATAAGACCTGAGGTGCCTTTTTGTACGAAGATGAAATTATTTGCATGACTTCAAACAAAGCTATAGTCATCACAACTATACTATTTTTTATTTTTTTTTCAAACCATGCATGTAAAGACTGCTTCAACCCATATATCGCCTTTCTCTGTTTACACAGCCTTTTTGATTCCCTTTGAGCAACGAATTCGGGTGGTTGCTTCATATATACTTCCTCTGGGAGAAGGGTCAGCAATGATTAATGGCTAAGGAAAGAATAACACAAATAGACTTCAACTTGGCAACATGAGAGTAGGTTTCAGTATAATCAACACCAAGGGTCAGAGTATATCCCTTGGCAACTAAGTGAGCCTTTAAACCTTCAATAGTACCATCAAGGTAAAATTTTATGGTGTACAACCAGTGTTCAAAGTATCGGTATCGTTACAAGTTTCGCTGGCCAGAGATATGGAAACATTATCGATATCGCCGATAATATCGCTGATAACCGAAAATGTGGGGAAACATGGGAAAAACAGTGGAACTTTCAACGAAACTTCAGGAGATGTTAAAATGTACGTATTTGCATATTTAGAAATTAAAAATAAAAAATAAAAAAATTGCAAAAGAATGCATACATAACAAGTTTCCATTTAATGGGGCCTTAAAAGCATGCGTTGTTGTCAGAAATCAGTCCAACCATCCCATCCAGCCTATTTAACCATCCAACCTTCCATCCAAACATCCATCAATATTGCAAAATATCAACAACACATGATATTTCACCAAGAAATCATCAACAATTGGAAAGGAAATGGAAGATTGTGGTCTTAATATCATGCATGTTGTGATGTTGATAATATCAAGATATTATTAATATTATCAATGACAAATTGAACACTACATACAAGTACGTGCCCATGAAAAAAAAAATTTGAAGTAAATTTTTTTCTAATAAACAAAATTTTGATGATATCAATTCGTTGCCTATATTATTGAAATATCATCGATACATTTATGATACAAGCGGCACCTAGAATGTACATAGTTGAAAATATTAGTGATTACATTAGTGATATTGATACGTTGGCGATACTTAGCAATACATTGCTAATACCTGGAATTTCTGATACTACCAACATTATCGGTATCACTAAGCTGGAGATAAAGATAATATCAAAGATAATTTGAACACTGTGTACATCCACCTGGAACCAAGAACACATTTACCAACAGGTAAACTAGTGATCTACCAAGTGCTATTTTGATAAAGAGTAGAAATTTCCAATTCCACTTCTTATGTAACAGTGCTTATTGATATGACTTGGGAAAAGAATGAAAGGACAATGATTGTGCAAATTTGCAAAAAGTTGGAGACAAGCATTGAAAGTAGACATATTTGGAGATAAATGATCATGCATGCACGCTTACTTTTCTCAAAGCAATAGGAAGATTAGACCTATCTGGAGAAGTCACTGAATCGCCAGGCCAGGAATAATATATGGTTGATGTCACATTATGATTGGTTGCACTATCAACTCATTTTTTTCATGAGTAGACTTTAAGTTGATGAGCAATGGGAATGGAGTTGTTGATTGAAGTAGGAGATTGGATTATATCTTCTTCAATCACGATAGGTACAGACACAACTTCCATATTAAGAAATTTATTGTCTTGTGAGGAGCAGTGTGGACTAAGAAAATGTAACATCTACATCCATATATTGTCTTCAAAATGAAGGACTGCACCAACAATAACCTCTTTGTGTTCTTGAGTACCCAAGGAAAATACATTCAATGGCTTTAAGATCGAATTGCGGCCCGACTCTAATTGGTGAACAAAACATACACATCCAGAAACTCTAAGAGGTAAAGAAAACAATGGAGTATTTGGAAGTAAAACTTCATGAGGTAATTTACCGATTAAAACCATTGAAGGTATTTAGTTTATAAAAAAACACACTGTGAGTACTGCATCGCTCCAATAACTTTTGGGAAC
The DNA here is from genome assembly GCF_029962835.1 of Magnolia sinica. Lineage (NCBI taxonomy): Eukaryota > Viridiplantae > Streptophyta > Magnoliopsida > Magnoliales > Magnoliaceae > Magnolia > Magnolia sinica. The sequence goes on from NC_080577.1 coordinate 87,541,562, forward strand.
ATTTATATGAATTAATAAAGCATAAGTCACCTCAAGTAAGCGATGATTTTTCTGTTTTGCAATTCCATTTTGTTGTAGGGTGTAGGCACACGATGTTTTGATGCAATATACATGTTTCAGAAAAATGCAGACTAAAGGTTTGGGAAACACATCCTTGGGCATTACCTAAACAAAATGCAAATACTTTTGAGTTAAACAGGTTTTATACTTCTATGTGAAAAGTCTTGAAAATAGAGAATAATTCAAATCTATCTTTTATAGAGTAAATTTAAGTCATTTGCAAAAAATTGTCAACAATATAACAAAATACGTGTACCCTGACCTACTGAAAATTTTGACCGATCCCCAAACTTCTGAATGGACCAAAGATAAGGGAATTGAGCTATGCTTTTCCATTCGTGGTAGAAAAGGAACACAATGATGTTTACTCAATTCACTCACTTTGCACTCTAGAACTGAGATAGATGACAAGGAATAACGTCTTTAAGAGTCTTAAAGGATGGATGACCGAGATGGTAGTGCCATTGATATGGAAATATGTTCTTCTATGCTGCTATACAAACAACTTCACATTCAAGATAGTATGACTTCTCATGTTCATGCCCTTCCCCAGTCTTCTTCTTCATTTTTAGATCCTGAAAAATGTAATATGAATGATAGAAAGTCACAGAGCAGTTAAGAGATTTGGTAAATTTGGTAACATATAGAAGACCTAAATGGAATTAGGAACATAAAGAGCATAAGATGATAAAAGGGAAGAAATTGATCGACAATACCCATAGTTCAATTGGTGAGCTACCAAGTGCTATTTTGATAAAGAGTAGCAATTTCCCCATCCATTTCTTGCTCCCACTTCTTATGTAACAATGCTTATTGATATGACATGGGAATAGAATAAAAGCACGATGATAGTGCAAATTTGCAAAAAGTTGGAGACAAGCATTGAAAGGAGACATATTTGGAGATAAAATGATCGTGCACACACGCTTACTTTTCTCAAATTAATAGGAAGATCATACCTATATGGAGAAGTCACTGAATCACCAGGGCAGGAATAGGATATGGCTAATGGCACATTATGATTGGTCACGCTATCAGTCAATTTTTGTCGTGAGCAGACTTTATGATGCAGGGACATGTGATGACCTAACCCTAGATGGACGTATAATCAGGTTAAAGAATATTCAAATAAATATATCAATTAACTAACCGTTTCCAATCAAAGGGATTAAGTAAATCTCAACACAAAGATGAGGTTATTCCGTCAAGATCATGCCCCTTAGCATAAAATCACGTAAAACAGTAAAAAAAAAAAAAAGAGGAGGATTTAGGGATATGAGGATATCCCAGATTTAACATTAGTCAGTCCACGGTCAAGTTTGGATCTGATTCTATTGAATAACCATCCCTCTTTTCCGTTCAACCTAGAAAGGGAGTATCCAGAGAGGAATGAAAAGGGTGAAGAACGAAGGATTCGAGATGAAGAAAAGTATGGGTCCTTTTGTTGTCAAAAGAAAAGTAGGAAGATGATTCGTACCTTTCCCTGCACCTCGAAGATCTAAAAAGAAGGAAACCTGAAATCGGGGTGGAATCCTCAACACCCAAGGGTCAATCCTGAAACCCTTATCTCTTGAATAAAGAGGGAAAAAAATAGACGAATTTCTATTCATTTAATAATAATCAAAATAGGATTTCTCACAACGTATATATAAGTTATGGAAAAAGTAAAAGTGCACTAAAGCCCCTAGAAACAAAAAAAATAACAAAAAGACGAAAAATAAAGAAAGTTGTAATAAAGCCCCTAAAACAAGAAAAAGAACAAAAAAGTCTAAAACTAAAACACCCGTGTGGTAGGGTGTGAAATTCGACCCATGGATCTATGGTCGGAGTGAGCACCTGCGTGGTAGGGTGTGAAATCCGACCCATGGATCTATGGTCGGGGTGCGGTCATGCCGCTCCTACACTCGTAGCGCGTCAGAAAGTGGGTCTAATGAACCCATTGTCCATCCACATCAACTCTTCCACTCTGCTACCCTGTCGGCGACGCCTCCTCCTCTGGTACACTCTAAAGGGTGCAACACTGATGTCCGCATCACTTTAAGTTGATAAGCAGTGGGAATGAAGTAGTTGACAGAGGTAGGAGATTGGATTATGTCATCTTCAACCACAATGGTACATGCATAACTTCCATATTAAGAAATTTATTGTCTTATGAGAAGAACGGTATAGACTAAACAATGTAACATCTACATACATATTGTCTTCAAAGTGAAGGACTGTTTGTAACAACGATAACCTCTTTGTGTTCTTGAGTGCTCAAGGAAAATACATTTAATGGCTCTACGACTGAATCGCGGCCCGACTCTAATTGGTGAACAAAACATATATAGAAACTTTGGGAGGTAAGGAAAACAATGGAGTATTTGGAAGTAAAACTTCATGAGGTGATTTATCGATTAAAATAGATGAAAGCATTTAATTTATCAAAAAACATGTCGTGAGTATTGCATCGCTCCAATAACTTTTGGTACATTCATATGAATTAATAAAGCACGAGACACCTTAAGCAAGCGATGATTTTTTCATTTTGCAATTCCATTTTTTTATAGGTTGTAGGCACATGATGTTTGATGTAATATACCTGTTTCGGAAAAATACATACAAAAGGGTTGGGAAATACATTCCTTGGCATTATCTGAATGAAACCCAAATACTTTTTGAGTTAAACAAGTTTTGTACTTCCATGTGAAAAGTCTTAAAAATAGAGAATAATTTAAATTTATCTTTTATGAAGTAAATTTAAATCATTTGCAAAAATCATCAACAATATAACAAAATACTTGTACCCTGACCTACTGAAAATTTTGACTGGTTGGCAAACATCTGATTGGACTAAAGAGTAAAGATAAGGGAATCAAGCTATGCTTTTTCATTCGTGGTAGAAAAAGAGCACAATGATGTTTACTCAATTCACTCACTTTGCACTTTAGAACTAAGATAAACAACGAGGGAATAACGCCTTTAAGAGTCTTAAAGGATGGATGACCAAGATGGTAGTGCCATTGATTTGGAAAGATGTTCTTCTATGCTGTTACACTAACAACTTCTGTCAAGATAGTATGACTTATCATGCTCATGCCTTTCACCGGTCTTCTTCTTCAGTTTTAGATCCTGGAAAATGCAATGTGAAGGGTAGAAAGTGACAAAGTATTTAAGAGATTTGGCAAATTTGGTAAATTTGCTAACAGATAGAAGGCCTAAAGGGGGTTTAGGAACATAAAGAACAAAAGACAATAAAAGGGAAGAACATTGATCGACAATACCCATACTACATTCTTTGGATTGCGTACCTTTTCCTCCTTGACAGGTAATCCCATTAATGCTATTAGTGGAGAAAAATGCAATAGATTTGATTGTCGTATGATCAAATGCTCCATATCAATGGCCCATGGATCGAGGAACTTGGATCCTAAATGTGCTATACTTGAGGACACTAATGTAATCCTAGGAATGGAAGGAGCAATAAAAGTAGCTAGAACAAGTTGATTTTGCAAAATTTTTAGCAACTTGGAATGCTCATCTTGAGTAAGAGTTACTATCTCTCTGGTTGGATGAGAACCACCACTCTCTAATGTGAGATGTCTGATTAGCTCATGTTGGCTTTCTATGAAGATCCCAACAATTTTCAACTGGATGATTCATAAGCCCACAATTGGTGGTGCACTTCTTAGGTCACTAATCTTTACCACGACCTCCTCCCACTTCACCATGGGTGCCTCATCCAGTAAATGATGCAAGAGCAAAGCTATTGGCTTTGCTTTTAGACCCCAGGGATACACGTTGGAGGCATGCTTATAACTTGTTCAACAATGGCACATCCTTGCTACCCAAAATCTGTGTACGAACTTGGCTCATACTCAAGCTATAAACCAGACGAAAAATTTAGCCACCTGAAAGTCCCCATGTTGCTAGTGTTATTTTTCCAAATCTGTAGTGGGAGTTTGGTACACATTAAGTTCATTCCACTTTATTATTATTATTATTATTTTTTTTTTTTTTTGAAGTTTTAAATAATATTCACCTAGAAATTTATCTCCTTGTTGGAATCCAAATATCCCTTCAAGGATGTATTACATCTCTTGTAATGCACCCTGCACTTTGTAGTATCCCAAAACATTACATTAGCACTAACGGATGATCCTATATGATTCCACAACAATGTCATAATTTGAGCATTCTGCTAGCTCTATTGTTCATATGTAATAGAACTCTCATCAGGTTTCTCTACAATCAAGTACTTCAGTTTTTCCTTTGTCATTAAAAATATTTGAATGGACGTAGGACCATTTTTCCTCTTATAGTCCATTTTGCATGCCCTTAATCTAATGTTTGTGCTTATCTAATAATTGTTGTTTTGGGGCATGTGCAATCTCTAGTGGGTTTCTCCTATCCAACAATGTTAGTTGATCATGGGTGCACTCACTTGGGCCCTATAGGGATTCACACTATAATAAGGTAGGAAGAATTCGTATTGGATCATAGCTCTATCTATCCATGTCGAAGGTTATCATCTTTTTCATTAGATGCATTGATAATCTACGTCAATGTCATCATCATCATCATCATCATCTAAGCCATTCCACTTTATCAAGGGCCAAACCTTCAATTAGACCATAGGTCATCAAGTCTTTTCTTATTACCTCCATCCACATCCTTTTGGGCCTACCCCTTGCCCTTTTAGAGCCTTCAACTTGTACCAACTCATTCCTAACTGATGCGGTTCTTGGTCTCTGTTGCACACGACCAAACCATGTAAGTATAATTTTCCCAATAGGTAAGTAGATGAGGGAAAGTAGACTTGGATGTTTTGGTCATGTTCAAGGGAGACCAAGAACCATGCTGGTTAGGAGAGAGTTGGTATAAGTTGAAGGCACTAAATGCACAAGGTTTAGGCCCAAAAGGACGTGGATGGAGGTGATAAGAAAAGACTTGATGACCTGTCGTCTAACTAAAGGTATGGCCCTGGGTCCTTACTCATGCCTCGGTGGTAGACTCACAAGAGTTTCAACACGAGGTCATGGGTTCAAGTGCCTATTGCGGTGAAATCCCATTGTGATGTGAGTGCGTGCAAAAAAAAAAAAAAACCTGAAGGTATGGCCCTTGATAGAGTGGAATGGTGGAACAAGATTCATGTAGCCCACCCCAATTAATTCGGATAGGCTTTTTGATGTTGATGATGATGATGGTGATATTGATGAGCTGTATATGATTAAGCCATACTTCGCCTAGAATTCAATTTGTGTGTTTCTTGATATTTCATTTTTCTTAGTATTTTTAAGTGTTATAGAGTGCCGCTGTAGGACATGATCTTTATGACATTTGGTTGCCTATGCTAGAAACATGGGAAATTCTTTTGCGAGAAAAGGTTGCATGTATCACTATATTTCGACTCATCTTAAATTGCATTGGGAGAATGCAAACATCCAATGCATTGGGGGAATGGATGCTGCCATTTTGGTTTTAAAGCTGATTTCACGAGCTTTTACCTTCCTGGAAGTACTTATATTTTAAAGAACGCATGCCCTTTTTAAAGATATACTATGTTCAAAAGAAGATAAATATGTTCCGTTATTCAACGTTGATTTTTTTTTTTTTTTCTTTGTTTCTTAGTTTCTCACTAAAATCTGTAAATATTTCATTCTCTGGTCCAATTCCATATCTGTTGAATCACTCGAACACACCCATAAATATGCCTTTTTATAAAATATAAGTTCATAGCATTTGAACTGCATACATATTTTACATTGAAATCCATGATTTTGTTCCCGTTTAAAACAAGATAGACATTGTGATGGCGCATGGACAAAAGAATAAACTAAGTCTGAAAGCTTCTTTTTTTTTTTTTTTGTTTGGGTTGCAGAATAAGAGGAGATCAACAGCATTTTGTCCGCAGAGATGAATTGAAGGTAGAACTCCCACAATTTTTACATCACTATCAATGCCCGACTTGGACCTCAGGTTGATGGTTGTTTTGTTTTGATCACCAGGCAGCATGGGAGATCTTCACCCCTCTGCTACATAAAATCGATGACAGGGCACTGAAGCTACTTCCTTACAAACCAGGCACCCGGGGCCCCATAGAGGCGGACGAGCTAGTCACAAGAGCTGGTTATGTGCAAACTCATGGCTATATATGGGTACCACCTTCCCTGTAACCAAGTTGCATTGCTTGGATTTGTACTGTTTACTAGCTAAGTGGGGTTAGGCACATCTGTAGCAAGCTTGCATATATACAGCAAGTAAACAAGCTCCTCCATTTTATTTCCCCTTGCAGCTGCAGGAAAAAAAAAGAGAATCTTTTCAATAAAAAAGACATCCATGGTGTGGTATTAACATGGTCTGGAAAGGTAGAATATCCGCATCATAGTTTTAAAAACTTGACCTGACTCAGCTGCTGAGACACGACGTATTTCATCAAGACATGAGAAAAGGTTGATTTGGTCACCCAGCTTGGTCCATATTTGAAAAAAAGAAAAAGAAATTGACAGAACTCGTAAAAAGCTTGACGAAACTCACCAAGACTCAGCCATGTTTTTTAAATATTATTCTATTATAACTTACAAGTATCAAATATTATTGAAAAATACTTGGTTAAAAACCCCCACGTTGCTCACCTCAATCCAACTCGACAGACCTTCAAATCAAGTCGATCTTTCGAGTTTTTAAACCGTGGTTCGTAAACACCTGGAAACACTATGATACTGTCTACCTCAGACAGACTTGTCAACATTTCATGTATAGAGCATCTGAGTTGTCTAAAAGGTGAGACCCACTATTTAGCTTGGCTGGTGCAAAAATCTGTTTGGTCCACTCATCAAGTGGGTCACACCCCTAGCTAGCAAAACACCATTTTAAACTCCATATTTAAAAGAAAAAGAAAAAGAACTCATATAATTGAACGTCTAAAAACTCCATGTATTTTAGATGATAGCCATAAAAGAAAAGAAAAAAAGAAAAAAGAAAAAAAAGACTCCCTTGTTGGGACATTGAATTAAACTCCTCTTTTTCAATAAAACACATTCTATTCAGAAAAAAATAAATAAAATCTTTTGCTGGCAATTTAAAAAATAGAAATTGGCAGTTGCCACCCATTGGTGAAATTTAGTAGCAGGTGTTTTTTTTTTTTAAATTTTTTAGAGATGGGTTAATTTATATGAACATTACATGAAAAGGAGGGGTTTGAGAGGAGGCAAAGAACACCATTCCATTAGATATATAAAATCTTGCTCAGATATATAGATATTTTAATTATTTAATTAAAGTTTTCTATTTAAACCTTATTATATAATATATAAGCACATATGTGCACATATATAGCCATTTTTTACTCCATTTTAATGAGTCCAAACCGTATTAAACACAAACTTCACATTCTCCAAATTTTTGGCATTTTTTTTTTTTTTTTGCCATATTTTTTCTTTAGATCAAGACTGAATTAAACAGAACATTCCCCATACCCACTTTTTGTAAAAGTCTTTATATTTATACCAGTGGGTGTTGCACCTGGGGTGAGTGGGGGAGAGAAAAAGCTAGAGATGGAGGGAAATGGAGAGGGTGGGTGCAGGTGTCTGTCTATCCACATTGAGGGAGAGAGAGCGGTTCAAGTGGACAACTATCCTAACTTTTCTGGATCTAGGGCTCACTCGAGCTTTAGTTCTCCATCTTTTTTTGGCTGATTCTCCGACATGAGCAGGCAGTAAAAATGTAAGAGCGGATGTTGCACAATTATTATGGTGGCCCCACAATGTATTTACTGCATAAAATCCCTACCTGCTTGGTAAATGCCTTTTCCAACCCTGGCATATTTTTAATTACTCGTGAGAGGGTAAGTGCTTGTTTGGGAGCTCGTAAATAAAGATTAATGGGAAATGGAATGAGCAGTGAATGAAGTGGGAGTAAATGGCTTACTCGGTCATGTTTGGATGGGAGTAAATGAAATACATTTGAAATCCAAATATTTCTTTTGGATCTGAGTAAATGGGAGGAATTGAAATGCATTGGAATTTTTTAATATATTCACAGGAACACGTGATATTTAAAATCAGCTTTAATATATCAAATTAGTGTACATTTGTGATATTTAATCGAATGATTGTAATAAGCTCATTGAAATAAGTACTTTAGCCAAAAATGAGGAAATTTCAAGCCCCGAGTGGGCCACAAACATAAGGATCATAAACAGACAATTGCCAACGTTTGTTTAACCATCCATTTAGATGACCAACCTTTGGACAATTTGGATCATTCTATTGGTGTGATTTTAGTGACATAGCTGATAATTGAATTGTTTTGGAGTATTATTAGCTTGCCACGTGTGGTGGACATGTGCGTAGTGCCACATTTATTTACTTCTCTCTACGGGAGCTCAAAAATTCATTTCAACCCGTTTACTTCCAAAACCTATTTCAGATAAAAGGATTTCATTTATAGGTCCATTTACTCCCATTTCATATCACTTTCATATATTTACTCCCATCCAATTGGCACCTAAAATTGCCCTTAGCTACTCAGTTTTGTAGGTACAGTCTAAGTCATTTAGAAGGGTTTTGCCGGTGAAAACTAAACTGTACATCAATTTAGCAGCCATATTTTTCCAATTTCCCAAAATACTCACACCTTCATTTAAAATGTTTCTCATGTCCTTTAAACTGAAAGTTGATGACCCATCCTAGAGGGCGTAGAAATATCTGCGACTATTCAATGGCAGGTTTCCATCCCACCATTCTCAGGGCTGTAACCCAATTGAGTTTTAGATCTGCATTGTTTCCAGTCTAGTGCGCCACATCTATTGGATGGAGCAGATGTCACAATCATCACGATGGGCCTCATATAGCCTTTTGATGTGCCTCACATGGCATTTTATATACTAGAGATACTAGTAAAGTGCACATGCATCACATGTGAGAAATTAAAGCTTAAAAAAATTGAAAAGTTCTGACATTTTTCTCTCCTTTTTTAATTTATATATATATATATATATAATGATCTTCTATTCTTTTTTTTTTTTTTTTTTTTAAGGATACCTTCAACCAAAGGGATAAACTTAAAAATCAATTATACATATGCATTAATAATTAAAAAAATATTCGATTAGGTTAGGCTTAGTGGCAAATGTGCCAATAATGCAAGATCAAACTAATCTATAGGTTAGATAGGAACCAACAGTTACAAGGAACATGGACACGAAGAAAATCGCTGAACGAAGGTGACACCCCTCCATGATACACCTCTTCAATCTTTCCTCACACAAATCGCTTCATCTACCTGAATGTGCTACTGGAGAGAGAGAGAGAGAGAGAGAGAGAGAGAGAGAGAGAGAGAGAGAGAGGTGATTCACAATGCATGTGGCACAAGTGTGAAAAATCAAGCTCAGGAAAGCTAAAAATTGTACTACTAAAAAATATTAGTGAAGGTTTATTTCTATATTGCATGTGTGGCACATCATACACATATCGTCTTAATATTCTTTTATAAAATGATTAAGGTTAAGGACACGAGGGAGCGGTAACAAATACTTACCGAGGATTACTAGTGGAGAGACAAGTGAGTTCTCAATTACTCTGGGCTTCTAGTAAAGGTCTACATTGAGTTTGTACTTTTTTGCATTTGTTGTAGATGAGTTAACAGGACATTTGTATATACTGTTTGCGGAAGACAGTTTTTATTAACGAAACAAAGATATAAACACAAAACTAAATTTATAACAGGATGCCTTAGAATCTAAAGGATTTAAATTAGTTGGGCAGTGATAAATTATAAGGACTGCAACTTCAGTAAAATTATGAGTGAGAATGAGGAATTTGTGAATTGTTGATGCAAAAATTTGGACGTCATTCCTAGACCACTCGAGACCTGCAAAAAAGTGGCAAGAATGAAGATCTTCGCTGCTGCAGGGGACCCTGCGATGCCAAAGTTAGATAAACAAGTTAGGTCTGGTCGAACGTAAGGGTTTTCGGGCTTGAGATTGTACGTACCTTTCACTATTAGCGATGCCCTTTATATAGTTGAGAGAAGGTGGTGACGTAGAGGGCGATCTCCTTTTTTAGTAGGTGCGTATTGTAGATTAATTTAGATCCTCGGTGTATAACACTGATCTTCCAAGATCTTTGGCGAAGATCTTGGACAGATCCGTGTTGCAATTGTCTCCCTAGATCCTTGGCTAGAATCTTGGATGAGTAAGTTTGGTAAGATCTAGACAGTCGGTCTTAGGTCGGAATTCGTAGAAGCGCGCAGTGGGAGGCCAAGGTGGAGAGTCATTCCAAGGAGGGGTTCGGCCAACCCATGTTCTTCTGTCGAGTTGTTCTTGAGCTCCTTTTGGCGTCGGGTAGATTAGCGGTCAACCAACCTGCCTTCGAAGACTGTCGGAAGACCGAAGTTGATCTCCTTTCTTACTTGGATTGGGATCGAAGTTGATCTCTTTACCGTATCAGTTGTTGATCGACCTTGTGGCGCTCACGGATGTCTGACTTGACCTTATCTTATCGGTCAGTCCATTTTTACCCATAACAGTAAGCCCCCTGCTTCTGAGAGTGCGCAGCGGGCTCGCAAAGTAGGTCGGTTTTGGTGAGATTGGACTATCTTGTGTCTGGTGTATTGGGTCTGCTTGTCATTAATGCTGGATAGGGCGGTTGGCGTGAGGACCGAGGTAGATTTGCAATCATGGCACAACACGCTTAAGATAATGTATGCTACTCGAGGTCACGTGCGTTGGCGGGATGCCTACTCAGCTTTTGACCTATGGGGTGCTGACACATGGCATCTTCTGGAAAGTTGAGTCGACCAACAAGTGGGAGAGCTCCACGTATCCGAGCATGGTCATCGAGGCACTGTTTTGGCTGTCATAATGAGTGTGGTCATTAAATGTTGTACAGCTGAGTCCCCTATAAAAGGGGACACCCTAGCATTGTTGGGGCTATTTGCTCTGTTGTTTCTCTGCCTCTTTCTCTACTCACCCCAGACTTAGGCAATTTTCACTGACCTCTAAACTCCTTCTCCTTCTTCGATGAGCTTCGTTCCCTATCTTCCCTCCTCATTTTATTTTCTTTTTCTACTGGGTCTTCGCCTTTCGGCAACCGTTCCAATTAAAAAAATGTCAAGATCATCAGAGTAGTGGGGGGAGTCGTCCTAGCGTGATAGTGGGCCGGATGATTTTGACCTTTTGGAGAACCTGCCCTCTCCATTGGTGATGATGAGTGATAGGGACTTCCAAGCATCCCATGGGTCGATGATGGTTGCCTAGTCCTCGAATGCTAAGGGGGTTGCCCCGACCAGGGAGGAGGCCGGCCAATCGTTGTCGAAGTTGGAAGAGACTGGGCCAATCAAGTCAACTTTGACGAAATCCGCCCTGGTACGGATCAAGTCAAAGCACCACATTCCAAACTCTATGGTACTCCGAGCTCCTGTACTTGGCGAAATTCTGAGTGAGCCCCAGGACGGCAAGGTGGTTATATTCTTGGTCACCCTCCAGTGTGGCTTGAGGCTCCCTCTTTATCGTATAGTTAGGGATGTCCTCTTACGCCTGGAGTTAACTCCTGAGCAGATAATCCTGAACGCCTGGAGGGTGCTAGTAGGATCATTCATCTTTCGGGCCGACCTTAACCAACCCCAGCTGACAGTGGATGAATTTCTCCATTTGTACCAAATGAAATCTAACCCCTATCATGAGGGTTGATATTATTTTTCTACCTGGCCGAAGACTGGCAAGGCCATAATCATGGATGCCTCGACCTCAAATAAGAATTAAAAGAGTAACTGGTTCTGGGCATCAGGAGATTGTGAGGCTCCAGCAACTTCCGGGCTACGCCCTCGGGTTCCAACTCTCTTCGCTGAACCAGGTCGGTATGTCCGAACTGAATTTTCCTTAACTTATTTCGTTTTCCTCATCTCTAACTGTGATTGTCTTTAGTAGCTCTACCCAAGTACCCTGCTGGGGTGAGCGAGTCGGAGCGTATCCGAATGGTTGAGGCGAAGTCGGTGGACGCTACTCTAAGGTCTTGGAGGCTGCTAATTATGCCCGAGCTTCTTTTGAAATAAGGTCTTGCTTCATTTGTATTAGGTATACTCTAGTAGATGGTTGGGGTTTTATTCCATCCGTTTGTTTACTGATTATTATTATTATTATTGTTATTATTATTTTCATGTAGGAATGCCTGATCAAAACTATTCCAAGTGTAAGGCCCCCTCCACATCCAAGGTGGCCCAGAAGAAGCAGAAGCAGGCTTTAAAAAAGAAGGGAACTCCCGCCCCTTTGTCTGCTGCTTGTCGATTGAGCGTGGCTGCCGACCCCGCCACTGTTCCTACCAATACTCTTCCAGACCCGCCAGTGATCTCTAAGGTGGTCGGGGTTGCTGTGGAGGTGACCCCCGTTGCTGAGGCCCGACCTTCTGAGTTTCGGGCGGCTACTGGTTCTGAGGCCTAGTCCCTCTCGCCTCAGGCCTCGGCGAATAGTTTGGCCGGTGGCCGAGGGGGCAAGGGTCGAGGATCCCTCTGATCTTCCTTGCCTATGACAGAGGGCCTTCCGCCATGGATATCTCAGCACGTTCCTGATGCCAAGTTCACTAAGGTGAGAGAGGCGCCTCCGTCCACTTTTGTAGGGCGGATGGTGGCACTCTGCTATAAGGTAGGGCATTTCCTTCATGATAGTTGTTTTTTATTACTTAGAAAATTTTCTCTTGTCTTCTGATGTGGATTTGTTTTCAGTTCGGCCCTGCCCTTTTAAATGGTCGTCGTGAGATACTGCGCGACGAGGTAGAGTGCAAGGAGGCGAATCTTATAAGGAAAACTGTTGATTCCAAGCAGCTCCACTTTGAGGTTGCTGCTTTGAAGGTGAGGCCGAGGAGGCTCGAAAGAATGAGTCACAGGCGAAGGTCGAGTTGGAAGCGTCAGGTTTGCTCCTAAAGAAAGCCCAAGAGAAGGGTGCATGTTTTGACAAGAAACGAATGTATTGAGACTAGGGATTTATCATTCAATAATAACAAAGAAATAGATAAGAGAACAATCATCATGAAATATTTATTAATTTTGTAATTCATTTGCATCCTCAAATTTCCCTTGATTTCGAAATAAAGCATATAATACAATAGTCTAGTCTCGTTCAATAGTCAATTTTGGCAGCATTTCAATTCATAATACGGTTTTCCAAATACAGAAGCTATTGTGCAGAAACGATATCTCCTTATAGATCTTTTCAATCCTTCAGAATTTCTTTTCCTTTCAGATCGTCCAAGCTCTTGGATGAATCACGAAGGTGCAACTCATGAATAAGAGGCAATTGCGTGCGCAACAAGCTTGTTGCGCGCCATAGGATGAGTTTTGGGTCCACCATTGCACGGGTCCCTCGTTGCGCGCCGTGCAACCGAACTCCTCTTGTACCTTGCCAAATCTGGAGAAATCTCATCTTCTGCTGGCTTAGTCTTTGTATATTGCAAATGAAGAAAGATGATGGGTATTTATAGGTAACCACACGTGTGAACTCATATTTTCCGTGCAATAGCCCTTCATTACGCAAGAGATGGTAACCAAGACATGGATGAAGGGAAAACACAAATACCATATTGATTTGAAACTTGTGGCCCTTAAGAATTTTTCGATGGTATACATTCAACTCAAGTTATTTCCCGTGGTGTGGTCCACTTAAGCTTTTGATATGCTTCATTTTTGGGCTCGAGTAATAAAATTATTTGGTAAAATGTATGGACGGAATGGATAAAATACATATATTATGATGGGCCCCACAAAGTTTACTCAGTACACAAACATATTGAGTTACTCAGATTGCGTACTAGAAACTAAATATGCAATCGGAAGTGGATAAAATGTTGGAATTTTTGGATATGTAAATCAGTAATTATAGAAATTTGAAATTTAAAAAAAATAAAAGAAAATTAAAATTTTGAATAAGGAGGAATTTAGAAAACTTATTTGATTCGAGGCACACCGAAGGTCACTCGACTTGAAATTGATTTGTCCTCTGTACGATGTCCGTAGTGCAATAGGAATATTGGACAATCAATCTCCGGGATACCCTCGAATGTTGTCTTGTCAAACCCACACTTGATGTACAAAGACTCAAACCGTCACTGTGTGTTTAACCCGAAGATTGAACTCAATTCATTGCAGAGATTCGAAGTGAGAGAGAAAAAAATCGAAATATTGAATCGAATATAAAATTCAAAACCAGCAAAGTCCCTTATATAGAATTCAATGGTTGCCTTAAATGGGTGTGTACACACCCTTGCCAACAAACATGACTGTTGGGTTTTTTGAAGAAGAAACCTTTTTGTTTTCCGGCTCTGTTTGAAAATACAAAACAAATAACAGTTGTAAATCGAAATTTCAAAAGGCAACGAAAACTTTTAGGCTTGCAAGAATATTCGTGCGCACACGCACATGCACACACACCACACCGCACCGCGCCGCGCCACGTCCATGGGCATAGCCCGGCCCGGCGAGCGCGCACGTGTGGTTCATGGCACAGATCGGGAATTATAATGATTTACATGGTTAAAACCTTCCTAGGGTAGTGATGTTTATGTCTTCCAAATTGTTCGTAAGAACATAAAGAGATGGATGGAGGGAAAACACAAATATCATATTAATTCAAAACTTCTATGGCCCCTAAGATTTTTTCAACGATGGACATTCAATTTATACTATTTACTGGGGTGTGGTCCACTTGAGCTTTGGTTATACTTCAATTTAGGCTCTAGCCCTAAAAGTATCTGATAAAATGAATAGTAAGAGTGGATAAAATACATAAATCATGGTGGACCAAAATAGTTTAATACATAAATCATGGTGGACCGAAATAGTTTTCTCAGTACGCAGTCGGCTTCCAACTTTATGTGGCCTGAATTAGAAATTATAAGAAATGTGCCTGCAGGCCCACTTAAACATACACGATTTGATAAATCCAGGCGGTGCATTGGGTTCGAGTGTATCCATCTCTCCACTTGTCATGCAGGACACGTTTACTTCAAACTTGGACAGCTAGCAACCTTTTCTAAATCCCTGTTTCCGTACATTGTAGCCCACATGATAAATGTAACATCTTATAATTTCAGGACTAGGTCGTCTACAGGATGGGGTCGACCTGATTCGTGGCTCAAAGTAGGATACCCTGCCATGCAGAGTAGAGCAATATCAAAAGCCAGATATGATCATTAGATAAACGCTCACACATATAGAGTACGTCCAATTAGTTAGCATATGGGACCCAATTGTGATGTTTGTATCCAATCCCACTCTTCATCATGGGAAGCCTATAATGAAAATAGGATGCCCTAAAAATTAGGTTTGTCTGGCTATCAGGTGAGCTACACCATAGAAAATAATGAACAACCACCCAAAAATATCTACATTCATATCAGTCAGATCTAACAGTTGAATCGACCAGATTTTCAGAACATTCCATTTTCCCGGCGGGACTACCTTACTATACCGGTGGGCCACAAAGTTTAGTCCATACTCAGTATACTGAGTTAGTCTGCAATTTGCTTCCACAAATATTGAGAAGGCTTGCTTTATGGCGCTTTTATGGTACTGAGTAAACTCTATTACGCACTTCGTGAATGTACATAGTTTATCCCCGTTGTCCATCCATTTTTCCGGCTTATTTTAGGAGTTGAACAGATAATTGAAGCATATCCAAAGCTAGTGGACCATACCATAGGAAACAGGAAACAGTAGGATTAATGATTTCCACCGTTGAAACCTTCCTAGGGAAGTGATGTTTATTTGTCATCTAACTTGCTCCTAAGACCACAAAGACGTGGATGAAGGGAAAACACAAATATCATGTTGATCGGAAACTTCCGTGGCCCCTAAGATTTTTTCGACGGTAGAAGTTCAAATCATACTATTTCCTGGGGTGTGGTATAAAATACATGAATCATGGTGGGCCCCAAATAGTTTACTCAGTACGCAATCCACTTCCAACTTTATGTGGCCTGGATTAGAAATTGCAAGAAACGTGCCGGTAGGCCTACTTCCACTTGTCATGCAGGACGTGTACATCAAATATGGACAACCAGTAACCTTTTCTAAACCCCTCATTGTTTCCATACATGTGTAGCCCACATGATGAATGGACCATTTTAATTCTCAGGCTAGGTCGTCTACAAGATGGGGCCCACCTGATTCATGGCTCCAAGTGGGATACCTAGCCATGTAGATTTGAGCAATATCAAAAGCCAAATATGATTATTGGATAAATGCTCATACCTAACTAGTACTTCCAATTAGTTAGTATATGCATGGTACCCAACCGTGGTGTTTGTATCCAATCCCACCCTTTATCATGCGAAAGCCTGTAATTGTAATAGGATACCTCAAAAACTAGGTCAGCCCGGCTAGCACGTGGGCCACACTATAGAATATAATGAACAACCACCCAAAAACATCTTCATTCATAGCAGTCAAATCTAATGATTAAATCGACTTCTTTTTTTTTTTTTTTTTAACACACGCACATGCACCCCACGTACTCATGCTAGTGGAATTTCTCCACCCATGGATACTCGAACCCTTGACCGGGTGTTGAAACTCCTGAGAGTCTACCACCCAAGCAAGAGTAAGGATCAAGAAGTGATGTTTATTTATCTTCCTACTTATTCCTAGGACCACAAAGACATGGATGAAGGGAAAACATAAATCAACCTGATTTTTAGGACATTCCATTTTCTCGGTGTGACTACCTTACTAGACCAGTGGGCCACTGAGCTTAGTCAATACTCAGTATATTGAGTTACTCAGTATGCAGTTGGCTTCCATCAAAATTTAGAAAGCTTGGCTTCATGGCACTTTTCTGGTACTAGTAAACTCTGTTAGGTACACCGTGAATGTATGTAGTTTATACACGTTGTCCATCCATTTTTCCAGCTTATTTTAGGAGTTGAACCCAAATTGGACCATACCTTAGGAAACAGTGGGAATAGTGATTTCCACTGTTAAAACCTTCATAGGGATGTGATGTTTATTTATCTTCCTACTTGTTCATAGGACTGTAAAGACATGGATGAAGGGAAAACATAAATATCAGCTTGATCCAAAACTTGTGTGGCCCCAAAGGTATTTTCAACAGAATTGTTTCCTGTGGTGTGGTCCACTTGAGCTTTGAATATGCTTCATTTTTGGGCTCAAGCCCTGAAATTACCTGGTAAAATGGATAGCCAGACTGGATAAAATGCATAAATCATGGTGGGCCCCACATATTTTACTTGGTACGCAATCTGCTTCCGACTTTGTGGCCTGGATTTGGAATTGTAAGAAACGTGTCTGCAGGCCCACTGAAACATACATGATCTGATAAATCCAGGCCGTGCATTGGGTTCGAGTGTGCCCATCTCTCCCCTTGTCATGCAGGACAGGTGTACATCAAATAAGGATGCATAGAAACAAGGAAAGATAGAATTAGAAACAAATGCACTTATGAAAACTTAAGAGTAGTAAGAATGGGTAATAAGATAAGGGAAAGTAGACTTAGATGATTTGATCACGTGCAATGAAAATTAAGAAAGAACAAAACGACGTAAGTGAAATTAATAAGAAAAGACTTGATGGCCAATGGTATAATTAAAGATCCAGAAAGGAATGGCATGGCAGGATTTATGTTGCAGACTCTAATTAATTGGATAAAGCTTTGATGATGATTATCAGAGAGGATTTTACGGTGGACCGTGGCCCCAAATCCCACAATTTGTGGGATCATAGGCATATGACCCGAGAATCTCCTCTCCAAATCACAAAAACCATGTGACCTATCAATTGAGAATGTAGCCCTTTGTTTTGGATTCACAAACCATGTCATGGGATGGCCATGCTTCACACGCTGTCCATCCATTTTTCCAGCTCGTTTAAGGGTTTAGATGTCAAAATTGAAGCATATCCAAAGATCAAGTGTACCACACCACAGGAAACAGTGGGAATAATGATTTCTACTGTTGAAACCTTCCTAGGGCCTCATCTAACCTGTTCATAAGATCACAAAGACACGGATGGATGAAGGGAAAACATAAATATCAGATTGATCCAAAACTTGTGGCCCTTAAGAATTTTTCAATGGTATATATTCAATTCAATCTGTTTCCCGTGGTGTGGTCCACTTAAGCTTCAGATATGCTTCATTTTTAGGCTTAAGTTATAAAATTATCTAGTAAAAGCGTATCGACATAATGGATAAAATACATACATGAAAGTGGACACCACATAGTTTACTCAGTACGCCAAGCATACTGAGTTACTCAGTACGTGGTCAGCTTCCACAAAAATTGGGAAGGCTTGGCTTTATGGAAATCGGATTGCGTACTAATAAATAAATACGCAAAGTGGATAAAATATATAAATCACGGGGGGGCCACAGAGTTTAGTCATTACTCAGTATACTAAGTGATTTAGTACGATAGTGGGCTTTCACAAAAATTGGGGATTTTAACCGTACTAGCATTACGGTGTGGTCAAATTCTTCGGATGAAAGGAAAGTTTCAAATGATCCGAGGATTTCATCTTACAAGTTTTGTAAAAATTTTCAGACCAAATTGCCATTGCACACGAAAATAGGTATTTATGATGAAGAGATGATGGCAGCGGTTAAGTCTTCTGCATCATGCTATTCTCCTAGACGACGTGGGCCCACTGTGATTTAAGTTTTCAATCTACATAGTCTATCACTTGTGCAATTTCACCGTAATATATATTCCAAAATTCAAAGGTTAGGTGCAAATGAAGTGGACCACACCATAACAAATAGTATGGGTTGCGCAAAACTGTTGAAAACTATGAGGAGGGCCACGCACCTTTTCTGATTAATATGATATTTTTTGCTTTCCCTTTGTAGATGTATATGTGAAATGATGAATAAGTTAGATGAAATATAAACATCACTGTGGGCCCCCGTTTTGGTTAATCACATGTCGGTACATAAAAAATCACATGATAGAGAAGGCCGTGGCTATGAATTCCGATGCCCATAGGAAATGGTCGATCGTATCAGTTTGATCAAGGGGCCCATCAAAACTTGGATCTAATCTGTTAATAATATTCGTGGATTATGATTTTCTTTAAAATGTGTAATCTTCACACTATTTGGAGCTATCATTGGGATAGCCAGAGTGGATAAAATATATGAATCATGGTGGGCCCCACATAGTTTACTCGGTACACAATCCACTTCCAACTTTATGCCACCTAGATTAGAGATGATAAGAGCCATGAACGCAGGCCCACAAAAACATACATGATCCGAGATATCCAGGCTGTGAATTGGGTTCGAGTGTGCCCATCTCTCCACTAGTCATGCAGGACATGTTTACATCAAATCTGGACCGCTAGCAACATTTTCTAAACCCCTCGTTATTTCTGTACATGTGTAGCCAACATGATGAATGGACCATCTTAATTCTCCGGCCAGGTCATCTACAGGATAGGGCCCACTTGCTTCATGCCTCTAAGTAGGATACCTAACCAAGCAGATTTGAACAATATCAAAAACCGAATATGATTATTGGATAAATGCTCACACGTAACTAGTGTTGTTTTTTTATGTCTTAAGTCCAGTCGGATACATGGTCTGTCGATGACATCGACTGACTGTTCGATGTCACCTTCAATGGCATCGAACAATGCTCGATCCCATTGAGATTTTTCGAAATTTTCCAATTCGTCGTAGGATTAATTGGGCACTTTCTCGATACCATTGATGAGTGTTTGATGACATCAAAGATTAGTTCGATGTCATTTAAGATGGCCCGATGCAATCGGAGAAAATCGGATTTTCATGTTTTATCTTTGGACAGTTTAGGTGTTAGTTTGATGCCATCGTCATAGTTTCGATGCCATCGAATAATGTTGAATGTCAAATATTTCATATTAGACTCCAGTAATTACCTGATTTTATGAACATGATACTGTTTAACATCTTATTTTGATCATCTTTGTGTTGAATGATGAATTTAAGAGCTTGGATTGAAAATGAGTGCTAAAGGCATGGATTTGATGCTTAAGAATTACCAAGGCAAGAGACGGATCTTAGGGGATTAAGATTGAAGAATTCACATGCCAAAGATCCAAGAAAATCAAGTGATTTGACGATAAAGAGGCCTGAAAGTCATCCCGAATGCAAGATCACAGGGTTCCCACCATCCGTTTGGCTCGAAACTTTATATCAAGCCTGAGGACCCTAAATTAACCATACACATAAAATTTCAGCCACTGAATCTTTGTGGAAGTGGCTCAATGGACGGATCAGCCCATAAATCACTGATCTAGGGCCCACCTGATATCTGGATATGCTTTACTTTTGGTCTTAACCCCTAAAATTTGGATGGAAGAGCGGATGAACGGAGTAGATTTATCAGAAACATCACAAGTGGACCCCACTGGCAGTGCCAATGCACAGTACACAAGTGCAACTGCCATGCACTAGACCCAAATTGTGATCAAAGGCGGGTTGACCCGACCCCATCTCGCTGTTTACACAGCATCCGCACCCATGTCTGACTGGGACGTGTAGTGGGCCACCACCGTCCACCATTTGAACGATCCAGACAGTCCATTTGATTAAGGGGGTGGGACCAACCATACCCATGAAAATATTTTGGTCCCATGCATGTGTACACATGTAGATCATCGTCAAACGCAGGATGAACGGTGAGGTGATTTGATATAGTGGGCTACACAAAAACTCGATAAAAACCACTCCTTTCCGATCGAAATCTCGCCAGGAATAAAATTAATGGGATGGATTTCTCCAAAAACATCACTGTGGGGCCCACCGAACACCCTGACACAGGTTTTTACATAAATACGCACAACTGCAAGCCTGGCTCTCCGTGGGTTGTTGTATGAGCTTGGACACGATCGTTTCGACGATCTGGACCGTCCAAAAGGTCAAGAAGGGGTCCACGACCCTAGCTAAGAAATCAGATCTCAGCAACAGATCAGTTATCCATGCCAAAAGCAGGCCAAACGCGGTTCGCTGTTCTTCCACTGTTGCTGCGCAAACAAGTTACGCACATAACCTGTATCTCCGCCGACTCTAGCACTGCCTCACGCAGGCTATAAAAGGAGATGGAAAACGTGGAGAGCATCATCTTGGGGACATGGAGCACCAGAGAGAGAGAGAAAGAACGTGGTTGGCATCGGCTATCCCTCTTTCGTCTTGGGTTTTTCTTTTCCTTTAATGGCTTTCTGCTGAGATCTTAGTTCAATCATGTCTATGATAAGCTAGACCTCTTAGTTAGGGCTAAGAGGTGAAGCTTGTATCATGATGGGGTGTTTTCTACGGCTTTGATTTATGGTTAGTGGACTCTCTTTGATTATAGTTTGATTATATGAAATATTCATAGTTTTTAATGGTTTGTTGTGACTTAAATTATAATGGATCTGCGATAGCTTTGAGTATTTTCTATGCATGTATAGAGATTGTGAGCGTAGGACCCCTGTTGTTCACCATCATCTCATGGACATGGTTGGATGATGGAACCTTCCCCTATGTTCATAACTCTCTCAGATTGGATATGGATTGGTTAAATTCTGCTGTTTACTTTGTCATGGGCATGGTTTTGTGATGGAATTAAGTCTAATTCACATCCTTCTCATCTCTTAAAAATTGGATAAAAGGAAGTTCAGATTTGATTTTTAATGTTATATCCTCTAACTGGATGAAGATGAGACTCTAAATCTAGTTGTGTTCTTGAATCAAGCGTAGATCTCCTTGATCTCTACAAGTGGATCCTTGGAAACCCTAGTTCTCCACCTTTGAATTTTACAAGTTCTAGTTAAAGTTATTCATCATTATTCTCTTAAATTCCTTTGGTTTAGATTACATCTTTGTCTAGTTCTAGTTCTGGTTATTTTTAAATTACGTACAAGGTTCAGTCCTTGTGGATTCGACCTCGGTCTTACCGAGATTATTACTACATCGTAATCCTATACTTGGGGATGAACAAGTTTTTGGCGCAGTTGCTTGGGATTGACGGTTACGTTTTTCTGAGATTAACTAGTTTTAGAATTAGGTTAAGATTAAGGTTTTTCTAGTTTTTAATTCTAGGTTTAGGTTTTTCTATTTGATTTTTAGAAACTAACTTAACTTTCCTGTTTTGTAGGACCCTGATATAGGCTTTCTAAATTGGTAATCTTTTTCTAATTTTTCTATTTTTAGGATTAGGGTTTTATTTTCTATTTTTAAAAACTTTCTATTTTTAGGATCTCTTTTAGTTTTAGAAACTAACTTACTTTCTATTTTTTGTGTAGAACTTTCCTAATTTGGTTTTAGAAACTTTCTATTTTCCTTTTTTAGGAATTTTTCCTTTTTAGAAACTAGTTTACTTTCTATTTTTTAGGAATTTTCTCATTTTAGACTTTCTATTTTTAGAAACTGACTGGTTTTGTTTTGTTTTGCAGGTTCTTAATTTAGGAACTTCTGATTTGGTAACCTCTTTCCAACTATTCTTTCTCTTTATTTCTAGATTTCTATTTCTTTTCTTCTTTAGGTTTAGGTTAGAATATGATATTGAGGGCTGCGAGTGTTTTGTGCCCAAATGAGACCGTGACAATACTCGACATCTCTTGACTGAAGGAGGATTCGTTGAGGGGTTAACTATCCATCGCAGGACTAAACACCGCTCGAGATTCCCAAAGTTAATTGAAGTTATGGCTGCAAATTAATTAGCCAATCAACTAGAAGGACTACCTTAATCTAGGGTTGAGGATGTCCAGGATGAGAATGAGGTGCATCAAACACCCCCACCTCGTACTTTACGAGATTATTTACAACCAGTGGGGGTGAGGACGCCCTTATGCATGGTTTTTCCAGAGAATATAGGACACATGGATATCAAGCTAGGGGTGATCCAACTCCTTCCTAAATTTCATGGGCTTGAGTCAGAAAATCGGTACTTACACCTGAAAGAGTTTGATGAGATCATAGCTACTTTATACTTTCCTAACGTGTCTGATGACATGGTCAGGCTGAAACTCTTTCTCTTTTCTTTGAAAGAGAAAGCTAAGATGTGATTGCATTCATTACGTCCCTAATCTATTGGCACATGGAATGACATGATAAGGGAATTCACAAAGAATTTTTTTCCACATCATAAAACGAACACCCTTAGAAAGTCAATCATGAACTTTGCCCAAAAGGAGGATGTGACATTCTTCCAATGTTGAGAGCGGTTTAAGTATCTTGTTAGTTCATGCCCACAACACAGATTTGAAACGTGGCGCATTACACACTTCTTTTATGATGGTTTGACATCTTCCATGCGCCAATTGGTCGAGACAATATGTAATGGGGAATTCATGAAAAAAATGTCGATGATGTGTGGAACTACTTGGATAGACTTGTTGAAAATGCACAATCATGAGACACTTACCCAAAATCAAGCACCACTTATAGGCCTACTCAATCAAAGGAGAGGGGTGGATTATACCTTCTGAAAGAGGATGAAGATGGGACTTTAAATCCAGTTGTGTTTTTGAATTAGCGTAGATGTCCCTGATCTATACAAGTGGATCCTTAGAAACCTTAGTTCTCCACCTCTTAATTTTACAAGTTTTAGTTGAAGTTATTCATCATTATTCTCTTAAATTTCTCTGGTTGATATTACATCTTTGTCTAGTTCTAGTTTTGGTTATTTTTAAATTACGTATAAGGTTCAGTCCCTGTGGATTTGACCTTGGTCTTACTAAGATTATTACTACATTGCAACCCTGGCGCCGTTGCCGGGGAAATTTGAAGCCATGGAATTAAAGAAGGATAAGGTTAAGGAAACTGTTTGCGGTATTTGTGCTTGCAACATTCACACCACTGAAAATTGTCCAATAATACCTGCCTTTCAAGAGGTGTTGAATAAGCAATCTAATGTTGTGAACAATAACCAAAGACCTTTCAATGGACCTACCTCTAATACATACAATCTTAGTTGGAGAAATCATCCAAACTTCAGTTGGAGGAATGGACAAACTGCTACTCCTCAAGGTTTCTTTAATCAAATTCCAAATCAAGTGAAACCTCAAGAAGAATTAGTTTTAAATTCCACACAAATTCAAGAGCTTACTCAAGCAATACGAGAACTTACGAAATATATGCAAAAGATGGATTTACGTGTTACAGTTATAGAAAGGGGGATGCTTCCTACTTAACCTCTCCCAAATCCTAAATCATAATACGAGATAAGTGATCCAAGCTCTTTAAATCAGATGGAGCGAGCTAAATCTATCACCACTCTTAGGAGTGGGAAGACCATTGACAAAACTATTCCGGTTAGGGCTGAAAAATCCTAAGGACCTGGAAGAGGATAACGATGATAGACCTAGCACTGCTCCACAAGAATTAAAATCGGAACTTGAAGGCAAGCTAGTTACTTCATTTTCCCAATGGTTGGTTGCACCAAAAACTTTATCTAATTCTCAGGACATTCTAAAGGTGTTGAACAAGTGAAGGTCATTATTCCTCTAATTATGCCGTAAAACAAATACCTTCATATGCCAAGTTTATAAAAGACTTGTGTACAACCAAAAGATGGCAAAATATTCAAAAGAAAATCTTCTTAACTAAAAAAGTGAGTATCATCCTAAAGCAAGATGTGCCACAGAAATTCAAGAATCCTGGTAGCCCAACCATACCTTATGTAATTGGGAATTACCACATTGAGCATGCACTTCTTGATTTAGGAGCAAGCGTAAATTTAATTCCCTACTTGGTGTACAAACAGTTAGGTTTGGGTGAATTAAAACCCACCCTAAGCACATTACAACTTGCAAATCGACCAGTTCATGTACCGAGAGGGATTATTGAGGATGTGTTGGTCCAGGTTAACAAATTCTACTACCCAATAGATTTTATCGTCCTGGATACCGAACCCATCAGTAACATGAGCACTCAGATTCCCGTCATTCGTAGTCGCCCATTCCTTACCACGTCAAACGCAATTATCAATTGCAGGAATGGAGTCATGAGTATGTCTTTCAGGAATATAATATTAGAGTTAAATATTTTTTTCAATACAGGCAGACGGTTAGAGGATGATGATGATTTCCACGACATTAACATGATTGACTCTTTTATGAAAAATATAACACTTTTGACCTTATCCTCTGACCCTCTAGAGACATGCTTGACCCACTCCCATGATTTTGATGATGACATGATTAGGGAGATGGTTGTCATGCTTGATACTACGCCGGTACTTGAAGTTAATCGGCGGAGGCTACAATTTGAAGAATTGCCCAAATCGAAGAAGTGCCTCTTCCGTCTAACCTCAAGGCATTGAAGCTTGACCTAAAACCTTTGCCCTCTGATTTGAAATATTTTATTTAGATCAAGATGAGACATACCTGGTGGTGATTTCATCCCACCTTGAGCAAGAATAAGAGAATATACTCATATCTACTCTCATTGAGCATAAGGGAGCCCTTGGATGGATGATTGCGGACCTTAAGGGATTTAGTCTTTCGATTTGTACTCACCGCATTTATTTCGAAGATAATGCGAAGACCTCTCGACAATCACAACGTAGACTAAATCTAAACATGAAGGAAGTGGTTAAGGCTGAGGTCCTTAAACTATTGGATGTAAGTACATATACCCTATATTCGATAGTCAATGGGTGAGCCCAACTCAGGTGGTTCCTATGAAGTCTGGAATCACCACCGTAGCCAATGCCGATAATGAACTCGTGCCAACTAGAGTTACTACTGGTTGGAGAATGTGTATTGACTATAAGAAGTTGAATACCATCACGAGGAAGGATCACTTTCCTTTACCCTTTATTGATCAAATCTTGGAAAGGCTAGTTGGTCATTCTTATTACTGTTTTCTTAACCGGTATTCAGGTTATAACCAGATAAAGATAGTTTCTGAAGATCACGAAAAGACCACATTTACATGTCCTTAAAGAACCTTTGCTTATCGAAGGATGTCATTCGGACTATGTAATACCCCTGTGTAACACCCTGAAATTCGGGGGTCGAGCATAACTCAGCTCCCGAGTTCCAAAACATCACTTATGCAACATATTTAATGATGGATGTATGTTGTCTGTATTAGTGCATAAAACATGGAATAGATTAAGCCAAATAGCAAATATAATTCAGGGATAAGTGAAGAAAGCAAGCGGAAGACTTATACAAATATAAGTGTACATGTGCGAATTCCTGAAGTACATATACATACCAGGTTGAAATGTAAGTGTTGCTATCAAAATTACAAGTATCAAATTACATCATTTAATTCCCAAAAGAAATCTCAGCATCCCGCGCATCAGAACAAGGCTCACTAGAACCCGTCTGAAAACTGCATAAAAGAGAAAGCAGCCTCATCATCATCCATCTCCCGCTCTGCCTCAGAAGTCGCCTCAACAGTTGCAACATCAGCAGCTAAGACAGAGTCTGGTGGGTGTTTAAACACCGTCCCAGAACGTGGGAGTGAGTGATCAACTCAGTGGAACAATAAAGCACAGGTTAACATGTTATCAATTCAATCAAGCAGTAATGATAAAGCAGAACAATCAAACATGTCCTAAGTACTCTTGTTAATGCAAGGATATATGCAGAATGATGCGTGCCCTCACGCGTACACCCTCAACGTCTTCATCTTACGTTACGTATGACACCACCTCAAAGTGTGCCACGTCTACAAAGCACATGCAAATGCGATGCATGGACATGATTACCAAGTTGTTATTAGTCCTTTTCATACAGCAGGATTGGGAAGCTAAGATACCTTCCTCATATCACCATCTAAACAGTGATCCATTCTAGGGTCGTCAGTCCTAGACATCTCATACGATCATATGGTTTGAGGTCGTTTGCAAAGGGCTCGTCACCAATCAATGCACGCCTATCATACCTTCGTTACTACACTAAGGCTCATCACCTCAATGCGGTATTCAGGTATGCTCGAGGTCACTACAAAGGGCTCGTCACCAATCAATATAGGCCGACAGCACGAATATAGTGTCCCATACCACCATAATTGGCTCACGAGTTTAGTTGCTCACTGGTCACTACGGGGAGGCTCGTCACCCCAGCGTAGGCTGACAGCTCGACCACGGTGTCCCATACCACCATGTCCAGCTCATGAGTCTTAGCGGATCAAGGTACCAAGGTTAATAGGATTTCACTGGTAAGTTCGGTACCTTAGATTCAAACAATAGCGTCCATACATAGTGAACATACATCGGACAATCGGGTTACTTGACGAACTCGACTAGCATGAGCGCACGTTGGGTTGAGCGACATAGAGTGCGCAAACACTCCACGTGGCCAAACCACTGCCGACAACTCTAATACGACTCGGGTTCGTCTAATCACGTCCTACATGGCGAAAGCAACCTCAGCCATGAACTTAAGGCCGATTACCGATTTCCTGGATTATTCATAGTCCCAAACACATTTGACTATAACAGGTATTGATATCAACAATATAGAATAGTAATGGAACAACAACTCAAATCATATGGTATGTAAGCATCTGAAGAACATCAACTTAACATGGATTTAAGCATAAGTAAGACTTGAAATTAAATAACAAGGAATGTAACTTACATGGAGGAAATCATACACACTAATAGGAGTGTTGAGAATTGCTTCTCAAAGCCCACAATCAGGTTAATAAGTAGCACTTTAGATCATTCAGACATTTCTACAAACACTTAGAATACATAATACAACATACATGGCGTATGTTGAAGTACACACATTTGGACAATTCCTTTTACCAAGGAGTTGCCGCACATGCAATAAGCATAAGTACACGACAAATAATCATGGTAATCACATGTTCATAATTTATACGCATACGGTACTTTATACATACATATAGAATACATAAATCTCAATATAACACATGCATATCAGGAACGTAAAGTAAACATAACATTTGGCATGTGAAAACTCATCCATAGCAAGAATAAACCATTAATTGGCATTGAAAGCCTTGAAAACCATAACCTATACACTTAAAGACCGCACCTTAAGCCAGAAAAGAACACCGAACTGATTTCAGACGATATGTCTTCGTCAACGGCGACAGAATAACCTAAGACAAGAATAGAAATGAGATACAACAACACCAAGACTATTCTAAGCTCTAACACAGATTAGGGTTAGATTAACTTACCCAAAGATGAACTCAGAATCGCCGGAATAACGATTCTAAAGCGACGGCTAAAGGATGAAGAAGAACAGGAAAGAATCTAAGA
Source organism: Magnolia sinica (assembly GCF_029962835.1). Taxonomy (NCBI): domain Eukaryota; kingdom Viridiplantae; phylum Streptophyta; class Magnoliopsida; order Magnoliales; family Magnoliaceae; genus Magnolia; species Magnolia sinica. The sequence goes on from NC_080577.1 coordinate 87,569,821, forward strand.
TGATTCACCAACTTTCTCTCTCACTTTCTCTCTCTTTTCCTTTCCCTTTCTAAGGTAGGGTTAGGAAATTCGTATGGAAAAGAGAGCTAGGGTTTTAAGGTCTATAAATAGGCCTAATATTGATGAAAATAACCCCAGGGCCAAGGTATACTTAAGGTATAACCAAAGCAAGCCTCTCATGATCCAACGAAGCACTTTTGGTAGGCCTATTACCACGAAAGGTCGGACTTAAGCTCACAGACCATGGATCTAGGTCAGGCTGAGTTTTTGTACCGACCGGCTTTACAGATCAGCCGTGGCGGACCACACTCAATTCAACGGTCACCGAATCTCGATCAGGTCCACAAGCACAAGGACATGCCTGGGCCACCTTCCCTGATCAGAGGATGAAATTGGGTCAGAATCCAACGGTCAGATTGCTTAAAATCGTCGCGCAAGCGACACGACTCAGATTTCATAAAATCTCATTAAATTTCCAACCGTTCTCACACTCTTCACTCCGAACTCAATCAAATCGACCCAGAACATCATCTGGACTTGATTTTTGAGGTGATGACCAAGCCCAACATGGTGACCGCAACAGCCTAAGATCATCGCTATCAGACTTTCGACGCGTGGTCCAGGTCCGATCCAGAACTTCCAAAAATTCCCCAGAACAACTGGATTTAGCAATGAATCCTAGATTTCAGAGTAACATAGCGCTAACTAATCTACAGGTTTTGAATCATGCAGATACAATTTAAAGTGATTGATGCAAGTTTCACAAGCAATCGAGATAAGCGCTAATTACCCCAAAAAGCTTCTAAGGAGAAATAGAGGTAGTACTCGGGTCTTGGCACAAAATTTTCAGGGTCATTACAATCTACCCCCCTTAAAGAAAATTTCGTCCTCGAAATTCATACCTTTTTATATTCCTCAAGGATCTGATGGTAGCTCTTCCTGACCTCAGCTTCAGATTCCCAAGTAGCCTCTTCTTCACTATGATGCGTCCATAGCACCTTCACAAGAGGGATAACCTTGCTACGCAATACCTGCTCCTTTCTATCGAGAATACGCGTCGGTCGCAGTACATAAGTGGCATCCTCACTCAACTGCACTTGCTCCCAACTGATAATATGCGAAGGATCATGAACGTACTTCTTCAGCATAGAAACATGAAATACGTTATGCACGCCCGCAAGAGGGGTGGGCAAAGCAAGGCGGTAAGCTACCGCTCCCACTCGATCCAGAACTTGAAATGGACCAATAAATCTCGACGTCAGCTTCCCCTTCTTACCGAACCGCAAAACTTCCTTCATAGGAGAGACCTTCAGAAATACATGGGTCGAAGCAATTCTGTGCCGGAACAATGACCATCGAACGGTCATTAAATTCTTTAAAAAAAACATCCTTTATCAGTTCGGAACGCCCCGAGCCATCATTAGTGATGGGGACTCACATTTTTGTAAAAGACCATTCGAGAATTTAATGAAGATATATGGTATTTCTCATAAGGTGAGCACTCCATACCACTCACAAACAAGTGGGCAAACTGAGATATGCAATAGGAAAATTAAACACATTTTGGAGAAAACGGTTAACATTGATCGAAAGGATTAATCAGTCCGATTGATTGATGCTTTATGGACTTATCGTACTGCATTTAAAACCCCTATTGGAATGTCTCCCTTTAGACTTGTATATAGGAAGGCTTGCCACTTGCCTATGGAGTTAGAACATAGAGCCTATTGGGCGATCAAAATTATGAACTTCAATTTGGACAACGCTGTCTCGTTATGCAAACTTCAATTAAATGAACTTGAAGAAATCCAGAACGATGCGTACGAGAACTCGAGAATTTACAAGGATAGGATGAAGGCATTTTATGACCAACACATTTTGCAAAAATCATTCACACAAGGTCAAAAATTCCTTTTTCTGTAATTCTTGCTTGCATATCTTTTCAGGTAAGCTCCGATCTTGTTAGACCGGCCCTTTCACCGTTATCAATGTTTATCCTCTTAGGGCTATCGAGATTCAGAATCCAGACAATGGCAATGAGTTTAAAGTAAATGGACATCGATTAAAGCCATTTGTTGAGAAATTTGATTCAGAGGACATGTCCATGCCTTTGAATGATCATGTTTACCAGGATTGATCTCCTAGTCTGATGGAGGTATAGGTAGGTTTACTGCTTTTATAGGATTAGGGTAGTTTATTTTTTGTCATTCTAGGATAGTCGGCTTTATGCCGTTAGGGTAGTTTGCTTTCCATTTGTTCTACGATAATTTACTTTTGTGGTTTCACTCTTGTGCTAACCCACCTTCACGTTGAGATCTCTTTAGAAAAGCCGTTCAATTTCCTTCATCAGGTACTATCTTTCCATCACTTCTCCTTTACTTTCATTGTCTCATGTGCATTGCATTCTCATATCTTCAACATTGAGGACAATGTAACTTTTAGGTTGGGGATGGGAGATTAGGTTACCTAATCAGTATTTTCTTGGTCTTGAGCACAAATTGTGAATTTTTTTCAGAAGTTTCTGGAAATTTTTGTAAATTTGAAGTGATCTTGATGGCCGTCTTTGATTTAGAAGTATAAGATACGTAATGTTGGTAATTTATAACTCTTAAATTTAGCTATCTGTTAGATTTCACAGTTAAGTTCGAATTGTTAATCCATGATTAGAAATTCTAAACATGATTGAGTCATGATTTCACATGTCACATCTAGCTTACACATTAAGGTTTCAGTTCGATATTGAATATTAACCTAGTAATCACTAAGAATGGAAGGAACCAACCTGAGAAATTTGTCCATCATGTTCATTGAAAAAAAGAAAAAAAGAATTCCCAGCTGAAAAACAGTTGTGTTCGAAAACAGTTACTTGTTAAAGATCTTTAAGAAGGTTGACACGGCGTGAATCCATCAATAGAAAAAATCAAAAGCTAGAAGAATAAAAAGGTTGAACTACAAGACAAGTTTCGATTTAGGTTTGGTTATCCGGAATGCTCTCGTTGGTTACTAATGATCTCATGAAAATTTAGAATTAGACCTTTAATTGTGATAAGTCAGGGTTACATTATACACCCATGGAACTCAATATTTATAAATTTTCTGATGGATGGATTATTACTTTGAACTTGACTATGAAGTTTACCATGCACTTGAGCCTAGGAAAAAGTAATGCCCAATATTCATAAATCTTAGAATTCTATTGACTGGATTGTTTTTCAAACATCACTCGAATTTATAGGAATTGTCCCATAATTCTTAAAATATTTTTCGCATACTTTGCTCGAGACTAGCAAAATGCCAATTGGGGATTGTGTTATCAAATATTGCATATTAGACCCCAATTATTACCTGATTTTACGAACATGATACTGTTGAACGTCCTATTTTGATCATGTTTGTGTTGCAGGGTGAATTTAAGAGCTTGGATTGAAAAAGAGTATTAAAGTTATGGATTTGATGCTCAAGAATCACCAAGGCAAGGGATGGATCTTAGGGGACCGAGATTAAAGAATTCACACACCAAAGATCTAAGAAAATCATGTGATTTGATGTTAAAGAGGCCTGAAAGTCGTCCCAAATGCAAGATCACAGGGTTCCCACCATCCGTTTGACTCGAAACTTTATATCTGACCTGAGGACCCTTAGTTAACCGTACACACAAAATTTCAGCCATTAGATCTTTATGAAAGTTGCTCAATGGATAGATCAGCCCATAAATCACTGATTTGGGGCCCACCTGATATCTGGATATGCTTTACTTTTGGTCTCAACCCCTTAAATTGGATGGAAGAGCGGATGAATGGAGTAGATTTATCAGAAACATCACAAGTGGACCCCACTGGCAGTGTCAGCGTACAGTGCACTGGACCCGAATTGTGGTCAAAGGTGGGTTGACCCGAATTGTGGTCTCATCTCACTGTTTACATAGTTCCGAACCCATGTCCGACTGGGATGTGTAGTGGGCCAACACTGTCCACCATTTGAACGATCCGGACCGTCCATTTAATTCGGGGGGTGGGACCAACCGTACCCATGAAATCTTTTGGTCCGATACACGTGTACATACGCTGATCGCCGTCAAACATAGGATGGATGGCGGAGTGATTTGATATAGTGGGCCGCACCAAAACTCGACCAAAACCACCCCTTTCAGACCGAAATCTGGCCAGGAATCCAATGAACGGGGTGAATTTCTCCAAAAACATCACTGTGGGGCCCACCAAACACCGTAACGCGGGTTTTTACACAAATACGCATGTCTGGCTCTCTGTGGGCCGTTGTATGAGCTTGGACACAATCATTTCAACGATCTGGACCATCCAAAAGGTCAAGAAGGGGTCCACGACCCTAGCCGAGAAGTCAAATCCCGGCAACGGATCAGTTATCAATGCCAAAAGCAGGCCAAAACGCGGTTTGCGGTTCTTCCGTTGTTGCTGCGCAAACAGGTCTCTGTCGACTCCAGCACTAGCTCACGCAGGCTATAAAAGAAGAGGGAGAACATGGAGAGCATCATCTTGGGGACGTGGAGCACCAGAGAGAGAGAGACAAAGAACGTGGCCGGCATCGGCTATCCCTCTTCCGTCTCGGGTTTTTCTTTTCCTTTAATGTTTTTTTTTTCCTGAGATCTTAGTTCAATCATGTCTATGATAAGCCAGACCTCTTAGCTAGGGCTAAGAGGTAAAGCTTGTAGCATGATGGGGTGTTTTCTACGGCTTTGATTCATGTTTATTAAACTCTCTTTGATTATACTTTGATTATATGGAATATTCATAGTTTTTAATCGTTTGTTGTGACTTAAATTACAATGGATCTGCAATAGCTTTGAGTATTTTCTATGCATGTATAGAGGTTGTGAGCGTAGGACCTCTGTTGTTCACCATCATCTCATGGACATGGTTAGATGATGGAACCTTCCCCCATGTTCATAGCTCTCTCAGATTGGATATGGATTGGTTAAATTCTGTTGTTCACTTTGTCTCATGGGCATGGTTTTGTGATGGAATCAAGTCTAATTCACATCCTTCTCATCTCTTGAAAACTGAATCAAAGGAAGTTCAGATTTGATTTTTAATGTTATATCCTGCAACTGGATGAAGATGGGACTCTAAATCTAGTTGTGTTCTTGAATCAAGCGTAGATCTCCCTGATCTCTACAAGTGTATCCTTAGAAACCCTAGTTCTCCACCATTGAATTTTACAAGTTTTAGTTAAAGTTATTCATCATTATTCTCTTAAATTCCTCGAGTTTAGATTACATCTTTGTCTAGTTCTGGTTATTTTCAGATTACGTACATGGTTCAGTCTCTATGGATTCGACCTCGGTTTTACCGAGATTATTAGTACATCGGAACCCTATGACTGAGTTCGATGTCATCAAATGATAAGTTTCGATAACATTGAAGTGTGTTCAATGACATCAATCAGATCGTACAAATTTATGCAGAGTCAAGATTTTGTGAAATTTGTTTCCGATTTTACTTGGGATCGTTCTATATGCTATATGCTCTCTCTCTCTCTCTCTCTCTCTATATATATATATATATATATATAATAAAGTTTCGATAACATCGAAGTGTGTTCAATGACATTGATTGGATTGCCTAGATTTATGCAGAGCGGAGATTTTGTAGGATTTGTTTCCAATTTTACTAGGGATATATATATATATATATATATATATATATATATATATATATATATATATATATATATGTATATATATATATATGTATATATATATATATAGGTGTAAGCGGGATTAGGAGGTACAACTAAGGCTTTTAATTCATCCAAGGGTTTTAAAGGTGTAGTAAGGGTGAGATTCGAGGTTGTTCAAATTGGGTAATCTCTTTCTCTTTGTAATTTTTTCTTTCATAGTGTTCATCTGTTGTTTTGTATCATGGTTTTTTCCCTCAAGGGTTTTTCCACGTTAAAATCTGTGTTCTTCTCCTTTTTGCTTGGTGCTTTTGGATTGCAATCTTAGATCCACTTCTGTGTGCTTCCGCAGTCCTCCAACAAGTGGTATCAGAGTTAATGTTAAAGCGTAGACTTTGGATCTAAAGGATTAATATCAATGGGAAACCTTAAATATGATATTGAGAAGTAGTCAGACAAAAATAATTTTGTATTATGGAAGGTTAATATGATTAGCCTATTAACTAAGTAAGGGGAAGATGAGGCTCTTGAGGAGCGACGATCGTATATGAATGACGATGATTGGTAAACTCTTGATAAGAAGGCGAAATCCTCCATCCAATTGTGTTTAATGGATGAGGTTCTGTATAATCTTATGAGGGAGAAAACCACAATAGAAATGTGGACGAGGTTAGAAGATGTTTATGTTAAAAAGTCCATTGAAAATTGCCTACACCTAAAGTTACAGTTGTTCAACTTCAAGATAGCAGAAGGTGGAGATGTGGAAGCCCATATCAATAGGTTTAATAAGTTGATTTACAAGTTGCTTGATATGGAGGATGTGGTTAAAGATGAAGATCAAGTATGTATTTTGTTGAATTCTTTTTCGGCATCATATGAGTCATTCAAGGACTCATTGTGTACCAGTAATGTGTCCCTGAGTGTGGACACTGTAATCTCATCCCTTCAGGGGAAAGCCATGAGAAAGATAAACAATAGCATAGGGACTTCTTCTAATGCACTGCTTATAAGAGACATGAATACTAAGCGAGATACAGGATATTTAAGGTTTAGATCCAAATCCAAGGGCAAGGGCAAAGGCAAGTTAAAGTGCTAGAACTATAGGATGATAGGACTCGTGAAGAATGATAGTACAAATCTTAAGTTGAAAAAAGAAAACTCAGAGGCATCTTCCAAGGAGGCTAATATTGTCACATCTGATGAAGAGCTAGCACAGGTGATGTGTTGTTTGTGTCTATGATCGGACACTTGTACGATGATTGTAGAGACGAGTGAATCCTTGATACAGGGGCGTCATATCACATAACTTCTTATCAAACTTGGTTCGCCAGTTATAGAGAGTACGATGGTGGACAAGTCTTTATGGGCAATGACAATGCTTGTAATGTTGTGGCTATTGGTATAGTACGCATTAAGATGTTTGATGGGATGGAGCATACCTTAACTGATGTCAGGTATGTTCCCAATATGAAGAAGAGTTTGATTTCTCTCGGTGCACTGGTGGCTATAAGGTTCAAGTTCATCAGTTTTAATGGTGTCCTTAAAGTTTCAAAATGATCACTTGTGGTTATGAGAGTGTAGAGGAATGGAAACCTTTATAGCTTGATCGGGAGTACTTCAGTATGTGAATCGGCTGCGACTGTTGCAGATTCTACCTCTACACATATGTGGCATGCTCGTCTGGGCCACATGAGCGAGCGGGGCATAAAAGTACTTTATGATCGTTGTTTGATTCCAACTTTTAAGAATTCTGATTTATATATATGCAAGCATTGTATATATAGTAAACAATATAGATTATCTTTTAAATCTAAAAAACATGTATGTAAGGGAGTGCTTGATTATATGCACTTTGACGTATGGGGGTCATCGCCAAAGGTTTCCGTTGGAGGGTCATCATGATTTGTCTCATTCCTTGACGACTACTCTCAGAAAGTTTGAGTTTATTTCATGAAACATAAATCCAAAGTTTACACCATATTTAGACAATGGAAGGCAATAGTGGAAAAATAATCAGGGTGAAAAATAAAAGTTTTAAGGACTGATAATAGTGGCGAATTTACTTCCACTAAGTTTAATGAATATTGCAAAGATGAAGGGATCATTAGGCATAAAACAGTGCTCAATACACCCGAGCTAAATGGTGTGGCTGAGCAGATGAATCGAACTTTCTTGGAGAGGGTCCGATGCATGTTAAGTAATGCTGCATTGGACAAGGACCTATGAACTAAGGCCGTTAACACGGCTTGCTATTTACTGAATTGGTCCCCTTCTATGACAATTAAATGTAAGATCCCAGAGGAAGTATGAAGTAATTATAAGGTATACTACTCAGAGTTATGCATATTTAGTTGTGAGGCTTACTCTTATGTACTATTAGTTGAGAGAGATAAGCTAGACCATAGAGCCAAAAAGTATATCTTTGTTGGTTATAGTGTTAGTGTGAAGGATTACAAGTTATATGACAAGATCACGCAGAAGGTTATCACTAGCCGCGACGTCAGGTTCGATGAAAGTTCCATATTCCACAAGAATGATCATGAGGAGCAAAAGCAATCAGAAAGGTTGGTCATTGAAGTTCAAATTGCACAGATGATACTTAGGCATAGTCACATGTGCAGACAAAGGTACATGAGCAGGTGGATTAAACACTTGTGAGAAGAAACCCACCGCATGATCGCAGGTTACTGGTAAGATACAATGACAAATTTAATATCGCATATGCCCTCATTATAGATGACGAGGACTCGTCTACTATTCAGGAGGCTCTTAATGAGTCTAATGCAGAAAAGTGGAAGGCGGTTATGGATGATGAGATGGACTCGTTGAACAAGAACAAGACATGGGAGCTAATGGAGCTTCCTGTGGTTGAAAAGTGATTGGATGTAAGTGGTTATTCAAAAGGAAATACGATTGATACAAATAGAGGTTGGTAGCGAAAGGTTACGCTGAGAGAGAAGGCATTGACTTCACGGAGATATTCGCGCCGATGATTAAGTAGGTATCCATCATATTCATATTAACACTGGTTGCCTAATACAATCTCGAGCTGGAATAAATGGATGTAAAGATTTCATTTCTACATGGAGAATTAGAAGAGCAGATCTTCATGAAACAACCAGAGGACTACAAAGTTAAAGGGGCAGAGAGCAAGGTTTGCATGTTAATGAGGTCGTTGTTCGGCTTGAAATAGTCGCCTAAGCAGTGGTATAAAATTTTGATTATTTCATGTCAAGTCAGAAATTTACTAGGAGTGAATACGATCACTGTATTTATTATAAGGTACTGAATGATGAAAAATTCATCATCCTAGTATTGTATGTTGATTGCTAGTCATGATATGTCTGAAATTAATGTACTGAAGACTCAGTTATCAGAGACATTCGAGATAAAAGATTTAGAGGCTGCAAAGAGAGTTCTCGACATAGATATTCATAAAGACAAGAAGAGGAGTAGGCTTTGGTTATTACAGACAGAATACCTTAAAAAGGTATTGATTAAGTATGAGATGAACAAAGCGAAGTTGGTTAGTGTCCCCATGTGTCTCACTTCAAGTTTTCTTCAAAACAATATCCTAAATCAAATGAGGAAAAACATGATATGTCTTGTGTACTTTATTTGAATACGGTTGGAAGTTTAATGTATGTCATGGTCTATTCGAGACCAGATATTTCATAGGAGGTCGGTGTTGTGAGCAGATATATGTCAAACCCTGGCACGCAACATTGGGAAGCGGTGAAATGGATACTTTGATATGTTCGAGGCACAAAAGATTACGTCTTAACTTTTGTAAAGACAGGTAAAGTTGGTAGGGTACGTGGATTCAAATTACGCAGGCAGTGTAGATTCCAGAAAGTCGACTTTAGGTTACTTTTTTGTACTAACGGGTGGAGCGATCAATTGGATGTCAAAGCTTCAGTCCATGGTGACTCTTTTCATGACTAAAGCAGAGTATACGGCAGTGATGGAAGCGTTTAAGGAATGTGTTTGGTTGAGAGGCATGATGAATCAATTGGGGCTTTAGTAGGAGGTCGTGCCAGTTAATTATAACAGCCAGAGCACTATCAATTTGGTTAAAAAATTAGTTTGTCATTCCCTTACTAAACACATTGATGTTCGTCACCATTTTATCCGACAGGTGCTTGAGGAAGGAGGCGTGACTCTAGAGAAGATTTACACTTGTGTGAATCCTGCGGACATGTTTACTGAGGTGGTTGCTATAGAGAAATTCAAGTTCTGCGCAACTTCTCTAGGCTTAGCGATGGCATAAAAGAAGGACAGTTTGTACTAGAAGCGTCGATGGAGCTATGATGTAAGGTAGGGATAAGAGAAGAGGATAAGAAGCTACACGTTTGATGATTTAAGACATGATGGAGATTATTGTATTTAATATCTTAAATCGTGTCAAATACATGGTCTGTCGATGCCATTGACAGACTATTCGATATCACCTTCTATGACATCAAATAGTGCTCGATCTTATCGAGATTTTTCAAAATTTCTCTAATTGGTCATTGGACTAACTGGGCAGTGGGCACTTTCTCGATGCCATCGATGAGTGTTTGATGACATCGAATATCAGTTTGATGTCATTGAAGATTGCTCAATGCAATCGGAGAAAATCAAATTTTCATGTTTTGTCTCTGGACAGTTTAGGTGTTAATTTGATGTCATCGACATGGTTTCGATGCCATTGAATGATAAGTTTCAATGATATCGAAGTGTGTTCGACGACATCGATCTGATCGAGCAGATTTTCATAGAGTGGAGATTTTGCAGGATTTGTTTCCAATTTTGCTTGAGATCCTTCTATAGGTTATATATATGGGTGTAAGCAGGATTGAGAGGTACAAATAGGGTTTCTAATTCGTCCAAGGGTTTCAAAGGGTGTAGTAAGGATGAGATTCGAGGTTGTTCAAATCAAGTAATCTCTTTCTCTTTGTAATTTCTGCTTTCGTATTGTTCATCTGTTGCTTTGTGCCGTGGTTTTTTCCCGCGATGGTTTTTCCACGTTAAAATTTTTGTGTTCTTCTCCTTTTTGCTTGGCACTTTTGGATTGCTATCCTAAATCCACCTCTGTATGCTTCCGCTATCCCCTAACAACTAGTATGTCAAGTTAGTATATGGGACCCAATTGTAGTGGTTGTATCCGATCCCACCCATTACCATGGGATGCCTATAATGAAAATATGATGCCCCAAAAATTAGGTCAGCATGGCTATTAGGTGGGCCACACCATAGAAAATAATGAACAACCCAAAAACATCTATAATCATATCAATTGGATATAATGGTTGGATCGATGTGATATTCAGGGCATTCCATTTTCAGGGTGAGACTACCTTACTAGGCTTATGGGCCATGGAGTTTAGTCAATACTCAATACACTACGTTAAGTTACCTTTTTTTTTTACACACCCCCACACACTCACGCGGTGGTGGAATTTCACCACCTATGGATACTCGAACCCTTGACCAGGTGTTGAAACTCCTGGGAGTCTACCACCCGAGCAAGAGTGAGGATCCAATACACTAAGTTACTTAGTATGCAGTCGCCTTCCACAAAAATTGAGTGGTCTTGGTTTTATGGAAATCGGAATACACTTTTATGGTAGTGAGTAAACTCTATTAGGCACACTGTGAATGTATGTAGTTTATCTATGCCGTTCATCCATTTTTCAAGTTTATTTTAGGAGTTGAACCCAAAATTGAAGCATACTCAAGGCTTAAATGGATTATACCACCGGCTGGGATGCATAGAATGAAAATAGGATGCCCTAAAAATTAAGTCGGCCAGCTATTAGATGAACCACCATAGAAAATAATGAACAACTACGTACTTCAAAACATATACATTCACATCAGTCCGATCGGCCTGATTTTTAGGGCAGTCCAATTTCTCAGCGTGACTACCTTACTAGACCGGTGGGCCGTAGAGTTTAGTCAACACTCAGTATACTTAGTTACATAGTACGACAGTCAGCTTCCACAAAAATTAAGAAGGCTTGGCTTTATGTAAATCAGATTGCACTTTTATGTTATTGAGTAAACTCTTTTAGGCACACAGTGCATGTAGTTTAATTACCCTTTCCATCCATTTTTCCAGCTTATGTTAGGAGTTGAACTCAAACCTTAATGGACCATACCATAAGAGACACTGGGAATAATGATATTCTCCGTTGAAACCTTCCGAGGAAAGTGATGTTTATATGTCATCCAACTGGTTCCTGAGACCACAAAGACACTGGATGAAGGGAAAACACAAACATCAGCTTGATCCAAAACTTTTGTGGGCCCTGAGATTTTTTTGAGTGTAGACGTTCAATTGATACAGTTTCCTGCGGTGTGGTCCACATGAGCTTTGGATATGCTTCATTTTTTAGCTCAAGCCCTAAAATTATCTGGTAAAATGGATAGCCAGGGTGGATAAAATACATTAATCATGTTCCCCACAGAGTTTACTTGGTACCCTGTTCGCTTTCCACTTTATGCTGCCTGGATTAGAAATGATAAGACAAGTGCCCGCAGGCCCATTAAAACATACACAATCCGATAAATCCAGGCCGTCCATTGGGTTTGAGTGTACCCATCTCTCCACTTGTGCATGAAATCTGGACAGCTAGCAACCTTTTCTAAACCCCTCATTGTTTCGGTACATTTGTAGCACACATGATGAATGGACCATCTTAATTCTCGGGCCAGGAATTCTACAAGATGGGGCCCACCTGATTCATGGCTCTAAGTGGGATACTGGCCATGCAGATTTGAGTAATATCAAAAGCCAAATATGATTATCTGAGATCCAATTGTGGTGTTTGTATCCGATCTCACCCTTTACCATGGGATGCCCGCAATGAAAATAGGATGCCCGAAAATTTAGGTCGGCTTGACTATCAGGTGCGCCACACCATACATGATAATGAACAACCATCCAAAAAGATGTGCATTCATATCAGTCGGATCTAATGGTTGGATCGACATGATATTCAGCACATTCCATTTTCACGGCAGGACTACTTTAGTAGACCGGTGGGCTACAGAGTTTAGTCAATACTCAGTATACTGAGTTGCCTGGTACGCAGTAGGCTTCCACAAAAATTGAGAAGGCTTGGTTTATAGAAATTTGAGTGCGCTTTTATGGTACTAAGTAAACTCTTTTATGCACACCGTGCATGTACGCAGTTTATCCACGCCGCCTGCCATTTTCCCATTTTAGTTTAAGGTGTTGAACCCAAAATTGAAGCATATTCAAAGCCTAAGTGGACCATACTACAGGAAACAGTAGGAATGATGATTTCTACAGTTGAAACCTTCTAATGGAGGTGATGTTTATTTGTCATCCAACTTGTTTATAAGACCACGAAGACACCAATGGAGGAAAAACATAAATATCAGCATGGTCCAAAACTTCCGTGGTTCCTAAGATTTTTTCCAACCGTAGACATTCAATTCATACTCTTTCTTGCGGCCCACTTGAGCTTTGTATATGCTTTTTATGCTCAAGCCCTAAAATATATGGTAAAATGGATAGCCAGAGTGGATAAAATACATAAATCATGGTGGGCCCCACATAGTTTACACGGTACCTCATTGTGAGAGAATACCCTAACACTAAATTCCTGATTTCTTCTCTCCTCTTGATAGGAGAATGCCCGACCACCAAAAACTTATTTCCTAAAATTTTCTAATTTCTTTCTATTTTTTCTTTTGGTCGAGAATACATTTGCTGCATACTTCATTTTCTTCACTTTTCCAACTCAATATAGGATGAAATGGTACCCACATCGAAGAAGCTACGAATTACAGGTATATTTGAAAATATTAACTTCATTATATGGACCCCACCGTATTATATATAATATATTTGCACCATCTACAGTTTGCCTATTTTATTTAAACATTTTATGGCATCAGCCAAAAAATGAGACAAATTCAATGCTCAAATGGCCCACATGAAAGAAAATGGCTTTAATTCCTCCATTGTTGAAAGTTGCTTCTTTCACTAGGCCCACATCAAGGTTTTTTAAAATCAAAGAATGAAAACTGAAGTGAAATTGAATGAAAACCGAGTGAAATTGAACGAGGATATTGTGAAATTGACCGAGAACTGAGTTAAATTGACCAATGACATCGTGAAATTGACCGAGAACTACATGAAAGTGATCGAGAACTGAGTTACATTGACTAAGGACTAAGTGAAATTGACTGATAATTGCTTGAAATTGACATCGTGACTGAGAACTGTGTGAAATTGACCAAGAACTGAGTTGAATTGACCAATAACTGCTTGAAATTGACATCGTGACCAAGAATAACGTGAAATTGACAGAGAACTTGCAGAAATTGACCGATAACTTTATGAAGTTGACCGAGAAATGAGTGAAAATGGCTGAGAATTGAATGAAATTGACCGGTCAACTTCCACAAGTTCTCGATCAATTTCTGCAAGTTATCAGTTAATCTCACTCATTTCCTGGTCAATTTCCACAACTTCTTAATCAATTTAAGTGAGTTCTCGATCAATCGGTCAATTTCACGATGTTCTTAGTCAACTTTATAGAGTTCTCAGTCAATTTCATAAAGTTCACGGTCAATTCCACGAAGGTTCTCAGTCATTTTCACGGTGTCCTTGGTCAATTCAATGAAGTTCGCGATCAATTTCACAGAGTTCTCGTTCAATTTCACCAGTTCTAGATCCATTTCACTTAGTTCTCAGTCAATTTGATGAGGTTCTCGATCAATTTCATTCAATTTCACTCAATTCTCGGTCAAATTCATGAAGTTTTTGGTCAATTTAATGAAGTTCTCGATTAACTTCACAATGTTCTCGGGCAAATATGCAACCTATAACTCGGGAAATTCACTAAGAACTTCACTTAATTGATAGAGAATTGAGCAAATTGACTGAAAACTGAGTGAAACAGGCCGTGAATGAAGACCAAAGTGAAGTTGAACGAAGACTGAGTGAAATTGATCGAGGACATCGTGAAATTGATCGAGAACTGTGTGAAAGTGACTGAGAACTAAGTCAAATTGACGGAGGACATTGCGAAATTGACCGAGAACTATGTGAAAGTGATCGAGAACTGAGTCAAATTGACCAAGGATTAAAGGAAATTGACCGATAACTGCTTGAAATTGACATCGTGACCGAGAACTGTGTGAAATTGACTGGGAACTGAGTTAAATTCACTGAGAACATAGTGAAATTGATCGATAACTACTTAAAATTGACATCGTGACTAAGAACAACGTGAAATTGACCAATAACTTGACGAAATTGACTGATAACTTCATGAAGTTGACCGAGAAATGAGTGAAAATGGCTGAGAATTGAGTGAAATTGACCGGTCAATTTCTACAAGTTCTTGGTCAATTTCTGCAAGTTATCAGTTAATTTCACTAATTTCTCTATCAATTTTCATAACTTCTCGATCAATTTAAGCGAGTTCTTAGTCAATTTCACGATGTTCTCAGTCTACATTATAGAATTCTCGGACAATTTCATAAAGTTCTCGATCAATTTCACCAAGTTCTTGTTCAATTTCACCGGTTCTCGATCCATTTCACTTAGTTCTTGGTCAATCTCACAAAGTTCTCGATCAATTTCATTCAGTTTCACTCAATTCTCGGTCAAATTCATGAAGTTTTTGGTCAATTTAATGAAGTTCTCGATTAACTTCACAATATTCTCGGGCAAATATACAAACTATAATCAGGAAATTCACCGAGAACTTCACTTAATTGATAGAGAATTGAGCAAATTGACTGAGAACTGAGTGAAATAGGCTGCAAACTTGTTGAAATTCACCCATAACTCGGGCATTTTGACTTGGAATTCATCAAAATTGATCGAGAAATCGGGAAATTGACAATATACTATATGAATTTTCACCATCTCCTCGTTGCTATTCAACAACAAGTCAACTTTCACACTATCCTTTGTTAAATATTGAACTTCATTTTTAATATATTTTTCAATTTATCCTTGTAGTTGGCAAGTCTTCACATAAAGGGATTTGATGCTGGAGTCCCAAACTTGTCCTCCAGATGTTCACTAACGTAGTGGTTTGATACTGTGAAGAGTGGTTTGAAGAAGAACGAGAGTAGATTAAATATTTTTAGGCAATCTCCATTCTCTTTTTTACTATACATTCCATCATTTAGGTTTATAGAAGCTCTCTTTCACCTACTTTTTGTGAGATATAGAGGTGATTTTATATTCGAGATACGGGAGACACGTTTGAAATTTACGAAGATAGACTTTACCCTTATAACAAGGCTGAAGACTGAAGACCTCTGTATACCAAAAATTCATCATACTAATAAGTCAATAAGAGAGAAGTACTTCAAAGAATATTCTATCTTAAAAAAATATCTACTAGAGGTGTTTGATCAATTAGTTGATAATGATAAGCATGAAGATGTCGTGAAGGTGTCCTACTAGTATGTGTAGAGTGGTTTGTTAGGGGAACTAACATGGAAATTGTAACGACCTTGGAAATTTTTGTGCTAATCTTTCCTCAAGTAGTTGTTTTTGGGGTAATTAGCGCTTTACTTGATTGCTTGTGAAATTCGCATCAATCACTTTAAATTGTATCTGCATGGCTCTAAACGTGTAGATTAGTGAGCGCTACGTTACTCTGAAATTTGGGATCCATCGCTAAATCCAGTTGTTCTGGGGAATTTTTGGAAGATCTGGATCGGACCTAGACCGCGCGTCGAAAGTCCGATGGCGATGATCTTAGGCTGTTGCGGTCACTGAGTTGGGCTTGGTCTTCACCTCAAAAATCAAGTCGATCTGATGTTCTGGGTCGATTTGGTTGAGCTCGGAGTGAAAAGTGTGAGAACGGTTGGAATTTAATAAGCTTTTATTGAAATCTGAGTCGTGTCGCTTGCGCGACGATTTTAAGCATTCTGACCGTTGGATTCTGACCCAATTTCACCATCTGATCAGGATGGTTGGCCCAGGCATATCCTAGTGCTTGTGGACCTGATCGAGATTCCGTGACCGTTGAATTGAGTGTGGTCCGCCACGGCTGATCTGAAGAGCCGGTCGGTACGAAAACTCAACCTGACCTAGATCCATGGTCAATGAGCTTAAGTCCGACCTTTCGTGGTTATAGGCCCACCAGAAGTGCTTCGTTGGATCGAGAAAGGCGTGCTTTGGTTATAACCTAAGTATACCTTGACCCTGATTTCCATCATTTTAAGGCCTATATATAGTCCTTAAACCCTAGCTCTCATTTCCATACGAATTTTCTCTAACCCTAGCTTGGAGAGAGAGTGGAAAAGAGAGAGTTAGTGAGAGAGATTGGTTGGTGAATCATCTTGATTCTTCCTTGTTCTTCTTCACCTTTGAACCTTCACTTTGAATCGTTCCTCTGACGATTCTGAGTTCTTTTGGGGTAAGTTAACCTAACCCTAACCTGTGTTAGAGCTTAGATTAGACTTGGTGTTGTTGTATCTCATTTCTATCCTTATTTTAGGGTATTCTAGCGCCGTTGACGAAGACAACTCGTCTAAATCAGTTCGGTGTTCTTTCTTCGCTTAAGGTGCGGACTTTAAGTGTATAGGTTATGGTTTTCAAGGCTTTCAATCCAGTTAGTTATTTATTCTTGTTATGGATGAGATTTCACATGTCAAATGTTATGTTTGCATTGCTTTCCTGATATGCATGTGCTATATTGAGATTTGTGTATTCTAAGTGTATTTATAAAGTAACGTATACGTATAAAATACGCACTTGTGCTTGCCATGATTATTGGTCATGTATGTATGCTAGATGCATGTATGACAACTCCTTGGTAAAGGGAATTGCCTAAGTACATGTATTCCAACATACGTCATGTATGTTGTTCCTGTATGCTAAGTGTTTGTAGAAATGCATGAATGGTCTACGTGTAACTGATTACACTAAATGCGGCGTTGAGAAGTGGTTCTCAATACTTCTATGGATGCGCATGATTTCCTTTATGCATTTACATTCCAAGTTATTTAAATTCAAGCATTCCTATGCTTACATTTATGTTAAGTTGATATTCTTCAGATGTGTATGCACCATGATTTGAGTGGTTGTTCCATTACTGTTTTACATTCCATATAAATATCTGTAGTAGTGTAGGATATTTGGGACTATGCCTTAGTCCAGGAGATCGGTAATTGACCCTATATTCGTGGTTGAGATTGCTTTCGCCACGTGGGACGTATTAGACGAACCCGAGCCGTATTAGAGTTGGCGGCAGTGGTTTGGCCACGCCGAGTGTTTGCGCACTCTATGTCGTTCAATTCAACGTGCGCTCGTGCTAGTCGAGTTCGTCAAGTAACCCGATTGTCCGATGTATGTTAACCATGTATGGACGCTATTGCTTGAATCTAGGGTACCGAACTTACCAGTGAAATTCTAATAACCATGGTACCGATCCGCTAAGACTCATGAGCCGGACATGGTGGTATGGGACACCGTGGTCGAGCCTCGGCCTACGCTGGGTGACGAGCCTCCCGTAGTGACCGGTGAGCAACTTAACTCGTGAGCCGATTATGGTGGTATGGGACACTATATTCGTTGTCGGCCTACATTGATTGGTGACGAGCCCTTTGTAGTGACCTCGAGCATACCCGGATACCGCAAGGAGGTGACGAGCCGATCGTGGTAGTAAGGGCATGAAAGGCGTGCATTGATTGGTGACGAGCCCTTTGCTACGACCTTAAATATAAAATCGTATGAGATGTCTAGGATTGACGACCCTAGTATGGATCACTGTTTGGATGGTGACATGAGGAAGGTATCTTAGCTTCCCAATCCTGTTGTGTGAAATGGACTAATAACAACTTGGTAATCATATCCATGCACCGCATTTGCATGTGCTTTGTAGATGTGGCGCACTTTGAGGCGATGTCATGCGTAACGTAAGATGAAGACGCTGAGGGTGTACGCGTGAGGGCACGCATCATACCGCATTCATACTTGCATTAATAAGAGTACTTAGGATTTATTTAATTGTCTTGCTTTATCATTACTGTTTGATTGAACTGATAACATGTTAACCAGTGCCTTATTGTTCCACTGAGTTGATCACTCACTCCCACGTTTCTGGGGCGGTGTTACACACCCACCAGACTCTGTCTTAGGCCCTGATGTTGCAGATGTGGATGCGACGTCTGAGGCAGAGCGGGAGCTGGATGACGACGAGGCTGCCTTCTCCTATATGCAGTTTTCAGACGGGTTCTAGCGAGCCTCGGTCTGTTGCGCGGGATCTATGGGATTACTATTTTGGGAACTGAAATGATGTAACTTGTACTTATAATTTTGATGAATAACACTTTTACACGATCTGGTTGTATATGTAATTCAGGGGCTTACACTTGTACACATATTTTACTATAAGTCTTCCGCTTGCTTTATTCACTTATCCCTGAATCATATCTGTGTTTTGGCTTAATCTATTCCATGTTTTATGCACTAATACAGTCAACATACATCAGTCATTAATTATGTTGCATAAGTGATGTTTTGGAACTCGGGAGCTGAGTTATGCTCGACCCCCGAATTTCAGGGCGTTACAAGTTGGTATCAGAGCATGATCTGGATTAAACCGGACCTGGGTTATGGTCACACACCGCACGTTGTCGCCACTATAGTGTAATTGGGTGCGGGTCTATCATCGCTTTGTGTTTGTGCTCCGTAGTTTCTATCGGCGAAAGTTTCTTGAAAACCGTTGCCGAGATCGAGTCTGTACTCTTACCTGATCACACACAGTGACCCGAAACCTTTCCTAGACCCTCTATTAATGAGTGTAGATGGTCTATCTTCCCATTATTCATTTTTAAACCTTCCAGAAATCGCCGGTTGAACCAGATTTCTGTCAGAATGACCCGATAGGCTTCAAACTACACAAGGGGCCAATCGGGGCATTTTCTGTGGGACCCAGGGGGGAACCACATCATTTGGACCAAGGAGGACCAGGAGGACCTCGCCAAATCGGCGAGGCATCGCCGATATGTCCAGAGACCGGCGATGCCATCGCCGGTCGGCGGGCCAGGCGGGCCGGGCCAGGCGGGCCGGGCCGACGCGGGCCGATCGTCCCTAGGTCTTGTGTGGCCCACCCCTCCACGGTTTTCATTTTAAAACCTCTCCTTTTACCTATTTCCTTCACAAAACCCACCTCCAAGCTTTCCTTTTCTTCCAAAACCTCTCCAAACTCTCTCAAATCTCTCCCAAATCTTCATCTTCCTTCCATTTTCGTGCAAACCCATCACCCCATTCTCAAATCTTCCATTCCATTGCTGATTTCTCCATCTTTCCCTCTCATTTGAGCCCTTTCATTCCCTATTTGGCTAATAGTTGTGTGGAAGCTTCACCATCTTCCTATTTCTCTCTTTCTCTCATTTCTCATGGCCCTCTTTGAGATTGTGACGGTCATCTTTTCCATTTCCTCCCTTCTTTCCTTGATGGGGAAGAAGAGAGCGCCCGTGGATGAAGCCGGGCCGAGCCGCCCAACCCGTGCACGGAGGCCGAGAGGTGCCGCCGCTAACACGTCCGCCACGCGCAAGTTCCAGACGAAGCGGGACCTCGATCCTCGAGCTCCTGTCAGTAGGACCTTGTTGGCGGAATTGTCGCATGGAGTCTATGAGGGGCGTAGAGTCCTTTTTGAGGCTCATGTTGACCCGCGGCTCTTTGGTGAGTTCTTCTTGTTGGAGCGCCTAGAAGGGGCTGGTTGGGGTCCCTTGTTCGAAGGCGAGTATCGCGCGAATGCTAGCACTGTTCGGGCCTTCTATGCCAACATTCTGGAGCCTTCGCTGGATCCTCTGCAGTTCAAGATTCCCTGTGGTAGCGGTCGAGTTGGAATTGTCAATGTTGCTTTGATATCCCGACTCTTGAAGGTGCCACTTGGGGAAGTGCATGCCAGCGAGAAGAATGTGGACAGTGTGCGCGAGAGGGATCGTCGCACCCGATCCTTGTGTGGTCGTCTGGTTGAATGGCAGCCGAATAGGAGTCTTCTGGCTTCTTTCATGACGGACGACTTCCGTTTGCTTCACCACATCTTTACGTTCAATGTGTATCCAAGGTGGAGCAACCGCAGCGAGTGTACGCGCCTGATGGTAGATTTTCTATATCAGGTGGGGTAGGATGCGAAGTTGTGTGTGCCGACGTACGTCCTGCGTCAGATTATTCTCATCGCTCGTTCGAGTAGACGGACCGAGTCTCTTCCCTTTGGCCGCCTCATTTGCAAGATCGCACATGAGTTTGGCTATAGGCTTGGAGCTGAAAAGCCGGTCCCTGTTCGTTATATCAACTTGAGGACCCTTAAGCTGATGGAGGTTGGTTCTGGTCGGCTTGCCTCTGAGGGTGAGGCCGGGTCTGAGAGTGGTGATGATGAGAGTTATGCTGGTGGTGCGGAGTCCGAGGAAGAAGCAGAGCAAGACGAGGAAGAGATTGAGGCACAGGATTCGAGTGATCGCTCTCCTCCTGTGGTGCCAGAGCAGGGCGTAGAGCAGGTTGCCAGAGATGCCCGTCTTACACGGCTTGAAGAAGGGCAAGCTGCTTTACGCCAGGAGATGGTTGATCTTCGAGGCTTGGTTAAGCACAAGTTCAAGAAGATGTCTCGGACTTTGAAGTCTATCCTGTGTTGCTTGCAGGATAAGGGTGCTCCGCCTCCATATCCTGATTCCGACGAGTAGCATCGTCGTGGTCGTCTTTGCTTTGTTTGTGTTTTTCTTTCTGTGTGTAGCCGTTGTTGGCTTGTAGTTGGAGTTGTTGTAGTGTGGTAGCTGTTAGTGGTTGTAGTTGTTGTGGTTGTTTGAAGTGTTAGATGTTGTTGTTTTCATGCTTTCCTAGTCGTGATTCATGTATTGCTGCACTACTTGTATTGCGACGATTTTAGTTAATGGAATGCATGTTGTTTGTTTTTGGAGTTGTGCTGTGTTGTTGTTGTTGTGTGGATGGATTATGTGACTTAGAATCTGACAGGTTGCATCCTTTGATTTAATGTAGGGATGCCTCCTAAGGGTTCGAAGGCTTCGGCCCGTCTTTCTCTGATTGAGTCGCTTGCTGGGGTTCCTCCCTTGAGCGATAGCCAGTCAGATCCGCAGGCGGGTCCATCTCGTGCTGGTGTTGGGTCGACACCTATGGCTCCTCCAGTCACACCCTCGGTTCTTGAGCCGAGCCATGCACCTTCTTCTGCTTCACCTGTTGATAGGTTTGAGCAGATGATGTTGTTGATGCAGCAGCAGCAGTATCAGCAGCAGCAGCAGCAGCAGCAGCAGGAGTTCCTCTCCTCCATGGCTGGCATCTTTGCTCAGTCAGTAGGGGCGACTCCACCTGTTTCACCTATGCCTCCATCTGGGAGTGCCAGTGCCAGTGTTAGTGCCAGCGGCACATTCGAGCGATTCCAGCGCTTGCGACCTCCTACTTTTGCGGGTTCTCATTGACCCGAGGTGGGCTAGTATTGGTTTGACCTCATCTCTAAGATGCGGAGGCCGTTGCACTGCTCTGAGGTCGAGCAGGTTGAGCTTGCCACCTTCATGTTTGAGAAGGAGGCCGGTTTGTGGTGGGACAGTGTGCTTCGCATTGTCGAGGAGGACTTCGTGTGGTCGTGGCGGCGTTTGAGGCGCGCTTCCACGAGAAGTATTTCCGGTTACGCGCGACACGAGAAGGAGAGTGAGTTCCTTCGCCTCCGCCGGGGAGGGATGTCGGTGACGAGTATGAGAACCGGTTTATTGAGTTGGGGCGGTATGTTCCTTTGATCTGGGCGATCAACCGATGAGGATGCGGCGTTTTTCTGAGGGGCTCCGACCTGAGATCCGATCAAAGATTTGCTGTGCCAGCATTTCTTCATATGCGGAGCTAGTGAGCATGTCCTTGCGAGCAGAGCAGGACGGAGATAGAGCGTCCCACATGCGAGCACCGATGCCTCCTAGGCCGAGACCGGATTTCCAGGGTGCACCTTTCCTTGGCAAGAGGCCGCGTGTTGATTCTCCTCCTAGGCGTTCAGCGCCGCCCGCTCAGCAGATGAGAGTTGATCTGAGATGTTCTTATTGTGGGAAGGTTGGGCACTTAGACCGTTTCTGCTTTTCCCGTATGCGAGTAGGTGGTTTTACCCCACCGCAGAGGGTTAGCCGTCCGATGCCTCCGGTTATTTCTCCTCCTCTTCGATCAGCGCCAGCTCATCCATCCTTCAGACCTGCAGTTCCTGGTTTCAGGCCACCTCAGCGGCCCATGATTCCTCCGCCGAATCGTCAGCAGCAGGCTCGTGTTCATGCGCTTTCAGCAGAAGCGCCTATGTCTGACTTGGTGCCGAGGTCCTTTGAGGTGACAGCGCATATAGAAGGTATTCCCGTTTCTGTTCTAGTGGATACAGGGTCCACTACTTCTCTTATTTCTTATGCGGCAGTTAGGCGTTTGGGTTTGAGATCTGTTCCTATACCTGGAGTGACGCTTACTACCGCTACGGGGATGTCCTCTGCCTTGGGCAAGCGTTGTATGGATTGTTTAGTTGATCTGGGAAGTGGATCGATCCGTGTTGATTTGCTAGTCGCACCGCTTTATCACTACGATGTTATTATGGGTATGGATTGGCTCACGAGGATGCGAGCTGAGATTGATTGTGAAGCGAGATCAGTGACGATCCATGGACCTGAGGGCGAGATTGTTACTTTCCCAGTTCAGGTCAGTTACCCTATTCGTATTGATGTTTATTCTTCTCTGTTGGAGAGTTCGGCCGAGTCGGCGTTGGTTAGTACGCCGGTAGTTCAGGAGTTTGAAGATGTGTTTGAGTCGATTCCTGGATTACCTCCTCAGCGTGAGATTGATTTTGCTATCGATCTTATGCCTGGTGCGGCGCCCATTTCTTTACCCACCTATCGGATGCCTCCGAGTGAAATGGAGGAGTTGAGGAAGCAGATAGATGGTTTGCTAGAATTGGGTTTTATTCGCCCAGGTGTGTCTCCTTGGGGAGCGCCGGTCTTCTTTGTGAAGAAGAAGGATGGTTCCTTGCGATTGTGTATTGATTATCGCAGTTGAACTTCTGGTAATCGTGAAGAATAAGTACCCCTTGCCCGGATTGATGATCTGTTTGATCGGTTGAAGGGGGCACGGTACTTCTCGAAGGTTGATCTGCGATCGGTATCATCGATTGCGCGTCAAGGATGGAGGCGTGCGAAGACCGCTTCGAGGACCGGCCGGTCATTATGAGTTCCTTGTGATGTCGTTCGGTCGACGAACGCACCGGCCGTGTTCATGGATCGATGAACAGGGTGTTGGCCGTTTCTGTTTCGATTCGTCATTGTATTTATTGATGACATCTTGATTTATTCGGCGAGCCGGAGCACGAGGAGCACTTAAGAGCGGTTTTGGGTACTCTTAGGAGCATCAGCTTTTCGCACAATTCAAGAAGTGTGATTTCTAGAAAGAGGAAGTCAAGTTCCTGGGACATGTGGTGTCCAAGGAAGGTATAGCCGTCGACCTTGCCAAGGTAGCTGCAGTGCAGGACTGGCAGCCTGGTTCAGTTACTGAGGTGAGGAGTTTTCTTGGCCTTGCAGGATATTATCGACGCTTTATTCGGGACTTCTCGAAGATTGCCACACCGTTGTCGTAGGTGACACGGAAGGATTTGAAGTTTGCTTGGAGTGAGCGGGCGGAGTTCTTTTCAGGAGCGAAGGACAAGTTGACGTCCGCCCCTGTGCTAGTATTGCCGAGCAAGGGGTTAAGTATATTATATATACCGACGCCTCTCGCGTTGGCCGGTTGTGTCCTTATGCGGAAGGACAGGGTGATTGCTTATGCTTCGCGTCGATTAAGGAAACACGAAGAGAATTACCCTACGCACGACCTGGAATTGGCATTGTCATCTTCGCATTAAAGCTTTGGAGACATTACCTCTATGGTGAGGAGTTCGAGCTCTTTTGCGACCACAAGAGCCTTAAGTATATCTTCACGCGGCGTGATTTGAATATGAGGCAGCGCAGATGGATGGAAACATTGAAGGACTTCAAGTTCGATGTTTCTTACCATCCTGGTAAGGCGAACCTTGTGGCGGATGCGTTGAGTCGCAAGAAGGCTTTGGAGTTTGCGGCTCAGCGCTGATGATAGCAGAGTGGGAGATGTTGGAGTTCGTGCGCGATTTTGAGCGAAGCTTACGGTGGTTGAGCCGTATGAGGTTATCGCACACATTCGTATATACCCCTTATCGGCGAGAGGATCGTTGCAGCTCAGGGAGATGATGAGCTTTTGGTGAAGATGAGGCGGCGGGTTGGTACGGATGAGAACTCCGACTGGAGTGTTAGTTCCGATGGGGGCCTACGTTTTCGTGGCGGTTATGTGTTCCTAACACCCTGACTTGAGGCGTGAGGTTCTCGAGTTAGCCCATAGTTCTAAGCTTGCGATGCATCCAGGTAGCACGAAGATGTATCAGGATATGAAGAGGTCTTGTTGGTGGGACAATATGAAGGTCCAGATTGCTGAATTTGTTTCTCGTTGTCTCACGTGCCAGCAGGTCAAGGCAGAGCATCGCCGACCTCCTAGGTTGTTGATGCCCATGCCCATAGCTGAATGGAAGTGGAATTTCATCTCTATGGATTTTATTTCTGGGTTGCCGAGGACGAGAAAGGGATTTGACTCTATTTGGGTGATCGTCGATCGATTAACGAAGTCGGCGCATTTCTTACCGATCAGAGTCACTTACTCTGCAGACGAGTTGGCTAGGTTGTATATCAAGGAGATAGTGCGTCGACATGGATCCCCTGGAGATTGTGTCCGATAGAGACACGCGTTTTACATCTATCTTCGGACTCGTATCCGGAAGCAATGGGTGTGAAATCGAAGATCAGCAACGCGTTTCATCCGCAAACAGATGGGCAGACGGAGCGCGTGAATCAAGTCCTGGAGGATATGTTGCGAGCTTATGTTTTGGATTTCAAAGACAGTTGGGATGATTGTCTTCAGTATGCAGAGTTCGCGTATAATAATAGTTTCCAGGCGAGTATTGGCATGGCTCCCTACGAGGCGTTGTATGGTCGCCCGTGCAGAGCACCACACTGTTGGGCAGAAATTGGTGAGCGTAGTTTGCTTGGCCCAGAGTTGGTGCAGGTGACTTCAGAGAAGGTTGACATCATTCGACGTCGACTTTTGACAGCACAGAGCAGGCATAAGAGTTATGCGGATACGAGGCGTCGACCGCTTGAGTTTGTAGTGGGAGACCATGTGTTTCTGAAGGTCTCTCCTATGAAGGGAGTTCTGCGGTTCGGTAAGAAGGGGAAGCTGACGCCGAGATTTATTGGTCCATTTCAAGTTCTGGATCGAGTGGGAGAGGTAGCTTACCGCCTTGCTTTGCCCACACCTCTTGCGGGCGTGCATAACGTATTTCATGTTTCTATGCTGAAGAAGTACGTTCCTGATCCTTCGCATATTATCAGTTGGGAGCAAGTGCAGTTAAGTGAGGATGCCACTTATGTACTGCGACCGACGCGTATTCTGGATAGAAAGGAGCAGGTACTGCGTAGCAAGGTTATCCCTCTCGTGAAGGTGCTATGGACGCATCATGGCGTAGAAGAGGCTACTTGGGAATCTGAAGCTGAGGTCAGGAAGACCTATCCTCTGATCCTCGAGGATTATATGAAGGTATGAATTTCGAGGA
Organism: Magnolia sinica; assembly: GCF_029962835.1. Taxonomy (NCBI): domain Eukaryota; kingdom Viridiplantae; phylum Streptophyta; class Magnoliopsida; order Magnoliales; family Magnoliaceae; genus Magnolia; species Magnolia sinica. The sequence continues at coordinate 87,596,106 of NC_080577.1, forward strand.
CGAAATTTTCTTTAAGGGGGGTAGATTGTAACGACCTTGGAAATTTTTGTGCTAATCTTTCCTCAAGTAGTTGTTTTTGGGGTAATTAGCACTTTACTTGATTGCTTGTGAAATTCGCATCAATCACTTTAAATTGTATCTGCATGGCTCTAAACGTGTAGATTAGTGAGCGCTACGTTACTCTGAAATCTGGGATCCATCGCTAAATCCAGCTGTTCTGGGAATTTCTAGATCGGACCTGGACCGCGCGCCGAAAGTCCGATGGCGATGATCTTAGCCTGGGTCACCGAGTTGGGCTTGGTCTTCACCTCAAAAATCAAGTCGATCGGATTTCCGGGTCGATTTGGTTGAGCTCGGAGTGAAAAGTGTGAGAACGGTTGGAATTTAATAAGCTTTTATGAAATTGAGTCGTGTCCGCTTGCGCGACGATTTTAAGCATTCCGACCGCTTGGATTCTGACCCAATTTCACCATCCGATCAGGGAAGGTTGGCCCATGCATATCCTAGTGCTTGTGGACCGATCGAGATTCCGTGACCGTTGAATTGAGTGTGGTCCGCCACGGCCGATCCACTGATTCAGGACGAAAACTCAACCTGACCTAGATCCATGGTCAATGAGCTTAAGTCCGACCTTTTGTGGTTATAGGCCCACCAGAAGTGCTTCGTTGGATCGAGAAAGGCGTGCTTTGGTTATAACCTAAGTATACCTTGACCCTGATTTCCATCATTTTAAGGCCTATATATAGTCCTTAAACCCTAGCTCTCATTTCCATACGAATTTTCTCTAACCCTAGCTTGGAGAGAGAGTGGAAAAGAGAGAGTTAGTGAGAGAGATTGGTTGGTGAATCATCTTGATTCTTCCTTGTTCTTCTTCACCTTTGAACCTTCACTTTGAATCGTTCCTCTGACGATTCTGAGTTCTTTTGGGGTAAGTTAACCTAACCCTAACCTGTGTTAGAGCTTAGATTAGACTTGGTGTTGTTGTATCTCATTTCTATCCTTATTTTAGGGTATTCTAGCGCCGTTGACGAAGACAACTCGTCTAAATCAGTTCGGCGGTTCTTTCTTCGCTTAAGGTGCGGACTTTAAGTGTATAGGTTATGGTTTTCAAGGCTTTCAATCCCAGTTAGTGATTTATTCTTGTTATGGATGAGATTTCACATGTCAAATGTTATGTTTGCATTGCTTTCCTGATATGCATGTGCTATATTGAGATTTGTGTATTCTAAGTGTATTTATAAAGTACCGTATACGTATAAAATACGCACTTGTGCTTGCCATGATTATTGGTCATGTATGTATGCTAGATGCATGTATGACAACTCCTTGGTAAAGGAAATTGTCTAAGTGCATGTATTCCAACATACGTCATGTATGTTGTTCCATGTATGCTAAGTGTTTGTAGAAATGCATGAATGACCTAAGTGTAACTGATTACACTAAGTGTGGGCGTTGAGAAGTGGTTCTCAATACTTCTATGGATGCGCATGATTTCCTTTATGCATTTACATTCCAAGTTATTTAAATTCAAGCATTCCTATGCTTACATTTATGTTAAGTTGATATTCTTCAGATGTGTATGCACCATGATTTGAGTGGTTGTTCCATTACTGTTTTACATTCCATATAAATATCTGTAGTAGTGTAGGATATTTGGGACTATGCCTTAGTCCAGGAGATCGGTAATTGACCCTATATTCGTGGTTGAGATTGCTTTCGCCACGTAGGACGTATTAGACGAACCCGAGCCGTATTAGAGTTGGCGGCAGTGGTTTGGCCACGCGGAGTGTTTGCGCACTCTATGTCGTTCAATTCAACGTGCGCTCGTGCTAGTCGAGTTCGTCAAGTAACCCGATTGTCCGATGTATGTTAACCATGTATGGACGCTTCTGCTTGAATCTAGGGTACCGAACTTACCAGTGAAATCCTAATAACCATGGTACGATCCGCTAAGACTCATGAGCCGGACATGGTGGTATGGGACACCGTGGTCGAGCCGTCGGCCTACGCTGGGTGACGAGCCTCCCGTAGTGACCAAAGTGAGCAACTTAACTCGTGAGCCGATTATGGTGGTATGGGACACTATATTCGTTGTCGGCCTACATTGATTGGTGACGAGCCCTTTGTAGTGACCTCGAGCATACCGGATACCGCAAGGAGGTGACGAGCCGATCCTGTGGTAGTAAGGGCATGAAAGGCGTGCATTGATTGGTGACGAGCCCTTTCTACGACCTTAAATATAAAATCGTATGAGATGTCTAGGATTGACGACCCTAGTATGGATCACCGTTTGGATGGTGACATGAGGAAGGTATCTTAGCTTCCCAATCTGTTGTGTGAAATGGACTAATAACAACTTGGTAATCATATCCATGCACCGCATTTGCATGTGCTTTGTAGATGTGGCGAACTTGGAGGCGAGGTCATGCGTAACGTAAGATGACGACGCTGAGGGTGTACGCTTGAGGGCACGCATCATACCGCATTCATACTTGCATTAATAAGAGTACTTAGGATTTATTTAATTGTCTTGCTTTATCATTACTGTTTAATTGAATCGATAACATGTTAACCTTAGTGCCTTATTGTTCCACCGAGTTGATCACTCACTCCCACGTTCGGCGGTGTTACACACCCACCGGACTCTTAGGCCCCGATGTTGCAGATGTGGATGCGACGTCCGAGGCAGAGCGGGCTGGATGACGACGAGGCCGCCTTCTCCTATATGCGGTTTTCGACGGGTTCTAGCGAGCCTCGTTCTCGCTGGATCTATGGGATTACTATTTTGGGAACTGAAATGATGTAACTTGTACTTATAATTTTGATGAATAACACTTTTACACGATCTGGTTGTATATGTAATTCAGGGGCTTACACTTGTACACATATTTTACTATAAGTCTTCCGCTTGCTTTATTCACTTATCCCTGAATCATATCTGCGTTTTGGCTTAATTTATCCCATGTTTATGTGCTAATACAGTCAACATACATCAGTCATTAATTATGTTGCATAAGTGATGTTTTGGAACTCGGGAGCTGAGTTATGCTCGACCCCCGAATTTCAGGGCGTTACAGAAATTATGTGCAATACGGAGTATATTGATTTAGCGAACTTATTGGAAGACTTTAATTACTATCATTGGGATAGTTTGGCCTTCCAGACAATGGCCGAAGGGGTCGAAAGTGCCATGAAGGCATCTCATGGGTTTCACTACAATCTTAACGTCCGCATCTTTCCTCTACAAGTAAGGATTCATCAAATCTGGATAGCTAACAACTTTTTCTCAACCCCTCATTGTTTCGGTACATGTGTATCCCACATGATGAATGGACCATTTTAATTCTCGGAGAAGGTAGTTTACAAGATAGGGCCCACCTGATTCATGGCTTACCCGGCCATGCAGATTTGTGCAATAGCGAAAGCCAAATATGATTATTGGATAAATGCTACACTTAACTAGCTAGTAAGTCCAGTTAGTTATTATATATATGGACCCAATCGTGATGTTTGTATCCGATCCTACCGTTTACCATGGGATGCCCGCAATGGAAGCCTTAAAAATTAGGTCGGCCCGGCTCTCAGGTGGGTCACGCCATAGAAAATAATGAACAACGACCCAAAAACATTTACAACATTTACATTCATATCAGTCGAATCCAATGGTTGGTTCGACGTGATTTTCAGGGCATTCCATTTTCACGGCGGGACTACCTTACTAGACCAGTGATTTTACACCAGGATGATGGTGGGCCTGATACACAAGTAGTCGGGTGTACAGCGGCATTAATGGGTCCCACATTTCAGATATTCAGATTGTTCATACGTGGCTTAATTATCAACGGACAATATCCTCCATCAGAATATCTTAAACAGTTCAATTGATGACATGTAAACTGATAGAAAACGATCAAGCCATTGATGGCTGGGATCACCGTGTAACCAATATCTGATAGTATGAACGGTTCGGATCTCTGAAAGGTGGGCCAACTATAGAGTTGAGTGTAAAAGGAATGTAATTTGGTGTCACGTGTAAACTTTTCCTTGAAAGATAAGGCTTACTTTCTGAAAGTAATAGCTAAATGGTCGGTGTAGTATTTCCTGTCGAACATGGATGATGTTCTCATCCGTCCATTTACAGGACAGAGATCCAACCGGTAATGAAATGAAATGGAGAAGTTCTACGGGCATGGCCCATCGTTGATGGAGGCCATTAAATGAACGGTCTGGATCAGTGGAAGATAGGCCGACCTGCACATCTGGCCCGGCCGAGCATCATACAGTGACTTGTGGCGTAGAGAAGGAAAGACTTGCAGATGGGGGTTACCCCGTGAAGTTGTTCACCTTACCATCTACACATTCTTCTCTTCTTCCTCACCCCATCTACCACGTGCAAGCAAACACGCCAACATGGCACACGTGTGTGAGATCAAGCTTCTCATCTGGTGGGCCACACTGGTTACATCTTCTGTTTAAAAGATGTGACCAGTAAGGCAAGGAGATCTAAACAGTGGGGTCCACTAGGTGGGATCTAACACACGTGCCGCATTGTCATGTCTACTGGCGTACGTGTGGATGGGCAGGGCCTCTAAAAGCCGTGGGCCAAGTTAACCTCCCATGTTAAAGGGAGGGGATTTTTACCATACCGGCCCATGGAGTGGCTGAAGCACATGTTTAGCCTTTCTTTCCTATCTTTAAGGGCAAAAATGCTTATGCATTGAGCAGTGCTGTAGGTCGTTTGGGGGTGCAAGAAGAGGACCACATCATGATGTGTGCAGTGGGTCCCATCTAATCATGATATGGCACACTTCATGAGAGATCCAATCTGCTAATTATTTTGGTTTCAATGATGAGGTCTTGATATCGATTCCCTAGTGGGGTGGCTAACAGTGAAGTGAGTGGGTGTACTAACAAGCTAACCAAAAAAAAAAATTCCGCTATTTATCTTCAGGTAGGCATGAACCTATAGAACATACTTAGTTCAACATGATTCAAGCCCTACATGGCCCACAACAACCAATAATAGTGGGCGATCATTCCTAACTGTTTCCTGTGATGTAGTTCATATTTATCGTGGCTTTTCCTCATTCTTGTTCTCATACCCTTAAATTAAAATCCGAATCGAATGGACAATGTAGATTTCACAAATAATGGTGGGCCCTACATATTTTCTGCATACCTTTTTTAAAACCAAGATAGTTTGAAGGACCTCATTTCAATTATTTTTTTGAAAGAAAACCTACTGAAGCTCTTTTTGTTTTTTTTTTTTTATAGTACCTATATACCACCACTTTCTGGCCATTACATTTTTCAGTGGTCCACTCAATTCTTTAGCGTTCATTTCCCTAAAATCCTTATTCTTCTAAGCTTTCTCCACGGAACCAACTACCATTCTCTTACCTTCCATTATCTAGCGGACGATTCTCTTGCGTTTCATTTTCCGAAAGCCCGTTGTACAGGACAACAACAACCAGTTTCACATGGCAATGACGGCCCATTGTACATGACAACAATGATTTGTTTCAAACCTGTATGAAAACACCGAGTCCATCGACTTGAAAAACTTTTTCTTCTAATAATCATACAAATAGGCAAAAAATTGCATGTGGTGTACGATACAAATAGACAAAAAACATATTCATTTTATTTATTATAGAGCAAACATTCAATTATATGAGTATATGTTAAAATTGTATAAGGTGTAAGATACCACGGCTACGCACGGAAGCTTATAAAAGTTATAAAATGAAGACTATATTCTACAGTGGGGTGATTAGAACTAAATAAATTTATGCCAATTAAACACTCAATTGTTTACTTAAACTAATATGAATATTCAAACTAAGTAATTAAATCTAAAGCTTCCAAGCTAGTAGATGGTCCAATCACATAGACTACAATAGATGTGACATGCTAAGCACTTAGTCTATATATGATAGTGTACATGCGTATGCGGGATGTGCTAATTATTAACTCCTAACATTCATCTAATCATGCATATATACAATTCATTGATCAATTACATAAGCATAATTAAATAAATGCTCAAATAACTATAAGTGCTATGTTGTAAATCTAGCACTCTGTATTGTCAAATTTTGTTGTGTCAAAACACTTTGGAGTGATTGACTTGTTTTTATAAATAGATAATTCACCTTCAAGTTCAAATAGATGGAAAGTTCACATTCATTCGAAGATGAGCTTCGTGTTATCTACATCGACATTAAGTGTGCTACAATTACCTCCTTTTCTGTTCCTTGTGGGGATACGATAGGAGTGATCCGCAGCTTTTTGTTTGGACCCTCCCGAAACCTTGTAAAGGTCTCAGTTTAATGAATTCAAGGGGCTCATGCCCCCTTTAAAAAGAAAAAAAAAAAAAAAAAAGTCCTACAATTACTTTAAGCGTGTATGTTCAACTACGAGAACAAGTTAAAGTTCATCAAGTTCAAGTGCACTATCTCAAGCTCAAGTTTGAGTGCATCACATGCTCAAGCTTAAAGCTCAAGTTCAAGCTCAAATACATTTGATCAAGCTTAAGTCTCAAATCACTATCTCAAGACATAAGTTCGAGACACAAACTCAAGTATACGAGGTCAAGCTTCATGTGCTTCAAAGTGACGTATTTACCGAAGCGACTGATATTTCAATTTCAATACTCACATTTAAGGTATATATGACCCTAGAAAGACCTTAGGATTAGATCATTAACATTGTATATTTAATTTGGGTCATAGTACTTATTTTAGGCTTTACTTCGACTAGTCTTAGTCAGTGTTCGAGTAGTCCAAGTACTGACTCGACCAGTCCAGGGTTTTTCTCGACCAGTATAGAATTTTACTCAAAAAAATCAGATAAGGTTGTTTGGTCTTCGACCAGTTGAGTACCATACTTGATCAATCGTGAAGACCTACTCGACCAGTTGAGCAGGACTCGACTCAAACTCTGACAACACTAATTTAATTCACTAGACCAGTAGAGGGTCTGTTTTATCCGATCGCACCAAAAAATTTGAAAATTGGTTCTGCTAGGACCAGTCGAGCCGAACCCTAGACCAGTCGAGGGAAACGAATTACAGCCTACAAATAAAAGACATTTCTCAGATCTTTTCATTTATTCCAAGTCAATTCAAGCCACCACTTTGAGAGATTAGTCCCCAGTATTGTGAAGCTATTGTAAGATATTTATAATAATTTTAAATAGCTTTTTGGTTTCTTAATTTCTTGATCTCTTATAATTCCATTCTATTTGATATAAATGGATTTTGTTTTAATCCTTTAAGAGATCCAAGAAATTGAATCTAAGTAGCTTAAGCTTGGATTTAATTTAAAATACATCTAAACCTAGAATCTCTTCATTTGTGAGATTGAACATTGAACATCTTCATCTACAAAGAAGCAGTTCTACCGGCTACATCAAAGATTATTCTTTAGATAAGTATTAATTTCAATTTTATATATTTTGGTTTGAGAGATTCAGCCAGAAAATTCTCTTATTGTGGTTTTGACTGAGATCAGCCAGGAAAATCTCAATGTGTGAGGGTTTTTTTTTTATTATTTATTTTGTAAGCCTATTAAAAAACACATCTGTAAATGTTATAAGGTGAATCTTGGAAAGCCTTCTTTCTTAATGAAAGCCGATATCCCATGGGTTGTGTATATTGGGAGTGGAGTGGAGTAGGGTGCCTGTTTGAAAACAGTTGTTGTACACCCGAACCACTACAATTCTTGGAATTGTAGTGGATGATTTTATCTGGTTATGTGTGTGAATGCTTGTATCTATTTTATGTAATTGTGGTGATTGTTGTAATAGTCAGATTTATTTCTTTTGCCTCTGTATCGGTTTGAGTATTTGATACTTACCGAAGTTCTAGAAATCAGGTTGTCCTACCATAAGTCATTAGTTTTTGGTGTAAGGTTGTCCTTAGAACAACGTTTGTATTAACTTCTCAATACTTTTGCATTTGAGGTTGCTTTAAATTTCTTCAATTTGAGTTTACTTTTCGCATTTTATTTTTTTTTATTTGACCCCCCCCCCCCCCCCCAAGGACTTAAAGGTCACCTTTTTCAATAACAATATCAAATACAAGCATATAAAGTAGTTTGGTTCCCTTACTCCAGCTCTGGTGGATGCACTTAACCCATGAGTATACCGGATTTCACTATCAGATATTTTAAATCAGGTTCATGACCTGTAACATTTACAAGCATACAATCCTACCTACAAAAGGACTTACCCACGTACTCAGTGGCCTACACAAGGACTTAAGGACTTACTCACGTACACACTCGTGTTGGTGGCTTACACAAAGACTCAAATATATACTCACCCTATGTCGGTGATGATATGATCCTACATAAGAACCTACGCAAGTTTAAGTCACAAACTCTACATTCAATCCTACACAAGGAATGAGTGTGTGAACTCTTACAATTTGAGAATTTGTCAGATTGAGCCCCTTTTGTAGCGCATTCTCGGATTGCTTGATCAATACTCTCCTATGCTTTGATCAGCTCCTATTTTGCTCCATCGATCATTAATGTTGATGCTTTACTAAGGCTTCGGCTCCAAAACCAAACAGCTTGCATGTAATGCTTTAATATCAAACACCAAAAAAATCATATCTAGATGGTACCTCTAGAAGGAAAAAAAAAAAGCCATGATCCTATTTTTCTCTTACCTATGGCCGTCATCTTTAGGGAGAGTCATCTTCGGATATCTAAGATGATGATTTTTTTCTAAGAGTTGTTATAGGTCCTACCAAGGAGAGTAGAAAAAAAAGTTTGTCAAAGAGTGTGATGGTCCCAAAGAGGAAGCTTCCAAGAGCTGCTAAAGAGCGGAGTAGCGCCCTCTCTAAGTAAGAAATTCAAAAATATTGAAAATGGGGCTTCCCATATGGCTTAACGCCACAAAAGGATATTTGGATGACATTCGTGGGACCACCATAAGTTATGTATGAAATCCACAATGTCCATTTGATTCAAGTTTTAATTTAAGGGTATTGGCCCAATAATGAAGGAAAACCACAGTAAAGGTGGACAACACCATAAAAAATAATTAAGAATGAGCACTCGCCATTATTGATTCTCGTAGGCTCCAGAGGGCTTAATCAAGCTAAAATTAGTGTTTTATGTGGGTTCATACCCATCCGAAGAAAGAGTGGATTGGATCTCTCATGAAATTGGCCCAATCATAATTTGTTGGGATCCACTTTACACATCAGGATGCGCCCTTATAACTTCTCGCACAAGCAAACATTGTACAAGCGCACTGCTCGATGCATTGAAATTTTTGTCAAAGATACTGTGACAATAAAAAAATCAAAGGAGGAAAAGGGGTCTAAACACGTGTTTTTTGCCATATTATAAACCAATTGTGGTAAAAATCCCTAAAGGGAATGGATTAGGTGCGGCCTGACCTCACCCAACACAGCGGGGCCCTAACCATGGGGTCCAACTTGATGTATGTATTGCATCTTCCCATCCATTTTGCCAGCTCATTTTAGGGCATGGCCCAAAAAATGAGGCATATTTAAATCTGAAGTGGACCACACAATGGGAAACGAGAAATAGTGATGATTGAGTGCCGACCATTAAAACATTCTTAAGACCCAAGGTAATGTTTATTTGCCATCCAACCTGTTAATAAGGTCTCACATAGACCTCTGAATAAAAGTTTCCTGTCGCAGTCCACCTGAGATATGGATCTGCTTCATTTTTGGTCATAAGCCCTAAATCGAACTGACAAAGTGGATGAACGGCGTGGATATACAATACATACATCAAGTTGGGGCCCATGGTCAGGGCCAGAACGTGTTTGGTGAGGTCAGGGTGCACCTAAGACTCGCCCATTTGAAATCCTACAAAGGTGATCCCGCAAGCTTGAATTATGTCAACTAACATGAAATAATTTCCATTCATCCAGACCTCTTGGATAAGAGGTAGTCCAAAATGATTTGATCCATCCAGACCGTCCAACCAACGGATCTTGGATAAGGAGTCCAAAAATCACACCAATTTCTGTGGACATTGCGGACCATCTAAGTTAAACAGTTGATTGAATAGTTATGATATGCCAACCACTATGATTTTTTTATATACAGAATGTAATTAAGAGGTGGCCAATCAATCTGAAGCTCAAGATTTGATATCCATCCGCAACCGCACGATCTGTCCACGTCACCGTGGACACGACCATTTAACAGATTTCTAACCTATTAAATGGGCCACCTTCCAGGAGCAAAAGATCTAGTCCGTAGAATTACTTGTTCAATGGGACTGCTGGGCTGTAGACCATCCAAGGAATTTGTAATCTAATGACTGGTCTAGATGGGCATGCTGGCTCAAGGATGTGTCCGTTACACTTCACGTGATTAGTGCAGTTGGCCCACCAAAGTAGAGTTGGATGAATGGCCATAAGGCCCTCTTGATCCGAGTAATCCCCAGAATGGTCTGCTAATCAAGACTTTTAAAACCATTCTTTTATACTATAATATCATAAATGCTATTTATTTTCCAAATTGATTTTCAATCGACTCAAATCATAGATTTAAAATGGATTAGTGTTTCCAAAGGACAGGAGGGTGGTTGGGTTGGTAGATTGGAGTGTATAAAGGAGAATTAGTAATCCCAAATGCAATACACAAGCAAAAATCCTAGAAAAATCTTACTTATGGAAGACCATACCACCAAATCGATTCCCAGTCTCACCATAATAGGCCCCTTTCAATTTTGGCAACAATCAACGGTCAGATCTCCATTTTGCAAGTAGGCCCATGCATTGAGTAAGCCATGTATTGGATGGTGTCTGCATTGAATAATTCTTGTATGTGCTATACATATGACTTTCCAAAAAATAATCATATTTTCCGTACTTTTCCGTACTTTGCGTGTGGGGCCCATGATTTGAATGATCCAAAAAAAAATCTCTTGAATTTCACCATGGATGTACCCTGACCCGAAATCTCATCGATTGGAAGGTCCTTACCCATTAATATTAGATTTTTTCAGTTGAATGTGCTAGTTTTGGGACCCAGCTAGCGTATATTTACACATGCAAGTACATATATTCATGGGATCATTGGGTGGTTGGGGCTCGGATTAGGTACTTCCCCCCAGCCTGTTCGGAGCTCGCAACAGGCGGACGCTCTGAGAACAACTGAGGGTCTACTGTGATGTTTTAATTTTATCCATGCCATCCAAACATTTTTCCATATAATTTTAAATTATTAAGACAAAAATGGAGAATTTCAAAGGCTTAAATGGACCACAAGTTGGGGATTAGATTCATACCGTTGAAAAATTCTTAGGGACCACAGAAGTTTTGGATTAAGATGATATTTGTTTTTTCAATTCACCCAGGTGTACATGACCGTATCAACAGGTTGGATGGCAAATAAAAAACACGGTGGACCATGAGAAGGTTTCACCGGTGGGCATCCTTAGCACCGCTGCTTCCTGTGGTGTGGTCCGATTGAGCGTTGGATCTATCTTATTTTTTATTAACTTCTCTAAAATGATATGGAAAAATGGATGGACAGTTTGGATAAAATTAAAACATCATGGTGGACCCTCAGTTGCCATCAGAGCGTCCGCCTGTCGCAAGCTCGAAAAGGAGGAGGAAGTTCCTAATCCGCGCCCTAGGTGGTTATCTCATGTGTGCATTTTCATGTTTGTAAATGATTGTTTTTTCATGCATCATCACATTATTTTTAATTTTGGCTAATAAAATGTAGATGCTGCCAATACTAATCAATTTAAGCTTGGTAACATAGCTTAGATCATTGCGCATGGCATGCACATGCAATAGAAGTAGAGTATGATAAGATGTGTTTATGTGTTAGGTACCTCCACCCTAATTCATGAGGTGATGAGAATGAGATCTCACTTAAATTAGTATGAATGAATCCTTACTATGTTAGATCATATAAGCCTGTATTGCACTTGGAATAGATCACTGATTGATTATGAAAATTCCACACCATGGTCACACGTGAAATAGGCATCCATCAATAAAAACGTGTGAATGAAGCTGCTACGCATACTTCAATATCACTAACCCATTAAGCATCCTACCTGTGCCACAAGTTCCACCATAAATCTTGCTTCGCCTCACATGTACAAAATATATCTTCTTACATTTTCAATCACCATAAAATATTAAAGTTTTTTTTTATTTTTTTTTCATGCTTGATAAACATCATGAGAATAATACTAGATAATATGATCGGCTAGACAAAACCTGAGTATGCTTGATTTAGACAAGCTATCCAGGACTAAAATTTCGATGCTAAAAAATAGGCACTTCGTGTAATAATAGTTGAAATTTCTAGGCGGGTCAAGGCAAAACTCACTAATAAGCTTGAATTGGCCATAAGCTGGCAAGATTCATGGAATAGGCTAACAGACCTGGCCAGTGAACAGTTAAAAGAAGAATACAAGAGTTAGAATCAGACCCACAGCCTATCCTAAAAGAGGATACATTAGCCATTTTCCTGTTGTGAAAGTGAAACCAAGTAAACTCATCACCTGAGGCCCATCTGTATTTTTATTTTATTTTATTTATTTATTTATTTAATTTTTACACACGCACCCGATACACACCCACGCACACCCCATAGTGGGATTTCACCACCTATGGGCATCGAACCCAAGACCTCGCGTTGAAACTCCTTAGAGTCTACCACTGAACTAATTAAGGATCAAACCCTGAGGCCCATCGATCTGTATGACATAAATGGACGGTTGGATAAAAAAGTGCCAATCATCCCTTTTCTTTTTATGCCCAACATAAGGTGCGTGGGCATGATTTTTGAGCCAAGGGACATGTTCAAAGTGGGCCGCACTTAATAAATGGCTTGGATCCTACAGATGTGTGTTGTGAGGATGAGAGAGGTTTTTCACATCTGTTCTGTTGCATGAGATATGTCTGTAATTGACCCTTCCTACATTTTCCTTTTGGAGTTGGTGATGTGTGAGTCACCACCAACTTTGTTGAAATGAAATACACAATTATCCCCACCATAACATACTATTCTCCATAGTTATGAATTCATAAAAATTTAATAGTAAGGGCATTTTTGGAAAAAAAAAATGTCAACTTAAAGAATTCTCTTACACATGACATGCACATATCTTTTTCTCTAAAGTGTACTTTCGGAAAATGACTTTTATTTTGGTTTAAAACTCTTCACATATTATATTACTATCTTGAAGAGAAATGCTCTCGTGCTCTAAGAGGACTACAAGTTATAGTTTTCCTAGTTGCATCTGTCATTTAGAGTTTCCGATCATCGATCCGAATCATCTATTAAGTCCAGAGCACATTTTATAGGGTAATTTGCAAAATTCACACTGATTGGACGATCCAATCCATCTTTGATTTGTCATTATTTTTATAGCCATGGTTTTATTTTATTTTATTTTATTTTATTTTATTACATGGATGGGATGTTTAGGATTTCCTATAAAGTGACTCTTTAGAATCATAAGCAATCTATGATGGCTAGTGCATGGACTGATCAAATTATTGATTGGGCATATTTTATTATAAACGATCTTGTCCGTCCAAATTAAAGGATAATGATTAGATGGTTACGATTGTCGTATTATTCTCATATTTGCATGATGGCCCATAAAATCCATGTTGGACCTACTGTACAGTCTAGATCAAGTGATTTGATAGTCTAAGCATCCCAATATAAATAGGAGCACTATAACTTATTAAGAGCACTATAGCATTTCTCTTAACTTGAATAACATGGGGACTTTTAGCGATTGATCTTGGTCATCTTCCAATGACTCAAAAGTGTTCATATGATAAGTCTCTATGGTTAAAAATATTAAATGAAAGCTCTCAATTGAATTATTTCAACCATTTGATAATTTGGATATTTAGCTTTAAACATGAAGGGTCGCCATAACCTGTATGATTAAAGAATGAAAATGTCCAATATGAGATTTTTTGGGGCATCTTTCATCCAAGTGCCCTATCAAATAAACAGTCTTGATTCATTGGAAAAACCTTAAATCCAACTAGTGGTAGACTCCCAAGAGTTTCAACACCGGGTCAAGGGTTCGAGTACCCACAAGTGCTGAAATCCCACGGCGTGTGTGTGTGCGCGCGTGTAAAAAAAAAAAAAACAAAAAAAAAAAACTTAAATCCAACTATTTCAGAATCCTGATGCAGCTCTTTGCAACAGATGGGGATGTATTTGAGTAAACCTCTCTTAATCTCTACTTCTCTACTATACATAACTAGCAATTTGTTTTTGAGATGGGTAACCTTTGCATTATTTATGAACTTGGGAAGGGTTTTTAATTAAATAGAAGCGTATTTACGTAATTTAGAGTATCTCTGGCCGTGTGCCAACTGTGTTAGGATTTTACAGGCTCCTATATAAACAAGCGGACAGTATAGGTTTTACCTGCTCACCCTAAATTCCAACGAGGCATCCACTGCTACAACACCGTGTAATGGGAGATGGGTATAGCATCATAGCTTGGTGGGGCCTGCCATGTTTTTTTTTTTTTTCTTCTTCTTCTTCTTTTACATCCACTTCGTCCAAGAGAAGAAATATTTAGGCTTACATCCCATAATTTAGCCAAACCTAAAAGCCAAACCTAAAATTAAGGTGGGCCAAAAAACAGGTATGTGAAATTGCAACTAAAACCTCTAAGTTCATAAGATGGTGCCCGTCTTATTTTTGGATAGCCTAGATTTTAAAGAAGCCCTTCATCCCGATGATTATCACTTAATGAACGGGTTAGATGAAATGGAAAACACCCATGTGGGCCCATGATACAACCTATGGTTGATGTCCATTCCATTCATTTCCTATAGTGTGGCCTTAGATGAGTTGTGAATGTTTGTCTCAAATTCAGTCTTGCACATCGTGGATATGTCTGCTCCAATCAAATCAAAAGCCTATGACCACAGGTGCCAAAATAGACCAAGGGACTGAAGTCCATCCGAACAAGCGATCTATCTAGCCACTGATCATGATAGATTAGGTGATTTATGAAGGGGAGCGTTTGACCTTTACATGACTTCTTTTTACTAATACTATATGTAGAAAGAATAGCAAGATAAAAGTTGAAAGTACTTTGCTAATATTAACAATGAATGCTTACAATCAACTTTGATAAACATGATTATTTGTTTGTCGCTCAATAGGAAATCGAGCTTCATGTAATTAAGACAGTTATGGTTCTAGACAGTCGTCTGTTCATCATTGCTCGACAAGAAGTCGGGATTTGTGGAGAGGACCATTAGATGTAGGACGGTTGTTTGTTCTTTGCTCAATGAGAAATCAAACTTTGTGGCGAAATGATCAATGGAGGGAGAATCTTCAATAGTCTATTCGAGGACTTGGTTGAGGGACTAGGCACATAGAAAAAATTCGATAGGATCGACAATTTGTTCGAGAAGTTGGTGAGAACCAATCACATAGTGAGATGGTCGGTGATTAGATTGTTTGTTCATTACTTTGATAAGAAACATCAGCTTTGTGATAAGATGGTCGACAGAATCACTTAGCACATAGCAAAAAAGCCTCATAACCTTTTGTCTGAGACTAAGCGAACTTCCTAGTAATCTAATAGTGTGTTTGTGGATATAAGGTGGATGGATAAGTAATCTAGTCGATCATGCTTTTGTCAGTATTGACCAAAACTAAACTAAAGGCGTCCATGAGAGATGAAGGATAGGCAGCATTGTGTTGTAGAGTAGAGGTGTGTTACATTAGAGTGGGCCTAGATCTCTTTACTTTTAGCTATATAAAACACGTGACAGGATCATATGACCTTAGGAATCCCTTCGTATGATTTTCGCTTCATTCAATTGGTTAATTAGGAAATGTAGTCGATTTCATTATATCATCTGGATCGTACTCCCTGATCTTTGAGCAATTAACTAGCCATCAAGCAAGTGTGGCGAATTATATCATACCATATGTAATAAAGATAATTAGGGCCAACTATCCATATAATCATACACACTCTTCCAAGCCATTACATGAATTATGACCTTTTATGTTCCACCACGTATGACAACTAGCTGCTCTAATTCATCTGATTGTGTGATGCATCCCATGGTGATGGCCATCTTGGTGTCTCATGATCTTCCTTTTGTTAATTATATCATCTGTAAGGATGTGGTCATGATCTTCCATATAATGGTTCTACCACGTGTCCATTTTCTAGTCATTTCATGTGACAATGTCAGATTAGGTCTAAACATTTCCCCCATGTCTTTTTGCATCCGAAGAATATGAAGAGCCATTGAATTATGTTTACAGCTTTACGTGACATTTCTCCCTTACTTCTACAACCACTCTGTGCAACCTTTCATTTTAGAAACTTTTATCGTCCATAATACAAATAACCATAAATGGCCAATTATCGGCCCATATTTAATACGATTGCGTGCCTAAAAGATTTTCATGTGACGATGTCAGATCAGGTCTAAACATTCCCCCCATGTATTTTTGCATCCGAAGAATATGAAGAGCCATTGAATTATGTTTACAGCTTTATGTAACATTTCTCCCTTACTTCCACGACTACTCTGTGCAACCTTTCATTTTAGAAACTTTTATCGTCCATAATAGAAATAACCATAAACGGCCAATTATCGGCCCATATTTGATACGATTACGTGCCTACTTTAGCCCTTTCTACTTATATCAACTTGTGATGACATATTTCAGCCTAATTGCTCTAACTTGCCAAGCCTCAGTTGAGGATTGACCAGTTTTTCTAGTTTTGAATCCGTTGGAGGAATTATTATTGTTGACCTGATTATCAAGTAATGATATTCTTTCTAGAGAACTTCTACCAACCAATTAAAGTTTTCAGATTAAGTCCTTCCCTATCCAGAAATTTGTTTTAGACTAACATGTAGGTTATGCAAGGTGCTTGTAACACTCTCCAACAAATTATTGTTGGATGAAGATCCAACCTCAAAATATACTTGTATTATATACTTGTATCAAAGGTTCGGCTACTACAAGCACGTTTTGTTATACAGGTTGCTCTTCCATAAATTCTAAATCTCCATCAAGCTTGTTAGACCTTCTAACCACATTGTTATATTGTTAACCTAATAGATGTACTCACATCCCACCAGGCATGCCCAAGAAATGGTGTTTGGCTCTAATTCAGTTGTCTGAGCTGTACATGTGTGTCAGGCACACCAGAGCCAATTGCAGCTTAAATTAAACCAAACACCTATGAGGTCAAGCACCGAAATAGACCAAGAGATCGAAGTCCATATAGATCAACTATTTATCTAGCCACTGATTGTGAAAGATTAAGTGATTTGCAAAAGGGAGGGTTCATCCTTATGTTGAGTTCTTTTTGCCTTTTAGATAAAAAGACTATCAATTAAGTGTGTAATAGGAAAAACTGCTCAATGATAATAATATAAATAAATAGAAGTTGAAAGTACTTTATTTATTGTCAAACATCCACTTGCTTTAAAAGCTCAAGCTGTTAGAGGATGGTGTATCCATGTATGTCAAGGGACTTTAACACTCTCCCGCACATGCAGGGTGGAACTCCACACGGGAACATACTGGGCAAGAGTGGAAGGACACTCATAACTCACACCATAAACAACACCCACTATAACACTCATAAGTCCACATGGGAACATACTGGGCAAGGGTGGAGGGACACTCATAACACCCCCCCCCCCCCCAAGAAAAGCCGTTAACTTTAGACTAGTTATAAGGTGTATTCTCATTCCTTAAGGATTCGATCTCTGTCTCACCGAGCTATTACTAATTTGCAGCCCTGCACATGGGATTGTCAACCCTTAGATTCAATCAAGTTTTTAGCACCGCTGTCAGGGAGTGGCGCAAACACAATTAGGGTTAGGTTTTCTAGTTTGATTTTTGGTTTTAGGTTAGGTTTTTCTATTTTTCTGAATTTCTCTAACATAGGGTTTTAAATTTTAGTTTTCTAATTTCAAAATTTTCCAGGGTTTGTTTTGTTTTAGAAATTCTAACATCACGAACATCGTTTACTTATTTTTTCTTTATACAATTACCTAGCTCCGGTTCCTCTCTTCTGGTAACATTCTTCCTCAATCCCTCTACTTTCTTTCTTAATTGCTTTAGGACTTAGGACTGAGGGTTAGAATTAGGGTTTGTGTGGTTCATGCCCAAGTGGGTAAGAGACCATACATTGAGACTTCTAAGCAAAGGAGGTTTGGTCAACAACCTCTGAATTCATCGACAAGTTAGAAAAGACTTAAATACTCCTAAAACATCATCTGAAAATATGGCCAAAATTGAACAATACTTTAATGAAAATCATGTGCATAATATACTACCGTTTTAGATGGTGCGTGACAAGAACAAGGTATACCAAGATCCCCCGGTCTGGACTTTACGTGATTATTTGTAACCGGCGAGAACAAGTACACCTTTATACATGATTTTTCCAACCAATGTAGGAAACATGGATTTTAAACCATAGGTGATCCAATTACTCTCTAAATTCCATGGACTTGATTCAGAAAGTCTACACTTGCACATAAAAGAGTTCAAATATATTGTAGCAACCATACACTTTAACAATATCTCCCAAGATGTTATTAGACTGAAGTTATTTCCATTCTCTCTTAAGGAGAAGGCCAAAGCATAGCTTCACTCCTTAAAGCCGAGATCCATTGGCACATGAGCCGAGATGACTCGAGAGTTCCTTAAAAAGTTCTTCCCAACTCATAAAACCAATACTCTTAACTTAACATTATGAACTTCTTTCAAAAGGGAGATAAAACTTTTTTTTCATTGTTAAGAATGTTTCAAGGATTTACTTCTCGCTTGCCCACACCATGGCTACGAGATTTGGTGAGTGATTAGTTTTTTCTAAGAGGGACTAAGCTTAAACATGCACCAATTCTTAGAAATGATGTGCAACAATAAATTTATGAGTAAGGATCTAAAAGATGCATGGGATTACCTCGACATGCTAGCTGAAAATGCCTAATCATGGGACACATCCAACTAAGCTAGTAATCTTAAGACAGTGCTGAAAGAGAGAAAAATACATGTGTTCAAAGAGGAGGACGATGTTAATGCAAGGTTGGTGGATCTCACAAGGAAGATTGAGGCCACATAATTAAGGAAGGAAGTAATCCAACTTACTGAGGTTGTTAAAACCATATGTGATATTTGTGTGAGTGATATTCACTCAACTAAGGATTGTCCTACAATTTCCACTTTTTAGGAGGTGTTGCACGCTCAAGTGAATACTATGAACGTATATCAAAGCCCCTTTAGTGCACCAAATTCTAACATGTACACTCTCGATTGGTGGAATCATCCAAATTTCAGTTAAAATAATGGATCAACTGTGAATGCACCTAATAATCTCCAAGGGCCATCTACTAGACCCCCACCAAAGAGAACCTTTGAGGATATGTTAAATACATTCATACGAGGGAAAATGCAACACAATCATACCACCATGTAAGCAATAAATGAACTCAAAATTTCAGTTGTAAGAATTGAAACACATCGTAGTGTTAGAGAGAAAGGGACTTTTCCAACCCAACTTTAGCCTAACCCCAAGGGACAATTTGAAATGAGTGATCCCAATTCTTCAACCCAACATGTGGAACATATTAAGTCTATCACTACCTTGAGAAGTGGTAAAGAGATTAATAAGGAGATTCCTAAGAAGGTTGAAAGACCTGAGGAATTCGAAGACCTAAAGGATGATGGTGAATTTAGCTATGCTTCACATGATAAAAGTCAAAGCATGAGCCTAAGCTTGTGGCCCCGTTTCCCCAATGTCATACATAGCCAAAATGGTCAAATGAAAATTAGGACATTTTAGAGGTTTTCCAGTAAGTCGATATCAACATCCCATTGTTGGATGCAATTAGACAGTTCTCATCATACACCAAATTCTTAAAGGATCTGTGTATAGTAAAGTATAAGCTAAACGTACATAAGAAAGCCTACTTGACAGAATAAGTGAGTACAATAATTAATCAAAACACTCCCCCAAAATACAAAGATCTCGGAAGTCCTATCATCTATATATAATAAGAAACTTCGAGTTGATAAAGCACTTTTAAATCTTAGGATAAGTGTTAATCTAATACCACACTCGGTATACGAGCAGTTGGGCCTTGGTGAGTTGAAACTCACCAAGACAATGTTATAATTGGCTAACCGCTTAACTAAAATACTGAGATGAGTGGTTGAAGATGAGTTAGTCCAAGTTGATAACTTTTACTATTGGGTAGACTTTATTGTCTTGGATACATACTCAGTAATAAATGCAAGCACTCAAATCCCTATCATTCTTAGCCGACCATTCCTATCTACCACTAATGCCATAATCAATTGCTAGAATGGGATCATGAAAATATCATTTGGGAATATGACCTTAAAGCTGAATGTGTTTAATTTGCATAAACCGCAAGAGGATGGGGATGTGGTTCGTGAGGTGAATTTGATTGATCTATTTGAAGATGATGAGCCTCTCTTGACTAAAATTTTCAAACCTCTAGAAGTATGCTTGGCAAACTTTGTAGATCTAGATGATCTTATAATTAGAGACATAGTTAATGCCTTGCCCGATTGTGTCTCGGTGCTTGACACTACCTTGAAGAAAATTATTTTGAAAACCCTCTTTCCACCAATTCAGAATATTTACCATTAATGGTGGAGGAGCTGGAATCTGAACCAAAGCTCGAGACTTCGGATTTTATAGCTAGTACGCTACCTAAGAAATTTACTGAAATTCAACTATTTGTAGTCTTGTATTCACCATAGTACACTAATATTAAAATTTTTCTAGCATAGATGAATCATATATTATTTGGACACCTCACAATAATAAAAGAATTTTTTTAATAAGGTACGCAGTTTTCTCTAGACAATCATGTTCCAAGATATCCAAACTTATTATAAAGTAGGTTTATGGATGATCTTGTTGAAAAACCTATTTAAAATTTTTTCAAGATACTTGCTAGAGGAAGAATCGATCCCTTTGGATGATTGATAGTTTAGATTTATAATTTTATTGCTTTCTTATAACTACTTTGCTTTATTAGTTTAGTTTAGTTGTTAAAACACCAATTGATAGAAAGTTCGCACTAGTACTTATATGTTGTTGCCTTTCAGGTGCTTTTCATATCTACTCTTTATTTTCATTTCTCTCGTGTTGTTTTTATTGCATATGTTTATACATTGAGGACAATATAGAATTTAGGTTGGGGGTAGGTTTTCTTTGAAATTTCTTTAGATTTGTGCTGAATTTTTGAATTTTTGAGCTAAAAAATTTTCAAAAATTTTAAAATTTTCTATAAATTTATGTAATTTTAAAAATAATCAAGATATTGGAATGCTAAGAGATACTTAATGTTGATGATTTTTTAAGCCTGAACTTTAGTTATTTGATAGATTTCAAAGTTAAGTTCAAAGTTCTTAATTCTTAATTGGAAGTTTAAACATTTATTGAGTCATGAATTCACATGTCACATCTAGCTTACCCATTGAAGTTTTAGTTTGATATTGAATTGTTAACTTGATGATTATTAAAATGATAGGAACTAAACCTTGAGACTTTGTCTATCATGTTCAATGAAAGAATTGAAAAAGAAGAAGAAAAAAGAAGTAATACTCAGCTAAAATATAGTTGTTATAAAAAAGGGCTACCTATTGAAAATTATACTTGAAAGGACTGTTATGAAAAAGAAAAAAAAAAGATTGAAAATAGTGTGAAAGTTGTCGATGGAAAAATAAAAAACTAGATGAATTGAGTGTTGAACTGTACGGCAAGTTTTGGTTTAGGCTTTGCTTATCCTGAATACTCTTTTGATTATTAATGTTATCATGAAAGTAAATAACTAAAATTTTTATGGTGAGAAGTTTAGATTTCACTATGTACTCATGGAACTCAATGTTTAGAATTTTTCTAATTATAAGATTAATACTTTGAAGTTGATTAAGATATTTAACAAGTGTTAGAGTTGTAATGGAAGTTATACCCTCCATTAATGAATTTTAGATTTCTATAATCTATATTGTTTTTAAAATTACTTCAGTCTATAGAAAATTTATTCATATGATTTCGAAATATCTTTTGCATGTTTGTTCAGAACTAGCAAAATACTGGTTGGGGTCTGATAATGCCTAAATATTACATATTTATCCTCTTAATTGCATTAACTTTCCTGGTGTTTAAGTGTTAAATTGATTTAATTATATATGTTTTCATTACGTGAGGAGATTTTGGACCTATTGATGTAAAAATCTAGTCCACCCTCTTTAGACCTTCGAGTACCTGCACAGGAAGAAGACAAAGAAGAACTTGGCTAGAGTAAGGACCCTACGATACCAAAGTCAGGCTAGGAATCTGGGTCTTATAGTATTGAGGGGTTTTGGGTGAGAGATTCTGTGTACCTTTCACCATTAGAGATGCTCTTATTTATAATTGAGGAGGGGTGGTGGCGTAGAAGAGATCTCCCTATTTAGTAAGGATGTACTGTAATGGGATTCGGATTCCGAACACGTGGGAGAATCTCTCGAGATCCTTAGTAAGTGTTAGAGTTGTGATGGAAGTTATACCCTCCATTAATGAATTTTAGATTTCTATAATCTATATTGTTTTTAAAATTACTTCAGTCTATAGAAAATTTAATCATTTGATTTCGAAATATCTTTTGCATGTTTTGTTCAGAACTAGCAAAATACTGGTTGGGGTGTGATAATGCCTAAATATTGCATATTTATCCTCTTAATTGCATTAAATTTCCTTGTGTTTAATTGTTAAATTGATTTAATTATATATGTTTTCATTACGCGAGGAGATTTTGGACCTATTGATGCAAAAATCTAGTTCACCCTCTTTAGACCTTCGAGTACCTACACAGGAAGAAGACAAAGAAGAACCTGGCTAAAGTAGGGACCTTACGATGGCAAAATCAGGCTAGGAATCTAAGTCTTGTAGTATTAAAGGGTTTTGGGTGAGAGATTCTGTATACCTTTCACCATTAGAGATGCTCCTATTTATAATTGAGGAAAGGTGATGGCATAGAAGAGATCTCCTTATTTAGTAAGGACATACTGTAGTGGGATTCGGATTCCGAACAGGTGGGAGAATCTCTCGAGATCCTTGGCTTGGCGAAGATCTCAGGATCCCGAGAGTGTCGCGGATATCCTACGAGATCTTTGAAGAAGATCTTGGGCCGATCTTTCTTAGATAAGATCTTATTATTCGGAATCAGTGAAGATGTGTAGTAGGAGGCTAAGGTGGTTTTAGCTAACCTGACCTAGGTGTAGTCTGTCGACCTTTTCTGGGGGTAATCTGCCGACCTAACTTGGGTGTAGTCTACCGACTTGACCTGGGTGTAGTCTATTGACCTATCTTGGGAGTAGTCTACCGACCTGACCTAGGGGTAGTATGCTGACCTGACCTGAGTGTAGTCTATCGACCTTTCCTGAGGGTAGTTTGCCAACCTGACCTATGTGTAGTTTGTCGACCTGACTTAGGTGTAGTCTACCGACCTTTCCTGGGAGTAGTCTGCCAATCTGACCTGGCTGTAGTCTGCTGACTTGTCCTGGGAGTAGTATGCCGACCTGACCTGGGAGTAATCTGTTGACCCGTCTTGGGAGTAGTTTGTCAACCCGACCTGAGTGTAGTCTGCCGACCTTTCCTGAGGGTAGTCTGTCGACCTGACCTGGGTGTAGTCTGCAGATCTGACTTGGGCGTAGTATGCCAACCTGACCTGAGGGTAGTTTGTTGACCTTTCCTGGGGTAGTCTGTTAACCTGCCGACTTTCCAACCTGCCGATCTGCATTAATATGTAGTAGGTGACTGACCTCTCTTCCTTCGCCATTATGGAGCTTATTAATCATGACCGGCGCTGGTCGACCTCATGTCCTGTAGAAATATCTGAGCTAACCTCTTCTCTTTAGCAAGTCCATTTTTACCCATAACAATAAGCCCCCTACTTTTGAGCTCGCGCAGCGGGCTTGGGAAGTAGGTTGATTTTAGTGAGGTCGGACATTTTAGCCTAGTAAGACCGTTGGGGTGAGCTCTTGAGCTCTTCCTTTTATTAGGGGAATTCTTCTTTTGTCGAATAGATGGGTTAGCTGCAATGACCCCTTCATGAGGGGCCAAGCAGTTTACTTAGGAGGATTATTTTTCCTTGCATTAAGAGATCCCCATTGTACATTGTGCGATCCGAGTAGCATTACCAATTAGTGGTACAACCTCTTCTTTAAGGGTCGAACGACAAGTGAGGACTATTTTGCCGTTACACTAAGGGAAGTCCTCAATAGTTTGTGTAGATCGGATTATAGAAAAAGAGATTTTCTTCCCGATTTGGGGAAGCTCTTCCATAGTAGAATTCATGGTAGAGGACTTTTTTTCCTTACATCAAGGGAAGTCCTTGTAGTCGATTTTTAGCTCAGATAGTTGAAATTTTGAGAGAAGTTCTCTTCCCCTGACTTAGGGAAGTTCTTTTATTGTAGAAATAGTCAAATGGTAGAAAGCACGATGGTACTCTCACGAGCACTTTTTTCCCTTTTAGAAAGAAAGGTCACCGTTGTCGGGTAGGTCGATCAATTAACACGCTCCTGGTCGGAGGATTTCTTGAGTCCTCGGGAGTAGTAGATCTTCAAGTAGTCAGCATTCCATGGGTGAGGTAAGAGCCCCCCATGTTTTCTAGTCGATACGTCCCTCAATATTTGATGTCGAGGTCGGAACTGGCCAATTAGCCTTATTACCGAGCTTCGTTAATTGGTTTAGCTCGGTTGTTAGGCTTCCTTGCTCAACTCGGCTTCTATTGAGGTCGGCACTTGGGCACGTTAGACTTGTCTGATGTTACTGATCTACCCTCAAATTTTCCTAAGCTCTGCCTCCTAATGGCCCTCGTTCTCGACCACTATTTCGAGGCTTTTCCACAGCTCTTCCTCTCTGGCGCGGGGTGCAAGTCAGAGTTTGTGAGCGTGGCTACTTCCAAAGTGTGGGAAAGAGCCTGGGCTGACAGCTCAGGAGGTTACTTGTTTCTCTACGAGTTGATGGGTGCTTAAGGTGGTGCGGTGGTACCACCCTCCTCTGCATCGCGATCGATGGGTGAATTATGTCTCTCCCGAAGTTGCATGAGTCGATCCATGTTTTTATTCAGGGCTTCGACTCGATTCTCCTAAGAGACTAATCGACCACCACGGGTGTGGGATCGAGGAGAGGGTGCTGTAAGAGTAGAGTCGACCCGCTTCCGGTAGGGCTGGGCACCCTGCTCGGCTGATGATTCAGGAAGAGCTGGGATGGCTGCAATAGATGATCTAGGAAGAGCTCTGGATTGACCACATCAAATGATTCAGGAAGATCTCTGACTTGGTTGCAACAAATGATTCAGGAAAAGCTTTGGATTGGCTGCAACAAATGATTCAGGAAGAGCTCTGGTTTGGCTGCAACAAATGATTCAGGAAGAGCTCTGGTTTGGCTGCAACAAATGATTCAGGAAGAGCTCTGGAATAACTATATCAAATGATTCAAGAAGAGCTCTGGAATAACTATATCAAATGATTCAGGAAGAGCTCTGACTTGGCTGCAACAAATGATTCAGGAAGAGCTCTGGATTGGCTACATCAAATGATTCAAGAAGAGCTCTAGCTTGGCTGTAGCAAATGATTCAGGAAAAGCTCTGAATTGGCTACAACAAATGATTTGGGAAGAGCTGAGATGGCTGCAGCAATGACAGCTAGAGCTTTCTTCCTTCCTTTCACCATTGTGGTTTTTTGGTAAAGCAAGAACGACTTTAATATCATTTTTCACAAACAGTGTCAAACTGTTGATGCAAAAATCCGGTCCACCCTCTTTAGACCTTCGAGTACCTACAGAGGAAGAAGACAAATGAGACTCTGGCTAGAGCAGGGGACCCTCCGATGCCAAAGTCAGGCTAGGAATCTGGGTCTTGTAGTATTGAGGGGTTTTGGGTGAGAGATTTTATATACCTTTCACCATTAGAGATGCTCTTATTTATAGTTGAGGAGAGATGGTGGCGTAGAGGAGATCTCCCAATCTAGTAAGGATGTACTGTAGAGGGATTCGGATCCCGAATGCGTGGGGGAATCTCCCAAGATCCTTAGTGAAGATCTCCGAATCTCGAGTATGTCGCAGATATCCTCTGAGATCTTTAGAGAAGATCTTGAGTGGATCTTTCTTGGATAAGATCTTATTATTCGGAATCAGCGGAGTTGTGCGGTGAGAGGACGAGGTGGTTTTGGCCGACCTGACCTGGGTGTAGTCTGTCGACCTTTCTTGAGAGTAGTCTATGACTTGGGTATAGTATGTCGACCTAACCTGGGTGTATTCTACCGACCTGTCTAGGGAGTAGTCTATCAACCTCACTCGGGAGTAGTATGCCGACCTGACCTGAGTGTAGTCTATCGACCTTTCCTAGGGGAAGTATGCCGACTTAACCTAGCTATAGTCTGCCTACCTGACCTAGGTGTAATATGCCAACCTAACCTAAGTGTAGTCTGCTAACCTTTCCTGGTGGTAGTCTGCTGACCTGACCTGGGTGTAGTCTGCTGACTTATCCTGGGAGTAGTCTATCGACCCATCCTGGGAGTAGTTTTTCGACCTGAGCTGGGGGTAGTATGCTGACCTGACCTGAGTGTAGTCCACCGACCTTTCCTAGAGGTAGTCTGCCGACCTGACTTGGGAGTAGTCTGCCGACCTGACCTGTGTGTAGTTTGCCGACCTGACCTGGGTGTAGTATGCCGACCTGACCTGAGTGTAGTCTGTCGACCTTTCCTAGGGGTAGTCTGTCGACCTGCTGACTTACTGACTTGTTGATCTGCATTCATATGTAGTAGGTGACCGACCTCTCTTCCTCGGCCATTGTGGAGCTTATTGGTCATGACTGGCGCTGCCCGATCTCGTGTCCTACAGAAATGCCTAAGCTAACTTCTTCTCTTTAGCCAGTCCATTTTTACCCATAACAGGACCCAAAAAAGCATGCATGCTTAAAGGATGGATTTAAAGCTAGAGATAAAGTTAAAGATGATGAAGAATTGGAGATTTGGAGGATATTATTAAATAATTCAAGTCTCGAATATCCAAGAAAATAAAGTACGAAGGATGAAGAAAAGACTAAAAAATCACAAAGTGTAAAAACAGAAAATAACAGACAGTTCGATCCCACTTGATGTTGGTTCAGTTTGACCAAATGTACACATAACTATCTAGCAAGAAATTATGATTTCATATGAAATTCGGTTCGATATTTGATCCGACTCAAGACATGTTTGGTGCCACCGAAAGGATGTTCGGTGCGACCTAAAGGAGATAAAGACTTTTTAAAAAAATTGAAGAAATTTAGTTGCAATAGAGAAACTTATTTGGTACGATCAAAGTGATGTTCGGTGCAATCAAATGTTATAGTCGATGTGACCGAAGCGTAAAAAAAGTGTGTAAATTTGAAGTCAGTTCTAAGTCGGTGCGACATTTTCCTATTTAAACGAGGTGTTTTAAGCTTTCCCAAGTATGAATTAGGGCTTGAAAGAAATACCTAGGGGTGGCGGAGCTTCCACAAAGCCGTCTTTATTCTTCAATCCAGCAAATCTTATTTGTCTTTTCAGTTTTTCTTTTATTTTTCTTTCTAAGTTATTAAGCATGCTAAGTTAATCTCTTAGCTAAGACTAAGGGATAATACTTATAGTTAATTATAATATATAGTTTATTTGATTTAATAACATTGGTTGGAATGATGATAGTAGATTAAAATAGATTTGGATTTTACTTTAAAGTCGTTGAGTTGTTTATTTTCTAGATTTATTGTATACTACAGGTATAATGAATGCTTTGATTTAACAATTGTTTAGCCTGAATTGAGAATGATTAAATTTGTATAATTGATTGATCTATTATTTCCTAAGGGTGCTTTAGATATTTTTTATTCCCTACGATTGAGATCTAAGTGCTTCATGAGATAATCGTTCAATCGAAATCATATTCATATCAGTATTAATGATTAGTTTAATAAAATTATCTTCCGATTTGATATGATAGGACTTTGATTCCAAATGAGTTATATGTTAAATCAATGAATGAGATAATCAATTAATGTGATAATCAATGAATGAGATATTGTGATTGGTATAAGTGGACTCTTGGATCCTTATTCTTTTATTTCATAATAATAATAATAATAATAATAATAACATTTTCTACTTCGTTGGATTAAAAACCTAGACAAATTATTAGCTTTATATTAGTTTTAAGTCATGTTCCCCATTCCCTGAGGATTCGACCTCCGTCTCACCGAGTTATTACTACATCGCAACCCTGCACCTGGGGTTATCAACCCTTTGGTTCGATCAACTAGGAAGCATCCGTTCAATATCGATCTAATACCCTCAAATTCAGGGGCTGAGTCCTATATTCGGGTGCCGAATTTTTGGAGCGTTACACTAGGATAGATCAGGAAGATACATCTTATGTTGGAAGATGATCATCGACATTTGATCAAAATATACAATTAGATTTCATGTACGATCTAACATTTTTTAGTTAGTTCTTTTATTCTATAAATCATATATGATTGTACTTAGGAGATCTTATGATTGGAATTTTATTTTTTGACTTGGAGAAAAACACATTTAGTTGTGCATCTCCAATAAAATTCATCAAATTGGTATCAGAGTTGTCTTGTGCAACGATCACTGTCGATTTATTTTTTTCAAAAATTTCAGTGATTTATTTAAGAGATAAGAACCGGTTATAAAGTTCTTCTCTGAGAGAGGATCGAACTGCTTTTCATTTTGCGGCAATCAGATTCTTAGATTGGGAGATCTAATATGTCGAAGTTGGTCCCATCGGCCACATCCTTTTGGAATCCGATTTTTAGACTCTTGAGATCACTATGTTTATGTTGTTTATTTTCTTAATTTTGCACATGATAATTTTATGTTTATTGTCCTTTTTAATAATTGTCTTAAATTGCATAAATATGGTGTGATGGGCCATGGAAAGAGATCACACATTATAAATGTCTCTCCTTGCATGTTTAAGAAGAGCGATCTACTTTCATATCCTTGATGAGAGAATTGTTATATTTGTTGTGGTAATCACATGATACATCGTAGTGGGCATAATCATGGTTAAGAGGCCATGATTATGTGAGATCTTTAAGCACAAGTTGAACACCATCCATGTGCATCATGGGTCCATATTAGTTAGACGAGGAAACTTCATGTACTCATGTGCATTGGGCTTACGAGGAGAGAGATGAACGGAATGGATTGTTGAGAGGAAGACCACTATGGGGCCCATCATACGGATAACATCCATAATTTTTAAGAAATCGTAGGGTGCCTTTGCTTAGTGTGTAAACAACTCCAAGGAGGTTTCCTTATTGAGTTGTTTTCCTTTTTGGTCTCTCTCTCTCTCTCTCTCTCTCTCTCTCTCTCTCTCTCTCTCTCTCTCTTCCCTTATCCCTTTAAATAGTTTCTTATCTCATGACTCCTAATTAGATTCTATTTTAAAATAATTTTTTCAAATGTTTTGTGAAAACATGTGATTGTGTAATGCACATGCAAAGGACCTTACTAGATACTTTTGAATACTTGAATTACGATTTATTTTTAAACCACTTATATCGATCTAATGAGTAAAGTGAACCATTCATCTTAAAGTACTCATCAATACCTTTGAAACGAGTGGTCACTTATCTCGAATGGACATCGGATAGCTGAGATCTAGCTAAAACAAGTCGAATTGTCTAGGTGCATACAGACCCACTATTTTGAATAGACATAACCTCTTGTGGTTCACTTTTGGACCTTGTGATGATTTCTTTTAAAAGATTAAATTTGTTGGTTTTATATTGCTCTTCAGTAGCTTTGAAACTTGGGGTCGGTTTTCTAAATCGGAGTTCGGACCACAAAGTTATTGGACAGACAAAATCTACTGACTTGTAACTAAGTGATCATGTCCATTGCATGGACCATTTCTAACGATTTGATTATTTATTTAAGAGATGTTTTAGACATGCTCTTCGAGATGGTCAGATTGGATTGGACGTATTGTGTCTTGATCTGCCTAGAAAAATCGTGGACTATCCATTGGTTTGTTGTTGACCATTAATGGACCGTTTGGATCAGATTAAACTAATTCAAAATCATATTGAACTAAAAATTTCTCTTTACCCTAATAGACACATCCTAAAAACATCCATTGGTTCAGATTAACCAAAGGATTGCTTGATCATGGAGAATCAATTAGATCAATCCATGAACCTCGCTTTGTTTGGTCTAGACGGTTAGATCTATATTATTTTGTTATGTGTAATATTGTGTGTGTGCATATTTTATCCATGATGGATGATCTTGGTTGGACATCCACTCATGTAAGACGTGTGTGGCCCGTCATACCCTTTGTGGAAGGTGACTTACATGTCTAACCACTTATGGGAGTGTGTGGTCCTCTCTTGTGTGGGTGTACCCTTATCTTTCATGCCATCTTGATTATGAGATTAGATCTCCATTACTTATAGGGTTAGGCTTGGCCAAAGCTCCATGATTGATGAATGATGGTATAATGCTAGACGCTGTGTGGGGTGGATGCCCAATAACTTTTGTAGACATGGCAGGCTGGATGTTGGAATAATGTGGAAACTTTGATTGGACCATATCTTACCCATCTTAGGTCCATTTAGCATGAGCTTTGATGTGGAAGAATTATTCTATATGATCTTTTTTTAGATGGATTAGATCGGACCATTCATGATCAGACTTGTCCATGATTAAATATGGGGTGATGAGTCTGTGATGGATGCATCTCATTTGTTTGAGATCAGATTGGGCTCAAACTTGATATATAGCCTAATGATGATGTGCCGAACGCATCCATCAATTTAGATAGAGTAGTGGAAGGCTCAATTGTATGTTTTCGACTGATTAGCACACATTAGTGTTTATGGAGATATTTGTGGGGCTACCATAATCCTTGCATGATAATCTCATGAATGAATGTTTAAGTTGCACTCTACAACCTTACAAACATCGAAAAGTGTTCTTGCCTCATTCTATGTTTGTAAGAGTCAATGCAAGAGAGCAGACAAGATAGTCCAAACAAGTGTTTTTGCAGTCAAGCATTTGATTATGGTACATGTAATTCCAGGTTTATCTTGTGATGGGTGATATATTGGCACAATAACCCTAATACTCACTTTATCATGAGGTTGTACTTTGTGGATGGTTACCTATCATATATGTTATGACCATGTTCCCCCTTTGTTACTTAATGCAATGGGAAGTATTGAGTTGTGCAAAGGGGGCATAACTTTATGGACTTCGGCGTCTATGTACTTAAAATGTATTCTCTGACACAGGACAAAATGAACACTTTTAGACAGAGATTTTGTTAGTCATGTAATGAAAATATCAAAGTTAAATGCAATATTAGAAATCATCACATCTGATAAGCTTACTGGAAAGAACTTCATCAACTGGTCCTAGAAGCTTGAACTCGTTCTCACCTTGACCCTGAGAATGACTTTAAATCCCTGGTCGTCTCTTCCAAACATGCTAAGTGGGAAAGAGACAATAATATGGCTTAAGTATACATACTCCGGAGTTAAATATAGAACATGATGAATGCTAAGGATATCTATCTTTGTTTAAAGGGAATGTTGGATGCACAAGTCACAGCCTAGGTCCAGTCCCTCGAAGAAAAATTGTACTCCATGAAACTCAAGGAGGATGCTTCAGTCAACGAACATGTGCTTAAAAAGCTTAACGTAACTAATGAACTAGAAATGATTGGAGTTGTCAAATAAAAGGATACCATCATCAACACGATCTTCATGTCTTTGACACTTATGTACGATAGGTTAATAGACAAATATAACATGAATGAGATTAAATATAATGAGCAGAAGCTCCCCACGTAATTGGTTCTCTATGAGACTAATAATATGAAACGTCAAAAGGGGCATGTGACCATGTTGACTGAGGAATCCACTAGTGGCAACCCGAACGCCAAAAAGTGCAAGCACGATCATGGTTAGGGCAATGACCCTAAGGGAGCAGGTGCAAGGTAAGGAAAAGGGAAAAGGCGAACGAAGCAAAGGTTGTTGGCACCATGGAAAGCCATAAGCATCTTAAGTATGATGGATACAAGCATGGGCTAGAGTAGTTATGGATGAATAGTTTAGGGGCTTGGATCCAGTTTGATACTTTGATTCATATATATGGTTTATCCGCTTAAGTATCGGTTTATTAGTCATTACTATGATCTTTACTCCTCGTTGTTATACTACTTATACCCTATATGTGATTTATGATAAGGATGTGTTGTGATTGGTTTAACATGACTCTCTGAGGAATCTTGTGTTAGGTATTGGGATCATGATACCATCAATATACCTTAGAGAGATATTATGAATCTAGCACACATGCTCTATTAAAAATATCGAAATGTACTCTTGTATTGGTGCCTTAATGTGATGTATGGTAAAATGTACTCATGTGCATACACAATATATTGCCCTTTAACTAAACATATATCATGCCCCATTAAAATAGATGATTATCACTACCCATGTGCTTTACAATGGTGATGGGAGCATGAGCTCTAATTGTATATTAATGTATTACTCCTTGAATCCTTTTTTTTTTTTACTGAGCCCACAATTGCAGTATTGATGATTAGATGAATGACATGTTTATCTTGCCCTATTCATGAGCATTAAGGACAAGATATTTATCACATTGGTTGTGATAGAGGCTTATGCCTATGTGGCCATTTTTCTACCTTGTATATGTGTAACGCCCCGTCCAAAAAGGGAGCAGTGTCCTGAGGCGCACGTGCAAACTGACGTAGGATCGGATAATTCAATCCCAAATGTGGGCCTGCTATGGACTAATTAATGTCAAGCTTAACCACTAATGAGATTAAATCAAGTTGTGCTCGGGCCGAGCACAGGCCGTAGAGCCAAGTAGTCCCTTTTTATTCGACGATTGTCCGTATGGGCCGTGTTTCGCTCGAGGAAGATCCAAAAATCTCGAAACTTTATTAGACCTTTGGGCTCGCTGGGCTTGTGGTCCCACGTAGACACCAGGCCCCAGAAATACCCTAAAACTATCAAGCAGTGCTGTCCTGCTGGCACTTGCAAGCCGCAAGTCGCCCGGCCTAAAGAAATAAAATTCTGAAATTTAACCAAATAACCCTGCTCCTTGAGTATGCAAATCTGGATGTTCCAGCCATCAGATCTCTTCTAAATTCACACCGAAGGTTGGAAATAAGTTCAGACCCGCACCTATAAAATCTAGTCATTGATCGTGGAACGGTGACCATTGATCGCAAATCGAGCCGATACGGCAAAACCCCGCATCGGTTTGCGATCAAACTTCACCCAACCCTTCATCGGACCATGGGGCATCTATCCCATGTGCTTGATGGGCCAGGGGTCCATCAGAGTGGCTATAATAACCGGAAATGGGCCCCATATGGTATTTGGGGAATTTCCTTAAACCTGAGGGTCAAATGAAATAAATCTAGACATATAAAAGTCCAGCCTCCTCTTCAAAACCCCATTTCTCAATTGAGAGAGAGAGAAAGAGAGAGAGAGGAGAGAGAAAGGGCCATTGTGGTGTGCATGTGAGCTTGGTGCTTGGATTTTGAAGATCCTAGCCTCCTCACCTCTTCTCTACCGGCGAACTCCGTTGTTCTCCGCCGTTAGAAGAAGAAATTCCAACCCATCTAAGGTAATTTAGGATTTCTCACTCTATTTTCCTAATTTCCATAACATGCATGTAATTCTTATCCATCCAATGAATGCAGGGCCCTGACACCTCGAGCTTACGGACCTGGCGTCACTAGGATCTTCTCAGCAACCTCTGATTAAGTTTAAGTGAGGACTATTACATTTAGGTGGCCGGTTATCGCACCTAATATAGGTTTAACGAACGTGCTTGGTGTATGTTGGTGTATGTGGCTGGATTTTCTTTTTTAGGCATAATTAAGGTGACAAATGAGAGATTTTTGGAATTCATGGGAAAGGACTTGACCCCAAACCCTTAATTAAAGTAAATTGCTGATGTGCATGCTTTGTTGGTTTCAAATTTGTGGATTTCCCTAATTTGCTGATGATTAATTGTGTTTCTTTTAGTTTGGTCCAACTATGCCAAACATGCTAACATGTATTACTGAAAATGGTTGTTAAATATTTGATTTCATGAATCCCTAAACTTGTAGTTGAACATGCTTTATTGTAGACATGTAATGATGAAGAAGTATTGAATTGGTCGATTCACTTGTCTAGATTGTAGTGCGTGATTGAATCATAAAATGCATGGTAACCTGTGGGGAATTTATTCTAGGTACTTTGCTACATGACTATCCATATAATTATATGAGCTGGAACATGTTGTGTAGAACCTGTAAATGAAATAGAACTAGTGTATGGAGCTTCCCATGCATTGATTTTGCTAAAACTATATCTGCCTGATGTAAAACGTATGTATGGATGTCGTGATTGGTGTGTATAATGCATAATTCCCCTACAAATTGGCCGATTACCTGGAATTATATGGGTGGTCCTTGTTAGACCTGTCCCTAAGTGAATCTGGCCCAATAGTTAAACCGTAGGTTGTTGGCCGTAGTTGGACTACACGAGATCATGTTCTCAGGCCAACTAGTTTAGTTCAGCCCATCGGGGCATATTGACCATTAGTCGACCATCCTGGTATGTTAACCTTATTTGATCACACCTGTATGAACCCAAAGTACCCTAAGACCATTACGCTCATTTTAAAATATGATTTACGGCACACAAAATCTCATAAACTGGGAATAATGGTATGGGACACTATGCCAGTGCTGTCGGCCTACGTTGGGATGACGAGCCTCCTCGTAGTGTCCATTGAGCATTTGAACTCATGAGCCAGGAACGATGGTATAGGACACTGTACCCATGTTATCGCCCTGTGTTGGGGTGATGCCCTCCATACAATGACCGCGAGTGGGACATCTGAGTTCCAATTTGATTTCGTCCATATTATATTTTGTTTGGGATTGACGACCCCAATATAGGGCTAAGGATTGCAAGAGTCACATGACCACGGTCCTTGAGCCGCATGATCAGTTTAGGGCAATAACTCCACTAAGGGTAATCTAGTTTCCCCAACTTACTGGACAAATTGACATAACTAATCAACCTGGCTAACATGTTCCGTGGCATTGCATTTATATTGTTGGCAATTATGCAGTCGAGGTCACTTTTGAGAGAGTGTTGTTTCATTACGAACATCAGATGTCATCGTTTGAGGGAGTGTTGGTTTTTGGTGAGGAGCATGCATCATATCATAATCATGCATTTGCATTAATAACAGTGTTTAGGAATCTATGCCGTTTGCTGTTCATTAAATGTATCATATGCATGATAATTCGATGCCTATTGCTAATGGTACGACCGAGTTGATCACTCACTCCCACTTTGGGACGGTGTTCTAAAACACCAACCAAAACCAGATATAGATGCAGATACCCTGGAGCAGTACACATTGGACGATGTCGGTGCCGACGACGACGAGGAGCGGACGTACTACCAAGAGTTTGGCGATCCTTATTAGCATGGTGGATGTTGGCAGAACTGGGCTAGAGCCCAGATCATTTTGGGGAGTGATGAGTGTATGTGATTGGATCCCTAGATAACCGTTATTTGAATTTATTAAGTTGTTATGTGGATATGAATTTACGATAGAATTTTATTTGGTTAGTAGCACTTGGAACTTAGTTATTTGATTAGCGATTAAACATACTTAGTCTAATTCATCATTGCTTGCTAATAACTAATTAAATATATGCATTTGTGACTCATCATTGCACACGTGGCACTCAGAAATTCGGGAGCCGAGTAGCTACTTAGTCCTCGAATTTCGGGGCGCTACAATATGGTTGGATCTGAGTTGTCACTTAGATGTCACCAACTTAGGTGTGTCATTAAGGGGTTAATGCCAAAATGTATGTAAACTACTCACTAGAATTCTACAGTGCTCTGATACTCACATTATTTGACTTATGACAAGACATTTTAATCAATAAAAAGAAAATGAGACATTGTGATAAACTTATCATGTCTTAGAGGAATTTTTTGTTAAAATAAACCTCAAATGAACATGTTGTTTTTCATGAGAAAGTGATCTGATACAGTTCTTTCACTCATATGGTGACACCATAAGTTTAGTATGTGACATGAAGGATGTTCCTGGATGATCCATATGTGTGAGATGCATATGTTTACTCTCCCCAATGGATCATCAAGTTCTTAAGTAAACTTAGAATTATCAGGTGATCGGATTTACATCACAAAATTTAAAAGGCAAGTCTTGTATGACAGTAGTGAAACTATTAGAATGGGTAGTCATTAGTGTTAGACAATATGAGTTACCATTACAATGATGGTGTGGACTGTTAGAGGACTATTATGGCCCCTTAATGCTATTATCTTTAAAGTCCTTATTCAACATGTATGCTTAAGAGATTTGAGCACGTATCAGTTTTAGGACAAGTGGTGGAGTGTTGAATCCAGTGCCCTAGAAAACCAATGTGAGCTCTAATTCATTAACCATGTGGATGTGATTAGGATGGTCTCATTTGCAGATCATGATGACCATGAGAGACATTATACTGATCCTCAGTGTGTAGTGTTACCTTAAATCTTCTTTATGGATTTATTAATTAGTGATTCCTCTGGTAGTCATCAAGAACTTGAGATGAGACATGATGGTCATTAACTTAAGAGAATCATGGTTCATGAATCCTAGTACATTGTTAAACCATGACTGTCACAAGTGCATGTGACACACTTGTGGACATCAGTTCATAAAATGTGCAGTTGTCTTATGTGAAGGGACTAACTTGGATTGAATGGACAGTCTCCACCATCGGGAGCCGACTTGGTGTTGGTTTATGCCTTGCCCCTACCCTGTATAGGAGTGTGAGTGTGCTATGAACAAATGATCCAAGTTTGGACCTTTGGGGGCTTACATTGGTGGATCGAGATTAAGTCAACAGTCTAGGGGCCCATTAGTTTGGATCGTGATCGTGATCAGATCAAGACTTGATAATGTATGAAAGATGGTTAATCCTTACATATGAATATGTGTAAGAGCCAAGATCTTGATTGTTTGCTTTTAACTCTTCCTACGAGGTCCACGTAAAAGGCAATGAAGTAGATGCAATGGGGTACTTCCATCAAGAGTCGTTGGTTCTTGCATAGTCCAACAAGGGATCCATTGGTTTGTGTAGGAGCATGTTTATGGCTTTGATATAGATATATCGAGGACGCATCAAGTGATTTTTCCACTGGGTTCGATATTCTGATTGCTTTTCATCAATTTTTTTTTAGAGGTTTTTAGTCATTGATGTTTTGTTTTATAACTGTTAAAACTACCTTGGTTGCGTTTAATATTCTAGACCTAATGATATACTTCTTATTAGCATCGGATATGATCATTAGTGGATGATCATGACAGTGGAGGGATTGGATCATAAGTGTATGTATAAACAAGGTGGATCGACATACTTCCTTCGTAGTAAGTTACAAAGTTATGCATAAGGTGGTAGAATATCATACTAGTATTTCCTTACAACCCTAACCTCCTCCTTATATATTTGATCCTATCCTAAATGAGAAAATAGGATAAGCTCTGGACACTTTTCACTTGAGTGTGTGAATAAGAAAAAAATGAAAAAGAAAGAGTGTAGAGCGAGCAAAGGAAGGAGATTTACATCATTCTTTCACACCTTCTCCATCTTTGTGTGGTCTATCATTGTGCATGGTGTGGAATTTCTTTGCACCTACCAAAAGAAATTCCTTTGGTTATCTAAGTTTCTATGGTACTGGGATAGATGAGGGAGAGACCTCCTATATTGGAGAACCATTATCAACATTGGATTAACATATACTGTCACATTTCATGTATGATCTAACTTGCTAAAGTTAGTTATTTAATCCTAGAAATAGTACATAATTGTACTTGGTGATCTTGGCATTTGTATTTTATTTTTTGGATTAAAAAAAAAAAAACACACACACACACACACATTTTGCTGCACATCTCCGATGAAACCTCATTGGGTAAGAGAATTGCATGATTGACAAAGGTGTCGATAGGTTATTAATATGTTGTACACTTAACATACTAATGATACTTAAAAATTATTCAATTATCAACTGCATCACTATAAACAGACGAATAGAATGCTCTAAATTCTCTAAACATTGGTCACCTAAATAGACAGTTGAAAAAAGTTGATGCACAGCTCTTTTATGATTCTCATGATTGGGGCCCACTAAGTTTTGGAATTTCTTTATTTTTTGTGAAAGTATATATTTCAATGAGCTTTTTTAATAATTTTTATCAAATATTATATATGTAAACTAATTTGGGATAAAAGTTGATTTAGTTAATCAAATTCAATTTTTTATAAATGTATTAAAAAAATCAATGCATTCTAATTACAGGCGTTGAAATAAGTTTTTTTTTTTCTTTTTTCTTTTTTTAATTCCAGTGTATTTCAATTACAATGTGCCAAGCAAGTCCCACTGTGCCTTAAAGTCTTAGGAACAATAGCCTAACCAATTGCATCAAGATGTTAGTACACTTCACTCTATCAATCTAGACCATACTCATTCGGTGCAACACACATTTACTTGAGCTAGAGCTTCCGTGGGGGAGCATGGGCTGCCTTGCAAAAGTCGCAACTAGGAAATGACCCAATCTCAACTACAAGTTGGCGTTTTTTTTTTTTTTTTTTTAAAATTTTAATTATTATTTTAATATCCATCCATTTTTAACCCATGGAAGAGATGTCAGTGATTGTCCAATTATAGCGATTCCCGTTAGATGGCTTCAAATTGGTTGCTGGCCTTATATTATCATAAATGATCTTGAAAGTCCATGTCAAGTCTAATGGCTAAATGCTTAGAACCATCCAATCAGTGTGATTTTTGTAAGACAAATGCTTGGAACCGTCCAATCAGTGTGATTTTTGTATGACAAGCACATGATATGTGGGCTCGACCCAATGGACAGTACGGATCGATTGATTGACTGTCCAATTGTCCTTAAGAAACTAGTATTGTAGCTTATAGCTCATGAGTACACTGGTTCATGTCTCATTATGTTTATACACCGAGTAACCAATGTATGGACTACCATCTATTGTGTTGAGCATTGAGCCTAGTGCTGTACATGGGCAGAGTTAGCTCAGTAGCTCGCTGGACTTGACTTGAAAAAGCTCGATTTGATTTGGTTCGAAACTAAGTTTGAGCCAAGTCAAGCTGATTTTTTAAGCTGGAAAAATTTCAAACCGAGTTTGAGCTTGCCCGAGCTCGACTCGACTCGGATTGAACCCAACTCGAATCGAACTCAGATCGATTCAGTTCGATGACTCGGTTATTTTGATATTGTTTTTTGCTCACAAAGTGTTTGATAAAATGATTGAATGAAGTGTGATTGGTGGCAAGGAAGGTACGTT
Organism: Magnolia sinica; assembly: GCF_029962835.1. Classification (NCBI taxonomy): domain Eukaryota; kingdom Viridiplantae; phylum Streptophyta; class Magnoliopsida; order Magnoliales; family Magnoliaceae; genus Magnolia; species Magnolia sinica. Next base: position 87,635,627 of record NC_080577.1, read on the forward strand.
TATGAAACAAATACCTTTTTTTCTTGATGTTTATTTTTGCTTACAAGGTGTTTGATAAAGTACCTGTAAAACTATTGTTGACGTTTTATATACAGTAAGATTTTGAAGGTGCAGATCATGTGATTGTGAAAATGCTGCACAGGTGAAATCGGCTCAATCTTGGCTCAAAGTCGGCTTGAACTGGTCCGATCTACTAATGGAGTCGAGCCGAGCCGAGCTGACCAGTAAGGTTTGAGGACCAAACCAAGCCGAGTTTGAGTTGAGTTTAGCAAGTGGCCGAGCCGAGTCGAGCTGTGCCAAGTTCGACTCATGTACCCCTTTAATTGAGCCCATCGAGCACTCAAGCAGCACTCTTCCAGAGTTGCGCCCCACCTTATGACAGGATTGTAATTTCCACACATACGATGAAGGTCGGTTCCTTGACAAAGCTTGTAGAATAAGCGTATTTACAAATACGTGATTGGGGCCTATTATGATGTAGGTTCTACATCCAGTCCGTCCATTAGGTGAGGCCCCTCATTTTCATCATGGAGCTCAAAAATCAGGTCCATGAAGCAGGCAGGTCACATCATGTAAAATCATGCCTAAAGCCTCTAAGATCATGAGGTCTGGCTCACCAAAGTTTTAGAATCCCTGATTTCTGGGTGTACATTCATAATAGACTACAGTCTAGAAGGTTCTAATAGTGTACATCCTAGTGGTTCTTTGTGGTGTGACCCACATGCGTCTTTTGTGGGCCTGGCTTTCGAGACATGAGGTGAAAACAAAGGACCGCACTTTAGGGACAGAGTGAATGTGGACCCTTCATCGAGATGGGCCCATGGACGTAATTGTAGAATAAGCAATCCACCTCACACGCTGAATGTTAAACATTTATTTCTTTTGTACATATGTGGCTCACTTGATGGAGAGCAGATTGGCTAGTGACCCTGCCCCTAGCCAATGGCTAGTGGTCGGTGCTCTATGGGCCCACCATGATGTATGTGTTTCATCCATGCTGTCCATCTATTTTTCTAGATTATTTTATGGTATGAGCTCAAAAGTGAGGTATATCCCAATCTTATGTGTACCACATCATAGGAAACGGTGTTGATTGAACGTCCACCATTAAGTTCTTGGAGGCCATAAATAGGTTTTGGATCAAGCTAGTCTTTGGTTTTTTTTTTTCCCTTCATCTAGGTTTGTATGACCTAATTAACAGATTGGATGTCAAATAAACAGTACGATAGGCCTTAGGAGGATTTTAATGGTGGACATTCAATCACCAAGTTTTTCTTGTGCTATGATCCACTTGAGATTTATGACCCCTCATTTTTGGGATAAAGACCTGAAATGATATGAAAAAATGGATGGACAGCATGGATAAAACACATACATCGTAGTAGGGCCCACAAATCACCGACGACTAGCCACTAAGCTAGTGGCAATGACACTAGCGGCCACTAGCCAAACCGCGTCCCACTTGATGATCCGACATAGCTGGGATGACCTAATGAGTATCTCCCATCTGGACGTGAATTGCGTCCTGCCCCTACCCGTCTCTAGCCCCAAATGGGTAGTTCTGTGGGTAGGCCCATTGTGATGTATTGGTTTATCCACGCCGTTCATCCCTCTTCTAAGATCATTTTAAAGCATTATAGCAGAAATGAGGCAGATCCAACATTCAAGAGGACCACACCAAAGATACATCATAGTAAACGAGTGGGGATAGGATGCAATCCGCGTCCTTCCCATCTTGTACATGTGTCATTCGATACATGTAGCCGCGAATTATAATACCTCTTGTCATTGCCTGTATGCAAATAACAGTCTCGTATCTATTATTGGATTCGAGTTTATCATGGACTCGGATTCGGTAGTGACCCCTCTAGTACCGAGCTCGGTACTGGAAAAGATCTGTGGGCCCACCATAATGTATGTATTTTATCGTATTTTATCCACGTAGTCCATTCATGTTACGAGATCATTTTAGGAAATTTTAACAGAAATAAGGCATATACAAAGCTCAAATGGACCACACCACATGAAGAAGTGGGGATTGAAGATCACCGTTGAAACCTTCTTAGGCCTAAATGATATGTTTATTTTCCATCGAACCTATTCATAAGGTAATAAATATCTGGATAAAGTTAAAAAATAAAAATCAGCTTGATCCAAAACTTCTATGGCCCATGTGGAGTTTTCAGCATTAGGCATTCAATCTCCAATGTGTATTTTGGTGTGGTCCACTTGAGACTTATATCTAACTCATTTTTGGTATGATCACCTAAAATGAGCTGGAAAGATGGATGGATGGAGTGGATAATATACTTACTTCATTATGGGGCCACAGAGCTTCGATCAATAGGGGCCACTAAAGAATCCGAGTCCGTAGGCGTGTTTGGATTTACGTATATGGATGTATTGCATTGTATCATTGTATGGTCATGGTATTCATAATACTATCGACCATATCCTTCCATTTTATCATTGACAAACAGAATGTTTGATATGGAGTGGGTTTGGAAATGTAAACAACATATATTTCTAATTCACTATTTGTTAAAGGATTAGACTCTGTAGTGATAGAGTACATATAACACAGAACACATACAAAAGTTGATTCATGCCACTGATTAGTATAGTCTAATGGTCCCCAACACTTACATACCCAATTTGAAAAAAAAAAAACTCGAATGAAATAATAAATACATAATACAATTTATATAAATTAACTAAAATATGTCCATTTACTAAATAAATAAATAAAAAAGGAAGAAAATAAAAAGTAAAGGGAAAAAGAAACCAAAAGAGATCTTTCTGAGTAATGACAATTCTTCTTTCTTAGCCCAATTGTCCAACTCAGCCATTGATCCCTTTCTTATGATCACAGCGATGAAACAAACCATGAAATTACTGCGTAAATAAGCACCACTCCAATTAGAACTTTGAAGATGACATTCATAATCCCTCCCTCCGTACCATATCGATTCACCTCGAAATTCGATTCATCGGGAAGGTGCACTCCAACTTCGGGTTCATCACTGGAAGCTGAACAATGAAACGAAGCAGCTTCACTTCAAGTCTTCAGGTGAGGCCTTTTGTTATGATTATTGAGGCCCTATATTGTTCAACAGGAGTGGTGCAAGATCCACGCTTCTATAGACTAGCCTACTTTCATTGAAACACAAGGACCATCTATTATATGATATGGTTTACCAATCTCATAACACCCCCCCCCCCCCCCCCTCCAAAAAAAAAAAGGAACAAATTAATTGAAGTTTGTATATGAAAAGTGATTCATACCCTGAATCTGGTCCACTCTGTCGCAGTCGAAGCGTAAGTTTTAAACGATCGGTGTCTGCACCCACTAAATCCATCTACTTGTGCCCGAGTAAGCTCCCAGATGTCATAAATTCCAGGCATTCTACCCACATATACCACATAATATTTACTCATTTGTACCTAAAAAATAAATATACTGTTAGATTTGAAGTGCATTGACTGGTCAGGCAGTTTCCTCAGCCTTATCTAGAAATAACAACAACACATGAGAAGTTCATGATGAATTTATAGATGAATAAATAGAAATTTTGTCTCCACTATAAACATTTGCATTCTCACCTGAAACGGGCCTTTCATTCAATCATAATCTGACATAATATTACCCATCCAAGTGATGGATTCAAATTGTGGTTGCTATGAATAGAAATTTATAGACTCCGTTTACTTAAAAGAAGCATCATACAAGTTTAACTATTATGATATGAAATTAGACTGTGTTACCACAAAACTGACCAGATGAAGAAATCATCACAACTTTAATTTTTATATATATATATATATATATATATATATATATATATATATATATATATATATATATATATATATATATAATTGAATGATTATTTTCATGAGACAAATTTAAACATGGATTCTAATTTCATACAGACATTACTGCAGGTCCCTACATTAACCAATCAACCTACATTAGCCAATATTTCAAATGAAGTCAACTAAAATATGTGAACATTTATGCTAATGAAATTATGCAGAGATATATCAACAAAATTGTGGATGGTCCAACCATCAGCAACACCACTATCCAAAATTAACATAAACCAGTATGATTTGTGCTCCATAAGCACTCATCCAAACCGAAATCATCACCCATCCAAACCCAGAATACCATAACAGTTATATAAAATAAAAAAGGAAAAAAAAAAGAGTTCAGTTTCATAAATTCCCATAAGCTGTGTATCAATGGTAGATTATTTTTTTTAGATAGGGTCACTGCATTCGAGGAGTTTTTGTACCCACTCCTTCCTCCTCTCATGGCCCATCTTCATGAAAAAATCAGCGCTAACAAGATCCCCCTGTAACAACCTGGCAGCACGAAGTTGGTCCTCAGGGTTGAGGCCGTCAACTTCTTCAAGTATGCCCAACATTTTCTGGAGTTTGCTCATAGTTTTGCCCTGAGACATAGTGATGGTTTAGGACTTGACAGCATCAGGCATTTCACCCATCCTGTCACCGATGAGATTACTTAGCTTACCCCTTTTTTTTGTCGAGTCAAGTCGGTAGCGATTAATTGAATGTTTTTTGACCCCCTAGAGGTCTCCACAGGGACTATGTTAACCCTGTTTAACCGTTGTGATCCCTCGTTGATACGAATGGCTAAACCACTTTCGTGGTCCTCCTTATCGTCAGATGAAAGGTGAACTGTCTTAGACCCATATTCATCGGACTCAGAGTCAAATTTGAACTCCTTTCTTGATCGTCGTCGACCAGAAAGTGGTGACGAGTATGCTACGCTCGCAAATGACCCATGGGCACAGTCGTTGCCGAACAAGAAGGATAGGTCATTGTATCTGTCAATATGTTTCCCATGAACTCTTTCTGCGAATGGGTGAGACTGCAAAAATAATAAATGGATTCTTGTTAGCACATTGTCAGCAATCGCAACACCTAAGCAAGAGACAAACAAGAAACATATAGAAGTAAAGCTATTTACTTTGAGTTATGAGTAATACTTACCACAATATACCCATCCTATACATCGTCCATCACCAACACCATGTTCTGTTCAATGTCCCATCTAAAACCAGAAGCATTCAGCATGTCCTTCGCGGCCCAATAAAATCTTTTTAAGGTACACAAGCGGTTTGAAATGTATTTATGAAATATATTTATTCTTTAGTTCAATACCACATTTATAAAAAATTTCATTGATTGTGGCCTTATATGCTTCTGATTTGAAACCGATGTTACTTTTCCTTCCAAGATTGACTTGTTTGACTAGTGCATTCACATCCAAATGATCTGTGTTATACATAAACAGAAAAATGACAAAGTCAATATCGCTACCGGGTGCGAGGGAGACTATCATTCCACATTCTATCCGTAATCTCATCCCTCTTTTTCGCCCATTCTACTCTTGCGCGGTCTGTCATGCGAGATAAGGCATGATCTTCTTCGGCCGTAGTTACCTCCATAGGAGATGACAAAATGTCCTTAAAACTATCTCCACTATCCTCAACTATTTCAGTAAAATCATCTTCACCACAAACACGGATGAAGTTGTGTATAACATAGCAAGCTATAACAATCTTTACTTGAGTTATAAACTTGAACTGTGGTGCTACATGTAGTATAAGAAAATGGCCTTTTAAGAGACCAAAACAATGTTCTATGACATTTTACAGCTATGCATGGTGATAATTGAAGAGTTTTTTCTTATTAGCAAACTTTCATCCTATACGAAACTCATTCAAATGATATCTTACACATCGATAAGGTGTCATAAACTCAGGAGAATGCACATATCCTGTATGAACGACATAATATTTCCCTACACAAAGCAATGTATGGATATTAAGGATATTACATTTGACATGCTACTACTTTAGAGGAAATAACAACAATCTTTATTTACTATGAGGAACAAGGAAACAATCTGGTCGACGGGTTAATACATTTTGCAAAACACGAGCATCAGAGGCAAAACCATCCAAACCTGCAAGCACATATACAAATTTCATATCAAAAGTACAAGCTGCCATTACATTCTGAGACAAAAAAATTTTAATTTTGAAATGTGGCACTTGCTTCTTTGGGCAAATATGTGGATATATGAGTCCCATCGAGTGCCCCACTACAATCCTACAAGAACGTTTATCTGACTTTTAGGTTGTTATTTAGTAATCGGCACATACTTCGTATCATATAAATCTAAATCTCATCATGTTTTACCTGAAAGTATGGATTTCACATTGGATTATCGGATATCTCTTTGGGAGTATGTAAACCTGGAAACTTCACATATTCCGGATAAAGTTCAATTACAGTATCAAGAACTCTTTGGAAATGATGACTAACTCTCCCTAGACTTTAAAAAACGATGACTAATGACACGGTTATGAACATTACCACTTGTTCCTCTAAATTGCACCTCTTTAAATTAGAAAGTAAATTTCTATATCTAATTAGAGAGCACAATTCGAAAAACTTATCCCGACCCATTCTTAGCTATGCTAGACAGTCAACATCACTCTTTTTAATGATTCCATTTATGAATCTATTTCTCTCTATATGACCACCTCTAAGCGAAACCTTGATACAATAATAGCAATAATATTCAATAGCTCTCATAACACATGCAGACGCTGCAATCGCAATTCATGTAGCTGCTATTTCGTTTTCATTCCAATCACTACTGGAGGATTGATCAGGGCTAAAGTCGTCACTATGAGACCCCGTAAGTAGGGGTGTACACGAACCGAGCTAGTTTGGTTAGCTCGCTTGACTCAACTCGAAAAAGCTCGATTCGACTTGGTTCGAAGCTGAGTTCGAGCCAAGTCGAGTTGATTTTTTGAGCTCGAAAATGAGTTCGAGTCGAGTTCGAGCAGACCCCAACTCGACTCGACTCGGATCGAATCCAGCTCGAATTAAACTCGAATCGAACTAGTTCGGTGACTCGATTACTTTGCCATTGATGTTGCTTACTAACTGTTTGATAAAATGACTCAACGAAATGTGGCTAGTAGTAAGGAAGGTTTGGCTGGTGGTAAGGTGGCAAGGAAGGTATGTACATGAAACAAATACCTTCTCTCTCTCTCTCTCTTTAATGTTAATTAGAAGCTGTTAGAGAAAATACCTATAAAATCATTGCCTCTATTTGTAAAATAGTGAGATTTTAAAGTTGCAGTTAAGGTGTTTGTGGAAATGCCTCAATGGCAAACTCGGCCCGAGCTGGCCCAAGTTGCTGACCGAATCAAGTCCAGCTGGCCGGTCAAGCTCGAGGACCAAGTTCGAGCTGAGGTCAGCCACTACTCGAGCCGAGTCGAGCTGAGGCTAGCTCAACTCGGTTCGATTCAATGTACACCCCTACCTATAAGACAAATGGGGAACTGACATGTTATTATTTTCAGTTATTTTCTATTTATTAGTGCAAATGGCACTAGAAGACTATAAGTACAACAAGGAATTAAAGTACATAAAAGGTGAGCTCAAATCATAGTATATTACAGTCAGGCAGTTTTAGGCATAACACATGTTACAGTCGAGTAAAATGAGTTCGTGATTAGGAGAAGTTTAACAATAACATAGAGAAAAATACACTTAGATTGAAATAAGAGTGATTAGTAATATATGTTTGATTTTAAGTGTGTATTAGCAGTGTAATTACGCACCTCTGTTCTTTCTTACAATGAAATGAATTGATTAGTATCAGGATCTGCACATATACGAGACTTATCTGCACCAGTGGGCAACAGTCAGACCTCAATATTTACTATACTAAAAAATAATACAGAACAAAGAATCGAAATGATTTTGGAGTATCTTTAAAATATAGTTTGCAAAACATGAAACTATATGTTAGTCTTTCAGACATCTATCATAACCAATGAATATTCACAGTACGATAAAATACAATCAATACAAACAAGTGTTTGAACATGCATCCTATCGGCCTTATGAGAAAAAGGATGATGCATTCAAAATCATGTACGATTGAAAAGGGAATATTACTTTCAACAATCAACAAGCCACTGGATGTTACAAACCCTCTAAAATGTTTTCAGAACTGAAGTTTTATTGTGGAAGAAGATGGAAGATAATATTTTCTTTTATAGCCATATATAAAATAGAGTTAGTATTGGTCAATGGAGTTTATTACTCCCACACTTGATAACATGTAGAGGTCATGTCCCAAGTGTTTAGAGGTGAATCCATCTCCCAGATACGCTTCTGATACGTAATGTTGTCATGAAGATCTCCCTTTCAAGAAAATTGAAATCCGGTGTATTGCATAGGACACCCTCTTCATAGGGTATAGCAGAGAACTATCTCCACAACCTTGTTCAACTGCTCCTGTAAAAGAAGGTACATGAAGAGAAACTATATCCACCACTCAAAGGATGGATACTCTCAACTTAAAACACTGATCACCTTTTGTCCCTGAAACTATAATGGAAATAAAATAAACTACCTGGTTTCACAAAATCTGTTAGAATAATCTGTATTGGACGTAAGAAAGATTGATTTATGCTAGGATCAAGCAGTGACTAAACTCATCTCATCTTCGTCGTAGCCGAAGACGAAGAGGCTAACGTCCAGCCAGACGTCTTAGATATAGTCGGAAAGGCATGATCACCTCTCTCACAGGGGTGAAGACGAACAGAGAAGAAGAGGGAGGGTGCAGAAAGGCGCTATGGACCACCGAAATACCTTTATGAAAACTTTTTTTTTTCCGCTAGCGATGCAGTGCAATGAAAGCGATGCATTGCATGATGCGAAGATTAATGACAGCAGGGACACGTGACATTCATAATCTGGTTCGGCAATGTACTCAAGTGGCACGTGTACACTGGATTTCAATTCGAATTCAAACGCCGGTTATTGTATTATTTAATGAAAAAACAATGCAGTACAATCTACGCCGTTGATCCAAACACACACTTATCACTCGAACACCTCTCAATTTACAAATAAGAGCCATACAGTGCTCTTATGGGTATGGTTATCTATATGAAACACGTTGTCTACATGGCATCTGTGTGCCTTAATCCAAACAATTAAAATCACGGATTCCAATGTATATGGGACCCAGTCAAAGTATCATATTGGTTGGTTGGAAGTTGTTATCTTGTTAAGAAACATCCCTCACTTGATCTAGACCGTTGGTATCATCATTACACTTGGGTTTTTGAGTTATGGCCCATCTCCAACTAAACCAACAGTTTGGATGGTTTACATCCATGTAAATATATGTCCATTGAACGTACATATGGATAATCTCATTTTCTCATCCTATTAGACCTAGTTAGGTGGGCCATACGTAGTTGTATCAATGTACAATGGACGCCAATTGCGTCCTACCCTGCCCCTATCCAGCTTGGAATGTGCAAGAGCTTTCAGTGGCCACCATGATGTATGGATTTTATCTATACCGTCCATCTATTTTTACGTATCATTTCAGGATATAATCCTGAAATTGAGGCAGATTTAAGACAAAGGTGGACCATACACAATGAAATTAAACTCGTATAGTTGAAAACTTCTTGGGAGCCACAGAAGATTTGAATCGAGTTGATATTTGTGTTTGCTCTTCATCCAGTTCTATGTAACTCTATGAATAAGTTGGATGGCAAATAAACATCACGGTGGACCATAGAAAAGTTTTAGAATCATTATCACTGCTGCTTCATGCGGTGTGGTCCACTTAAGCCTTAGATATTCTTAATTTTTTGTCTTATCCCATAAAATGCCATGTAAAAATAGATGGACGGTATTGATAAAACCCATACATCACTGTGGCCACTCAAAGCTCCTACCCATTCCCTGCTGGTGATGGATTCCCTGCTGGTGACCGGCGGGGTCGAAACCAATCCGTGTCCATGTACAACATTCATAAAATAGAAAATCTACTTTTATCCAATGAAGTTTACTCATATACATCCAAAAGATTTATAAACTTATATTATTGTTGGATCTAATTTCATGTTTGATGATAGCCTCGAGGCAGATGAAGGACACGCGCAAAGGAAATCTCCAGTTCAAATATCCAACTCCAATTCAAATATCCAAGCATTTTTATATTTTAAAACTTTTTCCCGATGAATATGTACCAAAAGCTTGACCTTTGATCCTCGGGCTGTTGATTCCAACGCATAAGATTATCCAATCTTGAAGATTTTTGAGGCAGCCATCTTTAATGTTATATTTCGTCAGATCAACGGCTTGGATCGTAAACATGTCTCCGATCCAATGGAAATTAACCCAATGTACTGTAATATTTTGGGATGTATGGAGCAAGCTTTGGTACGCGCGCTCACTCGCGGATACGGGCAGCTAACGTACACGCCACGTATTTACGAGACTGGCAGATTAGTACAAAATCTAATCCACTCATCAGAGAGGCATCACTATTTAGATACTTTCATGCAAGAATCAGGTCGGTTCAATCATCATGTGGGACTCAATTTATAAAACAAATTTACGGTTGAAAAAATCTTGGCTAAGCTTTTCATGGCCACCAATCTGTTTCTAAAATTGTGGCCCACCTAATCAATGAAGTCAATTTATTTTCATTAGAGAAGATCTAAAGGTCAGAACCACCCCATGGATCGGTTGGATACTGCATCTGACAGCCACTGATCCACGTGTTAGCATTAGCAGCTTTGTACACGCGTGTGGGCTCAGCAAAGCCAGATGTTACAACCCCGCTCATCCTTCCCGCGCTCGTGCGTCAAAACTCGGTAGTTTCGGTTGGAGTCGCGCCCAAGGAATTTGGCCTGCGTGCGCTAGAAGGCCCTTCTAAAATGCGCCGGTACGTGCCTTATATGATAGTTTGCTACCATTAACAAAATAGTGGCGACTCTTTAACCATCCAAATTTCATCGTACTCAGATGATCTAAACCGTTAAAATTTCACCGGGAAGCTAAAATTTACGTCAGATTTTTTAGGTTTTGAAATTCAGACTGCTCCATGTTTAACATAAACCATCCCTTTGATTACTACTATCTGGATGGTTAGGATTTATTAAAAAGTGTCATCTTATACACCTGTTCTTTTCACTATGTGATATTCTCCAGAATCTCCAGAATCTTGATGGTCTCGATAGTCGTAGATAAGATCAAATGTGAGGAGGATGAGTTATCACCATTTTCAATATGGTGTTTAACTAACATAGACTTCAAGTCCAATGGGCCAGATGAAAGAGGATCCTCGACCCGAGGAAAAGCACAGTAACCTCGAGCCTAGAGTATTGGGGCAACTTAAACCCATGATAGGTGATCGAGTCTTTTGATCTGATGGGTCCCACCGTGGATGGAGGATTGCCAGAGATTGAACCTGATCTAATAATCCCACTCTGCTATCAGTGACCTACAAATAGACGGTTGAAAATAAAAAAAGAAAAATCAAATATTCGAATTCAGTGTGGAAATTTAAAAATCAAACCTTAAATGGCTTCGGATTCGATGTTAATCCCCGTATCAATGACAAACCGATGGGTGGGCCACACATGCAGGAAATGAAAGCTCGAGGAGCGGTCCTATATGCTCGGGTCAGGCGTCGTATATAAACCAACCAGAAAAGGAAATACCCTCTCTCATGCCCACATCTTCGACCGAAGAACGAGTAGTCTCCGAATCCCGAATTCCGACGCGTGGATTCTCCCCTCCGCTATCCCAACCCCCTTCGGCTCCTCTTTCTAATCTCAGCAATTTCAGTTTCTACCCATCCATCTCCTCAATTTCTCTGTTATCTCTATCCCAAATCGCCGATTTCCCCTTTTCCGTTTATTCTCTCATCTCTTCCGCCGGATCAACGATCTACTACTGTTGATTGATCGATCGCTCTCGATAAGGTCATTTCTGTTCTTTGATTAATCTAAAGTTTTCTATTAAGATAAGGGTTAGAAGAAAAATAGGAGAATCTATCCAATTTTTTGTTTTTTATTTTTTAGGGTTTTATGTTTTTTAATTTATTTATTCGTTCTGGTTCTGATCAAGAAACTCGGTGAAATTCTTGGTGCTATATTTTTAACTGTTCATCCAAAATTGAGGGTTGTCTTGCAGGATTTAGGGTTAGATTAGGGTTTTTGTTGTTGTTTTCATTGTGAAAAAAAAATACTATTTAGGATTAGGGTTTGTAATTTCTTTTCCTTTGGGTAGAGAGCTATGACCCTGAATTTTCCGCGTTGCACGGTTCTCCCTTTAAATTCTTCTGAGGACAATTTGGTTCCATCGGTCTCGATCGGGGATAGGAGCGGGGAGGGCCTTGTTAAGCCGCGGTGCTTCAATTGGGGAGTTGAGGATTTGTATGATTTGGGTAGGGATGGAGGCAACAGGGGAGGGGGTTCTTGTGAGCCTATCGCCGCCGATGATATCCTCGACCTGTTGCCGTCGGATCCGTTTGGCATGGAACTGAGTGCAACCTTCACGGCAATCGCAGGCTGGATTGAGGATTTGGAGATCGGGAGCCCCAGCGAGGATAGGTTGGTTGCCGGATTGAATTTGTTCTGGAACCAAGCGATGATGTTTGAATCTGAAGCCGCTGATGTGGGTGTCGGTGGGGGATTGGATTTGAGCAGTAAATTTGGTGGGATGGTGGTCGAGGAGAAGGAATTGGGAGATGTTTCCCGCGACGGCGAGCTTGTATCTGTTTGGGATGTGGAGGAATTTCTGAGTTTCGGCGATGAAGATCCAAACGCGGTTGGTTGTCGTCGGGCTGAAGATTTAGCACACCATGCCGAGAGTTGCTCTGATGGAGGTGGGGGAGCTACACATGATGCTCTGATGTTCGCGCTGAGTTATTTGGGTGTGCGGGATCTCCTCACCGCTGAAAGGGTTTGCAGATCCATGCGTTCATCGGTTCAGAACGATGCGCTCCTGTGGAGGAGAATCCACATAGATCAGCCGTTGAGCAAGAGGATTACTGATGATGCTCTTTTACAGTTGACTAGAAGGGCACAGGGTGGTTTACAATACTTGAGTCTGGTGGAGTGTTCATTGATCACTGATGATGGTCTGAAGCGTGTTCTTGAATCCAACCCGAAACTCACAAAGGTCAGTATCTGAAACTCTGTACACCGTTAATTTATCCCCATCAGGTATTCAATGTGTTACTTTGTATCAGTATTGAGGTGCTTGTTTGTTCAGCTGCTTCATTTTCATCATAGGTGTATAATCCCCCCTTACATCTATGGAGGTATGATCGAGTATTAATTATGTATGCCTTGTTGCTCTGTGAATCTTTATGTGGGGCTAAAGTGGGCCAGCTCATGACTGTGGTGACCTGTTGAACACCAGGGTCCACCAATATCACCATGATCAGTTGATTGAGAAATGGGCGGTGACACTGTTTTATTATTTTATCAACCATTTTGCAATCCCTTGTATTTTTTACCACTTGCCACTATCCAATCAAGGGTACTTTTGGATCCAATGTGTTATTCCTGTATATGTTTATTTTCTCCTTGTATTTATTGTTAATGATGCTTCAACTAATGCCTAAAAGGAGCAAAAAAGTGCATCAAAGGAGAGGGAAAGGATATCCAGTACATAAGGAAGATCTCAACTTGCTCTTTAGCTAGTGGGTGAACCTTCTCATGTTTCAATCCAAACTTTTTAAGAGATAATACGTTTGGTGTTGTATTTCTTGATGTCTTAGATTGCATAATAACTTTATGTATTTGTTGTTATTGTTCAATGCATTCCTCTGTATCATTGTTAGTTATCTAGTTTGTCTTCTTATAGTTGGTCAGATCTAATCCATCTAAAGAAACATTTGGGAGTCCTGTCATCGAAACAAGTGGGTGGCAGCCATGCATTTTGTAATATGCATACATGTGGAAATTTGGAGGAACATAATGATGCCATACCCTCACATGGTTACCCACCCCCCCCTCTGTACCTATCTTTTCTCCTTTGATTGATCGTTATGATGCTTATACTTATAACTCAAAAGGAGAAAACAAAGTGCATCAAGGGAGAAGGAAAACATAGCCAATGCATAATGAATGTCTCTACTCACCCTATAGCTAGTGTTTCAGCCTTCCCATGAGTCAATCTGAGAGATAATATTCACATCAAAGCAAAGATTGACTGGGTGTTCTGGTTCTGAGGATGATGGGATAAGCTACCACCATATTGTGGATGAGATAATGGAACCTTCCCATTCTCAACTGACTTGTGATTTGGAAAGGAAAGGCAAGAAACACGAGCCCACTTATTGTGATTTTCATTTTCCACACTAGCCCACTTCCCATTCTCACTTATTGTGATTTGCACCAAGCACATTGCATGTTTGGAAAGCCCTGCCAACCATGATCTTTTTAGTGTACATCAAATGCTAACTAACTCTCCATTCTCATCACAATGAAGTCTACTGTCCATGGCTGCAGTTTGTGCGTGAATAGCACTTGATTGTGTGAGTCTCCTTCCACCAGTAGTGATTTGGAAACTGATGATTTCAAAAGGCGTAGTTCTCTTAGAGAGTGGATTAATTCATTCAATTCTCTAATATTTGTTTTCCCTAAGAATAATACCCCCTTGATTTCTCCCAATGTCGTGTCTGTGAGTGTTATGACACATGAGAAAGATCACAGGAATCATTTTTTCTTTAGGGTGGTACATGTGCACCAGAGGTAGTGCAAGCACACGGGAGTGCTTGTTGCTCAACTGGCCCAAATATTGATTTAAAGTTGTAGTCCCCTTAGGGCATGTTTTTGGATATCACCAACCCAAAGAAATCAATGGAAATGGAAAAAAATTTCCATTGGTGCGATAGCTTGAGATGTTTGGATTTTAAGGAAAAGGGGAGGTTTCCACAAAGCTATCATTGCACCAATACATAATCTGGATTCTCGAGCACAAGAAACTAGGGGATTGTTTTCTCACAAATATGAGAGTTCCACTTGCAATCCAAACAAGATAATGCAAACCCGTAAAAGGAATGTAAATATATCAAAGAAAGGAAGTAAAAGGTTGTGGGAAAGAACCCAACATTCCTCTTGTTGAAACTAGAGATCTAAAAAAAAAAAAAAAAAACCCTCTCTAATTTTTCTAGTGAATAGAATCGAAGTAAGAAACCTGAAAGTACAACTGAACTTTTATTCCATAATCATGATAATAATGCCTCACACCTCCCTAGCATAGCCTCATATAGGCTTAAAGCCAAACAGAGAAGCCCTAAAACAGAAAATGACCAAACTGCCCCCAAATCCTGTCACCACCATATGGACAATCTATAAATGGGCCATTACTCACTTAAATGGTGTCAGAATCCCATGATCTTGTGCTCATTTGAAAGCCAAGTTAATGGGCTATCAAACAGGACTAATTTCATGTCATTTAGACATTGTTTGGTGCTCCAAAAGTGGACCACCAATAAAGTGACGAAAATACTTAAAAGGAGAAATTATTAAGTACTCAATCAAACCCTAATAACAGACTAAAACAAATAAATCCTATAAATATAATGGCCATTCAATTGATCCTCTTAGCCCTATAATGTAATCTAACCACTGATCTCATCAAATTCATCATCAGAACATGGATCTGGTTTAGATCATCAATCATGATAATTCGAATGGTTGGATTCTTAGATCTTCATGTGGCCATCTGGTTCCATCAATTCCACCAGGCTTCGAAGAGCACTTTCTCTTGAGTTAAAGGCAATAGTTGCCTGTCGTCATTATATGCCTTTATATCGAGTTTGTTGGTCCATTAGTAGGTGTATCCATGGATCCATCGAGCAAGCCAATTGTGTATTCCTTTTGAGTCGCCACACTAGCTTCAAACATGTCATTTTTGGGAACTCTGGGGGACAATGGATTGAAGTCCACAATGCTTTTCCTTAATCAAGGACTCGAATTAAGCTCTTTCCATCTTCTTGAATTCCTTGAATTCTTTTTTTTTTTTCTTTTTTTCTTTTTTGAGAGTTGACAAAAAATTATTAATAAAGCTCGCAAAAGCAAGCAAAGAAAACAACACCCACACAAAACCAAATCAGGCCCAACACTCTTTAAGTTCCTTGAATTATTCTGCAACATCTCCTTTGAACGCTCTAATCTCCTTCTTGAGTCTCCACGTATTCTCCTCACTCATCTCTCGAACATTTTTTTGCCATCATTGATATTTTTGTTTGATAGTATGCTTTTGTGTAGCCAATAACATCTAGAGGGCAGTTGAAAGGAATCTCCACAAGATGCATGTAGAGATAGAGATGGGTGAGACTTGGTGCTATAGGGATGATGATCCGGATAAAAATAACACGATGGATGTGGACAGGTAAGGGAGTTTGGATGGGGATAATTGTATGAGGTGTATGAGCATCTTCCTATCCACAACATCTCCAAACAAGAACCTGGGCTGAACTTTAGCCTTGGGTTGTAGATCTAAAGGTTATAGGTTATGGGGGTCATGGGGTTTGAGATGAGTTTTGGGAAGAAAAAAAGAAGTCATCGGATTTGATGGGTTTTGAAATGAAGGAGAAAAAAGTTAGGATTTTGGGATGAGAAGAAAGGAAAAAAGGGCTAAGGGGAAGATTCAATGAATAAGGATAATTAGGGGAAAAAATAAACTTGTTTTTCAAATTTCCAACACTAGAACTTGCTCTGATACTGAAATAATGGAACTAGATCAAGGCAGAAACTAAATGCAATGAAAGTTTTATGTAACAGATTGAAAGTTCGAATCACACGAGAAAAACTGCAATGACTGTGAGCAATATGCAGTATGCAGGGGATGGGATCACCTGCATCACCCCATACTGCAATTTATATATGAAATGATGAGTGTTATCGTTACATACCCAACATGCTTAGTGTTAAATAAATAATAAGTATAAATTATATTGTGAATACAAATTTGCATTAACTTAGTCAATAGTAAGAATATGGAGTCATAATTTCGGGTCTCTAAAAATAGAGATCTGGATCTCTAATG
Organism: Magnolia sinica; assembly: GCF_029962835.1. Classification (NCBI taxonomy): domain Eukaryota; kingdom Viridiplantae; phylum Streptophyta; class Magnoliopsida; order Magnoliales; family Magnoliaceae; genus Magnolia; species Magnolia sinica. The sequence goes on from NC_080577.1 coordinate 87,652,565, forward strand.
ACCCATAATTCATCGCTTGAGGTAACATTGGTACAGGCCCAACAGAGTACCTTTCACTTTACTATCCTGCTTTTAGAAGGGTAGTACAACAGAGTGCTTGTTGTTCAATCAGCCCAAATAGATGTAGGATGGCCCTTGTTACTGATCGAAAGAAATTAAAATTAAAATAAACGTGGGAGTTAGTGAGGGATTTCTTAGACACCTCATAGAAATTAAAGAAAACCTCACCAAAATCAGTGTGTGGGCGGGATCAGCACGTGTGTGTGTGGGTGGGTGCGTGCGTGCATGTGTGGGGAAGGAGGGAGGGAGGGTCCACTGTTGATGCCAGAAGTTGCCAATCCTTGAGCCATTGAAACTCGGCCTTTTGGATTTGAAAGTCACTACGGTACCCTCCAATTTCCTGAAACACTTTAGTTTTTCTGTTCTGGTATGCTTTGCTCCTTATCTTGTACTTTAGTCTTTCAAATCTTGGATTTGATTATCTAATGCATGTTCCCTTTGCCTGTGCAGCTGAGTGTGCCTGGATGTACAAGACTAAGTATTGAAGGTCTTGTGAACAACTTGAAGGCTTTCAAGTCTGCAGGCATTGGTGGGATAAAATGCCTACAGATAGGTGGTCTTTATGGTGTAACACAGAAGCACTTTGAAGAGCTGAAGTTCTTGTTAGATGCAGACGAAAACAAGCAGCCTAAAGCTCACAAACAACGGTTTTACCACACAGGCAACATGTCGCACTTGTGTGACAATGAATGCCAGGGCATCGATATTGAGATGTGCCCAAGATGTCAGAACTTGAGGCTTGTCTATGATTGCCCGGCGGAAACCTGCCAAGGGGAGCAGCCCACCGCCCAACAGTGCCGGGGATGCTCTTTTTGCATCTCCCGGTGTGTCCAGTGTGGGAGATGCATCAACGACAGCGAGTACCAGGAGACATTCTGTCTTGACTTGCTTTGTTCAGGCTGCTGGAAGCAGCTGCTCCAATGGCAAGAAAAGTTGGAGGAGAGAGGTGCTGGCTCCAAGCATACCATTCTACACCAGGAGATGAGGTATCGCGTGTGTGTGTATCATCGTTAGAGAGTTTCTATGTACTGTGTGCCTTTGGATAATGGATGGATATCTGTGGATTTGGCTGAAATGATCTGAGAAGTGGGGAATAAAAGATGGATTTGGCTGTGGAAATATTCAGCTAGGGAGGAAGCCTCTGTCTATTGGTTCTTGGGGTGGCTTTGATTGCTGACTTGTTAGCTATTGCTGAGTCTTCAGTCTTCACATCATGCTCGCCTGGTTTTTTCGATATTATCGCTCAACCCAACCTTGCTATTTGAAGGGGGAAAAAAAAAAAAGAGGAAAAAAAAAAAAAAACAGAAAAAAAAGGTTAAAAAAGAAAAAGAAAAAGAGCTTTAGAAGGTTATCTATCTGCATGCTGGTTTGCGTGGGAAGTGGAACAATCGTATGTTATGCAGTGGAAGATTTGTGTGCTGGTCTATGTTCAGCTCGGGAGGAAGCCTGTCTATTGGTTCTTGGGTTGTCTTTGATTGCTGGCTTTTTAGATATTGCTGCAGGCTTGATGAGTCTTCACATCATGCTTGACTGGTTGTTTGGATATTTTGGGGTGGGGGTGTGGGGGTGCCTTTTATATCTGCATGCTTGTTTGCACAGAAGCGGCTGAACGATGGTATGTAATGAAGTGGAAGATTTCTGTGTGCTGGTCTATGTGATGATGGGGAAGCTTTGTGTTGGCTGGATGAGCTGAATTTCCTGGTCGAGGAATTCTACCACTGTCTGCATCTCTGATAAAAAACCTGAAAAAGCAACAAGCTGCTGCTGGTGAAGGTGGGTTTGCTATCTCATTTCTCTGGAGATGTTGCAATACGGATGCAATGCTCAGGTATCCGTTTATGTTATTGGCAGGGGCCATATGCTTTGTGTCAAAGAGAAAGCTACCACCATTGCTGCACATTTGCAGTGTCCCATTTATTTGAGGTTCTCTAACCAACATTAGAAATAAGTGTTATTCAGTAGTAGTAGTAGGATCTTCTTACTGCCACATTAGATTTATGTTGTGATGGAATTTTGGTATTGTGGCAATTGCTTTGGGGGCACTGTGATAATAATATTCAGTTGTGAAAGTGAAAAGTGTAGACCCTTCCATGAAATTTTGATGTTGGGGCTGCTGCAACTTGCTTGCATGCAGGAAACTCTCGGTTAAAGCCTCTCTCTAATGCATCACTGTAAGTATTATTTTCTCAAGGATGCTATACTTGCATTGGTTGAATCTCTATGTTAGTGTTATTGCACTGTAAAAATGGGACTCAAAACGAGCCCTTCAAACAGGCATAAAGTCAACTAAATGGTATTCCCATGGCAATTGGGAGATTTTGAGTTCATGGCAGGTATGGGATCTTTAGTAGGTGAGAAAATCACCCATTTTGATTGAACATGTTGCCCTGTAGATCTTTCTGTTATTTGGTGTCTGCTTGTGGAGGGTCCAGCATGCAAGTTTGAGCTTCATGCTAGGGGCTCATATTAGGAGGTCGTCCAAAAAAATCAAGGCAGATGTAATACACGAAGGGGCCATAGCACTGGAAAATGTGGGATGAGATTTATCCCATTTTAGTTGACATCAAAACATATTAGAGATGATAGTTCATATAAATTTTCTTTGGTAGACGCCTACTTAAAAGTGAGTTTTGTTTTAGTTAATCTTAATTATGTATTAAGAGATTACAGCCCCTGATATAAAATGTGGTCTCTTATATCATTTTTATCCTTTACTAGGATGGGTGTTGAACGTGCTTAAACATTTGCCAAAAGGAATTGCTGGCCCCACATCATGTACGCATTAAATCCACTCCCTTCACCCTGTCCGACCCCTAATGTTCTCATTGGAACCCCAAAAAGCAGGCTGGTCCAAACTCAAGCGGACCACACCATGTAAAGTCATGCATAAAACCTTTAAAACCAAGTGATGTGGCCCACCTCAAAATTTTTTCAATGGGCTATTATTTTGGATGTCTATTCATCCTTGTAGGGCGCATCTTATGGATTGGATTGGATGGCACACATATTTTGGATCGGGATGAGCTTGATTTTGTGTGACACAAGGGGGCGGACCTTATGGTCAAATTAATGCGGACCATTCTTTGTTTTTTTTTTAGATATTTCTGACCTTCCACTTAGAAGACATTAATTGGATGGTTAGATTGCTTGATCAGTGTGATTTTAGACACATGCTCCATCCACATACATGCTTATGGATCTGAAACATATCTATCATCCAAAGTAAATGCAGCCCGGAAACAGCACCAATTGGAGTCCAATCACAGTCCATAGATATAGCCCAGAATACAACCGCGATCCACAGAAATGGTCAATATTGGACGGCTAGGATCTCCTCATGTAGAACACTTTTGGTTATCACGCTCTTACAGTGGAGTTTGGCAGATCAATGGTCTAAATCATAGAGCTAGCATGTATTTAGGGCGTCAACCGGCCGGGGCTAGTGTCATCCGACGAAGCTTCTCACCCTATACTTGGGTTCCAGACTTCCAGTTCCGAGCACTGGTGCCCCCGATTCATAATCCAGGCCATCCAATCTTTTGTCATCCGATCTATGGCCCATTTAACTGAAGAAGTTCCAAGATTGACTGCTAGAATCTTACAATCTAAGAGATAATAAGGGCATGGTCCATCCACGGCTGGAGGCAACAGATCAATGGCTAAGATTAACAAAGCATGTGCCACACTTGTCTGGAATGAAAACCCGAGTACACTGTCTAAGCAAAGCCGTGAGTCGAGGATCCCATAATTCCTCCGAAGTTTGAATGGGGAGGATTTCCATGTAAAATGAGGGAGTAGACTTTCTCAGCACTCACCTCTCACATATGTCGATATGACAAACGAGATCAAGATCCAACCCGTTTTTTAGGTTTTTCCCACATTGTATATTGTTATCGTCCTAAAATTAAAGGTCAGTCAGCCTATTAGATGGGCCACACATGCAAAAGAAATGGACGGTCTTCACATTCAAAGCATTCGTGTGGACCAAGCTGATCTTTTATTATTTTTTGCAGGCATGCCCATGGTTAGAAGCACTTGATGACTGTCTCGGATATTGCACACAAACGTTAGACTAACACGTGCCACAAATCCCTTCGTCTATCGAAGAGAGTGAGTGCACTTACTATTCGTCTTTTCACTTAAATAAGAGCCATAGGAGAGCCAATTAGGTGCGGCCCTAAATATGAGCCCCACCTTAATATATATTGTATATTAAATTTTGTATAAGAATTCAAAATATTGGGCTTAATTTTCTTTCTTATTTTGAACTTTTTAGTTGGATATGAGATTCCCAAAGCAAATTAAAATAATGGAATAAAATGATCATAATTAACATATTCATAAAGAAAGTCAAATATCATAATATATCAAAATCTACTGAAATGCATAGAGATTTAATTTAAAACATAATTAAAATTAATTAGTGAGTAAAAGAACTTGGAATCGGAAGAATCTTAGTACTTACAGTTTATTTAAAGTCTATTATTCGTACCTTTTGAGATACGAATTTATTAATTAAGCTTATATAGTTAAGTTTATTAACCAATTTTTTTTCAATAGATAATATGGCCAATTCACATTATCTTTCTCGTGACATGGACAATCATAAGTAGAATTTTATTAATTTAAGTTTCAAAAAACTTATTAATGCATAAGCAATTGTCACTAATATCTTATATATAATGTATGCATTCAAAAAATAATCTAGTTTATTTATATAATTAAGTATTTCAATATATATATAGAAAAGGTTCTATGCAGTCGAGCTCATGGGAACTTCCCATGAGGTCGATCGAGCTGTGGGCCCCACCGTGATGCATTTCGAACATCAACACCGTGCATTTGATGGGTCCCCTCTAAATTATGGGATCTCAAAAATCAGCCGTATACGGAACTCAGGTGGGCCATACCATTTAAAATCATGTGAAGACATACGTAAAACATATAAAAGCACTTGGTGGGGCCCACCTGAAATTTGGATGCATCTTAAACTTGGTCTAACCCCTCATCTAAGTGGGACACACATAATGGATGGGCTGGATTTGTGTTTGTGAACCACATCTCAGTGGGCCCAACAAATGATTATGAATGTTTTAATGGAGGGTAACCCCTCTCAACTTTTGTGTGTGGTGTGGCCCACATAAGTCACGGATTGGCTTGAGTTTTAAGCCCTAGGCTCACCATGGAATGGTGCATCTGACTGATGGGGTAGATGTTCAACACGCATCACGGTGGGGCCCACACAACTCAACCTCATGGGAAGTTCCCATGAGCTCGAATGCATAGAACCTTTTCCCTATATATATATATATATATATATATATATATATATATATATATATATATATATATATATATATATATATATTCTGAAAATAAATCTAAACCATTGATATTAGAAAATACTTCATGTTGTAAAAAAAAATTCAAGGTTAAGACAATATATTTTCAAATTAATATCATTTAATGATTTTTTTTAAAATCAAATAAAAAACTAAAAATATCTTCATATGCTTTAAATTGTTCAAAGCTTACTACAAATTAAAGAGATGGCTTGATCTGCTATATATGTAAAATATTCAATTCTAAAATATATTTCTAATGATTGTATTGACTCGTCATCAACACTTTCATCAAAATATTTCTTTCTATGTATTTTATGTTTTTCATGAAATACTAGCTCTATGTTCATTTTAGTTACAATCTCTTTAGAAGAAATCATTGCTGATTCAAAACCGTTTTCTCTATATTTTACAAAATATATATATAATAAGACCATTTAATTAATATACAGTAACATCATTTTGCATATTTTAGTTTGTAAGTTCTTACTAATTGTATCAACAACAGATAATATACCATACCATATAGTCATGCCTAACAAAAACTCAAAAGTTTTCATATCATTTGTTTCTAAACTTGTAGCTTCACTTCTTGTTTTAGCATCTTTATTAGTTTCTGCTAATTGGAATAAAGGGCTTGGTATATTATTGCTTTAACACTTTCAATACAACTTTCCCAACCTATTTGTAATAATGATTTAAGAATTAAATATGGAAGTTTATTTATTTATTTATTTTTATTTTTTGTAAAAAATTTCACCTCTTTATAGAAGAAGAAAATAATGAAAATATATGTTATATCATTCAAAAAAAGCAAAAAGGATATAATTTTAGTACAAGAGTTTGCCATATCACTAAGTACTAAGTTAAGGCTATAACATGTTGTGTTTTTTAGAATAAAAATAAATTTCAAAAATAAAAGTTATTTTTATAAAGTAAATAAATATATTAATTATTTAAACTTTCCATAAATAGTGTGTATAGCCAGTCGGTAAAAGAAGATGTTTTTGCTTATACAACCAGGGTTCAAATCTCCTCAAGGACGGTGCGAAGCATCGTCCGCGCGCGCAGCGTGGGCTGCTTGGGCGCTTTATTAGGCGCACTTAGCACTTAGGACGTGCATATCGTCTTAAGGAGCTAAGAGAGCCTTAGTCTTTTTAGTACTCGGTTCAAATTTTTTGGGCCATGGCAATGTTTTATTACCTTTTTTGTTAATTGAGAGTAATTGTGACATGATTGTACATGTGGCACCTATGCCATGTGTCGCTTATGTGGATATAGTTTTTTTTGTTGGATAATTGCTTCTGTCTGAAGGGGTATAGAAATAACTGTCATAGGACAAAGAGTCATGTCCTTTCATAGAAAGCAATTATTTGCTGTGAATGAGTATGGATTTCTTGAAGAGGCACTTTAGCACCTCTTCAGGAAGAAATCCATAACCTTTCAATTGATATAAATCCTGGATACTATAATCTAGAAGAGAACACTCTTAATCTTTAAGATTATATCATTATCTATGCAATTACTCTCAATCTAATCTCTTATTGAGTTTCTTCTGAACGTCTTAAGACATATCGGTGTCAAAACTAGAGATTTGTTCAACACTTAAATGTGCAAATTTTCTTGTTGAAAATCGGATTGAGAGTTCATTGTATCCTGAAGATAATTTGCAGATTTCCTTCGTTTGCACTTGCTGGAATTTTCAGAAAAAGGCCAGCAAATCTGTCTTGACAAATTGACTGTTTAAGTCGAGCCTTGAACCCAATAGATTTGATCATTTCGTTATCATTTTCTTCTATCCTCCGTTGTGTACAAGAAACACTTTCTTATCTAATATAACAATCACATGGTGTATAGTAGGCTTTAGAATTTATATTTAATAGATTTTTTTTTAATACCTTATTGTTTTTCTTTCATATTAGATTCATTGTCGTATCATTGTCTTCTTACATCATTAATATCAAGTTATTATTATTATTATTATTATTTTAAAGTTTATTAAAAGTCATTGTCTATATGTATCATCTATTAAAAATTCTATGATATATATATATATATATATATATATATATATATATATACTGGACTTGTTGAAACATCTACACATTGTAACATAAGAGTCATTTGTTATTTATGACTTACATTATGAGTACAATCAAGTATAACTAAAAAGTATTTTGCTTCTTTAATTTTCATAATTATTATATTTTTTTACTTCTCATGCTAGCATATGTATTAATTCATTTTATATATCGTGTGCAAAATAATGATTATTTACTTCATCATGTTTAATATGTCAAGCATGTTCTTCTATTGGTTTAAATTCTACAATCATTTTAATTAAAATTAAAAAATTTCATTATTATTTTCATAAATCCTTTCATTACTTCTACAAAATGTCAAATTATTTTTAGAAAGAGTTTTCAGAACAACAATAATTCTCATTAATACATTTTTTTCCAATGCTCTTTCTCTTTGTTGATTTGATCTTGAACATTTGCTTCAATTGTCTTATTTTTATTAAGATTGTTTCTAAATCAACCCAAGTATCTATGTTAGTAATATGTATGTTTGTTGTTTCATGAGTTTTAAGCTTAGAACTAAGATTCTTTAAATCTCGAGTTCCTTCATTCATTAATTGACCTTGTCTATGTTTTGAATCAAACAACTTACAACAAAAATAAAATACCATATCAAAATATTTTGAACATGCTAACCATTTGCTATCATGCATTTTTTCTGTTTGGCAATTTTTAATGTAATGTGTTGTAGAAAAATGTATAAATTTTTCATCAATAGAAAATTTTAGATTTATGTCTCTAGCTAATTAGACCTTTTTTCTATTAATAAATCTCTTAATTTTGTATCAATATTATCCAATCATCCTAAATCATAAATATTTATAGGCATGTGATCCGATATTTTATTAATGTTTTCATCATCTTTGGATGAATTTTCTAAGAAATTATCACTTTCATTTCTTTTTTTTTATAGATTTTCTTGAAGTTCATCATTATGAATATGTTCATTAATATTATTTTGTTTCATTATTTTATTTTGTTTTGACTCTAATAAATTACTACATTTTTATGTGTATTTGTTATATTTTGGTTGTGATTGCTTACAAATTTATCAAGAGCTCAATTTTTAGATTGAATTAATTATTATTATTTTTTTGAAGTTTTTGATATGCATATTTAAATTTTATACTAGACAATCTATTTGTAATTTAAAAGCAATCACAAATGCAATACGTAATATATATAGAGAATGATTAACATGGCATAAAATTAACTAAGTTCTAAAGTTTAAAAAACAATAGAACCTGACACTGATGGATTAAGAGAATCGATAAATGGTTATGTTCTTATCTTGTCAAAGATCTTCATATTATAATCTACAGTAACAAGCTATCAAGGATAAGTACAAAAAAAAATCATCGATAAAAGTTTTAATATATATTTAATGTTAAAAAACATGAACATAAGTCCTTTAAAAAATGAACATGAGTAATATAATTTAAAATACCAACTTCAAAATTCCAAAACTCTACAAAACTCATTTAAACATATAGGTGAAAATTCCTAACAAAAGAAATAATGGTTTTATATCAATGAAGTAAATTAATGTAATATTTTTATAATTTATGGAAATAGAATAATATCTATTGATTTAATTCTAAAGTTCAAACCAAAATCAAAATAATCTCCATTGATTCAACCTCAAACTCCAAAATCCTAACTCCAAACCAAATCGGCAAAACCAAAATGACAAAACCCCAAACCAAAATAATCTCTTTTGGTTAAACTCCAAAACCCAAAATAGCAAAACCCCAAGGTAAAATAATATCTATTGATTCAACTTCCAAATCCAAAATCCCAAAATGGTAAAACCCCAAATCAAAATAATCTTCAAAACCCAAAATTCCAAAAGGGAAAAACCCAAAAGCCAAACCCCAAACCAAACTGATATTTATTGACTAATTCAACTCTAAAACCCAAAATCTCAAAATGGCAAAACCCCAAACCAAAATAGAAAATCTCGAAGAATGTTGAAGAACTTACTTAAAAAATGTTATCGGCCATACTTTGCAGGTAAAAAAAAAAGCTTTGAAGAAGAGAAGGTGAGAGACAGAGAGGGCCAGAGGAGACTTGTGGAGAGCCAAAGAGGGGAATAAGATTTGGAGAGAGTGATAAGTGAGAACTAGAAACCATCCGGGGAAGGTTTTGTGGTATAAGCAATAACTTTTTTTTAGGGCATGTAGGATTTATAATAAGTAACTTTTTTAAAAATATGAGCCTTCATCCGACTGGAAGCCTTAGGCAACTGCCTAAGCTGCCTAGCGGTCTAGCGGGCTTAAGGCCGCATACTATCTCAAATAGAGTAACTACATTCATAACTCATCAAAGTGAGAACTCAAATAATCTTACAATTGTATAATTGCTTTACCAATTGTTGAAACATATATATTCTTCCATTTCGACTGGAAATCTATGGGAAAATTTTAAAATATTGAAGATTTTCTTAGGATACTATTAAGAATATTAAAATTTCAAATTATTTAAATTAATAAAGTGTGTGTGTGTGTGTGTGTGTGTGTGTGTGTGTGTGTGTCTATATATATATAACTACCTTATTATTTTACTATTTCTTAGTTAACATCATCATATTTATGTGGGTAATATTATTTAACATATTTTCCTTAATATTACTATGATATTTTCAAAACATTAGTGATATTTGTGACATTACTTTTTGTAAGACCCGTATCCTAGCCCATACCGTTCTGTAGGGTTCCGCGGTCCTCTCGTTCGAATTCCGGCAGCTCGCGACCTATAATCGGCAGTTGCGCGCGACCCAAGCTCGTATCCCATTTTCCAAAGTCGGCTTGACTCGAGACCTATACCCTTACGACCACGTCGTCGCCGCGGTTCCGACGCCGCGTCTTGCTCGCCGAGGCGATACCCGTGCCAGGAAGTGTGGGCCGCGTTCAGTTTGAGGAAAACACCGCACGTTGTAAATTCTAAGAGAATCTATTAAATCCATCACATCAATCACATCACTTGTCAAAAGTACACCCATCACTCTCCCCATACCCAAGTACAAAGCAACCCCACAAAAAGTCAACAAGTACCTTACCTCTCATGTCACTCCACCATCCCTCTCTCCCATCACCCATCTCTTTCTCACCCTCTCTCTCTCATTCTCCAAAGGCAAGCTCAAGCAACTCCAACGTCCATGGCTTCCATGGAGAACCTTGGTGTGGCTCACCTTCCTATCTCTCATCCCCACCCTCCAAAGTTCATCTCGACCGTTGAAATCGTCCCCTTGGAGCTCTAAATCATGTTGGCGAAAGAAGGACGAAGAGATCTTGAGGTGGGTGCTCCTTCCTTACTCTCTCTTTTTTTGTGTGTGATGTGTGGCCCACTTGGATGGACCCCACCTTAAGGTATGTTTCATCCAAAGCGTCCAAATCATGTGGACCCTATCTTATGGTGGTGGAAACACACAAACGTCAGATTGATTTAAGAATGGTGGGCCACGCTCATGTTGAACCCACCTTGATGACACGTGGGCCACCTACACGTGGGACCCACCATGATGATTGTGTTATATCCATGATGTCCAACGTCCATGAGACGCTGGACAGAGAGCGGGTATCAGGAGTGCGTGAAATGAAATGGTGGTGTACTAGCAAGCTATAAAAAAAAAGGGTAGAGTGCTTTGGGGTGAGCCGCTTGTGCAGGCCCCACCTTGATGTATGTATAAAATCCACGCCGTCCATTTCACTTCTCAGATCATTTTAGGCGTTGAGCCAAAAGATGAGGCTGATCTGACAATCAAGCGGGCCATACCATAGGAAATAGACGTATCACCATTGAAACCCACTTTGACCCTTCCATTCGCCAACAACACATTGCATATTGGTCTCATTTCGTCGATCATGAGTCGTAGAATCTTATGGCTGGGTCGGATCGGACTGATGTGGGCCCTACCATAGGAAATCTGCAGAAAAACCTTTTAAAAAAAAAGAAGACAAAGGAGGCAGCAGCGCTGACGCTGCTGCTGCCACGGCCTGCGGATGCTGACGGACGGCGGGTGAGCTGGGCCTCACGGCTCCAGCTGTGGGCCCCACCATGACGCGTGTCGACCATCAACACCGTGCATTTGATGGGTCCCCTCAGACCAGGAGGCTTCCCCAAACATCAGCTGTATCAGAAACTTAGGTGGGCCACACCATTTAAAATCATGTGGAGACATGCCTAAACATATATAAACACTTGGCGGGGCCTACCTGAAATTTGGATGCGGCTGAAACTTGGCCTGAACCCTCAGTCAAGTGGGACCCACATAATGGGTGGACTGGATTTGTGAACCGCATTAGAGTGGACCCCTAAGGTCCGTGTGACCATATAAACAGTTTGGGTGGCAAATAAATATTACAGTGGGCCCTACCTGGTCCACGTGACCATAGGGACCGTTTAGACGGCTGATAAATATCACGGTGGGACCCACCTTGATGTATTGACGTCAGCAATACTATGGCCCCACTGTATGGCACGTTTTATACCCCCACCGTCCACCTGTCATTCATCCAGACCGTCCATCTGATGGACGGTGGGCCGGCACGCAGCTTTATAGCTGCTAAAAGTCAGCAAGTTCCATGGGGCCCACATAATTTATGTGGTGAAATCCATGCCGTCTGTTCACCTGGGCCAGTAGTCTGCTGGGCCCACGTCAGTAAACTGTGGCTGAACATGAGGGATGTGTTAGATCCCACCCGTTCATCTGATGGATGACCTAGCTCCAGCAGCAACTGCAGTATTTGCAGTCTGTAAATTTTGTGGAAGCCACCATGCTGCATGGGTTTTATCTTCACCATCCACAAGGACGTGGGGCCCACCTTGATTTATTTGGGTTGTAACCGCACCGTCCAATCCAAGGACGGTGGGAGAGGATTGGGTTGTGTACCTCGCATCAGCTATGCAGCTGCTGTAAGTACGCCAGTAACGTGCTGTGGCTGGACATTTTGATGTTATAGTATATTATATTATATTATATTATAATATTATGTTATATTGTATTATATTATACTATATTATACTATAATATATCTTTATATTATGATGGGCCTTACGTGGGACCCGCCTCTGAGGGAAATTGATTGGCTGATGTGCCTACAACAGCTATATAGCTGCTGTATTGACATTAGTAGGTCTGTGGGATGTATGTGTTATATATAGTCCTTCCATCTGTTTCACTAGCACGGACCCCATGATGTATTTATTTCATCCATACCGTCCAGATTGTGCTGGACGGTGCTGGACAACGTTTGGGTGGTGATTGATTTACGTGGACAATGGTTGGACGGTGCCGATTTACATGGATAATGTTTGGATGGTGCTGTTTTACTCGGGCAATGTTTGGACAGTGCTGATCACTGTTAGTGGGCCATGTGCCCCATGAAATGATAGTCTATAGTGATACACATGTTACACCTACAACTACTATTGAAATGATTTTTGGTGTGGCCCAAGCCCACTTGAGGCCCATTGGTGTAGTCCGTTGATACAGCTCACTTGATGTATTTGAGGCCTATGTGTAGGGCCCACCTATTGTGTATTTGAAGCCCATGTATTGCGGCCCATTGTCGGGGCTCACCTGATGTATATGATGCCCATTGGTGCGGCCCATGGATGCGGCCCACTTGATGTATATGATGCCCATTGGTGCGGTCCCTGGATGTGGCCCACCTGATGTATATGATGCCCATTGGTGCGGCCCATGGATGCGGCCCACTTGATATATATGGTGCCCATTGGTGCGGCCCATGGATGCGGCCCACTTGATGATATGATGCCCATTGGTGTGACCCTTTGATGTAGCCTACATGCTATGTATTTGAGGCTCATGTGTTGGGCCCATCTGTTATGTATTTAAGGCCCACGAGTGAGGCTCATTGTGATATACTTTCGACTCATATGATGAGGCCCGTTATGATGTATTTTCGGCCCATTTGGTAAGGCCCACTATGATGTATATCCAACCATATGATGCAGCCCATAGTGATGTGTATGGGGCCCATGTATTGCGGCCCATTGTGATATATTTGGGGTTGATGGGTTGAGACCCATTGTGATGTATTAGGGCCCATTTGGTAGAGCCCATTGTGGGGTGTTAGGGCCCGTGGGTTGAGGCCCATTGTGATATATTTGGGGCCCATGGGTTAGGCCCATTGTGATGCATAAAGGCCCATGGGCGTGGCCCATTGTGATGTATATGTGACCCATGTAATGCGATCCACTTGATGTATATGAGGCCCAATGTGACGTATCTATGGCCATCCATTAAGGCCCATCTGGATGTGATGCATAATGGACTGTGTGAGAGGCCCATTGCGATGTACTTGAGACTCATGGGTTGTGGCCCATTGTGATGTATTTGGGGCCCATTGGATGTGGCCCATCCGATGCATATAGGCCCATGTGATGTAGCCCATGGGATGTGTATTAGCCCCATGTGACGCGGCCCATTATGATTGTACGAAGCCCATTGTGATGTATGTTAGGTCCATTTGAAAGGCCCACTGTGATGTGTATTAAGCTCTTGAGTGAGGCCCATAATGTTGTATATTTGTCCCTTGTATGAGGTCATGGGTCCACTATATGTTAGGATCTATGTGGGCCATTCCTTGGGGCAATGTCGGTTAAATGTCCACATTGTCAAGGTCAATTGTCGATGCTAGTTATTGATACCGATTATGAGTATGTGATAGCATAGCATTATGATACATGCCCATAAGCATCATCTGCATGTTTGTTATGAGATGTGGGTGATAATTGCATATATCATTGAGTGTGTTGTTATGAGACTCCCTGATAGGCGGAGGTTATCTTGCATAAGCGCACGGTATGCGCAGGATTGATGCATGACTGGATTGTATGACTCATGCATCTTGCATTATGATTACTTGGTGCCCTAGCGACATCAGGGTTGTAGCCTCCACAGGCATATCGTGGATGGCCAGATGGGACACCGAAAATGTTTGGTTTTAGCATACGGGCGCCATAGATGTCCCTGGGTGAAAATCCCTAAACCTCCGAGGCCAGGAGACGCCCCAACGTCGAGACCGAGTGGATACATGAGCGCCCGAGTGCCGAATACCAGGAGGCCGCGTCTCCCACTGTGTCGTGGTCGGTTGGGAGGGGGTGTGGCCTTACTCGCCCGAGGGTAGGGGGCATTACTAGGCTGAGTTTGACCAGCTCGTGAATGGATCTGCTATCGACATGCCTGATAGGTATTGTCAGACTATTGGTCAGGCGGATAGTGAGGTTTCTTACGCTCACTTGGACTGTGCTGCTGGGAGAGAGACAGTGCCATTTGGAGTGTACTAAACCCCGGTGATGATCCCAGAGAAGAACCATATTGATTTGTAGACTTATTGAGTAGGAGTTGCATACTCATGCATTCATTTCATTCACTATCCACTCGGGCTGGTGGTGCATAACTAATCGCTGTGTACCTTCGCATGGCTAAGATTTCGATTGGGCGCGCGACTAACCTGAGGTCAGGAGTTTACCACATTAGGTCTGACTATCCAAATTTAGGTATGGGACTGGTTTGGATAGAAGTCTCTTGTGATGGACCCCACAGCCTGTGATACTACGTACTATCATCCCGACTTCACACTTCAGCATGGTCGTTTTATTTGCACCACATATTGTATTACATTCATGGCATAGGACATTTTGGGTTACTGTGTTTCTGCATTATATGGTCTAGATACGACCGATGTTATTCATGGACTCATCAGGAATCGCATATTGCATCGCATCCTCGGCATCTGATACCTGGCTCTTTTCGACTCCTCATTTGCATAGCTGTTCTATATTGCGTATTCTAATATTGATTGACTCATGGAATTGTTCGTATTTCTGCTTACTTTGTTATCATATGATTTATGATCTTCTCATGATCTTGTCAGTATTTCTGTTTACCCTGATGATTCATGATCATGTCAGTATTTCTGTTTACCCTGATAATTCATGATCTTGTCAATATTTCTTCTTATTCCGATATGGTACGATTTACGGATTACCAGTATTTTCGGTATTGTATGGCTATAGCATTGCGTTGAATACTTGGCACTTACCTTGTGCACACACTTACACCACCCTCTAAGCTTTCTATAAGCTTATGCACGATAGATGTGTGCAGGTGATGTTATGTTGCAGCAGTGTTGAGTTTGGAGCGTGCAGCGGTCTTCTGGAGCTTGATTTTCGATTTATGTTTTTCCCTTTCAGCATTGTATTCAAAACGTTTATATTAGTGGATATGTGATGATGATGATGTTGCTTTTGTGAATTGGGTAATCTTGCGGTTGTGCTTATTACGAGTTAAATGTACAAAAAAAAAATCCTCCTTGTAGGATCCCACGATCAAAATCTGGCGTATGAACGCTAGGAACCGAGAATGGGGTACTACGGAGGCTGTCGGCACCGGATTCGGCAATCGAAATTCCTATGAGTCCGATTTCCAGATTTGGAGCGTGACACTTTTTTCTAATGAATGAACATTTTTAAATATACATCATCCATTAGAGACATCACTTCTTATTTGGCCTTGATCTAAAAATTAGGCTGGTTCACGGTAGTGGGCCATACACAAAACTAATGGTGTGTTCAACACAACAACAGTGGTTTACTATTCTATTGTGGCCCACTTGAGTTTTGAATTCATGATTTTTTTCAATGGTTTACATGATTGAGTGCACTTCATGAAAGTTTCACCCGCATGGATCTTAGTTTATAAAAGTAACCTCAATATGTATTGAGTGCATGGTTGTTTATGCATAATTTGACCGCGTTAGATCTAGGGACACAAATGATGTCATGTGATAGTGAAATCTCAGTAAAAGACAAATAGAAAATCTTTTAGGTTGCTTTGACGACTAAATATGATCAGAATCTAAAAAGTCACGAGTAGTTTTAAAAAATGGTAACCCAATTGGCCACTATTTACACTCATTTTCGGCACACCAAAATGGATCAATAAGAAGTCTCTACATGTTGACACTACGGGTTCGATGATGATCAAATTTTACTTGCGTTTAAATATATCTTTTGCTAATCTTCCTTTGGCAATACGAATTCCATTATTAATGTGGTGGCATAGAACCGTACACATGCCTTTAGGAAATCGAAATGACGAATGACATATAGTTGTTATTAGCGTGCCATTTTAATGAGGTAGCGCACCTAGCACATCTATAAAAGACTTATCGAATGAAAGAATCTTATTACAGATCTGATTATGATACACTCGGTAAGGCTGTCTCTTGAAATCCTTCTAAAATGGAAGAACTTTCCAAAGACGTTTGGAGGGTTTGCGATGATCATGAAGATTCTGAATATCCAAAGATTGGCCCAGTATCTGAGTAGATTAGTTACAACATGGACCCAAATCAGGAGAGGATTGACATTAATAGATTGGGCACATTTCCATGCATTGGTTGAATTTAAGAGAATGAGAGATCAAGATCTAGTGAATCCAGGCCCACGAGTTCCACAATTAGAAGGTGTTGGGGTGTTAAGTCCCTTGATATACATTGATACACCATCCTCTAATGGCTCGAGCTTTTAGAGCAACTGGCTGTTTCACAGGGTATCAAAGTGAAAGGTCCTGTGTTCAAATCTTAAGAGTGGCAAATATGCCTTTGTATTATACTCTCCCATGGGGGCCACTAAAATCTAGTTTGGCCCAGGGACCGGGAAATCAGTCTTTATTTAGAATATCAATATCTCTGGTGTTTTGTTGACCACCCGCCTTAATCATTTGTTCTTATAGATGGATCAAGTATTTATCTCTCGTTTTGTTTATTTCTCTAATTTATTTGATACTTTGTCAATTGTAATGAGATTTATTTACATATTTATAAAATCAACATTATTTTAGTTTTTTATTTATCTATTCATTTTTATTTTTTTGAAAAATATGTTGACTATAATTATTAGTGAAAGAACAAGTCCTTAAACACAAGGTAAAAAGAATCCATTAGGAAGGACTCACCCCTACACTTTCGTAAATGACTCGATCGCCGATTATAACTAGTGGTTGACTCAATAGCTGGATTTTTGAATCCGGTCTTACTCAATTGTTTCAGTGTGAGGGTCACTAGCGTTCAATCAAACATTGAGTTGAGTACGACTTTGTCACACTCGCACTTCATAATCGCATATGAAATATGAATACAGGCCCTCGATCACACATGTGCCTTATGTTTGATTGAATTGCACAAACAACTATTGTCATGGAACGTGTGTAACATATCTCGCTCATGTGATAGAGTTGGCTACTTACCTTAGAAGCCTCATGGCCAATAATAGGTAATGACCAAAATATGGTCATGCCTAGTGACAGATTTGGTCGATGTGCTATAGCATCATATAGAAGAGACAAGAGACCCTTGCAATCAAAATCACTCAAGAGCTATAAAGAGATCTAAAAGCAACACCAAGTTGGCTGCTGTTCACAATGCACAACATGTGTTCAAATGGAAGAAAGGGTAACAATTGTCTACATGTGGCAAAATTTAAAGGATTCTTACCCACGTAGTGGACTAAAGTCATGCGCATAGCCAGTGGCCAACCTATGATAAGTAACTGATACACATGGTATTGTGTGATAAGCCACAACCGTTTATGGGCCTAGAAAGTTATTTACACATTAATAAACATGAAGAGTAGTAACGAAGATCTCTCTCATCTGAAATTGCGGTAATGACCACTTCAGTAGAAGTGGGAATATGCCAAGATGTCCTAGAGGGGGGTGAATAGGGCTTTTTAAAATTTTATGATGATTTAGAACCTATCAACCCTATTCTGCAGTAGTATGTAAATGGCAAGATTTCTTCAATGTAACTCTATTGGCTTCCAAGCTAAAAAGAGGATCCAATCATAAAACTATTCAAAACGTAAACAAGCTGTAAAACATAGTTCATAATGGATGTGACCATGTGTGCGATGTGATTCTAATTAGTTCTAGGTAATCATGTAAACATGCATTATGAGAACATTCAGAGATATCACACAAGCTGTAAGAGTAAATAGCAATCCCAAACACAGTCATTTTTATAGTGGTTCAACTACGTGTCTACTCCACTTTCGGCGGATGCACTCAACCCTTGAGTGTACCGGATCTCACTAACGGAGGTTTCAAATCAAGTTCACCTCAGACCAGTACAACCTATATAAGGCTGACTCTAGGACCTACACAAGGTACCTAATATGTTTCTACGGGGCACACGTTTATGCCCCACACAAGAGCAAGGGTCAACACACAGCACTCGAATTTTAGGCCACAAAGGCCAAGGATCCACACAAGGAACTTAACAGTTTATGTCCTACACAAGAGCAAAGGTCAACACACAGTACCTAGGTTTTAGACCACACAGGTTAAGGACCTAAGTTTATACTTTCCATAGATCAATGGTCAACACACAGCACCCCCACGTACTCTGCCGTTGGAGGACTCCTATAAGGACTTGAAAGGGGTGAGAAGCACCTTTGACTCAATCCTACAAAAGGATTGTTCAAAATGGTCTCTGGATTCTAATGACTTACAAATAAGTAGATGAGCACCATTAAGTATGTTGATGAAGATCTCCTCCTTTGATGATGAAAAATCTTCAGCTCCCTTGAACCGCAACTCAGATGATGCTCCAATGTGAGGCATCGGGTTGGGTCAAGGTTATGTTAAAATTCTACTCAATGATTTGCCATTAAGGTGGTAGCTGAAGGATCCTAGAATGTGGAAGTTCATTCCCTAATCCACTCTATTGAATATCAATGATGAGGGTGGATTGGAGGATAAACTCTCACGAGAGAAAAAGGCTTAGGGTATATGATTTGAATTAAACACTCAAAAGCTCTATCTATTTTCTCTTAACATAAGCTCTCTTTAAATAGGCAAAAAGTTCCAACGAAAATAAAACAGACATATTTTTTGACAGAGTTCGACATCATCGAGCAATATTCGATATCATCAAGCGTATACTCTCGATACCATCGAATGACCGCTCGATGACATGAACTCAATCTATCAAACGCTTTTGAACCTTTTTGCCAACAGGTTGAGGATATCGAACAATCTTCGACGTCATCGGATTTCGAACTCCGATTTCATCGATGTAAGGTTTGATTTCTCGACATTTGAAAACATGAGAGCAGACTTACTTTTGAATCTTAATAGGTATTGATATGATCGAGCATCCCTCGATATCATCTGATTTTGAATGTTGATGATATCAATACCAGTTTCGATTCATCGATATTTTTAAGGAATATTCCTATAAGCTTAATGGAAAGTTTGTGTCCTATTCGATGCAATCGACCTAGCCTCGATATGATCGATATTTGAATATCGATATCATTGGGTACTCCTCGATACTTAAATGAATTTACCTGAAGGCTTGTTGGTTAGATTTGTGTCATAATCCGATATCATTGAAGGTCAATCGATATCATCGAGGTTTGAATTTGGATGATATCGAGGATGTCTTCGAGATATCAAAAATCACATGATTTTTCTTTACTACTTTCTGGACACAACTGACCAGATGTTGATTTTATTGAGCCATCTCGATGAACTCGAGATTCAAAAGTTGTTGATATCGAACATGCCATTGATTTATCGATAATTCAGTCTAGGATTCATTGTGGTTACTGGACATCTGAAGTCCTCATTTCGATAAATCGAGTGAGTTTCGAGGACATCAATAATAGAGTTCGATTTCATTGAACCACTTATCGATAAATCGACAAAGGCAGAAAACTTAGTGATTTTCCTGATTTTGCAAAATAGTTTTCTCACCTTAAATCCTAAGTTGTTCTATCTATTTTTTAAGGGTTTTATATACCTGGTGTTTTAGGACAGAGGATGTGAGGCTAAGTTTACCTTTGATGAGGTCGGGCACACATCCTGTTGAGACAAACGCTTGAATGATCTTCCTATGGGGTTTACTTGTCTGCCTGACTCAACACTCACGTTAATTGACAAACCAGGGCACTTTCAATCTCCCCCTTTGTCAATTACGGGACAAAACACCTAAAGTCCTAGAACACCATCTAAACCAACACCCTAAATTGTGTGTACATAACTCTTTACACAATTTTACAATACTACTGCAAGTTTAAGCACACAAGTATGTAGCTGCTCTGTAAGCCTCGTATCCTAGACCATACTATTCCGTAGACTTTCGCAGTCTTCCTGGTCGAATTTCGGCAACCTTCGACCTTTATCCGATGTTTGCGCGTGATCGTAAGCCGAGTCCTGTCAACCCGAGACTTATGCCCTAACGACCGCGCCGTCGCCACAGTTCTGATGCTGCGTCTCGCACGCCGAGGCGATACCCAGGCCAGGAGATGTGGGCTCGCGTTCGGTTCGAGGAAAACGCTGCGCGTTGCAAAACCCAAGAGAATCTCTACAACATGTCACCTCAATCCATCAATCAATCCCATCAAGGGTCAAGTACATGTCAAGTACACCATCACCTCTCACTCATCCCCAAGCAACCCTAAAAGTCAAAATGTTCTTACACCATTTACCCTAAAGTCAAAAAGTTCTTACACCCATCACTCACCACATCCATCACTCCATCACCTATCTCTCTCTTTACAACCCTCTCTCTCTCATTTCTCAAAACTCACCTTTCCCAAGAAAAAAAAATCACACGTCCAAAGCTCTCCCAAACCTTCATGAGAGAGAGCTTTGTGTGTGGCCCACTTCCTACCCCTCATCTTCCATCTCAACCATCCAAACCCCATCTCTTCCGTTAGGATCGAAGCTAAGGAGTAAAGGAAGCCGAAGGAGCAAGAAGAAGTGGACGGTGGGTGATCTTGGACCCACATTTTTTTCCCTTTCATTATTTATTATTTTGTAATTGAAGGGCCACATATGGTGGGACCCACTTTAATGTATGCTCGTATCCAAGAGGGGCCCATAGTGGCGGGGTCCCTCCGTCATTGCCGATCTCTTTCTTCTCTTTCTCTCTCTCTATGATGAATGGCCCACCTATGATGTGTGTATCTTATCCATGCCACCCGACGAATGGGCCACCTTGATCCCAAATTGGGGCATGCATGACTGGACGGTCACACATGCCGGATGAAGGGAAAAATACATATCAGCTTGATCCAAATTTGGTGGCCCACTACGTGGGGCCACCTGTGATGTTTGAGTGCCATCCATCCAGTGGGTTGGACATGTTGGATATATTGTATATTCTATAAACATATGCATATATATAAGGTATGAATATATTATAATATTATATTATATTATATTATATAATATTATATAATATATATATATACACACACACTTATATATATCTGGACGTGTGGGCCCCATGTGGGACCCATCCTTTTTATGAATTGGCTAGTGTAACGCTGGTCAGTAGCCAGCTGAGTTGGGTGCCTTGTACGGCCCACCTTGATGCTTTAGATCCATGCCACCAGTCTGTCAGGTGGTGGGACCCACTGCCCTTTTTGTATCAGCAGTTCTGTGGGTCACATGTGTGATGCAGACCGTCTAGATAGTGGGACCCAGATCCATAGCTCAAATGGTAGATGAGTGAAAGACACCTCGTTTCACGTTGAGGTCTTGGCGTGATTCCTTGTAACGCCCTGAAATTCGGGGGCATAACTCAGCTCCCGAGTTCCAAAACGTCACTTATGCAACATATTTAGTGATGGATGTATGTTGTCTGTATTAGTGCATAAAACATGGAATAGATTAAGCCAAAGTGCAGATATAATTCAGGGATAAGTGAAGGAAGCAAGCGGAAGACTTAAAGAAATATATGTGCGTACATGTGTGAATCCCTGAAATACATACACATACCAGGTCATAATGTAAGTGTCGCTATCAAAATTACAAGTATCAAATTACATCATTTAATTCTCAAAAGAAATTCCAGCATCCCGCGTATCAGAACAAGGCTCACTAGAACACGTCTAAAAACTGCATAAAAGAGAAAGCAGCCTCATCATCATCAATCTCCCGCTCTGCCTCAGAAGTCGCCTCAACATCTGCAACATCAGCAACTAAGACAGAGTCTGGTGGGTGTTTAACACCACCCCAGAACGTGGGAGTGAGTGATCAACTCAGTGGAACAATAAAGCACATGTTAACATGTTATCAGTTCAATCAAATAGTAATGATAAAGCAGAACAATTAAACAAGTCCTAAGTACTCTTGTTAATGCAAGGATGTATGCAGAATGATGCGTGCCCTCACGCGTACACCCTCAACATCTTCATCTTACATTACGCATGACATCACCTCAAAGTGCGCCATGTCTACAAAACACATGCAAATGCGGTGCATGAATATGATTATCAAGTGGTTATTAGTCCTTTTCATACAACAGTATTGGGAAGCTAAGATACCTTCCTCATATCACCATCTAAACAGTGATCCATTCTAGGGTCGTCAGTCCTAGATATCTCATACGATCATATGTTTTCAGGTCGTTGCAAAGGGCTCGTCACCAATCAATGCACGCCTATCATACCTTCGTTACCACCGTAAGGCTCGTCACCTCAATGCGGTATCCAGGTATGCTCGAGGTCACTACAAAGGGCTCGTCACCAATCAATGTAGGCCGATAGCACGAATATAGTGTCCCATACCACCATAATCGGCTCACGAGTTTAGTTGCTCACTGGTCACTACGGGGAGGCTTGTCACCCCAGCGTAGGCCGACAGCTCGGCCACGGTGTCCCATACCACCATGTCCGGCTCATGAGACTTAGCGATCAAGGTACCATGGTTAATAGGATTTCACTGATAAGTTCGGTACCCTAGATTCAAATAGTAGCATCTATACATGGTGAACATACATCGGACAATCGGGTTACTTGACGAACTCGACTACCACGAGCACATGTTGGGTTGAACGACATAGAGTGCGCAAACACTCCACGTGGCCAAACCACTACCGACAACTCTAATACGACTCGGGTTCGTCTAATCACGTCCTACGTGGCGAAAGCAATCTCAGCCACGAACTTAAGGCTGATTACCGATTTCTTAGACTAATGCATAGTCCCACACACATTCCTCTACAATAGATATTCATATCTACAATTTAGAATAGTAATAGAACAACAACTCAAATCATGTAGTACATGAGCATTTAAAGAATATCAACTTAACATGAATCCTCACATAAGTAATACTTGAAATTAAACAACAAGAAATGTAACTTGCATGAAGGAAATCATACACACTAGTAGGAGAGTTGAGAATCGCTTCTCAACGCCCATACTAGGTTGATATATCACACTTTAGATCATTCAGACATTTCTACAAACACTTAGAATACATAATACAACATACATGACGTATGTTGAAATACACACATTTGGACAATTCCTTTTACCAAGGAGTTGTCGCACATACATCTAGCATAAGTACACGACAAATAATCATGGCAACCACATGTTCATATTTTATACGCATACGGTACTTTATACATACACATAGAATACACAAATCTCAAAATAACACATGCATATCTGGAACGCAAAATAAACATAACATTTGACATGCGAAATCTCATCCATAGCAAGAATAAACCATTCACTGGCATTGAAAGCCTTGAAAACCATAACCTATACGATTAAAGTCCGCACCTTAATCTAGAAAAGAACACCGAACTGATTTCAGACGATATGTCTTCGTCAACGGCGACAGGATAACCTAAATCAAGAATAGAAATGAGCTACAACACACAAAGACTATTCTAAGCTCTAACACAGATTAGGGTTAGGTTAACTTACCCAAAGATGAACTCAGAATCGCCGGAATAATGATTCTAAAGCGGAGGTTCAAGGATGAAGAAGAACA
This sequence comes from Magnolia sinica, assembly GCF_029962835.1. NCBI lineage: Eukaryota > Viridiplantae > Streptophyta > Magnoliopsida > Magnoliales > Magnoliaceae > Magnolia > Magnolia sinica. Next base: position 87,676,879 of record NC_080577.1, read on the forward strand.
GGAAAGAATCTAAGATGCTTCACCAACTTCTCTCTCACTTTCTCTCTCTTTTCCTTTCTCTTTCTTAGCTAGGGTTAGGAAATTCGTATGGAAAAGAGAGCTAGGGTTTTAAGGTCTATAAATAGGCCTAACATTGATGAAAATAACCCCAGGGCCAAGGTATACTTAGGGTATAACCAAAACCGGCCTCTCTCGATCCAACGAAGCACTTCTGGTGGGCTTATTACCACGAAAGGTCGGACTTAAGCTCACTGACCATGGATCTAGGTCAAGCTGAGTTTTCGTATCAACCGGATCTTCAAATCAGCCGTGGCGGACCACACTCAATTCAACGGTCACCGAATCTCAATGTCCACAAGCACAAGGACATGCCTGAGCCACTTTCCCTGATCAGAGGGTGAAATTGGGTCAGAATCCAACGATCAGATTGCTTAAAATCGTCGCGCAAGCGACACGACTCAGATTTCATAAAAGCTTAATAAATTTCCAACCGTTCTCACACTCTTCACTTCCGACTCAAACAAATCAACCCAGAACATCACATGGACTTGATTTTCGAGATGATGGTCAAGCCCAACATGGTGACCGTAACAGCCTAAGATCATCGCTATCGGACTTTCGACGCGCGGTCCAGGTCCGACCCAGATCTTCCGAAAAATCTCAAGAGCGACTGGCTTTAGCGATGAATCCCAAATTTCAGAGTGACATAGCGCTAACTATTCTACAGGTTTTGAACCATGCAGATACAATTTAAAGTGATTGATGCAAATTTCACAAGCAATCGAGTATAGTGCTAATTACCCCAAAAAGCTACTAAGGAAAGATTAGCACAAAATTTTCAGGGTCATTACAATCTACCCCCCTTAAAGAAAATTTCATCCTCGAAATTCATACCTTCTCATATTCCTTAAGGATCTGAGGGTAGCTCTTCCTGACCTCAGCTTTAGATTCGCAAGTAGCCTCTTCCTCACTATGATGCATCCATAGCACATTCACAAGAGGGATAACCTTGCTACGCAATACCTGCTCCTTCCTGTCGAGAATACGCGTCGGTCGTAGTACATAAGTGGCATCCTCACTCAACTGCACCTGCTCCCAACTGATAATATGCGAAGGATCAGGAACGTACTTCTTCAGCATAGAAACATGAAATACGTTATGCACGCCCGCAAGAGGTGTGGGTAAAGCAAGGCGGTATGCTACCGCTCCCACTCGATCCAGAACTTGAAATGGACCAATAAATTTCGGCGTCAGCTTCCCCTTCTTACCGAACCACAGAACTCCCTTCATAGGAGAGACCTTTAGAAATATATGGTCTCCAACCTCAAGCTCAAGCGGTCGACGCCTCGTATCAGCATAACTCTTCTACCTACTCTGGGCTGTCAGGAGTCGATGTCGAATGATGTCAACTTTCTCTGAAGTCACCTGCACCAATTCCGGGCCAAGCAAACTACGCTCACCAACTTCTGCCCAGCAATGCGGTGCTCTGCACGGGCGACCATACAACGCCTCATAGGGAGCCATGCCGATACTCGCCTGGAAACTGTTATTATACGCGAACTCTGCATACTGAAGACAATCATCCCAACTGTCCTTGAAATCTAAAACACAAGCTCGCAACATATCTTCCAAAATCTGATTTACCTGTTCCATCTGCCCATCAGTTTGTGGGTGAAACGCGGTATTGAACTTCAACTTCATACCCATCGCTTCCTTGATAGGAGTCCAAAAGATAGATGTAAATCGCGTGTCTCGGTCCGACACAATTTCCAAGGGAACTCCATGTAGACGTACAATCTCCTTGATATACAGCCTATCCAACTCGTCTGCAGAGTTTGTGACTTTGATCGGTAAGAAATGAGCCGACTTGGTCAATCGGTCCATGATCACCCAAATAGAGTCATTTCCCTTCCTCGTTTTCGGCAACCTAGAAATAAAGTCCATAGAGATGAAGTCCTACTTCCATTCTGCTATGGGCATGGGCTGCAGCAACCTAGGAGGTCGGCGATGCTCTGCCTTGACCTGCTGGCATGTGAGACAATGAGAAACAAACTCAACAATTTGGACCTTCATATTGTCCCACCAATAAGATCTCCTCATATCTGATACATCTTCGTGCTACCTGGATGGATCGCAAGCTTAGAACTATGGGCTAACTCGAGAACCTCCCGTCTCAGGTCAGGGATGTCAGGAACACATAACCGGCCACGAAATTGTAAGCCCCCATTAGAACTAACACTCCAGTCGGAGTTCTCATCTGTACCAACCTGCTTCCTCATCTTCAGTAAAAGCTCATCATCTGCCTGAGCTGCAACGATCTTCTCGTCGATAAGGGGCTGTACACGAATGTGTGCGATAACCTCATATGGCTCAACCACCATAAGCTTCTGCTCAAAATCTCGCATAAACTCCAACATATCTCACTCTGCTATCATCTGCGGAGCCGCAAACTCAATAGCCTTCTTGCGACTCAACTTATTTGCCACAAGATTCGCCTTACCCGGATGGTACGAAACATCGAACTTAAAGTCCTTCAATGTTTCCATCCATCGGCGCTACCTCATATTTAAATCACGCTGCGTGAAAATATACTTAAGGCTTTTGTGGTCACAAAAGAGCTCGAACTTCTCACCATAGAGGTAATGTCTCCAGAGCTTTAATGCGAAAATGACAGCTGCTAACTCCAGGTCGTGAGCAGGGTAATTCTCTTCGTGTTTCCTCAACTGACGGGAAGCATAAGCAATCACCCTGTCCTTCTGCATAAGGACACAACCCAGACCAATGCGAGAGGTGTCAGTATATATAATATACTTAACCCCTTGCTCTGGCAATACTAGCACAGGGGCAGACGTCAACTTTTCCTTCAGCTCCTGAAAAGCTAACTCCGCCTTCTCATTCCAAGCAAACTTCAAATCCTTCCGTGTTAACTGCGACAACGGTCTGGCAATCTTCGAGAAGTCCTGAATAAAGCGTTGATAATAGCCTGTAAGACCCAGAAAACTCCTTACCTCAGTAACTGAACCAGGCTGCTTCCAGTCCTGCACTGCAGTTACCTTATCCCTTCCTTGGACACCACATGTCCCAGGAACTTGACTTCCTCCTTCCAGAGATCACACTTCTTAAACTGTGCAAAAAGATAATTCTTCCTAAGAGTATCCAAAACCGCTCTTAAGTGCTCCTCGTGCTTTTCCCGGCTCGCAGAATATATCAAGATGTCATCGATAAAGACAATGACAAATCGGAACAGGAATGGCCGAAACACCCTGTTCGTCAGATCCATGAACACGGCCGGTGCATTCGTAAGACTGAACGACATCACAAGCAACTCATAGTGACCGAAGCTAGTCCTGAAAGTGGTCTTTTGCACATCCCCATCCTTGACGCGCAACTGATGATACCCAGACTGCAGATCAATCTTCAAAAAGTACCGTGTCCCCTTCAATTGATCAAACAGATCATCAATCCTAGGCAAAGGGTACTTATTCTTCACAGTTACCAAATTCAACCTGCGATAATCAATACATAATCGTAAGAAACCATCCTTCTTCTTCACAAACAAAACAGGTGCTCCCCAAGGAGACACTAGGCCGAATAAAACCCAAATTCAACAAACCATCTATCTGCTTCCTCAACTCCTCTATTTCACTCGGAGGCATACGATAGGTGGGTAAGGAAATGGGCGCTGCACCAGGCATGAGATCGATAGCAAAATCAATCTCGCGCTGAGGAGGTAATCTAGGAATCGACTCAAACACATCAAAAACTCCCGAACTACCGGCGTGCTAACTAACACCAATTCAGCCATACTCTCCAACAGAGAAGTATAATAATCAAGACGAAAAGGGTAACTGACCTGAACTGGAAAAGTAACTGTCTCGCCCTCAGGTCCATGGATGGTCACCGACCTTGCTTCACAATCAATCTCAGCTCACATCCTCGTGAGCCAATCCATACCCATAATAACATCGTAATGATAAAGGAGTGCGACCAAGAAATCAACACGGATCGATCCACTTCCTAGATCGACCAAACAATCCATACAACGCTTATTCATAGCAGAGAAAATTCTCGTAGCAGTAGTAAGCGTCACTCCTTGCATAGGAACAGATCTCAAACCGAAACGCCTAACTGCCGCATATGATATAAGAGAAGTAGTGGACCCTGTATCCACCAACATAGAAACGAGAATACCTTCAATGTGCGCTGTCACCTCGAAGGATCTCGGCACCAAGTCAGACATAGGCGCTTCAGCTGAGAGCGCATGAACTCGAGCCTACTGCTGACGATTCGGCAGAGGAACCATGGGCCGTTGAGGTGGCTTGAAGCTAGGCACTGCAGGTCTGAAGGATGGATGAGCTGGCGCTGAACGAAGAGGTGGAGGACAAATAATCTGAGGCATCAGACGGTTAATCCTCTGCGGTGGAGTAAAACCACTGTCCCGCATATGAGAGAAGCAAAAACGGTTCAAATGCCCCATCTTCCCACAATACGAATAGCGAAGATCAGCTTGCATCTGCTGAGCGGGCAGCACTAAACGCCTAGGAGGAGAATCTGCTCGCGGCCTCTTACCGAGAAAAGGTGCACCCTGAAAATTCGGTCACGGCCTAGAAACCATCGGTGCTCCCATACGGGACGACCTGTCCCCATCCTGCTCTGCTTGCAAGGACATGCTCACCAACTCCGCATAAGAAGAAATGCTAGCACAGTATATCTTCGATCGGATCTCAGGCCTCAATCCCTCAGAAAATTGCCGCATCCTCATCAGCTGATCGCCCAGAATCAAAGGCACATATCGACCCAGCTCAGTGAACCGGTTTTCATACTCCGTCACCGACAGCCCTCCCTGGCGGAGGCGAAGGAACTCACTCTCCTTCTCATGTCGGTACGTAACCGGGAAATACTTCTCGGGGAAGCGTGCCTCAAACGCCTGCCATGACCACTCAAAACCTTTCTCGACAGTGCGAAGAACACTGTCCCACCATAGACTGGCCTCCTTCTCAAACATGAAGGAGGTAAGCTCAATGTGCTCAACCTCAGAGCAGTGCAACGGTCTCAGCATCTTAGAGATGTAATCGATCCAATATTCGGCCTCCTCGGGTCTATGAGAACCCGCAAAAGTAGGAGGTCGTAAGCGCTGGAATCGCTCAAAAGTGCCGCTGGCACTGGTGCTCCCAGATGGAGGCATAGGTGAAGCAGGTGGAGTCGCCCCCACTGACTGAGCAAAGATGCTAGCCATGGAAGAGAGGAACTCCTGCTGGTGCTGGTGCTGCTGGTGCTGCTGCTGCATCAACAGCATCATCTGCTCAAGCCTATCAGTAGGCGGAGCAGACGAAGATGCACGGCTCGGCTTAGGAACCGAGGGCGTGACTGGAGGAGCCATAAGTGTCGGCCCAACACTGGCATGAGACGGGCCCACCTGTGGATCCGTCTGGCTATCGCTCAAGGGAGGAACCCCAACAAGCGACTCGACCAAGGAGAGACGAGCTGAAGACTTCGAACCCTTAGGAGGCATCCCTACATTCAACAGACGATGCAACCTGTCAGATTCTACGTCACATAATCCATCCACACAACATTCACAGCACAACTCCAAAGACAAAGAACATGCATTCCATTAATCAAAATTGTCGCAAGACAAGTAGTGCAGCATTACATGAATCACGATAGGAAAGCATGTGAACTACAACATCTAACACTTCAAGCAACAACAAACAACTGCAAACAACTCCAACTACAAAGCCAACAACTGCTACACATAGAAAGAAACAACAAATAAAGCAAAGGACAGCTACAACAACAACTACTCGTCGGAATCAGGAGATGGAGGCGGGGCACCCTTATCCTGCAAGCAACACAGGATAGACTTCAGAGTTCGAGTCACCTTCTTAAACTTATGCTTCACAAGGCCTCGAAGATCCATGATATCCTAGTATAGAACAGCCTGCCCTTCTTCAAGCCGAGCAATACAGGCATCTCTGGCAGCCTGATCTGCGCTCTGCTCTGGTGCCACAGGAGGAGAGCTCTCACTCGTATCCTGTGCCTCAACCTCTTCCTCGTCCTGCTCTGTTTCTTCCTCAATCTCAGCACCACCTTCAGCATAACTCTCTTCATCATCGCTCTCTGACTCATCCTCACTCTCTGAGGCTTGTTGACCAGAACCAATCTCCATCTGCTTAAGGGTCGTCAAATTAATATGACGAACAAGAATCGGCTTCTCTGCTCCAAGCTTATAGCCAAACTCATGTGCAAGCTTACAAATGAGGTGGCCAAAAGGAAGCGATTTGGTCCTCCTAATTGAACGAGCAATGAGAATAATCTGGCGCAGGATGTACGTCGGCACACACAACTTCGCTTCTTGCCCCACCTGATATAAGAAATCTACCATCAGGCGCGTACACTCGCTGCGATTGCTCCACCTTGGATATACATTGAACGTACACATGTGGTGAAGCAAGCGAAAGTCATCCGTCATGTTGATAGCCAGAAGACTCCTATTAGGCTGCCACTCGACCAGACGACTACACAAGGACCGGGTGCGATGGTCTCTCTCGCGCATACTGTTCAAATTCTTCTCACTGGCATGCACCTCACCAAGTGGCGCATTCAGGAGTCAGGATATCAAAGCGACGTTGACTGTAGCTTCTCGACCACTACCACAAGGAATCTTGAACTGCAGAGGCTCCAGCGAAGGATCACGAATATTGGCATAAAAAGCTCGAGTAGTACTTGCATTCACGCGATACTCACCCTCAAACAAGGGACACCAACCAGTCCCTTTCAGGCACTCCAACAACAAAAACTCGCCATACAGCCGCGGATCAACATGAGCCTCAAAAAGGACTCTACGGCCTTCATAGACTCCATGCGATAACTCCGCCAACAATGTTCTACCAATGGGAGCTCGAGGATCAAGGTCCCGCTTAGTCTGAAATTCACGAGTGGCGGACGTGCTCGCGGCGGCACCTCTCGGCCTCCGTGCACGGGTTGGGCGGCTAGGCCCGGTTTCATCCATGGGCGCTCTCTTCTTCCCCATCAAAGAAAAAAGGGAGGAAATGGAAAAGATGGTCGTGATAAACTCAAAGAGGGCCATGAGAAATGAGAGAAAGAGAGAAATATGAAGAAATGAAAACTTTCACACACTTGAGAGCCCAAATGAGAAGAAAAGAAAGGACAAATAGCAATGGGGGTGAGGGTTTTGAGATGGGGTGATGGGGTTTGCACGAAAATGGAGGAAGAAGAAGATTTGGAAGAGATTTGGAGAAGTTTAGAGAAGGATTTCAAGAAAAGGAGAGCTAGGGAGGGAAGTTTGTGAAGGAAATAGGTCTTAGAAGGGGTTTTAACCAACGAACCATGGAAGGGTGGGCCACACTAGGCCAAACAAACGTCGGCCCGAGCCGGCCCGCTGATCGGCGAGGCCTCGCCGAGCCGGCGATGGCATCGCCGGTCTCTGGACCATCCGGCGATGCCTCGCCATTTGGGCAAGGTCCTCCTGGTCCCTTAGCTCCCAAATGATGTGGGTCCCCCCTGGGCCCCACTGGAAATGCCCCGATCAGCCCCTTTGCTTGGTTCAACGCCTATCTGGCCATTCGGGCAAAAATCTGATACAAATAAAGATTTCTTAAAGATTTAAAGGTTAAAATGGGATGATAGACCATCTAGACTCATTAATAGATGGTTTATGAAAGGTTTTGGGTCGCTGTGTGTGATCAGGAGAGAGCATAAACTTGATCTCAGTGATCGTTTTTAGTAAACATTCACTGATAGAAGCAACAGAACACAAATACACAATCTATGATAGACTCGCACCCAAATACACTAAAGTGGCGACAGTGTGCAGTGTGTGACCATAACCTAGGTCTGATTTAATCCAAAACATGCTCTGATACCAACTTGTAACGCCCTGAAATTCGGGGGTCGAGCATAACTCAGCTCCCGAGTTCCAAAACATCACTTATGCAACATATTTAGTGATGGATGTATGTTGTCTGTATTAGTGCATAAAACATGGAATAGATTAAGCCAAAGTACAGATATAATTCAGGGATAAGTGAAGGAAGCAAGTAGAAGACTTAAAGAAATATATGTGCGTACATGTGCGAATCCCTGAAATACATACACATACCAGGTCATAATGTAAGTGCCGCTATCAAAATTACAAGTATCAAATTACATCATTTAATTCTCAAAAGAAATCCCAGCATCCCGCGCATCAGAACAAGGCTCACTAGAACCCGTCTGAAAACTGTATAAAAGAGAAAGCAGCCTCATCATCATCAATCTCCCGCTCTGCCTCAGAAGTCGCCTCAACATCTGCAACATAAGCAAATAAGACAGAATCTGGTGGGTGTTTAACACCGCCCCAGAACATGGGAGTGAGTGATCAACTCAGTGGAACAATAAAGCACAGGTTAACATGTTATCATTTCAATCAAATAGTAATGACAAAGCAGAACAATTAAACAAGTCCTAAGTACTCTTGTTAATGCAAGGATGTATGCAGAATGATGCGTGCCCTCACGCGTACACCCTCAACATCTTCATCTTACATTACGCATGACATCGCCTCAAAGTGCGCCACGTCTACAAAACACATGCAAATGCGGTGCATGAATATGATTACCAAGTGGTTATTAGTCCTTTTCATACAGCAGTATTGGGAAGCTAAGATACCTTCCTCATATCACCATCCAAACAGTGATCCATTCTAGGGTCGTCAGTCCTAGATATCTCATACGATCATATGTTTTCAGGTCGTTACAAAGGGCTCGTCACCAATCAATGCATGCCTATCATACCTTCGTTACCACCATAAGGCTCGTCACCTCAATGCGGTATTCATGTATGCTTGAGGTCACTACAAAGGGCTCGTCACCAATCAATGTAGGCCGACAGCACGAATATAGTGTCCCATACCACCATAATCGGCTCACGAATTTGGTTGCTCACTGGTCACTACGGGGAGGCTCGTCACCCCAGCGTAGGCCGACAGCTCCACCACGGTGTCCCATACCACCATGTCCGGCTCATGAGACTTAGCGGATCAAGGTACCATGGTTAGTAGAATTTCACTGGTAAGTTCGGTACCCTAGATTCAAACAGTAGCGTCCATACATGGTGAACATACATTGGACAATCGGGTTACTTGACGAACTCGACTACCACGAGCGCACATTGGGTTGAACGGCATAGAGTGCGCAAACACTCCGCGTGGCCAAACCACTGCCGACAACTCTAATACGACTCGAGTTCGTCTAATCACGTCCTACATGGCGAAAACAATCTCAGCCACGAACTTAAAGCTGATTACCGATTTCCTGGACTAATACATAGTCCCACACACATTCCTCTACAACAGATATTCATATCTACAATTTAGAATAGTAATGGAACAACAACTCAAATCATGTAGTACATGAGCATTTAAAGAATATCAATTTAACATGAATCCTTACATAAGTAATACTTGAAATTAAACAACAAGAAATGTAACTTGCATGAAGGAAATCATACACACTAGTAGGAGAGTTGAGAATCGCTTCTCAACGCCCATACTAGGTTGATATATCACACTTTAGATCATTCAGACATTTCTACAAACACTTAGAATACATAATACAACATACATGACGTATGTTGAAATACACACATTTGGACAATTCTTTTTACCAAGGAGTTGTAGCACATACATCTAGCATAAGTACAGGACAAATAATCATGGCAACCACATGTTCATATTTTATACGCATACGGTACTTTATACATACACATAGAATACACAAATCTCAAAATAACACATGCATATCTGGAACGCAAAATAAACATAACATTTGACATGGAAATCTCATCCATACAAGAATAAACCATTCAATTAAAGCCTTGAAAACCATAACCTATATGATTAAAGTCCGCACCTTAATCCGTAAAAGAACACCGAATCGATTTACGAAAGTCGTCCAAGGGACAGGATAACCTAAATCAAGAATAAAATGAGTTACAACACACAAAGACTATTCTAAGCTCTAAAAATTAGGGTTAGGTTAACTTACCCAAAGATGAACTTAAAAGTCCGAATAATGATTCAAAGTGAGGTTAAGGATGAAGAAGAACAGAAAGAATCTAAGATGTTCACCAACTTCTCTCTCACTTTCTCTCTCTTTTCCTTTCTCTTTCTTAGCTAGGGTTAGGAAATTCGTATGGAAAAGAGAGCTAGGGTTTTAAGGTCTATAAATAGGCCTAACATTGATGAAAATAACCCCAGGGCCAAGGTATACTTAGGGTATAACCAAAACCGGCCTCTCTCGATCCAACGAAGCACTTCTGGTGGGCCTATTACCACGAAAGGTTGGACTTAAACTCACTGACCATGGATCTAGGTCAAGCTGAGTTTTCGTATCGACCGGATCTTCAAATTAGCCGTGGCGGACCACACTCAATTCAACGGTCACCGAATCTCGATCAGGTCCACAAGTACAAGGACATGCCTAGGCCACTTTCCCTGATCAGAGGGTGAAATTAGGTCAGAATCTAACGGTCAGATTGCTTAAAATCGTCGCGCAAGCAACACGACTCAGATTTCATAAAAGCTTAATAAATTTTCAACCGTTCTCACACTCTTCACTCCCGACTCAAACAAATCGACCCAGAACATCACATGGACTTGATTTTCGAGGTGATGGTCAAGCCCAACATGGTGACCGCAACAGCCTAAGATCATCGCTATCGAACTTTCGACGCGCGGTCCAGGTCCGACCCAGATCTTCTGAAAAATCTCAAGAGCAACTGGCTTTAGCGATGAATCCCAGATTTCAGAGTGACATAGCGCTAACTATTCTACAGGTTTTGAGCCGTGCAGATACAATTTAAAGTAATTGATGCAAATTTCACAAGCAATCGAGTATAGCGCTAATTACCCCAAAAAGCTACTAAGGAAAGATTAGCAAAAAATTTTCAGGGTCATTACATTCCTAGTGAGGGTGGCTAGCAGTGAAGTGTGATCTGACGTGGGACCCATCCTCGCTATTCATCTGTTTGGGTGGGCCACTCCGTAGTGTATGTTTGTATCCAGATCGTCCACCGTCCTTGGACGGTGGGACACACCCCACGTGTGGGGCCCTCCTTGATGAATGTGACCGTCCAAGCCGTCCAAGGGCTTGGATGTCATATTGATATAATATATATATTATATATTATATATTATATATAATATATATGTGCATGAGGGTGGCCCTATGTGGGACCCACCTTTGTCCCCTTTAATGCAAAAGTTGCACTGATAGCTACTTATATATTATATTATATTATATATATATATATATATATATATATAAGGGTGGGCCCTACGTGGGACCCACCTCTGTTCTCTTTAAAGTAGCTGTAACTGCAACGTACAACAGCTATGTAGCTATTGTGTACGTCCGGCTGGTGGGACCTACTATCCATTCACGTCAGTACACTCCATGGGTCGCAAGTGATGTGTATGATCATCCCAACCGTCCTGATAGTGGGACCTGCACCTGGGCAGTGTTTGGATGGTGCTGACGCACCTGGATAATGTTTGGATGGTGCTGATGCACTTAGGCAATGTTTGGGTGATGCCGGTGCACCTGGACAAGTTTGGAAGGTACTTCTTTATATGGACAATGTTTGGGCAGTGCTGGTCCTCATTGATGGGCCATGAGCCCCATGTATTTATAGTGTACAATGATACACATGTTACACCTACAATTATTGAAATGATTTTAGTATGGTCCAAGCCACTTGAGGACCATTGGTACGGCTCATCCATGAGGCCCATCATGATGCATTTTGGCCCATGGGCGGGCCCCGCCTATTTGTATTGTTAGGCTCAGATCCGTGGCCCATTTGGTGCATATGAGGCCCAGGTAGTGTGGCCCATTTGTTGTATATATAAGGCCCACATGTAAGGCCCATGGTGATCCATTTGATTCGGCCCATTTGACTCGGCCCATTCGATCGGCACATTTGATTTGGCCCATTAAATCAGCCCATTTGAATCGGTCCATTTTGATTCGGTCCATCGATTCGACCCATTTGAATCGGCCCATTTTGATTCGGCCCATTTGATTCGGTCCATTTGAATCGGCTCATTCGAATTGGCCCATTCAATCAGCCCAGTGCGATGTATGTGAGGCCCATAAGCGAGGCCCAATGTAGTGTATATGTGGCCGTTACATTGTGTATGAATTCTTTACATAGGCCACTCATTGGGAGCAATGTTGGTTAGATGTCCACATTGATGAGCAATGATGGTTGGATGTTTACATTGTGACCTTCTCTTAGGCCTTATTAGGCCCATCCTCATCATTCCCTTAGTGGGTTAACCCAAATAAGTGGGCCCCATTTGCCATAGATGGATGACTCCGTGCTATCGGATTTGATATAACCACGGCCAAGTGCCGTTCTTTATACTATGGTTGATTGGCTGATCATCTATGGGCCCCGCTTTGTTTATCTACTGATTATCAGTGCCGATTATCGAGGCCGATGCTGATTATCAACCCTGAGTATCGGTGCTGATTATCAATTCCGATTATCGATCGATTCCGATTGTCATGGCCGATTACCAATTTCGATTGACGTGACCGATTTACCGATTTCAATTATCGATCGATTCCGATTATCGTGGCCGATTGCCGATTTCGATTGACATGACTGATTTTTCAATTTCAATTATCGATCGATTTCGATTGTCATAGTCGATTGCCGATTAGCGATTGAGGCCATTTATCTTGGCCGATTGCCGATTAGCGATTGAGGCCGTTTATTATGAACGATTACCGATTTTGATTAACGTGACCGATTTACCGATTCTAATTGTCGTGGCCGATTGCTGATTAGCAATCGAGGCCGTTTATCATGACCAATTGCCAATTCTGATTGACATGGCCGATTTGCTAATTCCGATTATCGATCGATTCCGATTGTCGTAGCCAATTGTCGATTTTGATTGACGTGACCGATTTACTGATTCTGATTATTGATCGATTTCCATTGTCGTGGTCGATTGCCAATTTCGATTGACTTGGCCAATTTGTCGATTCCGATTGTCGAGGCCGATTCCAAATGTTGATTCTGACTGTTGAGGCTGACCTCGATTGTCGAGGCCGATTTTGATTGCCAAGACCAATTGTCGAGACTTATATGATGTACATGCGACCCGTAGTTGAGGCCCATTGTGACACGTATTAGGCCCGTGATGCATGGCCCATGGGTAAAGCCCACTATGGTGTATTCATGGCCCATGGGTAAGGCCCATTGTGATGTATTCATGGCCTATGGGCAAGGCCCATGGTGATATGTATTAGGCCCATGAGCAGGGTCCACCTGTTACGTATATGTGGCCCTTGAGTAAGGCTCATTGTTTTGTATATTAGGCCTTTGTGTGAGGCCGTGGGCTCATTATATGTTTGGCTCTATGTGGCCATTCCTTGGGGGCAATGTTGGTTAAATGTCCACATTGTCGAGGCCGATTGTTGATGCCGGTTATTGATACTGATTATGAGTATGTGACAGCATAGCATCATAATACATGCCCATATGCATCATCTGCATGTTTGTTATGAGATGTGATTGACCATTGCATATGCCATAGGGCAGGTTGTTCATGGGGCTCCCTGATAGGCGGAGTTACCCCACATGAGAGCACGACATGCACAGGATTGATGCATGATTGGACTGTGTGACTCATGCATCTCACATTTATGTGACATGACCACCGTACGCCCTAGTGACATCAGGGTCGTAGCCTTTACAGGTATTTCGTGGATGGCCAGATGGGACACCGGGAATCTGTTCTACATGGGGTGCTATAGATATCCTTGGGTGAAAGTCCTAGAACTTCCAGAGGTTGCTTCAACGTCTAGACCGAGTGGATGCATGAGCGCATAAGGGCCGTATACCGTTAGGTCGCATCTCCCACTGTATCGTGGTCGGTTGGAAGGGGGTACGGCTTTACCTGCCCAAGAGGAGGGGGCAATGCTAGGCTGAGTCTAACCAGCTCGAGGAATGAGTCCGCTATTGACGAGCCGAGCCGACATTGGCAGACAAATAGTGAGGTCTCTTCCACTCACCTTGTTGCGCACTATGGGGCGACAACCTGGTTTGGAGTGTAATAGACCCAGGTGCTTTTCAGAGAGGAACCGTATTGATATGTGAACTTATTGAGTAGGAGTTGCATACTCATACATTTTTTTCATTCACTATCCACTCAGGCTGGTGGTGCGCAACTAATTGTTGTGTACCTTCGCATGGCCAGGATTTTGGTTGGGCGCGCGACTAACCTGAGATCAGGAGTTTACCACATTGAGTCTGACTATCCAAATTTAGGTATGGGACTGGTTTGGATAGAAGTCCCTTGTGATGGACCCCATAGCCTGCGATACTACGTACTATCATCCCGATTTCACTCCCGCTTGGTCATTTCATTCGCACCGCATATTACATTGCATCTGCAGTACTTAAAATTTTGGGTTGCCATGTTTCTGCATTAATATGGCCATTAATACTCATGCCTTGCATCGCATAGCCTTGGTACGGCTGATGACACTCATAGACTTATCAGTATATTTCTGCTTATTTCGATATTGTATGATTTATGGCATAGTATCCTCGGCATCTAATATTTGGCTCACTTTGACTCCTCATTTGTATAACTAACTTGCATTGTGTACCCTGATATTGTATGACTTATAGACTTGTCAGTACTTCCGCTTACTCTGATTACTCTGATATTGCTTACTTGGCACTTACCTTGTACACACACTTTCACCACTCACTAAGCTTTCTATAAGCTTATGCACAATAGATGCGTGCAGGTGGCGTTAGGTTGCAGCAGCATTGAGCTTGAAGCATGTAGCGGACTTATGGAGCTTTGATTTTTGACATATGTATTTCCCTTTCAACACTGTATTCAACTGTTTATATTAGTGGATATGTGATGATGATTTTGCCTTTGTGATTTGAGTAAACTTGTGGTTATGCTTATTATGAGTTAAATGTATATTGAAAAATCCTCCTTATAGGATCCCAAGATCGGAATTTGGAGTATGGACGTTGGGAGCCAAGAATGGGGTACTACGGAGGCTGTCAGCACCAGAATTGATGATCGAGAATTTTGTGAGCCTGGTTTCCAAGTTTGGGGCGTGACATGCTCCCCCTGTCTTCATGCAGCTACTCCCCCTAACACCTGTACCATTATTCATACATAAATACACACAATTTTCTCCGTGGTGGGATTTGTTCTCCCTTTTTTGTCAGTCATTGGCAAAGGGCAATATAGAAATACTAGTTGACCGAAGTTGTAGCATAAAGATATGGGAGAAAAATCTCTAAAATGCATAATCAGTAAAAGACAAATGTATAACAGATAATGACATCGCTATTTGTATAAAAACCATTTATGCATACCAGGTCAAAGGAGAGCTGTGATTTTAACAGAAAATAGTAGTGTAGCTTTAAATGACATAAATCACATACCAATTCTCAACTGTTAAGGTATGTGCAAGAGAAGACAATCACAATTCATACTAGCATTTCACAGAATCACATGCATAATTGAGAGCAAAGAGACATGGCAGCAAAGTTATATGAATTATCAACTAGCCATCAAAAAAATATCCAAAATAAAAATTGCCCAAGCTTGGCAGTATTTCATCATCCATTTAAATCAACACAACCAAATATCTACCCTAACCATGGCCTTACAAAAAAAAAAGTATTTTCCTTATGCGGAGGATATTCATAAACCATACAAAAAAAAAAAAAAAGCGCTAGACTTTTCATGTTAGCTAGCCACCACATACACACACAAGACCGCAAGACATTCAAAAAGATATCCATGCCCATATGTGCAAATGAGTAGTTGATGTATGTAGTGGCATGAGAGCTGTCGACTCAAAAGTGCTGGAGCCGAGGAGGATGGTGTTGTATCATCTCGACAGCATGTCAGCAGATCAACGAGTTGCTAGACAGAGTGTTATACGCTAAACACCATTTAAAAAATGTCGAGAACCGCTCATCATGTCTTTCCAGCTTGTCCTCTATTCGAGCCAATCCACGCTGCGTTGCCCCGACCCTATTTTAGTGAAACTTGAAACGTTGGGTCTGAGCCGAACCACTCGGAGCTGGAACTTGTTGTGGTTCTAGAGGATCTCCACCTGGTGGCGCTACACCTTCTCCCATCTCACCTCCTTCATGAATAGCTTTCTTAGATTGTTCTTCTGGATAGGAATGAAATTTAAGGTCCAGTTTTCGAATATTGACTTTGTTAAAATGCTTGAGAGGACGCTCAGGATCGTCTATCCGAGGAATACCGATTGTCACATGAATGATGTGAGGAAAGGGCAAATGAACTTCTCTGGACCAGTGGATGACACTTGCCATTTGGTGAAGGATCAAGGTAGGCAGACACAGTTTGACTCTAGTGGCAACACAATACATAACCATGACCATGAATCTGGTAAGATCCGCTCGATTGGGTCCTTGAGGGTAAGCGTTGGAGCAGAATATTCCATGCAGTACTCGGTAGTTAAGGCGCATGTATTTGGCTTTCAATGCATTCCCTTGGTACCATGGAATATCTCTGTCCTGACACAGGAATTTGGTGATTGTGGAGTGAGTGATAGGGTTCTCAAGGTCAAGATCAGACAACCCAACTGGAGACAAGGTAAGACCAAACATACTAGCAATGGATTTCGTAGTGATGTCAACGCTATCATCCCCGACACTTAATGTAATGGACAGTGGATCTAAGACTGGAGAATGACAATATGCAAGAAAATGGTAGGTTCGCTCATCATGACTTGGACCACCGAAATCAAGAAGGGGCAGCCAGTCGATTGCATCTAATAAAGGTTTCACATTGTAGGGTTTGATGCATTCCCTATCAACTCTACATTCATACACCAAGCGCCTCCCTGCGTATTTTTCAAGAATATGTGGAGGAGGACCCACAACAGTATGTGGCGGTCTAGGTGCCACAGCCGGAGCTTCCCTACGAGACAATTGCCGAGTAGAGGAGCTCCATGGGCGTGCAGGGGATCGTTGAGACTGAGCCCTTCCTCTTTCTCTTGAGGCCACGAATTTCTTTCTGGTAGGCCTGGATGACTCACCAATGTCAGGAGACTTTCCTTTCTCCTTACTCATTTGAATAACTTAGAAGGAAATGTCAAAGAAAAGGAATTTGACAAGATTGAAGATTATGAGGACCAACCCGAAATTTCCAAACGAAGGTTGTTAGTCAATCTAGAAAGGCCCTAACACATTGAAGTATATGTTGAGGATTCAAGAGTATGTGCAAGCGATTACCTGATTTAAGTCACCCTAGATGGCAGACGGTCGACAAGAGATGAGAAACACGGAAGAAATTTCCAGAGAAATCGGTTAGGGAAGCAAAAATGAATTTTTCCCGCTCTTCCGCTATTTATCGGGTGGAGACCTTCGATATCATTGAAGTTTTATTCGATGAGATCGATATACCCCATTTGATGTTATCGAAGAGGTCCTCGATAACATTCTAGAACATGTGACATTTCTGATTCTGAAGGGGCGTCGATGATATCGATATTTGTTCGATCTAATTGAGGATTCATATGATTCATCGACAGACTTATCGAAGAGAAGGTGTATAGCATTCATTTCAGTATTTCGATGTTCTTGCATATATGTATAACTTAGTATATTTTCATATCAATCTGTATACACATCAAAATTTGTACACACGTTGTACCATCCAAAATTAGTAATGTTTATGCACAAAAGTAGTTCTTAAGGTATAAAAACCTCTGATATGTCATGATAATCATAAAAAATGCATCATTTTCATGTATTCATCCAGACTTAGATGCGATAGCCTGGACATGTTTTCCATGCTCAATTGTTTACTAAGCATATGGATCAAATTTTCTATTTCCTTTAATGACATAACAGTGGTCACTGGTGCGAAGACCCTCCATAACAGATTTTCCTGATAAGTCCAGGATCTTGCACTTTAGTTTGTCAAAGGTAACCACATGTTTGTTGTCACATATTTGAGAGATGCTTAAAAGGTGATGAGTCAATCCATTTATGCAGAAAGCATTCTCCTTTTTTAGCATTTCCATTCCTTCTATGGTTCCACACCCTACTACCTTAGCGGTGCTTCCATCACCGTAAGTGACTATCCCATCATCAAGATCTGAATAATTTGAGAGAAGGGATTTGTCACCAGTGACATGTCTTGAGCACCCACTGTCTGGATACCATTTAGTACTATTGCTTGTTGAATGATTCGAGTGAATAACAAGACAATTTTTCTTTTCTTTCACTACCTAATTTGTGACTGGATTTCTTATTATGGTAGTTTTTGCTTCATTAAGGATTTTGGTAGGCATGTTGGGTAATTGCACCATGTTTCCTTGTTTCATAAATTCATTTGTTTTCTGATTTAGTTCAGCCACTTGATTCAATAGCTCCTTCATTCTCTTGGTCATTCTGGGTGGAGATGGATGAGTTCCTTTTGCCATATTGTTTAGTGGACTCTTGGTATTCTGTATTGATTTTCTGATTTGTTTGTATTTACCAGTATGATTCGGATCGGAATTGGATTGAGTCCACCTAGGAGCAATACATTCAAATTTGAAATGACCGGAGTCTCCACATGAATGACAGATAGAAGTAGCTTTTGTGTTACTTCCTGATGCAACTGATTTCTCTAACATTGGTGCTGCATTTTTGGATTTTGATTTGAATTTATCATATCCTAATCCACTCGTCTTTCTCAGGTCCTCCCATCCCTAAGAGTTTTTCTAATTTTTCACTACTCTGGGAAAATTTATAATTCAATTCAATAGATTTTTAGCATTTTTCTATATAAAACAGGAGTGTGTGATTCTCATTCTTTAGATGCACATTTTCTTCTTTTAATAGATCAATCTGTTTTGTCAGTTTTGATGATTCAGATTTGAGAGATAGATTGATTCTTTCCAACTTATCATTTTCAGAGTGATATTGTTGTAGATCATTGATTAGGTGTGTATTGGCTTTTTGAAGTTTTATCTAGATCCATTTGCAGCATTTTATTTTTATTTTCACTAATCCCCAGTCTTTTAAGGATATTGATGCTATTGATGCTATGGATATAAAGTTGATTATAGGGATCCTGCAGTTTATCCTTCTCTTCATCTTCTTCTTCTTTCTCTGTCTCCTCATCATCAGCTGGGAATGATTCAGTGGCTTGAGGTTCTTTGATTTTCTCAGTTTCTATGGGAGTGTTGGAGGTTGTAGAGACCATAAGAATTTTCAGGGATTTTTTGTCTCAATCACTCTCTGAGTCACTACATTCTGAATTTGACTCTTCAGTATCATCCAATGTGGCTACCATTGCCTTTCCTTTAGTTTTCTTATTTGGGCATTCAGTGGATAAGTGTCCAAACTTTCGACAAATGTAGCACTATGGTTCTTTGGACTTTTTACCAGATTTACCTATAAAATGTTTGTTGTCCAACTGTCTTCCTTCAAATGGTCGGCCACAGTTTCTATGGAAGAATTTTCTGAACCGTTGAGCCAACAGAGCCACTTCCTCATCTTCATTCTCCCTTTCACTTTCATCTTCCTCATTTGTATTATTCTTTGAAGTTTTGAGGACTGTATTTTTGGGTTTAGGAGTTTGCTTGAAGTGTAGTTCAAATGTTTGTAGGGAACCTACGAGTTATTTTACTTTCATTTCATCCATGTTTCTACATTCTTCAATAGTTGTAACTTTCAAGTTGAACCGTTTCGGTAAGGATCTCAGAATTTTCCTACGGATTTTTGAAACCGGAACTTTTTCTCCTAATCCACCCATGGAGTTGTAGATGATGTTCAGTTTTGTGAAAAACTCCATAAAGGTCTCATGTTCTTCCATTCTGAGACTTTCAAACTGTGATGTTAGGAGTTGCAGCTTAGATCTTTTTACTGTGCTGGTTCCTTCATGAGTTGTTTCCAACAAGTCCCATGCTTCTTTAGTTGTACCATACATACTGATTTGATTAAAGACTTCTTGGGACATAGCATAGTAGATAGCATTCATTGCTTTAGCTTCAGACGTTTGTTTTTCTTTATCAAAAGTTGTCCACATTTCTTTGGATTTTGGTTTGGTGATAGTTGTGTCATTTTCAAGTACTATTTGTTCGATTGGTGGTACATATCCTTTTTTAACAATGTCTCAAACATCATGATCCAAAGATCTCAGAAAGTAGTGCATCCTAGCCGTCCGGTATGCATAATTTGATCCATCAAATACAGGAGGTCTAAGTACATATGAGCCCTCTCCTTTGGCCATATTACCAACTTCAGTCAAGATCACTCTCTAGGCGGTGAAGCCCTTAAGAGAGACCCTCTCTAATACCAATTGAAATTACGGTAATCTCTGCTTCAGTAGAAGTGGGAATATGCCAAGATGTCCTAGAGGGGGGGTGAATAGGGCTTCAGTAGAAGTGGGAATATGCAAAGAATTCACATGCCAAAAATTTAAGGAAACCAAGTGAGGAATGAAGAGAATTAAAGATTTGAAGTGAAGAAAAGGAATCCTAAAAATTGATCAGAAAAATGATATTTTAAAACTCCGGGTTTAAAAAAGAAAGTCTGAAAATAATTTCAAAAATAGACTTCGATGACATTGACAATTTCAAGAATTTTGGGCTAAACTTGCTGGATAGTTCTAGATGATTTTTCGAAGACATTGAAGTTTGCCATCGATGCTACAGTGACTGCGTAAATTTGAGGCAGTTTGCGAACTTTTTCAAGACGGTGCGAAAGTTTGAGTTGCAAAACTATTTAAATGAGTCCCTAGGCTATTCCAAATCATCTTATAGGGTTTGGAAAGGGAGGGAAGGCCTAGGTGGAGTACCGACAACATTCTTTCACTTCGATTTTTTCACAGTTCTTGTAGATATTTTAGTTTTTCTTTTATTTTTAAGTTAGCTATGACTAGCTAATCTCTTAGCTAGGGCTAAGAGGTAAAGTTATAGTTTATTTTAATCATTCCTTTGCTTTGATTCAAGTATATGATGAATTCTTATTGATTTATGGTTTGAATAAAATGAATATTTTCAGTTTTTTTTTAATGATTTATTGTAACTCAAATTACAATAAATGTTGTGATAGCTTTGAATATCTTCTTAATCTATTTTGAGAAGTGTGTGATTTGTAAAATTCGTGATTCACCATCATCTATAGGCATGGTGGATGGTTGAATTCCCTACGATTATCACATGGATGCTTCATGAGAGAACTATGTTAATGAAAAATTCAGATTTTTGGGTTTTTACTGATTTATCATTCAACTGGATAGGATAGGATTCTAACTCCATTTGTAGCTCTTTGAATAAAGGTAGCATCTTAATAACTATATGTGGATTCTTGGCGCTCTAGTTTCCCTTTTATTATTGATTGCTAATTATCATTGATTTCTCAATTCTTCATATTATTAGTTTAATCTAATTCCTAGTTCTAGTTCTAGTTTATTTTAAAAAGACACACATATAAGTCCCTGTGGATTCGACCTCGGTCTCATCAATTAATTACTACATCGCAGCCCTGCACTTGGAGTTGCCAACATTAGCCTGTGAAAATCACTTGAGGTTTTATTGTGGTAAGCCTATGAAAATCATAAGAACTGTAAGAGAAGTGGATGGTGACACATGTGACACCACATTCTATGAAAACCTTAAAAATAGTGGAAAGCCAAATTACGTGGAGTAGTAATTTTGGGAGTAAAGTAGGTGTGTGTTAAACACTGAACCACTATAATTCTCTGTGTATTATGGTGATCGTTAATCTTATTCTCTGCTTTTATTATTTTGAAAGATTGGTTTTAAGGACATTGTGAAATAAAATTGTCCTGCCTAAAGTTTTAGGTGAAGGTTGTCCTACGACTTAATTGAAATCAAGGTTTCAATATCTTTTGCGATTAAGAATATATTTTCTGCAATTGATTATTAGGAATTGGCTTAGTCCTATTCACCCCCTCTCTAGGACATCTGTAGCTTATCTTTCATCATGTAGACATGGATAAAGAGAAAACATAAAAATCAGCTTGATCCAAAATTTTTGTAGCCCTTAAGCAGTTATCAACAGTAAGTGATCAATTCTCACTATTTAGTGTGGTGTAGTTCACTTGAGCTTTAGATATGCTCATTTTTGGTCTCATGCCCTAGGGCTTGTTTAGATTCATGAAAAGCATGAAAAAGGAAATAGTGTTTCTTGGGAAGCTTTATTTGCAGGAAATTATAGGAAAGGAAATATTGTTTCCCTTGTTCGCTTTTCAATATGATTTTCATAGAAATTTTGGATTTATTTTCAAGTTTGTTGTTTGGCAAAAAAAATCTTGAATTTTTTATTATGTAGTCACTAACACGTGTTAAAGTAGCACGTGTGACACAATTGGGATACTTGGAGATGAATAATGGCATATGTGGCATACATGGCATACGTGAGCACTTAAAGCTTAATAGTGTCAAGTGTGGTACATGTGAGGTATTTGAAGTTGTAGGGTGGCATATATGGCACAAGACATGCATGGGAATATTTGGCATGTGGTCATCAAAGCTAGATGACAATACTTGTGTACATTGGCACCATTTGCACATGACATATTTCGAGATTGAAGATGGATGGTGGCATGTGTGGCACATTGGTGCATTTAGGGTGCTTTGCACATGTGGGGCAGATGTAAGATGAATGGCGGTACATGCATGTGGAAGACTAACAAATGTAGGGTGCAAGAGAAGTGGATGGTGACACATGTGACACATTAGCACATGGGGGCTCTTTACATACGTGGGGCACAGGAGAAGATAGATGATGACACATGTGGTATAGTGGAATGTGTGTAAGCATGGCTGAAAGTGGATAATGTCTCATTTTGCACATTGGCACATGTGAGGTAATTAAACATGGATAGTGACGCATTTGAACTTTAACCCTTGAGAAACTAATTTTCCTTCCATTATGAAAAAAAATGCATTTCTTATGAGTTAGATTTATTTATTTTCCAACAAAGATAAAAAGTGAAAAATGGTGTTTCTTATAATTTCCCACAAAAAAATAATAATAATAATAAAAGCTTTAACAAGCAAAGGAAAGCTAGTTTCATAGAAAACATCATTTCCTTTCTTATGCTTTCCATGAATCCAAACAAGCCCTAAAATAAGTTTGTAGAATGGATAAATAGCATCTATATGACTCATACATCAGGGTGGATTTCACAAATTTTACACTATTTTGCACCAAAACATTAAACCTATCAATATTAACTTTGAGCTAAGAGCCGTAGTAATAACTACTTTATAAGGTATTTTACGTTGTAACATGGAATTCAAACCAGCCTAAATCTAAGGGCATTCTTGGCATTTAGGAGAAATACAGAGGCCACCTGTGTGACACACGTGCATATCCTACCATCCGTTGGCTCAAAGTTTAAAAGGTGGAGCATGAATCTTAAGTATCCACTGCTTCGCTGAATTTCAAACCATCCATTTTCTCACATAGGAGTGGCCCATATTATGAGTAGATCAGCTTGATTTTCAGATACTCCCCAGCCTATTAATGGCCAGAAGTTATGTGTTGGTCATCTATCTATTTCTCCCCCACACACATACAGTCAGCCACCTATATTATGAGCCTGCCTATCATTTGAACAAGGGGCCAAAATCCTTTACAAAATTAGATCTCTTTGGGGCCCACCATGCGGTATATGCAAATCAACTCCGTCAATCACCTTTGCTCCTCAATTCTAGATCCTAGGGCTAAAAATCATCCATATCCACAACTTAGGTGGGCCACACTAGGGGAACAATGGATATGGTGTAAGGCCCGTATCCTAGTCCGTACCATTCCTTAGACTCCCGCCATCCTTCCCGTTGAATTCTGACAACTCGTGACTTGTAATCGGTGTTTGCACTCGACCCTAAGTCACATCATGTAGATCTATGTCGACTCGACTCGAAACTTGTACTCTAGCGACCGCATCGTCACCGCGGTTCTAACGCCGCGTCTCACACTCCAATGCAATACCCAGGTTAAGAGTTATGGGCCCGTATATATCTGAGAAAACGCCGCATATTGTGAATTTCAAGAGAATCTCTACCACCTTTGATATCAATCAATCAAGTACTAGTCAAGTACACAACCCATGCCTCTCTTATCCCTTTCTTACCAATAAAGACAAGCAACCATACCCTATGCCACCTCACCCCCCACACGTCAACTCACTCTTACACACACCCATCCCTCTCTTCCACCACCCATCCCTCTCATCCCATCCTTCTTACACAACACCACTCCTCTCTCATTTCACTCCATTCTCTACCATTTTTCCAAGCAACCCTAAAGAGAGAAAATACCCAAGTGTGTGGCCCACTTCCTACCCCAAAACCTCCCAATCTAACCCTTCAATTCTCATCTTCCACCATCAAAGAAGAAGCCTAGGAGATAAGCATTCCAAAGATCCAAGAAGAAGTGTAATCGGTGGGTGATTATAGGACTAGAGTAATGATTTTGATGATGGGCCAAGTGGGGCCTACCGATTGATAGTATGGATCTTACTTTGGACCCTAGGTGTGGCCGATGGCCCACCATGATTTATATGTTCATCCCATGATGGGGCCATTCTCCATTGACTCCATCATGATGTTTATTTTCCATTGAGAAAAGGTCATCTAGACCTTGCATTTTTGGTGGAAAAGGGATCTCCATCGTTGATTTTGATTGGTGGGCCCACATGTAATGGGATCCATTTGATGTATATTTCGTAACATGTATAGGGAGGGCTCATAGTGGCAGAACCCCTCCCCTCCTCTCTCTCTCTCTCTCTCTCTCTCTCTCTCTCTCTCTCTTTCCCTGTTTGCCACCCACCTTGAAGAATGGATTAGATCCACATCATCTGATCATGAGGCCCACCTTGCTACTGCCCATTTTGGGCAGACCCTGGATGAAGGGAAATAACATATATCAGCTTGATCTATGTGGGGTGGCCACGTGTGGACCCCCGCCATGATGTATGCATTGTATATCCTCACCATCCATTGCTTGGACGGTGGGACCCACCCCACACATGGGGCCTACCTTGATGATATGTATATCCACACCGTCCAATCCCTGGACAGTGGGGAAAATAGATTAGCTGGTGTAACTCACACCAGCAAACAACTATTGTATTAGGTCTTCAAGTTCTGTGTGACTACCATGATTGTATGTGTTATATCCTAACCGTCCATTCATCTGGACGTGGACCCTACTCCAGCTATATAGCTGCTATTGACGTCAGCAAGCTAGGTGGGTCTGATCATGAAGTATGTGTTATATCCTAACCGTCCATCTATCTGGACGTGGACCCCACACTAGCCATATAGCTGCCGTATAACGTCATCAGGTTATGTGGGTCTGATCATGAGATATGTGTTATATCCCAACCGTCCATCTTTGTGGATCATCATGATGTATGTGAATATCCACACCGTCCATTGCTTGGACTGTGGGATCCACCGCGATTCAAGTGTTGCATCCAGGCTATCCAGTCCTTGGACGTGGGGCTTGCTGTGACGTATGTGCTGTCTGCACCGTCTAGCCACGTGGACGTGGGACCCACATTGATGTATATGTTGTATCCGCACCGTCCAGCAGGACGTGGGATCCACTGTAATGTATGTATTTTATCTGCGCCGTCCAACAGGGACGGGACCCACCATGATATATGTGTTATATACATGTTGTCTATCCTTTTTTTTGGGCCATCGGCCGCCCCTTGAGGCTCATGCGATGTGGCCTATTGAGATGTATTTGAGGCCCATGATATGGCCCATTGTGATGTATTTGAGGCCCGCCCATTGTGATGTATTTGAGGCCCATGGGACATGGCCCATTGTGATGTATATGAGGCCCATGAGTGAGGCTCAATGTGATGTATATGAGGCCCGTGAGTGAGGCCCAATGTGATGTATGAGGCCCGTGAGTGAGGCCCAATGTGATGTATATGAGGCCCATGAGTGAGGCCTAATGTGATGTATATGAGGTCCATGAGTGAGGCCCAATGTGATGTATATGAGGCCCTTGTATGAGGCCCAATGTGATGTATATGAGGCCCTTGTATGAGGCTCATTGTGATGCATGTAAGGCTGTTGTATGAGGCCCAATGTAATGTATGTGAGCCCTTATGTGAGGCCCAATGTGATGTATATGAGGCCCATTGTGATGTGTGAATCCACCATGATGTTTATGATGCCAATTCATCTTCCTAGTTGGTATTATAATGGGCCTTGGGAGCAATGATGGATGAATTTCCACATTGTAAGAGCAATGATGGTTAAATGTCCACATTGTAACCCTCCCTAAGGCCCATCGATAGGCCCATTCTCATCTTCCCTTGGTGGGCTAACCCAAACCATTGAGCCCCTCATAATTGTTAAGCCCATTCTTGATATGAGTAGGCCGTCTAGACCCATTCTTGATATGAGGAGAGTACTTCACCATTGTAAAACATGCTTAGTATAGCTTCATAATTCATGCCCATGTGCATCATATGTATGCTTGATATGAGGAGTGATTGATCATGACACATGCCACTGGGTGGATTATTATGGGAATTCCTGATAGGAGGGGTTGTCGCATATATGTATGCTTGATATGTAGAGTGATTGATCATGGCACATGCCACTGGACGGATTATTATGGGACTCCCTGATAGGAGAGGTTGCCCACATGAGTGCGCGATACGCGTAGGATTGCTGCATGACTGGATAGTGTGATTCATGCATCTCGCATTTGTGTGACATGACTACTGTACGCCCTAGCGACATCAGGGCCGTAGCCTCCACAGATATATCGTGGATGGCAGGATTGGACACCGAAAATCTCTCTACATGGGGTGCGTTAGATGTCTCTGGGTAAAATTCCCTAAACCCTTATAGTACCAGGAGGTTGCTCCAACATTGAGACCCAGTGGATACATGAGTGCACGAGGGCCATATACCATTAGGCCGTGTCTCTCACTATGTCGTGGTCGTTTGGAAGGGAGTGCGGACTTACCCGCCCGAGAGGAGGGGGCAAAGGTAGGCTGAGTTTAACAAGCTCGAGAAATGGGTCTACTATCGATAAGTCAGGCCTGATATTGGCAAGCAGATAGTGAGGTCTCTTCCACTCACCTTGTTGCGTGCGATGGGGTGGCAATCTAGTTTGGAGTGTACTAGACCCCAGTGATACTCCAGAGATGAGTTGTATTGTTATGTGGATTCAGATAAGGTTAGTATGCTTGAGTTGTAACTCACATATGACATTGGCCATGAAGGCCTTGCATCGCATAGCCTTTGTATGGCCGATAGCATTTATGCCTTGCATCGCATAGCCTCAGTGCTGCTGATAGCATTCATGGACTTGCCAACATTCTTCCGCATATTCTGATATTACATACTTGGCATATACCTTACGCACACACTTACACCACCCTCTAAGCTTTCTATAAGCTTATGCAATATCATTGCATGCAGGTGACACTAGGACATCGCAGCAGCATTGAGCTTAGAGCATGCAGTGGACTTCCAAAGCTTTTGATATTTACATTATATGTCCCTTTATGCATTATACCAAAACATTAAACCTATCAATATTAACTTTGAGCTAAGAGCCGTAGTAATAACTACTTTATAATGTATTTTACGTTGTAACATGGAAATCAAACCGGCCTAAACCTAAGGGCATTCTTGGCATTTAGGAGAAATGCAGAGGCCACCTGTGTGACACACGTGCATATCCTACCATCTGTTCGCTCAGAGTTTAAAAGGTGGAGCATGAATCTTAAGTATCCACTGCTTCGCTGAATTTCAAACCGTCCATTTTCTCAAATAGGAGTGGCACATATTATGAGTAGATCAGCTTGATTTTCAGATACTCCCCAGCCTATTAATGTCCAGAAGTTTTGTGTTGGTCATCTATCCATTTCTCCCACACACAAAGTCACCCACCTATATTACGAGCCTGCTTATCTTTTGAATAAGGGGCTGGAATCCTCTACAAGATTAGATCTCTTTGGGGCCCACCATGCGGTATATGCAAATCAACTCCGTTAATCACCTTTGTCCCTCAATTCTAGATCCTGGGGCTAAAAATCATCCATATCCACAACTTAGGTGGGCCACACTACGGGGAACAATGGATATGGGACACCAATCATAGGTTTGGGGACGTGGCCACCATGGGGCGTATCTTTCATCAAACTCACACATGGGGTGTCACTGACCATGATGAAGGGAATGCACAATCAGCTTGACCAAAAACTCAAGTGGGCAACAATGCTTGAAGTTGAAATTTTAGGCACAATTTTACTTTGTTCCCATTTGTGTAGCTCATATGACATTTTTAAGTGATGATCATTTGTGTGTAGAGTGAATTCGAGGGTTTTCGTACGATGGATGGATGCAGTGGATTTCACATACACGACATGTGGTGGCCCACAAAGAGCTTGGATATATTAGATGCTGCTTAAACTAAACCAGGTGAATCTGGATCCTCTACTTGCCACAAACAGGATTTTCTTATTTTCCTTTTTATTATGATTGGTCTACATCATCATTGGCGTTGACAGTATTACTGCATTAAATGCAGTATGTGATAACGTGGCCCAATCACATTACAACAAATAGGATTTTTCTATTTCTGACAAGTAGAGGATCCAGACGGCAGGTTTGTGGGATATTAATTAAAATAATCTTTAATTATGATATAATAAAGGTGCTAACATCATATTTTTAATGCATATATATTTTAAGTCCTTGGGTACTTTTTGAATTTTGGAAGGGTAAAAATGTCCATCGATATGGTGTTGGCTTGTCGCGAAAGTTGAAAGGACATTTTGAGAATGATGGTATTGGGCCCACAAATGAATGATTGGGGTCACCCCTAGTTGATTTGATTCGTTCACTTGAATAGTTGTGAACACATACTAGTATCATTTCAAAAAAATAAAATAAAACGGAGTTATTTATGGCTCACAATTGCATGAGTGTTGTGTGTTAATTCCTAACCGTTTCCACCAGTGTGGTCCATACGTGTTGAGTTTTGCCCTCAAACTTGGGACGATGACCTGAAATTAAAATCCGTTTCATATGGATGGCTTGAATATGTTAGAAGACGATCCAATGGGCCCCAAATAAGATGTGGGATGAGTTCAATAGGTGGGTCCCTTATACAGAATAACCATTTATCATTTTCTTTCTCTTTCTTCGTTTTTTTTTCACAGGAGGGGTCCATTTTTTATGTTATAACCATTTCCACCTCCATGGCACTCACTCCAACAAGCTTCTGGTGTGCATCTTGCGTCATTCCTTCCATTCTAACAAGTTTCTAAGTGTTTTTTTTTTAAAAAAAGATTTTCAGACACACTCACCAATGTAGAAGCTATGATTGCTGGTGTGCATCCCGGGTCATTCCTTCCATTCTAATAAGTTTCTAGGTGTTTTTTTTAAAAAAAAAAGATTTTCAGGCACACTCACCAATGTAGAAGCTATGATTCCTAAACGTATGGTTAGGTTAGGATAATAGTGCCTTTTATATGTTGTTTTTTTATTATTATTTTTGTAGGTATCAATGGCAGGAGTTTGTGAAAGGGCGGAAGATATGATGATTCCCTTTATAATTGTTTTTTTTTGTTTGTATGAATAGTAAGAGTTTGTGAAAGATATGGATTTTGTAATGGAAGAATATTGTAATTGATAAATTTTGAAATGGAGGAATGTTATAAAGGATGAACATGACGAATGTTGAAATAGAAGAATATTATAATGGATGAATGTTGTACTGGATAAATGTTTATATGGAAGAATGTTGTATTGTGGTCTTGTTGATATTTATCGCCGATCTTTGATAATCACTGTGGATCGCAGATATTAACTATGGATCGCTGATATTCGTCGTCGATTGCCGATATTCAGTGAGGATCACTAATATTAACTATGGATCGCCAATATTGACCGTGGATCGCCGATATTCACCATAGATTGCCGATATTCAGTAAGGATCGCCAATATTAACTATGGATTGCCGATATTTATTATGGATCACTGATATTTAGTGATGATCACCAATATTAATTGTGGGTCACCGACATTTACCGTAGATCACCGATATTAAGTGAATATCACTAATACTAACTATGGATTTCTGTTGTTTAGTGAGAAACGCTAATATTAACTATGGATCACCGATCTGACGAAAACGATTATAACTCTCTTGTTATATATCCGATTTAGGTGATCTTATACTCATTGGAAAGATAAATTGATAAACTCAAATGGCTTTAGAATAATCTCATTTGGACACCATTTAATTACCAAAAGTGTACCCAAAGTTTATCAAGGACTTTAGATCGTCGATACATACTATGGATCGTCGATCCAACAAAAACAATCATAACTCCCTCTTTATGGCAGTTATAATCGTTCACCCATTTCAACATGCTTCCACTACAACATTCACCCATTACAACATTCATCAATTTCAACATTCATCACATTCATCTTTTACAATATTCTTCTATTTCAAAATTAATCTATTATAACATTCTTTTATTATAAAATTAATCATTTTCATAAACCACACTCTCCTCCCTTTTACGAACTCCCACCATTGATAGCCGTAGAAAACAACACAAAAAGCCACTATTATCCTAACATAAATGTAACGCCCTGAAATTCGGGGGTCGAGCATAACTCAGCTCCCGAGTTCCAAAACATCACTTATGCAACATATGTAATGATGGATGTATGTTGTTTGCATGAGTGCATAAAACATGGAATAGATTAAGCCAAACTGCAAACATAATCCAGGGATAAGTGAAAAACGTAAGCGGAAGACTTAAAGAAATATATGTGTAAGTCCCTGTGATATGTATGCTCTGCCAGGTCATAATTACAAGTGTTTAGCTACAAAATATAAGTATCAAAATGAAATTCATCTATTCCAAAAGAAAATTCAGAATCTTTGCCGATCAAGACACGGCTCACATGAACCCGCCTGAGAACTGCATAATGGAAAACGCGTCCTCATCATCCTCGAACTCCTGCTCTGCCTCAGGGGTCGCGTCATCATCTGCATCTAAGACAGAGTCTGGTTGGTGTTGAAACACCGTCCCAGAATGTGGGAGTGAGTGATCAACTCAGTGAAACTATACAGTAAAAGTTAACATGATATCAAATCAATCAAGCAGTAATGATAAGGCAATACAATCAAACACGTCTAAAGTACTCTTGTTAATGCAAGGATGTATGTATAAATAATGCATGCCCTCGCCTGCACTCTCCCAGCGTCTTCATCTTACGTTACGCATGACAACCTCCCGCAGTGCCAACAACTGCTACGCATATGCAATGCGGTGCATGAACATGGTTACCAAGTTGTTATTAGTCCTTTTCATACAGCAAGTTTGGGAAGCTAAAGTACCTTCCTCATATCAATTCCCAAACAGGGATCCATTCTAGGGTCGTCAGTCCTAGGCAATCTTATACGATCATATGGTTCTAGGTCGCTGCAAAGGGCTCTTCACCAATCAATGCACGCCTATCATACCTTAGTTACTACTCTAAGGCTCGTCGCCTTAATGCAGTAACATGGTATGCTCGAGGTCACTACAAAGGGCTCGTCACCAATCAATGTAGGCCGACAGCGCGAATATAGTGTCCCATACCACCATAATCGGCTCACGAGTCTGGTGTGCTCACTGGTCACTACGGGGAGGCTCGTCACCCCAGCGTAGGCCGACAGCTCGACCACGGTGTCCCATACCACCATGTCCGGCTCATAAGTCTTAGTAGATCAAGGTACAACGGTTAATGGAATTTCATCGGTAAGTTTGGTACCCTAGATTCAAGCAAAAACGTCCATACATGGTGAACATACATCGGGATAATCGGGTTACTTGACGAACTCGACTAGCACGAGCGCACGTTGAGTTGCACGACATAGAGTGCGCAAACACTCCGTGTGGCCAAACCACTGCCGACAACCCTAATATGACTCGTGTTCGTCAAACACGTCCCTCGTGGTGAAAGCAACCTCGGCCACGAGCTCAAAGTCTGTTACCGATTTCCTGGACTATTCCATAGTCCCAAACATATACAATTATAACAGATATTCATATCAACAATTTAGAACAGTAATGGAACAACAATTCAAATCATACAGTATGTGAGCATTTGAAGAATATCAACTTAACATGGATTTACACATAAGTAGTACTTGAAGTTAAACAACAAAGAATGTAAATTACATGTAGAAAATCATACACACCAATAGGAGAGTTGAGAATCTCTTCTCAACGCCCGAATATAGGATACTATATTACACTTAATCATTCAGACATTTCTACAAACACTTAGACTACATATTCTAACATACATGATGTATGTTGGTGATAACACACATTTGAACAATTCCTTTTGCCAAGGAGTTGACACACATACTACTAGTACAAGTGCACGACAATTAATCATGGCAAACACATGTTCGTATTATATATGTATACGATACTTTCTACATACATAAGGAATACACAAATCTCAACATAATGCATATATATCAGGAACGCAATATAAACATCGCATTTGGCATGTGAAATTACACCCACAACAATAATAAATCATTATCTGACATTGAAAGCCTTGAAAACCATAACCTATACGAATATAGTCCGCACCTTAAATCAGAAAGAACGCACCGAACTGATTCAGACGATATGTCTTCGTCAACGGCGACTAGATAACCTAAGGCATGAATAGAAATGAGATACATCAACACTTAGACTATTCTAAGCTCTAAAATAGACTAGGGTTTGATTGACTTACTCAAGAATGAACTTGGAATCGCCGGAATAACGATTCAGAAGTGACGGTTTAGGGATGCAGAGTAACAAAGAAGAATCTCAAGATGATTCACCAACTTCTCTCTCACTTTCTCTCTCTTTTCTCCTCTCTCTCTTAGCTAGGGTTTATGAAATTCGTATAAAATAGAGAGTGAGGGTTTTAAGGTCTCTATATAGGCCTAACATTGATGAAAATAGCCCCAGGGCCAAGGTATACTTAGGTTATAACCAAAACAGGCCTCTCTCGATCCAACGGAGCACTTCCGGTGGTCCTCTTTCCACGTGCGGTCGAACTTAAGCTCACTGACCATGGATCTAGGTCAGACTGAGTTTTCGCACCGATCGGATCTACTGATCAGCCATAGCGGACCAATCTCAATTCAACGGTCACCGAAACTCAATCAGGTCCACAAGCACCATGACATGCCTGGGCCATCTTCCCTGATCCGAGGGTGAAATTGGGTCAGAATCCAACGGTCAGATTGCTTAAAATCATCGCGCAAGCGACACGACTCAGATTTCATAAAATCATATTTAATTTCTCACCGTTCTCACACTCTTTACTCCGAACTCAAATAAATTGACCCAGGACATCATCTGGACTTGATTTCCGAGGTGATGGTCAAGCCCAACAAGGTGACCATAACTGTCTAAGATCATCGCTATCGGACTTTCGACGCGCGGTCCAGGTCTGATCCAAAGATTCCAACCACTCCCGAGAGCAACTGAATATAACGTTGAATCCCAGATTTCAGAGTAACATAGCGCTAACGATTCTACAGGTTTTGAGTCCTGCAGATCAAATTTAAAGTGATTGATGCTAATTTCACAAGCAATCGAGTTTAGCGCTAATTAACCACAATTAACTTCTCAAGAATTTGAGGTAGTACTCAAGTCTTAACACGAAATTTTTTGGGTCATTACACTAAACCCACACTTGGTAGTCACAGCTTATACGTCGGAGAGTAGATGAATATCTTCAAAAAAACACTAAGAAATTCACAAGAATGGAAGGAATGACGTCGGATGTATGGTAGAAGCTCGCCGGAGTGGGTTCCACAGAGGTGGCAATGGCCTTAATGGCCAAAATATTCTCCTCCCGTGAAAAAAAAAAATGAAGAAGAAAGAGAAAAAAAAGAAGAAAAAAAAGAGGCTAAATGTCATTCCCCGCAAGAGACCTACTTATAAAATTTATCACACATCATTATGTGGGGGCCATTGGATCGTCTTATAGCAGATTCAAGTTGTCCACGTGAAAGAGCTTTTAATTTCATGTCATTTGTCTAAATTTAATAGCAAAAATAATCATCGATAAACCACACTGGAGGAAATAGTTCGGAATTAACTAGTAGTGTTAACGCAGTTGTGAACCACAGATGACTCCAATTTTATTTTATTTTTGAAATAACCCTATTGTAAGTTCATTACTGCTTGATTAAAGTGAACAGACAAAATCGACGAAAAGTGGCTCCAATGATTAATTTAATGGATCCACGTCCCTTTCTCAGAAGGCCCTCTCAACTTCCATGTTCATTTTCGTTTCGACCAAGAGCAAGAAAAATGGGCTAAGTAACTAAAAAAATATGCTAGGTAAAAAAATAATATATATATATATATATACATATTTATTACATCAATTATTTTAATTAACATCCCTAACTCTGTAGACGATTTCGGTCAACAAACAAAACACATTCTAACGTGGCCCCTACTTTGTGAATGGTCCGTACCTATAAAATTTAGATTCCTTGAAAAGTCATCTTTTCCTAAAGAAATCTGAATGGTTGGTCCACTTGTCTAACCGTTGAAATAATGAGGACGCGGATTTCCTGCGAAAGCCTTTCGGAGGAAGTTCCTGCGCTGGATTCTACGTGGGCCACTATATGTTTATGGAAAATCCACCTCGCACATCCGTTTTTTTCAAATAATTGAATCTTCTGTATTTCCTCTCGTGCGGCCCACTTGAATGTTAGATCCATCTGATTTTTCTTCTATTATCCTAAAATGATATGAAAAACGAGCGGAAGGAGTGGATTTCTCGGAAACGTTAACGGTGGCTCCCAGGTAGCATTCCAGCGCAGGAATTTCGTGGAAAAAGCTTTCCCGGGAAGTCCGCGTCCGAATTACGAAAAAGCAGAGGTACGGCAGCTGGGTAACTTTCTCTAAAAAAGCGCCACGTGGGGACGGATCGTTCAAGACCCACTGTTAGTTTTGCACCACTAAATGATGCTAAGAAAATGATGCTGAGTTTTCATATGCGTACATATGGTATAATTTACGATAATCTAAACCGTTTATCTGACACAATAGTGAATGCTTTATACCAAATTTAATTGAGAAAGAAATATTACCCATCTGAATTTTCCATTTGAATATGGACGACCATTATTTTACTTTTAATCATCCATTCGGTAGCAATAAATGGATACTAATTATTGGGAGCCGAAAATCTTTAGATGTATGAACCATCAACACAATAGGACCCACAATTCGGATTGTCTAAATGGCTGTACGTCAGTGCCACGTGAGAGTCATCACCATTTTCAATGGTGCAGAACTAACACAGTAATATTCTGTAGGACCCGATATGGACGGAGCTCTACCGAAAAATCATGGTCGGCGAGTTCTTTGATATTCTGGCTGCGTATGGCACTCGATACGCAGGTACTTAGAAATTGTACACGTGGAATACTTTAACTCAAATTAAACCAATTAAATTGTGAAAAGGCTGCCACTAACCTTCCGCCCAAAAATAGTATTGTTTGATAGCTAGAACCGATGATTATTTATTTATTTATTTTACACTAGTTTTTTGAAATAGGACCGTTGGATATTTTTCATTTTAAACGTCCAATAAATGTCCAACAATCTGAGAATTCGAGAATCGAGAAAGGGTAATTTTTGGTTCACGATGCATCTAAACTTGAACGCATAATTTGAATAAATTGAATTCCACGTTTGTAATTACCAAGTGCCTGTGTATCATCGATCGCACTTGCTAGAGTATCAGAGCGTTTCTCATCAAATAAAAGAACCTCGCGGAGGAACCTACGGCTAATCGAGAGCCACGTAAGTGGAACTTTCATGAGATCTACTCCGTCCATCAGGTCCGCCGCCTCATGTTCACCGTTGTATCCAAAAATCATTACGATCCAAAACTGAGATCAGCCATACCAAATTGGGTTGGAACGTCCACCATTGGTTTTGTGTACAGCGCAGAGCGGTGTTCATATGCCATATGCCATCGACTCCATTCATCTGGGGAGGGATTGCTTGTGACCCATATCTCTGTGCCTGGAGTTGTGTGGGGCCATAGATTTGTCTGTAACAAATCTACTCCGTCCATATGTTTTTAAAGACCAAATAGGATAGGATTCCAAAAATCGTGCAGATCCAAAACTCATGTGGGCCCTACCACAAGAAACAGTGAGGATTGAATGATTGGCGGTGACAGAAGTTTTGTATCAGGATGACATTTGTTCCTACAGTTTACCTGAGTGGCAGTAATTCCATGAACGGTTCGGATGGCATATAAACATCAAGGTCAGCTCCAGGAACATTTCAATGGTGTACGTTGCTGTTCCCACTGCTTGGTGGGTGTGGCCCACCCAATATCTGGATCCTCCTGATTTATAGAATGCTGTCGTATTGTGGTGTTTCAAAACAGATGGACGGAGTAGATTTATCAAGGACATCTCTGTGGACCCTACACAGCCCCGGGCACACAGATATGGGTCACAGGCAATCCTGTCCCATTCATCTGATGTGCCTCGTCAGGACGAAACAATTACGAAAAATCAGTCAACGGGAGCGGTTTAGGTGAGTCCCCGGACCCACTGAGGTGACTGTGGGGCTCACAGTGATGTATGTGCCTTAAATCCACACCGTCCAAACGTTTTGAAATCTCATTTTAGGATATGATCGCAAAAATGAAGCAGATCCAGATCTTATGTGGATCATACCACAGGAAACCGTAGTGATTGAATCCCCACCATAAAAACTTCATAGGGCCACCGGTATGTTTATTTTCCAAAGATCTAAATGAAGCGACCACATAAATATCAGCTTGATCCAAAACTTTTGTAGCCCAGATAAGTTTTTAATGGTTGATTACTACTGTTTCCTGTATTATGGTCCACCTAAGATTTGGATCTACTTCATTTTTAGATCATGGCTTAAAATGAACTTTCAATATGGAGGGACGGCGTGGATGTAGTCATATGCATCATAGTGGGTCCTACGGTCAGTGGTTCCACCCACTTCGGTGGATCCGGGGTCTTACATAACCAGAGCTGGGCATGTCTGGCCTTATCCGACCCGATTTGAACCGAACCAACTGCCTGAATCGGTGCGGTTCGAGTCGGGTTAGTCCGATCCGACCGTTTATTGGATCGAGTTTGGTTCAATGCCAATGTAGACCGATCCAATCTAGTCATATAATATGAAGTTAAAATAGATTGAAAAATAAAAGGTTGAGGTTAAAATAGAGCCACCGGATGTTTGCATCATCAGTGCTTCTACTTTTTCTAATGGTATGGTCCACTTGAGCTTTGGATATGCATAAATTTTGGGTTCAACCCTTAAAATGATCTAGAAAAATGAATGGACGGTGTGGATCAACCACATGCATTCACGGTGGGCTCACGTGCATGCCAACTATACTGCCGTGTGAGGCCTGGATAAATTTTAAATTAATTGCTTATATCACACGTAAGCTACTGACAAGTGATAGGTTGAGTAGCCAGCAAGACTCCCTATTGAAGTGATGTCACCAGGTTATGTGGGACCCACCATGATGTATGTGTTGGATCCACACGGTCCATCAATTTGTAGAGATCATTTTAGGCCATGATACAAAGAATGAGTCAAATCTAGATTTGGAGTGGACCCCACCACAAAAAATAGTAGGAAGAGTGACTCCTGCCGTTGAAACCTTCCTTAAGGTCTACTATGATGTTTATCTTAAGCCAGACATGAAAGAAGGGAAAACAAAAATTTTAGTTTGATTGGAAACTTTTGTGGGCTTAGAAAATTTTAATGGTGGGCGTCACTCTCTCCACTGTTTTCTATGGTGGGGTCCATTTGAGTTTTGGATCTGACTCATTCTTTGGCTCCTGCCCTAAATTGATATCTCCAAATGAATGGACGGTGCAGATACAACACAGATGTCATGGTGGGTCCCACATAACTTGGTCACGTTATTTCAGTAGGGAGTCTAGGCTGTAGCCTCTAGCTACTCAACTTGTCAGTAGGCAGTAGCTAATCCATGTCCCACACAAGTGACCATGTCCCACACAAGTGACACAGGATAGGCTGTTGTAGTCTCATAGATATGTGTCATGAGAAGATGAGCGCGTACACGCCTCGAGCTCCGAATTGTACGAATGACTCAAATTAGATCAAAGTTACATGGGCCCCACCATGACATTTATTTTCCATCTAATATATTAATAATGTTAAAAATAACTCTGGCCTTCTAGCGACAGACGAATCTTGGTGCATTGATGGTCCTGGTCACACGTGGTTGTGTTATCATTAAATTGGAACCGTTACTCTGTGTAACCCCACCAATTTTTTACTAATCTACAAAAAAAATAATTAAAAAAAATATACTGAAAATAAATATCTTGATGCCCATTTTTCAGTCAGAATGTCGGAAAATGAAGAGAGAAATTTTGGATGATCCAAAATAAAAAGGGGGAAATGACTGTTAACTTGATCGATTGATACTTCAATTTGTGTGAATTGTGAAACCTACGCCGTCTGTTAGTAGGGCCCTACCTTCATCGACTCTGTGATTACTTGCATGTTGGAGTGGAAACAGATCGAGACATGTGAAATACACAACGTTCTAGAAACTCTTCAACGAACAGGAATTATGTCATTTCTTGTTAGAAATGTGATGGAGACGCATATATTTCTATCCCACCAATATGGCATGCTTTCCCAGGATCCTTGTCATTCATATGCCCTGAATAATTGACTGGTCCACTGATCAGTTGGGCCACACAAGTATGAGAAAATGAGTGTCTAAAACAAATCAACTGGTGTTCCATATCATCATATTTACATGGCCCGAACGGAACGGTACCCAACCCTATCCAATTCGATTTTCCTGGCCGAGTCGGACTCGAATCGGATTAGGCTAGCAATGCATCGAATCGGATCGAGTCAGATAACCTGGACTCGGTCCCGAATCGGATCTAGTTCGGTCAGACTATGTAGAAACCGGACCGAGTCGAGTTGGACCCAATCCGATCCAACTTAGTCGATGCCCAGCTCTACACCTAACACAAGAATTTGGAGATTTTTATATACTTTAAATGGCTTAAGTGTTGAATCAGCGATATTAGGTTAAGGCCAAACAGGAGGTAATGGACCCCAATTGCCCCACTATGTCCCGGAAGCTGTGTGGGGCCATAGGGATTTCCGTGATAAATCCACTTCGTTCATCAGTTTCTCAAGATCACAATAAGACAGGAATTCACAAATCAAAAATATCCAGAACTTAGGTGGGCCACACCAAATGAAAAAGCGGCGATTGAACACCCACCATTGGAAACTTTGTGGGGACCACGGATGTTTTGCATCGGGATGATATTTATTCCTATAGCTTATCCGAGGGGTAGTAACCCTATGAACGGTTTGGATGGCATATAAACATCATAGTCGACTACCAGGAAGGTTTCAACGGTGAACATTTCCGTTCTCACTGTTTCATGTGGTATGGCCCACCTGAGTTATGTATATGCCTGATTTTTGAATTTCTGTTCAATTGTGATGTTTAAAAACTGATGGACCGAGTGGATTTACCACGTGGTATCTGTGAGCCACACATAGCTTCCGACCACAGGAACTTCATGTAGCGGGCAATTCGCGTGGGTGGTGTACCTGACAGACGGAGCGGATTCTATCCAGTTCAAATCCTTTCCACGCGGTGGAGAAAGCTACCCCTATCATCCGAGTTTTCACGTTGAACTTGAGCCACTCTATTTTACATTTAACCGTTCATTTTTATAGCCTTAAGTTGTGTGGTCAGGATCGTTCGGTCAGTGTATTTTCGAGATACGTGCTCCATCCAAAATGTGCCCGACAATTTGGATGGTCTGGATAGCCATGTGGTGCTCCACAATTCATTACAAAAATAATAATAAATAACCGTTACACCTCCACTCGTTGGAAAGAAAAGAGAAAAGAGAAATTTCCAACTGTACAACCAGTATATGGGCGACAGCCTTTTTAAGCCCATTTCTTTTTAGTGGCCAAGAATACTCCCCAGGCGTACGGACACCTTTGCACATGACGAAAAGGCCCCTGCTCCAAAGCAGGCCATCAATCGTGGGATACGGTTTGAGCTACGGTTATAATCCGTAGCCATAACCGTAGCCATTGGGAAAAATCCAGGCGGTACTACCACCGAGCCAGCAGTAATGCCGCCAACCTATGGAAGTCTATGCGGTAGTGCTGCCCAGTTTTTTTTAAAAAAATTGGGTGGGTCCCATCGTGAGCCCCACACTCAATGTTCATAATTTTAGTGGGGCCCACATCCACCTGTGCACTTTAATTTCATTTTTTTTTTTACTGGATAACTTCATTCTACCTACATTTTTCTCTAATACATATTTATATAAATATGTATATATAAGAATATTTTTAAAAATTTCTCTTTTTTTCATTTCTTTATTTATTCATTTAACAAGAATACCTTCTAAACCAAAATTAGTTACTTGATGTACCCAATATGATTTTGGGGTAGGAGAAGCTACTTTAGCCAACAAACCTATTTATTTTCCAAGATTCCATCAGGTCAATGGTTGAAAATCCATTTCATTTACTTCGCGGTCAATTTCATTCATTTCATTTACTTCACGATCAATTCCATGCATTTCACGGTCATTCCCGGCGATTCCGCTTCACTTCACAGTCAATTCCCTTCACTTCACGGTCATTTCCATACATTTCCCGATCAATTTGCTTCACTTCACGGTCATTTCCATGCATTTCACGGTCATTCCCGGCGATTCCATTTCATTTCATGGTCATTTCCCATGCATTTCTTGGCCAATTCGCTTCACTTCACAGTCATTTCCATGCATTTCACGGCCAATTCGCTTCACTTCACGGCCATTTCCATGCATTTCATGGTCAGTCCTGGCGATTCTGTGTTAATTCACGGTCATTTCCACGCACTTCACGGGAAATTCCCTTCACTTCACGGTCATTTCCACGCATTTCACAGTCAATTCGCTTCGCTTCACGATCATTTCCATGCATTTCACGGTCATTTCCATGCATTTCATGGACAATTCCCCTCACTTCACGGTCATTTCCATGCATTTCATGGTCAATTCACTTCGCTTCACGGTCATTTCCATGCATTTCACGGTCATTCCCGGCAATTCCGTGTTGATTCACGGTCATTTCCACGCATTTCCACGGTCAATTCCCTTCACTTCACAGTCATTTCCACGCATTTCACGGTCAATTCACTTCACTTCACGATCATTTCCATGCATTTCACGGTCATTTTCAGCAATTCCGTGTTGATTCATGGTCATTTCCACGCATTTCACGGTCAATTCCCCTTCACTTCACGGTCATTTCCACGCATTTCATGGTCAATTCGCTTTACTTCACGGTCATTTCCATGCATTTCACGGTCATTCCCACCAACTCCGTGTTGATTCACAGTCATTTCCACACATTTCACGGTCAATTCCCTTCACTTCATGGTCATTTCCATGCATTTCACGGTCAATTCCCATCACTTCACAGTCATTTGCACGCATTTCACGGTCAATTCCCTTCACTTCACGGTCATATGCATAAATTTTGGGTTCAACCCCTAAAATGATCTAGAAAAATGAATGGACGGTGTGGATCAACCACATGCATTCACGGTGGGCTCACGTGTATGCCAACTATACTGCCGTGTGTGGCCTAGATAAATTTCAAATTAATTGCTTATATCACAGCCTAAGCTACAACAAGTGATAGGTTGAGTAGCCAGCAAGACTCCCTATTGAAGTAACATCACTAGGTTCTGTGGGACCCACTATGATGTATGTGTTGGATCTACACGGTCCATCAATTTGTAGAGATCATTTTAGGCCATGAGACAAAGAATGAGTCAAATCTAGATTTGGAGTGGACCCCACCACAGAAAATAGTGGGAAGAGTGACTCCTACCGTTGAAACCTTCCTAAGGTGGACTATGATGTTTATCTTAAGCCAGACATGAAAGAAGGGAAAACAAAAATTTTTGTTTGATTGGAAACTTTTGTGGGCTTAGAAAATTTTAATGGTGGGCGTCACTCTCTCCACTGTTTCTATGGTGGGGTCCATTTGAGCTTTGGATCTGACTCATTCTTTGGCTCCTGCCCTAAATTGATATCTCCAAATGAATGGACGGTGCAGATACAACACATATGTCATGGTGGGTCCCACAGAACTTGGTCATGTCACTTAAGTAGGGAGTCCAGGCTCTAGTCTCTAGCTACTCAACTTGTCAGTAGGCAGTAGCTAATCCGTGTCTCACGCAAGCTACACAAGATAGTTTGTTGTAGTCTTGTAGATACGTGTCGTGTGAAGATGAGCGCGTACGCGCCTCGAGCTCCGAATTGTACGAACGACTCAAATTAGATCAAAGTTACATGGGACCCACC
This sequence comes from Magnolia sinica, assembly GCF_029962835.1. NCBI lineage: Eukaryota > Viridiplantae > Streptophyta > Magnoliopsida > Magnoliales > Magnoliaceae > Magnolia > Magnolia sinica. The sequence goes on from NC_080577.1 coordinate 87,719,425, forward strand.
ATAACGTTTATTTTCCATCTAATATATTAATAATGTTAAAAATAACTCTAGCCTTCCAGCGACAGACGAATCTCGATGCATTAATGGTCCTGGGCACACGTGGTTGTGTTATCGTTAAATTGGAACTGTTAATCTATGTGACCCTACCAATTTTTTACTAATCTACAAAAATAATAATAATAATAATAATAAAATTAGCGAAAATAAATATCTTGATGTCCATTTTTCAGTCAGAATGTTGGAAAATGAAGAGAGAAATTTTGGATGGTCCAAAATAAAAGGGGGAAAATGACTGTTAACTTGATCGATTGATACTTCAATTTGTGTGGATTGTGGAACCTGCGCCGTCTATTAGTAGGGCCCTACCTTCATCGACTCTGTGATTACTTGCATATTGGAGTGGAAACAGATCGAGACATGTGAAATACACAACGTTCTGGAAACTCCTCAATGGACAAGAATTATGCCATTTCTCGTTAGAAATGTGATGGAGACGCATATATTTCTGTCCCACCAATATGTCATGCTTTCCCACGATCCTCATCATTCATCTGCCCCGAATAATTAATTGGTCCATTGATTAGTTGGGCCACACAAGTATGAGAAAATGGGTGTCTAAAACAAATCAACTGGTGTTCCATACTCATCATATTTACGTGGCCCGATTGGAACGGTACCCAACCCGATTCGATTCGGTTTTCCTAACCGAGTCGGACTCGATTCAGGTCAGGCTAGCAGTGCATCAGATTGGATCGAGTCGGATGACTCGGACTCGGTCCCGGATCGAATCGAGTTCAGTCAAGCCATATAGAAACCGGACCAAGTCGAGTTGGACCCAATCTGATCTGACTCAGTCAATGCCCAGCTCTACACCTAACACAAAAATTTAGAGATTTTCGTATAATTTAAATGGCCTAACTTTTGAATCCGCGATATTATGATAAGGCCAAAGAGGAGGTAATGGACGCCAATTGCCCCACTAAGTCTCCGTGTTCGGAAGCTGTGTGGGGTCATAGGGATTTCCGTGACAAATCCACTCCGTCCATCAATTTCTCAAGATCACAATAGGACAGGAATCCACAAATCAAAAATATCCAGAACTTAGGTGGGCCACACCAAATGAAAAAGCGGCGATTGAACACCCACCATTGGAAACTTTGTGGGGACCACAGATGTTTTGCATCGGGATGATATTTATTCCTATAGCTTATCCGAGTGGTAGTAACCCTATGAACGGTTTGGATGGCATATAAACATCATAGTCGACTACCAGGAAGGTTTCAACAGTGAACATTTCCGTTCTCACTGTTTCATGTGGTATGGCCCACCTGAGTTATGTATATGCCTGATTTTTGAATTTCTGTCCAATTGTGATGTTTAAAAACTGTTGGACGTAGTGGATTTATCACGTGGTATCTGTGAGCCCCACGTAGCTTCCGACTACAGGAACTTCATGTAGCGGGCAATTCGCGTGGGTGGTGTACCTGATAGACGGAGGATTCTATCCAGTTCAAATCCTTTGCACGCGGTGGAGAAAGCTACCCCTATCATCCGAGTTTTCACGTTGAACTTGAACCACTCTATTTTACATTTAACCGTTCATTTTTATAGCCTTAAGTTGTGTGGTCAGGATCGTTCGGTCAGTGTATTTTCGGGATACTGCTCCATCCAAAACGTGCCCGACAATTTAGATGGTCTGGATATCCATGTGGTGCCCCACGATTCATTAAAAAAATAATAATAAATAACCGTTACACCTCCACTCGTTGGAAAGAAAAGAGAAAAGAGAAATTTCCACTGTACGACCAGTATATGGCCCACAACCTTTTTAAGCCCATTTCTTCTTAGTGGCCAGAGAATACTCTCCAGGCGTACGGACGCCTTTGCATATGACGAAAATGCCCCTGCTCTAAAACATGGGAAAAATCATGGGATACGGTTATAGCTACGATCATAATTCGTAGCTATAGCCGCAGCATTGATAACCACATAAATCTGGGCGGAACTACCGCCGATCCGGCAGTAATGCCGCCAACCTATGGACGCCTATGCAGTAGTACCGCCTGGGTGCGGTAGTGCCACCTGATTTTTAAAAATAAAATTAGGTGGGTCCCATTGTGGGCCCCACACTCAATGTTCATAATTTTGGTGGGGCCCACATCCACCTGTGCACTTTAATTTAGTTTTTTTTTTTTTTTTACATGGATAACTTCATTCTACCTGCATTTTTCTCTAAAACATTTTTATATAAATATGTATATATAAGCATATAAAAAAAATTTCTCTCTTTTTTTCATTTCTTTCTTTATTCATTTAAAAAGAATACCTTCTGAACCAAAATTAGTTACCTAATGTACCCAATATGATTTTGGGGTAGGAGAAGCTACTTTAGCCAACAAACCTGCTTATTTTCCAAGATTCCATAAGGTCAATGGTCGAAAATCCATTTCATTTACTTCGCGGTCAATTTCATTCATTTCATTTACTTCACGATCAATTCCATGCATTTCACGGTCATTCCCGGCGATTCCGCCTCACTTCACGGTCAATTCTATGTATTTTAGGGTCAATTCCCTTCACTTCAAGGTCATTTCCCTGCATTTCATGGTCAATTCGCTTCACTTCACGGTCATTTCCATGTATTTCATGGTCATTCCCGGCGATTCCGTTTCATTTCACAGTCATTTCCATGCATTTCACGGTCAATTCCCTTCACTTCATGGTCATTTCCATGCATTTCACGACCAATTCACTTCACTTCACAGTCATTTCCATGCATTTCACGGTCATTCCCGGCGATTCCGTGTTGATTCACGGTCATTTCCACGCATTTCACGGTCAATTCGCTTCGCTTCACGATCATTTCCATGCATTTCACGGTCATTCCGGCGATTGCGTATTGATTCACAGTCATTTCCACGCATTTCACGGACAAAACCCTCACTTCACGGTCATTTCCATGCATTTCATGGTCAATTCGCTTCGCTTCACAATCATTTCCATGCATTTCACGGTCATTTCCATGCATTTCACGGTCATTCCCGGCAATTCTGTGTTGATTCACGGTCATTTCCACGGTCAATTCCCTTCATTTCACGGTCATTTCCATGCATTTCACGGTCATTCCCAGCAATTCCGTGTTCATTCACGGTCAATTCCACGCATTTCACGGTCAATTCCCTTCACTTCACTGTCATTTCCATGCATTTCACGATCAATTCGCTTTACTTCACGGTCATTTCCATGCATTTCACGGTCATTCCCAGCAATTCCGTGTTGATTCACGGTCATTTCCATGCATTTCATGGTCAATTCCCTTCACTTCATGGTCATTTCCATGCATTTCACGGTCAATTCGCTTCACTTCACGGTCATTCCCGGCAATTCCATGTTGATTCACGGTCATTCCAGACATTTCACAGTCAATTCCCTTCACTTCACGGTCATTTCCACGCATTAACGGTCAATTCCCTTCACTTCACGGTCATTTCCGTGAATTTCACGGAAATGACCGTGAAGTGAAGGAAATTGACTGTGAAATGCATGGAAATGACCGTGAAGCGATGGGAATTGACCATGAAATGCGTGGAAATGACCGTGAAGTGAAGGGAATTGACCATGAAATGCATGAAAATGACCGTGAATCAACACGAAATTGCCGGGAATGACCGTGAAATGCATTGAAATGACCGTGAAATGCATGGAAATGACCGTGAAGTGAAGCGAATTGAACGTGAAATGCGTGGAAATGACCGTGAAGTGAAGGGAATTGACCGTGAAATGCGTGGAAATGACCGTAAATCAACACGAAATCGCTGGGAATGACCATGAAATGCATGGAAATGACCATGAAGTGAAGGGAATTGACCATGAAATGCGTGGAAATGACTGTGAAGTGAAGGGAATTGATTGTGAAATGCGTGAAAATGACTGTGAATCAACACAGAATTATTGGGAATGACCGTGAAATGCATGGAAATGACCGTGGAATGCATGGAAATGACCGTGAAGTGAAGCAAATTGACCGTGAAATGCCTGGAAATGACCGTGAAGTGAAGGGAATTGACCGTGAAATGCGTGGAAATGATCGTTAATCAACACGGAATTGCTGGGAATGACCGTGAAATGCATGGAAATGACCGTGAAGTGAAGTGAATTGACCGTGAAATGCATGGAAATGATCGTGAAGTGAAGGGAATTGACCGTGAAATTAGTAGAAATGACCATGAATCAACACGGAATCATCGGGAATGATCGTGAAATGCATGGAAATGATCGTGAAGTGAAGTGAATTGACCGTGAAATGCGTGAAAATGACCGTGAAGTGAAGGGAATTGTCCGTGAAATGCATGGAAATGACCGTGAATCAACACGGAATCATTGAGAATGACCGTGAAATGCATGGAAATGACCGTGAAATGAAGCGAATTGGCCATGAAATGCATGGAAATGACCGTGAAGTGAAGGGAATTGACCATGAAATGCGTGGAAATGACTGTGAATCAACATGGAATTGCTGGGAATGACCGTGAAATGCATGGAAATGACTGTGAAGTGAAGCGAATTGACCGTGAAATGCTTGGAAATGACCGTTAAGTGAAGGGAATTGACCGTGAAATGTGTGGAAATGACCGTGAATTGACACGGAATCGCTGGGAATGACCATGAAATGCATGGAAATGACCGTGAAGTGAAGTGAATTGACCGTGAAATGCATGGAAATGACCGTGAAGTGAAGGGAATTGACTGTAGAAATGACCGTGAATCAACATGCAATTGCCGGGAATGACCGTGAAACTCATGGAAATGATCGTGAAGTGAAGCGAATTGACCGTGAAATGTGTGGAAATGACCGTGAAGTGAAGAGAATTGACCATGAAATGCGTGGAAATGACCGTGAATCAACACGGAATTGCCGAAAATGACCATGAAATGCATATAAATGACCGTGAAGTGAAGCGAATTGACAGTGAAATGCGTGGAAATGACCGTGAAGTGAAGGGAATTGACTGTGAAAAACGCGGAAATGACCGTGAATCAACACGGAATTGTCGGGAATGACCGTGAAATGCATGGAAATGCTCGTGAAGTGAAGCGAATTGACCATGAAATGCGTGGAAATGACCGTGAATCAACACGGAATTGCCGGGAATGACCGTGAAATGCATGGAAATGACTGTGAAGTGAAGCAAATTGACCGTGAAATGCATGGAAATGACCGTGAAGTGAAGGGAAATGACCGTGAAATGCGTGGAAATGTCCATGAATCAACACGGAATCGCTGGGAATGACCATGAAATGCATGGAAATGATCGTGAAGTGAAGCGAATTGACCGTGAAATGTGTGGAAATGACCGTGAAGTGAAGGGAATTGTTCGGGAAATACACGGAAATGAATGTGAATCAACATGGAATCGCTGGGAATGACCGTGGAATGCATGGAAATGACCATGAAGTGAAGCGAATTGACCATGAAATGTGTGGAATTGATCGCAAAGTGAATAAAATGAATGAAATTGACCGCGAAGTGAATAAAATGGATTTTCGACCATCGACCTAATGGAATCTTTGGTTAATAACTACATTGGTTGGCTAAATTAGCTTCTCCTACCCCAAAATCATATGTGGTAGGTTAGGCAACTCATTCTACTTCAGGAGATATGCTTGTTAAAATAAATAAACAAAGAAATGAATTAAAAGAAAGAAAAATATTTTTATATACTTATTGTTGAAGCAAAAAACTGGGTTGACCTCTTCCTGTACTTCGACCTACAACACAATGAGGGAGAAAGAGAGACCCAGGCCTGAGCTGGGGATCCTCCGATGCTTAAGTTAGTAAGGGCTCAGAAAGAGGAGTCTTTTATGGTTTTTCTTGCATACCTTTAATCCTGGAGAGCCCTCTTTTTGTAGGAGTGGGAGGCCCCAGCGTAAGGGAATTCTCTCTTGATTTTCCAGGAGATCTGATTTAGGTGATGTTTTGTTTATGGATACTTCCCGATCCCGAGATTTCCGGTATCGGGAATCCTTTTACAAGATTATCGGGACGGTGTTTAAGATTGCACCATCTCTCCTTTGTTTGGCTTGGCCTCAATAGATTCGTAATCTCAACTGGCTTACAGAGGAAGCTTTTTGCCTACTGTCAGATGAAATCGAGTCGGTTCAAGACTGATGTTTTCTTCTATCTGATAGCCGATACCACAACTAACCCTACATAAGTCGGTTTCATAATCGGTCAGGTGGCTTTCTAATTTAGGGCCTTTAATAGGTCCCTTTAGACATTGCTGCCTCGTTAACCGAGTCAACTTGATGTGTCTTATACTTGCCTAAGGCTCTCGACTCTCTCAGCTTCTGTCCGGATTCATTTCCTACAAATCCGAGAAAGTCTCTCCTTTAGGCTTTATCTTATCTCCGTCCGAACTATTGGCTCGGATCCCTCGGACAGTTTCAGTAGAGTTGGTCCATTCCATAACCGAGTCTACGGATTTGTCATATTTTTTCCCAACAGTAAGCCCCCTACTCCTTGTGTCAGTTATATCAACACTGAGTAATGCATTGCAGACCGAGGTTATGATGGGGCATTTATTGCTTCTTGTGTCGTTCTTGACGTGCGATGGATCATTACTTGAGGTCGCATGAGCGGACAACCGTCAAGTCATTTCGTCTGCTTATAAGCGTCGGACACGTGGCGAAGACGTTACTTGCGTCAGTCGGCGTGCGCCACGCGTCGGGCGAGGGAGTCGAAGCAGGGTCGATTCGACTTCTCCTTAAATGTTACTGCCATGTGGCTCGGCTATAAAAGGAGGAGCGGGATCGACTTTCTCACTTTCATCTACCCACTTGATTTCTTTTTCTTCTGTTCTCTCTTCTTCCTTCTTTACTGTGCTTGCGATCTGTCATTCTTCTTTGTCCTTGCTTTCTTCCTTCCTCCTCAAATATGTGCTTTTCGTCTTTCCGGTGAGTCTTCTCTTCCTCCCTTTTCTTTTCGACGTTCAGTGATAATGCACCCTTCAAGTCCCCGGGAGGGGATTTCAGGTGATGAGGGCGAAATGGAGTATTTTTGGAAAGTTTTAGAATCACATTCCTTAATGGCGAAGATGGCGATGAGTGCCAATAAGGCTTTCTAGCTCACCGCTAGGATGTCCAGTGGGATTCCAGCGGAACACCCTGCTCCAGAGGGTCCCCCTGTCTTGAGACATGCCCTAGGCAGGCCTACCCCTTTTTTCCCTGGGGATGACTTAGAAGAAGAGGAAGAAGAATTAGGAACCTCTGAGTCGGCTCTTCCCAAGAGATCGGTGAGGACCAAGTTTGGGGGAACCACTGAGTCGGCTCCCTTACCGAGATCGGCTTGGTTTGCTGAGTCGATAACTGAAGAAGGAGAGGCTGCCGAGAGTGAGAAAGTCGGAGACGAGCAAAAGGGGCCAGTTCCCTCAGTTTTGACTGTGACAGTTTTGGATAGGATCCGAGTAGGGTATCATGTTCTCGACTTAGTAATTCTTCAACTTCCACTTCCGAATGAATTGCCCGACCGTCCCTCTCCTGGGATGGTCGAAAATTTTCAAGTTGCCATGCAATGTGGCTTACGTCTGCCCTTACAATCCATTGTTCGGGATTTTCTTTTCCGGCTCAGAATTGCTCCCGGGCAGATAGTCCCGAATGGGTGGAGGAACTTATTTGGATGTGCAGTGTTGTGGGCTGACGCAAAGCAGCCCCCACTGACCATGGACGAGTTCCTCTATCTATACCAAGTTCGGCCGAACACTTGGCAGCCCAGCTGGTATTTTTTGAGTGCTTGGTGGAACAAGGGTGGCTCTTTGATAACCGACCCTTCTACCTCTAACAAGCACTGGAGAGAGAGGTGGTTCTGGGCATGTGGTCGCTGGGAAACTGCCTAACCTGGGCTGTTCGAACCTCTGGTTCCCCGGGTGTTCTCTAAAGCAGGTGACTCGGCACGGCTTTTCCCTCATTTTGTCTTGATAAAATCCTCTTGAGTCTGACTGAACATATTCTGTAGATATTTCTAAGAAAAAACCGAAGCTAGCAGCCAACACTTTAGCTTGGATCAGAGACCTGTGGATGTTGAGCCCGGAAGATAGGTCTTGGAAGTCTCTTTTACAACCAGAGCGTCTTCTTCTTTCGGGCCTGGATTCATTCGTGACAGGTATCCTTGAATTATTCAGGCACATCCTTCTTGAATTTTTCTGACTCTGCGTTTTATCTGACACAGAAATGGCTAAAGCTCAACCCCTTCTGAGGCCATCGTCGAAGTTGAAGGCTCCTCCTAGGTCAGTGCTTCTGTCGGAGCCTCGGCCTTCAAAGAAGGCAAAAAGTGCTCTCTCGATCACGGAGCCTTCCGCCCCAGTCGCCACTACTTCGGTCATCCCGATCGTCTCGATCTTTCTGACCCTGAAGAGAGGGCAGAGGACGTTCCGGTCGAGTCCCGGGCAACTCTTGAGCCAGGACCTGTTGCGGGTCTCGAGGTGAAGAGAGGAGCAGAGAGGAGAGAGTTCAAGGGAGGAGTCGACTCTAAAGGAGCAATCATCCTTCTGTCGGGCCGTGGTAGACATGGTTCCTTGGGCTGTTTCTGCTGGGAGTGAAAAGGAATTCGCTTCCATCTTCGAAGCTTCTAGGAGTCGGATACTCTCCCATGTTGCGAAGGTCTTACTTTAGGTAGGATTTTGAATTTATCATTTAGCTCCTTATCTCTTTCGGCTTTAATCGGATTTCATTTTTTTTGTGCAGCTCGCTCCTTGCCTACTGAGAGCTAGCGTAGATTTGACCGAGGTTGAGAAGGCCCAGAAATATCTAGCGGACGTCAAAGCGGCTCGAAAACGGGCAGCAAAGGCAGAGGCTCAACTTGAGATTACCTCAACTCAGGTCAGCCATTTGACTGGCGAGTTGAGCTTGGCTCAGAAGGCGACTGAAGATGCTAGATCTGAATGTGCTCGGATGGCTCAGCTGCTGAAGGGAGCCCTTGATGAGAGTCGAAAACTCCGCCTAGCTCGTGACGCCTCTGAGGAGAAGCTGGCTCGGCTGAAGGCCGATATAAAAGCAGCGCTCAAGGTGGCCAAGAAAGAGGCAGGAGAGAAGGCCGTAAAAGACTTCCTTAAATCTCTGGAGTTTGAAGACGAGAGGAATCGCTTATACGCGAGCGGGTACAAAGCTTGCATCCAAGTGGTGAAGCAATTTTTTCCTGACCTTAATCTCTCAAGATTCAAGGAAGGGCCTACCAAGGATCCGGCGACTGAAGCAGCTAAGTCTGATGATGCTGCGGGTGGTACCGGGGCCGAGTCTGAAGCGGTTTAAGCTCCAGAAGTCATTCCGAGTGACCCTTGATAGTCTTAGAGCTTAGTTTTTGGTACCATCATCAGATCCATTTTTGGCACTCACACCAGCTCCGGGCAAGCTCAAGAATAGTATTAACCGAAGAAGAGATTCACACGTTGTGGCCGATCTTTCTTTTGCCCTTAACCCTTTCTAGTCTAACAATGTAATGCTGAAGCAAGATATAACTCGATGTAACATACTGATAAATGAATATGCTCAGTTTCATTTTATTCATTTTTGACTCAATTTACATGTTTGTTATTTTAGAGCCTTTTCCATTGCTTTGTCGTGCCAACTTTAGGGGTAATAGATTTTTAGATGCTCAGCATTCCACAGATGAGGTAGTAGTCGTCCGGTTAGGTCTTCCAACCAATACGTCCCCGGTTGAATGGTGGTTGAGACGATGTAGGGTCCTTTCTAGTTAGGTCTCAGTGTACCTGAGTCAACTTCCTTTATATTGAGGAACGTCTTTCGGAGAACCATGTCTCCAACTCGAAAACGTCTGACCTTGACTCAGGCATTATAGAACCGAATTACCTGCTATTGCCGAGCTCCCATATGTAGCCGAGCTCTTTCTCTTTGTTCATCCACAAGATTGAGTCCGAGTGCTAAGAGTTGTTCACTATCTTCTTTGTTAAATGAACTGACTCGGGCTGAAGGTAACCCGATCTCGACCGGCGTGACGGCTTCCGAGCCATAAGTAAGGGAGAAAGGAGTTTCTCCTGTGGCGGTTCGAGCTGTAGTTCGATATGCCCATAATATTTTTGGGAGTTCTTCAGCCCATGCTCCTTTGGCTCGGTCGAGCTTGGTCCGGAGATGCTGTTTGATGATCTTGTTGACTGCCTCAACCTGTCCATTCGTCTGAGAATGGTGGGGCGATGAGTACACATTTCTGATCCCGAGGTTGTCACACATTTCACGAAAGCTCCTATTATCGAACTTCTTTCCATTGTCGATAACAATGGTCTGGGGTACTCCGAACTGACAGACAATGTTCTTCCACACAAAATCAGTGATCTTCTGGTTGGTTATTTTTATCAGTAGCTCAGCCTCGACCCATTTTGTGAAGTAATCCATGGCTACGACAGCGAACTTGGTCTGGCCTCTTTCCATAGGGAGTGGCCCTATGATGTCGATTTCCCATTGTGCGAAGGGCCAAGGACCAGTCATAGGTGTCAGCGCTTTGAGAGGTTGTCTCGGGATAGCCACGAATCTCTGACATCTGTCGCATCTCTGAGCGAGCTTACGAGCGTCGTGTTGGATAGTCGGCCAGTAGTATCCCTGACGTAATATCTTATGCACGAGTGACCGTCCTCCTAAATGGTTTCCGCAAATCCCTTCGTGGATTTCTCGTAGTACATAGTCCACTTCATTGGGGTTTAGGCATCACAGCAGTGGAGCATAATAACCTTTCTTGTATAAAGTCTCGTTGAGTATAGTATAATAGGAGGCTCGAATCTTTAATCGTCGGGCATCGGCACGGTCTTCAGGCAACTCACCCTTGTCGAGATATCGGACGATCGGATCAATCCAAGAAGGTTCCGAGTCAATTGTATGTATGGCCGAGCTAACTGGTTCATTAATACTCGGTTTAACGACGTACTCAACTGGAACAGACCTGGGTATATCGTCTTCGTCGGCGGAGGCGAGTTTTGCTAATAGGTCGGCTTTGGCATTCTTTGTCCGAGGGATCCGAGTGACGACATAACACTGAAAGCCGCTGATCAGTTCTTTAGCTTTCTCCATGTATGCTTTTAATTGCTCTTTCCGTATTTGATATACACCAATAACTTGGTTAACAACCAGCTGAGAATCACTGAAAACATTTAGATGCGAAACACCCAAGCTAGCCGCGAGTCGAAGGCCGAGCAACAACGCTTCATATTCTGTTGTATTGTTCGAAGCTTGGAATCCAAGTCTTAAGGCATACTGCTTGTAGGTTTGATCTGGAGTTTTCAGAACTACTCCTGCCCCGCTTGCCTTAGGTTGGAGGAACCGTCGACATACAGCTTCCAGGGTATTAGGTCGAGCGATGACGCGGGAAAAGCAGTAGTCAATTCTTCAATAGGCTCGATCATATGCTCAATCATCAGGTTGGTTTGTGGTGTTACTTCAGCAATGAAGTCGGCCACAGCTTGCCCTTTGATTATTACTCTCGGCTTATATTGAATGTCGAATTCGCTGAGTTCGATCGCCAATTCGTAAGTTAGCCGGATGCATCCGGTTTCTGTAGAATCTGACGCAGTGGGAGATCGGTCATAACGACAATGGTATGGGCTTGAAAATATGGCCGAAGTCGGCACGAAGAGACTACTAGAACTAGGGCCACTTTTTTTAAGAGTGGGTATCTCGTCTCTGACGGTAATTGTACCTTGCTGACGTAGTAAACCAACAGCTGCTTTCCTTCATGCTCACGTATCAGGGCCGAGCTAGCTGCTGCCTTGGACACCGCTAGGTACAGTAGTAGAGCTTCTCCTGGCTTGGGTTTCGATAAGAGTGGTGGAGATCCAAGATAAGACTTTAATTGCTGGAACGCTGCTTCGCACTCTTCCGTCCAATCCATCGTTTGTCGTCCCTTCAATTGTTTGAAGAACGGGAGACATTTATCCGTGGCTCTGGATAGGAAACGATTAAGTGCCGCTACTCGTCCAGTCAGTCTTTGTATATCTTTAATCATTTTTGGAGATTCCATGTCGAGCAGGGCTTTTATCTTTTCCAGGTTTGCCTTTATTCCTCGCTGATTGACCAAGAAACCTAGAAACTTACCCGAGCTTACGCCAAAGGCACACTTACTCGGGTTCAGTTTCATTCGGAACTTGCGTAAGATAAGGAACATTTCTTCTAGGTCGGCTATATGGTTGGCCATGTGTATACTTTTGACGAACGTGTCATCAATGTACACTTCCATGGTTCGGCCGATCAGTCGAGCAAAGATCTTGTTCACCAATCTTTGATAAGTCGCACCAGCATTTTTCAAACCAAATAGCATCACACGGTAACAATAAAGGCCTTTATCAGTGATAAAGGTAGTTTTAGATTTATCGGACTGATGCATTACAAATTGATTATACCATGAATACGTATCCATAAAGCTAAGAAGTTCATGCCCCGCAGTACTATCTACTAACTGGTTTATCCTCGAAAGAGGAAAGCTATCCTTCGGGTAGGCTTTATTTAGGTCGGTATAGTCAATACAGACTTGCCACTTTCCATTGGCTTTCTTCACAAGTACGACATTAGTTACCCATTCCGGGTAGTATATCTCTTCTATGAATTTTTCCTTGAGGAGCTTACTAACCTTTTCTTCAATGACAGCATACCTTTCAGGGCCGAGTGGTCGTCGCTTCTGTCGGATTGGTTGGTAGGTCGGATCGATATTGAGTCGGTGAGTGATCACTGACGGGTCGATTCCCTGCATATCTTCATGGTTCCACGTAAATATATCAGCATATCGTCGGAGCAGGGCTATCAAATTATCTTTCAAGGGTGATCGCAGAAACGAGCCAATTTGCACTGTTTTAGATCCGTCTGTCTCGACCAAAGGCACCAAGATAAGATCTTCAACTGGTTGCCCTCGTTCATGCGTCTCGACCCGGGGGTCCAGCGACTCAATCATTGATACTTCGGTTGGAGCTTTCTCGGTGGAAATTTTTACAGCTGTCACGTAGCAACGTCTCGCGTCCTACTGATCTCCTTTGATGACTCCTACTCCCAACTCAGTCAGAAATTTCATGGAAAGGTGGTATGTAGATACCACGACCTGAAGGAGACTCAGAGAGGGTCGACCGAGTATAGCGTTGTACACGGACGATTGGTCGACTATCAAGAAATGAACCATTAGCGTCGTTTGGTGCGGAGGGTTCCTGGCTGTGAGTGACAGTGAGATGATCCCTTCCGGGAGTATCTGTCCCCCCGAGAATCCGACCAATGGGGTACGAACCGGTCGTAATGCCGATCGTTCAACACTTATTTTATCGAACGCCTGCGTGAACAATACGTCAGCTGATGATCCTATATCGACGAGCATGTGGAACACCCTTCGGTTTGCGATGGTGAGAGTAATGACCAATGCATCGTCATGTGGATGATGGATGTCTCGGGCATTTTCATCAGTGAGCGAGATATAGTACTTTTCTTTCTTCTTTTCTTTTAAAGGCCGAGCTATGATCAGAATTTCAGACTCAGGTCGGTTGAGGCTTCTAGTGTGGTTTTTTCGGGACTATCGTCCGGATTTCTTCCATGGATCGGTTGTCGCTCGGTCGTTCTTCTATTGCTTCTGTTCTCTAAACATGTTTTTTGAGCCGGCCTTCTCGGATAAGCCTTTCGATCTTCTCCTTCAAGTGATAGCAATCACCTGTACTATGGCCATGATCGTGATGGTAGTGAAGTACTTGTCCTTATTTCGTCGGTTCGAATAACTCTGAAGCTTATTCGGTCAACTTACGAATCCTTCACTTTTGATTTCCATCAACACCTGTTCTCGAGGTTTGTTAAGCGGGGTGTATGTAGAAAACATTCGGTCAGGTCGCTTGCTTGACTTGCGTTCTTCGCGCGCTCGGTCGCCCTTACACTTTTTTCCTCCGGCTGAGTCAACTTCCTTTTTGGCTGATTCTTTGGCCGTGGTTTTTGCATTCTGGACAACCTCACGCAAGTTCCGCGTTTCTTCGGCGTCTGCATATTGTCTGACCGAGTCATGAACTCCGCCAAAGTTTTGGGCGGATTCTTGTCCAGGAACGCCAGAAACGGCTTATCCCTCACACCTTGCATGATGGAGTTGAGTGCTGTCTCCTCCGAATGTTTCTGAACTTGGAGCGATTCGAAATTGAATCGTTTGATGTAATCTTTCAGCAACTCTCCCTCCTTCTAAACTATGTTGTTCAAATGCGCTGAGGGCTTCGACTTCTTCTTTCCGCCTATAAAATTGGTAAGGAAGGCGTCACTAAGTTCTGCGAAGGTTCAAATGGACTTCGGTTTCAACTGTTTGAATCAAAGTCGGGCTACGTTGGCTAAGGTGAGGGAGAAAGCCCGGCACATCACGGTGTCCGAGGCATCATGTAGTTCCATGTACGTCCGGAAGCATTCGATGTGCTCAGCCAGGTCGATTTTACCAGTGAAAGGTGTAATTTGCAGAAGACGAAACCGTTCCGATAGCTGAGCCTGCATTACTTCCTCCACAAACGGGGACACTTTTGTTTCGGGTCGATTCTGACGCAAATCCCGACCCTGTTTCATGCCCTCGATCTCTTCTTGCACTTGCCTCCTAAAATCTTAAAGGTCGGCTTTCCAAGGTTCGTCACTTTCGACCATTCCCTCGACCGGAGGTTGACTGCGCCTTCGCCGATCGATTTCATGTCGGAGATCAGTGGGGGGCAGCACGGCAGTAGCGGAATGAGCGGGCGTTGGCTTGGATGGACCTTGGGGCTGACTTCACTGAGGGAATGTCTGTTACGGGGCGATAGGTTCGTGATCAGCAACTTGTTGCGGGACGTTAGTCGTGTGAATACCCAGCAGAACTTGCTGCTGGTGTATCTGTTCTAACAGCTGTTTCATAACGTTTATGTCGGATCTGAGTACCTGGACTTCTTTATCTAGTCGCCCATTACCTCAGTTCTGCTGGGTGTTTCTCATCGGAGCAGAGGTCGCTGGACGAGCAGCGAAATTCTGACCTTGATTCCCTCGGACAGCGTTCGTATCCGATGGTTCAACGGCAGTTGCCTCATTCAGATCTTCTTGGACCGTTCTTCTAGTAATCACCATTAAAGCACGTTTTACGGCCTCTGGATGGAGCGTAGGAAATTACCTTTTGTATCGATTCCCACAGACGGTGCCAAACTGTTGAAGCAAAAAACTGGGTCGGCTTCTTCCTGTACTTCGACTTGCAACACAATGAGGGAGAAAGAGAGACCCTAGCCTAAGTCGGGGATCCTCCGATGCTTAAGTTAGTGAGGGCTCAAGAAGAGGAGTCTTTTAGGGTTTTTCTTACGTACCTTTAATCCTGGAGAGCCCTCTTTTTGTAGAAGTGTGAGGTCCCAGCGTAAGGGGATTCTCTCCTGATTTTTCGGTAGATCTGATTTAGGTGATGTTTTGTTTACGGATACTTCCCGATCCCGAGATTTTCGGGATCAGGAATCCTTTTACAAGATTATCGGGACGGTGTTTAAGATTACACTGTCTCTCCTTTGTTTGGCTCGGCCTTAATAGATTCGTAATCTCGGCTGGCTTACAGAGGAGGCTTTTTGCCTACTGTTGGACGAAACCAAGTCGGTTCAGGACCGATGTTTTTCTTCTATCCGATAGCCGATACCACAACCAACCCTACATAGGTCGGTCTCATAATCGGTCAGGTTGCTTTCCAATTTAGGGCCTTTAATAGGTCCCTTTAGACATTGCTGCCTTGTTAACCGAGTCAACTTGATGTGTCTTATACTTGCCTAAGGCTCTCGACTCTCTCAGCTTCGGTCAGGATTCATTTCCTACAAATCCGAGCAAGTCTCTCCTTTAGGGTTTATCTTATGTCGGTCCGAACTATTGGCTCGGATCCCTCGAACAGTTTCCGTAGAGTTGGTTCATTTTATAACTGAGTCTCCGGACTTGTCATATTTTTCTCCAACACTTATATATATATATATATATATATATATATATATATATATATATACACAGAGAGAGAATTATGTATTAGAGAAAAATGAAAGGGGAAAAAAGTTCTCCTTGTAAAAATTTTAAAAAAAAACAAAAAAATAAATTCCGCCAGACTGGGGCAACACTATCGCGGGCACTGCCGCCGTACCACGGTAGTGCCACGGCAGTCTGGGCTACTTCTTTTTTTTGTTGCCGTGGAATTTTTGTTCCTTTTGTGGGTCCCATCATGAGGCCTGTGTTATATCCAAACTGTCCATCTATTTGGCGAGTTCATATTAAGGCTTGAGACGAAAAATAAGACAGGTCTGGCTATCAAGTGGACCACACCGTAAAAGGCAGTGGAGGATTGAACGTCTACCATTGAAATCCTTTGGGGGGGGAGGGGTGGTTACAAAAGTTTTAGACCAGTATGAAATTTGTTTTTCCTCTTCATCCAGGTTTTCGTGACATTACGAATAGATTGGATGGAAAATATATGTTAGGGTGGGCCCTATGAAATTTTTAACAGCGAAAATCAAGTTTACCGCTGCTATTTGTGGTGTGGTCCAGTTGATCTTTAAATATGATTCTTTTTTCCGATAATGCTATGAAATGATCTCGAAATATGGATGAACGGTGTGGACATAATAAATACATCATTGTGGGGCCATGTCGAGGAGCGCAGCGCCCGTCTTCGCACACCAGGCAATCGGCTTCCGGAAGGAATGAATGACGGGGGTATTTTGGTCCTTGAAAGTCGGCCGTACACGGGAGTATTCTTGGAAGCTTAAAAAGAGGTGGGCTTCAAATGGCTGGTGGGCCATAAATGGGTCGTACAGTATGAAATTTTTCGAAAAGAAAAAGATTCGGAGAGAGAGAGTGAGAGAGAACTAGCCGTTAACCCCTTCGTTCCTCCTCTTTTTTTTTTTTTAACTCATTCTCAGATTCAAATCCATTCCTCCATATTCTTTAGAATTTTCTCCATTTCTTCTGTCTTCTTCCCTCTTTATCAGTTGATAAAACAAACCCATCTTTCTCCTTTCCTTCCTTTCCTTCATTAGCATTTTCTCATTCAACCAGAAACAAAAAAAAAAAAGAAGGAGAGAGAGAGAGAGATGGCTTCAAGAACCATTACCAAAGATATCATCACACTTCGGGGCTCGGCCGCCATTGTCAGCGAATTCTTCGGTTCGTATTAACCCTTCTCCCCCCATTTTCTTTCATCTTTTTACCTTTTCCTAACCCCCCCTTTTTTTCTTTCCTTGAATCTCATCTAATATCAGAAATCCTTATCCTTTCAACAGGTTATGCAGCAAACAGGTAAGAAAAAGAATTAAAATGGAAATTTTTAAATAACCCATTCGTCGTTCTTTGAATCTCTTCCCTTTTCTGTTTCCGAATCGGAGTGGATCTTGAATTATTTTTTTTTTTTAAAAATCGAAAATATAGCATTCTATACAATCGGGGCGTCTATCCAGAAGAAAGCTTCGCCAAGGTGAAGAAATACGGGCTTTCCATGCTGCTGACGCAGGACGACGGCGTCAAATCCTTCATTACCAACCTTACCTCTCAGTTATCAGGTAGATTTCCACTATCCTCTTTCGATTTCTTTCATACGTATCTTCTCCATTTTTGCAGTTATTAACCAGTTCTAGGCCAGAATAGCCGGTGTTTTCACATGTGCCGGCAGTTTTTAAGGACTATAGCCCACCTTCAATCATCCAGACCATTCATCTAGTGGCCTGGATGGTGGATGGTGATGGACCGAGAGACTCCTCCTCGAACCATCAGAGCCATCTGACTAAGGGACCCCTTCCCACTACATACATCATGTTGGCAGGCTAGGACATTGAATGGTGGAATTTTTTTGGAGCATTGTCCCTCCAAGATGAGATTCACCAGTTAAAGCTGTTTGGATCACTTGCCTGTATGAGGCCGCCAGTAATTTGGGCAGAATACTATGCATTTTCAATATCTGTTGTCTGAAAATCTTTCATTTCTTGCCTTTTTTTTTCCTTGAAGAATGGTTAGAAGGTGGGAAATTGCAGCGGGTTGTTCTTGTGATAATGAGCAAGGCCACTTCTGAGGTTATGGAGAGATGGAATTTCAATATTGAAACAGACAAGGAGGTTGTCGAGAAGGGGTAATTCCAATCAAACCCGTTTTCCCTTTTCGCCTCAAAGATCAGAAGAGACTGCTCTGCTCTCTCTCTGATTCCTCAGTGTTCTTATCTGTTTATCTAATTTGAATGTCAGAGTCTCAAGGGAAAAGAGCGATAAAGAAATCATGAGAGAGATCCAAGCCATCATGAGACAAATTGCATCCTGCATTACCTATTTGCCATGCCTCGATGAACCCTGTAAGATATCTCATTTCTGACCATATTTCGATGATGGCTTCTTTTCCGTCCTCTCATATGCTGATCAAATTCCTTTCTTTTCAGGCTTGTTCGATGTTTTAGCTTATACAGATACAGATGTGCCTGTTCCATTCACTTGGATTGAAAGCGACCCAAAACTGATAACGAACCCACAAATGGTTAAACTGCATTCTTTTGATACCAAGGTAGTAGGACTTGATAATTTTTCTTTTGAAAAATGAGAGAGTTTTTTGAAAATCAAATTCTCCGACACTAATGAGCTGAGTTTTCTGTGTGGGTTTTTTCCAGATACACAAGGTTGACACGCTGGTATCATACAAGAACGATGAATGGGATGAACAGTAAGCATTCTTATCCATTTCTTTCCTCATCCTTGTAGTTTTTTATGAGTCTCTTGCTGCTGTGAATCATTTATTCACATTTTGTAGTTGAAAAGAAATGGATGGAATGGAACAGTTTCTGTGGTATGAGATGTTGTAATGGATGTTAACTAACAAGGAAATGAAGATGTGGGGCATGTGTTGCTCCTTTTTCTATAATGTTATATTTTTCTTTTTTGCTGCGTTTGGTTGCACCAAATATCATGAAAATTCAAGATATTTAAATAACATGAACTTTCATGATATTTGGTGCAACCAAACGCAACTCTAAGTTTAGTAATTTGAAGCTGTCAATCCCTCACCTTCTGGTGTGTTCGCAGTTGATTGTATGATGGGGGATACTCCAAAAATTAGCCCCATGAGATGAGATGATCCTAACTGGGTCTGCTGTGTATATAGACTGAAAATGCAAGCATTGATTTGAATTATCCATTTCCAATCCAACCGGTATATTATGATATTTGGGGCATGGCCCACACACACCTATGATAGATCCACTAAATTAATCAAGTGTCCTCAAGTCGACCAACTAAACAAGGATGCCATTTCTTTCGATCCAACATTACAATCTGTTGAGCATTTTTGAAGAGTTGCTTGCTAATAACACTTTGTGATTGGTTGATCAACCAAGAAAAAAAGAACATTGGACTGATTTTTAGAAATGAACCAACCAACTAGTAAATTCTGTAGTGAGGATAGTTTTGAAAATGTTCTGAATCTGTTCCATCGGGAGCATTCCAAACATGTTTATTTGATTAATTTGAACTAACAGCTCAACCAAACTTATGGGATGATCATCTGAGAACAGTTATATGGTGCAACCATTCAACTTTTTCATTAAACTTCATGCTTGCAGAGCTAATAAATGAAAGGTTACACGTTTGCATTTTAGACCTGTTTGGACAGATGGAATGCCAAAACTATGGATTCCAAGATAACACTTGCATTGTTATCTAGATAACATTTCTCGAGAATGGCATATAGCCGTTATTGCAGGGAGATTAAGATTTACAGTTGCAAAACAAACATGACCCATGAAAATCGAATCCATTTTTTACACTGACAATGGAAATATTCATTATATAATCATCAAGTTTTCCATTTCCACACACTGGATTCTGTCTTTCTGAACATGACCACTGAAATTCTCAATGTGGCCTATGAAAATGGAATCCATTTCTTATACAATGACAATGGAAAATAATCATATATAATCATCAAGTTTTCCATTTGCACACAATGGATTCCGTCTTTCGGAGCATAATCACTGACATATGGTGTCATTGTTATTAATGACGTATAAAGGACACCTCGAATTGTGATGCACGGTAAGAAAGACATGAACGAACAGTCCTTGTTTTTATTGCATTTGGTAAAATCAACAAGTAGGCAAACCATGGACAATGCTAGTTTAGGAGTAACTTTTACTGCTACCAAACAGTCCCTAAGTGTGTGTTTGGATACAATATCAAATCAAATTGTTAACCATTACTAATGTGAAATGGAAGCGATCAAAATCGTAGTTTCCTTAGTATATCCACATCGATGGTCTAGGCTCCGAAATTCAATTAATTACCTTTAATAATGTGAGTGCTACTTGTTCATTATTAAAGTCTTCCTCTTCCTCTTAACTAAATTGAATCTTTATGATGTAACTCACTTGTGCATCCAAACGTATCCTCAATGATTTAATGAGGGGAACAGATTGGAAAATTTACACATTTGAGTGTCATACCGGAGGATGAAAAAGGAAGGAGACTGGATGACCTAATTGCCCCCTGGCCTGTGAATATCCAAGCAATCTCCATAGTACAACTGGTCTATAGGGATGAGAACCTGATAGCCCTATTGTGGCCACTGCACCAGCTGCATTCAGTAGACGATACTACTTGATCTAGTGGCCAGCAAATGGATGGCTAAACATGAGATTTTATGAAAGAAGGAAGCATTTTTTATTTTTTTTTGAAAAACATGAGATTTTAATATTGAAATGACTCATCTAGATTAATTAAAATTTTCAAAAGAAAAATGAACGATGAAGATTATCCATTCATGATAAACTCTAACAAAAGCATAGGTCGGGTGCCGTTCCTCCTATGAAGTCCTCTCCCTGAAATATCTCTAGTGAAAGAGAGATGGGAGAATAAACCTTCTGATCATATTGTAAGGGTGTAATTAAAAGCTCTAACTAGAGTAGTCCACGACCACACAGAAAGGACAGATGGAGAGAAGATTTCTCCTCCACTTCTCTTCCTTTTCTTCTTCTTGTTATTGTAATTTTATTTATTTATTTATTTTTCTTTTTCCTCTATTTTCTCTCTAGACATCCAAAGGCAAAGAGAGTGATGACGCCCAGGGCTCTTTCCTCTCCACTTAGGGATGATTTGCATGCTTGTAAGCTTTTAAATTGTGACTTTCACCTGCAATGAAGTGACTTCTCACCTTAGCCCCATGAAGTTTCTTGGCAGTTTTTTCCTCTTAAGTCATTTCTGTAAGTGACTTACAGGTAAAATTTCTCCCTCAGACATCACTTGTGACTTACTGCAAGTCACTTCCCACATACAGCAGAACTTACAAGCATCAAAACGACCCCTCAAGGATAGGATCTAGTTAAGAAGGAAATTAGGGTGGTAGAGGAGCAACATATATCATCTTTCAAAAAAGGGGAGCAACATGTATGGTACTTCCCATTCCCATGGGTTTTGATATGCCCCACATCATCAAAAGCTTGTAATTCTGCCTGTGCCACACACTCAAATTGGCCTAGATCCTTCCACTATCTGGAATGTCCATCCTAAGTCAAAATCTCATGATAACACAAATGGGACTACAATACGTTCTAATCATCAAATATCCATCAAGTTTGATAAAACACATATAAGATTAAATCAAAAGGATTGAACAATTAAAACCAATCAAGTAAAATCTTTATAAAGGATTTGAGAGCACCGGACGGCTTAAAACAACTATATGGATGGCCTGATCATCAAGATCTAATTACAACTTGGTTTCAGGAAACTAGTGGATCCTTTATGGGTGTGTACAAAGCTTCATGTACCTCGATGTGTGTGCCCAATCACATCCATACAATGGGTTGAATGTAACAAAAAAAAAAATATATCTCAAGGCCCACTTCTCCAAGATCATGAAATCCTCATATAACTTCAGGTCTAAAGATAAGCCAAAGCTAGTGCATAGTCAAGTCAATCCACAATGTAGAATGTCATTTGTTATAAACACAGACATTTTGATTGAGCAACTCGTACTGAACGAACGTGATTTACTTGATTTTGTCAAGATGGATGATATTTTGCAAATCTGACCATCTGATGAAATGCAAAGCAGGATTATTTATAATTTCTCCATTAGGTGATATGCAGCTATCATGACATGTAATTGCATAACAAAACATGAACCAGAAAATGGAATTCTTACAAATGTGTAGATTTATGCTTGAAGAGAAACGCCGCGCCACATGTGCATTGGAGGAAAGGAAAATCATTATGGAAGCATTTTAAGATTAGATCCACTGTTTCCTATCTGGATACATAAGACGCTCCCCCCGTAAACTCAGCACAGAACAGTTACTACCGACTTCTTATCGGAGTTGGAACTCCTTTTCATATGCATTTAGGGCCGATCTTCATGATCATAATGCTCCATGTTTTAGTCATTCCTCAGTTACTCTATATAAAAAAAAAAAGGCATGTGTGAGATCTGAGGTTTCCAACAACTGGACCACACCATTCTATCTTCAAACTTGAAACCAGGGCTAACCAATCCTCGTGTTTTTTTCCCCATGTGGCCTACCCGAAGAGTGAAATGGCCTGACTTTAGGCAAGATCTAAATGGTAGGGCCCATTTAATGGAATAGCATGTGGGATTTCCATGTGAAATGGGCAGGGATCCACACACATACGCTCAGGGAATGTATGAGAATTCAACCTAGTGTGTTTGGGATTTACACCATTATTGCACAATGATTATGTCTGGAAATACAATGGTATTTTGACCGTCCAATCTTTGGGATCAAATTCTTCCTTCTGGGGGAAAAAAAAACATTATTAAGTGAAACCAGAGGAAAAGCACTATTAAGTGAAACCTGCGTTCTGTGGAATCGGATCAAATTTCACAATTGATGGCAGTCACCTGTATGCATATGTAACTCAATTGTCACAGGTATAGGGCACATGTGGATGGACCAGAGTAGATAAAACATAGGCATCAATGTAGGGGGCTAGATGTAGTTGATTTCAAAATCAACTATAAATACCATTGCATCTCCTGCTGGGACTGATGATATGATAACTGGATTAATTCAACCATTCCAATCATGTCCAAATGCCAGATGGAATTTACATTGGACCAAATGCAATTCCATACCACCTAATCCCACGTTCCAAACAAGCCCCAAGGAAATTTGGGCCCCAATTCATGTAACCCAAGGCTAATCAAGACCACGAAACTCACAGCAACATAATCCACACTCAAGATGATTGTTGTGATATGCGCTACTGGAGAGCCTGGCCACAGCAAGCTTGGGGTCGCTTAATCGAATCTAAACTTTGGATGACGATCTATCTACAGTGGGTCCCCCAATTTTAATGGTTTAAGATCTGAACCAAGATATTAAGAAATGGGGTGTGATAATCACTCGACACCAAATTGATAAATAGCTAATTCATCCATTCGATTGCTACAACATTGCCATACTGGATAGAACTACCGACTCCACCTATAAAGAGCATAGAATGATGTAAATGTAAGTTATTTACAAACCATGAAAAAGGTCTCGGATCAACATCTTCAATTACATGACATGAGTCTGTCCCTTTAATCCAAGTGATACGTCACTGCACATTATACACAATTTGGGAATGTGACATTTTTAACTATAAAACACTAGCGAGAAAGCACATTTCACCAGAAAAAAATCATTTGGTGAAATATTACTAACAAGCTATGCTTAGTAAGAAAAGACTGTACAATGCCATGTGCAAATGGCATGAGCTTACCTTTGGGATCCCAAAAATGATATGAAATCATTTGATGCTTTAATCACCCTTTGTCTACTGTGAGATGTCTAGTCACCCATCAACCTTACACCTTGATACATGGCCCCAGGACGAAGATCATCCAGAGTGTCGATGCTTCTAAAGCCGCTCAACTCTCTTAGACCGGTCCAACCACGGCGAGTGAGGAAGTCGCGGAAATCATCTTCAGTGTACAGTGTCTTCTCTTCGGTGCGGACGGATTCATCATAGAGGCATATTTTTATCATCAGTCCTGCGATAATTGAATGAGTTAAATTTAAGAGGGAATCATATGATGCTCAATTGGAAGAGAAGGGCGCCTATTTGCTCAACCCAGCAGTGGTTCAGGTGGGGCCTGCCTACCAGCTATTGATTTGCTGGGCCATGCTCTAATATATCCAATACTGCAAAAACTCGAAAAAAAAAAAAATCGACCTGACTCGATCTCTAGTCGGGACTTGAAGACTTGACCGAGTCTGCGCTTTGACTCAACTCGATGTTTTAATAATTAATTTAAAGTATTTAGCATGGTGAAAAAAAAAAAAATAGCAAGAGAATAAAAATAATAATCAAAACAATACAGCTGCTTTGCAATCTGTAAATCTGAGTATTCTGCCACAAAAAAAAAAAGAGGACGGTCCCCTATGCATTTCATTCTTTCCGGAATGGAATGGTGCGCTGGTAGCAGGTCCTTAGCCTCCGAGAGGAGCTACCCTGTTTCATTCCTATCATTCTCATCATTTGTTTAACAAAAAATAGTGGACTGGGCGAGTGACCTAGTCAAGTCAGACAAGTCATATCAGGTTGACCAAGTTTTCGAGGCGACTCGATAAGTCTTGCTGATACCTGTCCAAGTCATGCTCACCAGTGAGTTTCCAGAAACACAGCTCAAAATCTCACCGAGTCAAGTTGACTCAGCTGAGTTTAAGTTCAGTTACCGAGTTTTGGAACTATGATATCTCACCTATCACATGATCCCAGCCATCTGACTTAAATGGACGATGCGATGGTAGTGAATTGTAGGGCACACCTATGAATGACCTAGAACACGGAAAGGTGGGCTCCGTGTGTAAAGTTATTGGGCCAAACAAATAGTGGATTAAGAATTGTATAGGAAACATAGAGGCACTGTATGTCAACTTAAACTTCCATATACAGCCATCTTTCCAGCCTTTCTGTCACATGCATATGACATCCAAGCCATGCAAAAGGTGGGAGAACCATAAATATCATCTGGAACAAATATCAGACTGATCAACCCATAGGTAGGCCAGACCTGTACGTTGAGTCAACTATCAAGTGTCGATTAATTTTGACAGTGTAACCCACCTGATGAGTGGATAAGCCTGAATTGCATCCCAGGTGATCTTCATGGTGTCGTCCACCACCTTCACAACTCGGATGTATTATGTGGGTCATCAGTGAGAATGACATGGCTGTATGTAAAAGTCCATACACTGCCTGTATGCAGACATTTCTCTTCCTTCAAAGATCACTATTCTATAACTAAACACAGTATAGACTGTCAAATCTGAAGTGAATTTCAAAAGTAGCATCTTCTAGATGAACACTTAAAAGCAGCAGCTAGAATAATAATATACGAGGTTTACCTTCATCAAGATGAAGAGTATATGTCCCAAGTGGCATGTCCCTGTCAAGGCTGCGAACCACCTCATCTTCATCCTCCAGCCAAAAAGCCCTTTTTGTTCTCAATCCAAAAGCAGATTTTATTGCCTCCTTGATAGCATCCGCAGTGCCATCAATACCAATCCTTCTGGTGTACTCCCCCCACTTTACTAAAATAACCCTTCCACCATATGAGTGATTATCCCCACCTGAAAAGAAAAGAAAGAAAAGGAAAGGTTAAAAAAAAAAAAAAACTGTTCAATAAAAATATTAGGAGGAAAGACAGACAACCATTTTATTGTGTGCATGCGCATGCGTCTTTTTTAACTCCAAAACATGTTGTTAGTGCATTAGTATAAAAGTTTGAACCATATGTTAAAATTCGTTCGTCGTGTTGAAAGTTTCCTCCTAATATAATGCATTAATAGTTAGGGCATATGCTTGAAGCACTTCCACCATGTGCTCAATCATAACAGGATGCAAAAGGATGGTTGTCATTTTTCTCCACAAATATAGTAGTTAGATTATCCAAGTAGCCTGATTTCCGGCCATTAACCAGCCTAGGTATATGAATTCCTGGAGCAGTATGCATCTTGTACAAGTCTACACGATTCCACATGGGAACTTATGTTCCCCAATGATGTACTTGTGTGTATAGATATATCAGTCATCAAGCTTTACCAATCTAAATTATACAAAGATACCATTCATGAAAGTTGATACTAAAGATACTGTGACAGATGGGACACAAACATAATGGGAAAATTCTTCAAAGGAGGCATAAATTGCAAAACCACCTTTCCCAATTAATTTTAAAATTGAACTTGTCATAAAATGCATAATGCATCCATGGCAATTGCATGACTTACCGTTTGCAGGGGTGTCTCTCCAGTTCCATGGGGGAACTCCATTGGCAGCAACTGCATCAGCTGCTGTGATAGCAAGAGGATGTCCGTCATGATCCAAACGCCGCTCCAGATTAAGTGTTGACCTACCACTAGCTGCAGAAAAAGCACAACAGCTTTTGTCAAAAACTAGAATGAAATTTAAGGAAGTATACAACAACTGACGAACATCCAATTCATAGCAACAGTAATGTCACAAGCTCAGAACACAATGATATAGAAAAGACAATCAAAGTTCCCAAGTCTAATGCATGAGCATCATACCAACCAATGGAACTGTGTTTAGCTGTATAATAGAAACCTTGTTTGGCAGTCAAGAATAGAGGTGTGTTATTAACAATCGAGAAGAACAAAACTCTCTCCCAAATGCCCGTCAATGAATGTAGAATAATATTTTAAAATGCAGTGTGAATGTTTATGTATATGTTTCCAAGTTCTATGACTGAAAATAGACCAATCTAGGAGATGCATTGGCAGTTGTTTTGCTCAATCCGGCCCCTGGGAAGTGGTTACCATTAATGATGGGCTGAATTTGTGGTTGGGTCGTTGGAAACGGTAGGAAATGGATTCCCATAGGAATCCAATTCTCAAACTTTGACCATTTTATGATTCCCATCTTTAAGATGGGTTGCAAAATTTTGGAAAATGGATTCTCAACAGTCTTAGAAGAATAAAAGGTTCCTAATAGCTTGTTCCTAGGATCGAAATACAAATCATAAACAAAATCTATTTCACTGAGAATCAAGGTATTCCGTATCGATAACGGTGGCCATAATGGTCACCCCCGTTACCGATACGGGTATCGGTCGCAACGGCCGATACGAGGGCATAACGACCATTATGAACCACATAACGGCTAAAAAAAAATCCCTAAAATTTTTGGAAAAATATCTAGAAAATCTAAAATAATTTAAATATTCGAAATCTGTATTCATTTTTTTAAAACATGTTTATGGTAGTGTAACAGTCCACTCTTTAGTGAGAGTTTTGTATTGGGTTGTCCTGTGAATTTATGAGCATAGTTATGTGTCTCTAATGTTTACACATTACAATCAAGCATTAGAATTAGAAATTGAAAAAAATACATATATACCACTTTTTTTTCGATTTTTTGAAAAAAAAAAATAAAATGGCCCTCAGAGCTTCTATTCACCTAAATCGCTTCAATCTACTATTTTAATCGTAAAATCCATAATACCAGTGGTCGAAATCTACTATAGAATGATATAAGAAAGTTTCTGAAATGAGAAAAAAAAAAAAGAAAGAAAAAGAACAAGAGTTAAAAATGAATTTACATAGAAAAAAGTTGTTTTTTCAACCATTACCGGCCGTTATGCCCCGTAACTGCCGTTACGGCCCTTGTAACGGCCGATACAGTCCCAAAAAACCAATTGCCCTGTTTCACCCGAGTATCGCGTAGCAGTCATGGCCATAACCTATACATATCGGCCTTTACGGTTTGTATCATAATGGATATGGAACACCTTGCTGAGAATCTTTTTCCTGAAAACATATTCACGAAACTTTTAAGATTACAGGGAGCCAAACTTTAGTGATTTCAGAATGCCACAGTTTATGATATATATTCTTACAAATTGAATAGAGTTACAAAAAGGCAATTCATGATTCCATTTTATTCCCCTTCTCTATGGAAGTCATGAACCCTGCTATGGCTCACAGTGAGTAGGATTTTAAATCACTCTCCCCACACATGCCAATGGGACATGTATACAAGATACGGCATGGCCGTCAGGTGGCCCCACAATCTACATGCAATGGACCACAAATAGAGCTAGTCTGGTCATTAGGTGGTGAAGTGGGTATGACACATGTTGAATGTTCATCAGTTCATTCACTTTGATTTGCTCATATACGTCCAGCTAACCTGATGATCTGACCAGCCTATTGTTTTGGCCATGAAAGTAGGCGGACCAGATGAACAGCAGTCCCGCACATGCTGAAACATTGGCAAGTATGAGGAAAGTAGGAACTGAAATCCTACTGTCAAGTATGAGGAAAGTAGGATCTGAAATCCTACTGGCAAGTATGAAGAAAGTAGGATATGAAATCCTACCCTCCACATATCTCAAAAATCACACATGAATGATATGATTTCCCAATTAGCCACACCACTGGCTCAAAGAAAGGAATGTCATAATTTCATGAACCTTAGGAATAGGATGCTTACGATACATCTGTAAGAATGTTGGCAGATAGTTTTGTCGGAATATTTTCTGCCAAAATTTATATTTTATTGGGGTTTTTGCAAATAACTACCTAAGGGCATGTTTGATTTCCGGGTGAAATGGTAAATACCGTGTAAAAAATTAATAATTATTTCCCTGTGCATTTATATCATACCTGATTTGACTGCTTACTTTTTGACACAAAAACCAAGAATATTGCAAAATATCCGTGGGTCCCACTGTGATGCATTTTGCTTATCCACACCATTCATCCATTATTTCAGTTGAATTTATAGCATGAATAAAAAAATGAGGCATATCCAAAACTCAAGTGGACCATGTCATACGAAAAAGGAAATTGAATACTGACCGTTAAAAACTTTGTGGGGTCCACTGTTTCTTTTGGTGTGGGCCACTTGAGTATTGGATCTAATTCATTTTTTGTCTCGTGCTTCAAAATATTGTAGTAAAACAGATGGACAGAATGGATATATCATATGCATTATCATGCGGTTCAAAAATTAAAGTTACCTCTTTTGAACCAATTTCAAAGACACGAATTCCTATGAATTTTCAAACACGTGAAATAGGGGGAATTACCGTTTACCGTGTATTTACCATCTCTTTGAAAAAACAAACAGGCCCTAAATAATAGGGCATTTGTAAACACCCACATACAAATAATACATTTGCAAATGACCACATTGTTGATTTGTGGTAATTGGAAATATCCAATTTTGTTTTTATTTTTTTATTTTTATGGTTGATTACTTTTTTGGCATATTTTGAAAAAACAGATGAAACTACCCCTTCCTTAAAACCTCACACTGTAGCTAAAAAATAATAATAACAAAATTATTTTGTGGCATGTTCCATATGGAGGAGAATTAAAGGGTTGATGTTCTTCCCATGGAGAAGAATGTGGCATGTTCCACATGAGCATTTTCATCATTTTTTTAACCTTGCCAATGGAAATTATGAAAAACTAGGGAAATGTGGGTATTTGCAATAACGGTGAATTAATAATGTGGTTATTTGCAAACCATATATTTTTATGTGGGCATTTGCAAATAACCACTTATTGATGTGGGAATCTGCAAAAGCCCCTATCTTATTTCTACCAGGTGGTACTTGAAATGAGCAAAATATCATTTTGAGAACAAGAGGAAAGAGATAGAGTGTCCATTAGGGTTTCACTTTCCATGCTGTTCCAAATGTAAGTTCAAGATATATTCAATTCAACAAATGTTGATTTAGGAGTACCCTAGAACAAATTGTCACTATTATCATCATTAGAGATTTCTCCAAGTTATTTGCGTTGGCTTTACGAATTATGTTTTTGTCACCCATTCCTATCTATGGCTCTATCCTCTTTGGCGAACGAGCTTCATAGCACTTCTCACCACCTCAGTTCATAGTACTTCTCCCCAAAGTCCAATCAAATTACCCCAAAATACTTTGATTTTAAAGCCAGTTTTCTCAAATGGAAAGGAGATTCAGAAGGAATTGTAAATAAACAATGATGATGATGATGGTGGCAATGATGGTGAAGATGATAAATGAATCAAATAGAATTGTAGATGATAATATTAATATTGACTTCCTGGTATCTAATCATTGCAGATGCTATAGATGGCTCCATATAGATAGGAATGTTACAAAATCCCAAAATTAACTACAATTAGATGTCGCATAATGAACTACTTACGATGTGATTATATCCATTTTTTTTTTCTAGATTTCAAAGTATTATTTGATATTATTTTTCTTGAGCTTGATAACATGCTATGATTTGGGTTCAAGAGTTTTCATTTATGGCATCAGAGCAGTCATGTGATAGGCTGTGTGATGTATTTCAAGCAGTTTTTTTTTTTTTTTTTTTTTTTTTAAATCAAGGTTGATGACCTCCAAACAGTATGGTTGCCTTCTATGCATGCTGAACATGTATTTCTTTTCTTCGTTTTTTTCTTTACTCTTAAAATAAAATTTAAAAAATAAAAATAAAAAATAAAAACCAAAAATTAAAAAAAAAAGTGGAGATTATTGGTGTTGGGATCTTGTCTCAATCAGTTGAAGGCCAACTGTACTTGATCAATCGTGTAGATTCCCTGACTATCCATGAATAATGTGTTTGATATCAAGCTTCGATCCATTTAATTTGAACTCTTTGGCCCATGTTGTTCTGCTGCTGTTGATATGGGGTTGAGTTGCTCGTCATCGAGCCTTCATGACCAATTGGTGGAATCATATTGTCAATCCCTTCAAAAGAAGGGGATTGATGGGAGTCATTTTGATTGACAACAATTGTTTAAAGTATGTGGGTAGAGCTGGACACGAGCCAAACCGAGTCGAGCTTGGCACAGCTCGGCTCGGTTTGGCCAGCAGCTTACCTTGGCTTGAATTCGGCTCGGTTCGGTCCTCGAGCCGTGTTGGCCAACTCGCTTGGTTTGGTTAGAAGCTTGAGCTGAGTTCGAGTTCAAGCTATCAAGCCGAGTTCGAGCTATCGAGTTGAGTTATTATTTAGACTTATTTAAAGTGTAGTGAAGTCGAAAATTGTAGAACCCAAATACCCAATATGTAATGTACATAAAATCTAATGCATAAAATTCAAACTTACAAATGGAATCAAATAGAAAATATTACAATTTACAAACTTGCAGTGTTCACAAGTTCACAACATCAACTTAATATGCTCCATAGGAGGAGTGCCTTCCCGGCATATAACCATAGTCACATCCATAATAGTTACCTCCTGCATATGAACCGGATCCATCAATCCATCCTTATATGCATTTTTGTATTTTTTTTACCACAGGAGATTCGTTTGCAAAGCTCGAGTTCCTATCTAATTTTTCACATATAAACTCGTTCACCTCTCCTGAATCAGAAGGTGGATAGAATTTTCCATCATGCTCTTGTATAGTTTGAACTAAATCTTTCAAGCTTTCTTTGTGAGCAGATTTATACATAGTACCCAACACCTTGTAAAATGCACAGAGACTGGAGAGAAACTTAGATCGTTTGTTACTCTTCTTCTTTTTACTCGTGCTCGATCTTGCTTCGACATTATGCTGTCATGGAGGACGACGTTGATGTCTAGAAGCCTCTTCTATATTACGTTTCAAGGCAAATTGTAATCACTCTTCTTCCAATACTAATAATCTAGCTTCCTTGACTTCATCTTCTCTACTAGTTCTCTCTACTCTTCGTGTAACAGAACTTTCGCTAATTACAACTCCTGTGGAAGCTTTGGATGGGGTGAAAGGTTTCTTATTTGAATCTAGAATGGCCTGAAAAAGAAGTTGGATCTCATTTGAGGCTTTAGGACACGATTTTGCATCACCACCCCGACAAGATAGGTGTAACCTAAGTCAATTAGTTTTGTCAAGAAACTTTTCCCCACACAAAACACACATAATCTTCATTTTTCCGGACCTTGGTTATTTGATTAGAGAATTGTAGTCCCAAATGTCAGTTGATGGGTCAGATGATGACGACATATTTATACTCAATCTTTTGAAAAAATTAGTATTTTGACACAATTACGAATCAAACAGAAATTAAAAACGAACAACTAAATGTAAAAGCTAAACAAAAGCAAATAAGCAATAATGAAATATGTTTTGATATAGGCATAATATAAATAATTGAATAAAAGTCATTGCATTTCTTCACAAGTCTAATACATTCAATTCAATTACGCAGTACACCACTTTCAATAGAATAGAAATAATTTATAACCTCCTTCATGTAGTTGTTGTTGCAGGTGCAGTCTCGTCTTGAGACTTGATCTCCTCCTCATCCTCATCCTCAATATAAAAACTATTATCTCTTCAAATCGAATGCAACCAATCTTGTGTACAAATTAATGCTTCGACTGTTTTTGGTGAAAGTGAGCATCAATGCTTGCTCACAACCCTACTCCCCATGTTAAAAGCGAATTCTGATGCAACTGTTGAAATTGAAAATGACAATGTCTTGTGCCATCACCGATAGTGTAAGGTATTTTGATTCACTACTCTTATCTTCCACCATCCCAAAACATCAAAGTCTGAGTCCGAGCGC
Source organism: Magnolia sinica (assembly GCF_029962835.1). Taxonomy (NCBI): domain Eukaryota; kingdom Viridiplantae; phylum Streptophyta; class Magnoliopsida; order Magnoliales; family Magnoliaceae; genus Magnolia; species Magnolia sinica. The sequence goes on from NC_080577.1 coordinate 87,751,945, forward strand.
TTTACGATTGACTCTTTGAGATACGAGTCTAGCTTTGATTCATTTGTCTGATCTTCTGTTTCTTCATATGCTAAGAAAGACATGTATTCACTAAGCGCATTGTCATTGCTTGCAAAAACATCTACAACTCTAACTTCTTTAGCACCTGTTGTAGGTAGAAAATACAAAGTGTACAATCTTTCGATTGCGTCACGAACCTTGGAGGTTTCGATTACCGCCCTTTCAACAGAATAAATCTTCATAAAATAGAACCTAACCAAGCCCATCTTACAACAAGGATCAAGAACAAATGATAAGCCAATGACAAATAGTATTCGTCCTGGTACTTATTAAACTTCATTTGCATACCAATTGTCATCAATCGTATAAAATTTAGACCTTCACTGGCCCTTCTTTTAAGGCTTCCTTAATCTTGTAAAGAGATAGACGAAACAGATTTACAATGGGATACTTATTTTAAGGAATATATATATATATATATATATATATATATATATATATATATATATATATATATTCGTGCAGTCATAAAAAAACTTTGAGAAACTTGTCAACTTTTTTTTACTTTGCTCCAATCATCTTCATTAGACAACCAAGAATATGTTTTGTCACGCACTGCATATTTAGAAATGCAAGCTCCAATTCCATGGTTGAATCCAATATTTCAAAAGTCAAATTCCAACGTGTACATATATCTAACTTCAACGTTTTGTGAGATGTCACATTCAAACGTTAGATTATATCACTCTATATACACAATCTTGAAGGCGACCCCATTATATATTTTACACTCTTATATTCTCTATAGTGTTGTCAATTGTTTTCAGCCCTTGTTATACAATCAAGTTTAGTATGTTAGCACAACAACTAACCTGGAATATTTTCCCATCAAAAAAGAAATTTCCGATTGCCTTGAACCGGTTACATAAGAATGAAATTATACTGTCATTTGCAGATGCAATATTTAAAATTATTGAAGGGATTTTCTTTTCAATGCCCCACTTTTATAGACAACTGTAGATGCAATATGAAATAACTAGACCAGAATGTGGCGAAAGTTCAAAATTCTCTTGCAGAGTTTCCAATCTTCATCAACGTAGTGTGCGGTTAATAAAATGTATCCCTTTCTTTGACTGGACGTCGTCCACAAATCAGAAATCAAACTTATTCTTGAGACTAATGCCAAAACTGCTTTCAGTTTCATCTTTTTGTTTACATACATCTTCATACACTCTCTTCACAATGACGAGGGAAGCCTTCTCAACTTGAGAGTTAAAGAATTTACAAAATCCCATAAACACTTTGCTCTCTACCATTCTAAAAGGTTTCTCCTCAACGATCACTAATCTTGCATACCACTCTTTTAGCTTCTCATTATAAAACTTATGAATGGAAAGTATACCTTGAGAGTCGTCCCCTTTAGCCTTGGTAAATGAAAGCAATTATTGGCCTGGAATTGAAATTCTTGGTCTCTTTGAACAACTCTGTCTATGCCTGTTTAAATGAGTAGTTGTCCACCTAGGATTCTTAGTGTATAAACGTTTGCAATGAATACATCTTACCTTCAATACACCATTAACCATGACTTCTTCAAAGTCATCCCACATCGCTGATCTTTACTTTCCGCTGGCCGAAGTTGAAGAGACTTCTCCCTCCACAATAATAGGAGATGTGGCTAACGCACCAACATCGGGGGTAGTTGGGACTTCCTCACCGGTCATTTAAAAGTATAAAAATGTAAGAAACTAATTTTTAGGCATTTATCAAAACAAAGTGGTGTCAACTTACATACCCTTAAAATTTTCTAGACTTGCCTAAAAGCCTAAATCAGACACCCATTCAAGGTTGGATAGATTGGAATGCTTTCATTTTCTAATTTAAATGCCACGCCAAAATTCCAACATCTCCTTGCATCTCTCCGGAAATATTAATCATGCATTTGATTCCCACGTCCAGTGTGTCCACACAAAGTGTGGATATTTGACAATGGAAATAAATGCAAGAAATATACCCAGAGAGAAATAGAGAGACGAACTAAAACAAACGTATGCATTTAAAGTAGAATAAATGAAATCATACCGATTTGTCCAACCTTGAACTATCTAAAAATGGGACAATTTGAGGATTTTTTATGCCTGTAAAACACACTATATTTATACCTGACAACATAGAAATCCTCAAATGGGCAACTGATTATCCTATACAGTGTTCGAAATATCGGTATCGCACAATGTATCGCACCCTTGGGATACAGATACGTATCGGTTATCGCATGGGATATATCGTTTGTATCGCATAATTTATCGCACTTTTTGAGAAACATGGGGAAACATTGGGAAAATGGTTGAATTTTTCAATGAAACTTCAGGGATTATTACAAAAGACCTTAATACACACTTTTAAATCATAATATCTTAAAAAAGAAGTGCACATAATAGGTTTCCTTTGTATAGGGTCTAAGCTATGCGTTGTCTTATTGAACTCAGAGAACTATATTCAGTATCCACCCCATCCATCTATTTTTCCATATCATTTTAGGACATTATCCAAAAATTGAAGCAGATCCAATAATTGGGTAGACCATACCATAGGTAACAATGGTGATTGACCATTAGTGGGCCACAAAAGTTTTGGATCATGCTGATAATTGTTTTTTCTCTTCATTCAAACTTATGTGAAGCTATCAGCGGATTGGATGCCTAATAAAATATAGGAAAAATTAAGGTGCACCTTAGGAAGTTTTTAATGGTACCATGTTCAACTAATACTGTTTCCTTGAGTATAGTCCACCTGATAATTGGATCTTCTTAATTATTAGGATCATGTTGTAAAATGATCTGAAAAAACAGATGGATGGAGTGGACACAAAATACACACGTCAAGTTGGCCCCACGGTACGGTTGTGTGGTCTTGGGTGAGGCGGGGTCTCACCTAATCCACTCCTATAGTACTGAGTAAACTTATTGGGTCCACCGTAAATGTACATGGTTTATCCATGCAGTCCATGTGTTTTTCCGGCTCATTTTAGGGGTTGAGCACAAATTTGAAACATATCCAAAGGTCAAGTGGACCATACCGCAAGAAACAATACCAATAATGATTTGCACAGTTGAAACCTCCCTTAGGGCCTATAGTGATGTTTATTTTTCATCCAACCTCTTCATAAGATCACAAAGATATGGATAAAGGAAAAGAATAAATATCAGCTTGATCCAAAACTTCTTTGGCTCCTAAGGATTTTTTTTAAATGGTAGATGTTTAATTCGCACTATTTTCTGTGGTGTGGTCCACTTGAGCTTTGGATATGCTCATTTTTTGGGCTAAAAATCATAAAATTATATGGTAAAATGGATGGATGGAGTGGATAAAATACATGAATTATGGTGGGCCCCACAGAGTTTATGTAGTACACTACTCACTACGCCCGCTTCCTACCACACTACGAAGAAGGCGGTGACGCTCCTGCAACTCGAGTGGTACCAACGGTTCAAAGTTACATGGCCCCACCATAATGTATTTATTATATCTACACCGTTCATGAATTTGGAGAGATCATTTTAGATCATGAGCCCAAAAATGAGCCATATTCAAAGCTCAACTGGACCACGCCACAAATAGCAGTGGGGCTGATTCTCACCGTTAAAATCTTCGTAGGGCCCACTATAATGTTTATTTTCCATCCAATCTGTTCATTAGGTCACACAGACCTGGATGAAGAGGAAAAACAAATATCATATTGATCCAAAACTCCCGTGACCCCAAAAGGGTTTCAATGGTAAACGTTTAATCTCCCACTCCTATTTGCAGTGTGGTCCACTTGATCTTTGGATCTGTCTTATTTTTCGGCTCAAGCCTTACGACGAGCTTGCCAAATGGAAGAACGGTTTGGATATAACACATACCTTATGATGGGACCCACGAAACCTGGTGACGTCAACACACCAGTCAACTCGGTGGTGTGCGGTACACCTGCCACCTTGATTTCCAAAAAAAAAAGGGATCGGACGCCTTTTTTTTCGAAGCAGAGAGGGTTCCGGCCTTCCGGAACCTAAAATCTCTCTAAAATCTCACAGATCTTCAGATTTTGGCGAGGATTTCTCCGGATTTCAGCAAGGATTTCGCGAAATTTTGCCTAAATACTTGGATTTCTCCAGATTTTGATGGATTTCTCTTCCAAATCGGAGATTTTGTTTGCACTAACCTACGAACGACGCTTTGATTCGAATGGCCCACCAAAGGGAAGCTTCCGATCATAAAAATCTCTTGTACAGGTATCGAAATCCACCTGTTGAAAGTTTCTCTATATATTTTTTTAATTTTCCAAATTTTTTTTGGGATAATGACACAGTCCCGGACGATATTTGGTGTTTTTTTTTTTTTACTTGGTATCTTTCGACGATATATCGCGCGATATCGACGATAATATCGTGCGATATCTGAAGTTTTGGATTTTTGGTATCTTCCGGGTGTTATCGGAGGAGTTTGTCTCGCAGTGGTGCGATAACGATAATATCGGCCGATATATCGGCCGATAGTATCGATATTTCGAACACTGATCCTATACTACAATTCTAACAATCTAATAAACAATTCTAACAATTCTAATAAACAACTCTAACAATTCTAACAAATAACAATAAGCAATTTAATTAAAAAAATTCTAACGTTTCTAAAAATAAAAAATTTAACAATTTAAGTATTTAAACAATAACAACGGCCAGGCTGATTGGTCATTAGTAGCCGGCCGGACAGTCGTGTAGGACAGTGACCTAAGCTATCATGCCACCAGTCAGGCTGCTATGACAACGGCCGGACGGACAAGGATAGCGGTTAAATGCCCAAAATGAGATAGGCAAAGGGAGAGATGGGTACCCTATGCAGTGTGCAGGAGCTCAGTGCATTCGGGTCAGCCGGACAGTTAGGGTCAAACGAAGGGGCTCAGGTTAGTAGAAAAGGGGCTAGGGCAAATGAAATCAGTTGAGACTCGGGCTCCAGGTTTATATATATAATCTAAAAATAATAATTTTTAAGTTACTCGAGTCGAACCGAACCGAGCTGAGTTCGAGCCGAATTAAATCGAGCTTAGCCCAGCTAAAGCTTGGCTCAAAAAAATTTTGAGCTAAAAAAAAATAGCTCGGCTCGGCCTGAACAAAGCTTCTGAGTCGAGCTTATCTGAGCCAAAGTGGCCATAGTTGAGGAAGCTTATCAATTTTCTGGATTCCCGAGACATGGTATCCAGTATTATCGCCATGCGTTAAGGATTTCTAAGGTGTGGTATGTCACCATGTGGGCAATGATGGACCTAACGGAGTTCACTATTTGGTAGGATGCAGATGATGTGGAATGGATGATGGTGATGACATGGGCTTTAAAGGATCATCTTGCCAAAAAGGCGTTGAATTCTTTGGGTCTCTTGATATGACATTGACGAACTCCATGTTTAAGAGAACCACTAGCACGTTACAATCTCGACCAAAGGGGGGATTGCAATGACGTGATGGGTTTCTCATTGGATTTGATGATTAGGCCCTGGTCATCATGAGTGATCTAGTTGAATGCCCCGTCGATTAGATAAAAGATTGCATGATTTCCACATGATACAGTTTTAATTTCATGCCTATTGAATGAGATATTCTTTTAATGTGAGCATTACACCTGTGCATTGCAGATATGACAGCTATTACGATTTCCTCCCATATTAACAGCATTCTTGCGTTAACTAGTTCCCACCATCAGAAGTGGAAGGAGACAGCTGAGATCATCCTAAGATGTAGGGACCTAGGCTTAGCATTGTGGGAGAGTCAACTTGTGAAACCCACTAATTTGAGCTCACCTACCAAGGTAGCCAGGTACAAAAGGTGGGAAAGATCAAATACGATGAGTCTGATGATGAAAGATATTGTAAACTTCCCAGCAGAAGCAGTCTTCCTTTGTCATAAATTTATTTGAGATGTAAACTTTTCCCACTCATCTAACTACTTCAGTGTTCCAAATTGATAAACAGCCTCCTAATCTTCCGAAAGAGGGAAGATGAGACCAGGTGCATGGCTTTGGCTCCCATACTTCTCAGATTATTGCTACTGAGATATGCTTCCATTTTGGACTCGTGAAAAATGTCTACCTAAACTTTCTCACCATTTCTTTTATAGCAAAATCTCTTTTGGACAGCCCCAAGACACTGTACATTCCAGGACATGATCTTCATAGGGAAATATTGTTTGAATTCCCCATTCTCCTGGTCTTGTGTGCATTTTCTTTTATGAATATTTTTCTCAATTCACTGATGACGACAAATTCCGGATTTCCCTTTGTCCTCAAATCCTGGTCTTACCTGCTTCAGCTTGTTTTCATCTCTATTATCCAAGGATTACAACAATTACATCAAGGATTCTTCTGATTCTTCAAAAGACATACACAACTCCTTACCCAACTCTAGTGTCTTCTTCTCTTATTGGAAGGCCCCTGCAGCGGGGATTTTCCAACCTCTCAGTCTCTACTGTCCGGACAGAATGAGATTCTCACGTCTTCCAACGCTTCTTTACCGTTGTCTAACCTCTGATGATGATCCGCTTGCATATCCAGGCATTCATCTGCATCAATCTCAGTTGTGGGACTACTGACTTCTTAACGCTGTGTCCTCTACCGTTTCTCTAAAACATCAAAGATCAAGTAAGTTCGATAAGCAATCATCCTCAATTTCTTCTTCAATCCATCCTTATTCCAAATTCTGGATATGCTCCCATTCCTCTTTTTTGTTCAGATATTGGCTGTCTTCCTCAGAATTGGAAAAACTTAAAATAGAACCCCTTGACGAAACATCATGTGCCAAGAATGTAAAATTATCATGCTTCGTTGAGCCATAGCCATGTGATTGTAAATGGCAGGTGCAGGAGTTCAAATTTTCCTACTCAAACATCTCAGAGAGATTGACGACAACGGATATGATATCGCCATAGAATCTAAATTTCAAAGTAAACAGCTATCATCAATTGCCTTCTGGGGAAGAGAGAAAATAGGGCGTGTTCCTGTCAGTAAGAGAGGTAGCATCGACTGGATTTCCTTGTATCTCCATTGGTTTGCTTGTCCTCTCCACCAGAGACACCCTGGCCCTCCACTCCTCGAGCAACACCTCATCAAGTGAAGCAGACCACTGGCAGCCATTGCCTCCAATGCATGTACTGTCATTAGGGCTCTTTGCCGGGATGATAATTTCTCAAACATCAGTTAGAGAAGGGAAAAAAAATGACTGTTCTTCAATAGTAACGATATGATAAAAGCTACTGAAGACTAAAGAGACATTTTTTAATTTTCCTTGATCCAAAAAGTCTAATCTTCAAATGGAGTTTATGACATTGCCACAAAGTGAGTGATAATCAATTTTCAGGACTTGCTTAAAAAAAGCACCAATCCCCCGATGAAAAGTATCCTCGGCCCAAATGTCTTGAAAGCTGGTCCCAAGTCCTCACTCCAGGGGATCGGAGATTCCAACAGAGCGAGGGGGCCTTTCATACTTGATTTCATTGTTGATTTAGCTTCATCTTTTGGATTGAAAATGAATGTACTCTGTTCTGCGAGCATTATTTAACCCACATAAATAGTATAGTGCTCAGGCCTAGGCAAGAATTGGTCCTTTGGTCTAAAGCCAGCGACAGTAATCTTAGAAAGGTCAGTAAGACCTAAAACAAATTGGCAGTCAAATCCTCTAAATTGAACTAATAGTTCCTCCAAACGAACAATTCTGCCATCTATAGTTTCTAGTTCCACCACCAGGGGAAAGGGATATGAGGGGAGATTATCCGATCGAAGGCTCCTTTACAGAACATCAGCAAAAGAAACCTACTTAGGAATTCAGATTTTCCAAGCCTAACTTGAAGATTGGAATAATTCCTACTGTCATACCCCTTGCTTCAAAATTGATTTTTTTCCAGACCTGCGTTGAATGTTGGAGACAATCACACCAAGCATATTCTTGTCATGATTTGGGGCAGGTTCCAAGGCAGGTGGTCAAGCAATAACCTCCGGACCATATTTTGCAATCATCACTTCAAGGGATTTACCGGTGATGAACGGCCATTAAGGCTGGAGATTGACACCTTTGCCTCCTACATTTCATCAAAGCACATGAAGGAAAATCCACAACCAACTCCACATTTGTGATTTACCAGTATCATTACTTCCTGTTCCTTCCCAAACTTCTCAAAATGTAGTCTGAATTCAGCTATGCTCCATTTTTCAGGAAAAAACTTCCACATATAAGGAGAAAGATTCTTCAAACCCCAAAAAACCGAATCCCCTCTAAACCTTCCTAAAACACTGAGCCTATTGGAATCCAAGTGCTAACCCCATGCACTGTGACGGCAATCCTAACGGAAAAAAAAAAAAAAAAAAGAAAAAGAAAAAGAAAAAAGAAAATAATCTCGATCAGGGTTTATAGGCTTCACCTCTCTAATGACAAATGGGGACACATCTGACACATCCCCTAATTCACTATGACGGTGACGGTGAGTAACAAGAATCTTAAAGAAATAGGCAATCAAAGTCCCTTGTGACACCAAGCTACACAAGTGGATGTGGAGGCATCCAAGACGTCCCCACGATCCATGGTGTAGACTCGTGTTGCTAGATTTCAACTACAGGTTTAGTCCAAGGTTATCAGGATCTCACTATAGGATTCTTCCATTTCTCCTAACACTCCTGCTTCAAACTGCATATTCCACATTCAATTTGAATAAATTTTCTTAGATGATAGGATACTTTGAATGAGATCTAAGATTTAAAGACCTTAGGCTAATAATCTAATTGAGGGTGTAGCAAAATCTGGATAAAATTCTATCCACCAAATTAAGGGAGGTGTTGAGCCATGCTATTCATCAAGCCCAAGGAATTACCACCAAGGACAGACAAATCTGAGATGGCATCTTAGTGGCTATGGATGTATTGATTCAAGAGCCAAGCCAGGTTCATGCATTCTAGTCAAAGTCGATCTAGGTATTGAGTTGGATATCTATTAGGTGATTTGATCTGGATATCGAATTGGGTGCCCATTAGGTTCCTTGATCTAAGTACCCATTAGGTCTCTTGATCTAGGTATCAAGTTAGGTACCCATTAGGTCTCTCGATCTAGGTATCAAGTTAAGTACCCATTAGGTCTCCCAATCTAGGTATCAAGTTAGGTACCCATTAGGTCTCTCAATCTAAATATTGAGTTGCGTACCCATTAGGACTCTAGATTTAAGCACTCTTTAAATCTCTCCATTTACGTATCGAGTTGGGTACCCATTAGGTCTCTCGATTTTGGTATTGGTTTGGGTACCCAATAGGTCTCTCAATCTAGTTATCCCCATGAGGTACCCATTAGGTTTCTCAATTTACGTATTGAGTCGGGTAACCATTAGGTCTCGTGATCTAGCTATCAAGTTGGGTGCCCATTAGGTCTATCGATCCAGGTTTCGAGTTCGGTACCCATTAGGTCACTCGATATAGGTACCATACGTATCGAGTTGGGTACCCATTAGGTATCTCGATCTAGGCATCCATTAGGTCTCTCGATATAGATATGGAGTTGGGTACTCATTACTTCCTCGATCTAGGTACCGATTAGGTCTCTTGCTTTGGTTATCAAGTTGGATACCCATTAGGTTGCTCGATCAAGATATCAAGTTAAGTACCCATTAGGTCGACTTAGGTAGTCATTAAATTTATTGATCTAGGTATCAAGTTCGGTACCCATTAGGTCTCTCAATCTCGGTAACCTTTAGGTCTCTCAATCTAAGTATCGAGTTGAGTATCTATTAGGTCTTTTGATTTAGGTACCCGTTAAGTCTCTCGACCTAGGTATCAAGTTGATTACCCATCAGATCCCTCAATATAGGAATCGAGTTGGGTACCTTTTCGATCTCTCTATCTAGGTACCCATTACGTCTCTCGATCTACATATTGAGTTCGATACCTATATCGAGAGACCTAATGGGTACTCAACTTGATACATAGATTGACTGACATAATAGGTACCTAACTCAATACCTACACTGAGGGACTTAATGGGTAACTAGGGGAATACCTAATAGGTACGCAACTCGATATCTAGATCGAAAAGCCTAATGAGCACCAAACTCAACAACTATTTAGAGAGGCCTAATGCGTACTGAACTCAATACCTAAACTAGAGACTTAATAGGTACCCAACTCGATACCTAAACCGAAAGAGCTAATGGGTACCCAAAGGGGATACCTAGATCGAGAGACCTAATGGGTACTTATATCGAAAGACCTAATGGGCATTCAACTCAATAAATAAATTGAGTCACATAATTGGGTGCCCAACTCGATACCTACATTGAGGGACTTAATGGGTAACTAGGGGAATACCTAATAGGTACCCAACTCGACATCTAGATCGAAAAACTTAACGGGCACCCAACTCAACACCTATGTAGAGAGACCTAATGCATACCAAACTCAATACCTAAATCAAAGACTTAATAGATATCCAAATTGATACCAAAATTGAAAGACTTAATAGGTACCCAAAGGGGATACCTAGATCGAGAGACTTAATGAGTACCCAACGCGATACCTAGATCGAGAGATCTATCGGGTACCCAACCTGATACCATGATCCAGAGACCTAATGGGTACCTAGATTGACATACCTAATAGATACCTAACTCGATACCTACATTGAAAGACCTCGTCGGTACCTAGATCGACAGAGCTAGTGGATTCTCAACTCGATACCTAGATTGATAGACCTAAAGGGTGCCTAGATCTAAAGACCTAATGGGTACCCAACTCAATACCTAGAACAAGAGACCTAATGGGTACCAATATCCAGAAACATAATGGTTACCCAACTCAATCTTTAGATCGAGAGACCTAATAGGTACCCAACTCGATACCTAAATCAAGACATGTAATGGGTACCCAACTCGATACTTAATCGAGAGACCTAATGGGCACCCAACTTGATACGTAGATCGAGATACTTAATAGGTACCCAACTTGATACATAGATCGAGAGGCCTAATGGATACCTAGATCAAAAGACCTAATGAATACCCAACTCGATACCTAGATCAAGAGGCCTAAAGGGTAGCTAAATCAATAGACTTAATTAGTAACCAATTTGATACATAGATCGAGAGACTTAATTAGTAACCAACTCAATACCTAGATCGAGAGACCTTAAGGGTACCTATATCGAGAGAGCTAATGGTACCCAACTAGATACTTAGATTGGGAGACTTAATGAGTACCTCAAGGGGATATGTAGATTGAGAGAACTAATGGGTACCCAACTCAATACATAGATCAAGAGACCTAATAAGTAACCACCCCGATACCTAAATCGAGAGACCTAATGATACCCAACTCGATACCTAGATTGAGTATCATAATGGGTACCCAACTCAATACCTAGATCGAGGGACCTAACGGGTACCCTAAGGGATACCTAGATCAAGAGACTAATGGGCACCCGGCTTGATATCTAGATCAAAGGACGTACTAAATACCAAACTCAATGACATATTAAGAGACCTAATGGGTATGCAACTTGATAACTAGATCGAGAGATCTAATGTTCTAACTCGATACCTAGATTAAGAGAGTTAATGAGTACCCAACTCGATACCTAGATCCAGAGACCTAATGGAGAGCAAGATGGGTACTTAAATTGAGAGACCTAATGGGTATCCAACTCAATGCTTAGATAGAGACTTAATGAGTACCTAACTAGATACCTAAATAGAGAGACCCAATGGGTACCTAGACATACTAACCCTAATGATGGCCCCAATCCCACTGAGCCCAGTTACCTATCGAGCACCCATCAAAATTCAATTTAATATAGTCGGGTGGAGGGAGTTCCACCTAGGTTGAACCTCAATTGGGTGCCATCCACTTCTCAAAGCCATCTTCCAATTAACTAGCAACTAGATACTACCTATGATCCTACATAAGGCTTTATTGCTTTTCAACCATTCACATGCCAGTAAGAAAAACTTCTCCACTAACACCTTCTCTGAACAACTCTTGTTGTTGAATATCATATTACTTCTCTCTAGCCATAAGCTCCACACAATAGCTTTGGCCATAAGACCCCACATAATGCAACCCACTTGACCTCCTTGAAAAAGCCAACCAAAAAAAGTCTTCCATCGATCCCAACATTCCCATGCCACCCTAAATTGGTCAAGGATGCTAGACCACACGCACCTTGCCACCTCATAAAACAAAAATAAATGGGAGACACTCCTCCACAACACAACACATCACGCACCTATTTGAAATGACCATCCCTCTTTTTTTGTCCACCATTTATAGCTTATTCCAACACCCGAGTCAGCAGCAAGCAAGGTGCATTGCCTTCCCAAATCCTCGCAACCTATGAAAGCTTAGGAAGCTTAGGAATGACCCATGCATTGTTCAAAGTATCCTTGATATTATCCATATCTACATGATGTGGCATGGAGGCTTTTTAAGTAAGTCGGGGTTAAGAGTATGGCGATTGGTTTTTTACTTACAAGGCTCTAGTTTATATGGCTGGAAAGGAATAACCGAAGTTTGGGGAATCGATTGGGTAGAGTACATGTGTTTCATAGGGTGAAACTGCATGTAATAGGAAGGGCTCTTGCTTTCAAAGTTGTTGAAAGGTTCCCGAAAACTTCGGCGAAGCTGTAAAGGCTCTTAAGTGCCATATGTATAGTGTAATCCTTATATATATTGGTTGCGGCCTTTTTTTTCTTAAGAAAAAATGTGTTTCTCAGTGTTAAAGAAATTTATTTGTATCTCCAACTCGGCAATACAAATAACACTAGTATCAGAAATTACAAGTATCAGTGATATATCGCTAAATATCACCGATGTATCGATATCGCCGATATTTTTGACTACATAAATTCCAGGTGTCACTTGTATTGACAATGTATTGCCAATATTTTCAGCTATGTAAATTCCAAGCGTCACTTGTATCGCCAGTGTTTCGGCAATATTTCAATAATATCGCCAATGTATCGATATCGCCAAAATTTATTTATTAAAAAAATTTCCATTACAACTTTATTATGGGCGCATGGTTTCATGATGAAATCCATGTTTGTAAGTGTATATGTATGGATGGATGGATGGATCGATCATGGATGAATGGATGCATGGATGGATTGACGGATGGATGGATGTATATTATGGAATGGTTGGATGGTAGGATAGATGGATGAATGGCCAGATAGATATGTTTTTTGAGTTATTTACTTTTGCATGTCTTAGTTATTGTACGCACTTGCATTTGTATTATATAATTTTATTCTGGTTACTATTTAACTAATTTCTTACGACAACACATGCTCTTAGGCCCCCGTTAAATGGAAACTTATTATGTATGCATTCTTTTTGCAATTTTTTATTCCTAAATATGCAGTTATGTGTATTTAAGCATCTCCTGAAGTTTCATTAAAAAATTCCATTGTTTTCCATATGTTTCTAATGTTTCCATGCATTTCTGAGTATCAACGATATTATCAACAATATCGATATTGCTTATGTATCCCCAGCCAATGAAACTCGTAGCAATACCGATACTTCGAACACTAGATCCATGAAGTACAATCGCGTGGAGAATTTTCCACTCGTTCCAAATTCCACACCCTCCTATCATCTCCATCTGTTTTAAGATACACGACATCCAACCTAGCCAACCAAGGCAAGATTTCCAAAATTTCATCATCTTTGAGGTTGCGTCTGAATGTAGGACCCCACACGACAACACCCCGTAACCAGCAAACCGCATTCACAACCTTCACGCCTCTACGACTCAATATTGCTGACATGATTGGGAACTCCACTACCAATGGCCTCTCAATACACCATGCGTCTTCCTAGAATCCAACCCGATCTCCTCTTCCCACTCCATATCTGGTGGATCTTGAGAATTGTTGGTAGGCTGATGAAATCCCTTTCAAAATTATTAGAGCATTCCTACTGATTGTCGCCTTAATGTCCCACAACACCCTCCAACCAGCGAACCACATTCACAACCTTCACGCTTCTATGACTCAATATTGCAAACCGGATTGGGAACTCCACCACCAATGGCCTCTCAGTACACCATGTGTCTTCCCAAAATCCAACACGATCGCCTCTACACACTCTATATCTGATGGATCTTGAGAATTGTTAGCTGGTTGATAAAATCCCTTTCGAAATTATTGAAGCATTCCTACTAACCATCGCCTTAATGTCCCACCCATTGTTGTACTCACCATATTTGCTTCCAAGACTCTACTCAGTACCGACATCTCCCCTACTCTCAAAGTCCTCTACCATTTAGCCATCAACTCCTCATTAACCAATTTGAGGGGCCTTATCCCCAAACCTCCTGCAATTACCGAGGTGGAGACATCCGTGCCACTAGATGGAACTTATGCGCTTACTCCCTATTGTTGCACAAGAATTTCTTCTAAACACACTCCAATTGGTTCACCACCTTATCCGGCCATTTAAAAAGTGAGAAACCATAGATTGGTAAATTCACCAAAACTGATTTAATAGGGATGATGCAGCCACCCAACAACGGGTACCAAGCTTTCCACAAATCTCTCCTGCACCTTTTAATGAGAAGATTCCAGGGATCACCCTGGGCTTGCCTTTGCCCACCAGAGCATCCACCATTTCTAGTGACTCACACAAGTCTTGAGCTTCCTCTATTAGGTTTGCCATCTCCTAAGGGCAAAGACCTGATGCTAACCACCTATGAGCTACTTTGGAGTCACCTTCAACTATGGCTTTTCTTAATCCACAGCTAACAAGAAGCTAAATTCCCTGAAGAAGCACACCCATAGCTAACAAGAAGCTTAATTCCCTAAAGTAGCACCCATCAAAATTCAGCTTAACAAGTTGGGGGGAGGAAGCTGCCAACTAGCAGGCACCTTCAATGAATTCCAGCCTGCCAAAATGGACACATCCCAACTAGTTACCGGCGAGCTTCCGAAGATCCCTAACAACACTTCATTTCTCCTCGGCCATTCACAAGCCATCTTGAACACTCTCAGCAAGCATTTATTTCAAACACCTCTTTATCTCTGAAGATTCTGGCATTTCTCTCCAGACGAGGGGTCCAAACCATCACCTTTGCCGTCAAATCCAAGAGAATACAACCTACTTGGCCACCTTGGAGATGCCAACCTAAAAAGAGGTCCCTACCAAGCTAGTATAATCCACACCACCCAACAAACCTACGTAGGTGTTGGACCATAGATACCTGGCAACCCCACAGAGCAAGAATAAGTGCTGACCATTCTCCTCCACCGCTCTGCAAAACACACATCTGCTTAGAATCACAATTCTCATTTCCTAAAGTTTTCGACCTTAAGCAGCTTATTCAAGCACGCACATCAACAACATGCAAGCCCACAAAGCATTTTTGAATCTAGTTGAGTACATATTGTTATGTGGTCTTCAGGATACCATACTGAGGAGATTAGGATATCTCTTTTCTATCTTTTAATATCTTTAAGATTTTGTTTTATATTTACCTCTTGTAACAAACCTTGATTATAAGTGATCCTTGGTGAAGAGAGATTATTGAATCCTCTCCTCATTCCTCCCTATCTTCTTCCCTTTCTTTAGTATTTCCTCAACTTGCCATTTTGCAAACTAGAAGGTAATCTAAAAGCATGCATCAAAAGCTCCAGTACGGGTGCTTTGACAAAGGGCTCCACATTTTAACATTCCTTTAACATACTAAAAATTCATTTTGATACTCCAAACATGAAGTCCTAGTTTCATGCATGAACTAGAAAATGTGATTTGACCAAAACATACTGTTGATCCAATGTAGGTTTGATCAGTTTGCCAACTGGTAAGAGCCACACACGCTGATGTGCTAGACTGAATGAATCTTTCTATTCAATCAGTCAGGAGCTAAAGGATATTGATTGGACATGAAGATGAGTGCATCAGTCATCTTCAAATTAGTAGCATTAGTTTAGACTGCCTTTGACTTGTTCTCAAAAGATAATCTGCTTAGCTCTCAATTGCGTTAGATCTTAATTGCGTTATTGAAATATTGTGCACAGCACTAGACTTGCTTGCCATGTGTGAGTTGGTGTGTGTACACACATGCATCAACATCCGCACGCGCCAAATCTCAATGGGTTTCTGCAACTAGTACTAATAACCAATGTTGTCGACTAGAGGTGTACACGAGTCGAGCCAAGCTTTGCCCAGCTCGTGCTCGACTCGGACAGCTTGAGTCTCAGCTCGTGCTCGGCTCGGCTCGGCCTTTGAGCTTGGAACAGCAGCTCGTGTTTGGCTCGGCCAGCAGCTCAATCCAGTTCGAGCCGATTTCGAGTCTTCGAGCCAGTGGTCGCTGGTCGGATGGGTTCGTCCGACTGTACCAGAGCCACCCGGCCAGTGGTCGCTGGTCGGATGGGTTCCGCTACTCAGATGGACGCTACTCGCCGGAAAAAATGGAGAGAGGGGAGTAGAGGACTCACTTTGGGAGAGGAGGTCGTCTAGACAGACGCTGGAAGGAGGAATTTCGCCGGGCTAAGGAGAACGGCGAGAGTATTGGGCGAACAGACGGCTGATTTGGGCGAAAGGGAGGGAGAAATGGGTTAGGTTCGGGCGATTTGGGCGTTGGATGCTCGCTGGGTTAGGGTTGCTGGGTTGGGCGAAATGGGTTAGGGTCGGGTGAATGAGGGTTTTTTTTTTAAACCCTTATATATGCACTTATAACTCGATCCGAGTCGAGTACGAGCCTAGTCAAGTCAAGTCGAGCTCAATACCGAGTCGAGCTAGGTCCAGCTCAGACTCGACTCGAAATGTTCCGAGCTCCCAAAAAATGGCTCGACTCGGTTCGAACAGAGTTTCTATCCGAGTCGAGTCGAGCTTTTTCGAGCCGAGTCGAGCAAGTTACCAAGCTAACTCTGTTCGTGTACAACTCTATTGTCAACTCGCATATGCGATCGTGTGCGATCGCATATGCTCGTGCGCATATGCGATCACACAATCGCATATGCAGTCACATATTTGTTTTTTATTGTTTTTTCAAAAAAATAAATTTAAGCGAAAAATAGGAAGAAAAAAAAATGTCAAAAAATATATAAAAAAAGTAGGGGAAACTTTCCTAAGTTAATAGAGAACTAATTTTACATATTTAAAATACATTTGAGTGAAATAAAATCTATTAAACAATGAATATTAGGGTGCTTGAATGTTGAACTTGAATCTTGATCTTCTAACTTCCAAGAGAGACAGAATGTGTGTGTGTGTGTGTGTGTGTGTGTGTGAGAGAGAGAGAGAGAGAGAGAGAGAGATTAACCACTTGGACATGGAAATGTGTGTGTGTGTGTGTGTGTGTGTGTGTGTGTGTGTGAGAGAGAGAGAGAGAGAGAGAGAGATTAGGACCACTTGGAATTAAGAAATGTAAGAGAAGAAGACAGTAAGAGAGTTTGGGATGAGAATATTGCAAATGGAGGAGCTTTGGAAGCCTTTTTATAGGCAAAAGGAGTTTTTTTTTTTTGGCAAAAAAGTAAAAATAAAGTGTCAACGGTCAGATTTCTGACTGCTGGCCAATATGTGATCACATAGGCTGTATGTGATCGCATACATCATATATGTGATCACATATGCCACTGTCGCATATGCGATTTCTCCAGCAATATGCGGATTTGCGATCGCATATTAGCATATGCAGTAGCACATAATAACACTGCTAACAAGCTTAGCCTTTGTAGGAATAAGCTATAAGCTTACAAAATAAATTATAAATCTGATAACAAATCTATTAACTTGTGCAGAATTGATCATGGATAGAAAAGCAAAGTTAATTAATAAAGAAGAAGAGAATATTAGAAACATTGTGAAAGCCGAACCATAGTCCAGTACCTTCTACAGATCCAAATGGAATGCCGGCATCCTCAAGACCTGAGTAACCAAAAAAAATGTCAAATAGTGATGAGGTTTCAAAATAAACAAGAAAGTGATTTTATTTATGCTGCTTAAGTAGCTTCCAATGCATATCAAGCTTCACGAAAAAAGTTCAAAGTTGAAAGCGGTAAGCAGTTGAGCAATCCAGAAATAAATAATCAATATGATGCACCTTAGATAGTGCAGTGAGAGTAACACCAATATAACAAGCAGCATTACAAATGCAGAACCAAGCACAGAACAAGAAAGAAGAATTAACAATAGTTGTGAGATCCTTGACCTGAGTATATGCATAGTGTCCTCAGGTTTTCAATTCGTAAATGTGCAGCCACAGAACAAAGCCCCAAAATCTCCCAGATAGAAGATCCTCACCATCCAAATTTTGGCCTTTCATTCAGTTGAGTGTGATTCTTTTCTTTTTTTTCAGGTAATTTTTTTGGAATGCTGCTGTGCTTCTTTTCTTAACCAACTGTTTGCCGGCCAGCAGTAGAAGGATTGAGATTGTCCATCAAATACAATTTTGTGCATGGTCCATTCCATCGTGGGCCCATCAGGTCAATGGTGTGGATCACTAGATCATGGACCCTACAAACTGAATACTTGACGATACCATGCATATTGCAGAGCTTTATGTTAGGAAATATTCGACAAGTATCAAGCAAAGTTTTCTCATTCAGCTCAATGTCATCAAATGGTATGATAGACAACTTATAATTTGTTTACTATAATATTCTTTTAACAATAGAAAGATTTATTAAAGCCACAAACCTGAATGGTCAAGAGAACAACCCTCAAGGGGCATGGCAACCCACCCAACCACTTTACATAAGAAAACCTTTCCCATCCCTGTTGATATCATCACTACTATAGACCAAAAACTCCTTTAGGGACATCACCCAAGAAGTAACGTGGCTTCTCACCCTATTGACCACCCAATCAATGTTCGCATACTTATTATCGACAATTCCATTGTCTCTACTTCCATATGGTGAACATAGTTGCTACAAAACACAAATTAACGTGCAACCTGACCTTGCATCCCCTGGGACCTGCACTCCATGACTCCAATCATGGCAGCTGATCCATGGCCCATGCACATTAGAGCCGGCAGATGCACCACCACCTAATATTGGATGCGAATGGGTAGTGAAAGAAATGATGGCCATGCTTTCTGCATCCCTCAGACACATACAAAAATCATTTACAGTGATTTTTTTCCAGCTATGAAGATGATTGCTCTTCAACACCTCATCACATCCAATCAACCGTGCAGTAGGGGCCATCCACCCTAATCCCTTTATCTCTTCCTTGTAGAGAGCATTCTCCTTCCAAATCGTTCTAACTTGCCCCCCATGATTAACAAGACTCTCTCCAATAGCCACAATATACAGAACAGCTCCTCTTCCTCTTCTACCATAAGGTTCCTTCAAAATGTCGGAAGGGCATACGATTTCAGACCCACCTCACCATACACTTCACTCACTCTTAAGTTCTTTTCTCATGATTAGTCTACATAATGCTTCAAATGACCTACTAGCGCTCTATCTCCACACCAGTGATCCTTCCAAAATCAAACTAGCATTCCATCACCAATCTCAAAAGTGATGCCTTGCACATATAGATTTTCTAACTTGTTAATGGATTTCTAAATCATTGATTCCCTACACCTTGAGGAGCATGAGGTCTACACCAATCGTCTTCCCATGTCTTGTTTTCCCGAAATCACCTTTTTCCAAAGCATGCCATCCTCCTCTCCAAACCTCCACAACAACGTACTCAACAAAGCTTCATTCATCATTTTCAACGACTTAATCCCACTTCTCCTTCTTAATTAGTTTGCATACCACTTTCCATTCCTACATTCCACTCCATGGAAAATCCATTTTCAACTGTTCTAGTCCATTAATGATAATCATGGTGCACCGGAAGAAAGACAGTACGCACAAGCATTGCCAAAATAGCCATGGTGATAGGAGAAATATGGCCCTTCCTCTTCACCATCAAACACCAAAGCCCATAAGCTTTTAGATGGCTTCCCATGGATAAAGAGGATCAAAATGCATAGACGGAAGCAAACTGACCTCATAATCTACATTTTTTGACAACTCCACCTTTCTTCCACCTCACCACTAGTGTTTTTTCTTTTTTCTTTTTCTTTTCTTTTTTAATCTTTGGAACGATAATGGAATTTTATTAGCTAGCGCCAAGCTGGTGCAAAGAATAACAACCCAGTAGGATTCCAACCCCAAAAGAAAGGAAAATTTACAATCCTCCAAATCCTTAAAAGAAGAGGCCCATTCAACTACAAAAAGCTTTGCTTTGTTGGAGACAAACACCCTTTGGTGCACAAAGATTCCGGAAGCACCTGTCATTTCTTTTCCCCCAAATTGCCCATATGCCAACTGGCAAAGCCAATCTCGGAGATGCTCTTCTTTCTTTCCCAAGCTTGACCTCCTAGCATTCCACTCTCGAATAAATTTACTTTGTCCTGGCACATGTTCAGAACACCTTAATATACATCTCAGTTCAAACCTTGCTTCCTGTTCACCTTGCACAAAATAAGCATTTTCATCCACAAACCATGCATGAGGACACCGAAAATCGGTTTTGAGTCCGCCATGAAGCCTCAAACAAACCTTCCACGTTTGCCCTTTCTAAAATTACTCAAAGCTTTTGCAACTATTAGAGAATGGAATGGAGATAACGATCCCTTATCTTGAGCCTCCAGGCCCACTAAAGAAACCTTCAGTGACTTATTCATGAGCATACAAAATTCCACTAATGATACACATTTTTTTAAAAAAATTTTCTTTAAATGAGACACATTCCTTCAGTTAGCTTTTTCAACCGACCCCAAATCTCAGCCTTCTCAACAAGTATTCTAGAAACCCCAGTTTACTACAGGGTTTTGACACCCTTTGATCATATGTCCACATGTGAAGAAACGGATGCAATCAAACAAACAAGGAGATGGATGAATAAGAACATCATTGAGCTCAACGGAAACAACAGATTTCTAGGTATTAGATCATACCTCAAGAGGAGATGACGCACAATGGATAAGGAAACCTTCATGATTGAAGCTTAGGTCTAAGGGCATTGGGATGTGGTGCATGTGATTGGACACTCCCTATTTGAGACCTAGGAGCATTACTCACATAATCCACCATTCAATATGCCAATAATCATTTTGTGCATATCATGTGCTGATGTAAGTCTACAACTCAAATTGCCTAAGACAAAGCAACATTGCTATTGCGGTCACAGTCCCATGACAAGCATTCACACATGCTAGCTAAGCACATGATGGTCGTGAACATACCTTTTCACAAATGAGCCCCTTGAGCTATATCTCTCCCTTGTTATTGAATCACCCACATACATACATCTCAATACAAGATCTATGAGTAACTTCATTATCTATCACCATAACACACTGTTAAGTACAACCCATACAAATGAATATCAATATACATGATGATTAAATATCCTCGTTAAAAATCAATATCATTAATATGTTCATCACATAACTATCTCATGATTTGGCTTTCCAGCATCACACAACTATCCCATGATTCGGCTTTCCAGCGCACAATACCCAACATTTACATAGACATTTTCTCTAGGGCCAATCTGCAAACAGCAATTCTCTCTTATGGAAGCTTGACAATGTTGGGTTTGAAGAATGATCCTCTTGAACGGACACCAAAATGCTAAACAATAGTCGTGTTGCCCTTCTCTATTCCGTTCTTTGATGTCTTTCAGTCAGTCATAACTCATAATCCTAAAGTCAAGGTTGTGGACTAGATTACCAAGGATAGGATTTTGGAGTGATGAATTGGCTACACTTCAAATGGAGAATCTGGAAAATTTAACACCTCCATTAAAAACGAGTAAAAAAGAAAATACTCATTACAGTTAGTCTGCGGGTCTGCAGATCTATGAGGGAAGTGGCCTTGGCACTCATGTGATCATAATAGCCAAAATAGATCTTGCAAGCTAATGCTACTTAAGAGTATCACTATTGAAAATCTAGGTTAGAGTGGACAGTTTCAAAAGGCTAGACATTCCAACATGAAAGTAAGATAAGCAACAAGAATGATCTAATGAATAGAGGACTCTGCTCCAAACTTTGCCTACCTACCTTCTGGTGATTGCCTACCTACATTCATCCAAAATATGTTTTTTTGATGAATAAAACTTAGCCTGTGTAACGTCCTGGATTTTCGTTATTTTGAATTTCCAAAAATCCTTGAAAATTTTCGATATAACTAACCTACGTTGTCACTGACTTACTCTTAACACTCGAGGTGAGCCTATAGGTGGGTGATACCAGTAAAGAACCGCCCTCCAATTCATTAACCGAAAGAAGCCAACGAATCTACCCGATCACTTAAACATTGGGCTCAGCCTCGTGATTTGTTCACATAGAGCCCAAATCTAGTCGACCTATCACTGACTAATCAAGACAACTACAACTAAATAAAAATCTACTTAAAGCCGAGAAAACTAAGGGTCAGATCTTAATTAACAAACCAAACTGACCCAGCATCCTTTTAGCCTAAGAATCGACGGTTTATGGTGATTATAATCGAATCATTATTTCCGCTAGTTGCAAATAGGCCACACTATGAACTTAGCTAATCCAAACCCTAATCATTGCGCACAAAAAATCTCGCAACCCAATTCATTCCAGAAATGCCCCGATTATCTGAACAAGCTCTAGACCGCTCGTTAGTGGGCCATTAAACCCGGGGCTATAGAAATATGCTCGTTTTAGTGGGCTTGACGTCCATCGCGGGACATCGAGCCGAGATCGCGTCTCGAATCATTCAACTTGGACTTACAAAGTCGATGCATGAGTTGTGCGAATATTCTTGAAATTGACCAAGAACTTAAGTCACTTATCTGGGTTCGGTCTTTGCTCAAGTTGTGACTTTCAGACAGTTAGATTACGACTAAATTTAGGACAACAATCTAAGTTAATATCTTACACATATCCGTATAGCCGCGGCCCCGATCGACCATCGGTGACTGTCGAACAAACTTCTAATCATACCCGTCGATCGATGTGTCCAAATGGCAGGCCGATTGTATCTATGCATAGATCATCACTAGGGCCAACTATCCAACGGCGTTTATCGACTCCTACGCCCCTCAGTGGCCCCCAACGGGTAGAAACATACTCCCCTAAGGCTATTATAGTAAAAACCTAGCCCTTAAGGCCATTTTCACCAATTCTGGCACTATACAAGGCCCTTGTTTGGGCACCCTCTCCTCCCATACGAATTTTAACAAGAGAAAAGGGGAGAGAGGAGAAAGGAGAAGAGAGAGAGCGAGCTTAGGGTGTGAGTGATGGTGCACCTCTACCCTCTCATCCACTCTCTAGCCGCCTCACTGTAACAAGAGCCATCATCAAAACTTTCTCAGCGGCGATTGGAGGTAAGAAATAGATTCTACTATCTAATCTAGTATTTTGGGTTAAGTTTTCTAGTATTTACAATACTTTGTATGATTATTTAGGCTTTGGAGGATTTTTCATATAAACCTAATCCTAGGAGCGCTTGGAGTTGGGACCATTATCTCTAGGTTATCATTTATCGACCCTTGAGAGTCTCAGTTAATGACTTTGTTGTTTATAGATCGGTTGGTGCATGCTAACATGTTCACATTTCAATTTAATTGCAACATGTGTGATTACTTGTTTATAAATGCTCACATGTTTGATAAAATGCCTAAGTAATTGAATGTATTATTCTATTGATGCTCACAAGTTTGATAGAATGCCTAAGTGAATGTGTGATTTTATTAATGCTCACATGGTCGATGAAATGCCTGAGTGATGGTGATATGTTATTGATGCTCATATGTTCGATGAAATGCTTGGGTGGTTGTGTTGCTAAATTTAGATTTCATATAAAATCTTGTTGTGATTGCTTGATGAATTGTTAGTCCTTAGCGATGTTTAGAATTACTTAGGATATAGGTCAGTCGGTAAATCACTCAAACCAAGGGGCAGCCCGAGTTAGGTCGGCCACCCTAGGCTCATTCAATCGACCTAGGTTGAACACGGACGACCGACAGTAGCTGGACTACACAGGATGCTTGCACCCAATGTCAGTTGCGTCGGGATTCTTCCAAGTCAATCAAATTAGTCCACTAGTTGACTGATCTTGTATGTTCACAATGTACGGCACAACTAAATTGAATCTAAGATATCTCATTCTTAGCGGATGAGTCCATTCATAACTGTTAGTGCGATACGATCCCACTAAGAGTCATGAGCCATAGTGGTATGGGACCGTGTCCGAGTTGTCGACTTATGCTGGGGTGACGAGCCTCCCCTTGGTGACTGGTGAGCACTGATGGAGGTGAGATATTGTTATTCGAACGGCCCCAGTCAAATTACCCGACCGATGGTTCCGTGCCAGAGTACCGTTTGAACAACCCGAGCGTGAATAGAATTGGGTGACGAGCCCTTTTCTTTTGTGGTAATTTTGTTTTATGTGATAAGCCTGCACCTCAGAACTGAATGATCATACTCGGTGTTTGGGTGAAGACCCATACCGAGTTGATCCTCGTACATCTAGGTATCATGTCGTAACTTTGGAATCGTTGATTTGTGAGATAAAAGGGTGACACCTAAATTTGAATTAAGGGACACTGGTGAGGAGTCGCTAGGTGCCGCAACGAGCCACATGATTCGAATAAGGACTAGTGATATGACGTTGGTATCCTATCTTTGCCAGTATGCTGGATGAATGGAACCTAATAATTACTCGGCTAAAATCCGCATCAATCGCATTGAATTAGATAGGATGTGGCGATTTGGCGTTGGAGTCCTGTGATAAGGGAGTGTTAGCATATGCGAAATAGGCGTTGAAGTCGCTTGGGAGGAAGTGTTGTTTGAAAAGAGCATGCATCATATCCTATCTTCATATGCGCATTTAACAAGAATATTTAGGAATTATTTGATTTCTTGTTTTATCATTATGTGTTAATTGAGTTGATAACATGTTTAACTTAGAACTAATGGAACCACTGAGTTAGCTACTCACTCCCACCTAGGACGATGTTTTAAAACACCAATCAGGCATTGTTGTTAATGCGAGTTCTATCGGGGCCTCCGACGGGTAGGCTTGGATCGGCTTGCACTTTCGCCATATTGCCTTAGGAGCACGGGCAGAACTGGAATACCATGCACTTATTTAATCTTGTACTTGTATATGTTGGAGTTCTGACTCGTTGAGCTTTGTATGTTGATTTTATGGTATGTTCATTGTGGCTTGTATAATTCCCATTTTGGGCGATCACAACTATTGGAATTGTATTTTCTGACTATTAACCATATATTTCTAATTTTTGTTCTCTACATCGCTTTGGATCCACTAAATTGAATTATGCTACTCTGATTGCTCATGTGAAATAAATGTGAATCTGACTGAGGTCACACGTGCGTTTTCATTTGGTTAACACCCGGGAACTCGGGATCGAAGTCTATGTACTCGGGTGTTGATTTTCGGGGCGTTACAGCCTGCTTTTGACAGGAGGCTTCTCTTTTCTTTTCTTTTTTCACAAACTTTAAAATGAAGGAGAGCACATAAACTTCTATGGGAGAGATGGATAAGGATGCAAGTTTAAGAGACCGGTATCCAGATTTCTTGAAACAAGCAAGTGAGCCAACAAGTGCTTTCAAACTACCTTGTATTGCAACCACTTTGCCAAGGAATTTAAGAGACTTCTTCCTGGTTGGACTTGTTTTTGAAAGTAAGAAACAAAAGACTATCAATATTTACCCATGATGAACCCTATTGGATGCATCGCGCATGTGTCCATTGAAATTCACTAGTACCAAAGAAATTAATGTCTCAGGCCAACATCACCATAGCGCATTAGTAGAAAGGTTGAAGCAACAATGAAATCTGAATGTGAAGAAGAGGTCAACCACAGTTTCTTTTTAATATTATTACAAGACTAACATATGCAGAAGCCCAGAGGCCAAAGAAAAACTACTACATGGTAGAAAGGCTGAAACAATGATGAAATCTGAAAGTGCAGAAGAGGTCAACCATGATGCCTTTTTAATATTATTACAAAACTAACATATGCAAAAGCCCAAAGGGCAAATAAAAAATACGAAGTGGTGATCAGAGTTCCCAATACACGAGAATTGTTTCTAAAACCCCCTCTTTTGAAAGAGAATCAATAACTTCTTTAGTCTATCTTTCCACTTGTTTAAACGATATATTTGATCAAGAGGAATGTTCAAAGATTTTATTTACAATTTAAGAAAGCTTCACGACTTCAGTTTTTTTTTTTTTTTTGAAGAGTGAAAGAATTATATTAAAGAAACTGCTAGCAATCACTAGGCGGGAAGAGAAACAACATAAGCGCCCGTGAGTAGACAAAACACAAAACGCCTTTACAACTTAGTTCAATCAGACAAAATATGAGAAATCTCCACCACCACCGCTTGAAGAGACCACGAATGATTACGAAAACGGCAATGATTTCTCTCCCCATATAGACCACCAAATCACCAGCAACATCAACTGCCATCTCGACCGAGATTGCTTCCCCCCACCGCCTCCATGCCAAGCCCAAAGGAGATCCCGAGCCAACTTAGGCATCACCCAATTGACTCCATGCACCGCTAGAAGGTGACACCACACTTCACTGACAAAAGGGCAAAAGCTGAATAAATGATCCACATATTCAGCATCTTGATTGCACATACAACACGTGTTTGGGATCAACAATGATCTCTTTTGAAGATTGTTGATTGTGAGGACCTATTCCTCCCCACAAGCCATGTGAATGCCGCAACTTTGGGCGGTGCACCATAAAACCAAAAGTGGAAAGCCTGCCGCGCTTGAGCCTCTTCAACCTCGAGAAAAATCATTTTTTTTAAGGACTTGATCAAGAACCAACCAGAGCCCTGGATCTGCCACACCAAGAAATCCGAACCACCTCTCGGGCGAAAGAACTGCGAACAGCTAAGCAGAGCAATGCACTCATCATCCTTGATATCCGACAAATTCCTCCTACGAGGAGCCCAGATGATAAATGAGCCGCAAAGAGAGAAGCATTTCGCCATCGTCAAATCCGATGAAGTCGTTAAGCTAGCCAGAGAGGGAACGTCACATTACAAGGGATGTTCATTACACCAGCAATCTACCTAGAAATGAACTCTTGTGCCACCCCCCACAGAAAACTTCACACCTTTCCAAAAGGAATCTCTTAGAGACATAATCGATTTCCAAATATGGGAAGCCTTGTAAAGAGAGGATTGTTTGGTCTCTCAACCCCTTGGAGCAGTACCGTACTTGGAAGCAAAAATATCCCGCCAAAAAATATCTTGTTCTAAAGCAAACTGCCAAAGCCATTTTCATATGTGCCTTAAAACTCACAAAACTACATCACCTTCAGAAAACAGCCTACACACCTCCCATTTCAAAAGATGAAACTTAAAACAGTCTTCTGAACCCCTCCATAGAAAATCCCTTCTAAGTTTTTCCAATCTGACTAGAACGACCTGCAGACATCTAAACAATGACATAAAATAAAGCAACATATTCGAAAAAGTTGCTTTAATCAAAGTGAGAAGACCACCGAAAGAAAGATAGCGGCTCCTCCACTTAGCTAATTTCCACTCATTTCTTTTTATCACCCTATCCCACAGATGAATCGGCAGTTTCCCAATATAGAGAGGGAGACGAAAAGAAATTGCTTTGCAACCGAAGGAATTTGCTAGCTGAATGGTCTCATCGATTTCACAACTTTGTTAGCCTCTCTTCCTACATGTTTAAACAAGGGGAACATTCATAGATTTCATGAAAGACGTAAGAAAGCTTCCACAACTCAGAATTTCTTAGCAGCCCATCTAACCACATTCTCGGTGTCCCCGGCAATTATAATCCTTCTAGAGAATGAATCGGAAAGAATTCTACGCCTTAAGAAAATTAACCTCAGTGGTATTTGAGTCCCCCCCCCCCCCCCCAAGGCTGAAGAAAGAGTTCCAAAATGCAGCATTATCATCTCCAACAGCACCACCAATACTATAAGTCCACGGATTTCTGAGTGAAAATCATCAAAAACGAGTTTTCTAACACCTGAAGGAGATGGTCTCCACCCAGCAGTCATTTTTCTAGTAGCAGGCTCACTCCCAATGACGACTTCCTAATTCCTTAATAAAGATGTAACTAAGGGCATGCCATTCTAAAAATAATAAAAAATAAAAATAAAAACGTGTGTGGGTTTTTATGCAATACCTTTGAATTGAAAAAGTTTTGGCAGAATCCTAGTTTTCCAACATTTGCACAAAGAAAAAAGCATGGAATTCATTTTCCTTGTCCATACTTATCCACAAAGAACACAGTAATCAATGTCTTCCAAAAAAATGGACAATAATTTGATTGTCTTTCTCAAGTGGCAAAACAAGGTGACCATTCACAAAGCCTCACTAATAACAATAAATTGAGGGCCTACCTGCTTTGTTTCCTCTCACTCGCCCCCATCCGTATCCCATCTTGCAATTGCCACCCTCTATCCCATCTTGTAATGGCACCTCAATCTGACGGGCTGTTACAGGCCTGTTACAAGCCATTTTTTTTTCCAGAATGGGTGTTACAGCCTTGTATCGCATCGCATAACAAGTCACAATGTTACCATAATGTTACGGTCGTTACATTACCATTTTTAAATCCCATGACTTGGAGGAGGATGCGGTGACGGAGTTGGAGATGGAGGTGCCGATACAAGATGGAAGGGAGGAGGCGGAAATTGCAAGGAGATGAAATATGGAAGGGAGTGAGTGGGAGGAAACAAACTGCTCTGTAATGCACCACTATGGGTCAGTAACAGTCCGGTACAGAGCCATAATGGCCATTACGGCCATGGACGGTATTGTAATGGCCACAAGGTTGGCCATTACAGCCACCATTACCATTATTGAATACCTTATCTCCAACAGACACATATCGTCTTCCTGTATTCTTGTCCACAGGTATGTTTATTTGATTTTTTTTTCCCTTTTTTTCATTTTTTTTTTAAAAAAAAAAATCAAGAATAAAGGGGTTCCACTTTCATGTCATATTTCATCATTGCAGCAAGCATCTCCTTGCAATATCCATCTCTATCTCATTCCCTCTTCCATTGGCACCACCTGCATCTCCAACTCCATCATTGCATCCTCCATCCTTCCATTTTTATTTTATTTTTTACTCTCTTTTTTTCTTTTCCTCCAACAAAGACCAGTCATCCTCCACCGTCTAACACAGCAAAAACACTTTTTTTTTTCATTGACTCTCTACTAAGACACCTTGAAAAGTTCTCAATGAAAGCCCACTCCACATATTTAGCATTTTTACCCAAACATTATGGTAGTAAACTTCTCATGCCTGGCTAAGATCCAAGAGTTGTTTGAGGGTTGGCTAAGTGGTCCTTTCAAGGAGACAGTTAAGAATGAAAGGAGGATAAGGCTTTAAAGATTATACAGTTTCCATCCTTCTACAGTGCTTAGAAAAGGATTTTGGCATGTTTCATAGAAAATATTCCTGTGATTGAGGATGCATCGTTTGCCACTCTTTGGGAAGACAGGTCAAATCATGTGGCGATGCATCATATGCCACTCCTTGGGAAGTTAAAAAATGAAAGAAGCTACATCATTCTATGTTAACGGAAAATATTCAAGTTACCATGACACAATTAGAAAAGAGTTTCAGAATGTGCAAATCAAGGATTGCACAGAGGTGGAAGCAGACTTCATTATCTGGGGATCAATTACAGTAGACCATCCGAGGGGGTGACTAAACTCGATATCGGGGGAGTTACTCAGGCAATCCAGCCTTGATAGGATTTGGAGTTCTTCACGATCATAAAAATGTCTTTTCTTTCTCTCTTTTTTTCGCTGCAGCCCCATTGATGTGAAAGATCTGATATCATGTTGGACAGTTTTTTCTTTTTCTTTTCTTTTTTTTTCTTTTTTCTTTTGGCAATTTTACTATTAGTAAGGGGAGTACTTCTAATATCAACGAAATAAGAGGTTAAGAACATCCAATAGATTTGACAATAGGGATATGCTCCATCTACAGTATGAATTCATGATTTGAACGGTTAAGATTTGGTACATACGCACTGCGTGTAATGGTTGCAATGTACATGCCCATGAAGGGCCAAGCTCCTGCAGCACATCAAATATGGTGGTGAACAATAACTGTACTCTCACCCAAGAAAAATTATAAAGGGATAATGGTATCCTGAAATGCAAAAGCACACCTGGCTTTTGGTAGATGTGCATCAGAAGCATGTAGCTCTGATGTGCACACACATGAGTGATCATGCGTTGGCAGTGCATAGAATATGGTTGCGAACCATTGTCGTCGTCTAACACAGTTAAAAAACACAATGAATCACACTCGATTGGATTTTGAGTCAACTCGGCAAAAACTCATTGACATCGAGTTCCCATCAAGTCACAATCGAGCAGGAGATTTCCTTGCAAAGACTGGAAAAGGGAATGGATTCTTCCTCTCTTGACATTGCCAGGCTTCAGAAGCTCCTTGAGGATCACCTAATTCCCTGTTTCCCTTTCAGTGGAACAATGAGGAACTGGAAGGAGATCCTAAGGAAGAAAGGCAAATATGTTCCCAATCAAGTGATGGTAACAGTGTTTGTGGATTGCTACCCGACAGATTGGAGTGGAGACGACCTTTACTACGACCTTGGCAAATACAGGAATGCGGTCGACATCACCATTCCGACTTATCACAATCACAAGACCAGAGATGTTAGAGGATTTTCCTTCGTTAGATAGGAAGAGGCAGCAAATGCAGTTGACACTTGACAGCCTTGACGGAAGATGCGTGCTGGGCAGTAAATGAAAGCAAATATTGCAAAATACAGGCCTGAAGTCCTACAACAAATACAAAGGGGGAAGTCTGTCAGAACTCCAAAGGAGAAGGAAAAAAGCTCGGGGGTGATGTAGAAATAAAAGCAGACTCAGGAAGATGGGTGAGAGCCACTGTGAAGGTAATCGATCAAACATAGATGCAGAAGAGGGTTCATCAAAGAAAGATGATGCACACAAAACCTTACCAGCTCTTAACATATGAACAATGAAACCTGTCCTTAATAGGATGGTACTGTGAAAGGAGATCTGCCAACTCCACCAACTCAATAGAGCATCACAGTGAAATCTTAAGTGCAGGAAGGGAGGAAAATAGTTACAGTATACCCAATGGCTTATGATTATCTTGGAAAGTAAACTCTCTTCTTGGAAAGGTAAACTCCTTTCCCTTGGAGGCAAATTAACTATAATCAATTGTCTAACCTCCCAGTATACTAGTATGCATGTCCCTATTTCAATGTGCTAAATCAGTGTTGGCTAAGATAGACAAACTGCGTAGGGATTTCCTTTGGCAGGGTGGATCTGATGTGAGAAATTCCCCCTTTTGAATTGGAAAGAGGTGTGTTCCATACTCTTGGGGGGGTGGGGGGGTGGGGTATTAAACACCTTGATTTGGTTAATGTAGCGTTCCTCAAGAAATGGGTTTGGTGGTTTGCCACCGAGGAAAGCAGCTTGTGGAGATCTCTAGTGGCTGCCAAATACAGGATAACCCCAATGGGCTGGTGGATTTAAAAATCCTCCTTTTATCATGATCATACAAGGAAAGGCATCAATGGAACAACCATCTCGGTTTTCAATTGATCAAAATTCATGGTGGAAGAAGGGAAGAGAATCAGATTTTGGGTTGATCCCTGGTTAGGTGATCAGCCCCTGATCTCTTTTTTCCCGGAGCTAGCTTCTCTAAGCCCGGATATTGATATCCCGGTGGCCTCTTGCTTTTCTTTAAGTGGTGAGGAAAAGAACTGAATGGCTTCCCCCTTTTAGAAGAAATTTGCATGATAGAAAAATAGATCCTTAGTTTCACTTATCTCTTTTGCAGGGTCACCTCTTCTCCCACAACAAGAAAGACTATTTACTAGAAGTTATCTGCATCGGGGTTTTTACGGTGCAATCCTTTTACAAGGATTTAGTGCATTCTGGTCCTCCGCTCCACCGAAGCCCTTCTTGTGAGGTTTGGAATTACAGTGCTCCTCCCAAAATCTCAGCTTTTGGATGGCTGGTGAGTAAGAATAAAGTGTTAACAATTGACAACCTTCGTAAAGCAAGGAATGATTCTCCCCAACATTTGCCTGCAGTCGATCATCTTTTCTTACATTGTCC
The DNA here is from genome assembly GCF_029962835.1 of Magnolia sinica. Taxonomy (NCBI): domain Eukaryota; kingdom Viridiplantae; phylum Streptophyta; class Magnoliopsida; order Magnoliales; family Magnoliaceae; genus Magnolia; species Magnolia sinica. The sequence continues at coordinate 87,784,100 of NC_080577.1, forward strand.
TTTCATGGCTGGAGTCTAGGTTGGGGTCCATGGCATGGCATCTGTTTACTGGGTCATGCCCTGTATCATTGAAGATCTTTTCCTTGGCATTCAATAGATGGAAGAAACCTTGGGAGGAAATGATGGAGACTCAACGTGTTAGCAGTCTTGTGATCGATTTGGGGAGAAAGAAATGACCGATGTTTCCGAAATAAAAGCATTGTGATAGCAGGGGTCTTCAACAGAGACGTTCAGCTCTTCAGGGATTGGACACCTTGAGGGGGTTCCAGCTGGGGGGTTGGTTTGTTGTTATATTCTTACTAGCTTAAGGTTTCTGTAGGTTTTTTATCGGTTTGCTTCTGGTTTTTTGTTTTCTTGTTTTGCTTCTCTTTCTTTTCTCCCTTTTTTGTTGTTCCTTCCTGCCTTCTTCTTCTTCTTCTTCTTCTTCTTCTTCTTCTTCTTTTAGCCTAATAAAGTATCATCTTTCAAAAAAAAATTTGATTATCTTCAAAGGCGCCCATCCCGAAATCTCATTTTGACAGTAAGATCTGATCATCACACAAACAAGGAGATTGCAGAATGTGTGGGCCTTAGATGGGGATTGAAGATGGAAGACTTTTCAATCATATATCTAAGTGGCTGGCATCGGTGGCCTGTGGTGGAGCCAGCAATCTCAATAGAAAGGTTGCTGGAAGGAAGATCTTTTGCCCATGGAGCCGATATGTCATACGCAAAGGTGGCCGGAATGGACGCCTCTTCCATTCAAAGCTTTTCTGGGTTTGAATGGGTGGCAATAGGGAAGTGTTAGAAGACTGAAAGGGTAATTTTGACAACAACATGTTTACTGAGCAGGCTCTCTCATATAACAAAAGAAAGAGGGGTGTGGGGTCCATGCCTTGTCTGGTAAAGCAGAGATCCGAGCCTCTAATTGTGAGAAGGATAGAGGTGGCCCTGCTGCTAGGACCTGTTCCCCCTCATCTTTTATATCCCTTCAGACTCGCACATCTTCCCAGGAATTGTCATGTTCACAGCACAAGCACAGTTTCAATCCCAGCAGCAAATAGCTTCTTCGGATGATGACAGACTGACAGTGACAGACATGGCATTTCAGAGGCTCCGACCCCATTCCGTATGTTGTTGGAGTTTGATGAGTCATAAAGGTAATTCCAAATTTGAATCAAGGGTTTCAGCAAATCCAATCGCCAGAGTCTCAAAAGGACAAGAAGGCATTCCTGGAATTAGTTGAGTTGGAAGGTCAGTTGATTTGGAAGAAGCATGAAGGAATGCTATGAGCTTGTCCAGTTTGCTGAAGACGGAGAGAAGAGAAACTAAAAAAAATGATAAAGCAAAGGTGTATAGAAGGAAACTCAAAGGCAACCATGAATTTCATAATTTGAAATCGCCAGTAAATTATGATAAGGGTCAAGAGATAGCAAATGGATAAGCGATGTTGGACAGTGAGGCGCTTTCAGCATTAAGCTAGGGCCGAGATCAAGCGGGACATGCCCAGTGGAGTCTTATCATGGAACATCAGAGGGTTGGGGCTACCCAATCAAAAGGACAAATATAAAAGAAACATGTTGGGTACACAAGATACATGCAGTGGCACTCCATGAGACTAAAATGCAGGCAATAAACACAGCTTCTTCAATCAATCTGGGGAGCTTGAGCTTCAGACTGGGTGGATCTTGATTCTCATGGTGCCCCATGTGGTACTGTTGTTGGGTGGAAACCATCGCAGCATATCACAGCTGATATACATGTTGGAAGGTTCTCAGTCTGTACCGTTTAAAGGAAGGCATTCGGAACTTTTCTTGGGTTTCAACAGTAGTTTACAGGCCCTGCTCTCAGAAATCAAGAGCTGAACTTTGGCAAAAACCTTATCGAGTCAACTAGCTGCAGAGAGGGGGGGGTTTGTTTAATGAAAGAGGAGGGTGCAGGATTGATGCTGGAATAAGAAGGTTTTCAAACCCAATGGGGAGCCAGGGGCTGATTGACTTGCTGCTAGGTGGATGCCGTTATACATGGTCAAATAACCAGGATAGTCCACCAATGTCTCAGTTGGATAGATTTCTGATTTTTTTTATTTTTTTTTTTTTTGGGGGGGTGTGGGTTTAATGAAAGAGGAGGGTGCAGGATTGATGCTGGAATAAGAAGGTTTTCAAACTCAATGGGGAGCCAAGGGTTGATTTACTTGCCGCCAGGAGGATACTGTTATAAATGGTCAAATAACCATGATAGTCCAGCAATGTCTTAGTTGGATAGATTTCTGATTTTGGGGTACTGGGAGGATCACTTTCTAGGGACACACAGATTGGATTCCCAAAACTAGCCTCAGATTATACTGCCCAATAGTATTGGAGACTCAATCTGAATCATAGGGTCCCATACCATTTCGGTTTGAATAGATGTGGCTAGAGGAGGAAGGCTTTGCTGATACGATTCAAGAATGGTGATCAGTTACAGTAATCGATGAATGGGCCAGTTTCAGATTATCGATTAACTTAAAAAGGTTGAAAGAATTCATTAAACATGATCACTTTAGGCCAGTGGAAGAGGCCAAAATTGACATCCTACAGGAAATCCACACACTGAACTATGCAACTCTCCACAGAGGAATGGAACAAGTGAGGTTTTGAGGCTGGAATATTCAAGAAAAGCTCATTAAAAGGAGATCATGTGGATACAGATTGTGGGAAGTTCAACTAAATGATAGTGACAAGAGGCACCAAATACTTTCACAGTATTCTCAAGGAGAAGAACAAACAGAATCCATTGCCTTAGAAGTCAATGGGTACAGAATGGAAGGCAAGGTAGAGATTTGCGACAAAATAGTTGAATTCTACAAATGCATCTCAACAATGGAAAAATGGGACCAACCAAGCCTTGACAATTTAGATTAATGGCCGTTGAGGAAGTAGAGCAGTGCGGTGTCCAGCCAAGGAAAGGACAACGCACAGGGCCCAAAGGATTCTCTTTGGCTTTCTTCCAAGTATTCTAGGACATTGTAAATAAAAAAAAAAAAAAAAAAAAGATGTGGAGGACTTCATCTCAAATTTCGCAGTAGGGGAGTGCTCACAGAAGGCTTGGCACCTTAATTGCCCTTATTCTTGGGCACAGAAGCAGGGTTCTGCAGTGATGGAGAGGGTTGAATAATCAGTGTAGTTGGAAGCGGTTTCAATTGAAACCAGCTGAAAAACGTATGACCGCACATTGGCCTTTGACTTAATAGTCACAATCGTTTTGAAGCTAAAAAACGTATGCATGCTAACACAAAACAGCTTTTCAACCGTTGCTTGCTGAGCTTTAGCACTCGCTTTATCAAATGAAGCATGGAGAGGAAGTGTTGGCGCCTCACCGTAAACAAATGACTTAAGCAAAGTTTACTAAAGCCGATAGATTGAGGTAAATGGTAGGTCATGCTCGACAGAGAGGTTGAGGTGTGATAGACCGTATTCGAGCTATAGCCCGAAACAGAAGGAATTTTATCTAAGCTAAGCCACCAGCCCAAGAAAGAGCGGATTCTAGTTCCCAAGCCTAGTTCCCAGAAAGAGATAGGTTTGAATCCCCTCTGCCTATTAGGAAGGAGTCTCTTGATCTGCCTACTTCCTTCTCATCATCAGCACGAGATACATTTTCTGACCTACTTGCTTTTTCATTTGACTTGCCCTTCTTCCCTGAACTAGAAATCCTAGAATAGAAGTCACTTTCCTGCTGGATCTAAAAGTTACTTGTGCCTAGCAGTTAACTCCGCCTGCTACCGCTAACTGAAAGAGAACCGGTACCGCTCAATAGAGGAAGCCGACATGTATGGTTTTTCCTTCCTGAACATCGACTTTCACTGTCACTAGCGCTTTCCCCTTGAACTAAACTTGATTCCAACACATCAGCTTTAGAGCTAAACTGCCGAAAGACAAATCTCATCACAGCACCTGAAAAGCAAGGAAGGGTTGGGGATGGGACCCTAATTGAGTGAATTGATTAATCATCACCATTACTTTGACTCGAGAACAAAACAGAAAAGACAGAAGAAGCAAAACATTTAATATAAGCAATCACCTATGCCTTAAAAGTTAAACTAAGTTTACCTTTAGAGCAACTTGCCCTCAATTACAGGCTAACCAAAAGCTACAAAAGTTAGTACACAATTCGACAAGCAAACCAAATGGGAATCAATCAATCAAGACACTAGTTAGTAGCAGAAATGATCTAAAACCTTCCCTCATTTTTTTAAGGGTACCTTCCCTCATTTAATGAGAATTGTTTCTCTTTGAAGTCAAAAAAAAAAAAAACCTAGACCACAGAACTAGAAGTCCATGCAACACCTTCTCTGCAGAATCAAACAAGGAAACCCTCTCTTTTCTTATCCGCTTGACCTTCCATGGTACTCTTCCCCTCCACAAATCTAGCGCATCCCCTGCAACACTCACTCTCCCTGATCCACCACCTCTAATACCGGACACAACTATAGTGAACTTGTCAGAAGGAAACTCTCTTTGGCCTTTTAGCAACGAAAAAGCTTGAATGATGAAAGCCCCATCTACTGACAAGGCAGACTTCTTTTGAGCATAAAGAGCAAATAACTGTCATTTATGGAGAACTGATGTTCTCACATTAGAATTCAAAGCTCAGTTGTGGACCTAAAAATAGAGTGATCTATCGCTCTTTTGACGATAAAAACCTTGTATCACACCTGTATAAGTGTTCACACCTGCACTAATACTGCCCTTAATGTGCAAATTAAATGGCCAATACACGCCTCCCACTCTACCGCTGATTTTCTCAAAACTCGAAATGCATGGAAGGGAAGCGCATCGTAAAGCGTAAAGGCAAGTTGCTTAAAAGCTCTTAGAAATGAAAAGCACTCCTAGCATATAAGGAATTCTCTTTGATCTAATTTACTTGCCACCTACGGAAACTAATCCACTATGTTCCCTAAGCCTAACTATCCTTACAGACCTCTAACAGTCCCTTACCGCCTCGCCCGACAAGAGACACTTTATCACTGCCAAGGTGTTCAATAGCGATAACGGTAGCCATAAAGGCCACCGCCGTTAGCATTACGATACAGGTCATAACGACTGTTACAGCTTCTTCTTCTTTTTGAAAAAAAAAATAAAAATCTGTTTCGGGACCATTACGGGGCCGTTACAGGCAATTTTTCCTGTAACGGTAGTTACAACCCCATAACGCGTAATGGTTATGGCCTTCACCATTACGTAACACCCGTTACGTAATTGTGTTTGTAACACCTTGATCACTGCACCTGCAGTGGGCTAAGAGCAAGAGAAAGCAAGAGTTGGATTCCTTCCTCAAGAGCTAGTCTCAATGTGTGAGGTTCGCTTGCAATTATCTAATTGCCCTAAAGTCTCAGGGCTAGCTAATGAAAAAAGAGATTTTTTGTTCATGATCTCCGTCTTATGCGAAAGTAAGGAAAAGATTTGATTCATGCACTTTCCCTTCTCTTCCTAATTATTCAAGATGGAGTACTTCTAGCTCTGCTTGCCCTAAATAAGTGAATTGATCAATTATGCTTAAATGGCTTCAGGTTAATCAGTCTTATTAGCAGCGCGTACAAAATCCTTAGTAAGGCTGTAGTGTCGAGACTAGAGAGAGTTCTTGGGGGTGGTGTTTCCAAGGCACAGGTGGCTTTTCTGTTCAGTAAATCATAGATGATGCGCTCATCGGCAATGCTGATGCTAATTCAAAGCATGGAGAGAAACCAAGCGTGGAGTGTACACTTAACATGGAAAAAGCTAATGACCACATAGATTGGGTTTCGTTGCAATATTTGTTGCGGTGGATGGGCTTCGAGGTTAAATGGAGAAGTTAGATCGCAACGTGTCTTGTCAAATCACCACTTAGCGTCAATATAGGAAGGACTGATTCACGGTTTAGTGATTAGGAACAACTTAAAAACCTCCCATCTTCAATATGCAAACAATACCTCACTCTTTTGTGATGTGGAAGAAATAGGAGTGTGACCAAACTGCGAATGATAGTGAGATGGCTTGAGATTGTATCAGGGCAAAAAGTCGTCATGATGAAGGGTGAGATGCTAGGTATTTGTGTCCAAGAGGAGGGAGTAGTACATCTTACAGTAGTCTTTGGGTGCAAAGCAAGAGGCTTTTCGGCCAAGTACCTACGTCCTCCTCTATCCATTAGAAAACCTCTGAAAATGCTTTGGGATTCTGTGATTGAAAGATTAGAAAGAAAGCTATCGGCCTAAAAAAGCATCAACTGCTAGGAGGTCGATTGACACTTATAAAAGCAATCAAATCAAATATGGCAATTTATGTCTAGATTTCAATGTCCAAAGAATGTTATTCAAAGCATTGAGAAACTGCAAAGGGATTTCTTGTGGAAAGGAATGGAAGTAAAAAAAAAGTTCCATCTAATGGGATGGCGACGTTTGCAACCCATTGCAATTTGGGGGTATGGGTATCAAAGATCTCAAAGTAATGAATTGCACCCTGCTTGGTAAGTGGCTCTGGAGATTCGGATTAGAATCCAATAGTCTATGGAGACAAATTGTAGCTCACAAAGATGGTATTTAGGGGGAAGGGGAAGGATGGTTGGCAACTAATTCTTCAATATACAAGACTTTGGGCATTTAGAAAGCATTCATGCATAATACAATTGATTTTAAAAGAGGAGCAGCATTTTCTATAAGAAACAGAGCTAAGATAAGGTTTTGGGAGGACTCTTGGATTGATGACAGACCTTTTTGTTTAGACTATGCTAGAATGTACAATTTAGCACTTAACAAAGGGGAATTGGTGTTCCATGTTTCAGAATATTGGACAGGGGGATATCTTGGTCTCTGGTGTTCCAAATAAACCTTAGTGATGAGGAGGTTGATGAGTTCATTAGGTTGCATCCACAGCTTCATAATTTCCTCATGGTTTCTATGGCCATCAATAGGTAGAGATGAAAAGGGGAAAAATAGGTTTTTTTCTTCGTTAAATTATTCTACTATCGAATTAAGTAGGGGAGAGAGCACTTCACAGACCCTTTGACCTGCTTATGGCGATTTCCCGGCCTCCCAAGGGTTGTTTTCAAGTGGTTAGTTGCAAAAGGACAAAGTTCTAACCATCAAACATTTGTGGAACAAAAGGATAATAATTACGATTAGGTGCCCCCATGCCTTACAGATGTGGAATCGGTAAACCATCTATTCGTACATCGTAAGTGTTTCAACAATAAACGAATGTATTTTTATTTTTTTTGGGGATTATCATTCAATAATAACAAAGAATATAGAAGAACATTCATCATCAAATGTGTTTTATTGATTCTAGAATTCATTTACATCCTCATATTTCCCTTGATTCCAATATAAAGTACAAAACATTAAGTAAAATCATATGGGACAGTCCGGATGATGATTTCAACAATATTCCGACTTGCGATGCACTCATTTCGATGAAAGAAGTGTTGCGCAAGTCCAAGAATCTTTTGTTTCTCCTTTTATTCATCTCAAATGACGATCCTTTCAAGGAATGACTAAATTCCAATGAGAATTGCAAAATATCTAAAAAATCCGATAGCATGTATGTGTTGTCTACATTGAATACACGCAACAGAGCCTTGTTGCGAGGGCAGGCGCAATAGGACCCTATTGTGCAACAGCAGTCAAGCACAATGGGTCTTCGGCCTCTTCTTCCTCTTTCTTCTCCTTCTCAGAATGCCTTGCAAAAGTATTTGGGAGATCCTCTAAGAGCTCCGAACTTGCATCTGCCTTAAATGAGGGGGTGGATGGGTATTTATATGCATCCACACGTGTGAAATCTCAAATCTTATGTTGCATGGCCCACTATGCGCAACAGACCACTTTTACGCGCATAATGAATCACAGATCAACATATGTTGCGCGGTCAAGCGCAACATGTCTTATTCTGCTATATCACTTACTCTTTTCTCTTCCTTTTCTTCTTGAATCTTCTTACTTCCATAGCTCCTTTACTAATTTTGTGCTCCAACAGTAAGTTAGCCTCTTTGGTGAGGAGGAAAATTATTAAGCTCTTTAAAATGTGATATTGATGGGTGACACATGGATCAATCGAGAGAGAAGCACGAGCTTGGCTTTGGGGGCTCGAGGCAAACGAAGGAAAATATTATGGCGCATAGCTCTCCTAGCAGTGCTTTAGTCTATTTGGAGGAAAGAAACAATGGGACGTTTAACCCAAAAAAAAAAAAAAAAAAGGCAGGAAGCCGATGGGGTCTAAGAGCAAAAGGACATGTTTATGGGCTTCCTGGATCCACAACTTTAAGGGATGTAGCAAGGAAGAAATTTTGGGAACCATTGGAGAATGTTGATGTCAATGTTCTTTAGGTTGTTGTTGGCTTGATTTCTCATCACCCCTTCAGCTCCTTGTACATTTTTTTTAGTTTTAAAGAATCTTAGTTGCCTTTGAAAAACAAATAGATGATAAAAAATTGTTGTTGAGTTGTTTCAAGATTTTCCAAATCCATCCAAATTTTCCAATATTTTTAGATTTTTCTTTCGATTTTCCTAGAGTTTCCAAATCGTTATCCTTATCTTTTATACTTTTAATACTTTATATGTCTGATAAAAAAATTTAGCCTATTTCGAGGGCCATCTCGAGGGTAGGAGTGATGATTGGGAGCTCATTATCCTCGCCTAGGGGCCTCGAGGGAAAATTCTTTGGAATATGGCTATTTTGTTGAGTGATGGAGTTCTTGATTGGAAAGAAACGACTATTTTCAAAGGAAAGTCTCAAGTGGGTGGGTAGGTTGCAAAGAAGATCTTAAATCTTTTCTTGAGTGAAAGTGATTCAAGAAGTTTCCATTTTGATGTTCAAAGCGGAAGGATCATAGTGTGCCGTAAAGGCCATTACGTAAATGTAACGATGACAACCATTACATGTTACAAGGTCATAAAGGCCATAATAGCCGTTATGGAGAAAATGACCCGCAAAGGCCATTACTTACAACCCCCATAACGGCCCGTTATGGCCCTCGTAAAGGCCAAAACAGCCTCATAACGGTCCATTACAGGGTCGATACAAGTTTTTTGGATTTTTTTTGCAATAAAAATACGAGCGTAACAACCGTTATAGCCTCTGTAATGGACATTACACCCAGTATCGTAAAGGTAACGGTGGTGGCCATTACGACCACCATTACCGTTACGGAATACCTTGGGAAGGATGTTCTCCGCAGTGACTAGGAGAAGCCCAACTCACTACTTTGAAAGCACCTCCGATCAGCTGGATGAGTTTCAACTTTTAAGGGTACGCATCAGGGAACCTTGGACTCTAAGTGCCAGCAGAATTCTTCATTGACTACAATGGCTTCACTTTAATGGAATTCTTAGGGCCGGTGGGGCATAAACAATGTTGTTAAATGCATACGCTATCTCACGCGACCTAAGGGGTTTGTGCACATATGGGATCGCATAGCCCCCTGAACTAAAAAATTAAAAATTTTAAATTTTAAAAAAAAATTTAATGAAAAATGTGTAAAAATACTACAAGTGTAGGGAATTGTTTTTTTATTGTTTGATTACCAATTTCATAAAAAATTTTGTTATTTTTATTACATCTATTATACTATTAGACTATAACAAGTACTCAAATGAATACATATCTTAAAAAATGTATTGGAGTATTAGAGAGAGAGAGAGAGAGTACGCGAGTTAAGAGAGGTTGGGAGAATGAGTGTTAGAGAAGAGAGTGGGAGAGAGAGAGAGAGAGAGAGAGAGAGAGAGAGAGAGAGTAAGAGTTAAGAGATTGTATATTTGTATTAGAGTAAGAATATGAGCGTAAGAGAGAAATAGAGTAAGGAAAAAGAAGAGATATTTGGGGGGGGGGGGGGGATGACATAATCGCATAATCATGGGTTATGAGGTTGCATACTCATAAGGCCAAAAGGTCCAAAAATTGCATATGCCACTATGGCATATGCAGTCCATCCTCCCAAAATGGCATATGTGATCACATATGACAACAATGTGTATAACAATTCAATGTTCCTAAAATCCATGGCTTTGCTTCAAGCACGTAACATTGTGAAAAACTTTCTCTAACTTATCATTTTCTAAGGCAATTCCAGCAACATAAGTCAAGTGGCCCATGGAATTTCTTGCCATTAGCAGATGGCATATATTATCGAGGAAGTATGGGACCTTTACTTTGAATGAGACATGTCTTCTACTCAAGTGCCTAGAGAAGCCAACTCAGAAGTGCACTGCCTCCAAGGGCGGAGCTAGCAAGCTTGAGTTGGCCATTTCTTTAGAAATCATCATTAACTATCAAGTTTTTAATTTTGAGTTTTCCCAAGCTTTCCACCAAGTCATCAACTCTGACCGACTTCTACTCAAGTTTTTATTAGGTTTTCGAACCATGGTTTAAACCTATAAAAAATGAAACGGGGTAAGGACTATCTAGGGTTTAAGCTTGCCCAACATAGTAGTGAATCCCTCCCCCCCTCCCTCCTAAATAGGATATTGATGATAAACATCCTGCTGTACCTATCAAACAGGTACTTGGGATATTTGGGATGATCCAGCTATCAAAGCCTTCAGTTGGTCAGTTCTCTGTTCTTTCGGATAGACTGAGAGTGGAAGAGAACTCTTATAAAGCTGTCTCATGTTTTCAAAGAGAAGTTCCAGACCTTAGATGACCACAAATATCATTGAGGAGGCTGCACTTGGATGTCTTGAAAATGCAGCTGAATACAATTTCAGGCTGAAAAGCAATCAACCGCACATAGTGCTTGTGACTTTCCACTCTGCCCCAAACTCCATGACTAATCAATTGAGACTTCCAGATGTGACCTTCCTAGAGTTCTAAATTTTTTTTCATGTCACACACACGCACAAGTGTGTGTCTATAGATAGATATGTATATCTATCTATCTATCTATCTATCTCTTTCTCTGTGTGTGTATTGGAATCATGTTTCTCTTTAGGCAAATTATGTAGCAGATAGCATAGAGAAGGAAGTCATTTGTAAACCGTTCATTTGTATTCCCAGTCTCTGCTCCTCTTTTGATGTGTCTTCAGTCATGTCAATTATGATATAAAATAAATAAATAAATTGTCAGATTGGAAATATTCATGAAATTGATATTGCCCCGATAGCTGGACTATTGTAAGACCCAATTGAACTTTCAAAAGACTTTAGAGTAGAGATCATCACACTACCAAAGATGTCGGTCCCAGAATCAAAAAAGTATAACTCAATTATCAAAGAAAAAAAATGCACACCTTTATCCGAGAATTGCATGTATGAATCAACCTTCGACGATGGCGTGGGGCTCTTGTATGGTGCGTTCTTACTCCTCTCACGGAGCAAATCCTCAAGCTCCTTGTAGTACGACATCTTCGCTGATCCACTTCCTCTATCTTGTTGCTTTGCCTTCTTGAATTCCTTCAGCAGATTCCGCCACTTATCCGTGCACATTGTCGGCGACCGGTCGAACCCCTTTTCCCTCATCTTTGTCGAAATCTGCTCCCATAGATGCTTGTTTGACTTCGAAGTGTTGAAGAGATTGTCCACCTCTCTCCGCAAGTTGATGAGGCTCCGAGTCTCTTCTTGGACCCAGGTCTCTGCACGCTTCTTCGGTGCCTTCACCTCGTGATCTTCCCCACTGCTTTCAGCGAGAATCATCTGCTGTTGCTGTTGTTGAGGCGGTAAGCCGCCATTGCTGACCACTTCCATCATCATCTCTCTTCCCCCTTCCTCCTTGTAGAAATCAATGGGCCGCGGCTTCTCCGATAGATACATGCCTTAGGAGAGAAAGAAGAATTGCTCTAGAGAGAGAAAGAATGAGAGATAGCAAGAGAAAAGAGATGGGTTTTGAAAAGGAGTAGACGGGGAAGAAAACCCATATCTTGAATTTTGAGATTGAGCTAATTAAAGGTGGAAGCGGAGGGTGGAAGAGTGAGAGAGAGAAGCTGTTCTAGAGAGAGAAAGGAAGATTGAAGGAGAGAAAGAAGAGATGGGTTTTGTAAAGGGATAGGTAGAGAACAAAACCCATATCAAGTGTTTAGGAGATTGAATGAGAAGATCGTGGAAAGAGAAGAGGAAGCAAGAGAAGTGGACTGAAAGAGGGAGAGAGGGAGGTTAAAAGGGACTCCGATTGCGTAGTGTAGAATACAGCACCGAGGTCGTTGACGTGGTAAAGCACCGTGGCCCCCACCATGATGCATGTGTTATATCCACACCGTCCATCCATTTTCCCATATCGTTTTGGTGTACAATCCCAAAAATTATTCAGATCTAAAGCTCAGTTGGACCACACCACAGGAAGCACTGGGCATTGAATGCCTACCATTGGAAACTTCCGGGACCACGGAAGTTTTGGATGAAGCTGACATGGTGATATTTGTGTTTTACCTTAATTCCGGTCCCTGAGACCTTATGAACAGGTTCATGGCAAATAAACATCATGGTTGGCCTGAGAACGTTTCAACTATGTGTGCATCATTGTCTCACTCTTTCTGTTGTGCGGTCCACTTGAGCTATAAAGTACTTTTTTTTTCCTTTAGCTTACCCTTTAAGATACGTAGCAAAATGGATGGACTAGCAAAATGGATGGACGGTGTGGATATAACTCATACATCATAGAAAGACCAGAAGCACTTTCTAAACGGCAATGGGAAGAAAAACCGACGTCTTGGATTCTGAGATTGTGGTCGTCAGTCACGTAAAACCCAGGTGAGTGAGATGGTGGAGAGGGGTAGTCTTTTGAGCACGAGAGCTGTCTCTGACCATGGTTCTATTAAGAATCTAATGGGGGCGTTTAGCGCGGGATTAGGTGGGATGGACTTGCATTTGGTCCGTGCTAATTTCACTCAATGTCTGCGAAGAATGGAAAAGCTTGGAATTAGATCGGATAGAATTGCATTTGGTCGCGTGCCAATTCTACTCAATGTTAGCAAGCTGCGTAGGTCCCACCATGACGCGTGGGCTATATCCACACCATCCACTCATTTTTCAAGATCATTTTAGAGCATGGGCCAAAAAATCAGGTTAATCTTAAGTTCAAGTGGACCCTACCACAGAAAGTGGCAGGAATTGAACACCTACCGTTGAAAACTTCTTCGGGGCCACATAAGTTTTAGATCTACCTTATTTTTAAGCCCATGCCATAAAATGAAGTTACAAAACAAATGAAGGTTTGGATATAACACATATATGTTATTGTCAATAGTTTCAAATGATGGTAGGTATATCTATTCAATGTACTAAAGAGTGAATTCCACCTTATTATAAACATAACATGGAATTAGGCTTATCCCATGGTAATAGGGAACAATCCCTGCCTTACATGATAATTATATTTTTTGAATCCCATCCCACCTAATCCTTCCCAATACCATGTGCCAAACACCCCCTAAGTGGGATAGAATTGCATTTGATACATGCACTTCCATCTAGCATTTGGGGAGGATGGGAAGGGTTGGGATTAAGCGGAATGGAATTGCATTTAGTTCCACGGAATAGCATTTGATCTCATGCAGGAATTCTGTAAATTTTGAAATTCACTACACATGTGGCCTCACATTAATGCATGTGTTTATTCATGTTGTCCATGCATGTACACCATTTACACACGACATACTAGTTATATATGTGTATCAGTGAATGACATCCGACATCCGTTGTGAATTTTGTCCATTGATTACAATTTCATGGCCCACCAAACATGATTTTGCTTAATCGGGCATTTTCAATAGCAAAATTATTATCCCAAACATGGGATTAGATGGATACAATACCATGGTATTTTTAGACATGCAATCATAGTGTAATAATGATGTTAATCCCATCTAATACAATTCAATACCATTCAATATCAACGGCTCATTCTTGTGACGGCATCCACTCTCACCTCTAGTCTAAGTAATCCTTTTTAAAGAATGAGAGTTGCAATCTGATTAATCATAATCTTTTCCACACCCTAATGGCTTACACTTTAGTCAAAGTTTCCCTTTCTACGGATCACCACTTCTGTGACTAAAGCACAACACGGCATAGTATTGACTCGGATATGAATGGTTAAGAACTTAATTCATACAACAAAAGCCCACACTAGAACACGCTAAGTTAGGCTCCTTTGAGATCTCAACCATATCCTATTATAAAAACAGAGGGTTAGAAAGTTTCCAACAGCCTATATTCAGAGTAGACACTTGGCCCATTTTGTACGCGGATCATATCATGCACATGTCTGCCACAGATTGTAGATGCATGACCAAACTTAGAACAGTCTACTCTATTCTAAGTAATACACGTGTGGCATTCTAGACCGTTAAAATTGTGGGTCCATCTTACGAATAAAGATATCCAGAAAACAGAGGAAACAAATCACACTGAGTGTTAACCAATGGTATCACCTAATGAATTTGGAACTTGCATCCGTGTATTTTGTAAGGGGCAATTTGATTAGCCTCCAATTGGACAACAGTGGATAATGATTTGGACGACCGAACTGACATGAATTTGTGTCACGTTTACAATACATTTGTTCTCAGAAGTAAGAAATGTTGGATTCCCTTATGTTGTTGTCAGCGTGTCTTCTATGGAGAAACAGAGGATTTTAATCAATCGAATAGATTGCTCGATCAATTAAATAAACTCCGAATTAAATAGATGGTATTTGGACAGTTTTGTACAGGTTCGATCAACTGACCTTGGAGGTTCGAGCGATCGACATAATCCAGAAATTTTATATTGGCTCTCTGGGCAATTTTGAGCATGTTCAATTGATCGAACATGAGAGCTCGATCGATGCCGATCAATTGATGCTTTGATCAACAGCGCGCACAGTTTTGCGTAATTATGCGGATTTGTTTTCTATTCCAGGTGTAACATTATATATGGGTGTAATACATGATTAGATAAGAACGTGAGAGAACAAGGAAAGCAAAATCATTTTTAGGATGTTGAATGGAGAAAACTTGAGTTTATATATTTATAAGTTGATATATCTCTTGTACTTTCTTTTTCATAGTGGATTGTGTGTCGCTTTATGTCATGGTTTTTTCCCGCAAGGGTATTTTCATATAAAATTGTGAGTTTTCTGTATTGCTTTGTTTCGGTTTATCTTTCGTCTGTGTGATTCGAATTTGGGGTTTGCTTTCACGACTCCCAACAAGTGGTATCAAAGCTTTACATTACATTCGAGTTTGAATATGAAACATGACGATGAAATGATCGAACGCGAAGTATGAGACAGAAAAGTTCACCGGTAAAAATAACGTTGAAATATGAAAAGTAAAGACGAGAGGCATTCTAGTTTAGCAAGGATTACAATAGGGACTCATTGGCATAATGAAGCGTCCTGCGACTATGAGCAATGAGGAGTGGGAAGAACTTGATCAGAGGGTGATTACATCGATCCAATTATGTTTGGTGGATGACATCTTTTATAATGTCGTTGATCAGAAGACCACCATGAGACTTTAGATGAAGTTAAAAAGCCTGTACGTGACGAAATCTCTCTCAAATCAGTTGTATCTGAATAAGTAATTCTATAATCTGAAGATGACAGAAGGGTCGGATCTTAATGAACACATTAGCACATCTAATCAACTACTTTGCAAGTTGATAAGTGTGAAGGTGAAGATCGATGAAGAAGACCGAGCCCTAATCCTATTTAATTCTCATCCAGAGTTGTACACGAGTGTCGTAAACATTATGTGCCACGGTAGGGAGACCATTGACGTCAAAACCGTTATCTCAACCCTTCATTCGAAGTAGCTGAGAAAGAAGGATGGTGACAGGGGTTCCTCTACATATGTGTTAGTTGCTAGGGGAAGAGTTTCTGAGCGGAAGAAGGAAAATTCGCGATCTAGGTCCAAGTCTAAGGGCAAATGGAAGATGAAGTGCACGCTGGAACTATGGAACTTTGGGGCATATGAAGAAGGATCGTTGGAATCCTAAAGCCCAGAAAGCAGAGAAATCAGATGAATCACTAAGGGCCTGTTTGGATTCGTATATTAGGATGTATTGTATTATATCCGAGTATTGTTCATGCATACATTGAAAGATTTTTAGAATACATCCTAATCAGCATGCCATTATTCAATGTTTAGATAGGAGGTATTGTTCAGGCAAGCATACAATTTCTTATACTATGCAATGTTTGGATACAACGTATTAGGCCTGTGTATTGTACCTTCATACAACATCTGTATGGAATGATTTTTTGAAATTCAACATCCATTTCATAAGAGCTAGTGCCCACCGTCAGTTGATATCATTAATCCTAGCCGTCCAACATGTTCGTTATTGAGTATTCCTGTCCAACCATCCATAGGGTTCACGTTAGTGAGGCCCAACTGCCGATATTGAATCCGACAAAATCAAGCAACCGATGGAGGGATCTGATCTACAAAGTAACATAATAGTGAGGCCCACCTGGGTTACTAGCACAGGAACCTAATCTGGGGTCCACCTTTGTGTCATAGAGTAAGGAAAAAATTGATGCATAATTTTAAAATAAAAATCATAGCAAAATATTCAATGTAATAAGTAAAACGCTCATCACACATCTGATCCGATTTTTCATACTCGAATGAAAGTCACTGGAAAAATCGGAATTATAGTATGTTCCTAAAAAAATGCTATATAATATATATATACACACAAAAAATGTCATTACGATCCTTAACAAATTACTCTAAAACAGTCTTCCACAACTAAAAAAGATTCAGACTGAAACTGAAATTGGCTTCTCTGGACAGCCACATAAACAACGACAAAAAAAAACTCTCTGCCAGCCGCAAACAATATGAACAGACTAAGCAGCAAGCCAACAAGCGGACAATCGATGACTGGTTCATTTCCTACACCATCAGTTGTCACCCTTTCATGCCTGTCTTCTTCTGATCCAATGTCACCTGTTATGGTTCGCTCTATGGGCGTTTCTACAAACGTCCCACTGTCCATCATCGCGGGATGACTTGATGCACTGACATGCCGACCTCCAGGTGTTTCTTCGGCTGCTCTATCGATGGCGATGACCTAAATGAAATAGTAAACAAAGTATATTCTCTGTTAATACGATACTAGTAAGATTTAATAATAATTGCTTTAACTATCAAATCTTAAAACGTACGATTTTTTTAAGAATATCAACCAACCTTGTATTGATTCCATGCAATCATGGTATCTTCACAACATGTTAAAGACTTATATTTGCACCCACTAAATCTATGAACTTGTGCCTTGCATTCTTCCCACGACTCATATATCCCGAGTTTCCTTCCGACAAACACCACGTAAAAATTTTTCTTCATTTTTCCTGCAATGGTAAACGTGCAGTTTGTCGGTGTAAAAGGAGATTGATGTTTACCAAATATCTTGACAATATGAATAAGAAGCAGGCAAAATGAAAGGGATGGTATGTTAGATTAATGAGGTCAGAAGTATATTAGTATGAAACTAATTCAAATAGCTCTCATTCAGCGATATAATGTCAATAATACCTATCGAAAGATTCAAAACAAGAGTGTATCGGAAATCCTGTGAATCGGAAACTGTAATTCAACATTAACCTGCCAATATTATCCAAACCAACTATTAGTAGTGGTAGACAACTGAACCAATATTACAAATCTGGGAACCAGATTTTCCTATCCAGTAGAACTGTATCACTCAAAACCTGTCAAGGTTATCTGTCTCACATAACAAATCTGGAAACCAAAACTCCCAAACTAGCATAACTGTAACAATAGCAATATATGAAAGTTATCTGTCTATCATAACAAATATAGGAACCATAACTCCCTGAGTAGCAAAATTGTATCAATACAAATATGTGCAGATTATCTGCCTACAATAACATATCTAGGAATCATAACTCCCTGGGTAGCAGAACTGTATCAGTACAAATATGTGCAGATTATCTGCCTATCATAACAAATCTGGAAACCATAACTCCCTAGGTAACAGAACTGTATAAGTACAAATATGTGAAAATTATCTACCTACCATAATAAATCTGGGAACCAAAACTCCATGAGTAGCAGAACAGTATCATTATCAAATATGTGAAGATTATCTGCCTATCAGCACAAAACTGAGAACCAAAACTCCCTAACTAGCAGGATGATTCATGCCAGAAATGTAGTAGTAAGAATGTTAAACATGCAACATTATAAGCAGACTTTGGAATAGTTCAGTAGCCACACCTAACTGCCACAATTCCTACTAATCAACATAAATCATGCACAAATTGCATGATCCATTCAACCTGCATTAAAACCTGCAACATGACCCATTTGACCTACATTAAAACCTGCAACATTCTCATATATACAACACAATCAATATAGGAAGGTCAAGTTTCTCATCAGAATTACTGATCCAACAACAATTTAAACATCCACAGTATTAAAATTATATCCTAAAAGACCGCTCTATGTATGGACCGGATAAAATAGTAACCACACCCATCTAGCAAAAAGAAAGTAATGTCCAAAACACCATTGTCAAGAAATATATGATAAGTGACCCAAATTCACTCCTGGCCACTCCGAGGAAGGATAACTTTTTGTATCCATTCCTTTCTTCTTTCGTGTCCCATCTTCATAAAATACCCAACACTTACTAAATCGGACCGCAGCACCCTTGCAGCCCGAATCTGTTCCTCACTGTTAAGACCATCCACGTCCTCAAGTATCCTCAAGAGCCGCTGCACACGCGTCATGCTCTTGCCCTGTGTTATAGTTATGGTCAGGGTCTTTACAGCTTTTGCCACTTTCCCCATCCTGTCCTCTATTTGTTCACTCGACTTACCTTCCTATGATGGCTATTGTCACTTGCATCTGTGCGACTGTGACGAGATCTTGACGTTGTCTCCATTGGGCTTTTATTATAACCCATTGCCCTTTTTGTGGATCAATCGACATCGCGAGTGCGGGGAGTAGTCCCCTGATCATCCTCATCATCGGATGAGAGTCGTACAGTATTAGAAGCATGCTCATCAGATTCGTCACAGAATTCAATTCGTTATGATTGCGCCGCTTCCCTGAAATATGTGAAGAGTGCTTGCTTGTATATGAACCATGTGCACATTCATTGCCGAATATAAACGCCAAGTCATCCCATCTGTCAATGTGGTTTCCACGCACTTGTTCAGCATAGGGGTGTGATTGTACGCACAAAGACAATATATTAAACATCATATATTAAATTTCAGAACTTTGTGGAATTGAAAGAAAAAAATTCATAAATCTTACCGCGATATATCCATCCCAGACATCATCGGTAGCGACAACCATCTTTCTGTCTTCATCCCACCCAAAACCAGATGCATTGAGCAGGTCTTTTATAGCCCAATATAATCTCTTTGAGGTCCGCAGGCGATTAGATATGTGACGATTTTCAAGTAAAATGCCACAACTATCATGGATTTCTTTGATGGTTGCCTTGTAGGCCTCGGGTTTAAACCCGATATCACTCTTAAGGCCGAGATTGACTTGTTCAACAAAGGAAACTACCAACGAATTGTCCATAATGTCGGACCATTGTACTCTACTTATTTTACTCGTAGAGGTTGTCCTACGCCTTGGGGTAGATATACCCTTTGGTGAGGGCCCTTTCCTTGAGGACGTGACAATTTTTTTTGGAGTTGAAAAAAGTTGTGTTGGTGATCTTGGACTCATGGCTAGATGACCACCCCTATTTGAAGGTGATGACTCGACGTTTTTATTCCTCGGATCCTTCGTGGTGCTCCTCAGGAAATTCATTTGACCTACAACCATAACAAATTAATAGCAATATGACAGGAGCATTCGGAAGATGCACACATTTAATGATTCATGAGGGAACATAAAAAGTTTATAGTCTATCTAATCATAACATCCACATTAAAAGTAAAAATGAGTTAAAATATTGCTGCTATAATCATAGCAGATCAGTACATAATCAATGAAAACTAAATACTTTGTCTGGTGCGTGGAAGACTGTCATTCCACATTCTCTTAGATATCTCGTCTCTTTTTGTAACGTCTCGAAAAAATCCGTACTAAGATCCGAGTACCACCTCAGGCAGTAATCATCCAGAACCAAATCCTTTAGAAATTAAGTTAATATTAGCAAGTGCTAAACTAGAGTGCTTATGAAATTAGCACTAATCACTTTAAATATGATCTGCAAGACCAAAAATGTGCAGAATCATTGACGCTACATTACCCTGAAATCTAGAATCCATCTCAAAACCCAGTTGCTCTCAGGAGCACACCGAAACTCCGTATCGGACCTGGACCGCACGTCGAAAGTTCGATTACCCTGAAATTATACAGTTATGACTGCATTACTAGACTTGACAACTCCCTCGAAAATCAACTCCTAATTATGTTTAGAAATGCACAACTTGAGCCCGAAGCGAAGAGGGTGAGAAATGTGAAAATATTTAGAAATAAAAATTCGAATTTAAGTAATCTGAGTCGTGTCGCTTGCGGGCCAAATATAAGGATTTAGACCGTCAGAATCTGATCCAAATACGCCCTCAGATCAGGAGAAATGTCCCACACATGTCGATGTACTTGTGGCCCTGATCGAGTGACCGTGACCGCTGAACTGAAACTGGTCCGCCACGGCTGATCTGTAAGTCTGATCGGTACGAAACCTCAGCCTGACCTAGATCCATGGTCAGGGAGCTTAAGTCTGACCACGCGTGGAAAAGGGGCCACCAGAAGTGCTCCGTTGGACCGGAACGACCCATATTTGGTTATAACCTAAGTATACCTTGGCCCTGGGGCCATTTCCATCAAATCTGGGCCTATATAAGGACCTTAAACCCTCTCTTATTCACTCCATACGAATTTGAGAAAAATCCTAGGAGAGAGAAGAGAGTAAAGAGAGAGAAAGTGAGAGAGAACTTGGAGAAGATTCTTGGTATTCTACCCTACCTCTTCCCATGCTTATTCATCGCTACTGGATCGATATTCCGGCGAATTCCATTCCGTTCTTAGGTAAGAAAACCTAACCTTAATCTGTTCTAGGGTTTCTGATAATGTAGGTTATCAAATAACTAACCTAATTTATCCTATAGGTTGCCAAATCTACTGTAGACAAAGACTTAGCTTTAAACTGAGTTCATTACAAGTCTACCGGCGAAAGGTGCAGACTTTAAACATATAGGTTATGGTTTTCAAGGCTTTCAATGTTGGTTAATGGTTTAGTACTGTTGTGGGTGCAATTTCACATGCAAAATGCGATGTTTGTATTGCGTTTCTGATATATATGAACTATATTGAGATTTGTGTATTCCATGTATATGTAGAAAGTATCGTATACGTATGAAATATGAACAAGTATTTGCCATGATTTGTTGTCATGTGTTTGTGCTAGCTGTATGTGTAACAACTCCTTGGCGAAAGGATTGGTCCTAATATGTGTTATCACCAACATACGTCATGTATGTTGGGATGTGGAGTCTAAGTGTTTGTAGAAATGTCTAAATGAATAAGTGTGTAATATATTGTACTTTTTATGGGCGTTGAGAAGATATTCTCAACTACCTTAACGATGTGTATGATTTTCTCCATTTAACTTACATTCTTTGACTACTTAACTTAGACACTACTTATGTGTGAATTCATGTTTAAGTTGAAATCCATCAATGCTCACATGCTTGTATGATTGGAATTGTTGATCCATTACTGTTCTGATTTGCTTGTATGATTAGTCTCGCCACATAGGACGTGTTCAATGAACACGAGTCGTACCTTGGTTGTCGGTAGTGGTTAGGCCACACGGAGTGCTTACGCACTTCATGTCGAT
Source organism: Magnolia sinica (assembly GCF_029962835.1). NCBI lineage: Eukaryota > Viridiplantae > Streptophyta > Magnoliopsida > Magnoliales > Magnoliaceae > Magnolia > Magnolia sinica. Next base: position 87,805,846 of record NC_080577.1, read on the forward strand.
TAACTCAACGTGCGCTCGTACCAGTCGAGCTCGTCAAGTAACCCGATTGGCCCTATTGTATGTTCATCATGTATGGACGCTACTGCTTGAATTTAAGGTACCAAACTCACTAGTAAAACCCCGTTAACCTTGGTACCTCGATCCGCTAAGACTCATGAGCCGGGCATGGTGGTATGGGACACCGTGGTCGAGCTGTCGGCCTACGCTAGGGTGACGAGTCTCCCCGTAGTGACCAGTGAGCAACCCAGACTCGTGAGCCGAATACGGTGGTATGAGACACTATATTCGAGTTGTCGGCCTACACTGATAAGGTGACGAGCCCTTTGTAGTGACCTCAAGCGTACACTAAGACTGCGTAGAGGCGACGAGCCCTTATGTAGTAATAAGAGTACACTAGGCCTGACGAGCCCTTTGCAGCGACCTAGAACCGTATCATCGTATGAGATTTACTAGGATTGACGACCCTAGAATGGATTATTGTTTGAGAATTGATACAAGGGAGGTACCTTAGCTTCCCAATCCTGCTGTATGAAAATGACTAATAAGAACTTGGTAATCATGCTCATGCACCACATTACGCGTGCGTTTGGCGTAGCAGGTCAAGCACTGTGGTAGTGTTGCATGTGCGATCGTAAGATGAAGTCGCTGATGGAGCGTAGGCGAGGGCATGCATCATTATTCATATCATTCTTGCATTAATCACAGTACTTAGGAATGTTTGCTTGTATTGCATTATCATTACTGCTTAACTGAATTGATAACATATTAACCTTTGCTTTATTGTTCCACTGAGTTGATCACTCACTCCCATATTCTGGAACGGTGTTCTGAACACCCACCAGACTCTGTCTTAGTTGCAGATGATGATGCGACTCAGGAGGCGGAGCCTGATTACTATGATGATCAGGACGAGTTCTCGTATATGCAGTTCTCCAGGGGTTTCGCCTAGGCCATCCGGATCGACGGGGCTACAGGGTTTATTTTTATAGTTAAACTGTTTGAGCTATTACATATATGTGATGACTCAGTGATGTATTCATACTCTGGAGATCGATCATGATCTTTTGGTTCATACACGTTTATATACATTTTTCAGTCTTCCACTTGCGTTATATGAATTGATCTGGAGTATGAATTACTGTTTTGGTATAATCCCACTCATGATTAATGTACTAACATAGACAACATTTAATCATCATTAAATATGTTGATGCGTTGGAACTCGGGAGTTGGACTTTTACTCGACCCCCGATTTTCAGGTCGTTACACTTTTCCTCGCCCACTCTTCCCGACCGCGATCCGTCACCTGAGATAAAGCTCGTCCTTCCTCCATGCTAGTTATCTCTAAAGGGGATGGTGAAACATCTTCTGTATTGTCTCCACTATCCTCTACTACCTCAGCCAGTTCGTCATCACCACTAATATGAATGAAATTATGAAGGATACAACAAGCTACGACAATTTTAACTTGAGTTTTAAACTTGAACTGGGGAGGAGTATGTAGGATAGGAAAGCAGCCTTTTAAAAGCCCAAAAGACCACTCTATGACATTTTGTAACTGGGCGTAGCGATAATTGAAAAGTTTATTTTGATTGACAGGCTTTCTTCCAGTCCGGAACTCATTCAAATGATATCGCACACCTCGATAGGGGGCCATAAACCCTGGCGAATGTGCATATCCAGCATCAACGATATAATATTTTCCTACACATTACAAGACATTTTATCATTATGTTTCATAAATAAACTCTTAAAATGTAAAGAAACACCCCCTATATATGATTACCATGAGGAATCAGAAAACATTCTGGGCGATGGATTAATGCATTTTGTAAGACACGTGCATCAGATGCGGAACCAACCCAGCCAGCAAGCACGTACACAAATTTCATATCGAAAGTACATGCAGCAAGAACATTTTGAGACAGAAATCCTTTCCTATTTCTGAAAGTTGAGTTCGTTTCTATTGACAAATAAGCCGGGATATGGGTGACATCTAGGGCACCGATACAGCCCTACAATCAAAGGTGTGCCACATGATCAGTTATTTCCTTTTACCACGTATAATTCTCACCTACGACATCTAACACTTGTATAATATTACCTGAAAATATGCACTCCATAGAGGATTATTGGATATTTCTTTGGGTGTGTGTAATCCAGGGAACACATATTTTGGATATAGACCGATAATAGCATCCAACACCCTAGTAAAGTATCTGCTCACAGTCTCACCAGATCTTGTAAATCGATGACCAATCACACGATTACGTACATTGTGTCCAATAGTATATAAGAACATTACAACCTGCTCTTTCATACTACACCTCCTCGTATTGGATAGGAGTTTGCGATCTCTCAACAATGAACATAATTTGAAAAAATTGTCCCTGCACATTATCAGCTGCACAAGACAATCAACATCGCTTTTTCTTATTATGCCATTGATAAATCTATCCCTATCAATGTGACAATCCTTCTGCTTTGCCTTAATACAGTAATGACGATAATATTCAGCAGCGCCCATTATACATGCAGAGGTTGCAATGGCTGTTAATGCTGCAGCTACTTCACTCTCAGTTCATTCACTAGCAGAGGACTTTTCATCACTATTTTCCCCACTATCGGAAGCCATAAGATTATTGTAGATAAAACTTATCTAAATGGAAATTACAATGAACTATAAAAATTATAGAAAAATATGCAAATGATATTTAACAGTCAAAACAGAGAAGCTGGAAAGTATGTGGTGCATCTGTTTTTATGCAAACCAAATCATTATCTATTTACATTTTTTTTTTCAATTGAATGAAGCATGATCTCTTTTTACAGTTGAATGAAGCATGAATCTCTTCTTACAGTTGAACGAAGCATGCATCTCTGAATGTAGTTGAATGAAACATGAATCAAACATACAATAGACATATTGAATCATGAATATCTGTTTATAGTTATATAAACAGAAATGAATCTGTTTACAATAGAAATGAATCTACTTACACTTACACATCCAATCATGAACTTCCAAGTTCAGGGTCTACAAGCATGAATCACAACACTTGTATAATTTTTTTGATGCATGAATATTTGTTTACAAATATTTAAGCTTTGGATTCACTATCTGTTTACAGTTATGTCACCATACATGAATATGTGTTTTCAGTTATTTAAGCAAATCAGAATATCTATTTACATTTATTTATACAATCATGATTATGCGTTTATAGTTGTTTATCCAACCAGTTGATCATCATCGATTACTTGAAGCACTTGATTTACTGTCTACATGTATCTTATAAAGTTTCTGATATACACATAATTATTTTGATTTAAGTACCTCTCAATGAACATCATACATTCTGATAAACATGGGAATATCAAAATCAGTATTCACATACCTGTTCTCTGAATTAGAGATTGTAGAGACTTGAAAATATTGCACTGAGAGTTGCAAGACTTCTAATGTCTGTATTGGCGCATGATTAGTTGTAAGGGTTAGGGTTTGTTTTGACAATTAAAACATTTGATTAAAGAGATGACAATTAAAAATGCGTGCTCTGATAGCATGAAGCTACCACTGAAAATCTCAGTACAACCGCATATAACCTTACAGCTGAAATTATAACTAGGCATATAACAATGTTATCAGAGGAAATCCTACACTGGTCTCGCATAACAGTTTACAAAGACTTTAGTGCTGAAAATGGTAGACATATACGAAAGCGTGCATTTTAATAGAAAAGGGGTTTTAGAAGTGTAATACCTTAAAGAGAGATCAAGCTGGTAGATGGAGAGCCTTAGGAGAACATAAATATTTCCAAATACAGAATGTTTTGCAAAGATTATACGACTGTGGGTATTTATAAACAGAAGCATTCCAAATTTTAAAATTTCTGCAAGCTACAGACAGAATCCACTATCTGATTCTGGGTGGCATGTATCCATCCTTTCCAATACTCCACCCCTCCAAGACGGATTTTGCAAAATCCTTAGTTGGATTTGACGACTTGATATTTTCCTCAATTTCTCCCCCTCAGTGGTATAGGCATGGCTGGATAGGGAATAGGGGGTTGACAACATAGAGGTGTATACGGCTGACCATAAAAATGCCATCAGCACAAAAGGGGCTTTTGCAAACGAAGAGGGTGATGCAACATTGAAACATAAATCGACAAATAGTTACACTTCCAAACGAGCACAGATCCCACCGGAAGAGAGATGATCATACCTGTATGATCGCCCTTCTGTCTTAGAGGTAGGTGGTGTGAATGACCGATTTCCAACCAGCAACATCCTCAAGGAGGTTATCCTGGCCGCTGTTACTGTAACAGTACCATCGGAAGGGAAGAAACAGTCACTGGATGGCGGCATGCACAATGATGGTGATGAGCGTAGGAGCTGCTGGTGTAGAATACTCGTCGTTCTCCCCCTGGAGATAAAGCTTCTACGTTTCTCAGAATTCTCTCGCACGATATTACAGTGCATTGAAGAGAGAGTACGCCTAGCAATAGAGTCTAATGACAACGCTCTACCACCATTTGAAAATTTTAGATTTTGTATGTATTTGCGCACATTGTATTCTTAGCATTTCAATTCCAAACCAAACAGCATACAAGTCAAATCAGGACCCTTAATACCATACAATGCCTGCTAATAAACGAATCCAAATAGGCCCTAAAGGAGGCCAACGCAACGGAATCCAGTGAGGAGGTGGGTGGTTGTGACGTTTTAACTGCATCCAAATCCGGGTATCTCAGCAACGAGTGGATTTTGGATTCGGGACCTTCGTACCACATGACCTTTCATCGAGTTGGTCCACAAGTTATAGCAAGTACGATAGTAGCCATGTGTATATGGGCAATGACTTTAGCTGTAAAGTTGCCGGTATTGATTCGGTGCACATTAAAATGTTTGATGGGATGGAGTGTATACTGACAAATGTGAGACACATTCTTGATCAAAGGAAGAATATGATATCTATAGGTGTTCTCGAGGTACTTAGGTGCAAGTTCACTGGATTTGATCGTGTTCTAAAAGTTCCAAAGGGGACACTCATTGTTATGAAGGCACAATGAAGTGGTAACCTTTACAAGCTGATTGTGAATACCGTATCGGGTGGAGCTACGACGTTTGTAGTGGAATCCACGTCTACACATTTGTAGCATGCGTGACTAGGCCACATGAGTGAGTGAAGTATGAATGAGCTTTATGATCAGTGTTTGATTCATGCATTTAAAAGTATTGATTTTAATGTATATGAACATTGCATATATGGTAAAATGAAATTATGTGGCGGAATAGTCCACCACTGTGTGTGCAGAAGCTTGACAGACCAATAGAATAATGGCTAAGTTTAAGAGGTGGATGATTAGGATCAATTTAAAATTCTATCCTTAGAAGCACAATCGCCTACTAAAATCAATTAACCAATTAAAACTAAGTAAGGTAAATAACGCTAAGGTTTCCAACCCAAAAAGGGTCCAATCACATAGATTACAAAAGATATGTCAATTCAAGCAACTAGTCTATAAGGGAGAGTGAGCTTGTGTGTGCTTATAAGTTAAGGGCCCAGCATACAATCCGATTCAAACATTCATATAGTTTAACTAAATAATTACAAAAGCATGAACTAGAATTGCAAACATTCATAATCGCAAACATAAGCATGTATAGTGGTTTGGTTTACCTATTCCACTCCCGACAGACATACTCTCATCGAGTGTACCACAATTCAGTATCGAAGGTATTAAATCAGGTTCACCTCTAACCTTTACAAGTGTACACTCCCGTCGGAGGCCTATACAAGAACTTTCCCATGTATTCACTTGTGTCGGTGGCTCCCACGAAGACTAAGTTGGTTTTTTATCGGCTAACCAACAATCACTAACGGTCCTAATCAAATAGCCTATGTACACTCCTGACGAAGGTTCCCATGGAGACTAACACGTATGTGCCCGTGCCCAATGGACCACGTACACACCCATGTCAATGAATTTGGCCTTATACAAGAGCGTAGGTCTTACACAAGAACCTATCAAGTTTGGATCACAAACTCTTACACTCAATCCTACACAAGAAAAGAGTGTATGGACTCGCACTTGACAACTTACTTGTCGAATAGAGTCCTGTTGTAGTGGCTTACTTGAGTTGCTTCTTCAAATCTCTCCCGTGCTTGAATTTGGTCCTCAATTCTTCCCTCGTTCGTTGATGCCAATGCTTTAGCTCTTATGAACATTCACCTTGCATGTGATATGCCATTGAGGTGACCAAGGCAAGGGAGGATGGTGAATCTCGTACAACTAAAGGAATTCACCTAGATGGGTGTCCTAGAGGGTTTAGATAAGGATTTGACTATTAGTTCATGTCTAAGATCTATAAGAATGTAGAAATTGTGTTCCAGCATAAAGGTTGGAATCCTTATTAGAGTGGCAAAGCTCAAAAACATGAATCAAATCTCATAGGTTTAGAGGCTTAGGATAAGGGATATGAGTGGGGAATCACATATGCTTTTATTGCCCCCAAAACCCATCCAAATGCCCAAATGTCGTAGCCCTTTATAAAGGAATCAAGTTCCAATGGTAAAAAAATGACTCCTTCTATCAATCAATCGAGCATTGATCGATCAAACTCTCCTTCTAGGTTCTAGTTTTACTTCACTAATCACATTTATGCTTCTACTAATTGAAGAAATATAAGACCCACTAGTTCCTTTTTATTTCTACGGATCCAATCTTCCTAGTAAAGACATTTTTCAGAAATTCTGGATCTCTAGCTTCAATGTCTATTATGTTAAACACACATAGATTATCAAATTTCATAAGACAAAAGCGCTTCTTCAAGGTAGAACTTGAAGATCAGCTTATGATCAAGTTAAGATCGACACATCTTCTCAAAGAAATCGTCGCCCGTAGTTCAAGACAAAGTTCAAGACAATGTGACTCAAATCTTTTTATTTTATTTTATTTTATATATCTCAGGTGGTATAACCCTAGAAAGACCTTAAGAATATGTGCTTTTAAAAATTCATTATATTGGGTTTTTATAAGTATTTTTACTCTGGAATTTGTCCAGCTTAACTTCAAGCTTGAGCAAAATAACAACTTCTGTTAAAAATTCGGCTAGCCTAAGTTCTGGTTCGGCTAACCTAAGCTTGAAATTCAGCATGCCTAAGAAAGTTTGGGTGAAATTCCAGTAATGCTATCTTTTGGAATTCGCAGGAATTCGGCCAGCCGAATTTGTCCTCGAGCCAGCTGAATTTCGGATAAATCTTATCCCACGCAATCAAAGGGCCGTTGGACCAAATCCGGTGAACTCCGGCTAACCGAAGCCAGTCTTAGGCTAGCCGAATATTCAACTTCTTTGCCTATAAATTGAAGCTTTCTCTCATTTCAAATTACAACGAAAAATTATTGTAATCCTTCTACAAGAGAGAGAGAAGCTCAAATCCTCGGCAAAGCTATCTATTGGTATTTATACATTTTGTTTTATAGCTTATTCAATTCCCTTTTTCTCAAGATCATTTTAGTCTTAATCTAAGAGATTAATTTATACTCTTCTTTGAAATCTAAGAGAATTGAATTAAGTAGCATTTGGATTTTTCATTTTTAAAATCTATAGAACCTTAGACTCTTTTTGTCTGATTGAACACTGCAACATTTACGTCCAATAAAGAAGTCCTTCTGCTACAAGCTTCTACTACGTCTTCTACATTTAAAGATAAATATATTTTCTGAAATTCTTTTTAGATTTTTTGAGATAGCTTGTGAAAATCTCAGTAAGGTTTTGTCTAAGATAGCCTGTGAAAATCTCAGTAGGGTTTTTATTGTGATAGTCCGTGAAAATTACAAGGAACTATATCAAGTTATTAAGGTGACCCTGTGAAAACCTTATTATAGTGAAAGCTAAAATTACGAGGGTAGTAATTTTGGGAGTGGAGTAGGTGTGGTTGTTTTTAAGCACCGAACCACTATAACTCCTTGTGCTGTATGGTGAATGCTCTATTATTTTAGGTGATTGGATGTTAATTATTATTTCATTCTTGTGGTGAATGTTATAATCCTTTGATATACTCTTGCTAGTTTCAAAGATTGATTTTAAAGACATTCGTGAAATAGGGTTGTCTTGCCTAAAATTTTTGTTGAAGGTTGTTCTATGAATTATTTAGAATCAAGGTTTCAATATTCAAGCGATTGAGATTTTTGTAATATTTACATATTTCACATTTATTTCAATTATTTGGGATTGTCCTATTCACCCCCCTTTAAGACATCGCTAGCTCTCCATTTCAAGTGGTATTAGAGTGGGTTGCTCTTTTTTTTTTTTTTTTTTGGATTTACCTTCTTAAGGTAGATCATGAGCTAAAAGATATCAAATTTCGAAAGCTTATCCATTACCAGGCCACCTCCCTTTGATGGCTTTAATTATTCATATTGGAAAGCCAGGATGATGATTTTTCTCAAATTCATTAATGAAAATATGTGGCAAGCTACTGTAACTAAGTAGATCCCTCCTATGATGGAAGTAGTAGCCAATGATGGAACTATATCAATGAAAGAAACCATATACAATTTTTGGACTACTGTTCAGAAAAGTGAAAGCAGTGCAAATGCAAAAGCCTTAAATGCAATAATTTGTGCTCTTCGCCAGATGAATTCAAAAGAATCATTTCGTGCGATACAACTAAACAAGGTAGGGATATTCTCGAAATGACACATAGAGGAACTACCATTATCAAAAAAATCTAAAATCCAAATCCTCACAACCAAATTTGAGGAAATTCGTATGGAAGAAAATGAATCTTTTTTGGACTTCTATACAAAACTGAATGGCATAATAAATTCCATGTGGCGTCTTGGAGATATAATCCTTGAAAGCAAGGTTTGCGCAAAAATATTGTGATCACTTCCTGATAGATTTAATTCTAAGTTTACTGCCATGCAGGAATTAAGAGATACAGATACTATGAAAGTTGAGGAGTTAGTTCTCTTCAAACTTACGAGCTGAATTTCAAAGCTCCTAAAATCAAGTCCATTGCTCTTAAATCTTCTAAATCTAATTCAAAGGAATCTAATGTAAATTATGATTTTGAAGAAAACGAAGATGATATAGCTATGTTAGCAAATAAATTTTATAGAATTTTCAAAAAATAAGAAAAGAACAGATTTTCGAAAACAATTTGATAAAAGAAAAGGAAAATCAAAAATTTGAAAATCTAAAACAAAGGACACCCAATGTTTCAACTATTCTGAATATGGGCATTTAGCTTCTAAATGTTCTAAAACTGATAAATCTAGAAAAAAAGGCGTGATAGCTACTTTGGATGAATCATCAAAGTCCGAAACTAATTTTGAAACTGATAAATCAGAACAAAAAAATACAAATGATTTGAAAGCCTTTATGTCTATAGCCAAATCACTTCTTCAGATAACTGTACAACAAAGCAAGCCATCAACATTAACCTGCATTGCTGAACCACGTCAAGGTTGATAGCTGCTCATGTATCTTACATTTAATATGCCCAAAATATTACACAGTTCCATATAACAGGAACATTTGCCAGAACAATCAAACGAAACTAGTTTGAATTATTCAATTTCTATTGATGCTTAGGCCATGTTTTGAAATCATGGATTCCATGCCAAACAAGAGAACTGGAAAATGGTTTATCTTTAATGTGACGGTATGTGCTGTTCGGATAGAAAAAAAAAAAGGAAAAAAAAGAAAAAAAAGAAAAAGCGTGAATTCCACCAAGAAATCATTACAAATTTTCGTAAATTGGAATCTTGGTACAAGAAACTCCAGCAGCAAGTCCGATTTTTACCTCCGGAATATTTTGTTGCTCACAATAGTGGCAAATAAATTTATGGATTCTGGTGAGAAGACGGGGCTGATGAAGAACGAGGAAACCCCAATACAGAAATTGTCTCTTTAAGTTTTTGGATTTTCCATGAAAAAGCTAATCCCATATCTTTAAGCTGAAACTCTAATAACCCATCATCAGCATCTGCAGAAAAATTAGAATAAGAAACAAAACCAAAATCCAGCGAGAAAAAAGCGAATGAAAAGGATGAAATTTTTGGAGCAATAAACATTTTACAAACTAAAAGTAAATAATAGAGATTGAGGATAACTTGTGCCTAAGTACGCTGCACAAATTTTTAACATGAAAGAAAAGTCTGCTTAAAATAAAATTCAGAATTAAATAAAACCAAATATTTATAAATCCTGAAAAAAAAAAGAAGTAAAAATTGAACAGAATAAGAAACCAGAAATAAGTGATTATCACCTGAGGGTTTAGAGCAACCCATCATCATTTCTTTTGCAATTATAAATCATCTCTTTTAGTTTTAGCATAATTTATTATGGGGAAAAAATGCAAAGGAAAAATAACTAATAACCAAATCAAAATGAAAAAAAAAGAAGAAGCATTTCTAGTAAAGGTCAACTCTAGTTCTTACAATGAACAAATCTTGATTCATTGCCAGTTGCCACCGTCCACTGTACATGTGGCTGTGGTCAGTGGATCTAGACTGTCCATCTCGTGGGTGCCATCATGCATAGCCCACTCAGACAATCCTACTTGTTCAATATGTGGCCTTCAAATAGATAGTCCAAAAACCTAGGTGGCTTCTTGTATAGATGGATTTGTACATATAAAAATCATCTAATTCCTGACAAACTTGACCGATTTCTGTATGGGCCAGCCGAGGGACAAAACTTAGTTTTATCATCAAATTGGCAAATAAACTGGGATTCCCGACCCTCTACTCCATCAATGACTTTTGTTGATAATCACCATGTGATGCACCTAATCCATTTCTATCATAAGAAAATCATAGATTCCACGAACACCATTGCCAATGTGCCCCTATACAAAAGAAGATCAAATGATCCTAAGCATCCAATGGGGGTATTTTTTTTCTTCCGACAAATCAATCATTACTTGGTCATCCATTTGCGACACACTAATATAATAACTAAGATAACTCTACCACCATAGCATTTAGGCTATAACTGATCATCCATCTGCTTGATAATTGAATCAGAGGTACAAACCATTGTAACCATGTTTCACATGCACGGCAGAGATGCTCATCAAACTCCAATAAAAGTACAACTCATGGTTCGGAATTCTTGTGGCTTTTACATCTAGTTTCATAAAAAAAATTTACTTTTTACATTACATGCTTTACTTCAGAATCCTACCTGAGTTTTTCATAGCAGAATAAAGCAGTTTAACTTATTGATCCTTATAAGTTGGCTGCTGACCTGATGGATCCATTTCTGTGTGAGTCCCAATCTTGACAGTTTGAAGCCCAACCCAACCTAATGTGGATGACTCAACCTAGTCATTGAGTTGATTAAGGGCAAGTTGACTAAGTCAAGGCCATACAAAGAGAATGACAACCAAGCCTAGGAGCTGATCGGTTAACGACTCAAATTCTATTCACAAGCTTCCAAACATTGATCAAGCCACAACAGAAGTCAGAAGGATAGATAGCCATCCAAAGCGCTGAATGATACCTATGTAAAGAGGACACTTCATTACAGAAAGTGAAGGGAAGAAAAGGAAACTCAAAACGTGCAAACTTGGCTGAGTCTTGCAAATTGAAAATGCAAAATAGTTTGTATTACCTAGCAGCAGACTAGTCGATCTTGTGGTAGTGCACAGGAAGCCATGGAAAAACTGGATGTTTCATCAATCTGGAATAATGTCTAATTTTTGCCTAGATAGTACTAATTCAAGTCATACGTATTGAAATTAGGCCATTCAGGGGTAAATGAAGATTTGTAGTGCATTAACCATGCAGATTGAAGATTAGGCTCGCCAACTGTTCAGATTGAATATCTAGACCACATCAAGGGCCCAGATAGGTCTGATTGAAGATTTACAACAGTCAAATTAAACTGCGATAGATCCAATGCACGGTTTTGATTAACAGACTGTTGAACTGTTGCATTCAATTCAGAGCCTGATCTGGAAGATTTTTGTGTCTCAGTCATCCAAGTGAGACCAATCAGATCCATGGTCTGGACAACTGAAAAATGAGCCTCACATGTAGAAACTGAGAGACAAAGCATATTATACATTTTATGGTCTCAGATCAAAGACCATTATATTCCTCTGAAAATATATAACAATACATGTATTTCTGTGGGTGTAGAACAAAGTTCAGGAGAGCAAGCTCTTTCTGTCCATTCAAAGATCTCACTATTGAAAATATCTGCAGCTTTGGATTTACTGCCAGCTTCCCCCTTCACAAAGTGTAAGTGCTATGATGTATAAAGCACCCTTATTTGTCAAATTTCGATGGGACAAAACAGCTTATAATGTGGTTTACACATGTGTTGAAAAGTTCACCTTCAAGTGAATCAAGATGGAAAGTTCACCTTCAAGATCAATGTATGAAGTTGGAAAGTGAAAGTATAAGAACAAGACATGAAGATGGTTACTTCAAGTTCAAAGTATTCAAGCTCTACTTCATTTCAAGTTCAAGATCAAACTACAACTATAAGTTTACTTCAAGTAGAAGATTCACTGAACGTTACTGAAGATTCAAGTAGAAGTTTCATGGTATATACTTCAATATCCAATAATTTCAGGTATAATTGACCCTTGAGAGACCTTATACTTAGGTTCTTTCAAATGCTAAATATATATGGGTTTTCATACTTGGGTTAGGCTTTGGTTCGACCATTCTTGGGAAAGTTTAGACTAGTCCAAGATTTGAACTTAAAAATGGACTTTTTTTGTTGGTTCCTCAACTAGTCGAGTAGGGTGCTCGACCAGTCGAAGGCACCTCCTCAACTAGTCAAAGGGTGCTCGACTCGAAGTCCAGGAACCAATTTTTAGCACCCTCGACTAGTCGAAGGCTGTGCTCGACCAGTCGAAGAACGGTTTTATCTGATCGCGTCCAAAATTTGAAATTTGGTTGATTCTTAGACCAGTCGAAGGAGGCCTTAGACTAGTCGAAGCAACAACTTTTTAGCCTATAAATAGAGGTCTTTTCTCACTCCGAATTAATTCATTTAAGCCAGGAAAAGCCTTCACTTTGAGAGAGAAAAGTTCCTATCTTCTTCAAGCTATAGCACGATAATTTTAAATCTTCTTAATAGCTTTTTGTTTTGTAATTTCTAGATCTCTTTTATGAATCTTATATTATAAAGGGAGTTTATACTCTTCTTTGTGAGATCTAAGGAATTCAAACAAGTAGCTCAAGGTTTGAATTAATGTAAAATCAAATTAGAACCTAGAACCCTTAATTGTGTTATCGGAAATTGAACATTTCTACATCAAGCGAAGCGGCTCTACGGGCTACATCAAAGAGCGTCTTTAGAAGAAGATAAGTATTATTTTTTTTATTCATTTTTGGTTTCTTGAGATATCCAGAAAATCTTAGCGTGGGGTTTTGATTGTGATAGCCCTTCTAAAATCACAACTGTATAGGTTTTAAGGTGAACCTGAGAAAACCTTGATTATTAGTGAACGCCAGTATCACGTGGGTTGTGATTATTGAGAGTGGAGTAGGTGTGGCTGTTTGAGAACAATTGGTGTCACATCGAACCACTATAACTCCTGGTGTTTTGTGGTGAATGATGTATGTGATGTACATGTGGTGAATGATTGTAATCCTTTTATATACATGTGGTGAATGCTTGTAATAGATAGCATTCTTTCATTTTCTTCTTGTTTTAGTTTGTGATCTTGATCCTTACTACGTTCAAGAAATCAGGTTGTCCTACCTAAAACATTTGTTTTTGGTATAAGGTTGTCCTTTGAATAAGGTTTGAATCAATTTCTCAATACTATTACAATTGAGATCTTTGATTAGTTCTGATTTATTTAATCTTTCAGTTCTTCAATTTTTAAATTGGCAGTCTTATTCACCCTCCCTCTAAGATTGAGAGCTTGCCCTTTTCAAGTGGTATCAAAGCTAAGTTGCTCATTTATTTGGATTAAGTTCATTGAGTTTAAAGATCTATTGGAGCTTTCAATATGTCAAATTTTGATAGCTTGTTAATTACCAGGCCACCACCCTTTGATAGCTCAAATTATGCTTATTGGAAAGCCAAAATGAGGATTTTCTTAAAATCCATAGATGAAAGCGTGTAGCAAGCTACGATAACCAAATGGAAACCACCTGTGTCTGAGGTTTTAGGCAGTGATGAAAACAAGTTCATTAAAGAAACTCCTTTTTACTTATGGACTACACCCGAGAAAAATGAAAGCAATGTAAATGCTAAGGCTTTAAATGCAATTATATGTGCTCTATCACCTGATGAATTCAAAAGAATCATTTCATGTGATACAGCTAAACAAGCCTGAGATATTCTTGAAATGACACACGAATGAACTACTATTGTCAAGAAATCTAAAGTTCAAATCCTCCCTACAAGGTTTGAGGAGATTTGTATGGAAGAAAATGAAACTTACATGGACTTCTATACGAAATTAAATGACATAGTTAATTCTATGTAGGGTATAGGAGATGGAATCTTAGAAAGCAAAGTCTGTGCTAAAATACTGCGATCTCTTCCTAAGAAGTTTAATTCCAAAGTAACTGCCATTCAGGAACTAAGAGACACTGATCAAATGAAGGTTGATGAGTTAGTTAGTTCTCTTCAAACATACGAGTTAAATTTTAAAGCTCCCAAAGGTAAGTCCAATATTCTGAAGTCATCCAAATCTATTTCAAAAGATAACATGTTAATTCTAATATTGAAGATACAGAGGATGATATGGCTTTACTTGCTAAAAAGTTTTACAGGATTTTCAAAAGTAAGAAAAAAGTTGATTTTAAAAAACCTTCTGATAAGAGAAAGGGAAAATCTAAAACTTGAAAATCTGTAAAAGACAGTCAATGTTTTAACTGCGATAAATATGGGTATTTGACAAATAAATATCCCAAAAGGGATAAGTTAAAAAAAAGGGCATGTTAGTCACTTGGGATGAATCATCCGACTCTGAAAGTTCTTTTGAGTCAGATGAATCAGAACAAGAAACTTCAAATGAAGTGAAGGCCTTAATGATTATAGCTAGAGTCACCTCCTCAGATAGTTGTAACTTATCTGATTATGAGAATCTCAGGAGTGACCCTGAAAATGAAAATAAAGATGATTTTCAGGATGCCTATAATGCCCTATAGAGGGAAAGTTGCAAAATAGCTGTCAAGTTAAAGATTCAAAAAGAAAATTTTCTAAACTAAAAGAAGAACTTGAAAATATTGTTTTGGAAAAATCTCATCCTTCTGATTGTAATGAAAAAGCAAAACTTGATTTAGGTCTCAAAACTTCTAAATTTGAAAAACTCAGAATAGAAAATGAGAATTTAAAACTCGAAGTTTCTTCTCTATTGAGTTCTAAGGATACTTGGAGATACGCTCAAAGAGACCCTAAGCTAGAAAAGTTATTAATCGCATCGAGAAAATGTGGCGATAAATCGGGTCTGGGCTATATCAAAGATACTCCCCCTGAAAAATAAGAATGCATCTCCTATATTTGTAAAAGGAGAATCCTCGTACTCAAAAGGAAAGAATTTAGGAAATAATAACCAAAATAATTTCAAAAATTCAAAACATTTTCAAGCCTCTAAAATTATTTCTATTAACATTACCTTTAGAAATCAAAGATGTAACCCCTTAGCTGAAAAAATAGTGGACTTACTCAAAGTGCTTCTTAAATCTAACTCTAATGTTATCAGAGTTGATAGACAAAGAAATTCCAACTTTCACAAGCCAAGAAAAACTAATGGTACTCCTAAACCTAGAACAATAATGAAGCGGGTTCCAAAAGTTACTTGTCTTGTTACCCATACTGCCTTCAAAGCTTCTAGCCATTCAAAATGGTACCTAGACAGTGGATGTTCAAGACATATGACAAGTGACAAGGATATATTCACCAACTACAAAGAAATGAATGATGGTTCAGTTACTTTTGGTGATGGAAGCAATTGCAGGATAATCGGCTAAGGTATTGTTCAACTCTCTAACCTTCCTCATTTTGAAAACGTCTTATATGTTGAAGGTCTTAAACACAATCTTTTAAGTATATCTCAATTCTGCGATAACAAATATATTGTGAAATTCACTAATCAAGGATGAGAGATTTCAAATGAGAAAGGTTGTATGATATTAAATGGTCGTAGGACTTTTGAAAATTGCTATATTATCAATGAGTCTTGCTCTTCTATATTTTCATGTTACATGGTCTAAATAGACAAAACAAAATTATGGCATAAACGTCTTGGACATGTTAACTATCGAAACCTCTATAGATGAGCAAAATTGATCTTATTCGATCGAGGTTTACCTAAACTAAAAAGGGTTGATAAAATATGTGGCACATGCCAAATCAGCAAACAAACTTGGAGTAGTCACAAGAAAGTGAACTCCTTTGCCACAACCAAACCTCTTGAACTTCTCCATATCGATCTAGTTGGACCAACCAGAACGGAGAGTAGAGGTAGAAAGAAGTACTTTCTGGTTATTGTTGATGACTTTACCAGATTTACTTGGGTAGCATTCATGAGAGAAAAATCTGAGACTCTCGATGAAGTCAAAAGAATACTAAAACGAATTCAGACTGAATAAGAAATGAATGTTATCAAAATCAGATGCGATCATAATACTAAATTTGAAAATAGCAATTTTGAGAAATACTGTACTGATCATGGCATATCGCATGAGTTTTCTGCTCCTAAAATACCTCAACAAAATGAGGTTGTTGAAAGGAAGAATAGAGTGCTACAAGAGATGGCCAATGTTATGCTAAATAGCATGAATTTACCTAAAAACTTGTGGGACGAAGCTATAAATATTGCATGCTATATTATAAACCATGTGTATATAAGAAAATCAAAAGATAAAACAGCGTATGACTTATGGTTCAATAAGAAACCAACTGTTAAGTACTTACGAATTTTTGGAAGTAAGTGATTCATAGTACGTGACTGTGAAAACTTAGGGAAGTTTGAAGCTAAAAGTGATGAAGGGATATTCTTGGGTTATACTCTAAATAGTCGAGCATATCATATTCTTAATAAAAGAACAGGAGTGATCTAAGAATCCATTAACGTTATAATTAATGATCACCTGATCACACCCTTACCTAGTATAGAAGATGATGAAGTCAATTTAATTGAGAAACCTGACTCTTCATCTAGTCCAGTTAATACTGAACTAAGATTAGTCAAAGACCATCCTACCGATCTGATATTAGGTAATCCTCTCACTGGTGTGCGGACAAGAAAATAATTAGAGAATATTTGCAATTATGTTTGCTTTACTTCTCAAATTGAACCAACCAACATAAAAGAAGCACTTACCCGTGAAAATTGGATTGTAGCCATGTAAGAAAAGTTAAATTAGTTTGTTAGGAATGATGTCTGGTATTTGGTTCTAAGACCAACTATAAACATATAATTGTAACCAAATGGATTTTTAAAAATAAATATGATGAAATGGGAAATATAATTAGAAACAAGGCTAGACTGGTTGTACAAGGGTATACTCAAATAGAAGGAATCAATTATGATGAAACCTTTGCGCCAGTAGCTCGCCTTGAATCCATCAGATTGTTTATATCTATTACTTGCTTTAAAAAATTCAAGATATATCAAATGGATGTTAAAAGTGCATTCTTAAACGGCGATCTACATGAAGAGGTCTATGTTGAACAACATAACGGTTTTGAGGACCCTAAACACTCAAATCATGTATATCGCCTTAAAAAGGCACTTTACGGTCTTAAACAAGCTCCCAGGGCATGGTATGAGAAGCCGACTAAGTTTTTACCTAGTCACAATTTTATCATGGGAAGTGTTGATAAAACTTTATTTGTTAAAAAATACAATGAACACATATTAATTGTACAAATCTATGTTGATGATATTATCTATGGTTGTACAAGCACTAACCTGTCCGTTGAGTTTGTAGAGCGTATGAAATCCAAGTTCGAGATGAGTATAGTTAGAGAATTGAATTACTTTCTAGGCTTACAAGTTAAATAGCAAGAAGATGGTATCTTCATTTCTCAAACCAAATATACCTTAAATTTGGTTAAGAAGTTTGGATTCGAAAACGGTAAGAAATTTGATACTCTTATGAGTACGACTCTCAAACTTTCAAAGGATGAAACAGGTAAAAATATATAGACTCTCGCTTATATCGCAGCATGATTGGTAGTCTCTTATACTTAACTGCTAGTAGACCAGATATTGCTTTCAGTGTAGGAATCTGTGCTAGATATCAATATGATCTAAAAGAATCACATCTTATTGCTGTTAAGCGCATAATTAGATATGTCGCAAGTACTGCTAACTTCAGTCTTTGGTATTTGAATAATACAAATGTACAATAGTTGGATATACAGATGCTGACTAGGGAGGGAACATCGATGATAGAAAGTCTACCAGTGGTAGATGTTTCTATGTTAGAAATTGTTTAGTTTCATGGCACAGTAAGAAACAGAGTTCAGTTTCTTTATCTACAACTGAGGTTGAATACATTGCAGCTCGTAATGTATGTACTCAGCTGGTTTGGATGAAAAGAATGCTAACCGATTACAGAATTGCATAAGATATAATGATCTTGTATTGCGATAACTTTAGCACAATTAATATTTCAAAAAATTCCATCCAACATTCTCGTACGAAGCATATAGACATTTGTTATCATTATATTTGAGAATTGGTTGAAGATAAAAGCATTTCTTTATAATATATCTAGACCGAAAATCAGCTTGCCGACATTATAACTAAGCTGCTTGACAGGAATATATATTCTAAATAAAAACATGATATTGGTATGTATATTTCAAATTAATTAAATCATTTTATTTTTGCATTTTTAAAAAAAATAATTTTTATGCAAAAAAAATGAAAAATTTTAAAATTATTTAAAACTTTCAGTGCGGCACTATCGGTCGAGCACGTACTCGACCAGTCGAGGAGCGTGGGTGGGCCTCTCTAAAAGAGGGAAAAACCACTTTTTCCTTATTTTTCTTAATCTTCCTCAATAAGTCCTTGCTCGACTCGTCGAACCCATCTCCATAGAGTCATTGTAAGTGCCTCATTTTCAATTTCCTTTTAGATTTGGGTTCTTATTTGCATCTTAAGCTTCATTTTGTTATTGATTTAAGCTTTCCACTCTTTTCATAGAGGGTTTTTGGGCAAAAATCTGATTCTTGTCAAACCCATCTTCTATTTTTAATTTTCTCTTGGGCATTTTCTAAATGAAACATCGAACTAAGAGGAAAGTAACTCATGACTCATCCTCTAGGTCGACTCCAATTAGGGTGAGAACCCTGAGAGCTCCCAAAGAAGATTTGAAGCATTGAAGGGATTTCTGCACGAGATTATAATAAAAAAGATGGTTAATCTCGATCACATTGCTCCATTTAAACTGTTGCCCATCCTATCTGCCGTTGGTTGGGAAAATATTCTGGGTTTGGGCGGCAATTGGAGACTTGTCCCTTAAAAGTTTCACATTTTCTATCAACTTTAGAGAAGGGACAGTTCCTATATACAGGCACTTGATTTCAAGTTTACTTGATGTAAATGTTAATGATGATGGCATACCGATTCATCCACTTAATGATAGGATGTTTGAGTTTGAGTGTCGGCAGATTACTAGAAAATTATCTCGACTTGATGCTGAATGGAGTAACAGTAATGCTCTACATGCCACTCAGATGATTCCTTGTCTCTGTGTACTTCATCGCATATTTACGTCAAATGTATATCCGCGATTTAGGAACAAGTCTGAGCTGACTTCGTTCATGGCTCGTATTCTTCATGTCGTTGTATCCGGCATCCCTATTTGCCTCCCTTCTTTAATTTTCTACTTAATCATTTAATTTCGTATTCATCCGAGTCATGGTTCCATTCCATTTACCTATCTTATGACGATACTTGTCATTCATTGCAATGTTGTCATTCCTTCCACTGAGGCTCCTAAGACAGCCCTTCCGTTTAACAACGCTAACATTCATAAGATGAGTCTGGAATATCTCTCCGGTCAGCGAGATGAGGATGATGTTGAAGAAGAGGAAGTGCTAATGCCTATGGATACAACTATGGATGACATATTTGATGAGCTAGAAACAGATGATGAGGTGGATCTTGACTTTTCACCGTCTCAATTTGATGATCGCCTTCGAACTTTAGAGGAGAAGGTGGTTGAATTGAAAGTTTCACAGGACAATCTGACTGAAAGTCATAAGTCTTCAAGGAAGTATATATGAAAATATTTTCATCGCATTACTAAAGGACTTCATCAGATTGACTCGTCCATCCCACCTCCTTCTTCCTTTGGTTCAGACTAGCTTGATTTGATTTTGTTTTGGATTGTGTAACTTTAACTTATGCTTAGGTTGTATGACTTAATTCATACTCTTGTATGTTAATTTCTTTATGCTCTCTTAATCTTATCCTTACTTTCCTGATTTACTTTTAAGCATATTCCTTCTATTATCATTTAATTATCTATTTATGATTGTCATTCTGTCTTCCTTTGTCAAGTTGTGACAAAAAGGGAGAGAGATTTATGGTTATGATTGAATCAAATGCTGTTGGAATGGATTGTGTGGATTGTATGTTTGGAAATATATTTGTTAATACAAGTATTTTACACAAGTCCAAGCTTAGATTGAGGGGGAGTAAATTTTGCGCTCATATTGAGAGAGTGTGTGAAGTTTTGTATTTGTATTTTGTTCTAAGTATGTTTTGTCATGAATTTGATATAGAGGGAGATTGTAAGTGTTGTGATATATAAAGCACCCTTATTTGTTAAATTTCGATGGGACAAAACAACTTATAATGTGGTTCACACATGTGTTGAAGAGCTCACCTTTAAGTGAATCAAGATGGAAAGTTCACTTTCAAGATCAACGTATGAAGTTGGAAAGTGCAAGTAAAAGAACAAGACATGAAGATGGTTACTTCAAGTTCAAAGTATTCAAGCTATACTTCACTTCAAGTTCAAGACCAAGCCACAACTACAAGTTTACTTCAAGTAGAAGATCCATTGAATGTTATTGAAGATTCAAGTAGAAATTTCATGGTATATACTTCAATGTCTAATAATTTCAGGTATAATTGACCCTAGAGAGACCTTAGACTTAGGTTCTTTCAAATGTTAAACATATATGGGTTTTTATAATTGGGTTAGGCTTTAGTTCGACTAGTCTAGGCTTTGGTTCGACCAATCTAGGGAAAGTTTTGACCAGTCCAAGATTTGAACTTAAAAACGGACTTTTTCTGTTGGTTCCTCAACCAGTCGAGCAGGGTGCTCGACCAGTTGAAGGCACCTCCTCAACCAGTCGAAGGGTGCTTGACTCAAAGTCCAGGAACCATTTTTTGGCACCCTCGACCAGTCGAAGGCTATGCTCGACCGGTCGAGTAGGGCCTTCGACCAATCGAAGAACGATTTTATCTGATTGTGCCCAAAATTCAAAATTTGGTTGATTCTTAGACCAGTCGAAGGAGACCTTAGGCCAGTCGAAGTAACAACTTTTCAGCCTATAAATAGAGGTCTTTTCTCACTCTGAATTAATTCATTCAAGCCACGAAAAGCCTTCACTTTGAGAGAGAAAAGTCCCCATCTTCTTCAAACTATAGCACAGTAATTTTAGATCTTCTTAATAGCTTTTTGTTTTGTAATTTCTAGATTTCTTTTATGAATCTTATGTTATAAAGGGAGTTTATACTCTTCTTTGTGAGATCTAAGGAATTCAAACAAGTAGCCCAAGGTTCAAATTAATTTAAAATCAAATTAGAACCTAGAACCCTTGATTGTGTTATTAGACATTGAACATTTCTACATCAAGCGAAGTGGTTCTATGGGCTACATCAAAGAGCGTCTTCAAAAGAAGATAAATATTATTCTTTATTCATTTTTGGTTTCTTGAGATATCTAGAAAATCTCTGTATTGGTTTTGATTGAGATAGCCAAGAAATCTCAATGTGGGGTTTTGATTGTGATAGCCCTTCTAAAATTACAACTATATAGGTTTTAAGGTGAACCTGAGAAAACCTTAATTATTAGTGAATGCCAATATCACGTGGGTTGTGATTATTGGGAGTGGACTAGGTGTGGCTATTTGAGAACAATTGGTATACACACCAAACCACTATAACTCCTGGTGCTTTGTGGTGAATGATGTATGTGATGTATATGTGGTGAATGATTGTAATCCTTTTATATACATGTGGAGAATGCTTATAATAGATAGCTTTCTTTCCTTTTCCTCTTATTTTATTTTATGATCTTGATCCTTACTACGTTCAAGAAATCAGGTTGTCCTACCTAAGACATTTATTTTTGGTGTAAGGTTGTCCTTTGAACAAGGTTTGAATCAATTTCTCAATACTATTACAATCGAGATCTCTAATTAGTTCTGATTTATTTAATCTTTTAGTTCTTTAATTTTTAAATTGGCATAGTCCTACTCCCCCTCCCCCCCCCCCCCCAAGGACCGAGAGCTCGCCCCTTTCACAAAGTAAATAAAAGACATAAGAACCCTACATCTAGGTGGGTGTGGACTTAACAATCTTGTTATAGATGAGATAAGTTTGGTCTCAGTAACCTAAAATGGCTAAACTCAACCCAACACAGATCTAAGTTAATCATAGTTCTTTTAACTATTGATCTAGGACTAGAAACAACCAAAAATTAACAAAATGTGTCTGCAGCATGTCTCTGCAGGTAAATAACCATGGCTAAAGGCCCGTTTTCATGTAGTGGTAGCATGTGTTTGCAGGTAACACTCATTCAATTCCCACCAATTCTATATTAATGTAAGCTGATAAAAGGAGTTGCTTACCACACAACACGTCAGTTCCTCATGACAAGGATTTATTGCTGCAGCTATGGTCCGCAAATGGAAAATTAATCCCTGGCAATTCACGTTCCATGTTGAAAAAAAAAAAGAAGAGAAAAAAACCCAACCCATTGGCAATCCCAGCAGCACAAGTTCTGGGCCAAAGAAAATATTTCCTTTGTGTGACTGACATTAGTTGAATTTGGGTTCCATCCTAACAATATATAAAACATTAATTACATAGGATCATACCAATACAGTAAAAACAAAGATCCAAAACCATAATGACAAAATGAGCCAAGACATGCAACGATGGTTTCAATTTGGGTTCCTTATCAAAAATATCCCTCATTTCAAATTAAACCAAATGCAAAACCATCAATTGCTGCCACTAAAGGCTTTCTTACAACTGAGAAGTAAACAACCATGGAGATGGTCAACACATATCTAGTTGTAGCCTCAGGCACTCATTTCTACTTAACTCATTCAAAGCACCTTCTTGCCCTGAACTATCAATTGCTGCTTGCTTTCCCGTTCTAAAGCAACGCAAATAATTGGGATCAGAGGTGCCTGTGGAGCAGTCTATATCCCTAAAATATGACATAGTTATGATGCCCATCAGATTAATGATATATCTCAGACAACTTAGTCACCTGAAGTAGCAAAAGAGTAGGACAAAAGAAGCAATCTTAGGACTTGACGCTGGAAAGAATCATGAGATCTAAGCAAAGGCAGGTAGAAAATTCCTACAAAATTATTTAGATGAGCTGCAATGCTGCATTTTCTTCAATGAACAAAGGCTTGCATCAAGATTCCTGAAATAGCATAAAAAGCTGCAAAAAGATACATATTGATTGATAGTTTTAAGAAATCTCATACATTTTATGGATCAAATCATACTTTAAAAAACTTGGAATATGATATAAACTTGGTATTTCAGTCCCCTAATTCGACTGATCGTCCTGTTTTATTTAAATCAACATTCGGATTTCCATGCTGAAGGCTGGTTAAATTGAGTCAACTAGATGAAATTCCAAATTGACCGATTGGTTTCTGAGCCTTGAACTTAAATTACAAAGAAAGACTGGTTTTGACCATAATAAAAATGGAAACCCCAAATAAGTGGTTGTTATTTAAATTACCAAAAATGTTTAGTTCAAATTGCTTGGACTTTCCAATTCAATCATTGCCATGGGGAGGGGGGTAGGGGTGCATCAGTGACAAAAGTACAAGACGGAAAAGGGAAAAAAGGTGGGCGCACTGGTACCATTATAAGGCTCTTAAATAGGACACTAACCTTTGAGGCAGCAAATTTGGGTCATCTGACATCATCATATGTTGACCATTATTAAACCATGATAGTGGCTACGCCTGTTGTTCACCACCCATTACTAACGATACATGCATCCCATTCTGAAACTGCAAAATCATGATAGTATCAATCACTATTTTTAAAAAAAAAAAAGAAATATAAGACATTTGCATTATCCATGCCCATGATCAATTGGGACTAGATTTTATCTAAAATTTCTAACCCGAGCAGAACATTCTAGTGACATAAGCTGTTGTTTCCCAAAATTTTCCTTTCAAGCATTGCAAATGGATTCAATATGCAGTATAGAGTTGCTATCTAGAAGAACAACTCCCTTTTTTTTTTCTTTCTTTGAGAGAGAGATAAACAACAACTCCTTACTATGATGAAAAAATAATAATAATAAATGAGAATAATTAAGACCATTAAAAAACACAACAGGCCAAAGAGTGTTCTATTTAGTATCGTCCAAAGAATGGGCCCTATTCGATTAGCTAGAAACTGAAATTACACAGATTAGATAATACTCAATCTGACTAATGGATTTTTACCCTGGACCGTGGGGTAGTGCTCATTTCATTTTTGACCCTACACTTGCAGGTAAAAAGATCACACTACCGGGATCATCCAATCAATAGTGAGAACCTTCCATAGTGGACCATGATTAATGAGTTTGGGCCATGTGTATAGTGGAATCACCAAGATCATTTAATTACAGAGGTCTCCTCAGAGCTATGTTGCCCTAATTAATGGTGGCAAGTCATCTTAAAAACCTGAAGTGTTGGTGCCAACCCATCTTATCAGAATAACCAAATGAAATTCCATTCATATATGCCATAAGCCATTCCAAATATGCAAAGCAAACTCTTAAATAGGAATCAAATATGCACATCAAGCTTGTAAGCATAACACATTGTGCAAAACATATAACCCAATAGTAAATGCATACCTTATGTGTCCAGATTCGACTGAGTGATTCCTTGAGAGATTCTTCCAACACCCTAATATGGTCTACATTGTTGATCTCATCCGGATCAGTCCAATAGCTAAAAGAACACCAAGATAAGATACAGTTTGAATTATTAGATTTAATGGCATTAGTCAAGGCATGATGAATGCATATATAGATAAAGAAGACAATGTGAAGTAAGAGCTTCCTATAGATGAGTGACATGGAATACTGCATTAACCAGTGCCAACATCCTCTTCTCTCCTTCTTCGATACTAGTTGTCATCGCGACAGTGGCATGGGTTGCCATTAATGTTGGCATAAAACCTAAATAAAAAATAAAAAATAGTCGACCATTGCTGGTCTTCAATACCAGCGTTAACACCCTCTAGATGGTGTCCCCTGTTGAAACCCTTGTCCTTCTTTCACCGTTGTGAGTAGCTGCAACCATGGTTGATGACCCATTCAATGGGTTTTATAGAACTCTTTTCTTCTCACCTACTCTTTGTCATCCTTCACATCGGGATCATATTCATATGACCATGGCCGTGCTTTTTTTTACGCTTGCTAAGGTTGATACCTGCCCTTTTTTATTTCCTTCACAAGAATCAAGAAAGAAATCTCACCTCCGTAGTACAAGGATCTATCATTGAACCATAAATCTGGATTTGGGGAGGAAACCCTCTGTCATTTGGGGAAGAAACCCTTTGTTTCACTAGTGGATTATCACCAGACGGGTGATGGTTGTACAACCACAGGAAGATGGTTGCACGACCACAAAGAGAGAGATATGGGATGCATGGGCGATAGGAATGAGAGGGATAGAGAGAGGGAGGGAGGGAGGAAGAGAGCATGGGAGGCAAGGGCAAGGGAGAGGAGCTGAGATCTTGAGAGAGGAAAAGAGGACGGGAGCCGAAATAGAGAGAGAGAGAGAGAGAATCCAATGTTTTTTTTAAAGAAACATTTGAAACAATTGAAGACCATTCCAAATCAGGAACAACCTAAAGTCGTTCCTGAACCAAAAGACTAGTTGTTCCAAAATGACGATTTTGGTGTAGTGATAAGTAACAAATGTTGAAATCCAAAAACTCAAGCACTATTACATAATCATTAGTGAACTTCTGCTCTGTCTAATGCATTATCTATGTAGGAGTGTAAAGTTTGATCCCCTCCTCTTATCAACTAAAATGATAACTTTCATGTCTTATAGGGTTACTATTTAGGTCAAGAGTGGGAAATGGAACCAACATTCAATGTGCTTCCATTTTCCCACGTTTTCCATCCCAAATTGCAAGTGATGTATGTAGAGTCCTGAACATATCTTAGTTGCAATATGGCACCAATTGCATGTTGGTCTTGGAATTATTTTAGTTTTGATTGATCTTTTCCTCCTTTTTTTTTTTGGGTGATAGCATTGGGAGCAGGACTTCTGGTGGAGGCAGAAGGAGTGGATGAAATGTAAGAAATTTATGTTGGTTTTCTTCCATTTAAGCTAAGAACTAAGGTACATGTGCCACCCACGTTGTTTTAAATACCGTATGAATTCTTTTAGCTTCATTAAAATTTAAACTCTTATATCTTCCTCTTACAACTCCCGCATTGTCATACAAGAAAGAATCTAATAAGAAACATTGTACTCTTGAAATTTAGAACTTCGCTAATAGCAATACAATCGAGCAAGATCTTTGTTAAAAGAGAGATCATGTAAATTTAATTATATTGTGAAAAGCCAAAGGTTAAAATAAGAGCTTCCCTGTTCATCATGCGAAGCAGGAAGATAATACAAAAAGCAACTGAAACTCAAGTCATCAATAACTCAAATACTATTATCAAATTTTCAAGGACTTTATTTTTTGGCAGGAAAATTATATTAATTAGACATTGTTTGTTGCTCCTTGGAGACCATCAACTTGCTTGAACTTTCTCAGCATTGTCCTTTATGTTTGGGGATATAATATGCTAATTTATGGTGTCTTTGGATGCTAAGTTAAACTGAATTCTAATTTCCAATAATTCAATTATGTATATACGAAATGAACAAAATGTGGGTGGGATCATTTGATGGCAATGCTACCACCCTTCAATTTTGGCTATTTACTATATATAGTTCAGTTTGCTATTTAGGCCAACTGAGCATTCAAACACACCCAAAATGATATTTAGTCTAGTTTCTTATTTTAGGCTAATCTTTTGAATTTTGTGAACGGGATTCTAATTAAAAAATCTTGTGAATTTTTTTTAGATGACTATCAGGTGTGACAGATTCAAAAAACAACAAATCTAACAATTTTTTTCTCTACTTTTTTTTTTTGCAAAAAATTTAGCGATGGACCAAATCCGTCGCTAATTTCTAAAAATGCTGGTAGTGACGGATTTGAAGTCTTTCGCGTCTCCCAAGATCAGCGACAGACCATATCCGTTGCCAAAGTTTATAATGATGGATAATCCAGGAGTTTTTCGTAGTTCAACGATTTTTTTTATTTTTACGATGGATAGGATCCATCGTTTATTTGCGATGGACTGAAACCGTCGGTCACAATAGATCCCATCTATCGTTTAATTTTTGCAATGCAGCAAATAGTGACCGACCATGTGACGGTTCTACTACCAAATTGCTTTTATCCTCACCATCAGTTGTTAATGATTGTATTTTAGTGTTGACTTTTGGACTACTAGCATTTCACAATTAATTTTACCAAATTGGCTTTAACCTCATCTGTGGTGCCACATGCCATGCAAAAATTATGAGTTGACTCATTTCTAGTTCAATACCATGAGTCAGCCCGTCTAGTGTGACCTACAACTCAAATCTGGACGTAACGGGTCAATCTAAGTCTCCAAGTTAAAAAACCATGCGAATACATGAGAAAGTAAAGCTAGAAGAACCAGAATGGCACTGCCATATCTGTATAGCACATGTCGGCATTGTTAGCCATCATCTCTCTGCTAACCTCGTTTTAAAGCCACCGTTCAGGTAGTTAAGGATAGTAAGAGCGGTGGCTAGATGGACAATCTCTTTGGTCATGTAATCCAGCCATATCAGCTATAGTGTAGGGTTGCAACTTGGGTTTGGCGCAACCTGAATTGAATTGACCCAACCTAGTTTGGGGCAAGTTTTTAAAGTCCTTGGGTCAAATTTGGCTTGAAAAATGCTACCTAATTTAAAGGTCGGGCTAGATTGGTTTGGGAATAATCATATTTATTTGGATCAGGTTTGGGTTGAGTTGGTCAGGTGGAGTAAAATTGGCTTAGACTTAGCTCGATTTTTATTGAGCTCTCAAAAATCAACTTGGCTTAGCTAATCAAGCTAACTCCATTAACGTCCAGCTCTACCTGTGTTTGCTAAGCTTAGCTTGAGTGTATGCCAATGCTTCTTTACTAAACTCGAAAACTCAGTGTTTGTTTGCAACTGAGAATAGATCAATAAGTGAGATGCAAACATTTTTTATTGCCATTAACGAGCCTATTAGCACGTGGGAGCAGATCCACACGCAGCACGTCTACGGTGATCTGGGCACTCTTGAGTTCTCCAACCACTGGTTGTTGTTGATTGTCTTAGTATTGATTTTTGGACCACTACCAAATTGCTTTTAACCTTACCATCCGACTACCACCAAATATCTTTTATCCTGACCTTTGGTTGTCACTGATTGTGTCTTTTAGTGTTAACTATTGGACTACGTGCATTTCACAATTAAAATTACCAAATTGGCTTTAACCTCATCTGTGGTGCCACATGTGGTGCAAAAATGATGAGTTGACTCGTTTCTAGTTTGATATCACGAGTCCCCCCACTCGTGTGACCCACGACTCAAACTCTAGACTGAACGGGTCAATTTAAGTCTCTAAGGCCTGTTTGGATGGGTGGATTCGAAGGGATTCAGACGGTTTACAATGGATTGCGAAGTCAAATCTCGCCCTGTATGGGCAACGTCGCGTTTGGGATAGCGAGAGGATAACAAGGCATGGATTTGGAAGGGATTCTCTGTGGGATTTGTTAAATCCCTTCGGATTTTCTTCTCCTGTGTTGGATTGCGTCTCAAGCCCATCCCATACCCATTCGCAGTCCATCATACGGACCGCGGGATGGGATCGGGGAGCGGGAGACAGGGCGAGAGTGATGGCGGGAGGTGAGTTTTCACAGCCAAATGGGGTTATAAATCCCTCTCCTGTCTGTTTCGTGATGGCCAAGGGTTCCTCCATCATCGTTGCCATCACCATCTGACGGTTAGGCTGAGGCAGAAGTACAACTTCTTCCTCTCTCCTGAAACCCTCATGCATGTCTGTAACGCCCTGAAAATCGGGGGTCGAGCAGGAGCCCAACTCCCGAGTTCCAACGCATCACTTATGTAACATAGATAACGGTAATTAATGTTGTCCGTATTAGTGCATTAAATATGAATGGGATTATACCAAAGCAGCATATCATACTCCAGAGACAGTTAAATTATGCAAGCGGAAGACTGTGATACATATATAAAACATATAAATGGTTGTAAGTCCCCAGAGTATGAACAGGTTACCAAGTTAAATAATTACATGTTTGGTTCCAAAATATACAAAATGAGGAAGTGAAATGTCAACTATCCATATCCCTGTAGCCCGGTGACGCAACTTTAGGTCTACATAGACCTGCTAGAGAGTTGCAAATAGGAGAACTCTTCCTCGTCATCATAGAAATCTGGCTCCGCCTCGCAAGCATCACCATTATCTGTAACTAAACCAGGGTCTGGTTGGTGTTTTAAAACACCGTCCCAGAATGGGAGTGAGTGATCAACTCAGTGGAGCTATAAGGTAAAGGTTAACATGTTATCAATTCAATCAAGCAGAAATGATAAAGCAGTACATCAATCATATCCTAAGTACTCTTGTTAATGTAAGGATGGTATGCGATAATGATGCATGTCCTCGCTTGCACTTCCTCAGTGACATCATCTCACGATCATGCATGATAACCTCCCTAAACGTGCACTTCCTCGCCAAAGCACATGTAATGCAGTGCATGATCATGTTAACCAAGTTCTTATTTAAGTTTATTCAAACAGCGTGTTCGGGAAGCTAAGACACTTCCCTTTATATCACTTACCCAAATAATGATCCATCTAGGGTCGTCAATCCTAGTTAGTCACATACGATAGATGGTTCCAGGTCGCTATAGAGAGGCTCGTCACCTCAGCATAGGCCTGGGTTATACTCGAGGTTACTATGGAAAGGCTCGTCACCTCATCGTAGACCAAGTATACGCTCGAGGTCACTATGAATGGTTCGTCACCTAATCGTAGGCCAATAGTTCGAATACAGTGTCCCATACCACCGTATTCGGCTTACGAGACTGGGTTGGTCACTGGACACTACGGGGAGGCTCGTCACCCCAGCGTATGCCGACAGCTTGACCACGGTGTCCCATACCACCATGTCTGGCTCATGAGTCTTAGCGGATCGAGGTACCAAGGTTAAACGGGTTTTTCATTGGTAAGTTGGTATCTTCGATTCAAGCAGTAGCGTCCATACATGGTGAACATACATTAGGCCAATCGGGTTGCTTGACAAGCTCGACTGGTACGAGCGTATGTTGAGTTGATCGACATGAAGCGTGTAAGCACTTCGCGTGGCCTAACCACTATTGATAATTAGCGTACGACTCGAATTCCTCAAACATGTCTTGTGTGGTGAAACGACCTTGGCCACTACTCGAGAAACTTTTTCGATTGCTTTGACTATGCAGTAGTCCCAATCACACTTCAAATACGATAACATTCACGTGTGTTAATCAAAAGCAGCATGTAGCAACCAATTTAAATATGAATCTCATATAAGCATTTTAACGAACACATAGAGTACATGTTAACATACATAGGCATTCATCCATAAAACACGTAGTAATAAGATAGGTTATATGAAGGAGATTGTAACTATAGATAAGGGGATCGAGAATCATATCTCAACACCCTAACCAACTACGTTTCAACAAGCATTTTCTCATTTAGGCATTTTATCAAATACTTAGGCTACACATATTAATATACATGTAATATAGTAGTTATAATAGGCATTATAGAAAATCCTTTCACAAGGAAGTTGCCACACGTACAACAATCATGTCCCCTCAAACATAAATCATGGCAAGCACAAATCATAATTTTATACTCATACAAACATTTCAACAAATACATGGAATGCATGTATTTCAACATAGTTCATATATATGTGTAATACGTGGAAAATATCGTATCTAAGCAATGTGATAGCAATCAAGTTAGACATAAATCATTGCTATCATTGAAAGCCTTGAAAACCATAACCTAAACGTTTATAGTCCGCACCTTTCGCCGGTAGACACGTATCGAACTCAGTTTGAACACTATGTCTTTGTTTACGGCACATCGACACCCTATAGCATGAAATAGGTTAGCTATTTCATTATCTACTCTATTTGAATCCCTAAAATAGATTATGGTTAGGATTTCTTACCCAAGAACAGATTCAGAATCGCCGGTATGGCGATACGGAAGCGGTGGCTAAGCACGTGGAGTGGTGGGATCGAATCCTAGGAACAATCTCTCATCTCTCTCTTCCCTTCTCTTTCTTCCCACTTCTCTTTCATAGGGTTGAAATTCGTATGGAATGAGAGAGGGGTGGGTTTAGGTCTTTATATAGGCCCAAAACTAACCCCAATGGCCCCAAGGCCATGATATACTTAGGTTATAGCCAAAAGTTGGCTGTTTCCGGCCAACGGAGCTCATTTGGAGGCCCCTTCTCTACATACGATCCAGAAAAAATTTTCTGACATTGGATCTAGGTCAAGTTAAGTTTTTGGCTCGATCGGATTTACGGATCAACCACGGAGGATCAGTTTCAGTTTAACAGTCACCGTTACTCGATCAGGGCCACAAGTACACTGACCTGTGTTGGAAATTTTTTCTGATCCAAGGGTAGTTGGGTCAGAATCTGACGGTCTGAAACCTTAAATTTGGCCCGCAAGCGAACGGCCCAATTCACTTAAGTTCGAGTTCATTTTTTAAAGATATTTATGTTTCTCACACACTTCACTCCGGGCTCAAGTTGTGCACTTGTGGATACTTTAGGTCTTGATTTCTAAGATGGTTGTCAAGCCCAGTAAGGTAGTCATAACCGTATAGTTTCGTGTTAATTGGACTTTCGACGCGCAGTCCAGGTCCGAAACAGAGTTTCAAGCTTCTCCCGAGAGCAACTGGGTTTTGAGATTGATCCTACATTTTTAGGTATCGTAGCGTTAGTGATTCTACTGGTTTTGGGTCTTGTAGTTCATATTTAAAGTGGTTAGAGCTAATTTCATAGATAATCTAGTTTAACACTTAATTAATTCTCGTCTAATTTCTAAAGGATTTGGTCCTTAATGATTTCTGCCTGAGGTGGTACTCGAGTCTTTTTACGGATTTTTTCGAGACGTTACAATGTCAAACCCCCATGTACGGCCCATAAGATGGCCCTCCGAGATGCATGGCTATTGTCTGGTTTCTGCCATGGCTTCCAGTTATTGTGTAATTACTGTGCATGTTTGATTTCAGCAAAGGAACTTCTAAATACAATGCTATATTTACTCTGTTTGTATTTAAATCTTGCTTTGGTCACTGAATAATTTGGATTTTCTCAAATTTTTCTACTAATATTTCAAGATTTTGGGGGGTTTTTGACTAGTTGATTTCTCAATCCATTTAGTCCCCCAAAAAATGGGGCTTTTGGGTTATCTGCAATCGATTTTCTGTGTTTACACCGATTGTGCATTAATCCTACTGTGGTCAGCGGGTCATTTGGATTTTTCATTTTGACGCTGCTCACGGCTTCGGGATTTTGGGGGTTTTGGACCGGGTGATTTCTCAATCCATGAATTACCATGAAAATGGGGGTTTCTGGATTTTGGGAGTTTTGGGTTATTTTTTTATGTAAAACTGTAAGATTCCAACTGAAAAAATGGGTAAAGATGAGCAAGTGGTTCAAACTGAGCAATCAATCCATGGAGTCCACATTATCCTCCATGTCCATGAATAAATCTATCCAAAGCCTGTAACGTGTTCAGTTCTTCAATACTATTGGATTCCAACTACATATACACAGTTGGATTCCATCAAAATATTGAATCTATAGTGACTTATTATACCTAATGCTTTAAGTTTTTTTTGGAAATCTGTTGCTAACACGCAGCCTGGTTTTACTGAATAGAAGGTAATTGATCTCCAACCTTGCATTTGATAAAGATCTCTGGTATGGTCCATTTCAACTATCTTACTTTATTTTTGTCTGATTCATTGCATTTTCTATTCATGTCTGATTCTGATAATGGATTATTGTAGAGGTATTGTGTTGAGCTTTCTCTTTAATTTCATTCTGGTCTTGTTTGCAATAGTTGGGCTTTGCATATATGTTGGCTATGATCATTTATTACCGGTACAGCCTATTTTAAAATTCTTGAGTAAGGATTCTTCTCTGCACTCATGAAATCCATGATGTTTGATAAAAAAAACCATGAATGTTGAGAAAAATCATGAAAGTTATGTATATGTTGCTACTTAGGATGAATATTTAACCCTTTTGTTGGTTAGTTTTCTCTACAAGTATTACTATTATATGATTAACTTATATAACTGGAACATTCAACGGATAGGTGTATGCTAACAACATTATAATGTTTATCAGTAATTATGGTTAAACTGTTGCTTTATTTGTTTTCATGTCATTTGTGAAGTGAATCTTAGGTTAGAAAGTTGTACTTCATTCTGGTACTTTAAATCAGAGGTCTGTTTCCATTCGATGTTATTTTGGGGATTTTTAGATTATCCAGAGGATTTTAGGGTCTGATTTTGTTTGGTATTAACTCTAAATCTGCTAATAGATATTGCTTTTGAATTGCGGGGTTATTTGGACATGAGTTTGATTGTATTGGTGTGTGATCTCAGATTCTGTTTATTAATTACATGCTTTTCGTTGCTTAACTGATTATGTAAATGGTACATTCTGTTCGTGCTATCATTAACCTCCTTTATCTGGTACTGTCAATCAGATCTTTTATTCTCTGAATCTGGTAATGTAATTTTGGGGATAGTTGGAATATTCAGGTACTTTTGACCTCTAATTCTATTAATTTTAAAGTCCGTTTCTGCTAAATAGATTTTGCTTTTGAATTTTTGGGTTATTTGGATATAAGTTTGATTGTGGATGTTTGAGCTCTGATTCATATTGATTATTTCCATTCGTTTGGGTGCTTTCATGATTATGTAAATGGTTCATTCTTTTGAGCGCTGATTGTGTTAAACTTGAAGTCTGATTTTGTGGTGTGGATTTTGCTTTCTAATGTTGGAGTTATTTGGACATACAAGTTTGATTGTGGAAGTTTGAACTCTGATCCTATGGTGTGGATTTTGCATTCATCTGGGTACTTTTGATATTCAGTACATATACCACCTTTCTCTTTCTCTTCCTCTTCCTCTTTCTATATATATATATATATATATATATATATATATATATATATATATATATATATATATATATATATATATTTTCAAATTTCAGTTAATGCACATGAATCTCAATATTCAATTACAAGTGTTACATGGCATTGGATTCACTTTTTTTTGTGAAGGCCTCAATGAACTCTACTTGCTATTTATAGACTAGTAACATGATTTGTTGACCTTCACAAAGTCATAGGCGACATTTGTAATTCATATTATAAGACATCTTGACTTTATTTTCCCTTTTAGCATCAGCACTTTCACGTATCTTTTTTGAAGCACTAAATAGGATTTATTGTAGCTAGCATTTCTTTAATTGTGTGATGGCTTCATAGAGAATTCCTTGACCAAATAGTTTATGGCTCTAGATGACTGTTCTAGAAAATTGAATTTTTTAATTGGTATTTTAGAACATTCCATGTCAACACTTTAATATAAAAACTCAGACGAGGCACAAAGTTTGGTCAAGTAATGATGGAGCATATTGGGCTAAATTGAACTACCAAGTTCCAGTGGGATTATGACAGAGACAAGCAATACTTCTCATTCCTACTATAGGATATCCTGGCATGCCATTTTTACTTGACATGAGTTCATCTTTACTGAAGCAATGAATAGGCTTTTGTTTCTATAGCTAGCCTGTCCACTGTTTTTTAATACCTTCACTAAGATAATTCCTTGACTAAATTGACTAATTCTTATGGTTTGTTGATGTTTGGTTTTTGCCTTGATTGGCTGAATCTGGTTTAGAATGCTATTATTTGTGGAAATTTCATATTTTTCATGTTTCTTTACTCAATGTCTGCAACTATAAGTCGAGACAGTGATCTCTTAGTTTCATGTTGTGAGTACAAAACATTCTTATCTTTTCCAATTTGCCTTCAGTATCAGCAAATGACTGAAGGATTCACGTCTTCTAATAAATCCTATTTGAGATTAGATCTACTGAGGGATGAATGTTTGTTTTTATGAGTGAGTTTATGAACCTGTTTGGTACCAAATATTCTCTACTTATTTATATACTTCAAGATTTTCTCTTTAACTGTACTCCTAGAATTCAGATTTGGGCAAATTGAATTTCTAAATCCAGATCATATATTTCAGCCTTCCAGCAGTTTGGAGTTGCATTATATATTTTTTGTTTTTTTCTATTAGAAATTGATTTTATATTTCAGCCTTCCTGCAGTTTTTTTTTTTTCTATTGGATCTGATTTTATTTTCTAATTCGGGTGGCCACTTCTTTTTACGATGCACTAAGTGGGACATAATGATAGGTTTGGTGTGGAATTTGTTGCGGAAAAGGTTACAGTTTGTGAACATCAAGTATGACCATTTTAAGTTTGTTTCGTACAACAGTCGAGTTTTATAAGATGATTTATGTATTTTATCTAGTCTATCCATACATTTTATAAGATAATTTTAGGGCCTTGACTCAAAACCTAAGCATATAAGGCTAAAACTGACCACACCAAAGGAAACAGTGTGAATTGAATTCATACCGTTGAAAATTTGTTGTCAACCACAGAAGTTTTGCAACAAGATTATGTCTTTTCCTGCCTTCCTTTCTTGTTTTTTAATGCTTTTAACAATTTAGATGAAAAATAAACATCACTGTGGGGACTGGAAAGGTTTCAACGGTGGAAATCATTATTTCCACTGTTACCTATGGTATGGTCCACTGGAGATTTTTTTTAAGCTTCAATTTTGGGCTCATCGCTTAAACTAGGATGGAAAATTAGTTGGAAGGTGTGGATAAATCACATATATTCACAGTGGGTCAAACTGATGTTTCTCAGTTTGACAATCCGATTTCCTAGCCGAGTGGGTATCCAGTTGATATAAGATGCAATTGTGTATAAAAGAGCAGTTGGTACTTCCTATTTGATGTAAGAAGCAATTGTGCACTGACAAGAACAACAGCAACACTTGAAATACCAAGTGTGAAGTTTGTAGCAGCCTTAACACAATTTAAAAAAAAAAAAAAAAAAAAAAAGGTCCTGTTTTGGTCTCATCTCTCTTCTACAGAATAGTTTTTATCTTAAGTTGTGTTAAGGCTTTGTCAAGCTAATATTTCTGTTCTTATGATGAAAAACAAATCTGTCTTGTACAGCCAACAAAATCAAGCCATTCAATTCTGAAATCTGTTCAGCTGTTCTTTTAACCTAACAGAAGATATATATATACATACATACATATATATATATATATATATATAGTATATATACATATACTATATATAAATCCAGCCACTCATACCCCAAATACATGTGTGTATATGGATTGTCTACACACACACATTTGTACCCAGTCGTAGTTATAGAACATTGATGTATGTGAAATTCGCAATCAGAGAGTATACGTTATCAGTTGACGATGAATTCTTCAGATGAGGATGAGATGGAGAGGGTAATTGTGTTTCAAGCGGTGTCAGCTTGTGTACAGGCTGTTGGGGAATATTGTCACTCCTACATGTTCAAAAGCCGGCGCGTTATGGGGATGATGAGCGAGCAAGGTTCATCAATTCTGTTATTCGGGCTAGCGACGGAGATTGTCTAGATCAACTTAGGATGAATCAAGATTCATTTTTTAAACTATGTATGCTAATACGCGAGAAGACATGGCTCCGTGATACTCTTAATGTTAGTCTTGAAGAACAAGTAGTTATTTTCCTACACACATTGGGGCACAATGTTCACAACCGGGTTTTAGGTCACAGATTTATTCGATCAGGAGAGACTGTCAGTCGGCACTTTCACCATGTTCTAAAGGCAATTATATCACCGTACCCCGATTTAGTTAAACCAACCGGAACAGAGACGCTGTCGGAGATCCAAATAAATCTAAATTGGTTTGCTTACTTTCAGGTAATTTTTCAATAGGTCTATTTTCTAAGTCTGTAATTTTCACTTCAATCCGACGTGCGGTCCTTTCACGATAATTGATTCTTCATATAACACACATTCCCGCACATGTTCTAGCGGTTGACTAGGTGAGTTTTCGCAATCGTAAAGGGGTCCTCTCCCAGAATGTCCTGGCAGCGTGTTCATTCGATATGAAATTTACATATGTATTGACCGGTTGGGAGGGTTCTGCATTGGATGCGAGGGTGCTACACAACATAATGACCCGATCAGATGATCCCTTGCTTGTCCCAAATGGTATTGCTTATATGTTAAAACAATGTCAATCTAATTCATAACCATGACTACATCCGGTTATTCACTTAATAAAAATATGATTCGAATGTGTAGGAAAATATTACGTTGTCGACGCTGGATACACTCATTCACCTAGTTTTATGGCTCCATACTGGGGCGTTCAATATCACTTAACAGGAGTATCGAACCGGGAGAGCGCTTGCGAACATGAAGGAGTTGTTTAATTATCGACATGCACAATTGCGCAATGCAATCGAGTGTTATTTTGGTGTTTTTAAAGGCAGATTTCTCATATTGAAGAGCGCTATGTAGTAAGAATTTCAAACACAAGTCTAAATTGTGATAGCCTACTGCA
This sequence comes from Magnolia sinica, assembly GCF_029962835.1. Taxonomy (NCBI): domain Eukaryota; kingdom Viridiplantae; phylum Streptophyta; class Magnoliopsida; order Magnoliales; family Magnoliaceae; genus Magnolia; species Magnolia sinica. The sequence continues at coordinate 87,843,929 of NC_080577.1, forward strand.
TCCTACACAATTATATACGTACCGAAAATGAGTCTCGACTGGACAGCGATTTTGTTGGTATATCCGCTGCCGATGGGGTGGCTATCCCAACGCCTGTAGAGGTATTAACTAATGATGAGCGTCAATGGTCCATTCGAGTAACTCAGCGTGAAAAAGATAATTGGAATCAAGTGCGCGATGACATTGCAGCCAGAATATGGGCAGATGCTTAACAGAATAGTAGGAGTCGATAGTCGATACGTCCTATTTCATTTCCATTACATTAGTTGGTGATAGTATATTTCAGGTTTACTTAACTTTTAATTTTTGGAATTATAATCACCCAGTTACACACTGGGTGATTTGTTGGTTAATGATAATGATTAATGAATTTATACTGTGTTCGTATATGTTAATAGTTGCTGTTTTCACGATTATGATTGACATTGGTAAAATATCGTACATACTCCGTATTCAGGTGAAATGACAGACTTCTTTAATGTTACATCAACACCGACTCAATCACTGGTAAGAAGACCGCCGGTGCCCACTCGAAGTTTTCCACGTGGGAAGACAGTGAAATCTCTAGCGGAACCTCTATCCTGAGCCGCGAAGATCAAATCGACTACCACTATGGATCAGATTCTATTCGACACATTTATCGAACAGGTCGCATTAGGGCGTAGAGCTGATAACGGTTTCAAGCGGGAGGCATAACAAATTGCGGCTGAAGAAGTTACGAAGCATACTAACGTAGCCATCAAGTGGCAAAACATGTCGAATCGGTTGAGATATTACAAAAGAGATTATAATGCAGTGAAAGACATGCTGGCGGCGAGGAGGTTTGGTTGGGACAATGAGAGGATGGTGGTCACGGCTCCGGATGAAGTCTGGGAGGAGTATCTTAGGGTAAGTTTTACTGGTTTTCAAATTCCCATCATACATCTCTATATAGTTTTAGCTCGTAATTACAACTGTCTTATTCATCTGGCAGTCTCACACATGTGCTAAACGACTCCGTGGGAAACGATCGAAAGGATGGATGACCTTGCAGTTATTTGTGGATGCGACTAGGCCACAGGATGCTATGTGCAAGGCAATAGGAGTATGACCACATCAGCATCATCTTCTCATCTTCAGTGAGATCTTAATGAAGCAAGGAGAGAGGTTGATGATATGAATGATATGATTGATGTAAGGCTCGTATCCTAGTCCGTACCGTTCCGTAGGCTTCCACGGTCCTCTCGGTCGAATTTTGGTGACCCGCGATCTATTATCGGTGTTTGCGCACAATCCTGAGTCATATCCCGTATATCAGAGTCGGCTCGACTTGAGACTTATATTCTTTCGACCGCACCTTCGCCGCGGTTCCAATGCCATGTCTCACGCATTGAGGCGATACCCGAGCTAGGAGATATGGGCCCGCGTTCAGTTCGAGAAAAACGTCGCGCGTTGCAAATCCTAAGAGAATCCATTACATCAATCACCTCACTTGTCAAAAGTACACCCATCACTCAACCCATTACTCTTCCCATTCCCAAGTACAAAAAGCAACTCCAAAAAGTCAACTTTCCCATCACCTCACCATCCCCCTCCCATTACTCCCTTACATCACTCCTCTCTCTCTCTCTCTCACTTCACTCCATTCCAAGCAACCCATGAGAGCCAACGTCCAAGCTCTCCATGAGTGAGCCAAGTGTGGCCCACTTCTTACCACCCTATCTCCCATCTCTACCCTCCAATCATCATCATCCACCATCAAAGAGTAAGCTAAGGAGCCTAGGAGTCCAAGGAGCTCAAGAAGAAGGCCGATAGGTGGGTGATTCGCCGTTGATTTGGTTTTAAGGGCCCACTTGTTGTGGGACCCACTTGATGTACCCATTGTTTAAGGGAGGGCCCAATAGTGGCGAGGTCCCTCCCCTTCTCGCTTCTCTCTCTCTCTCTCTCTCTCTCTGTGATGTCTTGTGGCCACCACGGTGCAAGACGACCTTGACTGTCAGATCGTGAGGCCCACCTTGTTGCGGGTCTATTGGATGGCCAAGATGAAGGAAAAACATAAGTATTAGCTTCATCCAAAATCTTGGTGGACCACGTGTGTGGGACCCATTGTGATGTATATTCCAGGCCAACCATATGTGGCGCCTCACTATTCATGTGGACATGGGGCATATCTAAATCAGGTGGGCCACGTCCTTATGGGACCCACCATGATGCCTGTGTTGCATCCATACTGTCCAGCGTCCTTGGACGCTGGACGTGGCCAGCCATGGATTGTGTACTAACTGTGGGGCGTGGCTAATAGTGAAGTGTGGCTGACAGTGAAGTGTGAAATGGCAGTGGGGTCCGTGGAACCCATCCATGCCGTCCATCCATTTAGATGGGCCACCATGGTGCATGAGATGCCAGTCCCTGGACGGTGGGACCTACCCCACGTGTGGGGCCACACCTGATGTATGCATTTGTCCAGGCCGTCCAGGGCCTGGACGTTGTCAATATATTAAATATAATATTAATGTATTATATTATATTAATATATAATATGATATATTATATATTATATTATAATATAAATTCTATATTTAATCTCATGGTAGGCCATACGTGGGACCCACCTCTCCCTTTTTAATGCAGCAAGCTGCATGAACAGCAGCTATTCCATTGACGTCAGCATGGCCTGCAGGGCCTGCCGCACGTGTGGGTGTAATCCACACCGTCCAGCTATGTGGGCCCCACCGCATGATGTGTGTATTGCATCCAAACTGTTCATACAGGTGGGACCCTACCTTGATGTATCTGGTGTATATCCAACCGTTTGTCCGTTTGGGAACGGTGGACCATTGCATTGACATCAGCAAGTGGCCCATCATGAGGTTGTGTTATATCCAAACCCTTCATCCGTTCGAAGCAGCCGTGTGGGGCCCACCCCACACATGCTGCACGTGTGGGATGGGACCCACCTAATGTACGTGCCTAACATCCCTGCTGTCCATCACATGGACCTTATGTGGTTTAAATCCACACCGTCAGTCCAAACGTTGGACTCTCCTTCAAATATAATATTTTATTATATTTTATATACATGTGTGTGATATATATATATATATATAATGTCTCAGAAAAATCCGTACAACGATCCGAGTACCACCTCAGGCAGAAATCACATAGGATCAAATCCTTTAGAAATTAGGCGAGAATTGACTAGCGCTAAACTAGAGTACTTGTGAAATTAGTACTAATCATTTTAAATATAATCCGCAAGACCTAAAATGTGCAGTATCATTAACGCTACATTACCTTAAAATCTAGAATCCATCCCTAAACCCGGTAGCACTCGTGAGCACACCGAAACTCCGTATCAGACCTGGACCGCACGTCGAAAGTCCGATGACGGTGAAACTACACGGTTATGACCGTATTACTGGACTTGACAACCCCCTCGAAAATCAAGTCTTAATTGTGTCTAGAAATGCACAACTTGAGCCTAGAGCAAAGTGTGTGAGAAACGTGAATATCTTTATAAATAAAATCTGAATTTAAGTAATCTGAATCGTGTCGCTTGTGTGTCAAATATAAGGATTCAGACCGTCATAATCTGACCCAAATACACCCTCGGATCAGGGGAAATGTTCCATGCATAGCTATGTACTTGTGGCCCTGATCGAGCGACCGTGACTGTTGAACTAAAACTGGTCCGCTACGGCTGATCTGCAAACTCGATCGAAACGAAAACTCAGCCTGACTTAGATCCATAGTCAGGGACCTTAAGTCCAACCGCACGTGAAAAAGGGGCCACCAGAAGTGCTCCATTGGGCTGAAACAGGCGCCCTTTGGATATAACCTAAGTATACCTTGGCCCTGGGGCCATTTCCATCAGTCCTAGGCCTATATAAGGATCTTAAACCCTCTCTCTCTCACCTCATACGAATTTGAGAAACCCTAGGGGAGAGAGGAGAGAAAAGAGAAGGAAAAAGAGAGACAGTGAGAGTAAGAGTTAGAGATTCTTTCTGGGATTCGATTTCACTATTCCGCGCACTCAACTACCATTCCTGTATTGCTATACAGGCGATTCCAATTCCGTTCATAGGTAAGAAAACCTAAACCTAATCTGTTTTAGAGTTTCAGATAGTGTAAGTTATGAAATAGCTAACCTAATTCATGCTATAGGTTGCCAATTCGCCGTTGACAAAGACTGAGTGTCTAAAACGAATCCGTTACGTATTTACCGGCGTAAGGTGCGGACTATAAATGTATAGGTTATGGTTTTCAAGGCTTTTAATGTCGGCTAATGATTTAGTATTGACCTGGGTGCCATTTCACATGCCAAATGCGTTGTCTGTTTCGCTTTACATGTACATATGAACTATGTCGAAGTAGTGCATTTCATGTATTTGTTGAAATGTTTGTATGAATATGGATTCTGAATATGGGTTTGCCATGATTAACTGTTATAGACATATGGTTGAGGTATACGTAACAACTCCTTAGTGAAAGGATTTGCCCTAATACGTGCTATCACTAACATACGTCATGTATGTTAGAATATGTAGTCTAAGTGTTTGTAGAAATGTCTGAATGAACAGGTATGTAGTAAATTGTACTTTACATGGATATTAAGATGAGACTCTCAACTACCTTAATGATGTATATGATTTCCTCCATGTAACTTATATTCTTTGTTTGTTTTACTTAGGGACTGCATATGTGTGAATTCATGTTTAAGTTGAAATCTATCAAATGCTCACATGCTTGTATGATTGGAATTATTGATCCATTACTGCTCTGATTATCTTATAAGATTATCTGTTATAATTGAATGTGCATGGGACTACGGTATAGTCCAAGCAATCGGCAACAGGCACTGAATAGGTGACTAAGGTTGTTTCGCCATAGAGGACGTGTTCGATGAATCCGAGCCATACTTGGGATGTCGGCAGTGGTTAGGTCACACGGAGTGCTTAGGCACTTCATGTCGATCAACTCAATGTGCGCTCATACTAGTCAAGCTCGTCAAGTAACCCGATTGACCCGATGTATGTTCACCATGTATGGATGCTACTACTTGAATCTAAGGTACCAAACTCACCAGTGAAAACTCCTTTAACCTTGGTACATCTATCCACCAAGACTCATGAGCTGGGCATGGTCGTATGGGACACCGTGGTTGAGCTGTCGGCCTACGCTGGGGTGACGAGCCTCCTCATAGTGTCCAGTGAGTAACACAGCCTCGTGAGCCAAATACGGTGGTATGTGACATTGTATTCGAGCTGTCAGCCTATACTGATAAGGTGACGAGCCCTTTGTAGTGACCTCGAGCGTACGCTAAGACTGCGTAGAGGCGACGGGCCTTTTCGTAGCAACACGAGTACAAACTAGGCCTACACTGATAAGGTGACGGGCCCTTTGTAGCGATTTAGAACCGTAACATCGTATGGGATTTACTAGGATTGACGACCCTATAATGGATCATCGTTTGGGAATTGATATAAAGGAGGTACCTTAGCTTCCCAATCCTGCTGTATGAAACGGACTAAGAAGAACTTGGTAATCACGTTCATACACCACATTGCATGTGCCGTTTAGCGTTAGGCAGAGCACTGAGGAAGTGACTGACATGCGCGACCGTTAGATGAAGATCGCAGAGGGAGTGCAGGCGAGGGCATGCATCATTTATACATACCATTCTTGCATTAATCAGAGTACTTAGGGATGTTTGATTGTATTGTTTTATCATTACTGCTTGACTAAATTGAGAACATGTTAACCTTTACTTTATTGTTCCACTGAGTTGATCACTCACTTTCACGTTATGGGACGGTGTTTTAAACACCAACCAGACTCTGCCTTAGTTACAGATGGAGACCCAACTGGCGAGGCAGAGCTAGATTTTGAAGACGAGGAAGATGCTTTCTCGTATATGCAGTATTCAGGAGGGTTCATATAGACCGTTCTGGTTGACGGGACTTCATGGTTACACTTGTAGAGGACTCACATTTTTGACATTTTATAACTTAAAACAGTATTTGTAATATTTCACCTGGGAGGTGTTTATACTCTGGAGATGTACCACGACTTATATGTTTTATATCCATTTATTACAGCCTTCCGCTTGCGAAATTTAACTATCTCTGGAGTATGATACGTTGTTTTGGTATGATCCCACTCATGTTTAATGCACTAATATGGACAACATTAATCATCATTTTCTATGTTGCATAAGTGATGCGTTGGAACTTGGGAGTTGGATTTCTACTCGATCCCCGATTTTCAGGGTGTTACAATATATATATATATATATATATATATATATATATATATATATATATATATATATAAATGGTATATATGTATATGGTGGGCCCCATGTGGGAGCCACCTGCTAACAAATTGGATGGTGTGCCTCACGCCCACTGTATGGCTGGTGAATTGACGTCACCAAGTTCTGTGGTCCCTATGTGCCTCATCATAGCGTCTAAATCGAGGACCCCATCTTGATATACGTGTGTTCATCTGCACTGTCCGTTTGGACGGTGCCATGTACAGTCCACCCTAATGCTTTACATCTACACCATCCTTGCTGTGACCCACCATGATGCAGGTGCTATATCTACAATGACCAACCATTTGGAGAGATAATTTTATGGCGCGGAAAAAAAAGAAGAAGAGAGATCTAGTATCAAGTGGACCACACAACAATAAACAGTGGGGATTGAACGCCTACCATTGAAATCCCCTTCTGCGAATATAGAAGTTTTGGATAAGTATGAAATTTGTTTTCCTCTTAATCCAGGTCTTTATGACCTTGTGTACAGGTTGGATGGAAAATAAACGTTATGGAGGGGGCTTATTTGGATTGTGCAGGCCCACTTGCTGGTTGTGCAGGGCCCACCTACTACGAGGCCCTTATATAAGGCCTAATGTGATAAACTATGAGGCCCACCTCGATGTATTTGTGGCCCATCCATAAGGCCCACCTCGATGTATTTGTGGGCCATCCATGGGGCCCATTGACGTGGCCGACTTGATGTGTATGAGGCCCATTAGTGCGAGCCATTGTGATGTATTTACGGCCCGTTAGTGTGGCCCGTTGATGCAGCCCACCATGATGTAATTGTGGCCATATAATGAGGCCCGATGCAATGTTTATGTGGCCGATGAGATGCGGCCCATTGTGAGGCCAATTGTGATGTATTCGAGGTCCATGGGTGAGGCCCATTGTGATGTATTCGAGGCTCATGGGCGAGGCCCATTGTGATGTATTCGAGGCCCATGGTCGTGGCCCATTGTGATTCGTTTGAGGCCCTTGTATGAAGCCTAACGCGATATATGAGAAGCCCATGAATGGGGCCCAAAGTGATGTAAGTGTGGCTGAAACATTGTGTATGAATCCCTGATGTGGGCTACTCCTTGGGAGCAATGTTGGTTAGATGTACACATTGATGGGCAATGATGGTTGAATGTCCACATTGTGATCTTCCATTAGGCCTTATTAGACCCATTCTTACTGATTCCAATTGTTGTGGCCGATTGCTGATTACGATCAAGGCCGATTATCATGACCGATTGCCAATTCCAACTGACATGACCGATTTGCCGATTGCTGATTAGCGATCGAGGCCGATTATCATGACCAATTGCCGATTTCAATTGACGTGACCAATTTTTTTATTGCCGATTAGCGATCGAGGCCGATTATCATGATCGATTGCCAGTTTCAACTGACGTGACCGATTTGCCGATTGTTGATTAGTGATCGAGGCCAATTATCATGAATGATTGCCAATTTCGATTGACGTGATCGATTTGCCGATTCTGATTATCAATCAATTTCGATTGTTATGGTCGATTTGCCGATTCTGATTATCGATTAATTCCAATTGTCGTGACCAATTTGCCAATTCCGACGATCGATTGATTCCGATTGTTGTGGCCGATTGACGATTCCGATTGTCATGGCCGATTGGTGATTAGCAATCGAGGCCGATTATCAGGACGGATTGTCGATTCTGATTGTCGTGGCCAATTGTTGATTAGCGATCGAGGCCAATTATTATGAATGATTGCCGATTCTGATTGACGTGACCGATCTGCCGACTCCAATTATCGAGGCCAATTCTGATGATTTCGATTATCGATTTCAATTCCGATTATCGAGGCTGATTCCGATTGTTGATGCCAAATATCAAGGCCGATTGACGAGGCCCAATGTGATGTATATGTGGCCCGTATTTGAGGCCCGTCGTGATGTGTATTTAGCCCGTGTTTAAGGCCCAATGTGATGTGTGTGAGGCCTGTGTGATGAGGCCCATTATGATGCATTTGAGGGCCAGGCAATGTAGCCCAATATAATGAATGTTAGGCCCATGTGAAAGGCCCATCGTGATGTGTTAAGCTCTTGAGTAAGGCCCATGGTGTTGTATATTTAGCCCTTGTATGAGGCCATGGGTCCACTATATGTTAGGCTCTGTGTGGCCCATTCCTTGGGGGTAATGTTGGTTAAATGTCTACATTATCGAGGTCGATTGTCGATGCCAGTTATGGATACCGATTATGAGTATGTGACAATATAGCATCATGATACATGCTCATACGCATCATCTGCATGTTTGTTATGAGATATAGTTGACCATTACATATGTCATTAGGCAAGTTGTTATAAGACTCCTTGATAGGCGAAGGTTATCTCACATGAGCGCACGGTATGCGCAGGATTGATGCATGACTGGATTGTACTCATGCATCTTGCATTATGATTACTGTACGCCCTAGCGACATTAGGGCCGTAGCCTCCACAGGCATATCGTGGATGGCCAGATGGGCACCGAAAATCTGTTCTAGCATCGAGCTGCCATAGATGGCTCTGGGTGAAAATTTTTAAACCCTCTTGGTACCAGAGGACACCCCAACGTCGATACTAAGTAGATACATAAGCGCCGGAGTGCCGAATACCAGGAGGTCGCGTCTCCCACTATGTCGTGGTCGGTTAGGAGGGGGTGTGGCCTTACCTGCCCGAGGGTAGGGGGCATAGTTAGGCTGAGTTTGACCAGCTCATGAATGGGTCTATTATCGTTGTGCTGGATAGGTATTGGTAGACTATTGGCCAGGCGGATAGTGAGGTTTCTTACACTCACTTGGACTGTATGGCTGGGAGAGAGGCAGTGCCATTTGGAGTGTACTAAACCCCGGCGATGATCACAGAGAGGAATCGTACTGATATGTGGACTTATTGAGTAGAAATTGCATACTCATTCATTCACTATCCACTCGGGCTGGTGGTGTGCAACTATTTGTTACGGGTACCTTCGCAATGGTCAGGATTTCGGTTAGGGTGCGCGACTAACCTAAGATCAAGAGTCTACCACATTGAGTCTGACTATCCAAATTTAGGTTTGAGACTGGTTTGGATAGAAGTCCCTTGTGATGGACCCCATAGCCTGCGATACTACGTACTATCATCCCGGCTTCACACTCCAGCATGGTCATTCCATTCGCACCGCATATTGCATTACATCCATGGCATATGACATTTTGGGTTACTATATTTCTGTATTTATATGACCTAAATAAGGCTGATGGTATTCGTAGCTCTTCCGAATTACATATTGTATTGCATCCTCGATATCTGATATCTGGTTCATTATGTTTTCGCATTACATAGCTGATTTACATTACTTTCTCAGTATATGATATTGCCTTGCTATGTCTTTTCATCACATATCCTGGATGAGGTTAATGATATTTTTATGGACTTGCAGTATTTCCACTTACTCTGATATCATATGATTCATCCTAGTAATTTCGATATTGTATGATTAAGGCATTGTATTGAATACTTGACATTTATCTTGTGCACATACTTACATCACCCTCTAAGCTTTCTATAAGCTTATGCATGATAGATGCGTGCAGGCAGCGACAGGACTCAGTCGAGTTGAGGTAGGAGCGTGCGGCAAAGCTTTTGGAGATTTCATTATATGTATGTATTTCCTTTTCAGTATTGTACTCAAATGATTATATTAGTGGATATGTGGTGATGATGTTGTTCTTATGATTTAGGTATACTTGTGGTTATGCTTCTTATGAAACAAATTCATGTTGAAAATCCTCCTTGTAAGATCTCAGGATCAGAATCTGGCTTATGAATGCTAGGAGCCGAGAATGGGATACTATGGAGGCTGTCGACATCGAATTCGGTGATTGAAAATTTTGTGAGCCCGATTTTCAAATTTGAGGCGTGATAATTGACCTATCAGAGGATTATGTGATAGACTCCACAGGGACCATTCCATTACCATCAGATAGTCCTGCGATGGGACATCACGACTCCCACAACACTCCCACTCACACTCCTGATTCTGATGGTACTCGGGGAAGGACAGCAACACGAAAATGATCGTGCCCTCCTCGTCTCTGTGATGTATTGAGGACCTCTCTGCAGACCGTTGCCGACTCAATGATGAAATTTAGGCTTGGCAAAGAGGTCAATCGCACAGGCAAGATACTTGATGTGCTGGAAGAGGTGAAAGGCCTGACCAGCTCTGAATTTCTCAAAGTTGGTCGGATCCTCAATAAGGACAAGTCGCTTGCATCGTTTTTTGTGAGTCTTCGACCTGAGCGCCGAATGGAGTGGTTAAAGAAAATACTCCGTGATCACTTCGGTGATGAAGGTGTTGGATCTGTCTGACAGGGTGTGGTCACTGGATTTCTTATGGTTTTTCCTTATCTGGGCATGTAATAACTTATATTGTTATGATGTTTGTTTTTTTTTTATTTGGATATTTTTTTTGATGTTGGTGTACTGCTATATATGCATATTGTATACAATCTTGACCGATGTGGTCTCTGACTATATATGTTTGTTAACATCTTCGGTATATATACTCACATGCTTGCATTATGCTCTAGAAGAAGGAACAGACCACACACTTGATTTACTAAAGGAAGGGTACGTACATACAAGTTTTATATTCTTGTAAAGGATTAGTAAGGGATAGTTGGATTCCTTCTAGTCGCTATGCATCATTTCGCAATCATAATCCGTTTTTCATATATGTCGTTCCTAATCCCCACATGTCATTGCAGATGGGTAAAGATAAGTACTATGTTGTGCTTGTTAGATGTCATCCAGGAATATATGTCACATGGGACGATGCCCGAGTAGAGGTGGAGGGCTTCAGTGGGGGCAGACACCGAGCCTTTCGGAATTGGAACGAGGCTATGGCTTGCTGGAAAAATTATTTCGGTAAGGCAAGTCAACCATCCAGACCTCTCACAGAGTCTCCATATGTTGAGGTTGCTGCTACATCTGCGGTGATGAACATTTATGACACTACGACCTCGTCTATCCGGTAGGTGTCCCAGACCAACAAGGAAGTGGTGGAGAAGTCCACGTCGACTGCTGATCTTGCCCCATTAGATGGCGAGAGAGTCGTCGCCATTTTGGTTAGCGTGTTGGTTATTTTTTTTTGCGTTGCTTATAATTTTAAAATTTTAGATAGTATTGGTGTTGTAACTTTGAGGATATTTCTGTTGGATATTTGGGTTTTTTGTGGTCTTTGACCTTGGGTTCAATCTGTTGCAAAATGTTTTTAATGATGGATGCTCATTCAACACTATATACTGTAATCCGGTCAAAATGTGTTTGGGATACACTTCATTTTTTGGTATCATACAGGCAAATGATTTGTAAATATAGATGGACGAAATAGATGAAAAAAATATACATCATGATGGGCTCCACAGAGCACCCACCATCAGCCATTGGATGGTGTCAAAGGGAGTAACCAATCCATCGAAAACCTATACCACGGATGGTGTGGGTGCGGATTGGATACTGACAAGCTCAGTAGCCAAAAGGCTACTGAAGTGACGTCACCAATTTATGCTGACCCCACCATGATGCATGTGTTGTATCCATACCGTCCAACCATTTATATAGATCGTTTTATGGCGTTATAAAGAGATTAAGATAGATCTAAATTTCAAGTGGACCCCACCATGGAAAATTGTGGGGACAGTGACATCCTCCATTCAAAACTTCTTATAGGGGCCACAGTAGTTTCTGATGAAGCTGATATTTTTGTTTTCACTTCATCTATCTCTATGTTCATAATTGAATAGGATGGATCTCAAAAATACATGACTGTGGGCCCTATAAATGTTTCAACGGTGGGTGTGACTGCTCCCACAATTTTATGTAGTGGGTCCACTTGAAATTTAGATATATCTCAACTCTTTGAAAAGCCATAAAATGATCTCTAAAAATGGTTGGACGGTATGGATACAACACATGCATCATGGTGGGGTCCATAGAGCTTGGTGACGTCACGTCAGTAGCGATTTGGCTATTGACCATGTCAATCTTCAATCTGCGCCCAGATGGTGTCAACCGTGCTTTAATCCCGGCCCCACCTAACGCATGCTTCCCAGACATGTCATCCGTAGGCAATACTTGGGATTGCATTCAATTCCATGCCCGTCCAACTCAAATGAATCCCTGGATAAGCCGCCCTTCCCAAACAGGCCAGCTTCTTCGATGCTGGATTTGTAATTACAATGGAATTGAAGACAATCCACTGACGATGCATTAATTGCAATGTTATCTGTGCAATCCAATCGGATCCCATTCAGTACCATTCAATCCGCCCGTCCAAACAGGCCCTAAGTTTAAAAACCATGGCAATAGATGAGAAAGTAGAGCTGGAAGAACCAGAACGGCACTGCCATATCTGTATAGCACATGTCTGTGTTATTAGCCATCATCTCTCTACTACCTTCGTTTTGAAGCCACCGTTCAAGTAGTTAAGGATAGTTAAGAGTGATGACTAGATGAATAATCTTTTTGGTCATGTAATCATCAGCTGATATTTATTTGAGTCAGGTTTGGGTTGAGTTGGTCAGGTGGAGGTTTTTTTTTTTTTTTTTAACACACGCACACACAGCCCCACACACTCACGCCGTAGTGGGATTTCACCACCTATGGATACTTCAACCCTTGACCAGGTGTTGAAACTCCCGGGAGTCTACCACCGAGGAATTCGGGTGGAGTTAGGTTAGGTCCAATACATAGAGGAATTCGGGTGGAGTTAGGTCCAATGCATAGAGAAATTTGGGTAGGGTACCTTGGGTTGTTATTTTGGTCGGGTTAGGTTGTGTGATGGGTCCTCTTGAGTTCAGGTTTACACTCAACCCGACCCAACCAACCCGTCCAAGTTGCAACCCTACTATATATAGCGGGATGGCTCCACCACATTTCGGTTCATCCACGTCCAGGTACAATCTTATCAGTAGCTAATCCACGTCCACGTCCACGTACAATCTTATCAGTCTCCCTGTGGATAACAGTTCATATTCAGATGGAGCTGTGATCAGCTTTATCATCGAACCCATAATTTATGATCTCAACCAGTTTGTTCTGCCTACATCCAAATCAGGGCCATCGAGGTGCATCACCCCACTGGGGTCCACATGCATTGATGCTCCAGTGGTCAGAACTATTCATGCTTTGGGTGTTAGGCCAATATGGCACTCAGATTCAGTGGTGAACCTTTGAGAGCCACTATAAATGTGTTTTATTCACACTATCCATCCATTTTGATAGGGCATGATTTTTTTAAAAAAAAGAGGCAGATCCAATTGAACCACATCAAATGAAATAATGGTGATTAAACAACCACCATTAAAGACTTCCTGGGCCAATGTTTATTTGACGTCCAACCTGATGGACCTTGGTGCAGGGAAAACATAAATATCAGCTTAATCCAAAACTTTTGTGGTCCTGAGAAGTTTTTAATGGTGGGCATTTAATTACTACTGTTTACTGTGGTGTGATATACCTAACACGCACCTTGACGGAGTTATAGAGATTTTCCAGCACCCACCAGCATGGACCTTAGTAGTGGAGGGGTGACTATGGAATCCAAGTCCACCGATATGTTAGCTGAGCGTGGCACACAATGGTTCACGTTGAACTCGATTAATCAACGGTCAGGAACATCTTTTCAGTGTGATTATCCATTCTTAGTAGTCCACCAGAAGGACGCTCCTGATCATCCAATCATTTTGCATGTAGGCCGCATGCGAGTGGGCCAACGAACACATGATCCTCAGTGGCAACTGATGCAAAACTACTTCTCTTTCAAGCGAGAGCAGATATTATTTCCACCGGCCAATCTGCAGCAATGGGCCACGAATGGATATAGTTGCCATTGCCATGTGTGGGGAAGACAAGGAACATTTTTCGAAAGCGGATTGGCTGGTGCATCACAAACCACCGACCTGGCTGGTGTGGGCACGTGTCAGGCAATCTAAGTAGGAGATCAAAGTTACATGGCCACAATGATGTATTTATCATATCCACACTGTTCATCCATTTAGCAAGATTATTTTAGAGAATAAGCCCAAAACTGATTGATATCCTAAGCTGAAGTGACCACACCACAAATAGTAGAGGGGACAATGATTTTCACCATAATCTATGATAATGAAAAATAAATATCATATTTATCCAAAACTCATGTGACCCTAAAAGGATTTCAACCGTAGAAGTTCAATTCCCCGATACTTTTGGCAGTATGATCCACTTTTTTTCTTTTTTTTTTTTCTTTTTTGTTAGCTTGTTAGTACACCCAATGTCAGTATGATCCATTTTTTTGTTAGCTTGTTAGTACACCCAATGTCAGTATGATCCACTTAATGTTTGTATCTATCTTATTTTTAAACTCATGCCCAATGACGAGATAGCCAAATGGACGGACAGTTTGGATATAACTTGGTAACGTCGACACACCAGCTAGGTGTGCAGGTAAACGGATTGGCTACTCCCCCTGCCATCAGCCCTGTGGCTGATGGTTGGTATTCTGTGGGCCCACCATGATGTATTTGTTTCATCTATTTTTAAAGATCATTTTAGTGCTTGATCCAAAAAATGAGAGATATATAAATCTCAAGTGGACCACACCACATGAAAACAATAGTTATTTGATATTCACCATTAAAATCCTCCTAAGGCCTACTGTACTATTTATTTGACATCCAATCTGTTGATTAAGTCATACAGGCCCAGATTAAGGGAAAAAACAAAAATCAGCTTGATCCAAAACTTTTATGACCCCCAAAATGATACTCATTCAAAACTGTTTCCTCTAATGTGGTCCACTTGAGAATTATATATACCTCATCTTTGGTCTCATAGCATAAAATGATCTTTAAAAATATATGGACGGCATGGATGAAGAAAATACATCATGGTGGGGTCCATAGAGCACTGACCACCAGCCATTGGCCTGTCCATAGAGCACTGACCTCCATCATCGTTGCCATCGCCATCTGACGGTTAGGCTGAGGCAGAGGTACAACTTCTTCCTCTCTCCTGAAACCCTCATGCATGTCTGTAACGCCCTGAAAATCGGGGGTCGAGCAGGAGCCCAACTCCCGAGTTCCAACGCATCACTTATGTAACATAGATAACGGTGATTAATGTTGTCCGTATTAGTGCATTAAATATGAATGAGAATATACCAAAGCAGCATATCATACTCCAGAGACAGTTAAATTATGCAAGCGGAAGACTGTGATACATATATAAAGCATATAAATGGTTGTAAGTCCCCAGAGTATGAACAGGTTACCAAGTTAAATAATTACATGTTTGGTTCCAAAATATACAAAATGAGGAAGTGAAATGTCAACTATCCATATCCCTGTAGCCCCGGTGACGCAACTCTAGGTCTACATAGACCTGCTAGAGAGTTGCAAATAGGAGAACTCTTCCTCGTCATCATAGAAATCAGCCTCCGCCTCGCAAGCATCACCATTATCTGTAACTAAACCAGGGTCTAGTTGGTGTTTTAAAACACCGTCCCAGAATGGGAGTGAGTGATCAACTCAGTGGAGCTATAAGGTAAAGGTTAACATGTTATCAATTCAATCAAGCAGAAATGATAAAGCAGTATATCAATCATATCCTAAGTACTCTTGTTAATGTAAGGATGGTATGCGATAATGATGCATGTCCTCACTTGCACTTTCTCAGTGACATCATCTCACGATCATGCATGATAACCTCCCTAAACGTGCACTTCCTCGCCAAAGCACATGTAATGCAGTGCATGATCGTGTTAACCAAGTTCTTATTTAGGTTTATTCAAACAGCGTGTTCGGAAAGCTAAGACACTTCCCTTTATATCACTTACCCAAATAATGATCTATCTAGGGTCGTCAATCCTAGTTAGTCACATACGATAGATGGTTCCAGGTCGCTACGGAGAGGCTCGTCACCTCAGCATAGGCCTGGGTTATACTCGAGGTTACTATGGAAAGGCTCGTCACCTCATCGTAGACCAAGTATACGCTCGAGGTCACTATGAATGGCTCGTCACCTAATCGTAGGCCGATAGTTCGAATACAGTGTCCCATACCACCGTATTCGGCTCACGAGACTGGGTTGCTCACTGGACACTACGGGGAGGCTCGTCACCCCAGCGTATGCCGACAGCTTGACCACGGTGTCCCATACCACCATGTCTGGCTCATGAGTCTTAGCGGATCGAGGTACCAAGGTTAAACGGGTTTTTCACTGGTAAGTTGGTATCTTCGATTCAAGCAGTAGCGTCCATACATGGTGAACATACATTAGGCCAATCGGGTTGCTTGACAAGCTCGACTGGTACGAGCGTACGTTGAGTTGATCGACATGAAGCGTGTAAGCACTTCGCGTGGCCTAACCACTGTTGACAATTAGCGTACGACTCGAATTCCTCAAACATGTCTTGTGTGGTGAAACGACCTTGGCCACTACTCGAGAAACTTTTCCGATTGCTTTGACTATGCAGTAGTCCCAATCACACTTCAAATACGATAACATTCACGTGTGTTAATCAAAAGCAGCATGTAGCAACCAATTTAAATATGAATCTCATATAAGCATTTTAACGAACACATAGAGTACATGTTAACATACATAGGCATTCATCCGTAAAACACGTAGTAATAAGATAGGTTATATGAAGGAGATTGTAACTATAGATAAGGGGATCGAGAATCATATCTCAACACCCTAACCAATTACATTTCAACAAGCATTTTCTCATTTAGGCATTTTATCAAATACTTAGGCTACACATATTAATATACATGTAATATAGTAGTTATAATAGGCATTATAGAAAATCCTTTCACAAGAAAGTTGCCACACGTACAACAATCATGTCCCCTCAAACATAAATCATGGCAAGCACAAACCATAATTTTATACTCATACAAACATTTCAACAAATACATGGAATGCATATATTTCAACATAGTTCATATATATGTGTAATACGTGGAAAATATCGTATCTAAGCAATGTGATAGCAATCAAGTTAGACATAAATCATTGCTATCATTGAAAGCCTTGAAAACCATAACCTAAACGTTTATAGTCCGCACCTTTCGCCGGTAGACACGTATCGAACTCAGTTTGAACACTATGTCTTTGTTTACGGCACAACGACACCCTATAGCATGAAATAGGTTAGCTATTTCATTATCTACTCTATTTGAATCCCTAAAATAGATTATGGTTAGGATTTCTTACCCAAGAACAGATTCAAAATCGCCGGTATGGCGATACGGAAGCGGTGGCTAAGCACGTGGAGTGGTGGGATCGAATCCTAGGAACAATCTCTCACTCTCTCTCTCTTCCCTTCTCTTTCTTCTCACTTCTCTTTCATAGGGTTGAAATTCGTATGGAATGAGAGAGGGGTGGGTTTAGGTCTTTATATAGGCCCAAAACTGACCCCAATGGCCCTAAGGCCATGATATACTTAGGTTATAGCCAAAAGTTGGCTGTTTCCGGCCAACGGAGCTCATCTGGAGGCCCCTTCTCTACATACGATCCAGAGAAAATTTTTTGACATTGGATCTAGGTCAAGTTAAGTTTTTGGCTCGATTGGATTTACGGATCAACCACGGAGGATCAGTTTCAGTTTAACGGTCACCGTTACTCGATCAGGGCCACAAGTACACTGACCTGTGTTGGAAATTTTTTCTGATCCAAGGGTAGTTTGGTCAAAATCTGAAGGTCTGAAACCTTAAATTTGGCCCGCAAGCGAACGGCCCAATTCACTTAAGTTCGAGTTCATTTTTTAAAGATATTCATGTTTCTCACACACTTCACTCCGGGCTCAAGTTGTGCATTTCTGGATACTAGTAGGTCTTGATTTCTAAGATGATTGTCAAGCCCAGTAAGGTAGTCATAACCATATAGTTTCGCGTTAATTGGACTTTCGACGCGCAGTCCAGGTCCGAAATGGAGTTTCAAGCTTCTCCCGAGAGCAACTGGGTTTTGAGATTGATCCTACATTTTTAGGTATCGTAGCGTTAGTGATTCTACTGGTTTTGGGTCTTGTAGTTCATATTTAAAGTGGTTAGAGCTAATTTCATAGATAATCTAGTTTAACACTTAATTAATTCTCGTCTAATTTCTAAAGGATTTGGTCCTTAATGATTTCTGCCTGAGGTGGTACTCGGGTCTTTTTACGGATTTTTTCGAGACGTTACAATGTCAAACCCCCATGTACGGCCCATAAGATGGCCCTCCGAGATGCATGGCTATTGTCTGGTTTCTGCCATGGCTTCCAGTTATTGTGTAATTACTGTGAATGTTTGATTTCAGCAAAGGAACTTCTAAATACAATGCTATATTTACTCTGTTTGTATTTTAATCTTGCTTTGGTCACTGAATAGTTTGGATTTTCTCAAATTTTTCTACTAATATTTTAGGATTTTGGGGGGTTTTTGACTAGTTGATTTCTCAATCCATTTAGTCCCCCAAAAAATGGGGCTTTTGGGTTATCTGCAATCGATTTTCTGTGTTTACACCGATTGTGCATTAATCCTACTGTGGTCAGCGGGTCATTTGGATTTTTCATTTTGACGCTGCTCACGGCTTCGGGATTTTGGGGGTTTTGGACCGGGTGATTTCTCAATCCATGAATTACCATGAAAATGGGGGTTTCTGGATTTTGGGAGTTTTGGGTTATTTTTTTATGTAAAACTGTAAGATTCCAACTGAAAAAATGGGTAAAGATGAGCAAGTGGTTCAAACTGAGCAATCAATCCATGGAGTCCACATTATCCTCCATGTCCATGAATAAATCTATCCAAAGCCTGTAGCGTATTCAGTTCTTCAATACTATTGGATTCCAACTACATATACACAGTTGGATTCCATCAAAATATTGAATCTATAGTGACTTATTATACCTAATGCTTTAAGTTTTTTTTGGAAATCTGTTGCTAACACGCAGCCTGGTTTTACTGAATAGAAGGTAATTGATCTCCAACCTTGCATTTGATAAAGATCTCTGGTATGGTCCATTTCAACTATCTTACTTTATTTTTGTCTGATTCATTGCATTTTCTATTCATGTCTGATTCTGATAATGGATTATTGTAGAGGTATTGTGTTGAGCTTTCTCTTTAATTTCATTCTGGCCTTGTTTGCAATAGTTGGGCTTTGCATATATGTTGGCTATGATCATTTATTACCGGTACAGCCTGTTTTAAAATTCTTGAGTAAGGATTCTTCTCTGCACTCATGAAATCCATGATGTTTGATAAAAAAAACCATGAATGTTGAGAAAAATCATGAAAGTTATGTATATGTTGCTACTTAGGATGAATATTTAACCCTTTTGTTGGTTAGTTTTCTCTACAAGTATTACTATTATATGATTAACTTATATAACTGGAACATTCAACTGATAGGTGTATGCTAACAACATTATAATGTTTATCAGTAATTATGGTTAAACTGTTGCTTTATTTGTTTTCGTGTCATTTGTGAAGTGAATCTTAGGTTAGAAAGTTGTACTTCATTCTGGTACTTTAAATCAGAGGTCTGTTTCCATTTGATGTTATTTTGGGGATTTTTAGATTATCCAGAGGATTTTAGGGTCTGATTCTGTTTAGTATTAATTCTAAATCTGCTAATAGATATTGCTTTTGAATTGCGGGGTTATTTGGATATGAGTTTGATTGTATTGGTGTGTGATCTCGGATACTGTTTATTAATTACATGCTTTTGGTTGCTTAACTGATTATGTAAATGGTACATTCTGATCGTGCTATCATTAACCTCCTTTAATTTGGTACTGTCAATCAGATCTCTTATTCTCTGAATCTGGTAATGTAATTTTGGGGATAGTTGGAATATTCAGGTACTTTTGACCTCTAATTCTGTTACTTTTGAAGTCTGTTTCTGCTAAATAGATTTTGCTTTTGAATTTTTGGGTTATTTGGATATAAGTTTGATTGTGGATGTTTAAGCTCTGATTCATATTGAATATTTCCATTCGTTTGGGTGCTTTCATGATTATGTAAATGGTTCATTCTTTTGAGCTCTGATTGTGTTAAACTTAAAGTTTAATTCTGTGGTGTGGATTTTGCTTTCCAATGTTGGAGTTATTTGGACATACAAGTTTGATTGTGGAAGTTTGAACTCTGATCCTGTGGTGTGGATTTTGCATTCGTCTGGGTACTTTTGATATTCAGTACATATACCACCTTTCTCTTTCTCTTCCTCTTCCTCTCTCTCTCTCTCTATATGTGTATATATATATATATATATATATATTCAAATTTCAGTTAATGCATATGAATCTCAATATTCAATTACAAGTGTTACATGGCATTGGATTCACTTTTTTTGTGAAGGCCTCAATGAACTCTACTTGCTATATATAGACTAGTAACATGATTTGTTGACCTTCACAAAGTCATAGGCGACATTTGTAATTCATATTATAAGACATCCTGACTTTATTTTCCCTTTTAGCATCAGCACTTTCATGTATCTTTTTTGAAGCACTAAATAGGATTTATTGTAGCTAGCATTTCTTTAATTGTGTGATGGCTTCGTAGAGAATTCCTTGACCAAATAGTTTATGGCTCTAGATGACTGTTTTAGAAAATTGAATTTTTTAATTGGTATTTTAGAACATTCCATGTCAACACTTTAATATAAAAACTCAGACGAGGTGCAAAGTTTGGTTAAGTAATGATGGAGCATATTGGGCTAAATTGAACTACCAAGTTCCAGTGGGATTGTGACAAAGACAAGCAATACTTCTCATTCCTACTATAGGATATCCTGGCATGCCATTTTTACTTGACATGAGCTCATCTTTACTGAAGCAATGAATAGGCTTTTATTTCTTTAGCTAGCCTCTCCACTGTTTTTTAATGCCTTCACTAAGATAATTCCTTGACTAAATTAACTGATTCTTATGGTTTGTTGATGTTTGATTTTTGCCTTGATTGTCTGAATCTGGTTTAAAATGCTATTATTTGCGGAAATATCATATTTTTCATGTTTCTTTACTCAACGTCTGCAACTATAAGTCGAGACAGTGATCTCTTAGTTTCATGTTATGAGTACAAAACATTCTTATCTTTTCCAATTTGTCTTCAGTATCAGCAAATGACTGAAGGATTCACGTCTTCTAATAAATCCTATTTGAGATTAGATCTACTGAGGGATGAATATTTGTTTTTATGAGTGAGTTTATGAACCTGTTTGGTACCAAATCTTCTCTACTTATTTATATACTTCAAGATTTTCTCTTTAACTATACTCCCAGAATTCAGATTTGGGCAAATTGAATTTCTAAATCCAGATCATATATTTCAGCCTTCTAGCAGTTTGGAGTTTTCTATTGGAAACTTATTTTATATTTCAGCCTTCCTGCAGTTTTTTTTTCTATTGGATCTGATTTTATTTTCTAAATAGGGTGGCCACTTTTTTTTATGATGCAATAATTGGGACATAATAACAGGTCTGGTGTGGAATTTGTTGCGGAAAAGATTACAGTCTGTGAACATCAAGTATGACCATTTTAAGTTTGTTTCGTATAGCAGTCAAGTTTTATAAGATGATTTATGTATTTTATCTAGTCTGTCCATACATTTTATGTAATGACCCTGAAAATTTTGTGCTAATCTTTCCCTAGTAGTTGTTTTTGGGGTAATTAGTGCTAATCTCGATTGCTTGTGAAATTTGCATCAATCACTTTAAATTGGATCTGCATGACTCAAAACTTGTAGATTAGCTAGCGCTATGTTACTCTGAAATCTGGGATCCATCGCTAAATCCAGTTGTTCTGGAGAATTTTGGAAGTTCTGGATCGGACCTGGACCGCGCGTCGAAAGTCCGATAGCGATGATCTTAGGCTGTTGCGGTCACCATGTTGGACTTGACCATCACCTCAAAAATCAAGTCCAGGTGATGTTATGGGTCGATTTGATTGAGTCTGGAGTGAAGAGTGTGAGAACGGTTGGAAATTTAATAAGATTTTATGAAATCTGAGTTGTGTCGCTTGCGCGACGATTTTAAGCAATCTGACCATTGGATTCTGACCCAATTTCACCCTCTGATCAGGGAAGGTGGCCCAGGCATGTCCTTATGCTTGTGGACCTGATCGAGATTCAGTGACTATTGAATTGAGTGTGGTCCGCCACTGTTGATCTGAAGATCCGGTCGGTACGAAAACTCAGCTTGACCTAGATCCATGGTCAGTGAGCTTAAGTCCGACCTTTCGTGGTAATAAGCCCACCGGAAGTGTTTCGTTGGATGGTGAGGGGCCGATTTTGGTTATACCCTAAGTATACCTTGGCCCTGGGGTTATTTTTATCAATGTTAGGCCTATTTATAGACCTTAAAACCCTAGCTCTCTTTTCCGTACGAATTTCCTAACCCTACTTAAGAAAGAGAAAGGAAAAAGAGAGAAAGTGAGAGAGAAGTTGGTGAATCATCTTAGATTCTTTCATGTTCTTCTTCATCCTTAAACCTTCACTTTGAATTGTTATTCCGACGATTCTGAGTTCATCTTAGGGTAAGTTAACCTAACCCTAATCTGTGTTAGAGCTTAGAATAGTCTTGGTGTTGTTGTATCTCATTTTTATTCTTGTCTTAGGTTATCTTGTCGCCGTTGACGAAGACATATCGTCTGAAATCAGTTCGGTGTTCTTTTCTGGCTTAAGGTGCAGACTTTAAGTGTATAGGCTATGGTTTTCAAGGCTTTCAATGCCAGTTAATGGTTTATTCTTGCTATGGATGAGATTTCACATGCCAAATGTTATGTTTATTTTACGTTCCTGATATGCATGTGTTATATTGAGATTTGTGTATTTTATGTGTATGTATAAAGTACCGTATGCATATAAAATATGAACATGTGATTGCCATGATTATTTGTCGTGTACTTATGCTAGATGTATGTGCGACAACTCCTTGGTAAAAGGAATTGTCCAAATGCGTGTATTTCAACATACGTCATGTATGTTGGACTATGTATTCTAAGTGTTTGTAGAAATGTCTGAATGATCTAAAGTGTTAGATATATCAACCTAGAATGGGCGTTGAGAAGCGATTCTCAACTCTCCCACTAGTGTGTATGATTTCCTTCATGTAAGTTACATTCCTTGTTGTTTAAATTCAAGTATTACTTATGCTTACATTCATGTTAAGTTGATATTCTTCAAATGCTTGTGTACCACATGATTTGAGTTGTTGCTCCATTACTGTTCTACATTCAATACGAATATCTGTTGTAGTGTAATGTGTGTGGGACTATGCATTAGTCCAGGAAATCGGTAATCGGCCTTAAGTTCGTGGCTGAGGTTGCTTTCGCCACGTAGGACGTGATTAGACGAACCCGAGTCGTATTAGAGTTGTCGGCAGTAGTTTGGCCACGCGGAGTGTTTGCGCACTCTATGTCGTTCAACCCAACGTGCGCTCGTGCTAGTCGAGTTCGTCAAGTAACCTGATTGTCCGATATATGTTCACCATGTATGGACACTACTACTTGAATCTAGGGTACCAGACTTACCAGTGAAATCCTATTAACCATGGTACCTTAATCCGCTAAGACTTATGAGCCGGACATGGTGGCATGAGACACCGTGGTCGAGCTGTCGGCCTACGCTGGGGTGATGAGCATCCCCGTAGTGACCAGTGAGCAACCAAACTCGTGAGCCGATTATGGTGGTATGGGACACTATATTCGCGCTGTCGGCCTACATTGATTGGTGACGAGCCCTTTGTAGTGACCTCGAGCATGCCTGGATACCGCATTGAGGTGACGAGCCTTAGTGTAGTAACGAAGGTGTGATAGGCGTGCATTGATTGGTGACGAGCCCTTTGCAATGACCTCAAACCATATGATCGTATGAGATGTCTAGGATTGACGACCCTAGAATGGATCACTGTTTGGATGGTGATATGAGGAAGGTATCTTAGCTTCCCAATCCTGCTGTATGAAAATGACTAATAACTACTTGGTAATCATGTTCATGCACCGCATTTGCATGTGCTTTGTAGATGTGGCGCACTTTGAGGTGGTGTCATGCGTAACGTAAGATGAAGACGCTGAGGGTGTACGCGTGAGGGCACGCATCATTTTGCATACATCCTTGCATTAACAAGAGTACTTAGGACATGTTTAATTGTTCTGCTTTATCATTACTGCTTGATTGAACTGATAACATGTTAACCTGTGCCTTATTGTTCCACTGAGTTGATCACTCACTCCCACGTTCTGGGGCGGTGTTAAACACCCACCAGACTCTGTCTTAGCTACTGATGTTGCAGATGTTGAGGCGACCTCTGAGGCAGAGAGGGAGATAGATGATGATGAGACTGCTTTCTCTTTTATGCAGGTTTTAGACGAGTTCTAGTAAGCCTCGTTCTGATACGGGGGATGCTGGGATTTCTTTTGGAAAATTAAATGATGTAATCTAATACTTGTAATTTTGATAGTAACACTTGTCAGAACGACCTGGTATGTATATATTATTCAGGGATTTACACTTGTACACATATATTTCTATAAGTCTTCCGCTTGCTTTCTTCACTTATCCCTGAATTATATTTGCTATTTGGCTTAATCTATTCCATGTTTTATGCACTAATACAGACAACATACATCCATCATTAAATATGTTGCATAAGTGATGTTTTGGAACTCGGGAGCTGAGTTATGCTCGACCCCCGAATTTCAGGGCGTTACATTTTATAAGATAATTTTAGGGCCTTGACTCAAAACCTAAGCATATAAGGCTAAAACCGACCACACCAAAGGAAACAGTGTGAATTGAATTCATACCGTTGAAAATTTGTTCTCAACCACAGAAGTTTTGCAACAAGATTATGTCTTTTCCTGCCTTCCTTTCTTGTTTTTTTTTTATTATTCTTTTAACAGTTTGGATGAAAAATAAACATCATTGTGGGGACTGGAAAGGTTTCAACGGTGGAAATCATTATTTCAACTGTTACCTGTGGTATTGTCCACTTGAGATTTTTTTTAAGCTTGAATTTTGGGCTCATCACTTAAACTAGGATGGAAAATCAGTTGGAAGGTGTGGATAAATCACATATATTCACAGTGGGTCAAACTAATGTTTCTCAGTTTGACAATCCGATTTCCTAGCCGAGTGGGTATTCGGTTGATGTAAGATGCAATTGTGTATAAAAGAGCAGTTGGTACTTCCTATTTGATGTAAGAAGCAATTGTGCACTAGCAAGAACAACAGCAGCACTTGAAATACCAAGTGTGAAGTTTGTAGCAGCCTTAATAAAAAAAAAATTGAAAAAAAAAAGGTCATGTTTTGGTCTCTTCTCTCTTCTACAGAACAGTTTTTATCCTAAGTTGTGTTAAGGCTTTGTCAAGCTAATATTTCTGTTCTTATGATGAAAAACAAATCTCTCTTGTACAACCAACAAAATCAGGCCATTCAATTATGAAATCTGTTCGGTTGTTCTTTTAACCTAACAGAAGATGTGTGTGTGTGTGTGTGTGTGTGTGTGTGTGTGTATATAGTATATATACATGTACTATATATAAATCCAGCCACTCATACCCCAAATACTCGTGTGTATATGGATTGTCCACACACACACACACATTTGTACCCAGTATTAGTTACAGAACGTTGATGTATGTGAAATTCGTAATCAGAGAGTGTAGGTTATCAGTTGACGATGAATTCTTCAGATGAGGATGAGATGAAGAGGGTAATTGTGTTTCAAGCGGTGTCAGCCTGTGTACAGGCTGTTGGGGAATATTGTCGCTCTTACATGTTCAAAAGCCGACGTGTCATGGGGATGATGAGCGAGCGAGGTTCATCAATTCTATTATTTGGGCTAGCGACAAAGATTGTCTAGATCAACTTAGGATGAATCAAAATTCATTTTTTGAACTATGTACTCTAATACGCGAGAAGACATGGCTTCGTGATACTTGTAATGTTAGTCATGAAGAACAAGTAGTTATTTTCTTACACACGTTGGGCCACAATGTTCACAAGCGGGTTTTAGGTCACAAATTTATTCGATCAGGAGAGACTGTTAGTCATCACTTTCATCGTGTTCTAAAGGCAATTGTATCACTGTACCTCGATTTAGTTAAACCAGCAGGAACAGAGACGCCGTCGGAGATCCAAACAAATCTAAATTGGTCTGCTTACTTTCAGGTAATTTTTCAATAGGTCTGTTTTCTAAGTCTGTAATTTTCACTTCAATCTGACGTGCGGTCCTTTCATGATAATTGATTCTTCACATAACACACATTCCCGCACATGTTTTAGCGGTTGACCAAGTGAGTTTTCGTAATCGTAAAGGGGTCCTCTCCCAGAATGTCCTGGCAGCATGTTCATTCGATAAGAAATTTACATATGTATTGGCCGGTTGAGAGGGTTTTGCGTTAGATGTGAGGGTACTACATAACGCAATGACCCGATCAGATGATCCCTTGCTTGTCTCAAACGGTACTGCTTATATGTTAAAACAGTGTCAATCTAATTCATAACTATGACTGCATCCGGTTATTCACTTAATAAAACTATGATTCAAATGTGTAGAAAAATATTATATTGTCGACGCTGAATACGCTCATTCACCTAGTTTTATGACTCCATACCGAGGTGTTCAATATCACTTAACAGGAGTATCGAACCGGGAGAGCGCTTGCGAACATGAAGGAGCTGTTTAATTATCGACATGCACAATTGCACAATGCAATCGAGCGTTATTTTGGTGTTTTGAAAGGCAGATTTCCCATATTGAAGAGCGCTATGCAGTACGAATTTCAAACACAAGTCTAGATTGTGATAGCCTGCTGTATCCTACACAATTATATATGTACCGAAAATGAGTCTCAACTGAACAACGACTTCGTTGGTATATCTGCTGCCGATGGGGTGGCTATCCCAACGCCTTGTAAAGGTATTAACTAATGACAAGTGTCAATGGTCCATTCGAGTAACTTGGCATGAAAAAGATGCTTGGAATCGAGTTTGCGATGACATTGCAGTCAGAATGTAGGCAGATTCTCAACAGAATAGTAGGAGTTGATAGTCGATACTTCCTATTTCATTTCCATTATATTAATTGGTGATAGTATATTTCAGGTTTACTTAACTTTGAATTTTTGGAATTATAATCACCTAGTTACACATTGGGTGATTTGTTGGTTAATGATAATCATTAATGAATTTATACTGTGTTCGTATATGTTAATAGTTGTTGTTTTCACGATTATGATTGACATTGGTAAAATATCATACATACTCCGTATTCAGGTGAAATGGCAGACTCCTTTAATGTTACATCAACACCGACCCAATCATCGATAAGAACACCGCCGGTGCCCACTCGAAGTTCTCTGCGTGGGAAGAAGGTGAAATCTCTAGCGGAGCCTCTATCCTGAGCCACGAAGATCAAATGGACTACCACTATGGATCAGATTCTGTTCGACACATTTATCAAACAGGTTGCATTAGGGCGTAGAGTTGATAACAGTTTCAAGCGGGAGGCGTACCAAATTGCGGCCGAAGAAGTTATGAAGCACACTAACATAGCCGTCAAGTGGCAAAACGTGTTGAATCGGTTGAGATATTACAAAAGAGAGTATAATGCAGTGAAAGATATGCTGGCGGCGAGGGGGTTTGGTTGGGACAATGAGAGGATGGTTGTCACGGTTCCGGATGAAGTCTGGGAGGAGTATCTTAGGGTAAGTTTTACTGGTTTTCAAATTCCCATCATACATCTTTATGTAGTTTTAGCTCGTAATTACAACTGTCTTATTCATCTGGCAGTCTCACACACATGTTGAACGACTCCTTGGGAAATGAATGAAAGGATGGATGACCTTATAGTTATTTGTGGATCTGACCAGGCCATGGGATGCTATGTGCAAGGTAGTAGGAGTATGACCGCATCAGCATCAACTTCTCGTCTTCAGCAAGATCTTAATAAAGCATGGAGAGAGGTTGATGATATGGATGATACGATTGACCTATCAGAGGATTAAGTGACAGATTCCATAGGGACCATTCCATTACCATCTGACAGTCCTACGATGGGACATCATGACTCCCACAGCACTCCCACTCACACTCCTGATTCCGATGGTACCCGAGGAGGGACAACAACACAGAAACGATCGCGTCCTCCTCGTCTCTGTGATGTATTAGGGACCTCTCTGCAGACCGTTGCTGACTCAATGATGAAATTTGGGCTTGACAAAGAGGTCAATCACACAAGCAAGGTACTTGATGTGTTGGAAGAGGTGAAAGGCCTAACCAGCTCTGAATTTCTTGAAGTTGGTCGGATCCTGAGTAAGGAAAAGTCGCTTGCATCGTTCTTTGTGAATCTCCGACCCGAGCGCGGAATGGAGTGGTTAAAGAAAACACTCCGTGATCACTTTGGTGATGGAGGTGTTGGATCTGTCTGACAGGGTGTGGTCACTGGGTTTCTTATATTTTTTTCTTATCTGGGCATGTAATAACTTATATTGTTGTGATGTTTGTTTTATTTTTTTTTGTTTGGATAATTTTTTGATGTTGATGTACTGCTATATATGCGTATTGTATACCATCTTGACTAATGTGGTCCCTGACTATATATGTTTGTTAACATCTTCGGTATATATACTCACATGCTTGCATTATGCTCTGAAAGAAGGAACGGACCACACATTTGATTTACCAGAGGAAGGGTGCGTACATACAAGTTTTATATTCTTGTAAAGGATTAGTAAGGGATAGTTGGATTCCTTCTGATCGCTATGCATCATTTCGCAATCCTAATCTGTTTTTCATATATGTCGTTCATAATCCCCGCATGTCATTGCAGATGGGTAAAGATAAGTTGTGCTCGTTGGACGTCATCCAGGAATATATGTCACATAGGAAGATACTCGAGTAGAGGTGGAGGGCTTCAGTGGGGGCAGACACCGAGCCTTTCGGAATTGGAAGGAGGCTGTGACTTGCTGGGAAAATTATTTCGGTAAGGCAAGTCAACCATCCAAACCTCTCACAGAGTCTCTATATGTTGAGGTTGCCGCTACATCTGCGGCGATGGACATCCATGATGCTACGATCTCGTCTATCCGGTAGGTGTCCCAGACTAACAAGGAAGTGGTGGAGAAGTCCATGTCAATTGGTGATCTTGCCCCCATCGGATGGTGAGAGAGTCGTCACCATTTTGGTTGGCGTGTTGGTTATTTTTTTTTGCGTTGCTTATAATTTTGAAATTTTAGATAGTATTGGTGTTGTAACTTTGAGGATATTTGTGAGACCCAACCCGAGTTCGCAGGTGTGCATATGTGTGTGTGAGTATGCATTCCGTCCATCTTGATCCCGCGATCCTACCGGTCGAATCCCGACGACCTGTAACCCTTGGATAGTGTTTGCGGTCATCCGTGAGCCCAGTCGTGAAGACCCAACTCGGATCGAGTTGAGACCTATGCCATTGTGACCGCATCGTCGCCGCGGTTCCAATGATGCGTCTTGTGTGTCCATCCGATGTGTGGATCATAAGTTATGTGCATCTAATTTGTAGCCTTTGAGCATGATCATGTGGCCCACCTAGTGTGGAGGGCACATTTTTCAAGGTGGCCACCCTCTTTTGTGCAAATTCCAACACACGCTATCCATACACTACCTAAACCCCCAAATCCTACACCACCCACCACCCACACACTACCCATCCCTACTCTAGCCTAGCAACATAGTTTATATCACCATAGGCTATGATGATTTTTCTCTTATCTAGGAGAGAGAGTGATGATTACTTTTTCTCTCTCTCTTTTCTAGCAATTTCCATACTCTCCTTCTTATTTTCTCTCTACTCTCTTCTCTCTTTCTTTCTCTTAGAAAAAAATTCAGCCCCATTTTTCCTCTTCTCCAGCCCCTTCTCCCTCAAATCTCCTCCCATCTAACCTTCAATAATCCATCTCACCCATTGAAACATGTCCCTTGGAGCATAAAGAGAAGATTGATGTAACTTTGGAGTGGGATCCATTAAGGTGGGTGATTATAATTTCTAATCTTGTTTTCTACCCTTTGATCTTATTTTTCTTCCTAGATGGATCATGTGGGACCCACCAATCCATAGTGGGGATCCCATTTGATCCCATGGATGTGGCCCTTTGGCCCATCCTACATGCATGTTATGATCCATGATGGGGCCATTCTCCATGGACCCTATCATGATGTATTTAATGATCCACTCCATCTTAAGGTCATTTAGACCCTAAGGATCATGTTGGGATGGCATCTCAACTATCCATAACAATTATAGATCATGCATGTAGTGATTTTATGTTGCATGTACAATCAATGTAGTTGTATGGGTATGATTCACTCTTGGGAGGGCCCACTAGTGGCGGGGCCCTACCCCCATGGCCGGATTACTCTCTTTTCTTCTTCTCCTTTCTCTGATGTATGGATGATAATGTGTGTGTGGCCCATTTAGTGGGCCTTGGATGTCCCAAAATAAATAAATAAAATAAAAATCCAGCAAGGTGGGATGCCCTTACCACACAACTCCATGATCATTGGACACCTTAATCAATGCATGCAAGTGTCCTAGTCCTAGTATGTGATCTGGACTTATGTGGGGCCCACTGAGGAAGGCCACACACCCTTTTTATGGCTGAGATTATTGAAATATAGGCTGATGTGTGCATCCATGTATTGCTGTCCAAAAACCTGGACTGTTGCATGGATTGTCATGTTCAATCTTTGGCATGGATTTTTGGATCATGATTGTCATTATTTTCTTTATAAGTATGGGGTGTAATGAGAAGGTGTGGACCCCACCATGAGGTGTGATGGGTCATACCTCAGATGGTCCATGATATAGTACCCAAAAGGAGGCCCATAGGGGTGGGCGGTCCACCTTGTTGGGCTGTCCAACCCACATGTATGGAGGGAAAACATACACTTCAGCTTGGTTTCTCTGAAGGATGGGCCACTTTTATGGACCCCACCTTACTTTATTTTATGAAGAAAATACTAAACCTCCATTTTCCCCCTCTTGGATGAAGGTTGGGCCCACCTTACTGGGTAAACAATGCATGGACAGCAACATCTCTTCCTGGACAGATTGAAATTCCTAATTTAATTAAAATATTTATGAGTATCCAAAAATCACAAAATTTTGTAGAGGGGTGTTTCACTCATGTTAGGACCCACCTACAAAATTTGGGGGCCAATGGACACCTGTACACACCATGGTGGTAGCTGGACCGGCCCATTACAATATGGTGTCCAGATCAGTCCGATTTCCTGGACAGTCTGTTTCATTTAAATAAATTAAAATATTTTTAAGTGTTCAAAAATTATGAAATTTTGTGAGGATGTGACTCACCTATATAAGTGTCACTCTACAAAATTTTAGGCCCAACGGACAATCGAGCTGACTGTGGTGCGGCCTGCAAATTCGGGTCAGTTTGGGCCAAATACCCAGGCCCATATGGGACGCCCCATGTGGGCTACCTGCTGGACTTTGGTCTAGCAGTGTGGCCCACCTACTCCCTTGTGTAGTATGATGTAACCCTATGTGGTGGGGCCCTCTGACTTGATAGCTGGACCACTTGGGCTGATGTCCTAATCAAATGAAACAACTACTGGACTCCAATAAGCCCATAAACCTGTTGGCTTAAAAATCCAGCAACTTGTTATAATTATGATTGGCCTTTGGGCTGAAATTTTGAGGAGTGGGGCCCACTACATTGTGAAGATCTTAGAGAGAATAATTTATACCTTTGGTTCCTTAAATGTTGGGCTTGATAAATGCACTTTTGAGACCCACCACAGTTGAATTTAATCGGGTCCATGGATGTAGCTGGTTGTTGAATTCTTTAAGCCCAATTGGGCTAGAACTTTCCAGATAGGCCCATTGAACTCTTGGGCCATTTTTACCATACTATTGTGTTGGGTTAGTGGGCTGGATTACACAAGTAGATGGGCCCTTGGTTGCCCACCAAATCAACATTAATACTTGGGCCGGGTTGTAGGCCCAACTTACTTGACTAAGAGCATGACATTTGCCCATGTGGTTTGAGCAATGGGCTGCCCACTAGGCCACCACAATATATAGGATTAGTGGCCTTTATGTTGGGCTCTAACCTTTCCCTTATGGGCCCATAGCGATATATATGGGTTGGGCTATGTGTGTTTTCCTTGGACCCATGTTGTAGATAGGCCTTGGGCCGCCTTTCTGAAGCCCAACATGAGTATTTGTGATATGATTATGGCTGCCCGCTTCTTATTTCTGAGGTTGCGTGGGCCTTGGGCCTTGATCCATGATCAATTAGAGATGGGCTAACTCTTGGGGACCAATTGTGGTTGGATGTCCACATTGGTGGCCCTAAGGTAGGCCCATGGGCTTCTATAGGTGGTTAAAGGCCCACCATAGACCTTTGCTAGGCCCATTTCATCTATGTAGGCCTATACCATTAGTCTCGTGGTCCTTAGTCTAGGTCCTTAGTCTCGTGGGCTACCCCAGGTGTATGGGCCCCCACTAGAGGTTGTATTCCTTATGAGGAATTGGTTAAGTACCTAGACCCTTCATAGTTAGGTAGAGAGTTCATCTTCACCTCATCGGCACCCCTATTCATCTTCATGGGCCACTCCCATACGCATCATATGCATGCTTGGTTGAGGTATGATTGGCCATGGCTGTGTCATTGTATAGGACATGTTGCTATCTCCCCAAGAGATGGATGCCTGGAATTGATGCATGGGTGATTGTGTGATTCATGCATCTGGCATTGCATAGCTTGTGGATATCCGCCCTTACTTCATCAGGGCCTTGCCTCCACAAGGGTATTCGTGGATGGCCGTATGTGTGGACACCGAAAATATTAGTTGAGCATACCGGGTGCATAGGATGCCTATGGGTGAAATTTCCAAAACTTCAATGGTACCAAGGATCTGCTCCAACGCCGTGACCGGGTGGAATACATGAGCGCACGAGGGCCTTATACCGTTAGGCCGTGACTCCCACTGTCGTGTAGTCGGTTGGATAGGGGTGTGGCCTTACCTGCCTGGTGTGAGGAGGCATTGCTAGGCTGAGTCTGACCAGCTCGTAAATGGGTCCGCTACCTTCAGGCTTCGTTGGTGATTGGTTGTCCACAGGCGGGTAGTGAGGTCTCTTACGCTCGTTTGACTGTGCGGGGTCTGCAGAGCGGCAATCATTCAGCAGTGTAATGGACCTCGGTGATTTCCTTATGATTGAAAATGTACTTGATATATGGTTTGGATATGAGCACTGACATTACTTGCATCGCATTAGCATTGGCTGTACAAGCCCCCCTTCATACATTGCCTTGGTATGGCACCCATTACTTATTGCATCGCATTCATGTGAAGCCTTGGTAAGACTAGTGATATGTTCATTGATCATGCTTCTCTCCTTATACCTCCCACTATTTTTCTGTGCACCATTGTCACACACTTACACCTATAAGCTTATGCACGATTGATGCGTGCAGGAGACTCTAGGTAGGCGCCGTAGCAGCAGAGCGTGGAGTAGAGTTGAGCAGTGAGGACTCCAGTGTTGCTGATTTCTCTCTCTTTTCCTTTTATTCTCATGTATGTCCTTTTGGACCTTTTAGATGATTGTAAAAGTTCAAATTTTTAGTGGATTTTACGATGTGTGCCTTTGTTATTCTCAGATATACTTGCTGTGATCTTGGGTATGCTCATATTGAAAATGATTATACTGTTATGAAAATCCTCCTTGTAGGATCCCAGGATCGGAACCTACCTTAGGAGCCGAGAATGGGGTACTACGGAGGCTGTTGCGGCCAGAACCGGCCATCGGGTTCCTTGTGAGTCCGGTTACCGAGTCTGGGGCGTGACAATATTTCTGTTGGATATATGAGTTTTTTGTGGTCTTTAACCTTGAGTTCAATTTGTTGCAAAATGTTTTTAATGATGGACGCTCATTCAACACTATATACTATAATCTGGTCAAAATGTGTCTGGGATATACTTCATTTTTTGGTATCATACCGACAAATGATTTGTAAATATAGATGGACGGAATGGATGAAAAAAATATACATCATGATGGGCACCACAGAGCACCCACCATCAGCCATTGGATGGTGTCAAAGGGAGTAACCAATCCATCGAAAACCTGTACCACAGATGGTGTGGGTGCGGATTGGATACTGACAAGCTCAGTAGCCAAAAGGCTACTGAAGTGACGTCACCAATTTATGTGGACCCTACCATGATGCATGTGTTGTATCCATACTGTCCAACCATTTATATAGATCGTTTTATGACGTTATAAAGAGATTAAGATAGATCTAAATTTCAAGTGGACCCCACCATGGAAAATTGTGGGGACAGTGACATCCTCCATTCAAAACTTCTTATAGGGGCCACAGTAGTTTTCGATGAAGCTGATATTTTTGTTTTCACTTCAACTATCTCTATGTTCATAATTGAATAGGATGGATCTCAAAAATACATGACTGTGGGCCCTATAAATGTTTCAACGGTGGGTGTGACTGCTCCCACGGTTTTATGTAGTGGGTCCACTTGAAATTTAGATATATCTTAATCTCTTTGAAAAGCCATAAAACGATCTCTAAAAATGGTTGGACGGTATGGATACAACACATGCATCATGGTGGGGTCCACAGAGCTTGGTGACGTCACGTCAGTAGCGATTTGGCTACTGACCATGTCAGTCTTCAATCCGCGCCTGGATGGTGTCAACCATGCTTTAATCCCGCCCCCACCTAACGCATGCTTCCCAAACATGCCATCCGTAGGCAATACTTGGGATTGCATTCAATTCCATGCCCATCCAAACGGGACAAGTCAAAGGAATCCCTGGATAGGCCGCCCTTCCCAAACACGCCAGCTTCTCCGACTCTGGATTTGTAATTACAATGGGATTGAAGACAATCCACCGACGATGCATTAATTGCATTGTTATTTGTGCAATCCAATCGGATCCCATCCTGTACCATTCAATCCGCCTGTCCAAATGGGCCTTAAGTTTAAAAACCATGGGCAATAGATGAGAAAGTAGAGCTGGAAGAACCAGAACGGCACTGCCATATCTGTATAGCACATGTCGGTGTTATTAGCCATCATCTCTCTACTACCCTCGTTTTGAAGCCACTGTTCAAGTGGTTAAGGATAGTTATGAGTGATAGCTAGTTGAATAATCTTTTTGGTCATGTAATCCCACCATATCAGCTGATATTTATTTGAGTCAGGTTTGGGTTGAGTTGGTCAGGTGGAGTTGTTTTTTTTTTTTTTTTTTTTACACACGCACACACAACCTCACACACTCACACCTTAGTGGGATTTCACCAATGGATACTTCAACCCTTGACCAGGTGTTGAAACTCCCGGGAGTCTACCACCGGAGTAAGAGTAAGGATCCAATATATAGAGGAATTCGGGTGGGGTTAGCTAGGTTAGGTCCAATATGTAGAGGAATTCGGGTAGGGTACATTGGGTTGGAATTTTGGTCGGGTTAGGTTGCGTGATGGGTCCTCTTGAGTTCAGGTTTAGCCTCAACCCGACCCAACCCGTCCAAGTTGCAACCCTACTATATATAGCGGGATGGCTCAACCACATTTCGGTTCATCCACGTCCAGGTACAATCTTATCAGTAGCTAATCCACGTCCACGTCCAGGTACAATCTTATCAGTCTCTCTGTGGATAACAGTTCATATTCAGATGGAGCTGTGATCAGCTTGATCATCGAACCCATAATTTATTATCTCAACCAGTTTGTTCTGCCTACATCCAAATCAGGGCCATCGAGGTGCATCACCCCACTGGGTTCCACATGCATTGATGCTCCAGTGGTCACAACTGTCCATGCTTTGGGTGTTAGGCCAATATGGCACTCAGATTCAGTGGTGAACCTTTGAGAGCCACTATAAATGTGTTTTATTCACACTATCCATCCATTTTGATAGGGCATGATTTTTTTAAAAAATGAGGCAGATCCAATTGAACCACATCAAATGAAACAATGGTGATTAAACAACCACCATTAAAGACTTCCTGGGCCAATGTTTATTTGACGTCCAACCTGATGGACCTTGGTGCAGGGAAAACATAAATATCAGCTTGATCCAAAACTTTTGTGGTCCTGAGAAGTTTTTAATGGTGGGCATTTAATTACCACTGTTTACTGTGGTGTGATATACCTAACACGCATCTTGACGGAGTTATAGAGATTTTCCAGCACCCACCAGCATGGACCTTAGTAGTGGAGGGGTGACTATGGAATCCAAGTCCACCGATATGTTAGCTGAGCGTGGCACACAATGGTTCACGTTGAACTCGATTAATCAACGGTCAGGAACATCTTTTCAGTGTGATTATCCATTCTTAGTAGTCCACCAGAAGGACGCTCCTGATCATCCAATCATTTTGCATGTAGGCCGCATGCGAGTGGGCCAACGAACACATGATCCTCAGTGGCAACTGATGCAAAACTACTTCTCTTTCAAGCGAGGCATGATGAATGGAGCAGATATTATTTCCACCGGCCAATCTGCAGCAATAGGCCACGAACGGATATAGTTGCCGTTCTCATGCGTGGGGAAGACAAGGAACATTTTCCGAAAGCGGATTGGCTGGTGTATCACACACCACCGACCTGGCTGATGTGGGCACGTGTCAGGCAAACACGAGCGCTGACGCTCCTGCTCTAAGTAGGAGATCAAAGTTACATGGCCACAATGATGTATTTATCATATCCACACTGTTCATCCATTTAGCAAGATTATTTTAGAGAATAAGCCCAAAACTGATTGATATCCTAATCTGAAGTGGACCACACCACAAATAGTAGAGGGGACAATGATTTTCACCATAATCTATGATAATGAAAAATAAATATCATATTTATCCAAAACTCACGTGACCATAAAAGGATTTCAACCGTAGAAGTTCAATTCCCCGATACTTTTGGCAGTATGATCCACTTTTTTCTTTTTTTTTTCTTTTTTGTTAGCTTGTTAGTACACCCAATGTCAGTATGATCCATTTTTTTGTTAGCTTGTTAGTACACCCAATGTCAGTATGATCCACTTAATGTTTGTATATATCTTATTTTTAAACTCATGCCCAATGACGAGATAGCCAAATGGACGGACAGTTTGGATATAACTTGGTAACCTCGACACACCAGCTAGGTGTGCAGGTAAACGGATTGGCTACTCCCCCTGCCACCAGCCCTGTGGCTGATGGTTGGTATTCTGTGGGCCCACCATGATGTATTTGTTTCATCTATTTTTAAAGATCATTTTAGTGCTTGATCCAAAAAATGAGAGATATATAAATCTCAAGTGGACCACACCACATGAAAACAATAGTTATTTGATATTCACCATTAAAATCCTCCTAAGGCCTACTGTAGTATTTATTTGACATCCAATCTGTTGATTAGGTCATACAGGCCCAGATTAAGGGAAAAAACAAAAATCAGCTTGATCCAAAACTTTTATGGCCCCCAAAATGATACTCATTCAAAACTGTTTCCTCTAATGTAGTCCACTTGAGAAATATATATACCTCATCTTTGGTCTCATAACATAAAATGATTTTTAAAAATATATGAACGGCATGGATGAAGAAAATACATCATGGTGGGGTCCATAGAGCACTGACCACCAGCCATTGGCCGGTGTGAGGGGAGCGACGGTCCGTTTCCCTTGCGTAGTGTGTCGTACACCGGCCAATCCGCTTCCGTACTTCCCCTGCCACCAGCCAAGTCGGTGCTCCGTGGCCCCAACATGATGTATGTATTTCATCCATGTTGTCCGTTGTCCATCTATTTTTTCAGATCTTTTTATGGTATGAGATAAAATATGAGGTATATCTACATCTCAAGTGAAACACATTACAGGAAACAGTGTTGAATGAGCATCGACCATTAAAAAACTTCTGGGGGCCATAAAAGTTTTGGATCAATCTGATCTTTATTTTTTCCATTCATCTGGACCTGTATTATAAGTTCCTTCAATTTTCCATGATTAGGCATTGGTATCTTTTGGCCCTTAGAATCAAATGATCCATTCATGGTGAGGCACTCAACAACCATTGTTTTCCTGTGGTGTAGTCCACCTGATATTTATATCCCTCTCATCTTTGAAATCAAGCCTAAAATGATCTTTAAAAATGGATGAACGGAATGGATTAAACACATACATCATGGTGGGGCCCACAGTGCACTGACCACCAGCCTCGCAGGGGCAGTAGCCAATCCGTTTCCGGGAAGTAGCCAATCCGTTCCCCTTCTAGATTTTCCATGCATGCGTCACCGGTCGACATCAACATCTTGTTTCTTCCCGTTCCCCTTTCAGATTTTCCATGCATGCGTCACCGTTCGACATCAACATCTTGTTTCTTCCCGTTCCCCTTTCAGATTTTCCATGCATGCGTCACCGTTCGACATCAACACCTTGTTTCTTCTTACTTTCCTGATGGTCTTAGTTACGTTTGTCAACACCGCTGCGTTAAATCCCGTGTATGATGAGGTCAGACTTTCCTACTAGCGGTCATGGGTTCGAGTTTCAACTCCAGGGATCGAGTACCCACAGGTGGTGAAATTCCACCAGCGTGAGTGTATGGGGTAGTATGTGCGCCACCAGCAAGCATAGGATCCGGATTTTATCATATCCACACTGTTCATTCATTTAGTAAGATCATTTTAGAGAATAAGCCCAAAACTGATTGATATCCTAAGCTCAAGTGGACCACACCACAAATAGTAGAGGGGACAATGATTTTCACCGTCCTATATGGTAATGAAAAACAAATATCATATTTATCTAAAACTCATGTGACTCAAAAGGATTTCAACTACAGAAGTTCAATTCCCCACTACTATTTGCAGAATGATCCACTTGATCTTTGTATATCTTATTTTTAAACTCAAGCATTATGACGAGCTAGCCAAATGGACGGGTAGTTGGGATATAACACATACCTTATGATGAACCCACGTAACTTGGCAACGTAAACACACCTGCTAGGTGTGCAGGGAAATGGATTGGCTACTCCCCCTGCCACCAGCCCCATGGCTGATGGTCAGTGCTCTGTATGCCCTACCATGATGTATTTGTTTCATCCATTCTGTTCATCCATTTTTAAAGATTATTTTAGTGCTTGATTCCAAAAAATAGAAATAAATAAGTATCAGGTTGACCACACTACATGAAAATAATAGTTATTGGATATTCGCCATTAAAATCCTCCTAAGGCCTACTGTATTGTTTATTTGACATCCAATTTGTTTATTAGGTTATACAAGCCCAGATGAAGGGAAGAAATAAAAATCAGCTTGATCCAAAACTTTTATGGCCCCCAAAATATTTTTAATGGTTGATACTCATTCAAAACTGTTTCCTGTAATGTGGTACAATTGAGATTGAGATACACCTCATCCTTGGTCTCATACCTTAAAATGATCTTTAGAAATATATGGACGGCATGGATGAAACAAATACATCATGGTGGGGCTCAGAGTACCGATCTAGTGCCCACTGCCAATCCGTTTCGGTTGTGGAGTGTCGTACACTAGCCAATCCGCTTCCGTACTTCCCCGGCCACCAGCCAATGGCTGATGGTTGGTGCTCCGTGGGCCCCAACATGATGTATGTATTTCATCCATGCTGTCCATCTATTTTTCCAGATCATTTTTTATATGAGACAAAAAATGAGGTATATCCGAATCTCAAGTGGAACACATTACAGGATACAGTGTTGAATGAGCGTTGACCATTAAAAATCTTTTGGGGGACATAAAAGATTTGGATCAATCTGATCTTTATTTTTATCATTCATCTAGACCTGTATGACCTAATCAACAGATTGGATTTCAAATAAACAGTACATTGGGCATTAGGAGGATTTTAACTGTGGATATCCAATCACTATTGTTTTCTTGTAGTGTGGTCCACCTGATATTATATTCCTCTAATCTTTGGAATCAAGCCTAAAATGATCTTTAAAAATAGATGAACGGAAAGGATTAAACACATACATCATGGTGGGGCCCACAATACACTGATCACCAGCAATGCGGCTAGTGGCAGGGGTAGTAGCCAATCCGTTCCTCTTCTAGATTTTCCATGCATGCGTCACCGTTCGACATCAACATCTTGTTTCTTCTTACTTTCCTGATGGTCCTAGTTACGATTGTCAACACTGGTGCGTTAAATCCCGTATATGATGAGGTGGTCAGACTTTCCTACCACCGGTCAAGGGTTCGAGTTTCAACTCCCAGTCAAGGGTTCGAATACCCATAGGTGGTGAAATTCCACCAGCGCAAGTGTGTGGGGTAGTGTGTGCGCGTGTGTAAAAAAAAATAAAAAAATAGAAGACTTTCCTACTACCAGCAAGATAGGATCCGGATTCCTTACTAGGGCGCCAACAAATCTCAAGTCATACCCTAAGAAGCAGATATTTTTTATAGCAAGAGGCTATTAAAGCAGACGGGGATTACACTGCCCAGCAGTGATAGCGATGGTGTTCTTAGCCTCACCATGATGTATGTGTTTTATCTTATCGCTCAATCATTTTTTATCATTATTTTAGAGCATAAGCTAAAAAAAAAAATGAAGCAAATTCAAGTAGAATAGGCTATGGGAAAAGAAAAAGGGCCCTTACTCTCACCCGGGTGGTACACTCCCAGGAGTTTCAACACCGGGTCAAGGGTTCGGGTACCCATCAGTGGTGAAATCCCACGGCGTGTGTGTGTGGGGTGTGTGTGCGTGTGTAAAAAAAAAACGGTTTTGGGAAAGCAGTGGCGATTATACGCTCAGCATTATCTACTAACATCCAAACTGTTGATTAGGTAGACGTGAATGAAGAAAAAACATGTTGATAAGGTAACGTAGACATGAATGAAGAAAAAACACACGTACCAGCTTGATTCAAACTTTAACGATGGGCATTCAATCATCACTGCTTCATATGATATAGTCCATGTAAGCTTTTAATCTAACTTATTTTTGAGCTGATGCTTAAAAATGAGTTGGCAAAATGGACGGATGATGAAAAAAAAGAAACAAGTATAACCTCATGGTGTGCGAGATAGGTGGATCCCTGACCGTGGGGTGTACCACGATATACGTTCATTGCATCTATACTGTCCATTCATTTTTACAGCTTATTTTAGGATGCGGATTGGCTGGTGTACCACACACGAGCCATATAGCTGATGTGTTGACCTTGGTAAGTATTGGGATCCCATCATGAGGTATGTGTTATATCCAAACCGTCCATCCATTTTGCGAGCTCGTCATAAGGCTTGACCCTAAAAATAAGACAGATCTAAATATCAAGTGAACCACACTGCAAAAAGCGGTGGGGATTGAACTTCTACCATTGAAACCCTTTTGTGGGTCACAGAATTTTTGGATCAATATGAAATTTGTTTTTCTTCTTCATCATGTTATTTTTGAACTTATGAATAGAGTGGATGGAAAATAAACATTATGGTGAGCCCTACGAATGTTTTAACGGTGAAAATCATTAGTCCGCTGCTATTTGTGGTGTGATCCATTTAAGCTTTGGATATGATTCAATTTTTGGCTCATGTTCTAAAATGATCTTGAAAACCATATGGATGGGGTGGATATAATAAATATATCATTTTAAGGCCATGTAACATTGATCTCCTTTGTACTGTTCGTATAACTCGAGCTCGAGGAGCATCAGTGCTGGTCTTCGCACCACACGTATCCACATGAGATATATGGGTGGTGTGTGGTACACCAACCAATCCGCTTCCCTCGTTATATGGCATGATGCCAGTAAAATAGAATCAAATCTTAAAGCGCGTGTGGTACACCGGCCAGTCTGCTTCCCTTATTCTAGGGCATGCTGACGAAAGCAAAATCGAATCAAATATTAAAGTGAGCTGGAATAGCTCATGTGTGGTACTGGTACACCAGCCAATCCGCTTCCTCCGTTTTTGAGCATGATGCCAAAATAAAATAGAGTGATTTAGAAAAATGAATAGATGACGGAAATAAACACATACATCACCGTGTGGAGTAGGGATCATCGATTGGAGTAGGGATAATCGGTTTTGTGGAAACAGTGAGCAGCTGAATCCACCGATATTATTGGTCCACGTCACTGCAAGTGTTACATCACCTGTTTTTTTAATATATTAAAAAAAATAATTACATTTCAGGAAAATTCTAACGCAAAGGTTAGACAGTTTCCTTTGGAAATCGAATTGAATACGGAGTATTACAGTATGCTCTTACCGTACTGAGTAAACTCAGTTGGGCCCACCTTGTATGTGTGTGGTCTATCCATGCCGTCCATTCCTTTTTCCATCTAATTTAAAGGGTTGAGCCCAAAATTGAAGTATATCCAAATATCGAAGTGGATCATAACACAGTAAACAATGGGGATAATGATTTCTACCGTTGAAACCTTTCTAGGCCCCTACGTGATGTTTATTTGTCATCCAACCTGTTCATAAGATCATACAGACATGGATGAAGGAAAAATTAAAATATAAACTTAATGCAAAGCTTTTGTAGCCCCCAAGAAATTTTCAATGGTAAAGATTCAATTCAACTATTTCCTATCGTGTGGTCCATTTGAACATTGTAAATGCTTCATTTTTGGTCTCAAGCTCTAAAATTATCTAGTAAAATTGATGGACAGAACATAATGAGTTACTCACTACATGATCCCTGCTTCCTTCTATCAGGGTGATTCAGCGCACAGGTTGAGCAGAGAGACACGCTACTGAAGTAATGTCACCTAGAAGGTCTCACCATGATGTATGTTTTGTATCCACATTGTCCATCCATTTGGAGAGATCATCTGAGGGCATAAGCCAAAGAATGAAACATATCCAAAACTCTAGCGGACCCACTACATAAAACAGTGGAGAGAGTCACACCCACCATTAAACTCCTCTAAGGGTTATAAAAGTTTTCAAACAAGTTGATATTTGTGTTTTCCCTTCTGTAATGTCTATGTTAACTTATGAGCATGGTTGGATCTCAAATAAAATCCCGGTGGAGCTTAAAAATCCAGTCACATAAATAAATTGAGGTAAAATAGAAATTCATCAAAAAGCAGATTCCTTTCATCCATTCAAGTAATAATTTTCAAAACATCATCCAAAAGAATCCAAAAACATGGCCCAAAAGGATTTTTACATCGCTCGGATCCAAAAATCCACGTCCATTTAAAGCTGCCCAATAAAGCTGAAACTAACGCCAACCTCATCTAAAAATGTCTCTCTTCATCTTCACCTTCACCTCATGGCTTCCTATTCTTCTAATGATTCTCCCTCTTCTTCTTCTATTACATGTCTTCCCAAAGAAAAAACCCACAAGGTTTCCCCCAAGTCCTCCACAGCTTCCCATCATTGGCAACCTCCACCAGCTCGGCGACTTCTCTTATCACACTTTCTGGCAACTCTCCAAAAAATACGGGCCACTCATGTATCTTAGACTAGGTAGCCTACCCACCCTAGTTATTTCCTCCTCCAAACTCGCCCGCGATGTGATGAAAACCCAAGATCTCGACTTCTGCAATAGACCTCTCTTTGTTTCCTACAAGAAACTCTCTTACAATTTCTTAGAACTGATTTTCACGCCCTACGGTGAGTACTACAGGGACATGCGGAAAATCTTCAACAATGAACTCCTTAGCATCAAGAAAGTCCAGTCGTTCGGTTTCATTAGGGCGGATGAGGTCGCCCAGATGATCGAATTGATTTCCCGTTCTGCTTCATCTTCGACACCAGTAAATCTAACTGAGCTCATGCTTTCTCTCACGAGCACCATCATTAGCAGGGCTGCTTTCGGTAAGAGTTACCGAGGAGGAGCGAAGACCAACTTTCATGGTGTTTTTGAAGAGGCTCAGGCCTTGTTCGCAGCTTTCTTCTACGCTGACTACATCCCATGGTTGGGTTGGATCGATGTGGTCTCTGGACAGAGGGCTAGGTTGGAGAAGAGTTTCCAAGATATGGATATGTTCTACAATCAAGTAATCGATGAACACCTTGACCCAGAGAGGGTAAAACAAGAGCAGGAGGATCTTGTGGATGTATTGATACGAGTCCAAAAGGATCACCATCTCACCAGAGACCACATCAAGGCGCTGCTCATGGTAATCTACTCTTTCTTCTTCTTGCCTTTACTTGGTCTATCAGAGAAGTTTCACGGATTATTTTTCTTCTTTCTATTGTTTTTCGAAGACATACCATAGAATCCTGCATCATAAGATAGGAATAGAATCATCATCATCATCATCATCATCTAAGCCTTATCCTAACTAATTATCTGATGCATACCGACATGCCCAATCTTGTCAACCCCTAAAAATTAGCTAATCTCATTTTGGTTAATAGTAATCATGTATCTGAGATCTTATCCCTAATTGATGGTAAAACATAATAACGATGAGTTGTAACATGTGTTTCGAAGAGAGAAGAACAGGAGAACAACCGAGTT
This sequence comes from Magnolia sinica, assembly GCF_029962835.1. Taxonomy (NCBI): domain Eukaryota; kingdom Viridiplantae; phylum Streptophyta; class Magnoliopsida; order Magnoliales; family Magnoliaceae; genus Magnolia; species Magnolia sinica. The sequence continues at coordinate 87,888,722 of NC_080577.1, forward strand.
GTAACATGTGTTTCCTGGACAGAGTGGGTCTAGGCTCGGTTAGACCTTTCTCTTCTGCAGTTTCTGTCATGCACCCTCCTCCTTCCTTGGCCTAGGGAGGGAATCTGGGGGGCCTCTAGCCAGGGGTTCGCCAAGGCCAGAGTGGGGATGAGGTCCTGGCGTCGCTGCGTCCTGTTTTTTTTTTTTTTTTGTGGTCCGCATAGGTTTCTCTCTTATATGATAGGTGTGGCTCCCCTTTTATTGGGGCAGCTCCCGAAAGGTTGTACATTTTCATATGTGAATAATGGAATTGTGGCAAGGGTCCACCTTAAAAAAAAAAAAAAAAAAAAAAAAAAACCAAATTATAATCCTTGGAAAACTGTGATGGCATACTGATGAGGATTATCTATGGGTCTCACTATGATGTATGTGTCTTTTGTATGTCACATCAATTTGTTTCACCATAGCCCAAAAATGAGATATATTCAAATTTCAAGTGGACCAAACAACATGAACAAAGGAGGATAATGATGTCCACTACCAAAAATTGAAATCTTCTTAAAGGTCACAGTGATGTATATGGGCCATCCAACCTGTTCATAAGGTCACAGATATATGGAAGCAGGGAAAATCTCAAATATCAACTTGATCCAAAACTTTTGCCAACGGTAGACATTCAATTCCACTTATTACTTGTGGTGTGGTCCACTTTAGCTTCGGATCAGCCTGATTTTTGGGTTTATTTCCTAAAACGAGCTAGTAAAATGGATGGATGGAGTGGATAAGACACATACATCGTGTTAGGCCCCCGACAAAGTATACTCTATTAATTGAGATCTTGTGTTGGGATTAGGTAATAACTTATCAAACCCCATGGCTGTCAACATGGGGACTACTCATGAGAGAGGCTGGTGTACCACACCCTACTGATCTGGGTAGTGTGTTGACGTCACCAAGTTATGTAGACTTTATCATGAGGTATGTGTTTATATCCAAACTGTCCTGACTGTCGGTCCATATGGCAAGCTCATTGTAACACTTTGGCTGAAAAATAGGACAACACAAACATCAAGACGACTACACTACAACAAGCATTGGAGGAACATCTAGCGTTGAAACACAGAAGTTTTGGATCAATATAATATTTGTTTTTCCTCTTTATCCATCCACGTTTGTGTGAGCTTATGAATAGATTTGATGAAAAATAAATATCATTGCAGGCTCTAAGAATGTTTTAACGGTGAGAATCATTGTCCCCATGCTATTTGTGGTGTGGTCCAATTGAGACTTGGATATGACTATTTTTGAAAGCCTGATCTAAAATGATCTTGCCAAATGGATTAACGGTGTTGATATAATATAAAAGCATTGTTGGGGTCATATAGCTTTGATCTCATTCGGACCATTCTGACCGCCGGGAACCTCAGCACTCGTTTTCACAGGACATGTGCTCGCACAAGCCAGATCGGTGGTGCGTGGTACGCCAGCCAATCCGCTTCTACTGAATACATACATGTTTTTTTTTTGGCCTTATGTTGAAACTACTGTGAATCTACCATTAAGTCATGAGTAAAGACTCAAAAGGGCATAATCCTTATTACAACTTACTGGGTCACCTACGTGTATCTCCTTAGTCCTATTTCACTCTACTAACGATCATATCTTTATAAGGTCACATTGTCAACATTGTTGATGAAAGTAGCTAAACTTACACATGGGCTGCCTAACATAACCTACCTCCTTTATACCTGCTTGGGAATAATAATAAGAGCCCATACTTCCACTGGTGTTGTGTGATAGTCTATTATATGAATCCGGGTCTTCTGCTTGCCACACGCCAGAAAATCCTACTTTTCTGCATGTGATTGGTCCATGTCATATATATATATATATATATATATATATATATATATATATATATATATGAATAGAATCCATTGGATGTTACCAAATTATAAATTGTAAAATGTCAAGCATGTCCACTTTCATAGCAGGCAACTTCTGGGGTAGATATTAGACTATAATAAAATACACTCTTTGCTAATGGTGGCCCCTATTTTTATTGCAGGGTATTTTTATAGCTGGAACCGACACCGGTGCTGCAACGGTGGTGTGGGCCATGACGGAACTTATAAGGAAACCAAGTGTGATGAACAAAGTACAACACGAAATTAGAAGGATTATTGGAAACAGAGGTAAGGTAGAAGAAGATGACCTATGCCAACTTGACTACTTCAAGTTAGTTGTGAAGGAGACTCTTAGAATGCACCCTGCTGCCCCTATGCTTGTTCCACGAGAAACTACCCGTCAATGTAGGCTTGATGGATATGACATTGCCCCAAAAACATTGGTATTTATCAATGCATTAGCTATTGGGCATGAACCTGAATCATGGAAAAATCCAGGAGAGTTTTGGCCAGAGAGATTCACAGATAGCCCCATTGATTATAAAGGAAATGACTTCCAATTCATACCATTCGGGGCAGGAAGGAGGATTTGCCCGGGAATGCATTTTGGAGTTGTGACTGTGGAGATTGCTCTTGCAAATCTTCTCTATTCTTTTAATTGGGAACTGCCTTCTGGCATGAACAAGGAGGATATCGACATGAGTGGATTACCTGGTATCACTGTGCATAAGAAATCTCCTCTCTTACTTGTGCCGATCGATTACATCAATTCAACAAATGGGAAAACAGATAAATAGAAGATTTCTACCTCTAATATTTAGTCATCTATAGCCTACAACAATGTGTGGAATGGTTTGTTTGATTTTGGATAAGTGTAAATCTTTTTTTTTTTTCCCTCTATAGTTATTTTAAAACGCATAAATGTAATACAAGTGTTGCAAGTGAGATTATGGCAACCCTAATATTAAATGTATTACTAGGTATGTCATGAGAACTTTTAGATATGGCATAAGAAATGCATGCAGAGAGGGAAGGAAGTGGTTTGTAGGACATAAGAGTAGGGAAAGGAGTTGCAGTTGTGAAAAGCAGGCACTTTGATAGAGAGCTTTACAAAGCACATAGCTTAGTTGTCCTCGTCATCTAAGCCTTATCCCAATTAATTGGGGTTTGGCTATATGAATTCTGTTCCATTAAATTCATTTTGGAAGTTATGGCATAAGTTTGACGTTGACTACCAACCTAATGTAACCCTCTTTTATCCAGGCTGGGGACCAGCAATGAAAGTACAAAACTCATATAGGCGTAGTGCAACACTATTACATAGGTTGATTACAATCAACAAGACTACAATTAACAAGTTTGATTAGCGTGGAGCTTGACCTCTTAAACTACATAAATGTCCTTTACATGTGTTTAAAACCTTTCCATGTCCTTTAATAATCCATGGTTTTAGCAATTTTAAAACCAAATGCTATAAAATTTTGCCCCTAATAATGATCTATTGTTCTCTAAGAGCATTGTAACTTATAGTGATCCTAGTTGCACTAGATATATGGAATTGGACCGACGTGGATTGTCCATCAAATCCAGTACACATTTCATAGATTGCCATACAAGAATCATTCCAATTGATTGATTTTAACCATCAAATTAATAGTCAACCATTGTTACAGGCTTGAGAGCGGTGGATGGCCTGGCTAGGCTAGGGAGCAGTGGGGCTCCTACTCGTTGCTATGGAAGTAGAGGGGAACTCCCTATTAGGGGATTGCAGAAGCACACAAAGATGAATCTAAAGAAGTAATCCAATTGCACCCCACAAGCACAAAGAGAACATAACAATTTTAACGTGGAAAAACCATCACGGGAAAAAACCACGGCATAAAACGACAAATGATCACTATGAAAGTAGAAAATTACAAAGGAAGAGAGCTTACCTGATTCGAACAACCTCGAATTAAACCCTTGCTACACCCTTGAAACCCTTTGGACGAAGTAGAAAACCTAGAATACCTCTCAATTCCGATTACGCTCCAATATATAGCCTTTGGAAGAATCACAACTGAAATAGGAAGCAAATCCTGTAAAATCACAACTTCGCGTAAATCTACACGGATCCATTCAATGTCATCGAACACACTTCGATGTCATCGAACTCTATCCTTCAATGGCATCGAAGCCATATTGATGGCATTGAACTAACACCTAAACAGTCTAGAGACAAGACATGAAAATCTAATTTTCTTCGATTGCATCGAGCCATCCTCGATGTCATTGAACTAATCTTCGATGTCATCGAAACCATCACTGACCGCATCGAAAGAACACTCGGTTAGTCCAGCAACTAACTAGATAAAATTCAAAAATTCTCAATGGGATTGAGCACTATTCAATGGCATTGAACAGATCTCGATGACATCAAATGGTCTGTCGATACAATCGACATACCCTATTTCTGAATGATTTAAGACTTCAAAAAAGAACAATCTCCACGTGTCTTCAATCATCAAAATGTAGCTTATTGTCCTCTTCTCTCACCTCTGCCTTGCATCATAGCTCTACTATTGCTTCTTGTGCACACTTTGTCCTCTTTTTATGCCTTCATCAAGCTCAGAGAAGTCGCATAGAACTTGAACTTCTCTATCTGAACTACCTTGGTGAGTATGTCCGCAGGATTCATGTTACTATGAATCTTCTCCAGAGTTACACATCATTCTTCAAGCATATGTCAGATAAAATAGTGATGAATATCAATGTGTTTAATACGAGAATGATAAATTGAGTTTTTAGCTAAATTGATAACGCTCTTGCTGTCATAATTAACTAGCATGGCCTCCTGCTGAAGCCCTAATTGATTTATCATGCCTTTCAACAAAATATCTTCTCTGAATGCTTCCGTATTACCATATAATCTGCTCTAGTCGCAAAAAGAGCTATCATAGACTGAAGCTTCGACATCCAATAGATCGCTCCACCCACTAGTACAAATGAGTAACTTGAAGTCGACTTTCTGAAATCTACACCAGAGACCAAAAAGATCTTGGGGATGTTTTAATACGAGTCCAAAAAGATCACCATTTCACCATAGACCACATCAAGGCGCTGCTCATGGTTATCTACTCTTTCTTCTCTTTGCCTTTACTTGGTCTATCAGAGAAGTTTCACAGATGATTATTTTATCTTCTTTCTATTGTTTTTTGAAGACATACCATAGAATCCTGCATCATAAGATTGGAATAGAATCATCATCATCATCATCATCTAAGACTTATCGTAACTAATTATCTGATGCCAATATGCCCAATCTTGTCAACCCCTAAAAATTAGCTAATCTCATTTTGGTTAATAGTAATCATGTATTTGAGATATTATCCCTAATTGATGGTAAAACATAATAATGATGAGTTGTAACATGTGTTTTGAAGAGAGAAAAACAGGAGAACAACCGAAAAAATATCCTTTGAAAACTATGATGGCATACTGATGACGATTATCTATGGGTCTCACTATGATGTATGTGTTTTATCTATGTCATTTATTTGTTCTACGAGAGCCTAAAAATGAAATAGATTCTAATATTAAGTGGACCAGACAACCAGAAACAAAGGAGGATAATGATGTCCACTATTGAAAACTAAATCTTCTTAAAGCTCACAGTGATGTGTATCAGTCATCCAACTATTTCATAAGGTCACACAGACATGAAAGAAGGGAAATTTTCAAATATAAAATTGATCCAAAACTTTTTTTCAACAAACGTTCAATTCTCCGTGTTACTTGTGGTGTGGTTCACTTGAGATTTTTGGACATGAAAAATGGATGGATGGAGGGGATAAGACACGTACATCATGTTACCCCCTAAAAAGTTTACTCTATGAATTGAGATTTTGTGTTTCTCCTTGGATTAGGCTATAACTTTTCAAACCCCATGGCTGTCAACATCGTGGGGGACGGCTGGCATTATTTCCACTGAGTAATAATTATTTTATATTTACCATCATGACAGAGAGGACGCGGATTAGCTAGCGACGGTTTGAGTAGCGAGACTGACTCTTGAAGTGATGTCACCAAGTTTGGTGGCCACACCATGCTGTATGTTTTGTATCTACACGGCCCATCCATTTGCAGATATTATATTAGTGCATGATCCACAAAATGAGTCGGATCCAAAGCTCTCCAGGAGATCCCCACGATAGAAAATAGTGGGGAGAGTGACACTCACCTTTAAAAATTTCTAAGAGTCACAAGAGTCTTCAGTCAAGCTAATATTTGTGTTTTCCCTTCTTTCATATATGCGTTAACACATGAATAGGTTGGATCTGAAATAAACATCATGGTGGGCCTTTGGAAGGTTTCAATGGTAGGCGTCACTCTCACCACTGTTTTCTGTGGTGGGGTCACCCAGCCTTGGATCTGCCTCGTTCTTTGGACCATTCCTTAGAATGATCTGTCTAAATGTATGGATGGTATGGATACAGTACATACATACATCATGGTGGGGCCCATAGAACACGGTGACCTCACTGCAATAGTAGACTCGCTATTCAACTTATTTAGTATCCAATCCGCGTCCCATGACGGAGGCTGTTGTACCACACAACACCACCACCCACCTGACTAGTGTATCGACGACACAGTAGACTCCAGCACAAGGTATATGTTATATCCAAAACTGTCCGCCCATTTGGCAAGCTCGTTGTAAGGCTTGAGCTGAGAAATACGACAATACAAAATCATGACTGTGGAAGCGGATTAGCTGGTGTACCAGCCAACAGCCAGCTATATCTATTGACGTAAGCAAGTCCTGTGGTCCATCACGAGGCATGTGTTATATGACTCAAATTGTTGGATATTTTTGGTTGAGTTGCGCGTCTAATGTAATACACGCGCGCAGGCATGTCCGCGGATGCGCGAGCATGACGCGCGCGTACTATTACATGCACGTGTTTAGTTGGGAAGCGCCTTGGCCGCGCTTGGCGTATTTAAGACTGCTATCTGGCGCTTACGCGCAGCTTAGCACGAGTAAAGGCACCGGCTGCGCGGATTGGCTGGTGTACCGCACAACAGCTGTGTGTATTGATATAAGTAAGTCCTATGGGTCCCATCATGAGATATGTGTTATATCTAAACCGTTCATTCATTTGGCAAGATCTTCTTAAGACTTGAGCCGAAAAATAAGACAAATATAAAGATCAAATGGACCACACCGCAAAAAGGCAGTGGGGGATTGAATGTCTACCATTGAAATCCAATTGGGTTCACAAAAGTTTCAAATCAATATGAATTTTGGTTTCCTCTTCATCCATGTATTTGTGACCTTATTAACAAATTGGATGGAAAATAAATGTTATGGTGGTCCCTACGAATTTTTTAACGGTGAAAATCATTACCCTCGCTGCTATTTTTGGTGTGGTCCAGTTGAGCTTTGGATATGATTCATTTTTTTGTCTAATACTATAAAATGATCTCTAAAAATGGATGAACGGTATGGATATAATAAATACATCACTGTGGGGCCCATGTAACTTTGATCTGCTTTGAACCGTTCGTACAACTCTGAGCTCGAGTAGGGTCGGCGCAAGCACGACCCGTACCTACACCAGCTATATAGCTGGTGTAAGGTACACCAGCCAATCCTCTTCCGAGCGCTACACTGCAAAAAGCCTGGGGAACATCCACCGTTGAAACGCTTTTGTCTAACAGAAATTTTATAATATTGTGTTTCCTCTTGAGAAAATTATCACTGTAGGCTCTACCTTTTTTCCAACGTCCTTATGAAGGATCCAAAAGTTGCCTTTTCAACTTAGACCTTGCACGTACGGACAGAGCATTTGAGGACGAAAATACTCCTGCTACTATGGCTACGGTTATAATCCGTAGCCATATGTCTACAAAAAAGATTAATTACTCGAAAAGCAGAGGTATTTTCGTCCTCAAATGTTCTGTCCGCACGTGCAAGGTCTAAGTTGGGAAGGTAAGTTTTGAATGTTGGAAAAAAACGCTAGATAAAAGGTGGGTTCTACAATAGTAATTTTCTCTTTATCCATGCCTGTGTGACGTTATGAATAGATTCGATGAAAAATAAATATCATCTTAGATTCTAAGAATATTTTAACAGTGAGAATCATTGTCCCATGCTATTTGTGGTGTGGTTCACTTAAGCCTCGGATATGACTCATTTTTTAGAGTGATCCAGCCAAATGGATTAACAGTGTGGACATAGTAAAAAAGCATTGTTGGGGCCATAAAACTTTGATCTCATTTGTACCATTCGTGCTGCTCGGAACCTCAGCGCTCGTTTTCACGGATGTGGATTGAATACTGACAGGTTGAGTAGCGAGTCCGCTACTAAAGTGACGTCACCAAGTTGTGTGGCCTCTATTATGATCTATTTGTTGTATCCACACTGTCCATCCATTTTGAGATAATCATTTTAGGGCACGAGCCAAAGAATGAGGCAGATAAAAATCTGTAGTGGACCCCACCACAGAAAACAGTGTGGAGAGTGATTCCTACCATTGAAACTATCCTAAGGCCCATCATAACGTTCATTTGAAATCCAACATGTTCAAAAGTTTAAAAAAAGTCATGAAAGAAGGGAAAACATAAATATCAGCTTGATCTAAAACTTTTGTGGCCTTTAGAAGTTTTTAATAGTCGGCGTCATTGTCCCCACTGTTTTATGTGCTGGGGTCCACTGGAGCTTTGGATTAACTCAATTCTTTGGATCTTGCCCTAAAATGATCTCTCCAAATGGATGGAATGCGTGAATACAAAACATACATCATGGTGGGGCCACAGAACTTGGTGACGTAACTTCAGTAGCCAGTCTCACTGCTCAACCTGTCAGTAGCTAATCCATGCCTCATTTTTACAGGACACGTACACACACCAGCCATCGGGTACACCAGCCAAACCGCTTCCACTTAGTACATACATTTTTTTTAATGCACACCTTCAAACCATACACCGCAATGCGTACTTGAACAGATGGCCTTACGTTGAAACTCTTGCGAGTCTACCATTAAGTCATGAGTAAGGATTTCTTATTACAGCTTACTGGGGTCATCTACGTGAATCTCCTTGTCCCATTTCACTCTACTAACGATCATATCTTTATAAGGTCAGATAGTAAACATTCATGATGAAAGCTATTGCTAAACTTACACATGGGCTGCCTACCTAACATAACCTATCTCATTTATCCTAGCTTGAGTAAGGATTTCTTATTACAACTTAGTGGGGTCATCTACGTGAATCTCCTTGTCCCATTTCACTCTACTAACGATCATATCTTTATAAGGGCGGATAGTAAACATTCATGATGAAAGCTATAGCTAAACTTACACATGGGCTGCCTACCTAACATAACCTATCTCATTTATCCTAGCTTGGGAATAATAATAAGATCACAAACTTCCATAGGTGCTATGTGATAGTCTATTATATGAATCCCGGCTAGCCACAAGCCAAAAAATTCTACTTTTTTGCATTGTGATTGGTCCATGTCATTAATGTCAGCACTGTTGTATTAAATACCAGAACGGATTGGCTACTCCTCTACCACCAGCCAATGGCTGGTGGTCGGTGCTCTGTGGACCAAACCATGATGAATATGTTTCATCCATGCTGTCCATCTATTTTTTCAGATCGTTTTATGACATGAGACTAAAATTTAGGTATATCCCAATCTCAAGTGGACCACATCATAGGAAACAGTGTTGAATGAGTGTCGGCCATTAAAAACCTTTTGGGGGCCATGAAAGTTTTTGATCAAGCTTATTTTTGTTTTTTCCCTTCATTTGGGCCTGTATGACCTAATCAACAGATTGGATGTCAAATAAAAAGTATAGTGGGCCTTATGAGGATTTTAATGGTGGATATCCAATTACTATTGTTTTCCTGTGGTGTGGTCACCTGAGATTTATATCCCTCTCATTTTTGGGATCAATCCATAAAATTACCTGTAAAAATGGATGAACGAAATGGATGAAATACATACATCATGGTGGGGCCCACAGAGCACCTACCACCAGCCACCGGGCTTGTGGCAAGGGGAGTAGCCAATCCATTTCCATTAAATACAGTGTGTGATGATGTGGTTTATATAGATTGATGGGAAGTTCCCATGAGGTCGACCTCATAGTACTATTTACCATATAGGGAAATGGTAGTATAAGGTCGAGCGCATAGAACCATAATATAAGGTCGAGTTGTGTCTTAGTCTGAACCATTGGATGATAAATTTTCAAAATATACAGCGGAAATGCCATCCCAAAAAAAGGGCAAAAACGGATAAATAGGCGTTACACAATCGTGGGTTGTGTTGTTGTCACCAATTATGTGGTCCTCCATTATATGTGTTATATCCATACCGTCTATCTATTTTGAGATATCATTTTAGGGCTTGACCGTAAAACTGAGGCAGATCCAAACCTCAAGTGGACCACGACACATAAAGCAGTGGGGACAATGATGCCCACTGTTGAAACCTTTCTATGGCCCATCATGATGTTTATTTTACATCCAACCTGTCTGTATCGTCACACAAAAATGGATGAAGGGACCAAACAAATATCATCTTGATCCAAAACTTTTGTGGCCCCAAGAAGTTTTCAATGGTAGGCGTTCAATCCTACTACTTTCTATGTTATGGTCCACTTGAGCTTTGGATTTGCTTAATTTTTGTGCTAATGCCTTCAAATGATTTTTCCAAATGGATGGACGGTGTGGATATAATACTTATATCATGGTAGGGCCCACGGACTTAGCGACGGCAACACATCACCAAGGTCAGTGGCATGTGGCACACTAGCCTTGTCGCTTCCCACGCGAAGGGAGCAGATTAGGTGCGGCCTCCGCCTAAACTACGATAGTGCGTCCCTCATCGTAGGGCCCAACTTGATCTACATATTGTGTACCCACACGATTCATCTGATTTGGAAGACAATTTTAGGTCCTGATTCCAAAAATAAAGAAGATCCAATTTTAAGGTGAACCATACTATTGGAAACAATAGTGATTGTATACTCTACCATTAAAAACTTCCCATGGCCCACTGTAATGTTTACATTGTGCTTATTTTCCATCTAACCTATTGATGCGTTACATAAACCTGGATGAAGTAAAATAAAAGAATATATCAGCTTCATCCAAAATATAAGTGGCCCATTAATTGTCAATCACAACCTTTTACTATGGTTTGGTCCACCAGATAATTGGATCTGCTTAAGGTTCTGAATCATATCTTAGAATGATCTATAAAGATAGATGGGTGGAGTGAATATAAAATTCATACATCAATGTGGGCCTACAATAAGGGCCACACCCTCTTGGGTCAGGCCTGAGCCGCACGTAATTCACTTCCCACGCAGACAACCTATCATCTGGATTGTGTGGGAAGGAATTTTTATCTACATAGATAGGTGGGCTCATTATAATGTTTATGAGAAATCTACCACGTTCATTCATTTTTTCTAGTCATGTTAGGACGTGGGAAAAATAATAAGGTATATCTATAATTTAACTAGGCCACACAACAAGAAAATGTAAGTAGTTAAATGCCTACTGTTGAAACCTTCCTAAGGTCTACCATTATTCTTATATGCCATCCATACTGTTCACAGGGTCATTCTTACTAGGATGAACTGAAAATACAAAAATATTAGCCCAATCCAAAACTTCTGTAACCCCACCAATGTTCACTCGCAGACATCCATTCCTCACTATTTCTTGTTGTGAACCCACGTTATTTTCTGATCTACCCCACTTTTTGTCTCATATCTTAACGTGACATGAAAAAAATAGATGGACGGTGTGGATTTCTCACAACATGATGGTGGGCCCTAACTAGCTTCCTATCACATTAAGCTTCCCCAAGAGGTTGTCGCATCTTCTAGTCAGCATCGCGCATTTTGAATGTTTATCATCCAACGGCTCACGTTAAAACATAAGGTTCTGTGTGCTCGACCTTATAGTACCATTTCCCTCTCTCTCTCTCTCTCTCTCTCTCTCTCTCTCTCTCTCTCTCTCATCAATATATAAATATATATATATATATATATATATATATATATATATATATATATATATATATATATCAGCTTGATCTAAAACTTTTGTGGCATTTAGAAGTTTTTAATGGTTGGTGTCACTGTCCCATTGTTTTCTTTGCTGGGGTCCGCTGGGGATTTGGATTTAACTCGTTTTTTGGATATTGCCCTAGAATGATATCTCCAAGTGGATGGAAGGCGTGGATACAAAACATACATCATAGTAAGTTCCATGTCACTTGAGTAGCGAGTCTCGCTACTCAACCAGTCAGTATCCAATCCGCACCCCTGTTTAACGGAAGCAAAATGCGCAGTGAGTAACTCACTATGCTCAGAGTACTGAGTAAACTCTTTAAGGTCCTTCATGATTTATGTATCTTATCCACTCCGTCCATCCATTTTACCATATAATTTTAGGGCCTGAGTCCAAAAATTAATCATATATAATGTTCAAATGAACCACACCACATGAAACTGTTGAATTGAACGTCTACTGTTGAAAAATTCTTGGGGACCACGGAAGTTTTGGATCAAGCTTATATTTGTTTTTTCTCTTCATCCATGTCTGTATGATCTTATGAACAAATTGGATGACAAATAAACATCACTGTGGGGCCTACAAGATTTCAATGGCTGAAATCATTATTCTTACTATTTCCTGTGATATGATCAACTTGACACTTGGATTTGGTTCAATTTTAGGCTCAACCCCTCAATGATATGAAAAAATCAATGGACGAGGTGGATTTTTCAAAAAATCTCACGGTAGGCCCCACTTAGGTTTCCAGAGCAGTATTTCATGATAAAGGCTTTTGCAAGAAATACATGAAGTCCTATTTTAATAACTGGTTTCATCGGTTTTGTTTCTCTACTCATCCTATAAAATCTCACAGTTGGTCAACATCCGACCGCTAGTGTGTTGCCAACTCTCGACCTTATCGAAAGGTACCATGCGGTGGAGCGCGTAGTACCTTTTCCCATATATATATATAGGAAAAGGTACTATACGCTCGACCGTATGTTACCTTCCATACGGTCGAGAGCTGGCACTATGCTAGCAGTCGGATGGCAAAAGTTTCAAAGGAACGGTGAGATTTTATAGGGAGAAAGGTGAGATTTTATAGGTGAGTGGAGAAACAAAACCGGTGAAACCGGCTCTCTCTCTCTCACGTAAGTTTCCCACGAAAAGCCTCCGCATGAAGGTCCTGCCTTAGAAACCTAGATAGGGCTTACGTGGGGTTTTTTGAGAAATCCACCCCGTCCATCCATTTTTCTCATATCATTTTAAGTTATGATCCAAAAAATGAGTCAGTTCCAGGGATCAAGTGGACCACAAGTTGGGGATTGAACATCCACTATTAAAAACTTCTTAGGATATGAAGAATTTTCAGATCAATCTGATATTTGTGTTTTCCCTTCATCCATGTCTACATGACCTTTTGAATAGGTTGGATGGTATAAAAAATAACATCACGGTAGCCCTTAAAAAGGTTTCAACGGTGGGTGTCATTATCACTGCAGCTTCATTTGGTGTGGTCCATTAGAGCTGTGGACCTGCTTCATTTTTAGGATCATAACTTAAAATAATATAAGAATATAAGAAAAGCATTGAACGACATGGATAAAACAATTACATCACGTTGGGCCCTACAAAGCCCTGCCAAACAAATTACCGGGAAGGACGCAATCCCTGTCCTCTTTCTTTTGCCTGAGTGCGGAATGGGCGGAAACGAATTGGCTATTCCCCTGCCACTAGCCGGGTGGTGATGGTTGGTACTTTATGGGCCCCACGATGATGTATGTGCTTCATCCATGTCATTTATTCATTTTTACATACCATCTTATAGCTTTATCCCAAAAATGAAAGGGATATAAATCTCAGGTGGACCACACCATAGGAAAACAATAGTGATTGTATGTCCACCATTAAAATCCTCCTAAGGCTCACTGTATTGTTTATTTGACATCCAATCTATTGATTAGGTCATACAGACATAGATGAAATGAAATATATATATATATATATATATATATATATATATATATATATATATATATATATATATATATATATATATATATAGATCATCTTGATCCAAAACTATTTTGGATCCCAAAAAGTTTTTAATGGTCGACGTTCAATCAACACTGTTTCCTGTAATGCGGTCCACTTGAGATTGGGATATACCTTATTTTTGGTCTCATACCCGAAAATGATCTAGAAAAATAGATGGACGTCATGAATGAAACACATACATCATTGTGGGGCCCATGGAGCATTGACCACCCGCCATTGGCGGGTGGCAGGGAAATCGGATTGCGTACTGAGTCACTTGGGCCCACCTTGAATGTATGTGATTTATCCACACCGTCCATTCATTTTTCCATCTAATTTAAAGGGTTGAGACCAAAATTGAAGCATATCCAAAGATCAAGTGGACCATATCACAGGAAGCAGTGGAGACAATGATTTCCACCGTTGAAACCTTGCTAGGCCCCACAGTGATGTTTAATTTTCATCCAACCTGTTCATAAGATTATACAGACGTAGATGAATGGGAAAAACAAATATAAGCTTGATCCAAAACTTCTGTGGTCCCCCAAGAAATTTCAACTGTAGACGTTCAATTCAACTATTTCCTGTTATGTGGTCCATTTAAACATTTTATATATTTCATTTTTAGGTTATACCCCTGAAATTATTTGGTAAAATGAATGGATAGAGTGGATATAATAAATAAATCACAGTGGACCCCACAAAGTTTACTCAGTACGCTAAGCGTAGTGAGTTACTGCGCAACCCGCACTCACTACGCAATACGCTTCCGGTGGCAGGGAGTAGCCAATCCGTTTTCGGAAGGGGCCTGTTTGTCGTACGTGGGTTAGATACTGAAAGGTTGAGTAGCGGTTCCGCGACTAAAGTGACGTCACTAAGTTTTGTAGGCCCCACTATGATGTATGTGTTGTATCCACACCGTCCATCCATTTTGAGATATCATTTTAGGGCATGAGCCAAAGAATGAGGTAGATAAAAATCTGTAGTGGACCCCACCACAGAAAACAGTGGGGAGAGTGATTCCCAAAATTGAAACTATCCCAAGGCCCACCATAATGTTTATTTGAAATCCAACCTGTTCAAAAGTTAAAAAAGACGTGAAAGAAGGGAAAACACAAATATTAGCTTGATCTAAAACTTTCATGGCATTTAGAAGTTTTTAATGGTGGGCGTCACTGTCCCACTGTTTTCTGTGTTGGGGTCCACTAGAGCTTTGGATTTAACTTGTTCTTTGGATATTGCCCTAAAATGATCTCTCCAAGTGGATGGAGTGGATACAAAACACACATTATAATGGGGCCCACGGAACTTGGTGACGTAACTTCAGCAGTGAGTCTTGCTGCTCGCGTGTCATTATCTAATCCGCGCCCCTATTCGACGGAAGCAGATTGCGGAGTAACTCACTACCCTTAGCGTACTGAGTAGACACAGTGAAGTCCACCATGATTTATGTATCTGAACCACTCCATCCATCCATTTTACCATATGATTTTAGGGCTTGAGCCCAAAAATTAATCATATAAAATGTTCAAATGGACCACACCACATAAAACAGTAGAATTGAACATCTACCGTTAAAAATATTCTTGGGGCCCATGGAAGTTTTGGATCAAGCTTATATTTGTTTTTTCTCTTCATCCATGTCTATATGATCTTATAAATAGATTGGATGACAAATAAACATCAATGTGGGGCCTAACATGATTTCAATGGTTGAAATCATTATTCCCACTGTTTCCTGTGATACGATCAACTTGAGACTTGGATTTGGTTCAATTTTAGGCTTAACCCCTTAAATGATATGGAAAAACGGATGGACGGGGTGGATTTCTCAAAAAATCTCACGGTATGCCCCACCCAGGATTCTAGTGCACTACTTCATGCTAAAGGCTTTTACAGGAAATACTCCAAGTCATATTTTAAGAACTGGTTTCATCGGTTTTGTTTCTCCACTTATCCTCTAAAATCTTACCATTGGGTTAGAATTTTCAACATCTGACCGCTTGTGTGTTGCCAGCTCTCGACCGTATGGAACATAACATACGGTCGAGCGTGTAGTACCTTTTCCCTATATATATATATATATATATATATATATATATAGAGAGAGAGAGAGAGAGAGAGAGAGAGAGAGAGAGAGAGAGAGAGAGTCATCTCACGTGCGCACCTTTGCACACGTGTCATAGGTAACTAATCTGAATAGTCCATGTGATGCAGAATCCCATGAAACCTCAAGGTACAAATTTTTACCTTGATCTAAAATTCTAGTGGGCCATAGCAAAGAGAAATGCAAATTAGGGAGGAAACTATTTTCATTTTTCATGGCCCACCAAAGTTTCGGATCAAGGTAAAAATTAACCCTGGGGTTTTATGAGGTGCTGCTTCACGTGGACCGTTTAGATTTTGGAGTCACATCACATATGATGAGTTCTTAGAAAGTTCACATGAGTTTTGTGCAAACTAGCATGCAGCTGAGCATTTGCTACCAAATTGTAAATTGTAAAATGTCAAGCATGTCCACTTTCATAGTAGGTAACTTCTGGGGTAAATATTAGACTGATAAAATACACTTTTGGCTAATGTTGGCCCCTATTTTTATTGCAGGATATTTTTATAGCCGGAACCGACACCGGTGTTGCAACGGTGGTGTGGGCCATGACGGAGCTTATAAGGAAACCAAGTGTGATGAAGAAAGTACAACACAAAATTAGAAGGATTATTGGAAACAGAGGTAAGGTAGAAGAAGATGACCTACACCAACTTAACTATTTCCAGTTAGTTGTGAAGGAGATTTTTAGAATGCACCCTGCTGCCCCTATGCTTGTTCCACGAGAAACTACCCGTCAATGTAGGCTTGATGGATATGACGTTGCCCCAAAAACATTGGTATTTATCAATGCATTAGCTATTGGGCAGGAACCTGAAACATGGGAAAATCCAGGAGAGTTTTGGCCAAGGAGATTCACAGATAGCCCCATTGATTATGAAGGAAATGGCTTCCAATTCATACCATTCGAGGGTGGATGGAGGATTTGCCTAGGAATGCATTTTGGAGTTGTGACTGTGGAGATTTCTCTCGCAAATCTTCTCTATTCTTTTAATTGGGAACTGCCTTCCGGCATGAACAAGGAGGACATCGACATGAGTGAATTACCTTGTATCACCACGCATAAGAAATCTCCTCTCTTCCTTGTGCCTATCGATTACATCAATTTAACAAATGGGAAAAAGGATTAATAGAGGATTTCCACCTCTAATATTTAGTCATGTATAGCCTACAATAATGTGTGGACTGGTTTGTTTGATTTTGGATATGTGTAAATCTTTTTTTTTTTTTTGCCTCTATAGTTCTTTTAAAACGCATAAATGTAATACAAGTGTTGCAAGTGAGATTATGGTAACCCTAATATTAAATATACTACTAGGTATTGTTGGGATAAACAGCGGAATCACACAGAAATGAATCTAGGATTGCAATCCAAAAGCACCAAGCAAGCACAAAGAGAACACATTAATTAACGTGGAAAACCCTTTCGGGAAAAAACCATGGCACAAAGTGACAGAAATCCACTTTGAAAGCATAAATTACAAAGAAAAAGGACTTACCCGATTCGAACAACTTCGAATCTCACCCTTTGCTACACCATTTGAAACCCTATAACTATTTAGAAACCATCTGGAATAGTTTGGGAAACCTTAGAATATCTTCGAATGACTCTAGGAGCACCCTACGAACTCATAGTTGGGGAACTTCGACTTTTGCACCGACTTGGAATAATCCGGAAACCGCCTCAAATTTACGTAGTCTGCACACAATCTACGTAACTTCCGAGTAGTCTAACCAAATCACGGGCTAGTCAAAGGACACTTCGACTGGTCGAACTTGTCCTTCGACTGGTCGAATTTCTCGGAAGTTCCTAAACAAATTGTTATTGGATTTTCACCCGAACTTTCTCGGGCTAGTCGAATTTCCTCATATTTAAGACATTTGTTAACAATGGGTATGTCATGAGAACTTTTAGATATGGCATAAGAATTGCATGCAGAGAGGGAAAGAAGTGGTTTGTAAGACATAAGAGTAGGGAAAGGAGTTGCAGTTGTGAAAAGCAGGTACTTCGACAAAGAGCTTTACAGAGCACGTAGCTTCATTGTCCTCATCATCTAATCCTTATCCCAATTAATTGAGGTTTGACTGTTATGGGGAAAATGGACCGACCTATAATGAAAGGTCAGGTCAGAACTTTGTAAGCTCGGCATTGCGAAAGATCGACATGAAGCTCAGATCCTGCAAGGGCTCGCTCCCTATTCTCAGTCTGTAACAAAGCAACATGCCCGCAAGAGCACCACCTCTGTCGATTTGAAGATTGCCAGAGTTCGTCAGAAGCCTCTGTTCTCCTAATTGACTAGGAAGGCAGCTCGGTATAACCCAGGCTGACATAATCCAGGTTGGCACCATGTTAGTATAGCTTAGGTCGACACGACCCAGGTCGGTACCACCCAACTCAACACGATGCAGATCGGCATTATCCAAGTAGGGATGCTCAGGTCAGCCAAGATTACTTCGGCCTTCTATTCCCATTTAAGAGGGATCCATCCGAGGCCTTCTCCCAAGATCTCGAAGGATATCTTCGAGATGGTTAGAATCCTAGGATCTTTGCTGAGGATCTCGGAGTATCCTCCTACTGATCCGAGATCCGATTCTGCCTACAATATCGCCCACCAAAAAGAGAAATCCATTCCATGCTACCGCCTCTCCTAAACTATAAATTGAGAGGACTCCAATGGTGAAAGGTACACACATTCTCCAGATTGAAAACCCCTTACTCGACTAGACCCGAATTCCTACGTGACTTAGGCATTAGAGGGTCCCCTATACTAGCCAGGGTCTCCTTTGTTCGTCTCTTGTGCAGGTACCTGAGGGTCTAGGAAAGGCTGACCAAATTTTTACATCAACAGTTTGACGCCGTCTGTGAGAAACGGCATTGAAAGCCGCTCTCATGTCACCATAAGTTCAACAATGGTGAAAGGGAAGAAGAAGGCCCAGGCCTCCTCTTTTACGCCCTACCTTGCACCACCGGATCAGTTTGCTAGCTACTGAGACTCTACTTACCAGCTGTAGGCTGATTCCGCGCTTGTAAGGCTTGTGCAACGATCTTGTAATCGGGGAGGACAGTTGTTCTCCCTTGAACAACAAGTCAAAGCGTTGAACAATAACAAGAATTCCATGAAGCAGTTGTTGGAACAACTTTAACCCCGACTAGCACAATGGGTCGAGCAGGCAGTGGGACCAATGGTCCAGGAGCCCCTTGAGCCTTCTAACGCACCCGCTGCCTCCCTCAGAAGCCGACAACTCGAAATATCAAGGCTGGCATCTTCTCACGTCTCTGGCATCGCAACACTGACCACCTCCGACCTCCATCATGAGTTGGATAGGAAGAAGCGTGACAAGGCTCCCGAGGTAGCCGTTGAGGCAATGGCCGAAAGCGGCGACCCTTGGGAGGCCGAGCTGAACAACTTGCGGGGACAGATTAACGACATACGGCATGCCTATCATGTGAACGCTTTGATCTCAATAGAGGCAATACTGGAAGAGACCGAGCCTTCGTTTACCACCGACATTATGCATGCGCAGTTGTCACCAAGATTCCGTATGCCGCAGATCACCTAATATTCCAGAGCCACCGACTAGCCGAGCATTTGGAATCCTTCAAGGCTTGGATGGAATTACACGGTGCATCGACTGCGGTCATGTGTTGTGCATTTTCACTAACCCTGACAAGAGCAGCTCGGAAGTGGTTCTGACAACTGAAGCCGCAATTGTAAGTGCTATAGTGAATAAAGCACACCTTGTTTGTCAAATTTCTTTTAGACAAAACAGCTTATGAAGTGATTTTCTAATGTGGATCAAGATGGAAAGTTCAAGACTCCACTAAAGTTCAAATCAAGTAGAAGATCAAGATAGAAAGTTCAAGACTCTAATAAAGTTCAAATTAAGTAGAAGATCAAGATGGAAAGTTCAAGACTCTAATAAAGTTCAAATCAAGTAGAAGATCAAGATGGAAAGTTCAAGACTCAACTAAAGTTTAAGTCAAGTAAAAGAACAAGTTCCATGAAGTTCAATCATCCAATCTACTTTAAAAGTTTAGTCATTTCAGGTATAATAAACCCTAGAAAGATCATAGGATTAGGTACTTTCAAAATATAATTTAAGTGGGTTTTTATGCTTATAGTTGGCTAAGGTTCGACTAGGCTAAGTTATGGCTCGACTAGTATAAGAAATTTTTGACTAGTCCAAGTTCCAATCGAAGTAAAACAAAATTTCTGTTACACCTTCGACCAATCAAGGAAGCTGCTCGACCAGTCGAAGGTGGGCCTTCGACCAGTCGAGGATTGCTCGACTCGAAGTCCAACAACTGAATCAATTCGGATTTCTTGCACCCTAGTCAAAGACCTTGCTCGACCAGTCGAGTAGGGCCTTCGACCAATCGGAAATCTGTTTTATCTTATCGCGCTCAAAATTTGAAATTTTGTTGGAACAGAATTCGATCCTTAAACAAGTCGAAGATTGTCTTAGACGAGCCGAAGCAACAACTTCTTTACTTATAAATTGAGGCATTCTTTCAATCCGAAAATACAATTCAAGTCTATCAAATCCTTCTTTAAGAGAGAGAGAAGTCTCTGTTATGCTAAAGCTATTGCACGGTATTTATTAAATATTTTTAATAGTTTTTTTTTAATTCTTTGATCTCTTATGTTGTCAATCTTATTTTATAAAGAGAGTAAAAACTCTTCTTTTTGAGATCTTAAAGGAATTCAAATAAATAGCATTTGGTTTGAATCTATATAAAATCAATATAGAACCTTGAATCCTTGTCTATATGACTAAACATTGAACAATCTACATTCAAGAGAACCGGTTCTATAACTACATCGACAGATATGTCTTTAAAGGTAAAGATAAGTATATTTTACTTTTGTATTTTGGTTTTATTGAGATAGCCAGAAAATCTCATTTATTGGTTTTCCTAAGATAGCCAGAAAATCTCAGTAGAGTTTTTTTTTTTTTTTTTTTTTTTTTTGATAGCCCTTTAAAATCACAACCATATAAAGTTTAAGGTGTTCCTATGAAAACCTTATTTATAGTGAAAGCCAATATCACATAGATAGTGATTATTGGGAGTAGAGTAGGTGTGACTATTTGAGAACAGTTGTTGACATACCGATCCACTATAATTCTTGGTGTTGTGGTGAATGGTTGTAATCTTTTTAAGTTAAAGTGGTGAATACTTGTAATAAGTTTAGCTTTTATTAATTCTTGATTGGTTTGGGATTTTGATTTTTTCAAGTTTCGTGAAATAAGGTTGTCCTGCCTAAACTTGTTTTGGTGAAGGTTGTCCTACGAACCAGTTAGAATCAACGTTTCAATACTAGTGCAATTGAGATCTTTGATTTATTTATTATTTCTGTACTTTATTTTTTATTAGGCATAGTCCCCCCCCCCCTAGTTAAGCTCTCCTTTTTTAAGTGTTATCAGACCTAAGTTGGTTTTTTTTTTTTAATTATTGGATTAAGCTCCTTGAGTTTAAAGATCTAGAGCTTTATCATGTCAAATTTAGATAGTTTATCTATTACCAGGCCACAACCTTTTGATGGCTATAACTATGCATACTGGAAAGCCAGAATGAGGATTTTTCAAAAATCCCTAGATGAAAGTGTGTGTCAAGCCACTGTAACCAAGTAGAAACCTCCTATAACTAAGGTAGTAGCCGAAAATCGAACCAAGTCTATGAGAAAAATTACATTCTACTTATGGGCTGAAACTCAGAAAAGTGAAAGAAGTATTAATGGTAAAGCCTTAAATGTCATAACTTGTGCTCTATCGCCTGATGAATTTAAAAGAATTATTTTATGCGATACAGCTAAGCAAGTTTGGGATATTCTTGAAATAACACATGAAGGAACTACTATAGTTAAGAAATCAAAAGTTCAATTCCTCACTACTAGATTTGAGGAGATTTGTATGGAAGAAAATGAAACTTTCATGGACTTCTATACGAAACTAAATGATATAGTAAATTTCACGTGGGGTCTAGGAGATGGAATCCTAGAAAGCAAGGTCTGTGCAAAAATACTGTGGTCTCTTCCTGATAGATTCAACTCTAAGGTTACTGCCATTCAGGAATTAAGAGATACTGATAATATGAAGGTTGAGGAGTTAATTAGCTCTCTCCAAACATACGAGTTAAATTTTAAAGCTCTTAAAGGTAAGTCTATTGCTCTTAAATCTTCTCAATTTGTTTTAAAAGAAAATAGTACTAATTTCGATATTGAAGAAACTGAAGACGATGTGGCAATGCTAGCTAAGAAATTCTATAGAATTTTCAAAAATAAGAAAAAAAAATCAGATTTTCAAAAACCATCTGATAAAAGAAAAGGAAAATCTAAAATAAATGACAGTCAATGCTTCAACTGTCATGAATACGGGCACTTGGTGAATAAATGTCCTAAAAGAGGTAAGTTAAAAAGAAAGGGCATGATAGTTACTTGGGATGAATCATCAAGCTCTGAAAGTTCCTCTAAGTCTGATGAATCAAAACAAGAAAATACATGATGTGAAAACCCTTATGACCATAGCCAAAGTCACCTCCTCATATAGCTATAATATATCTAACTATGAAAATCTCAGGAGTGACCCTAAAAATGAAAATGAAGATGATCTTTAAGACGCCTACAATGCCCTATACAGGGAAAGTTGCAAAATTGTTGTCAAGCTGAAAATTCAAAAAGATAAATATGCTAAATTAAAAGAACTTAAAAACAATGTTTTAGAAAAATCTTATCTTTCAGACTGTTTAGAAAAAACAAAATTAGATTTAAATTTCAAATCATCCAAGTTACAAAAACTCCGATCTGAAAATGAGAAACTAAAACTCGAAATTTCTTCCCTTTTGAGTTCTAAGGATACTTGGAGATATGCCCATGGAGACCCAAAACTGGAAAAATTGTTAACCTCATCCATAAAATGTAGTGCAAGTTAGGTCTGGGTTCTATAAAAAATGATTCCTTAAAAATCAAGAATACACCTCCTACATTTATAAAAAGAGAATCCTCAAACTTTAAAGGTAAGAATGTAAGAAAGTATAATCGAAATGATTTCAAAAACTCAAAACCTTTTCAAGTTCCTAAAATTAATAGTAATGCTATCAGGTATAAAAATCAAAGATATGATAAATCACCTTTAGTTGAAAAAATCATGGACTTACTCAAAGAGCTTCTAAAATCCAACTCAGATGGAATTGGACTTAATAAAAAGTGGAGAAATTCCGACTCCCAAAAATAGAGAAAATCCAATGGTACTCCTAAATTTAGAACCATAATGAAATGGGTTGTAAAAGTTACATGTCTTGTTTCCCACACAGCTTTCAAAGCCATAAGTCACTAAAAATGGTACCTGGATAGTAGATGTTTAAGACATATGACAGGTGACAAAGTGATATTCACTAACTTTGAAGAAGTAAACAGCGGTTCAGTTACTTTTGGAGATGAAAGTAACTGCAAAATCATAGGTCAAGATATGGTTCAACTTCCTAACCTCCCTCTCTTTGAAAATGTATTTTATGTTAAAGGTTTAAAACATAACCTCTTAAGCATATCTTAAATCTGCAAAAACAAACAAAGTGTAAAATTTTCAAATCACAGATGTGATATTACAAATAAGAAAGGTTGTGTGATATTAAACGGTTGTACGACTTCTTAAAATTACTATATTATTGATGACTCATGCTCATCTAACTATTCATGTTACATGGTTCAAACAGACAAGACTGAATTATGGCATAAACGTCTTAGATATGTTAACTTTAGAAATCTTTATAAATTGAGCAAGAAAGATCACATTCGTGGCTTACCCAAATTGAAAAAAGGTAGATTTGTGGCGCATGTCAGATTGGCAAGCAAATAAAGAGTAGCCACAAGAAAGTGAACTCCTTAGCCATAACCAAACTTCTAGAACTACTCCATATGGACTTGATGGATCCAACAAGAACAGAGAGTAGAGGTGAAAGATCTTGTAATCGGGGAGGACAGTTGTTCTCCCTTGAACAACAAGTCAAAGCGTTGAACAATAACATGAATTCCATGAAGCAGTTGTTGGAACAACTTCAACCCCGACTAGCACGATGGGTCGAGTAGGCAGTGGGACCAATGGTCCAGGAGCCCCTTGAGCCTTTTAACGCACCCGCTGCCTCCCTCAGAAGCCGACAACTCGAAATATCAAGGCTGGCATCTTCTCACGTCTCTGGCATCGCAACACTGACCACCTCCGACCTCCATCATGAGTTGGATAGGAAGAAGCGTGACAAGGCTCCCGAGGTAGCCGTTGAGGCAATGGATGAAAGCGACGACCCTTGGGAGGCCAAGCTGAACAACTTGCGGGGACAGATTAATGACATACGGCATGCCTATCATGTGAACGCTTTGATCTCAATAGAGGCAATACTGGAAGAGACCGAGCCTTCGTTTACCACCGACATTATGCATGCGCAGTTGTCACCAAGATTCCGTATGCCGCAGATCGCCTAATATTCCAGAGCCACCGACCAGCCGAGCATTTGGAATCCTTCAAGGCTTGGATGGAATTACACGGTGCATTAACTGCGGTCATGTGCTGTGCATTTTCACTAACTGTAAGACCCGTGTCCTAGCTCGTACCGTTCCGTAGGCTTTCGCGGTCTTTCCGGTAGAATAACGGCGACCCGCGATCTTTTATCGGCAGTTGCGCGCGACCCCGATTTGTATTTTGTATTCCAGAGTCGGCTCGACCCGAGACTTGTACCAGTGCGACCGCGCCGTCGCCACGGTTCCAACGCCGCGACTCATGCACTGACCCGATACCCAGGCTAAAAGATGTCGGCCTGTGTTCAATTCGAGAAAACACCGCGCGTTGCGAACTTCGAGAGAATCTCTACCAAATGTCAAATCAATCCCATCAATCAATCAAAGTACACAACTCATCAAATCAAGTACCCTATCCCATCCCCAAGTACACAACACCATCCCCAAAGTCAACTTTTCCATCTCATCTCTTACACACCCCCATCACTCATCCCATCACTCTCTCTCTCTCTCTCTCTTCCATTCTCTCTCTCTCATTTTCCTCCCAAGCAACTCACGTCCACCCCCATGAGAGAATGTCATGTGTGGCCCACCTTCATACCTCTCATCTCTACCATCAAAGCCTCATCTCAACCGATGGATAACGTTCTTTGGAGCTATAGAACGCGTTGATGGAAGAAGGAAGAAGAAATCTCGAGGTGGGTGATTTTCTTTTGTGTAGATCTTGACCTTTGGATCATAGTGGGTGCTTCCTTCTCTCTCCCCCTTTCTCTTTCAATATTTTGGTGTGATGATGTGGCTGTGTGGCCCACTCGAATGAACCCCATCTTGATGAATGTTTTATTCAAACCATCCAAGCCATGTGGGCCCTACCCCCTGGATGATGGGAAAACGTATTTATCAGATTGATTCAAATCAAGTGGACCACGTCCGCATGGGACCCACCAGCCATGGTCCCCACTCGTGGGACCCACCTTGATGATACATATACCCAGGCCGTCCGTCCAGCGTCCAGGGACGCTGGACGTTGTTTCACCGTGAAGACAGTGGCGTGCTAGTGGTATTTTTTATTTTTTATTTTTTTAAATATATATATATATATATATATATATATATATATATATATATATATATATATATATTAAGGTTTGGGATGTGCCACTCTTACAGGCCCCACCTTGGTGTATGATTTTAATCCAAGCCATCCATTCCTTTCCCTATCTCATTTTAGGCGTTAAGCCGAAAAATGAAGATAATCTGCTTATCAGACGGGCCATACCAGTGGAAACAGTAATTTTTACCGTTTAAATTCACTTTAATTTTTTCTACATGCATAAATATATTGGATATTGGACTCTTTTGACTTGTGTTGAGCTATGAAATCTAATGGGTGGAGTGGATCCACCTAATGTGGGCTCCACCTGTGAAAAACCACGGGAATTTGGTTTTCAAAAAAAAAAAAACAACAAAACAAATCCCTGTCAGAGCGCCACAGGCGCTGTCTGCACCCAACGACGGACGGACGGGCGGGCTGGGGCTCACGGCCCCAGCTGTGGGCCCCACCGTGATGTGTTTCAAAAATCTACCCCATGCATTTGATGGGTCCCCATGGAATAGCTGTCCACCCCAAAAATCAGCCACATATGGGACTCATGCGGGCCACACCATCTAAAATCGTGTGGAAACATGCCTAAACATATAAAATCATTTGGTGGGGTCTACCTGAGAGTTGGATGTGATTAAAACTTGGTTTGGACCCCTAATTTTATGGGACACATATAATGGACGGAGTAGATCTTATTAATGAGGGTCCCACTTAGGATAAAAGAAAAAAAAAAA
This sequence comes from Magnolia sinica, assembly GCF_029962835.1. NCBI lineage: Eukaryota > Viridiplantae > Streptophyta > Magnoliopsida > Magnoliales > Magnoliaceae > Magnolia > Magnolia sinica. The sequence goes on from NC_080577.1 coordinate 87,915,166, forward strand.
TAATGACAATAAGTATGCATGTATATGCATTGACGTCCAGAGGAGTCTGGACGTCCAACGTGAAATTGGGAGGGCCCCCCTTGGCCTCAATTGTGGACAATACTATGATGTATAATCTACATCTATGCCGTTCATTTAATAGGTCCCCTTTTTTGATGCGTTGATTCCAAAAATCAGTAATAAAAAGTTTTAGGATGGCCCACACCATCACCTTTCATGCAGTGGTGTGCCAATCCACATGGAATCAACTGCTGGGGTCCACATGCAGCTTGGATCCACCTGAAACTCGGTTTGGACCCTTAAATTGGTGGGACACACACAATGAATGGGTTGGATTTGTAAACTACATCACGGTGGACCCCAAGACCACATGACCATACCAAAAGTTTGGTGGACAAATAAATATTACAGTGGGCCAAAGGCCCACGTGACCTTATAAACTGGTTATATGGTAAGTAAACATTGCAGTGGGCCCCTGGCCCATACGACTTTATCAATAGATTGGATGCAAGTAAACATTTCAGTGGGTCCCATGATCGTGTGACCCTATCATCAGGTTGGGAGAAAAATACATGTTGTAGTGGGCCCCATGTCTGTATGACCTTATCAACAGGTTTGAATGGAAATAAACATTATGGTGGGCCCCATGTATATATGACCTTATCAACAGGTTGGATGCAAATAAATATTGCAGTGGGCCCTAGGCCCATGTGACCCTATGACCAGTTTGGATAAAATAAAATAAAAAAAAAATAAACATCATGTTGGCCCTAGTTTGGATGGACAGTATGTTGGGCCCTAGGTTGGTGGAAAGTAAACATTTTGGTGGGTCTTACCTAAGACCCATTTATGTATGTGTTGTGTCCACAATTGTGGACCTCCATCACAGAATATGTGACCTATCTATACCTTCCATCCCTATGGGACCCACCATAATGCACGTGTTTCATCCAATCGTCCAACCATTTTTGGAAAATGATTTTTTTGGTTTGGGACGAAAATAAGACAGATGTATTTATCAAGTAGACCATAGTGCACGGTGAGGATTGAACGGCTATCTTTGAAATCTTTGAGATCTTATGATTAGATTGGATGAGAAAAAAATGTTATGGCGGGCCTTGAAAATTTTAGTAGTGGAAATCATTATCACCATCTATATTTGAGTGTGGCTCATTTGATATACACGTGGCCATGTGGTGTGGCCCACTTACCATATTTAAGGCCCACCTTGTTATATATGAGGTCCCCGTGATGCGGCCCATTAGATGTATTTGGGGCTCATGGGTCGAGGCCCAATATGATGTATATAAGGCCCTTTTCAATGTGTGATTCCGCCATGATAAATGCATTGTATATCTGCACCATCTACCCGTCTTAATGGCGCAGGGCGGCTTGCTGCATGTGCTAGGCTTGCCTTCACTGTACAGGTCCACCATGCTATGTGTACTTCACCCACACCGTCCACTTGTGCGGCCCGCCTAGATGTTCGTATTTGGTATCCACCCCGTCCATAATGTTGGGATAGTGCTGGACAATGTTTGGTTGGTGCCAATTTACATGGATATGTTTGTACCAGTGCTGATCATCATACGTGGGCCATGGGTGTAGTGATACACATGTTATACCTACAACTATAGAAATGATTTTTGGTGTGGCCCATATAAAGAGGCCCACCTTGATGTATTAGTGCGGCCCATTGCGATGTATTTCTGGCCCGTATGTCGTGGCCTATTGTGATATGTTTCCGACCCATTTATTGAGGCCCGACTTGAATTGCATGAGGCCCATTGGTGCGGCCCAATGATGCGACCCACCGTGATGTGTAGGCCCACATGCTGTATGTGTAAGGCCCACCTGTGACGACTGTTTGAGGCCCACTTGTTGGGTATTTGGGCCCACCTTATGGTTGAATCTATATGGACCACTCCTTGGGAGCAATGTTGGTTAAATGTCCACATTGCTGGGCAGTGATGGTTAGATGTCCACATTGTGACCCTTCCTTAGGCCTTATTAGGCCCATTCTCATCATTCTCTTAGTGGGTTAACCCAAATAAGTGGGCCCCATTTACCATGGACGGATGGCTCAATGCTACCAGATTTGATATAATCACGGTCGAGGGCTGATCTTTATATTATGGTTGATCAGATGTTCATCTGTGAACCCAGTCGTGTCTATGTGACCGGTCGTCGGTATTGATTATCGATGCTGATTGTCGGTGCCAATTATCGATTATCGGTGTCGATTTGTCGAGGCCGATTCTGAGTATCGAATTCGATTGCCATGGCCGATTGTCGAGACCTATATGATGTATATGTGACCCGTAGTTGAAGCCCATTGTGATATGTATTAGGCCCATGAGCAGGGTCCACCTGTTGTGTATATGTGGCCTTGAGTAAGACCCATTGTGTTGTATATTAGGCCCTTGTGTGAGGCCGTGGGCCCATTATATGTTTGACTCTATGTAGGCCATTCCTTGGGGGCAATGTTGGTTAAATGTCCACATGGTCGAGGTCGATTATCGATGCTGGTTGTTTAGGCCGATTATGAGTATGTGACAACATAGATCATGATACATGCCCATACGCATCATCTGCATGTTTGTTATGAGAGGTGGTTGATCATTGCATATGTCATTGAGCATGTTGTCATGAGACTCCCGATAGGTGGAGGTTATCTCACATGAGCACGCGGTATGTGCGGGATTGATGCATGATGGATTGTATGACTCATGCATCTCGCATTATGATTCTTGTATGCCCTAGCGACATCGGGGCCGTAGCCTCCACGGCATATCGTGGATGGCCAAATAGGACACCGAAATGTTTGGTTCTAGCATACGGGCGCCATAGATGTCCCCGAGTGAAAATCCCTAAACCTCCGTGGCCGGGAGACGCCCCAACGTCGAGACCGAGTGGATACATGAGCGCCCGAGTGCCGAATACCGGGAGGCCGCGTCTCCCACCGTGTCGTGGTCGGTTGGGAGGGTGTGGCCTTACCCGCCCGAGGGTAGGGGCAATACTAGGCCGAGTTTGACCCGCTCGTGAATGGGTCCGCTATCGACGTGCGGATAGGTATTGGCGACTATTGGCAAGGCGGATAGTGAGGTTTCTTATGCTCACTTGGACTGCGGGTGGAGAGCGGCGGTGCCATTTGGAGTGTACTAAACCCCGGTGATGATCCCAGAGATGAACCGTACTGACATGTGGATTTAGTGAGCAGGAGTTGCATACTCATTCATGCATTCATTCATTCACTATCTACTCGGGTTGGTGGTATGCAACTAATTGTTACGTGTGCCTTCGCAATGGCCAGGATTTCGGTTGGGGCGCGCGACTAACCTGAGATCAGGAGTTTACCACATTGAGTCTGACTATCCAAATTTAGGTATGGGACTGGTTTGGATAGAAGTCCCTTGTGATGGACCCCATAGCTGCGATATTGCGTACTATCAACCCGACTTCACACTCCAGTATGGTCATTCCATTCGCACCGCATATTGCATTACATCCGCGGCATACGACATCTTGGGTTACTGTGCTTCTGCATTTATGTGATCTAGATATGACTGACGTATTTGTGAACACATAAGGAATTATATACCCAATTGCATTTATATGGTTATATGGTCTAGGTACGACTGATGCTATTTGTGTTACTCATCAGAAATGTATATTGTATTGCATCCTCTACATTTGACATTTGACTCTTTATGACTCCTCGTTTGCGTAGCTGTTATATATTGTGTATATATTGATTTGGCTCATGGACTTGCTCGTATTTCCGCTTACTCTGTTATCGTATGATCTATGATCTTGTGGGTATTTCTGTTTACTCTGATAATTTCTGCTCTTGTCAGTATTTCTGCTTACTCAGATAATCTATGATCTTGTTAGTATCTTTGCTTATTCCGATATTGTACGATTTATGGATTACCAATACTTCCAGTTTGTATGATAATGGCATTGTATTGAATACTTGGCACTTACCTTGTGCACACACTTACACAACCCCCCTAAGCTTTCTATAAGCTTATGCACGATAGATGCGTGCAGGTGTTATTAGGTTGCAGCAGCGTTGAGCTTGGAGCGTGCAGTTGTATTCTGGAGCTTTGATTTCGATATATGTATTTTCCCTTTTAGCATTGTACTCAAATGATTATATTAGTGGATATGTGATGATGTTGTTGCCTTTGTCAATTGGGTAATCTTGTGGTTATGCTTAATATAAGTTAAATGTACAAAAAAAAAAATCCTCCTTGTAGGATCCCAGGATCGGAATCTGGCGTATGGACGCTAGGACCCGAGAATGGGGTACTACGGAGGCTGTCGGCACCGGATTCGGTGATCGGGATTCCTGTGAATCCGATTTCTGGGTTTGGGGTGTGACACTAACCCTGACAAGAGCAACTCGGAAGTGGTTCTAACAACTGAAGCCACAATTGTAAGTGCTATAGTGAATAAAGCACACCTTGTTTGTCAAATTTCGTTTAGACAAAACAGCTTATGAAGTGATTTTCTAATGTGGATCAAGATGGAAAGTTCAAGACTCCACTAAAGTTCAAATCAAGTAGAAGATCAAGATAGAAAGTTCAAGACTCTAATAAAGTTCAAATTAAGTAGAAGATCAAGATGGAAAGTTCAAGACTTTAATAAAGTTCAAATCAAGTAGAATATCAAGATGGAAAGTTCAAGACTCAACTAAAGTTTAAGTCAAGTAAAAGAACAAGTTCCATGAAGTTCAATCATCCAATCTACTTTAAAAGTTTAGTCATTTCAGGTATAATAAACCCTAGAAAGATCATAGGATTAGGTACTTTCAAAATATAATTTAAGTGGGTTTTTATGCTTATAGTTGGCTAAGGTTCGACTAGGCTAAGTTATGACTCGATTAGTCTACGAAATTTTCGACTAGTCCAAGTTCCAATCGAAGTAAAACAAAATTTCTGTTACACCTTCGACCAATCAAGGAAGCTGCTCGACCAGTCGAAGGTGGGCCTTCGACCAGTCGAGGATTGCTCGACTCGAAGTCCAGCAACTGAATCAATTCGGATTTCTTGCACCCTAGTCGAAGACCTTGCTCGACCAGTCGAGTAGGGCCTTCGACCAATCGAAAATCTGTTTTATCTTATCACGCTCAAAATTTAAAATTTTGTTGGAACAGAATTCGATCCTTAAACAAGTCGAAGATTGTCTTAGACGATCCGAAGCAACAACTTCTTTACTTATAAATTGAGGCATTCTTTCAATCCGAAAATACAATTCAAGTCTATCAAATCCTTCTTCAAGAGAGAGAGAGAGAAGTCCCTGTTATGCTAAAGCCATTGCACGGTATTTATTAAATATTTTTAATAGTTTTTTTTTTAAATTCTTTGGAGTAGGGCCTTCGACCAATCGAAAATCTGTTTTATCTTATCGCGCTCAAAATTTGAATTTTTGTTGGAACAGAATTCGATCCTTAAACAAGTCGAAGATTGTCTTAGACGAGCCGAAGCAACAACTTCTTTACTTATAAATTGAGGCATTCTTTCAATCCGAAAATACAATTCAAGTCTATCAAATCCTTCTTCAAGAGAGAGAGAGAGAAGTCCCTGTTATGCTAAAGCTATTGCACGGTATTTATTAAATATTTTTAATAGTTTTTTTTTTTAATTCTTTGATCTCTTATGTTGTCAATCTTATTTTATAAAGAGAGTAAAAACTCTTCTTTTTGAGACCTTAAAGGAATTCAAATAAATAGCATTTGATTTAAATCTATTTAAAATCAATATAGAACCTTGAACCCTTGTCTATATGACTAAACATTGAACGATCTACATTCAAGAGAAGTGGTTCTATGACTATATTGACAGATATGTCTTTAAAGGTGAAGATAAGTATATTTTACTTTTGTATTTTGGTTTTATTGAGATAGCCAGAAAATCTCATTTGTTGGTTTTCCTAAGATAGCCAGAAAATCTCAATAGGGTTTTTTTTTTTTTCTTTTGATAGCCCTTTAAAATCACAACCATATAAAGTTTAAGGTGTTCCTGTGAAAACCTTATTTATAGTGAAAGCCAATATCACATGGATAGTGATTATTGGGAGTAGAGTAGGTGTGACTATTTGAGAACAGTTGTTGACATACCGATCCACTATAATTCTTGGTGTTGTGGTGAATGACTTTTATATTTATATTTATGTGGTGAATGGTTGTAATCTTTTTAAGTTAAAGTGGTTAATACTTGTAATAAGTTTAGCTTTTATTAATTCTTGATTGGTTTGGGATTTTGATTCTTTCAAGTTTCGTGAAATAAGGTTGTCCTGTCTAAACTTGTTTTGGTGAAGGTTGTCATACGAACCAATTAAAATCAACGTTTCAATACTAGTGCAATTGAGATCTTTGATTTATTTATTATTTCTGCACTTTATTTTTTATTTGGCATAGTCCCCCCCCCCCTATAGGACTGGTTAAGCTCTCCTTTTTCAAGTGTTATCAGACCTAAGTTGGTTTTTTTTTAATATTATTGGATTAAGCTCCTTGAGTTTAAAGATCTAAAGCTTTATCATGTCAAATTTAGATAGTTTATCTATTACCAGGCCACAACCTTTTGATGGCTATAACTATGCATACTGGAAAGCCAGAATGAGGATTTTTCAAAAATCCCTAGATGAAAGTGTGTGGCAAGCCACTGTAACCAAGTGGAAACCTCCTATAACTAAGGTAGTAGCCGAAAATCGAACCAAGTCTATGAGAGAAATTACATTCTACTTATGGACTGAAACTCAGAAAAGTGAAAGAAGTGTTAATATTAAAGCCTTAAATGTCATAACTTGTACTCTATCGCCTGATGAATTTAAAAGAATTATTTTATGCGATACAGCTAAGCAAGCTTGGGATATTCTTGAAATAACACATGAAGGAACTACTATAATTAAGAAATCAAAAGTTCAATTCCTCACTACTAGATTTGAGGAAATTTGTATGGAAGAAAATGAAACTTTCATGGACTTCTATATGAAACTAAATGATATAGTAAATTTCACGTGGGGTCTAGGAGATGGAATCCTAGAAAGCAAGGTCTGTGCAAAAATACTGCGGTCTCTTCCTGATAGATTCAACTCTAAGGTTACTGCCATTCAGGAATTAAGAGATACTGATAATATGAAGGTTGAAGAGTTAATTAGCTCTCTCCAAACATACGAGTTAAATTTTAAAGCTCCTAAAGGTAAGTCTATTGCTCTTAAATCTTCTCAATTTGTTTTAAAAGAAAATAGTACTAATTTCGATATTGAAGAAACTGAAAACGATGTGGCAATGCTAGCTAAGAAATTCTATAGAATATTCAAAAATAAGAAAAGAAAAAAAATCAGATTTTCAAAAACCATCTGATAAAAGAAAAGGAAAATCTAAAATAAATGACGGTCAATGCTTCAACTGTCATGAATACAGGCACTTGGTGAGTAAATGTCCTAAAAGAGGTAAGTTAAAAAGAAAGGGCATGATAGCTACCTGGGATGAATCATCAAGCTCTGAAAGTTCCTCTAAGTCTGATGAATCAAAACAAGAAAATACATGATGTGAAAACCCTTATGACCATAGCCAAAGTCACCTCCTCATATAACTATAATATATCTAACTATGATAATCTCAGGAGTGACCCTAAAAATAAAAATGAAGATGATCTTTAAGACGCCTACAATGCCCTATACAGGGAAAGATGCAAAATTGTTGTCAAGCTAAAAATTCAAAAAGATAAATATGCTAAATTAAAAGAACTTAAAAACAATGTTTTAGAAAAATCTTATCTTTTAGACTGTTTAGAAAAAACAAAATTAGATTTAAATTTCAAATCATCCAAGTTACAAAAACTCCGATCTGAAAATGAGAAACTAAAACTCGAAGTTTCTTCCCTTTTGAGTTCTAAGGATACTTGGAGATATGCCCATGGAGACCCAAAATTGGAAAAATTGTTAACCTCATCCATAAAATGTAGTGCAAGTCAGGTCTGGGTTATATAAAAAATGATTCCTTAAAAATCAAGAATACACCTCCTACATTTATAAAAGGAGAATCCTCGAACTTTGAAGGTAAGAATGTAAGAAAGTATAATCGAAATGATTTCAAAAACTCAAAACATTTTCAAGTTCCTAAAATTAATAGTAATGCCATCAGCTATAAAAATCAAAGATATGATAAATTACCTTTAGTTGAAAAAATCGTGGACTTACTCAAAGAGCTTCTAAAATCCAACTCAGATGGAATTGGACTTAATAAAAAGTGGAGAAATTCCAACTCCCAAAAATAGAGAATATCCAATGGTACTCCTAAATTTAGAACCATAATGAAATGGATTGTAAAAGTTACATGTCTTGTTTCCCACACAGCTTTCAAAGCCATAAGTCACTAAAAATGGTACCTGGATAGTGGATGTTTAAGACATATGACAGGTGACAAAGTGATATTCACTAACTTTGAAGAAGTAAACAACGGTTCAGTTACTTTTGGAGATGAAAGTAACTGCAAAATCATAGGTCAAGATATGGTTCAACTTCCTAACCTCCCTCTCTTTGAAAATGTATTTTATGTTGAAGGTTTAAAACATAACCTCTTAAGCATATCTTAAATCTACAATAACAAACAAAGTGTAAAATTTTCAAATCACAGATGTGAGATTACAAATAAGAAGGGTTGTGTGATATTAAACGGTTGTACGACTTCTTAAAATTACTATATTATTGATGACTCGTGCTCATCTAACTATTCATGTTATATGGTTCAAACAAACAAGACTGAATTATGGCATTAACGTTTTAAATATGTTAACTTTAGAAATCTTTATAGATTGAGCAAGAAAGATCACATTCGTGGCTTACCCAAATTGAAAAAAGGTAAATTTGTGGCGCATGTCAGATTGGCAAGCAAATAAGGAGTAGCCACAAGAAAGTGAACTCCTTAGCCACAACCAAACTTCTAGAACTACTCCATATGGACTTGGTGGGTCCAACGAGAACAGAGAGTAGAGGTGAAAAGAAGTATTTTTTTGTCATTATTGATGATTTCACTAGATTTACTTGCGTAGCCTTCTTAAGAAAGAAATCAGATACTCTTGATGAAGTCAGGAAAATTCTAAAAAGAATTCAGACTGAAAAAAAGGTACCTGTGATCAAAATTAGAAGTGATTATGATACTGAGTTTTAAAATAGCAATTTTGAGAAGTACTATAATGACCATGTTATATTACATGAGTTTTCTGCACCTAAAACACCTCAACGAAATGAAGTTGTTGAAAGAAAGAACAGAGTCTTACAAGAAATGGCCAATGTAATGCTAAATAGCATGAACTTATCGAAAAACTTATGCGATGAAGCTGTTAACACTACTTGCTACATCATAAATCATGTGTATGTTAGAAAAGTTAAAGATAAAACAGCCTATGAGTTATGGTTTAATAAGAAACCAACCGTCGAATATTTTCGGACTTTTGGAAGTAAATGTTTCATTTTACGCGACCGAGAAAATTTAGAAAAGTTTGAAAGTAAGAGTGATGAGGGAATATTCTTGGGTTATGCTCTAAATAATTGAGCATACCGTGTTCTTAACAAAAGAATTGGGGTGATTCAGGAATCTATTAATGTAGTGATTGACAATCACCTGATCACACCCACTCCAAAATACGATGATGATGAAGTCAACATTATAAATAAACCTGACTCTTCATCTAAATCAGTTTATACTGAATTAAGATTAGTTAAAAATCATCTGAGTAATCAGATATTGGGTAACCCTCATACTGGTGTTCAAACAAGAAGATAGTTAGAAAGCATCTGTAATTACATTTGCTTCACTTCTCAAATTGAACCGGCAAATGTAAATGAAGCACTTGCCAGTGAAAGTTAGATATTTGCAATGCAAGAAGAGTTAAATCAATTTATCAGAAATAATGTTTGGTACTTGGTTCCTAGACCTTCTGATAAACATGTAATTGGAACCGAGTGGATCTTTAAGAACAAATTTGATGAAATAGGAAATATCATTATAAACGAGGCACGACTTGTTGTACAAGGATACACTCAGATAGAAGGTATTAACTATGATAAAACCTTTACACTAGTTGCGCACCTTGAATCCATAAGATTATTTATTTTAATTGCATGCCATATGAAATTTAAAATATATCAAATGGATGTCGAAAGTGCATTTTTAAATGGTGATCTACATGAAGAAATGTATGTTGAACAACGTAAGGGTTTTGAGGACCCCAAACTTTCAAATCATGTATACCATCTTAAAAAGACACTTCATGGTTTAAAACAAGCTCCCAAGGCATGGTATGAAAAACTGACTAAATTCTTACTTAGTCACAACTTTATCATGAGAAGCGTGGATAATTCTTATTCATCAAGAAATATAATGATCATATATTGATTATTCAGATCTATGTTGACGATATTATTTATGGATCTACATGTACTAACTTGTCTATTGAGTTTGCAGATCTAATGAAATCTAAGTTCGAAATATGTATGATTGGAGAACTAAATTATTTTCTTGGATTACAAGTAAAACAACATGAAGATGGTATATTCATATCACAAACCAAGTATGCCTTGAATCTTGTAAAGAGATTTGGGTTTGAGAATAGAAAAAAGTTTAATACTCGTATGAATACAACTCTCGAACTCTCTAAGGATGAATCAGGTAAAAGTATAGACTCCTGTCTATATCGGAGTATGATTGGTAGTCTTCTATACTTAACTGCTAGTAGACTTGATATTATTTTTAGTGTTGGAATATATGTTAAATATCAATCTGATCCTAAGGAATCACATCTAATCGTTGTTAAACAGATAATCAGATATGCCACAAGTACTGCTAACTTAGGTCTATGGTATCCGCATGATACAACTGTACAAATTGCTAGATATTCTGATGCAGACTGGTGATTAGGTAACCTAATCTCCCACCTCCAACCTAAAATCTACATTGTCCTCAATGTAAAGGATATGAGCATGCAATGCACATGGGACAACGAAAGTAAATAAAACATGATGGGAAGATAGTACCTGAATGAAGGAATCGATAAAGATTTTTCAAGAGATCGCAGTGTGAGAACAAGTCAGCACGAGAGATTAAGCACAAAAGCAAACTAACCTAATGGCAACGTATCAAGCAAACTAAGCTAACGACATAAAACCGTCTATCCTAGAACAGCATAAAGCAAACTATCCTAGTCCTATGAAAGCGATAAACCTACCTATACCTCCATCAGACTAGGAGATCAATCTTGGTAAACAGGATCAGTCAGAGGCATGGACATGTCCTCTGAATCAAATTTCTCAACAAATGGTTTTAATCGATGTCCATTTACTTTAAACTCCTTGCCATTGTCAGGATCTCTTATCTCGATGAACCCATGAGGATAAGCAGTAACAACAATGTAAGGGCAGGTCCAACGAGATCAAAGCTTACCCAGAAAGAGATGTAGTCGAGTGTCATACAAAAGGACTTTCTAACCTGGTGTGAATGATTTTCGCAGAATATGTTGATCATGAAACGCCTTCATCCTGTCCTTGTAAATTCTCGAGTTCTCGTATGCGTCATTCCGGATTTCTTCAAGTTCATTCAACTGAAGTTTGCGTAGCGAGCCAGTGTTGTCCAGATTGAAATTCAGATTTTTGATCGCCCAGTACGCTTTATGCTCCAACTCCACAGGCAAGTGACAAGCCTTCTCCTAGACAAATCTAAACGGAGACGTCCCAATAGGAGTTTTTAAAGCAGTACGGTACGCCCATAAGGCATCGGTTAATTGGGTTGACCAATCCTTACGATCAGGGTTAACCGTTTTCTCCAGGATATGTTTGATCTCCCTATTGGAAATCTCAGCTTGTCCACTTATCTGTGGATGGTATGGGGTGCTCACCGTATGAGAGATACCGTATTTCTTCATTAGGCTCTTGAATGGTCTATTACAAAAGTGTGAGCCCCTATCACTAATGATGGATCGAGGCGTTCCGAACCGAAAAAGGATATTCTCTTTTAAGAATTTAATGATTGTGCGATGGTCATTGTTTCGGCATGGAATCGCTTCGACCCATTTAGTGACAGTCTACCGCAAGCAAAATATACAAATTTCCAAAGGATTGAGGGAATGGTCCCATAAAATCAATGCCCCAGCAATCAAATGCTTCTATGATAAGGATGGGATTCAAAGGCATCATATTTCGATGGGACAATGCTCTAAATTTCTGACAACGCTCACAAGCCTTGCAAAACTCATGAATGTCCCTGAATATAGTAGGCCAATAAAAGCCACACTGCAGAATCTTGGCCGTAGTCTTTTTAGCAAAAAAGTGACCACCACAGGCCTGTGAGTGACAGAAGAAGATGACACTATGATGCTCATCATCTGGTACACATCTCCTTAGGATTTGGTCTGGGCAATATTTAAATAAACATGGATCATCTCAGAAAAAGTTGCGCATCTCGGTAAAGAATTTCTTCTTATCTTGTGCAGTCCAATGCGTTGGTATGGAACCTGTTGTAAGATAATTAGCAATATCAGCGAATCGAGGTGAATGAGAGACTCTGAACAGTTGTTCATCAGGGAACATGTCATTGATATGGGTCACCTCAAGGGAATCAGAGGTATTAAGGCGAGAAAAGTGATCGACCACTACGTTCTCTACTCCCTTTTATCTTTAATTTTCAAATCAAATTCTTGGAGTAGAAGGATTCATCTTATCAAGCAAAGCTTAGAATCATTCTTAGAAAGAAGATACTTGAGTGCCGCATGATCTGTGTAGATAATAATCTTGGATCCGATCAGGTAGGACCTAAATTTGTCCAAGGCGAATACTACAGCTGAGAGTTCCTTTTTCGTAGTCGAGTAGTTCACTTGAGCAGGATTTAAAGTCCTACTCACGTAATGAATGACGTAAGGCCTCTTATCTTTTCTTTGACCTAGAACCGCTCCAAGAGCATAATCAGAAGTGTTGCACATAAGCTCAAAAGGAAGGCTCCAGTCGGGTGGCTGCATGATAGGTGCAGTGGTTAACATGCCCTTAAGCTTGGTGAAGGCTTTCTGGCATTGCTTAGTCCACTCGTATGGTGCATCCTTTTGAAGAAGATTACATAAAGGACGAGAGAGGAGACTAAAGTTCTTTATTAATCGTCTATAAAACCTTGCGTGTCCTAAGGAGGATCGCACGTCTCTAATGTTCTTGGGTGGAGGTAGGTTAGAGATAAGATCGATTTTTGCCTTATCTACCTCGATTCCCTTGGACGAGATGATATGCCCAAGGACAATTCCCTTCTGAACCATGAAATGACACTTCTCCCAATTAAGTACCAAACAATTTTCTTCACATCTTTTCAGCAACATTTAAGACTCTCTAAGCACTTGCTGAAAGATGAACTGAAAATAGAGAAATCGTCCATGAAGACCTCTAGATATTTTCCTACCATGTCAGAAAAGATACTCATCATACATCGCTGAAAGGTGGCAGGGGCATTACATAACCCGAATGACATCCTTCTGTAAGCAAATGTGTCGTCGGGACATGTAAATGTGGTCTTTTCCTGATCCTCAGGGGCAATTTCAATCTGATTGTAGCCCGAATACCCGTCCAGGAAACAATAATAGGAATGACCAGCTAGCCTTTTCAAGATTTGATCAATGAAGGGCAAAGGAAAGTAGTCCTTCCTCATGACAGTATTCAGCTTCCTGTAGTCAATGCACATTCTCCAACCAGTAGTAACTCTTGTTGGTACGAGTTCATTATTGGCATTGGCTACGATGGTGATCCCGGACTTCTTAGGAACCACCTGAGTTGGACTCGCCCATTGACTATCGGATATGGGGTATATGATACCTATATCTAATAGTTTAAGAACCTCGGCCTTAACCACTTCCTTCATGTTTGGATTTAGTCTACGTTGTGATTACCGAGCGATCTTCGCATTATTCTCAAAATATGTGGTGAGTACAAATCGAGGGGTCGATTCCCTTGAGGTCCGCTATCGTCCATCCAAGGGTTCCCTTATGCTCAAATGGAGTAGATATGAGCATACTCCTATTCTTTCTCCAGATGGGCAGAGATCACCACCGGGTATGTCTCATCTTGACCTAAATAAACATATTTCAAATTAGAGACAGGTTTTAAGTCAAGCTTCGGTGGCTTGAGGTTAGACGGTAGAGGCACTACATCGGTTTGGGGCAATTCTTCAAATTGTGGCCTCCATCGGTTAACTTCAAGTACCAGTGCAGTATCAAGCAAGGCACGCATCTCTCTAATCATGTCATCATCAAAATCATGGTAGTGGGCCAGGCACATCTCTAGAGGGTCAGAGGATAAGGTCAGAGGTGTCGTATCTTCCACGAAAGAGTCAATCATGTTAATGTCGTCGAAATCGTCATCATCCTCTAAGTTTTTGCCATTATTGAAAATGATGTTTGACTCCAATGTCATATTCCCAAAAGACATAGTCATGACACCATTCCTGCAATTGATAATTGTGTTTGAAATGGCAAGGAATGGGCGACCAAGAATGACGGGAATCTGAGTGCTCATGTTATTGATGAGTTCGGTGTCCAGAATGATAAAATCTACAGGGTAATAAAATCTATCGACATGGACCAACACATCCTCAATTATCTCTCTTGGTACACAAACAGAGTGATTAGCAAGTTGTAGTGTGGTTAGGGTTGGTTTTAATTCATCCAAATCTAACTGTTTGTATACCCGAGTAGGGAATCAGATTGACGCTCGCTCCTAAGTCAAGAAGTGCATGATCAATTCGATAGTCCCCGATTACACATGATATGGTTGGGCTACCGGGATCTTTGAATTTCTGCGGCACGTCTTGCTTCAAGATGACACTCACTTTCTCAGTCAAGAAGATCTTCTTTTGAATACTCTGCCATCGTTTAGTCGTGCATAGGTCTTTCAGGAATTTGGCATATAAAGGTATTTGTTTTACGGCATCAAGTAGAGAAATGTTGACTTTCACTTGTTTCAACACCTCTAGAATATCCTAAGAGTTAGAGAGAGGTTTTGGTGCAACCAATCGTTGGGGGAATGGAGCAACTGGCTTCTTTAGATGTTATGGTTCTAATTTTTTTGGGGCATCACTAGATCCATCATTGTTATCCTCCTCTAATTCTTGAGGCTTTTCGGGCCTAACCGGAAGGGTTTTATCAATAATCTTCCCACTCCTAAGAGTCGTGATGGATTTAGCATGCTTCATCTGATTTGAAGAGCTTGGGTCGCCAACTTTATATTGCAGCTTTGGATTGGGAAGAGGTTGAGCTGGGAGGCTCCCCTTATTTCTAATCGTGTTTTCAGCCTTAAGTCCTTGTAATGTTTTTGTTAAGGTCTTGCGAGGTTTGTATCATACCCTGATTGAAAAGATCTTGCTTTTCAAAATGTTTTAAAATCATATCCTCTTAAGGTTTCTCTTGTTGTTGTTGTGAAGTTTGATTAAAGAAACCTTGAGGGGTAGCAGTTTATCCATTCCTCCAACTAAAATTTGGATGATTTTTCCAACCAGGATTGTATGTATTAGAGGTAGGTCCATTGAAAGGTCTTTGATAGTTATTTACGGCATTGGCTTGTTCATTCAACACTCCTCGAAAGGCAAGTATTGTAGGATAATTTTCAGTTGTGTAAATGTTGTAATCACAGATGCCGCAAACAATTTCATTAACCTTATCTTTCTTTCCTTCCATGGCCTCGAATTTTCTTATGAGATTAGTCACTTTATAATTGAGATCCTCTTCTTTCAAGTGCTACAATCCACCTTTCTCCTTAGATTGAGTCGGCCTAGACGTGATGTTCGAATTTGGGTAATGGTCCCATGATTGTGTTTTTTCAACAAGGCTATCGAGGTAATCCCATACCTCATCGACATCTTTATTAATGAATTCTCCATTACACATTGTCTCGACCATTTGGCGCATGGAATATGATAGTCCATCATAGAAAAAATTTGTTATGCGCCATGTTTCAAAGCCGTGTTGTAGGCATGAACTGATAAGATCTTTGAACCTTTCCCAACATTGGAAGAATATTTCATCCTCCTTTTGGACGCAGTTCATGATTGTTTTTCTAAGGGTAATCGTTTTATGATGTGGAAAAATTTTCTTTATGAATTCCCTCTGCATATCATTCCATATGCCAATGGATCTAGGACACAATGAATGTAACCACGTCTTAGCTTTCTCCTTCAAGGAAAATGGATAGAGTTTCAGCCTAACTGTATTCTCAAATACATTAGGAAAGTATAAAGTGGTTATGATCTCATCAAACTCTTTTAGATGTAAGTATGGACTTTCTGATTCAAGCCCATGAAATTTAGGAAGGAGCTGGATAACTCCTGGCTTAATGTCCATATGTCCCGTATTTTCAGGAAAAATTATGCATGAGGGCGTACTCACCCCCGCCGGTTGTAAATAATCTCGTAAAGTACGAGGTGGGGGTGCTTAATACACCTCATTCTCATCATGGACTTCCTCAACCCTAGGTTGGGGTAGTGCTTGAGGTTGATTTGCAACCATAACCTCAATTAACTCAGGGGAATTCGAGCAGTGTCTAGTCCTGTGATGGACAGTCAGCCCATCAACTAATCCTCCTTCAGTCAAGAGACGTCGAGTGTTATCACATACCCACTTGGGCACGCAACACTCACAGCCCTCGCTTCAAATTCTAAACCTAGACCTAAGAGGAAGAATAGAAAGGGCAGTTTAGAAATAATGAGGAAAGATGGAAAGAAGTTACCAATTTAAAGTCCTAAGTTAAGAACCTGCAAAACAAAATAAACCAAGTTAGTTTGTAGGAAATAAGACCTAATCTAAATAATAGAGAAAGTAAAGAAATTAGGACGAAGTTATCAATTTAGAAGATCTATCAACAACCCTACAAAACGGGAAAGTTAGTTCTAAAAATTAAATAGAAAGAAAAATCTAAAACTAAAGTTAGTAAAATTCTAATCTTAAACTAATTCTAAAACCAATTAATTGCAAAGAATCGTAGCCGTCAATCCCCGGCAACGTCGCGAAAAACTTGTTCACTCCCCAACTATAGGGTTGTGATGTAGTAATAAACTCAGTGAGACCGAAGTCAAATCCCAAGGGACTGGAACCTGTAGGTTATCTGAAATTAGGTAGATCTAGAACTAGACTACGATGAAATCTAAATCGAATGAAATTTAAAAAATAATGGTGAAATAATTATCTAAAACTTAGAGAAATTAGAGGTAAGAAACTAGGGATTCAGAGGATCCACTTATAGAGATCAGGGAGATCTTATTCCTGCTGGATGAGCATCCCCAGGTCGATGTGCATTCACGCATCCATGCATATAAAAAGACTGCATCATGTACTATTTTGAATGTTTGTTTTTTTTTAACTATGCTTAGTTAAGGCGGCGGTGTGTAATCTTGAGGGGAATTCACACTGAGTTGGCCACTCATCCATCAAATATATAACCATACAGGTAGCACAGGTGGCTTAAGTGATATGCAGGTTCAGACTGATGAGGAGCTGTATAATAGTCAAGGATGCGTAGTTGTACCTACCAAGAAAGCTGCGCGATCTTACGGCTTTCGTTTATTTATTTTTATATATTCCTCATGTATGTAAATCTTGTAATGTTAATGTGGAGGCATTGGTTTGTATAAGTCATTATGGGCAAACTCTTGTATACTCTAAATGAAAATGAAAATATTCCTTTATGCTGACTTGTCCATTCTACGCTTATCTGCTAACTCTGATAAAAGAAAAGGATTATATATAAAATTTGACTTTTTTTTAAAGTTAACACTCGGGTTCTTGGGAAACGGGTCATATACTCGGGTCCTGAAAACACGGGGTGTTACAACAGCTGAGAGTTCCTTTTCTGTAGTCGAGTAGTTCACTTAAGCGGGATTTAAAATCCTACTCGCATAATGAATGACGTAAGGCCTCTTATCTTTTCTCTGACCTAGAACCGCTGCAAGAGCATAATCAAAAGCGTTGCATATAAGCTCAAAAGGAAGGCTCCAGTCGGGTGGCTGCATGATAGGTGCAATGGTTAACATGCCCTTAAGCTTGGTGAAGGCTTCCTGGCATTGCTTAGTCCACTCGTATGGTGCATCCTTTTGAAGAAGATTACATAAAGGACAAGAGATGAGACTAAAGTTCTTTATGAATCGTCTGTAAAACCATGCGTGTCCTACAGAGGATCGCACGTCTCTAATGTTCTTAGGTAGAGGTAGGTTAGAGATAAGATCGATTTTTACCTTATCTACCTCGATTCCCTTGGACGAGATGATATACCCAAGGACAATTCCCTTCTGAACCATGAAATAGCACTTCTCTCAATTAAGTACCGAACAATTTTCTTCACATCTTTTCAGCACACATTTAAGACTATCTAAGCACATGCTGAAAGATGAACCGAAAATAGAGAAATCGTCCATGAAGACCTCTAGATAATTCCCTACCATGTCAGAAAATATACTCATCATACATCGCTGAAAGGTGGCAGGGGCATTACATAACCCCAATGGCATCTTTCTGTAAGCAAATGTATCGTAGGGACATGTAAATGTGGTCTTTTCCTGGTCCTCAGGGGCAATTTCAATCTGATTGTAGCCCGAATACCCGTCCAGGAAACAATAATAGGAATGACCAGCTAGCCTTTCCAAGATTTGATCAATGAAGGGCAAAGGAAAGTGGTCCTTCCTCATGACAGTATTCAGCTTCCTGTAGTCAATGCACATTCTCCAACCAGTAGTAACTCTTGTTGGCACGAGTTCATTATTGGCATTGGCTACGATGGTGATCCCGGACTTCTTAGGAACCACCTGAGTTGGATTCACCCATTGACTATCGGATATGAGGTATATGATACCTATATCTAATAGTTTAAGAACCTCGGCCTTAACCACTTCCTTCATGTTTTGATTTAGTATACGTTGTGATTGTCGAGCGGTCTTCGCATTATCCTCAAGATATATGTGGTGAGTACAAATCGAGGGGTCGATTCCCTTAAGGTCCGTTATCGTCCATCCAAGGGTTCCCTTATGCTCAAATGGAGTAGATATGAGCATACTCCTGTTCTTTCTCCAGATGGGCAGAGATCACCACCGGGTATGTCTCATCTTGACCTAAATAAACATATTTCAAATTAGAGGGCAAAGGTTTTAGGTCAAGCTTCGGTGGCTTGAGATTAGACGGTAGAGGCACTACATCGGTTTGGGGCAATTCTTCAAATTGTGGCCTCCATCGGTTAACTTCAAGTACCATTGCAGTATCAAGCAAGGCACATATCTCTCTAATCATGTCATTATCAAAATCATGAGAGTGGGCCAGGCACGTCTCTAGAGGGTCAGAGGATAAGGTCAGAGGTGTCGTATCTTCCACAAAAGAGTCAATCATGTTAATGTCGTCGAAATTGTCATCATCCTCTAAGTTTCTGCCGTTATTGAAAATTATGTTTGACTCCAATGTCATATTCCCAAAAGACATAGTCATGACACCATTCCTGCAATTGATAATTGCGTTTGAAGTGGCAAGGAATGGGCGACCAAGAATGACAGGAATCTGAGTGCTCATGTTATTGATGGGTTCGGTGTCCAGGATGATAAAATCTACAGGGTAATAAAATCTATCGACGTGGACCAACACATCCTCAATTATCTCTCTTGGTACACGAACAGAGCGATTAGCCAGTTGTAGTGTGGTTAGGGTGGGTTTTAATTCATCCAAACCTAACTGTTTGTATACCGAGTAAAGAATCAAATTGACGTTCGCTCCTAAGTCAAGAAGTGTGTGATCAATTCGATAGTCCCTGATTACACATGATATGGTTAGGCTACCGGGATCTTTGAATTTCTGCGGCACGTCTTGCTTCAGGATGACACTCACTTTCTCAGTCAAGAAGATCTTCTTTTGAATACTCTGTCATCGTTTGGTCGTGCATAGGTCTTTCAGGAATTTGGCATATAAAGGTATTTGTTTTACGGCATCAAGTAGAGATATGTTGACATTCACTTGTTTCAACACCTCTAAAATATCCTGAGAGTTAGAGAGAAGTTTTGGTGCAACCAACCATTGGGAGAATGGAGCAACTGGCTTCTCTAGAAGTTATGGTTCTAATTTTTGTGGGGCATCACTAGATCCATCCTTGTTGTCCCCCTCTGATTCTTGAGGCTTTTCGGGCCTAACCGGAAGGGTTTTATCAATAATCTTCCCACTCCTAAGAGTCGTGATGGATTTAGCATGCTCCATCTGATTTGAAGTGCTTGGGTCGCTAACTTTATATTGCAGCTTTGGATTGGGAAGAGGTTGAGCTGGGAGGCTCCCCTTATTTCCAATCGTGTTTTCAGTCTTAAGTCCTTGTAATGTTTTTGTTAAGGTCTTGCGAGGTTTGTATCATACCCTGATTGAAAAGATCTTGCTTTTCAAAATGTTTTAAAATCATGTCCTCTTGAGGTTTCTCTTGTTGTTGTTGTTGTGAAGTTTGATTAAAGAAACCTTGAGGGGTAGCAGTTTATCCATTCCTCCAACTAAATTTTGGATGATTTTTCCAACCAGGATTGTATGTATTAGACGTAGGTCCATTAAAAGGTCTTTGATAGTTATTTACGACATTAGCTTGTTCATTCAACACTCCTCGAAAGGCAGGTATTGTAGGAAAATTTTCAGTTGTGTAAATGTTGTAATCACAGATGCCGCAAACAATTTCATTAACCTTTTCTTTCCTTCCATGGCCTCGAACTTTCTTATGAGATTAATCACTTTATAATTGAGATCATCCTCTTCTTTCAAGCGATACAATCCACCTTTCTCCTTAGATTGAGTCGGCCTAGACGTGATGTTCGAATTTGGGTAATGGTCTCATGATTGTGTTTTTTCAACAAGGCTATCGAGGAATCCCATACCTCATCGACATCTTTATTGATGAATTCTCCATTACACATTGTCTCGACCATTTGGCGCATGGAAGATATTAGTCCATCATAGAAAAAATTTGTTATGCGCTATGTTTCAAAGCCGTGTTGTGGGCATGAACTAATAAGATCTTTGAACCTTTCCCAACATTGGAAGAATGTTTCATCCTCCTTTTGGACGAAGTTCATGATTGTTTTTCTAAGGGTAATCGTTTTATGATGTGGAAAAAATTTCTTTATGAATTCCCTCTGCATATCATTCCATATGCCAATGGATCTAGGACACAGTGAATGTAACCACGTCTTAGCTTTCTCCTTCAAGGAAAAGGGATAGAGTTTCAGCCTGACTGTATCCTCAAATACATTAGGAAAGTATAAAGTAGTTATGATCTCATCGAACTCTTTTAGATATAAGTATGAACTTTCTGATTCAAGCCCATGAAATTTAAGAAGGAGTTGGATAACTCCTAGCTTGATGTCCATATGTCCTGTATTTTCAGGAAAAATTATGCATGAGGGCGTACTCACCCCCGCCGGTTGTAAATAATCTCGTAAAGTACGAGGTGGGGGTGCTTGATGAACCTCATTCTCATCATGGACTTCCTCAACCCTAGGTTGGGGTAGTGTTTGAGGTTGATTTGCAACCATAACCTCAATTAACTCAGGGGAATTCGAGCAGTGTCTAGTCCTGCGATGAACAGTCAGCCCCTCAACTAATCCTCCTTCAGTCAAGAGACGTCGAGTGTTATCACGTACCCACTTGGGTATGCAACACTCACAGCCCTTTCTTCAGATTCTAAACCTAGACCTAAGAGGAAGAATAGAAAGGGCAGTTTAGAAATAAAGAGGAAAGATGGAAAGAAATTACCAATTTGAAGTCCTAAGTTAAGAACCTGTAAAACAAAATAAACCAAGTTAGTTTCTAGGAAATAAGACCTAATCTAAAGAATAGAGAAAGTAAAGAAATTAGGACGAAGTTATCAATTTAGAAGATCTATCAACAACCCTACAAAACGGGAAAGTTAGTTCTAAAAATTAAATAGAAAGAAAAATCTAAAACTAAAGTTAGTAAAATCCTAATATTAAACTAATTCTAAAACCAATTAATTGCAAAGAATCGTAGCCGTCAATCCCCAGCAACGTCGCGAAAAACTTGTTCACTCTCCAAGTATAGGGTTGTGATGTAGTAATAAACTCGGTAAGACCGAGGTCGAATCCCAAGGGACTGGAACCTGTAGGTTATCTGAAATTAGGTAGATCTAGAACTAGACTAAGATGAAATCTATATCGAATGAAATTTAGGAAATAATGGTGAAATAATTATCTAAAACTTAGAGAAATTAGAGGTAAGAAACTAGGGATTCAGAGGATCTACTTATAGAGATCAGGGAGATCTTATTCCTGCTTGAAGAACTCAACTAGACTTAGAGTCCCATCTTCATCCAGTTGAAGAGTGTAACCATGGAAATCAAGACTGAACTTCCTTTGATATAGTTTTCAAGAGATGAAAGGTATATGAATTAGAATGGATTCCATCACCAAACCATGCTCAGGAGACAAAGTAAACAACAGAATTAAACTAATTACCAACCAATCAACAATGTATGAAGGTTAGGAAGGGTACCATCATTTGACCATGCCCAGGAGACGATGGTGAACAACAGGGCTTGTTAACATCATAAACATAAAAAGGGAAGGAACATGCTCAAAGCTATCGCAGACCCATTGTAATTTTAATCATAACAGACTATTAAAAACTAAAAATATTCACTTAATTAAACTAAAATCAACATCAATTCAATATAAACAAAAGGTACAAGCAAAAGTTCTCTCATCATGCTACAAGCTTCACCTCTTAGCCCTAACTAAGAGGTTTAGCCCAACATGATTGGACTAGCTCTCAAAATATCATAAAAAAATAAATAAGAAACTTATAAAAAAATAAAAATAAAAATAAATAAATAAATCTCCAAACAAACTCTAACTCTTGTGCAGACGTCCCAGCTTCCCCTGGAAAATTGAATGTCGATTCACGTTCTCTCTTTCTTTCTTATAAGCAGCCGAGAGTCAGTGGGTGGGAGCTGTCGGTGGAAACTTGCAACGAGCGTTTTCTTTATGCACAGCAGGTGTGGAAGTTTTACGCACTCCCTGCGTAACGATCTTGCGATATGCTGAAGGTGGGGGCCATTATCGGGAATTGCTGCAAAATCCAATCCATTCATTGGATCGCCCTTGAAAATTCAGTAAAATGGACAATTTTTAGATCGAATTTGGTGTTCCACCCATCTTTTTCGTTGCACTGTCGGTCTTCTATTTGGACGAATGGAGACTGATCTCCACTGTCTTCTAAGATTTGGTCACCTAGGCCATGTTTATAGGTCCTTTTAAAGCCTGATGGACGGTCCAGATTCATCATATGGACCATGATGGTGGCCCACAGAGATCAACCGCGACCTCTGTTGCGAAACAGAGTCGACGCACATCGACTCTATGAAGTGTGATGGCCCTTTGATTGCTGTCAGGTGGAAGATCCACACCGCTCATTAGATTCATAACGAAAAATCATTCGGGAAGGAGTGTTTTTGGAAATCGGTCTGGCCCATGAGATTATCTACTCCGTCGTCCATCTTGCGTTTAACGATTGGGAACGTGAAGCAACTTGTATGATGCCAAAAGGTAATCTAGGCGTGGGTTAAACTGTCATTCTAGATGCAATGGACGGCTCTGATCTTTGAAAAGAACGACGAGTGGGGCCCACACTCAAGACCCGGCGTCGGCAGCGAAGACGCTGCTGTGTCTTTGGTTTGTTTGAGAGAAATCGTTGGTCAGTGCAATGCTGACAGACTTTGCTTTGTTCGGTGCCCAGCGCCTATGCGTGTGCTGTGCACATACACCATGTAAGTTGGGTCCCATCTTGATGTATACGAAGAATCCGCTCCGTCCATTCCTTTTCTCATGTAAATTAATGGGTTGAGACTAAAAATGAAGCATATCCAGAGACCAGGTGGGCCCCAAATCACTAATATATAGACTGATCTGTCGGTTGGGCCACTTCCACAAGGATCCAATGGTTTAAATTTGATTTGTATGGTTCATTTATGGTCCACAAGTCATGTATGAAGTTTTGAGCCAAACAAATAGTGGAAACCCTGTGATCTTGCATTCTGGTTGATTTTCGGGCCACTTGAGCTTCAATTTCTCAATTTTCTCGGATCTCTGTTATGTAATTCCGTCGATCTTGGTCCCCTGGGGTCCATTCCTTGCCTTGGTGAAATCTGAGCATCAATTCTATGCTTTCTAATACAAGCTCCTAAATACACCATGCATCACAAACACGATTAAATTGAGTTGTTAAATAGTATCATGTTCGTAAATCCAAACAATAACTGGGGTGTAATATGCAATATTTGACCCTCAACAACTGGGCAGAAAATATTGACAATAGAAAATCTACCAATGGTAGATGTTTCTGCAAAAGGAAACTGTTTAGTTTCCTGGCTTAGCAAGAAATAAAACTCTGTACCTCTCTCAACAAGTGAAGCTGAATATATCGCAGCTGGTAATACTTACACCCAACTAAAATGGATGAAAAGAATGTTAGCCGATTATGGTATTGCGTAGGACACAATGACATTATACTGTGATAACTCAAGCGCAATTAGTATTTCAAAAAATCCTATTCAATATTCTTGTACAAAAAATATCAATATTCGATACCATCATATTTGAGAATTAGTTGAAAATAAGAGTATTACGTTAGAATATATTCAGACTAAGAAGTAGCTTGCAGACATAATGACAAAACCGCTCGACAGGAATAGATTTTCCAAATTAAAGCACGATATTGGTTTGTGTACTTTTAATTAATTAATTATTTTGTTTATGCATATATTTTTATTGTTATATATTTATAATGTTTGAACGCATAACTTGTAAATAATTTTAAAATTTTAAATAAAAATTTTCAAAATTATGGCCTGCTCGACCAATCGATTACATCCTTGACCAGTCGACCTTTGACGAGTCAAGGACATGCTTGACTAGTCGAGGATCGTGGGTTTGGACAATAAAGGGGGAAAAATCACTTTTTTATTTCATTTCCCTTCTTCTTCGACTAGTCGTGACTTCTTTCGACAAATCCATCTCTCAATCTCCGTTGTAAGTGGTCATTTTCCATTTTCCTTTTAGATTTGAGCTGATCCTTGCTAGTCTATCTTGTATTTGTGATTTTCGACCTTTTTGTAGTGGGTTTTGAGCAAAAATCTCATCTAGATTCACCCATCTACTTATCTTAATCTTTTCTTATGCAATATCTAAATGGAGCATTGTACTAAGTGAAAGGCAACTCGCAAGGGCCATGGTGGCTCTTCCTCTAGGTCGACTCCCATTAGCGTGAGAACCCTAAGAAGCCCCAAAGAAGATTCAGAGCATGTTAGGGATTTCCGCACTAGAGAGATTATAATAGAAAGGACTATTAATATTGATCACATTGCACCGTTTCAGCTTGTGCTTATCCTTCAAAATATCGGTTGGGAAAATATTTGTGGACGGGGCGGAACGACTTACCATTCTATTGCGCAAGCCATGTATGCGTCCATCAGCGACATGTCCCTTGAAAATCTTACTTTTACAATTAATTTTAGAGAAGGGACAGTCACGATTGATTGCCATTTGATTTCAGCTTTGACTGAAATAGCCGTTAATGATGATGACATTCTCATTGTCAATCTCACCGATAAATTGACTCATACTGAGCAACGGGAGATCACTTGTAGACTATGTCGCTTTGCGTTGAATGGAAATCTGGTAATGCTCTTCGTGCTAACCTGATGATTCCCAAATATCGCGTCCTCCATCGAATTTTCACGTCCAATGTGTATCCAAGATTCAGGAATAAGTCTGAACTTACTCCCTTCATGACGCATGTTCTTCACTTTGTTGTTACTGGTGTTCCGATGTCTTCCTTCCTTAATGTGCTATTTGATCATTCAATTCCGAATTCATCCTGTCCATGATTCGATTCCCTTCGCCTATCTCATGACTTGCCTTGCTCTTCATCGTAAGGTCATCATATCACAATTACCTTTTAATAATGCAAATTTGAATAAAACGAATCTGGAATTTCTTCCGGGCTAGCGAAATGATGATAAGGAAGAAGCGCCTGCACCAGAGGACATGTCGATGGATGATATATTTTCCGAGCTAGATGAGACTGTGATTCAGCTGATCCATATTTTCAACCTTCTCAGGTTGATGAACGGCTGAAATCCTTAGAGGAAAAGGTTGTTGAGTTGAAGGTTTCTCAAGTCAATCTGGCAGAAAATCAAAAATCTTCAATGAAATACATGTGAAAGTACTTTCATCGCATCGCCAAAGGATTGCACCAAATTGATCCTTTTATACCTCCTCCCTCTTCCTCTAGATCAGACCAGTTTTATTTAAGTTTTTAAAATTGGTCTGTAAAACTTAATATTTTGTGTGTTTGCTTGATGACTTTCTCGTATACTCTACTACTCACTTTTGAATGCTTATTTCCCTAAACTAGACAATTAGATATGCTCACTTCATAAACAATTAACATCTTTATGTCTTCTTCTAGATGGTTATTTGAATGTCTTATTTCTCTGATCATAATCTATGCTTTCCCATATCAAATTGTGACAAAAAGGGGGAGAACGTTACTTGTAGAATGAAGAATAATGCATGAATGCATACATATATGCTTTATATGAATGATACATTATTATATAGGAATGCTTGGAATGGTAGATTGTATGTCATAATACAGAGGAAGCTCAAATTGAGGGGGAGTAGTAAATTTTTCGTTAGGTCATTAAACCTGCAACAAACCTTCTACAACAACATGGGATCAAGAATACAAGATTATATTCTAATTGTCGTAAGAAGTGTTTTGTCACGAAATTGACAAAGGGGAGATTGTAAGTGTTAAAGTAAATAAAGCACACCTTGTTTGTTAAATTTCGTTTAAGCAAAATAGCTTATGAAGTGGTCTTCTACTGTGGATTAAGATGGAAAGTTCAAGACTCTACTAAAGTTCAAATCAAGTAGAAGATCAAGATGGAAAGCTCGACACTTTACTAAAGTTCAAATCAAGTAGAAGATCAAGATGGAAAGTTTAAGACTCAACTAAAGTTTAAGTCAAGTAGAAGAACAAGTTTCATGAAGTTCAAGCATCCAATCTACTTCAAAAGTCCAGTCATTTCAGGTATAATAGACCTTAGAAAGACCTTAAGATTAGGTACTTTCAAAATATAATTTAAGTGGATTTTTATGCTTATAGTGGGCTAAGGTTCGACTAGTCTAAGTTATGGCTTAACTAGTCTAAGAAATTTTTGACTAGTCTAATTTCCAATCGAAGTAAAACAAAATTTCTGTTACACCTTTGACCAGTCGAGGAAACTACTCGACTAGTCGAAGGTGGGCATTCGACCAGTCGAGGGTTGCTCGACTCGAAGTCTAGCAACTGAATCAGTTCGGATTTCCTGCACCCTCGACCAGTTGAAGACCTTGCTCGACTAGTTGAAGAGGGCCCTTGACCAGTCGAGTAGGGTATTCGACCAGTCGAAAATCTGTTTTATCTTATCGCGCTCAAAATTTAAAAATTTGTTAAAACGGAATCCAGTCCTTACACGAGTCGAAGCAACAACTTATTTGCCTATAAATTGAGGCCTTCTCTCAATCCAAAAATACAATTCAAGTCTATTAAATCTTTCTTCAAGACAGAGAGAAGTCTCTGTTATACTCAAGCTATTGCATGATATTTATTAAATATTTTTAATAGCTTTTTGTTTAATCCCTTGATCTCTTATGCTATCAATCTTATTTTATAAAGAGAGTAAAAACTTTTCTTTTTAAGATTTTAAAGGAATTCAAACAAGTAGCCTTTGGTTTGAATCCATTTAAAATCAATCTAGAAGCTTGAACCCTTGTCTATATGACTGAACATTGAACGATCTACATTCAAGAGAATTGGTTCTACGGCTACATCGACAGATACATCTTCAAAGGTGAAGACAAGTATATTTTGCTTTGTATTTTGGTTTTATTGAGATGGCTAGAAAATCTCATTTGTTAGTTTTCCTGAGATAGCCAGAAAATCTCAATAAGGGTTTTTTTTTTTTTTGTGATAGCCCTTTAAAATCACAACTGTATCAGGTTTAAGGTGTTCCTATGAAAACCTTATTTATAGTGAAAGTTAATATCACATGGATAGTGATTATTGAGAGTGAAGTAGGTGTGACTATTTGAGAATAGTTGTTGACACACCCAACCACTATAATTCTTGGTGTTGTGGTGAATGCTTTTTTATGTTTATGTTTATGTGGTGAATAGTTGTAATCTTTTTAAGTTAAAGTAGTGAATGCTTGTAATAAGTTTAGCTTTTATTGACTCTTGCTTGGTTTGGGATTTTGATTCTTACAAGTTTCGCGAAATAAGGTTGTCTTGCCTAAACTTGTTTAGGTGAAGGTTGTCCTATGAATCAGTTAGAATCAACATTTCAATACTAGTGCAATTGAGATATCTGATTTATTTATTATTTATGCACTTTATTTTTTATTTAGCATAGTCCTATAAGAAAGCTTCAAACCGGGTTCCCATCTCCTCCACATCATCCAGAAAGAAGGTGAGCTGCTCAAAGACTATATCAAACAATTCAGCTTGGAAACGCGGCAAGTGCAAGCGCATTCGGAGGATATTGTACCGATCGCCATGATGGGAGGACTGAGAGAAGGGAGATTTCTCTTTTTGCTCGACGATGATAGACCTCCTCAACAGAGCCCAAAAATACTCCAACATGGAGGAAGTCACTGGCCTACGGAGAGAGGCGCGGCGTAAGGGGAGCTCGGCCAAGGAAAATGGCCCAAGGAGGAACCCAGTTCGCCCAATGAAAACTAGAGGAGAAAAGAAGACGTGCTACAAAGGAGTCAGCGCCCGGGTAGGCGGCTTGACAGCAGATTCAGCTTGTACACTCCTCTCAATGGGACGCCCGAGTAAGTCCTCATGGAGATCCGAAATAAATAGATCCTCAAGTGGCCAAGCAAGATGAAATCCGACGGTGACAGGCGAGACAAACAAAAATACTGCCATTTCCACCAAGACCACGACCACTCGACCAGCAACTGTTTTGACCATAAGGGCCTGTTTGGGCGGTGGGATTAGAAGGGATTAGGTGGGATGGGATTCATCTAGTTCTGTGCCAATTCCACTCCATGTTTGGGAAGAATGGAAAAGCTTGGAATTATGTTAAATGGAATTACATTGGGTCCCGTGCCAATTTCACTCAATGTTAGCAAGTTGTGTAAGTCCCACCATGATGTGTGGGCTATATCCACACCATCCACCCATTTATCGAGATTATTTTAGAGCATGGGCCAAAAAATCAGGTAAATCTAAAGCTCAAGTGGACCCCACCATAGAAAGCAACGGGGATTGAATACTTACCGTTGAAAACTTCTTTGGGGCCACATAAGTTTTGGATCTACCTCATTTTTAGGCCCATGCCATAAAATGAGGTTACAAAACAAATGAACGGTTTAGATATAACATGTGTGTTATTCTCAGTAATTTCAAATGGTGGTGGGTATATCCATTCAATGTACCACCGTATTATCAACAAAGAATGGCATTAATCTTATCCCATGGCAACTGGGGACAATCCTTGCCATGGGTAATAATTATGTTTTTTGAATCCCATCCCATCTAATCCCTTCTAATCCCACCGCCCAAACAGGCCCTAAGAAAGAGATCGAGGCACTCATTTGCAAGGGGCACCTTTGAAAATATGTCAACAGGAGAGAAGAAAGAGCTTATTCGAACAACAAGCAACCCATCAACAACGAGCCGACCGGAGAAATCCACACCATCTTCGGTAGGATGGCCATGGGAGGTGACTCGAACCGAGCTCGAAGAGCCCACACTAGAAGTATCAGCCACTCCAGCCCAAAGCATCAAGTCCTCGTCACCAGCAGACCCCCTGAAAGAGCAGAAGGTAACACCTTGCGATCTAACCTTCACTGAAGAGAACGCACAAGGAGTCCATCATCCCCACAACGATGCACTTATGGTCACTATGACTATAGTTAATCGAAAAGTGTTTCGAATTTTGGTGGATACTGAGAACGTGGCCGATATCCTCTTTACCTAAGCATTCGACAAGATAGGAGTAGGATAACCTCGACTACGAACCGTCAAAACTCCTCTGCTCAGGTTTGCAAGAGAAAAGGTCACACCGGAAGGATCGATCCAGCTCTCAGTCACAGCTGGGGATGGACAGAACCAGATAACGAACATGATCGATTTCCTAATGGTAGATTGTCTGTCCATTTACAATGCCATTATTGGACGACCTTCGCTCAACGCTCTGCAGGCCATTGTGTCAACGTACCATCTTACGATGAAATTTCCCACCGAGCACAGTGCCGGACTGGTCAAGGGAGACCAACACGAAGCTCAACAATGCTATATTATGGCATTACGGACCCAGCAACAAACGATGACGATCACCTCCCTTGATCCCCAAGAAGACTTAACCAAGAGAGGATGTCCTCTGGAGGACCTCGTACCCCTTCCGCTCGATGACTCAAATTCGACCCAAACAGTGCAGATCAGGTCGTCCCTGATGCCACCATTACGAGACAAAATCATGGGCCTGCCCCACCGATATGCCGATGTATTTGCATGGTCTCACCAAGATATGTCTGGCATCAGTCCGAAAGTCATGGTCCACAGGTTGAATGTCAACCCCAACCATCGACCAATCCAACAGAAGCGGAAGAGCATTCGAACTTGAACGGTATGTGTTCACAACCCCAAGTGTAGGGTCACGATGCAATAATAACTCAATAAGACCGAGGTCAAATCCACATGGACTAAACTTGTACATATTCTGCAAATAACTAGAACTGGAACTAGATCTAAAAAAAGATCTAAATTGAAATCTGAATAATTCAGAGTATTGGTGAATAATGTTAATTAAAACTTATGAATATAAAGGTGGGAACTAGAGTGCCAAGGATCCACTTGTAGCTATCAAGATGCTACCTTGCGTAATTCAAGGAACACAATTGGAATTAGAGTCCTATCCTATCCAATTGGAAGATAAATTAATTTAAATCAAATGTGAATTTTTCATTGACCTAATGATTGGAAGGGATTTCATCACCCTACCATGCCCAGGAAACGATGATGAACAATGGGATTTACCAATCTCACTATCTCAAAACAGGAAAAGAAGATAACCCAAGCTATCACAGCATCTATTGTAATTTGAGTAACAATAAATTATAGAAAACTAAAAATTTTCCCTTAATATCAAACTAGAAATCAATGAAGTTCAATAAGAACAAGAATCAAAGCAAAATAAACATCCAAACATGCTACAAGCTTCACCTCTAATCCCTAGCTAAGAGATTTACCCAACCATAGACTTGATTGAAATGAAATCTCTTAAACAAAGCATGAAAAATAAAGTAGGGAAGAAGATGTTGAGACTCAAATATTGCATATCATCCCTCATTTATTACTTGGTTTTATGAACATGATAATGCTTAATGTTCTATTTTAATCATGTTTGTGTTACAAGGTGAATTTAAGGGCTTGGATTGAAAAGGATGCTAAAAGCATGGATTTAACGCTCAAGAATCACCAAAGCCAATGATGGATCTTATGAGACCAAAAATGAAGAATCCACATGCCAAAGATCCAAGAAAACCAAGTGAGGAATGAAGAGCATTGAAAACTTGAAGTGAAGAAAATGAACCATAAAAATCTACCTCCTTCGACTAGTCTAAGCCCTCCTTCAACCAATCGAAGGCTCCTACTTGACTAGTCGAAGATTCCTCGACTCGAACTCCAACAAAAAAATCCTTTAAATTCCTGTCATCCTCAACCAGTCGAAGCAGACCCTCAAGCAGTCGAAGTTGACCCTCAACCAATTGAAGCTTGTTCTCGACCAGTCTAAGGTTACGTGGATAGCACACGGACTGCGTAAATTTAAGGCGGTTTCCAGATTTTTCCAACTCGGTGCGAAAGTTGGAGTTATAAAACTATAAATAGGAGTCCCTAGGATGTTCCTAGGCATCTTCTAAGGTCTAAGGAGTGGAGCCGCCATCTGGGAGTTTTTTTTCTTCTTCCTTAGTTGTTTTTATGCTTTTCTTAAGAGTTTTTAGTTTAATCATGTCGATGGTTGGTTAAACCTCTTAGCTAGGGCTAAGAGGTTAAGCTTGTAGCGTGATTAGGATGTTTGTTTTGCTTTGATTCATGTTTTGTTGAACTCTCTTGGATTCTAGTATGATTATAAGGAATATTTTTAGTTTTTAATGATTTGTTGTGATAAATTACAATAGATTTATGATAGCTTTGAATATCTTCTTTTCCTCTTTGAGATTGTGGGATTGGTTAATTTTATTGTTCACCATCGTCCCTTGGGTATGGTAGGGTGATAAATTCCTCCCATAATTCTCCTTTATTGATGATTAGATCCATGAGAAGTTCAGAGATTCAATCATCTTTCTCCTTTTCCAATTGGATTTCCTGAATCAAGCAAGGTAACATCCTGATTACTACAAGCAGATCCTTGAAACCCTAGTTCTCACCTTTAAATTCACAAGTT
This sequence comes from Magnolia sinica, assembly GCF_029962835.1. Classification (NCBI taxonomy): domain Eukaryota; kingdom Viridiplantae; phylum Streptophyta; class Magnoliopsida; order Magnoliales; family Magnoliaceae; genus Magnolia; species Magnolia sinica. Next base: position 87,947,709 of record NC_080577.1, read on the forward strand.
TCAATTATAAATTCACTATTACTCTTTCAAATAATTTCATATTTAGTTTTAGATCTTCTAGTTCTAGTTCTAGTTACTTTCAGAAACGTACGAGTTTTAGTCCATATGGATTCGACCTCGGTCTTACCAAGATTATCACTACATCGCGACCTTACATGTAACAACCCCAGTCCTAACAGTTGATCATGAATGCTTACGCATATAAATACACTTACTAGAAAACTAGTAAATGCATAGAGACATTGTTGCTCCCATTTAAGGTAGAAATATTGAATTTCGGGGATGAAATTCTCTTTAAGGGGGGTAGATTGTAACACCCCGTACTTTTCAGTACTCGGGTGTTACCAGGAAGACCAAATTCAATATAAGCACAATATGATGTATCTGAACGTTCGCCCTCGTCTTGGCTTGATCTAATGGTTGGGATAGACCAACCCATCTATTTGTTAGTTATTGAGAGAAGTCATCACATCTTTTAGGATACAAGTTACACCACCCTCTGTTTAGTGCATCCTTACTAGCTCAAATGGTAATCCACACCTAAGCCATCTGACCCTCTAAGCATAGAATCAATGGTTAGATCCCCACTTACACTTACTTTAGGAAACTTGGAAGTAGTGAGGAGTGAATCTGAAATACTTGTGCTTCTGGATCATAAGATCCGACCGTTGGGATTATGTATCAACCATGAAGTTCGAGATAGATCATTGGACTTATGCCTCACCTCCTTCAATGATGGATCTTGACGTCAAAACTAATCATTAGATTCATCTAGGGAATCTTTAGACCGTCGATGATCGTCTCAAAGTAATCCGACCGTTCAAACACATGATCACTCGTCCAATTGAGATGTAGGGGAAACTAATTGTAGAAGTGATCATCAAATCTACCCTAAATAGGATTGTGAACCATTAGATATGTGGAAGATCAAATTTGGAAAGATTTTTACCCTCAAATTAGCGAAAGAAGAAGAAGAAGAAGAAAATCTCAATTATGTATCAAGTTTTAAGGGTATGGACCACCGAACTATAGATCTACCTCAAAGTCAGATGGGTGGCATATCCTAAGTTGTTGAAGCTAATGAACGAGTTAGATTTCTTGGATGCATCATCGTGGACCCCACACGAGTATGGACGCGCACTGAAGGCGCGTACACCCACAGGGCACTAGGCCTCAGACAAGCGCTAACCCGTGCTCATCCGAAAAAGGAGAACTTCTCCTTCCTTTCCGCCTGGCAGAAGTCGGATCAGCACCATCCATTCTCACCGTTAGTGGCCCACCATTAAAGAACACCTCGATGATCTAATCCGTCCATCTTATAGGGGATTTAAAACCTACCAGGTCCATGCTCAACCCACTTGTTAGATCACACACGTGCACCCACAAATGCAGGTGTGAGAGAGTTGTGCACAACCACATTTCTAAAAACGAAAAGAAATTCGTTCCTTTGCCTTTCTACGATGGGAATCTGCGTGAAACCCTCTCCCGGGATCTCAGTCGTTCATTGAAAATCCATCCCAACCCTCCGAGATAGGGCGTTCCCTAGCTGTAGCTTGAGAACCTTACTTCCGCCGCTACCACAACTTGAAACCCAGGCCCATTACATAAATGAAGAAAAACCTCCATCTAGTGAGTCCCACAATGATCATGGGATCCATCCATACTGTCCATTCGCCGCTGATCGCCGCTACTGCTGCCGCTGCCATTGTCGCACCAGCTCGAGCTTGGGACCAGCCAATAGAGGCCGGGTCAGGTCTGCTCCTGGTTAGTCCAAGATTGCCGGACGGTGCACCACTTGACTCGGTTGAGTCCTGATCAAGTCGAGTTGGTCCACGTTTGCTGGACCATGAAGAGAAGAAAAAAAATATAAAAATAAAAAATAAAAACGGAGAGAAAAGGGGGGAGAAGAAGAGAAGAAAGAGGTGCGGTTGTTGCTGGGTGTTCTAGCAGAAGAAGAGGAGTGAGAAAGAAGAAGAAGGAGAAGAGAAAGAAGAAGGAAGAGAGAGAAGGGAGGATTGGGGCTGTTGTTCGGTCAAAACCGAGTCTACTCGGTTTAAATCGAGTCTGACTGGGTTAAGTCAGGCGTAGGCCTGGTCCAGACCTAGCTGGGAGTGAAAGAAAGAAGAAAATAAAGAAAAAGAGAAGAAGAGGGAAAGGAGAAAGGAAGAAGAGAGGGAGTATGCGGCTACCTCGACCTGTTGGCTAACACGCAGGGCCTATTTGAGTTGACTCAGTTGGACTCGAGTGGTGCTTGGACCCAAATCTAAGTTGGGTTGACTCAATGGAATAGGTAAGTAGCGCCTCCATATTCTAAGTTCTAAAGTCATGATAGTTGAAAGTATGTAATTTTAAATTTTATTTGAATATGTAGGAACCTTACACGTCTCTTAAATTCGTCATGTTTGAGCTCTAGGCAAAAATCAAGACAGTCAATGTAAGATCGAGCCGACCCCTTGCAATTTCAATTGAGTACGATTCAATCCTAAGAAGCGCACACACTATCTGACAACGCAAACTAAATCATAAGGTGAGGACTCACCCTTTGAGCTTCCCACTTAAATTCATTAATCTAGACAAATATGATGCCTTGATTTCTCTCATTGAATTATTTATCTTACTATATGAATATGTTAATCTGTTGCACACCTGATTCCTATGTTAGATAATGAACATATCTCTTTAATTATAGCAAGCATAGATGATTGATGATAACATGCTATCTTTAGTTGTACATTAATGATTAACTATATGTTTGTCGTTTGCAATTGAGTGATGAGTGGTAGACTTTGAGGAGTTTCAACACGAGGTCTTAGAGTTCGAAACCCATAAGTGGTGAAATCCTATTATGGCATGCGTGGGTGTGTGGCAGGTGCATGTGTTAAAAAACCTGTCATGAAGTCACCATCTTGCGGTCCATATTTGACTTATGCGACTTGGATCGCACATCTGCCTTACATGGCTTGGATCACACTTTGCCTTACATGACTTGGACTGCATATTTGCCCTACGTGGCTTGGATTATTTATTTGCCCTTTGTAGCCTTGATGGAAAATTGGTACCTTGATGGAACATTGGTGCCCTTTTTGTGGCTAGTTGATTCTCTCTTCATCTTACAGTATTCAATCCTATGGTGATTTCTAGGTGGAGCGGGTGTTTGCTTAGCAATTTCCTAGTCATCTTGTGGTGTTCACGTACGATATGATTTTCGGGTGGAGTAGAGTTTTGTATGTTGATTTTTTAGCCATCTTGTAGTGTTCACGTACGATATGATTTCCGTGTGAAGTAGATGTTTGTATGTTATTCTCTCTTCATCTTGCGGTGTTTAGTCGTGCGGTGATGTTCAGGTGGAGCAAGTGATCGAGCGATTTCCTAGCCATCTTACAGTGTTCACATACGATATGATTTCCGAGTGAAATAGATGTTTGTATGTTGTTCTCTCTTCATCTTGCGGTGTTCAGTCGTATTGTGATTTCCAGGTGGAGTAAGTGTTCGCTTCGTGATTTCCTAGTCATCTTGCGATATTCACGTACGATCTAATTTTCAGGTGAAGTAAAGGTTTAAAGTTAGATTTTCAATACATTTTATGAAGTTTGTAAGATTGATTATTTGACTATCTGGATACGTCCCATTTTATTACGATTTCTATTACATTTTCTTTATGTTGACTAGCTTATTTCTGGATATACGATTATGATTTTGAATTACATTATTTAATATGTATCTTCTCATATATTGCAATTTATGTTGGATTATGAATGATGAGTGCGTAATCTTAGAAGGTGCTCCTCACTGTGATAGCCATTGACGCTATCAAACCATATCAGTTGATGCAAGTGTAGAGCGAGCTGATGCTGTTCACTGGGTTGCTAGAGCAAATTGGGTAGCTGAGGAGCTAGACGGGGTCCCTGCGGCCCATATTAAGCTCCACCATTAGATGATAGATCTCTCTTTTTAATTAATGAACTTTGTTTTGATGATTGTATAAGTCCTGTATGGGCGCTACATTTGGATTTTTAATATGGTTGGAATATTTTTATACAATGCATGGTTTACTCTAGCTACGTTGCTGTTATCTCTGATTAATGATAAGCGGTTCAAATTTACATTGAATTTTACAGGCTAACACTTGGGTTTTTTGGAGAACGAGTCATAAACTCGAGTTCCAAAAACCGAGGCATTACAAAGTGGTATCAGAGCGAGTCTAAATAAATCGGGCCTTGGGGAAAACAGGACTTGTATAACTTCAAATACTCCAATGTTCCATTGATGAAATTAGAGACTTGAAGCTAAGTTTGATTCCCTTAGCATTAGGGTGTTTTGTGAATCTTGAAACATAAACTTTAAGATTCCTTGAAATTTTTAGGCTTTGCCATTGGAACTTAGAAACAAAAACTTAGGTTCCCTTGTAAATTATAGTTGTTTGAAATTGGGAACTAAAATCAGGTATCGTAGGGAAACAAGTACCCACCATGTTGTGCATTACTCTATAAACTTAAGGAATCAAACTAGGATTTTGTAATTTGAATCCCCTAATACATCTCTTTAATCAGAAACAACATCTCTCGTATGTTCCAATAACTAGAAATAATTAATAGTGAAAATTTAGAATTTTAGGTGAAATTTCAACCCTAGACTAGGCTTGTCGAGACTAGCTTTGAAATTTTAGGTAAGTTTAACATATTTTAAATCCAAACCCTCATGTAGAAATGTTACGCCCCTAGATTTTTTGCATATCGCTTAGACAATCAGAGTGCTCAGTGAAAGCGTAGTAGGCCATCATAGACTTGTCCCTTGTTAAAATAGAAGACTATATGATATTACAGAGATGGGTTGCGTTTGATCCAAATTTGGAAGGAGGGTGTGTCCAGTCAAGCAACCGACTAATATGGACAGTCAAAATCCACATCTCCAGCTTTTAGACGGTCTGGATCATCATCTTGATCCCGTGTTTGAGCGTTCTTGGTGCCGGAACGTCCAGCTTTCTCGGACGCACGCCCTGCGCAAGAACCTGCACTGTGATGATCGGTGGGCCCCTGATCAGTGCTAGCAGGGAAATCCACTCCGTCCATTGAATTCTTCTCGAAAAACCAGTCGAAGATGGACAGTTTTGGATCGGATTCGGTGTGGCCCACGGGACTTTTCTTGCTGACATCCGTCCTACATTTGAATGATTGAAAACCAATCTCCGTTGTCTTCTAGAATTCTGTCATCTAGGTCTAGATCAGTCGGACCATTGGAATCTACTGGAGGGTCCAGATCGGACGTCTGAGCCGAGTGGGTTTGTTCAGGCATCTGCAGTAGCGAGAATGGAGGATTTTGAATCCTCGCGGGATTCTGCGAGTCAGCGCCCGTTGACCGTCTTGCCTAGTCCGATGCATAGCGGGCGTACACCTGCTGTGTACACCGGCAACGTGAAGTGGATCCCACCTTGATGTTTTGAGAGATCTACTCCATCCATCCGCTTTCCCATCTAATTTAAGTGGTTGAGTCCAAAATTTGAAGCATATCGAGAGATCTAGTGGCCCAAATTTGATGGTTGATCTGTCCCCTGGCGTTGGCGATTCTTGAGTGTTAAATCCATGCTTTTAGCATCTTTTGCAATCCAAGCTCTTGAATTCGCCCTGCAACACAAACATGATTAAAATGGAACATTAAGCATTATCATGTTCATAAAACCAAGCAATAAGTGGGGTCCAATATGCAATATTTGATCCTCAAAACCTGCCAGAAGCCGGAGTAGCACCATCCGTTCTCACCGTTGGTGGCCCACCATCAAAGAACACCTCGACGATTTGATTCGTCCATCTTGTAGGGGATTTAAAACCTACCAGGTCCATGCTCAACCCACTCGTTGGATCACACACGTGCGCCCACAAATGCAGGTGCAAGAGAGCTGTGCACAACCACATTTCCAAAAATGGAAAGAAATCTGTTCCTTCGCCTTTCCACGATGGCAATCCGCGTGAAACCCTCTCCTGGGATCTCAGCCATTCATTGAAAACCCATCCCAACCCTCCGAAATAGGGCGTTCCCTAGCTGTAGCTTGAGAACCTTACTTCCACCACTGCCACAACTTGATACCAATGCCTATTACATAAATGATGAAAACCTTCCATCTGGTGGGTCCCACAGTGATCATGGAATCCATCCATACCATCCATTCGGCGCTGATCGTCGGATCAGCCCTCCGATGATGACCTGTCATTAATGGCCAGGTCATCTTCTCCGTTGGCTGATATACCCACCAGCTTTCAATGGACCATGTTCGTGGATCTGAACCATCCATTAGGTGGACCAGGATCTCATAGGGTCAAGGGCCATGCAGACAAGGGGCATTAACCCATTCATATGATCGGGTTACTCGGATTAGAGCCAATCGAGTAACTAACTAGGATTAGTGGGGCCAGGAGAATTAGGAAATTGATTAAAAGAACTCTATTTAAGCTCTCATTCGGTTAGGGCAGCCCACCCAAATAGAAAGAAAAGAAAAGTGAGAGAGGAGGCGTCAGTTTCTCTTTCCATGCCGCACTAGCTCGACTCGGGTCGAGTCTCACATGGAGCCCGGGCGCTGCTAGAAGCAGCAGAGGAAGAGGAGGAGAAATCAGAGAAGAAGAGAGGAAGAAAAGAAAGTGAGGAGAAGGAGAAGAAAGGAAAGAAAAGAGAAATAGAAAGTGGCCACTGCTGCTGCTGTCGTTGCCATTGTCGCACCAGCTTGAGCTCGGGACAAGCCTGGGTCAGGTCCGCTCTTGGTCTAGTCCAAGATTGCTGGACGGTGCATCACTTGACTCGGTTGAGTCGTGCTCAAGTCAAGCTAGTCCAGGTTTGTTGGACCGTGAAGAGAAGAAAAATAAATAAATAAATAAAAACAAAGAGAAAAGGGGGAGAAGAAGAGAAGAAAGAGGTGCGATTGTTGTTGGGTGTTCTAGCAGAAGAAGAGGAGTGAGAAAGAAGAAGGAGAAGAGAAAGAAGGAGGATTGGGGCTGCTGTCCGGTCAAAACTGAGTCGACTCGGTTTAAATCGAGTCTGACTAGGTTGAGTCAGGCGTGGGCCTAGTCCAGACCTAGCTGGGAGTGAAAGAAAGAAGAAAAGAAAGAAAAAGAGAAGAAGAGGGAAAGGAGAAAGGAAGAAGAGAGGGAGTATGCGGCTACCTCGACCCGTTGGTTAACACGCAGGGCCTATTTGAGTTGACTCAGTTGGAGTCGAGTGGTGCTTGGACTCAAATCTGAGTTGGGTTGACTCAGTGGAATAGGTAAGTAGCGCCTCCATATTCTAAGTTCTAAAGTCATGATAGTTGAAAGTATTTAATTTTAAATTTTATTTGAATATGTAGGAACCTTACACATCTCTTGAATTCGTCATGTTTGAGCTTTAGGCAAAAATCAAGATAGTCAATGTAAGATCGAGTCGAACCCTTGCAATTTCAATTGAGTAGGATTCAATCCTAAGAAGCGCACACACTATCTGACAATGCAAACTAAATCATAAGGTGAGGACTTACCCTTTGAGCTTCCCACTTAAATTCATTAATCTAGACAAATATGATACCTTGATTTCTCTCATTTAATTATTTATCTTACCATATGAATATGTTAATCTGTTGCGCACCTGATTCCTGTGTTAGATAATGAACATATCTCTTCAATTATAGCAAGCATAAATGATTGATGATAACATACTATCTTTAGTTGTACATTGATAATTGACTATATGTTTGTCATTTGCGTTGAGTGATGTAATGAATAAAACCTGTCATGAAGTTACCATCTTGCGGTCCATATTTGACTTACGCAACTTGAATAGCACATCTGCCTTACATGGCTTGGACTGCATATTTGCCCTATGTGGCCTTTGATGGAACATTGGTGCCCTTTTTGTGGCTACTGGATTCTCTCTTTATCTTGCGGTGTTCAATCATATGGTGATTTACGAGTGGAGTGGGTGTTCGCTTAGCGATTTCCTATCCATCTTGCCATATTCACGTACGATATGATTTCTGGGTGGAGTAGAGTTTTATATATTGGTTTTCTAGCTATCTTACGGTGTTCACGTATGATATGATTTCCAAGTGAAGTAGATATTTGTATATTGTTCTTTCTTCATCTTGTGATGTTCAGTCGTGCGGTGATTTTCGGGTGGAGCGGGTATTCGCTTAGCAATTTTCTAGCCATCTTGAGGTGTTCACGTACGATATGATTTTTGAGTAAAGTAGATGTTTGTATGTTGTTCTCTCTTCATCTTACGGTGTTCAGTGGTGCGGTGATTTTCGGGTGGAGCGGGTATTCACTTAACGATTTCCTAACCATCTTGCGGTGTTCACGTACAATATAATTTTCGGGTAAAGTAGATATTTGTATGTTGTTCTCTCTTCATCTTATGGTGTTCAGTCATATTGTGATTTTCGGATGGAGTGGGTGTTCACTTAGCGATTTCCTACTCATCTTGCGGTGTTCACGTACGATCTAATTTCCGAGTGAAGTAGAGGTTTAAAGTTAGACTTTCTAGACATTTTATGGAGTTTGTAAGATTGATTATTTGACTATATGGATGTCCCCTTTCATTGCGATTTCTATTACATTTCCTTAATGTTGAGATTATGTTTACTAGCTTATTTCTGAATATACAATTATGATTTTGAATTGTGTTGTTTAATTTGTGTCTTCTCATATATTGCGATTTATGTTGGATTATGAATGATGAGTGCGTAATCTTAGAGGGTGCTCCTCATGCAATAGCCATTGACGCTATCAAACCATATCAGTTGATGCAGGTGTAGAGCAAGCCGATGCTGTTCACTGGGTTGTTAGAGCAGATCGGGTAGCTAAGGAGCTAGACGGGGTCCCTATGGCCCATATTGAGCTCCACCATTAGATAATAGATTCTGTTTTTAATTAATGAACTTTGCCATTTGAGGATTGTATAAATCATGTATGGGCGTTACATTTGGATTTTTAATATGATTAGAATGTTTTATACAATGCATGGTTTACTAACTACGTTGCTGCTATCTCTGATTAATGATAAGCAGTTCAAATTTACACTGAATTTTATAGGCTAACACTCAGGTTTTTTAGAGAACGAGTCATATACTTGGGTTCCAAAAAACCGGAGTATATAAGTCATGTATGGGCGTTACATTTGAATTTTTAATATGGTTAGAATGTTTTTATACAATGCATGGTTTACTAACTATGTTGCTGCTATCTCTGATTAATGATAAGCAGTTCAAATTTACACTGAATTTTATAGGCTAACACTCAGGTTTTTTAGAGAACGAGTCATATACTCGGGTTCCAAAAACCAAAGTGTTACACTATACTTGGGGTTGTGAACAGAAGAAAAACTCTTTGGCGGCTGCTCCACCCTTATGTATATTCCTTAAGACCTTTTCAAACCTTAAAAGATGCTTTAGAGCATCTTAGGGAGTCCTATTTATAATTGTGGAACTCCAATTTTCGCCGTAAGTTGGAAAAATCTAGAAACCGCCTCAAATTGATTGACAAGTTAGAAAATCCTCAAATATTTTTGAAATATCATCTGGCAGCATGGCTCAAGAACATCGAATTGATGACGGCCTTATGCATCACACACCACCTATTAGGACGGTGCGCAATGAGAATGAAGTACATCAAGTTCTCCCGGTTCGACAAATACAAGATTATTTACAACCGGTGAGAACAAGTTTACCTCCTTACGTAATTCTCTCAATCAATACAGGAAACGTGAACTTCAAACTTGAGATAATCCAATTACTTCCTAAGTTCCATGGACTTGATTAAGAAAAACCATATACGCACATTAAAGAATTCGAAGAAATTGTTACAACCATACATTTTAATGATATTCCTTTTGATACAATTAGCCTTAAATTATTTCCATTCTCTCTAAAAGAAAAGGTCGAATCATGGTTTCATTCATTAATGCCTAGATCCATTGGCACATGGGTAAAGATGAGCCAGGAGTTCCTTAAAAAGTTCTTTCGTGCTCATAAAACCAACGCTCTTAGACGAGAAAGAATGAACTTCTCCCAGAAAAATAATGAGACTTTCTTTGAATGTTGGGAATGGTTCAAGGACTTACTGCTCGCCTGTCCACACTGTGGTTACGAAACTTGGCGGATAATTGATCTTTTTTATGACGAACTCAGTCCAAACATGCACCAATTCATACAGATGATGTGTAATGGCGAGTTCATAGATAAGAAACCAGAAGATGCATGGGATTACTTTGACATGCTAACTGAAAACGCTCAACTATGGGATACATCAAACCAAGCTAGTACTCCTAAGGAAATGCCAAGAGAGAGAGGAATACATGTACTCAAGAATGAGGATGATATTAATGTACAGTTGGCAATTCTCGCACGAAAAATTGAGAACTTGAAATCTAGGAAGGAATCAACTCAGCTCAAAGCGGTCGTCGAATCCGTATATGGAATTTGGGAGAGCGAGGTACACTCAATCAAAGATTGTTTTACAATCCTAGCTTTTCAAGAGGTGTTTCACGTTCAAGCAAAAGCTACAAACGTATATCAACGACCACTTAATGCACCAAATTCTGACACTCACACTCCCGATGAGTGGAACATTAATTAGGGAAATGAACTACAAATATAACTAATTATCCACAAGGGCCATTTAGTGGACTTCCACTAAGGAGAACCCTTGAAGATACATTAGATGCATTTAGGCAAGAGCAACTACAGGCTATGAATGAGCTTAGAACTTCGGTTGCAAGAGTTGAGGCACAACTAAATGTTAGGGAGACTAGGATCTTTTTGGCCCAACCGCAACCTAACCCAACAAGACAATGTGAGATATGTGATCTCAACTCTTCAACTCAGCATTTGGAACATGTTAAGACCATCACCACTTTGAAAAATGGAAATGAAATAGACAGAGATTCCAAGGAAGGTTGCAGAACCCAAGGAATCCAAAAATTCAAAGGATGGTGGTGAATCTAGCAATGCTCCATATGACAAAAAACCAATGCAGGGATACAAACTCGTGGCCCCATTTCCCCAACATCTCCTCACATAAAAAAGTCTAAGTGAGAATCAAAATATTTTAGAGGTTTTTTAACAAGTCAAGGTCAACACCCCCTTATTGGATAAAATTAAGCAGTTTCCATCTTACACCAAATTCCTGAAAGATCTGTACGTGGTAAAGCGGAAGCTAAACGTACACAAAGAAGCGTTTTTAACTGAGCAGGTGAGCGTCACAATCAATCGAAACACTCCCCCAAAATATAAGGATCCTGGAATCCTACGATCTTATGTGTGATCGGAAACTTCAAGGTCGATAATGCACTTTTAAACCTTGGGGCAAGTATTAATCTGATACCATACTCAGTATATGAACTATTAGGCCTCGGTGAGTTGAAACCTACCAAAACAACATTACAACTAGCCAATCACACAACCAGAATATCGAGAGGTAAGATAGAAGATGTGTTGGTCCAGGTCAATAGATTCTACTACCCAGTAGATTTCATCGTCTTCGACACACTCAGCTTCAAATATGGGCGCTCAAATTCCGATCATATTAGGTCGGCCATTCCTGGCCACTGCCAATGCCATCATAAATTGCAGGAATGGAGTAATGAAAATATCTTTTGGGAATATAACAGTAGAATTCAATGTGTTTCATTTGCACAAGCCATAAGAGGATGAGGACCTGACCCATGAGATGAACTTGATAGATACATTTGAAGATAATGAGTCTCTTTTAACTGAAACTCCTGAATCTCTAGATGTTTGCTTGGCGCACTTTGCGGATTCAAAAGATCATATTAGCCAGGAAGTTAATGCCACTCCTTCCACTAATACTAAAATCTTACCATTACTGGTGGAGGAGATAGATTCTGAACTAGAGCCTACAACTTCAGATTTTAAAGGGACCACGGCGAACAACCCTTTCGTTATTCAATTGTTTATGGTCTCTCATTCACCTCAGCCCACTAATATTGAGAAATTATTTTCTGCAAGTGAATCATATATTCTTTGGAAACATCCAAATTTCGATCGCAAACATGATGCTAAGGTCCATAAATTTCTCGGGACATTCATGCTCCAGAATATCGAAGCCTATTGCGAAAAGGGCTTTTGGATAATCTTGTTGAGAAACGTACTGAGAAATTTATCAAAATATTGGCCGGAAGAGGAACCTTACGGCGTCACTAAGCAGTTTTCCCCTGTTCTCCTAGTTGGGTTTACTGCTTTCAATGAATTTAGGATTAGGATAGTTTACTTTCCGCTGTTTTAGTCGTTGGTAAACCCATCTGCACTTTGAGACCCTTGGAAAAGCCTCTAGATTCCTTCTGCCGGTACTACCTTTCCATTACTTCTCCTTTACTTTCGTTGTCTCATGTGCATCGAATGCTTATATCTTTTACATTGAAGACCATGTAGATTTTAGGTTGGGGGGTGTGGATTAGATAAGCTAATCAGTGTTTTCTTAGTCTTTAAGCAAAAAATTGTGAAAATTTTTCTGAAAATTTTGTAAATTCGAGTGATTTTGAAGTTCATACATGATTCAAAAGTATACGATACTTAATATTGATAAATTATGACTCTTGAATTCAGTTACTTGTTAGATTTCACAGTTAAGTTTGAATTATTAATCTATGATTAGAAGTTTTAAATATTTATTGAGTCATGATTTCACATGTCACATCTATCTTATACATTAATGTGTCAGTTTGATACTGAATTGTTAACTTGGTTATTATTAAGCATGAAAGGAACCAATCTATTTGTCCATCATGTTCAATGAGAAGAATTGAAAAGAAAGAAAAATAAATAAAATAAATACCCAGTAAAAAAAAAAAAAAACAGTTGTCGTCGAAAACGGCTACCTATTGAAGATCATTGAAAAGATTGAATAGCGTGAAAGTCATCGATGGAAAAATCAAAAGCTGGAAAAATAGAAAGGCTGAACTGTAAAACAAGTTTTGGTTATCCTTAATGCTCTTTTGAATATCGATGTTATTATGAAAATTGAGAATTGGACCTTTGATAAGTCTAGGCTTCACTATGCACCCATGAAACTCAATGTTTAGAATTGTTCTAATTGGAGGATTAATGCTTTAAACTTGATTATGAGATTTACCGTGTGCTAGAGTTTAGGAGGAAATACTTATTGTTAAATTCATTCATAATTAATCTCTCTTAATCCATATTCTAGTTTAATTCAGATTTTAGTTCTAATTTATTTTAAAAAACGTACAAGGTAGGTCCCTGTGGATTCAACATCGGTCTCCCCAAGATATTACTACATCACAACCTTGCACTTAGGGTTGTCACAACAATACCCACCACAAAAATGGGTGCCTCAACCTTCTAACCTGGCCAACACCGACTTCGGACATCTAAATAGTGATATAAAGGCAAGTTTGACAAAACTGCGTTGGTAAAAGTTACATCGCCACTCAGAGATAAATATCGACTTTTCCACATTGATAACTTCTGATCAAATCTCCTTATCACCGCATCCCAAAGATGCTTAGTCGACTTTCCCAAACGTAACAACAATTGAAGAAAAATGGAGGGTGAGGAGCCCACCTAACACCCAAAAGTATCAGCTAAGAGCTCAATCTCCTTTCTAGACAAGCATACCCCCAACATCGCACTTGCATAAATTAACCTTCATCCCTAACACAACTTCAAAACATCTAATCATCATCCTCAACTTTTCTATCATATAGGTGTCAGCGTCATAGAAAAGTATGCTGCACATTAAATTGAATATGAAGTTTCTTAAGCAGTGTTCGGATATTTGGTTTATACAGGGGCCATAATCGGTGGAGTGCTTGAAATTTTTTAATGTTGTGGCTAACCACCCAAAAGCGACGACTTTTGGTGGCCTTGAAAGTTGCCAAATATAAGTGTCCATCTAGGACTTTCGTACTCTGCCATTTCTTTTGAATTTTTTGGTAGAAAAACATGAACTGAGAAGAGACCTATATTTCCATTTTCCCATCTCCAACCATCCATCTGTCATTGGCTGGGTATATAGTTCTGCACCTTTTCCTATAACCTGGCTAACTCAATTTTTTCACCTGATAGGTTTCTGCAGAATCAAGAAGCCCCATATCAAACCCTCCTCTCGCTCACCAAGACAATCCGAGAGCCTTGATTGATGGCAATCGTATACAAATTGCTGAAAGTTGCACCGGCTGTCTATTGCCGCACCATGGGTCTCTAAAATCTTATTCAGGCACCATCCCCTAATACATAAGAAATACGTGTGCTGAAATGCTGTCTGCCCTCTATTACTTCCATCCACAGCATGGATGCCCTTTATAAGGACGATTCCTAATGCACCAACCTCCATCATGGATACCATGTTTCCCAGCAATTACTTCTCCAGAATGAGTTGTCCTCCTTCCTGAACCTCCTTGGCCATTTTTTGAGAAGTGCTCGGTTCATACCTGTTAGATCTTTTTATGCCTGCCCCCATCTTCCTATGTCTTGCAAACTTCCTTCCATTCCACTAAAAGGAATTTTTTTACCCCTGTGTACCTTTTGATAGAAAATCCCTTTGAAGCTTTTCAATTTGATGAATGATGCTGACTGGGAATTTGAACAGCAACATGGTGTACACCAACATATTTGAAAGACTGCCTTAATTAATTTGATCTCTCAATGATATATGTTGCTCCTTCACTCACATTTCACTTTTCTGCAAATTGACATTCTGAGCCGAGACAATTTCAAGCCATCTGATTACCATTGGAAGATTGACCACCCGATCTTTCTTGACTTCACGAAACATGAATGTGTCGTTGCCATACTAAAGATGGGATACTTGCCAGTCATATCTTACCAAATTTTGATCCGCTTTTCCCTCTCCTTTTCGTGGTAGTAGCAAAATCTTTATGCAGAATGTTAGACTGTGGTCAGGAGATTGGGTTGTTTAGTGGCTTCTTGATGGGTAGGATGACAATCTCCCACATTCGGTCTTACCAATTGACTACATGGAAGTATATACAAACACAAAATAGAGGCTGGAAGTGCTGATGACACAAAATCAAAGAGTCCACTTGTATGGATTCTTAGGACAAGTAAATGAAGATACATAAGATAGCATATTGATGAAATTTCACATGAGGCCATTAGAAAACAATAAAGAAAACTAAGTGCACATACGAAAAACCACATACATCACTATGTTAGAATCATTATTTGATAGAGGAGAAGTTTTTTTTTTTTTTAAATACCTGTTCTCCGTCGTTGCCTTGAAGTTTTCATAGAAGATAAGTCACTTTTGTTGCAACTGATATTCATACTCACACTGTGCTTCAATGAAGCTGCTTTTCCAGATCCTACCTTTTGAATGTTCTGGCCATCAACAATGAGCAGTTTCACTGCATGTGCATCATTTCCCTCTGCTTTATTAAGAAGTGGAACAGCTGTTGAAGGTGTTGATGAACAATTTTCTCCCAGAGAAGGTCGTTTCTTCTGAGACTGTTTCTTCTGAGTCTGTTTCTTCTGAGTCTGAGTCTGTTTCTTCTGAGTCTTCTTGCAATCCTTCAAAAGTCGGTGCTCCTTCATTGCAAGAAAAACTAGTTAATTCATCTGGTTGATATTAGTCTGCAATTAAATGAACAAAAGATCATTTAAAAAAAAAAAAAAAATACCTGTTCTCCGTCGTTGCCTTGAAGTTTTCATAGAAGATAAGTCACTTTTGTTGCAACTGATATTCATACCCGCACTGCGCTTCAATGAAGCTGCTTTTCCACATCCTACCTTTTGAATGTTCTGGCCATCAACAATGAGCAGTTTCACTGCATGTGCATCATTTCCCTCCGCTTTGTTAAGAAGTGGAACAGCTGTTGAAGGTGTTGATGAACAATTTTCTCCCAGAGAAGGTCGTTTCTTCTGAGTCTTCTTGCGATCCTTCAAAAGTTGGTTCTCCTTCATTGCAAGAAAAACTAGTTAATTCATTTGGTTGATATTAGTCTGCCATTAAATGAACAAAAGATCATTTTTTTTTTCCTTTTTCTTTCTTCTTATGTGATGAGTAAGAGATCAAATTTTATAGCAGAACCAAAATCAAGGTAATGCAGAAACATCAAACTAACCAAAGCCTTCACGAATATCTTAAACCTCCGAGGCTTTAAATGGAGCTTCGATGAAGTGCAACTATATTTTTCAAGCAAAGACCACCTGCAGAACATTGTAAAAACTGGATGTAAAGCTAGAACGGTAACTGGATTCAGGAAAATAATAATAATAATAATAATAATAATAATAATAAATAAACAACAAATCATTGGAGGAATTTGATAACTCTACATGTTCCAAACCTTCATGAGAATGCATTGATCATAGAGTTGCATAGAATCTTCAAAGTGGGGATTATTCTGGATTGGCATATACCAAGGAACAGGGTTTCTGGTGCTGCCAGAGGCTTCGCTTTTCTCAGTAATGGAGCTAAGGAGGAGACAATTGGAGTAGGAAATGTCAGAAGATTTGGAGGAAGAGAGATTTAGCTGAAAATGACCAAATATAGGCGAGTGTTTAGGAGCAACGGAGGAAGCAAGAATCGGCTAAAACTTGTGAGGGACTACAAGTCTCGAGGGTCGAGGACTCAAGGCAAGTCATGGGTTGCATCGGGAATGTAGGCTTGAAGAAAGAAGCTAGGATGAGGAGGTAGAAACAAAGGCAAAGCAGAACAACAAATATCTAAGGCCAGATCTATGAAGGGAAGACGGCAAAACTACAAACATGATGGCTTGTGTGGAGCAGACAGGACTCAAGAAGTTAAGTCGAGAAACAGGCAGCTCAGAAGATGAGGGAGGACCTCCTTAGGAGTTTGGTAGTAACGGTGGCTGGGCCAAAAATCTCTGCCAACAAAGTAAAAGAATCGCCGGATTCAAGATGGGGTTTCTACATGTTCAGGATACGCATTCTTAGATTTTCTAACCTGAAGTCCTGATTGAATTAGGGTTGGAAGAAGAGGTCGGGAAGACGATGCAAGGAAAGGGTTTTTCAGACGGACCAATTATATTGTTGAGCAGATGTAGTGATTGAGTAAAGGTGGAAGTTGCACTTTTTCAGGCAGTGCAAACCATCCCCTTCACCTGGCAAATTGGAGAGTTTGTCAATGCATATGATGATTTGCTACCGAGTCCAGATCCAAATTGTCTATTGACCTATAATGAATAAGTTGAGGACTTATAGATTGGGAAGACAAGGGAACTTGGCGTGGCCCAAAAGGAGGAAGAGGATCAGAGAACAACTTGATGAGAAAAGGATGCGTCAGTTCAAGTGCAAGCTGATACGATCGATGCACGACCAAGGACATGAGACCTCTGATGTTCTGGATTGGAAAACTAGTCGAATTATGTTAGGTGACGGGAATAATGATTTCCAAGCTTTATTTTAAATTTTGGGGGAGAGAAGGCAAAGTAAAGGACACAGAAAGGCATAAAAATAAAAAAGGAAACGATGGGGGTAGAGGAAGCTTCTTGGTCTTACATTGTAGGCGAATTAAAAGAAAGACAGGGGAGCGCAAAGGATGACCATAGCAGGCAGAGAGGACCCATTTGGAAAGGAAAAACAGGAAAGCAGAAAGATTTATAAATAAATAAATAAAATAAAAATAAAAAAACAGAGAGAGAGGGGAAGAAGAAGAAGGAAACAAACAAACAAAACATGTAAGAGGTAGCTTCTTGGTCTTACATTGTTGGTGAATTATGAGAAAGGAGGTAAGAAGAATAAGTGCAGAGAGAAGCACTTTCACAAGAGGCTAGTGTGATCAAAGGGGAACCCCAGTGAAAATTCTTTCATGGAATCTTAGGGGGCTAGGCTGACCCAAAAAGGGTTCAGGTAAAGCAAGCTTACCTGAATCAGAAGACAGATTATCAGACTACAAGAAGTTAAAGTTCAGACTATGGATAGGGGTAGCTCAATCAGTATGGGGACATGCGAGTGGCTTCAACTTGATGCAATCGGGTAAGGAGGATGGTTATCATTTGAAATTTAGAAGAGCTGATAAAAGAGGATTGGTGGGCAGGCTCCTTTCTAAGTATCAGCACTATTCCAGAAACAAGCAACTGAAGTAGGTGGGTGTTCACATCGGTGTATCGACTGAATGAATTAAATACGAGGCAAAGTACTGCAGGGGGGTTCGTGTGAGGCGGGTGGCTCGTGTGAAGCAGAACCCATGTGAAGTGGGGCCCACGAGGGGGGTTCGCCATGCTCTATCAATTCGAGCTTTTAGATAAAGTGGTTAATTGTCCTGTATCACAAAGCTTCTAGACAGAATTGAATAGCATGCATAGCAGATGGAGATTTCCATGTGTGGGATGCAATCCAATTTCCCTCAGAGAAATTTGGCAGTTGGAACAACAATAGCAGCATTCGAGGATTCAATGAATGAGAGGAGAGCCACGAACTTACCAATTTCCCCTTAGGATGGGAAAGATTTACTTGGTCTAACAACTAATCAATGCCCTTAGTGATAAGAATTGACAGGTTTCTCATCACAGTGAACTGGGAGGGGAAATATCCTAATGTTGTGCAAAAGGGTCTCACTCAACCTGTTTCTGACCACCATCCTATTACTCTAACAGTGCAATTCCTTTATAATTGAGTTAATGTGGCTAGAAGAGGACTTTTGTGACAAAGATGAATTAACCGTGGGATTTTTCAACATTGACAGTTGGGCTGGACATCGTCTTATGGTAAAACTTGGCTAAAACCAAAAAGCGGTGGAATAGGGAGATAGTATTGTCAAAGAATCCAAAGCAGTAGTTCTAGAGAAAATTCAAGAAATTGACAAGGAGGAAGTATATGTTATAAGGCGAAGATGAGAAGGTTCAAATTGAAACTTGACATCAAAAGATAAAGTGAAGGAAGATGGAATAAAATGGAGACAAAAGTTGAAAGGTCCATGGTTGAAAGAAGGTGATAAGAATAGATGATTTTTTTTTCACAATTTTGCAAGCGCAAGGAGAAATAGTATTCACAACCTAGTCGTGAGTGGGGGGAGAATTGAAGGTTGTATAGAAATTTGCGAAGTGAAATTTTACATAGTTATTGGCACCTAAAAACTGGAAACACCATTGGTTGAGAATTGTCTTTTGATAGTATCTTTGCAGATGAGGCAGATTGACTGAAAGGCCGATAAGGAAGGATGAGATGGAAGTGGCAGCTCAAGTGTTGGGAAGAAACAAGGCACCACACTAGGATGGCTATCTAATCATCTTCTTTCAAGTTTTTTGGGAGGAAGTCAAGAGATGATATTCTCAGCTTCATGTCAGAATTCTATGAGAGGGGCAGATTATCTTAAGGATGCTGGCACCTCTTTTATTGTTCTTATACCTAAGAAGGTGCAGAAAGTCCAAAAGATTTTAGGCCAATTAGTCTAATTAGCGGCGATATAAAATCTTGGAGAAGTCCTCGCATCAAGATTGAGGGTATTAGGTGTGACCTCCAGTCCCAGGGGGCATCAGTTTCTAGCGAGCAAATCCTTAGCAAGGCCCTCATCGTGCACTCATGTATCAACTCAAGATACAGCAAGCACGGCCCAGGAGTCATTTGTGAGATAGAAATGGAGTATGATCATGTAGATTGAGGTTTCCTTAATTATATGTTGAGAAGGCTTGGTTTTGGGGTGAGATGAAGGAAATGGATCTAGGTGTGTGCAGGTTCAACATTCCACTCAGTGATGATAAACGGCTCTCCTAAAAGGTCTTTTTGCAAGTGCAAGGTGCTTACATCAAGGGAACACTTTATCCCCCTTTCTCTTTATCATGCTAGTAGAGGCTTTAAGCAGAATGTTGACAAAGACAAACAAGGAGGGATTAACTAAAGGGTTTGTGACGGATAATGACGATCTCCAGATCTCCCACATACAATTCTCTTTAGTGATGCAAATTCTCAAGAGGTGGATAACTAATATAAGGTGGTCAGGTCATTCAATGCAATGTTTGCCCTCAAAACAGATCTTCCAAAGAGTGTGTTCTGGACTTCAGGCGAGGGATGAGAACAACAATCTTTTTGCTCATAGGTCTGGCAACCAGGCTGGCAAGCTTCCTTTCTTATATCTCGGCCTTCATTGATGTGTGGGCAAAACTCTAGTTCATTCTAGACACGGTTCTTGCGACAGTCAAAAGAAAGCTATCAAGGTGGACAAAAACGACTCCAGAGGGGGTGCCAAACCTTTGCCCTACTAGTATGGCTTTACTGTAAAGAAGACCCCTATCTTTTTGGGGGTGCCTTACACCTACCAATTCGCAAGGAGGGGGCAGTCGGGGGTTCCTCGACCCTGTTCTGCTAAGATGATTTCTCATCATCTTTGTTTTCTTCTAGCTCGATGGCCTTTGATGCAGGACATGAAATTAAATATGGAATGCAAGAAATCAAGCTTGTGATTATACCAATTTTAAACAGTCACAAAATTCCACATCCTACATACTATTAAACATTCAAAAAGGGGAATCTATGGGGGTCCAAGCCTACACAACTTTAGGCTGGATCAAATAAAATTATATGCCAAACATGCCCAAAGGAGTGTAAGGATCATCCATTCTTGCATAGGATTGTTCCCTACTCAAGAGATTCATTAAGTTTCAATTTGGGAAAAAATCTAGGGTTTGAAAATTGGGGATAATTGGGAATTGGAACTCTTAGGGATTTGGATTAAGGAGTTTTTTTAGCCAAAAGATTAGCAAATAGAGGAAAAAGAGAACCTAGGATGAGTCATGCACGCTGGACGGCAAATAGGCCTGGACGCACGTGCATGGGGCCCATAAAGTCGAAAACCAACTTCTAGGCTGGGATTGGCCAGGGATGGGCTACCTCCATACCAAGTTTCGCGTTAATCCATCGCAAGACGTGTACGTAGTACTCCGCCAAAGTTTCAGCCCCTCAGATGGGCCAAAATTTGAAAATCTATTTGTGCACTGTTGTAGGAGAAAATTTGGATACGAAAGTGGATGAATCTGAAGGTGGAAGGGGTGTAAAGGGTGATGGATGTGGTGCATAAGAAGGTGGAGATGATTTGGAGCAGATGTGGCTTCACACCACGGTAGTTAACCCTTCGAGGAAGGGAGGGCTTCATACCCAATTCAATTCTTCAATCTAGAGAGAGAGAGAGAGAGAGAAAGAAACGCAAGAATTTTTATTCATAAAATATCATTGCAATACCTACATGAGATTGCTATATTTATAAGAAAACCCTAAACCCAAAAAAAGACAAAATTACCCTTGCGCCATGTGTGCGCACTAATGCTAAAGCTAAAGCAAATAAAATAATTAATCTAATCAATCAAAGCCGTTCATAATGTTTCTAATAACAAAAATAGTCAAAACTCAAAATCCTAGATCATCTAAAGTAGTGGGCTACAATCATGAGATCCGATGGAAGAATCTATTTAATGATTGGGTCCACTCCAATGCTCCATAACGCAGCCCCCTAATTATGAGGCCCTCGAAAGATGTCGTCGTCGATCCAATTCGAGAGTGGGGCTTGCCTCCTCCTCGAATACGTGCGTATAGGGGGTGTGTGCATGATGTCCCCATTAGCCTCTCGGTTTCATCATAATAAAATCACCATTGCCTTTCAAAAACAAGTTGTGGCAGACAATGAAAGATAAAATATACAACTAAATGTTCATGTCTCTAATTTTAACAAGGAAAAAATAAAGAAAATGACAACATAACATTGGAAAGCAATGCAAACCAATGTTAAATGATCAAGGATGACTTCATAGTAAGAAAAAAGTTCGCCATATGTGATGGGGACATCTCGCGCATACGTGCACGCACGCCGCCTCACCTACGCACGTACGCACGGAGTAGGAGGGCCCCACTATCAATCTGTCTCGATGACAACGTCCAGGGGGGGCTCCTACCTAGAAGACGAAGTTTGGTTCAAAAGATTGGGCCCGATAATCAAGAAAAGCCCATCACGAGATCTCATGATCGTGGCCCACTCGTCGGATTGATTTCATATTTTAAGTTTTGCTTATTGTTATTATTTAGAACATTGTGAACGTTTTAGATTTCTCTGTTTGATTTTTATTTTAGTTTACTTCATCGTCAAGTAATATGTTGCACACATGGTACGAGTTTTGGGGTATAGGATTTTCCCTATAAATAGGCACCCCTTGTAGTTCTTTTGATTCATTGAAGTTAATAAAAAAATTCCTGCTTTATTTTTCTGCTCTCTTCGTGAGTTGTGGAAGAATTCAAAAGTGGGTGCGAAGCCCTCCCTTTTCGAAGGACTAACTACCGTGGTGCGAAGCCACATCAATCCCGATTCACCCCCATCCTCCATCTTTTTTTTCCATCTTCCCCCACCATCCATACTTCGAATTCGTCCTTTTGTTGCATCAAATTTCTTCATTACAGCAGGTTTCCGGATTTCGGCCCGCAGGGGAGCTTAAACTTCGGCGGAGCACCACGCACAAACCGTACATCAGATCGAGCTGAGATTTGAGGGCTTTAGAAAGCATCACTGGCCGACCAGGGCCAAGGTGGCCTTTTTCTAAATAGTGGGCCCCACACACATGCGGCCAGGATCACACGCACGTCTGTCTGCCCATTGGTGCTCTCCACACGCAGGATCGTCTTTTGGCTCAGGTTTTATTCCTCTTTTATCCTTCATAACCATTTTTCATGAATCCTAGCCCTAGATTACGTTTTCCCTAAGTTATTTGCCAATTTTCTTACCCTAGGGTTCCCCGAATTGGAATTTCTGAATCCCTTAGATTAGGGACTGATTACTATGCATGCGTGGATGATTATTTCTTATCTTTGAGTATTGTTTGGTTCATAATTTGTATTGATCTAGCCCTATCATGTGTAGGCTTGGACCCGCATAGATTCCCCTTAATTGAATGTTTGGACTTTCATGTGAGATATGGAATTTGTGTAATTGTTTCTGAACTAATGTAATCTTAAGCCTGAAATCTCGCATATCATATTTAATTTTCATGTCCTGCATCAAATTTGGTATCAAAGCCTAGGGTTCTTGTAGGAGAATTCACCACATATTTAGAGTTTAGTTTGTTTGAGTCATTCATGCATCCAGTCCATCATATATAGCTGCTAGAAAACCGTAATCCTTGATATATATATATATATATAGCTGAATTTTCGTAACAGTGTAGTCTCCTTCATATAGAGTCTCGTAGGGTCATTTAGTTTTTAGACGCATATAGTCGTCATAGAAAGTCCTTAGGTTGAGTTAGCCAGTGTATGCCCACACATACAGGTCATGGTTTTGGCTTGCACCCTACAATAAACATGGAGCAACTGCTAGAGTCAATGAACAAGTTGTCTCAGCAAATCGAGTATTTGGGTAAGTGCTATGAACAATATATAGACCAACGCTTTGATCAATTTGATGCGCGCATTAGCCAACTAAAGGCCTCCGCCAGGACAAAGCCCATCATTGGGGTAGATATCCAATCTCAGGCAGGTGGCCAGGAGGATAGACCAATGAATGGAGGTGGCCAAGGAATCAGTCATGGGCATGCACCCGTGCACCCACCCCAACAGGGGCATCAAGACCACTATTTTGAGTGGCACAAGACATACGGCCTTGTGGCTAGAGAGAGTGCCCCAGAGGCTAGTATAGAGTTACCCACTGAGGCCATTCCGGTAGTAGATGAGTTTCGTGATGTCTTTCCTAATGATCTACCGGATGAGTCTCCCCCTAGGAGGGATATAGAGCACACCAGATCATGGGACATCGTGATACCTACAGCCGAGTTTGCGTTTAATAGTTCTGTCGATAGGTCCACAAGTCTCAGTCCTTATGAAGTCGTTACTGGTTATAAACTTGAGAAACTTATTGATCTTGTCCCTATGTCACTGTCTCATAGGCCGTCAGAGCCTGCAAAGTCTTTTATGCATCACATTCATTCATGGCATCAAGAAATCAGGCAGAAGATCACTACTAGTAATGAACATTACAAATTTTCTTCAGACCAGCATAAATGTTTCAAAGAATTCAATGTAAGGGACTGTGATAGTCCGCATCAGGCCCAAGCGGTATCCTCCGGGGGCCGTTCGTAAGTTACACGCGCATAGTGCTGGACCCATCAAAATTATAAAACGAAACGATCTCAATGCGTATGTGGCAAATCTTCCACCCTCCATGGGAATTAGTTCCACATTCAATGTGGAGGATCTAGTTGCATTTCAAAGGGCCATTGATGCATTGTCTAGCATTTCGCCTAACCATCTTGATTCATCAGACCTTTCCATTGATCCATGGCCCCCTCCCGACACATTTTCCCAGCCTCTACCTCTCATACCTATCCATCCCGACCCATCTTCCCGGTTACCACGTCCCATATCTACCCCTCCCGACCCATTTTTCCAACCTCTACCTCCCATACCTATCCGTCCCGACCCATTTTTCCAGCCTCTACCTCCCATACGTACCTGTCCTGACCCATCTTATCAGCTTCTACATCCTATACCTACCCTACCCGGCCCATTTTCCCAGCCTCTACGTCTTATACCTACCCATCCCGACCCATTTTCCCAGCCTCTACCTCTCATACCTACCCGTCTCAACCTATTTTCTCAGCCTCAACCTCCTATGCTTATTCTTCCTGACATTTCTTCTCAGTCACTCCCTCCTATACCTAAACTTCACACACCCAGAGAGAAAATAGAGGATATCCTGGACCATCAGACAGTTTTAACGTCGGACGGCAAATTTCAGAAGTACCTAATCAAGTGGAAGTCAAGCCCAGCTTCAGATAGCACGTGGCTCACTGCGGAGGAGCTTCAGAGACTTGATCTTGACGTCCTGGAGTGGTTCAGGAGTTTTATTTCACCAGTGGCGAAATCTTCGCAGCCGAGGAGAATTGATGGGGAGATCTCGCGCATATGTGCACGCACGCCTCCTCACCTACGCACGTACGCACGGAGTAAGAGGGCCCCACCATCGATCTGTCTCGATGACGACGTCTAGGGAGGGCCTCCTACCTAGAAGACGAAGTTTGGTTCAAAAGATTGGGCCCGACAATCAAGAAAAGCCCATCATGGGATCTCATGATCGTGGCTCACTCGTCGGATTGATTTCATATTTTAGGTTTTGCTTATTGTTATTATTTAGAACATTGTGAATGCTTTAGATTTCTCTGTTTGATTTTTATTTTAGTTTACTTCATCGCCAAGTAATAGGTTGCACACATGGTGCGAGTTTTGGGGTATAGGATTTTTCCTATAAATAGGCACCCCTTGTAGTTCTTTTAATTCATTGAAGTTAATAAAAAAAATCCTGCTTTATTTTTCTGCTCTCTTCGTGAGTTGTGGAAGAATTCAAAAGTGGGTGCGAAGCCCTCCCTTTTCGAAGGACTAACTACCGTGGTGCGAAGCCACATCGATCCCGATTCACCCCTATCCTCCATCATCTTTTTTTTTCCATCTTCCCCTACCATCTGTACTTCGAATTCATCCTTTTGTTGCATCAGATTTCTTCATTACAGCAGGTTTCCAGATTTTGACCCGCAGGCGAGCTGAAACTTCGGCAGATCACAACGCGCAAACCGTACATCAGATCGAGCTGAGATTTGGCGGCTTTGGAGAGCATCACTGGCCGACCAGGGCCAAGGTGGCCTTTTTCTAAATAGTGGGCCCCACACACATGCGGCCAAGATCACACGCACGTCCGTCTGACCATTGGTGCTCTCCACACGCAGGATCGTCTTTTGGCTCAGGTTTTATTCCTCTTTTATCCTCCATAACCATTTTTCATGAATCCTAGCCCTAGATTTAGTTTTCCCTAAGTTATTTGCCAATTTTCTTACCCTAGGGTTCCCCGAATTGGAATTTCTGAATCCCTTGGATTAGGGACTGATTACTATGCATGCGTGGATGATTATTTCTTATCTTTGAGTATTGTTTGGTTCATAATTTTTATTGATCCAGCCCTATCATGTGTAGGCCTGGACCCGCATAGATTCCCCTTAATTGAATGTTTGGACTTTCATGTGGGATATGGAATTTGTGTAATTGTTTCTGAACTAACGTGATCTTAAGCCTGAAATCTCGCATATCATATTTAATTTTCATGTCCTGCATCAATATGGTTCTTTTCCCTAGGCATATGGGAGATTTTTACAACAACAATTCTTGCAAAGGATGAAAAATATGAAAGAAGAGGGGGTGAAGGGTTGTGATAGGTCCAGCAGATCATATTAGTCGTCTTCAATTAATAAATATAAAACCTAGCTGTCTTCTTTTGTACAGAACTTCATATTTCGTCCTTTGAAAAGACAAAAACTTAAATAAAACGGTGCACCGTGCATGATTCTAGGAAAAAATCAGCTTGCACGACATGCATGGAGTGGCAGTACCCCAACACAGGTTCTGACAGTGGATCAAACTCTAAGGCGTAGAATAAAAACTATGAAGAAAAAACATGCCTAACATGCATTGGCAGAACTTCAATGATAATCCTCACAAAAAAAAAAAAAAAAAACTGTACTAAATATGCAAAATTTAAAACCAAAAACAAAAAAGTCATAAGTAGTTGATCATTACCAGCGAAGCATTGCGGAAATAGTATCTTTGGTATTTTTAATATCGAGGCTAAATCCAGGACCCAACAGCTTGTTCATGCGTCTTACGAGACGGTAGTAATAATGTCTGACCTGCATATTACAGGAAACAAAAAGAAGAAATCATCATCAGTTCTATGACATGAAAAGAATCAATGTAGAGATGTCTGAACATCACAGGGAAAAAAAGGAAAATAAAGCAAATGAGCATTTTGACAAGAGAATAGGCATCATAACTGACACTTTCTTTCACTAAGATGTCGCATTTGATACTACGCAGTACAGTAGTAAACAAGGGGCTACTTTCTTTCACTAAAAGAGCTACATATAGTACTAAGCAGTTGTAGTAAACCAGGAGCTGAAGTCAAGACAACTCCAGAATGGTTCTAATCAGATCATCTCTACAACACAACATGGTTGTTTCTTTCTGGAAAGGCAACTAATTTTGTTTTAAAATGAGGAAAACAAGAAGACTGAAAGGCCAGCTTTCTCAATTTGCTCAATTTGCCCCCTGGATAATCCAGAATGAGATTTTAGCCCCATTGCCTGACTTGAAATTCTTCCCAGACCTTTAAATAACTGCCCTGCATAGAATTGTTAGAAAAAGTTCCGGTGTTACGTTCCTTCCACACAGACTTTAGATCAGCCAGGCAAACCAGGTCTTTTTTTTCCTTTTTCTCCATCAAAATCCATGTACAAAAAAAAATAATAATAATAAAATTCCTAGAACACAAGCAAGCATCTCCCAATCTAACCTAAATAAACCAAATATTCTCCCCTAGATACCTCTGACAAACTCGAAATGCAAAAAATAGATGCTCGATCTTTGCCTTACCCTGGAGACAAAGGATGCACAGTTTGCGAATTATCACATTTCTGCTTCTTAAATGGTCAATGATAAGAATCTCGTCCCTTCACACCAACCAATCAATTGTGATCACCCTTGGATGACCCTGCCAATGTCATATTTGACCCGCCAGAGCCATCATATGCCTTCCTCACTACCTAACATCACAAAATAAAAGAACTTGTGGAGAAAGTCCCGTTTATTCTAAACACCACCGCCACCCATCTTTTTTTTTTTCTAAAAATGGACTATATCTATTTAGCACTTCCATGAGACAAGCCTATTCCTCAACCTCTTTATCACTTCGAGGTCTTCTAAAAAGAGACCACAACCTACCACTTCCCATACATTAAACTTGGGATACCATGGATTCTTTATTCGATGCAATGGAAATAATCTAGGAAATACCTCAGAGTGAGGATCCCTATCACATTACACATCTGCCAAAAAACATAAATGATTCCCATCATTTAATTTCCCAACAATTGCCTTAGAAAGGTTCTCCTCGATTTTGGAAAGTGCCTTCCAAAACCCTGATGCCCTAAATTGAGATGACACTTAGTGCATCATCCTCCTAGCCTGCTTCCGTATTTTCAAACAACAACTTTCTTCCATAAACCATTTCCTTCCATCTCTGTTCTACAGCCATTTCCATAGAAGTGCAATGTTGATGTCTTCATGTGTCTATGTGATTTTAACAATGCCCCATCCATACCTTTTAGCTTCCAAACTTTGTTCTACTACACGTGAGATAAAACTTGTGTTCTTTTGAGTTGTGCTCCATGCCAAACAAACACCCTTTTAACTCTTTCTAATCTTTGGATGGCACTGACCGGACACTAGAATAGTGCCGTATAATAAGACTTGTCAATATGGATACAATGAGAGTGATTCGCACCCTTTCTTTCCAACTGAAGTGCCTTCCTTCAACTCTTTCCATAACAGTGTCCCACAAATGAATCGAAGGTTTTGAAATACAAAACAGGAGACCAAGATATGAAGATAGAGGTTTGTTTCAAAAAAAGACATGAAGATGGAAGGTTGCGGCCTTACAACTTATAAGCAAAACCACTGCCCAAAGAAATTATTTCCTCTTTGCAACCAGAACACCTAAGATTTTGGTGTTTTCTATATTAATCTAGAGAAATTGCTTTAAAACATCTAATCAACCTGTGAAGATGATCAACTTCTTGCATATTCGCATTGGAGAAAAGTAATGTATCATAGGAAGAGACGCATAATTTCATATGCATACCAGCACATGCATGCCTCTCCACTTATTTGGAGGTGAATAGACACAACTGAGGGGCAGAGCAAAGCGTACACCAAGGAAGAAAGGGAAAGAATCTCAGTGATCATTTGGAAGTTCTATATGGATTTCAGCGACTATTATAGAGTTCTCAACATGTAGTCATTCTAGAGTGTAGCCTCTACAACAAAGAAGTCATTTTTGGTGAATAATGGTGATATAGCCAAAGAATACAAATACCTTCAGAGATTTTTGGGCAATAAATTATCCTTTTTTTTCTTAGAGTAATTAGTATATTCAGGCTGCCCTTTGCGTTGGGAAGCCAGCTAAGCATTTATAGGACAAGGTCATCAAAAGAATTAAAAGGAAGTTGTCTTCTTAAAAGCGTCATTATCGTTCTTTGGGAGGGCGGTTGACTCTTATCAAAGCGACTTTTTCTAACATGCCAATCTATTTTATGTCTCTTTTCAAATGCCCAAAATCAGTGTTAGATAGGCTTGATAATTTGAGAAGAGACTTCTCATGGAAAGGAGCCAAGGTAAATAGAAAGTTTAATTTTCTCAAATGGGAAGAAGTTTGCAAGCCATTTAATGAGCGGGTTTGAAAGATTTGGGCCTTGTGAATGTAGCTCTTCTTGGAAAGTGGCACTGGAAGTTTGGTTCGAAGGTGGGAGAGATCTCCTTGTTTCCAAATACGGTACTCATACAGGTGATTGGAGCATAAAATCTTCCTCTATCTACCGTGCCTCTCATTTCTGGAAGGCAATTGTTTCCACCGAGCAAAAGTTTCGTGAAGGAATCTCCTTCTCTCGCTGGAAAGGGAATCAAAATCGTTTTTGAGTGGACTTATGGTGCGGGGACAAGCCTTTACAAGATCTTTTCATGGGTCTCTGAGTATTGCCCCGGAATGTTTCATCCTCATTGATCGTTGGTACTAGGAAAGGTATGTTTTTTGGTCACCTCCTTGTCAAAGAAATTAGTGGGATGAAGAATTTGAGAATATCCTTACCCTCCTCGATCATCCAAAGACTGTCATGCCTTCGCCCCAAGAAGAATATTCAATGTTTTGGAAAGCCAATAGTTCTGATGTTTTCTCAATGTGATCACTTTATAGTTTGATCTAAATCATCCTCTTCGCCTTTCTTTCCGTTCCATCATTGGTCTTATAGAGCCCCTCCGAGGATTGTAGCTTTTGTATGGCTTGTGGGAAGGAAGAGAGTGCTAACCATAATAACATCCAAAGGAGATCCATTATCCTACCTAACATTTGTTTGATGTATATGGGAGGCATCGATTGATCAATCATCTCTTATTCCATTGCCCCTTCGCTCGTAAAGCTTTTGGAGCACTTCATTCTTCTCAATGATGCCAAAGTCTATAGACCATCTTCTGTAGGCTTAGCATAGAGTCACGATGGGTAAATCTCGAGAAGCTATTTGGAGGCATGTCATGATGGAAATTTTTTTATTTATCTGAAAAGATTGAAACAGTCGATGTTTTCAAAACAAGGGTTCTTCTGTTGAAGAGATTTTTGTTTAGTGAAATTTGTTGTTTCAGAATGGACTCTTTACGTAAAAGCAGTGAATTCTGCTAATCTTTCTTTTTTGTTTTTGTCCTAGCATCGTGTTGAATTCTTTCCCCGTCTTTCGGCAGTTCGTTTAATAAATTTTCATTTATCTCTCAAGAAAAAAAAAAAAGTATATGATTATAATACTAACACTTATGATTTAACTGAGGACATGGTCCTTGCTAGGGTGGAATACTAGAACAGGATTTGCATAGCTGATCACAATTAGCAAGGATAGGGATAACTCTTAGATGAAGATGATGATGATCTGATGTCTTAAGGTGAAATGCAAGAGAGAAATGGTTTGATTCTTTTCAGATCCACACAGATCTTTGAGTTGGCAGGCAGGTTTTGAGAATTCGCTAGTTTCATGATTCCTTCGTGACCATTCAACATGTTCTATAAGGAAAGTAGTGGGAGATTTTTAAGTTCATATTTTAGTTTTCTTTCCAAAAAGTACTACTTTATTCAAAAACAAGAAACATGTGAAGCAAGAGCCAGGAATGAATTTCTAGTAAAGGTTAGACGTCACGACTATAAGGCTATCAATGGGTATCTGGATCTATGGATACCCGGAATATCTGGTCTGAATTCACATTTCAGGCCCAATTAATAACCAGATGAGGCTCAGCCTACGGATTCAGATCTGTTATAAATCAGGTTGGGTCAAGTACCCAAATACAGATCTCTTTTTTTTTAGTTTTATCCTTTACTTAATAATATTTATTCAATTTGGAAAGAGTGCAACAATAGAACATGATACATGTATCAGAATCACAGATAGAGATCTTCCAATCGACTAGGAGAGTCCTAAACTGGAACATAGGCTTACAAGTCTTCGTTAGCTGCAGCCAAATTCAAATAGAAGAAAATTGGGGTGGGTTCTTGGTGTTATGGAAAAGATGCTCTCTCGTCATAGGATTTGTTGCTCTATTATTTTTAGTGCTTCTTCCACCTCTTCTTAACAAGCTTATAGTTACCCCTCAAAAAAGATATTATTATTTAAAACCCATACAAAAGGCGTGTTTCTATTATGGATCCAAATCCAAACTCAGCTCAGACCCAAACGAGTCCAGAGACAATTCTAGACCTGATTCCAAATATACATTATTATCATCTAAGCCTTACCCAATTAAGTAGGGTTGACTACATGAATCTTGTTCCACCATTCCACTCTATCAAGGGCTACACCTTCAGTTAGACCATAAGTCACCAACTCTTGCTTACTACCCCCATCCATGCCCTTTTGGGCCTTCCCCTTGCCCTTTAAAGTCTTCAACTTGAATCAACTATTTAGAGTCTCTATAGCACACAACTAAACCCATCTAAGTCTACTTCCCCTAATCTTATCACCTAATGGTGCTACTCCTATGTTCCCTTGAATGCATTCATTTCTAATTTTATCCTTCCTCATCTTTGCACTCATCCATCTCAACATCCTCATTTCATCTATACTCATTCTACGAACATGTTATTCCTAAATTGCCCGACAATTTGTCCAATAAAGCATGGCCGGTTTTATAGCCATCCTATAAAATTTCCATTCAGTTTGATTGGTACAGAACAATCACATACAACTCTGGAGGCTCATCTCCATTTCTTCTACCCAACTTGAATTCCACGGGCAACATCCTTCTCGATCTCATAGAATTGAGGCTCATGCTTGAACTAGACCCAACATGACTCAACAAGTACCCGAATCCAATCACATTGGGATTCGTACCTTGTACATGGTACCCATGTCTAAGCCAATAGGCCTTGAACCTGTTTCCCTTAGTCAGGTCTGAATACTAGTAAACCAATGCCAATTGGAACCTGACCCTAACCACACCCTCTCTAGCTTGGTTGTTTTCTTCTCTTCAAATAGTTACAAACAAAACTTTTAACCTAGAAGTTTGGTCCTACATATCATTGGGAATAAAGGTAAGCCAACAAGGAACATAGAGGATTCAACACCCAAGAGGTTTCATTGCTCATATCAACCTCCATACTTAATTTCCTCATAAGCTCAGAGAAAAATTGAAAGCATTCTCTAAGCACCTTTTGTTCCACTTCAGTGGAGCCAACCCAACCAATCAGACTTCTAAATCGCCTTTCCAATTTGTCCCAAGAAAAAATAAACTATGGGATATTCCTATTGCCAAAACTGATTCACAAGTTACCTCTGAGGATAATATGTGAATCATTTGCGACAAACGAGACACACATTTCCCACTGGTAAGTTGAGGTTCCAATCAAGGTATCCCGTATCAGTATCGGTTGGCATAATGGTGCCCTCCAAAACCGATACGGATACAGGGGCGTAACGGCCCGTAACAAAGCAAATTTTTTTTTTTTGCCAAAAAAATATGAAAACATATGGATTAAATCCAGAATATTTTAAGCATTCCAAATATACATTCATTTATAAATTGGAACATGTTTATGGTGGTGTAACGGTCTACTCTTTGGTGAGAAGTTGTATCGGACTGTCTGATTAATTTTTGAACCAGGTAACCTAAATTTGACTACAAAATTTATATATTTAATTTTCTAAATATCTAATTTATATACTTAACAATTTAATATCTTTCTGCCAATAGTTCTTTTAAAAAATGAAATTAAATTCAGGTAGATGGCATTGCCAATTGCAAGCTGACTTGGAGGACCAATCTATGCCCCAAATTAGCCTCAAATTCATGCAATTTATTGCCATTATCCCACTTATGTATTGGTGGACATTTATTGGATAGTGAATCATGAAAAAAATCAAAAGGCCCTATTTTAAAAAATATAAGTCCACAAAATAACAATTAAAACTATTCAAATAATTTGATTTTGGCATTGTGAGTTAGCAATTGCAGTTCATAATTTAATTGGTAAATTTTAAGTTAATATATGTCTCGTGTACAATTTTTTAAGGGCCCGAATTAGGCGGGACTCAAATTGTGAAGTGTAGCACACGTGTCAAGGTTTTTTGGGCCCCACCCATGATGAATGTGTTATATCTAAACCGTCCATTCATTTGACGAGATCGTCTTAAGGCTTGACACGAAAAATAATACAGATCTAATTATCAAGTGGACCACACTGCAAAAAGCAGTGGGGGATTGAACGTCTACCATTGAAACCTTTTTTGGGATCACAGAACTTTTGGATCAATATGAAATTTGTTTTTCCTCTTCATTCAAGTCTTTTTGACCTTATGAACAGATTGGATGGAAAATAAATGTTATGGTGGGCCTACGAATTGTTTAACTGTAAAAATCATCATCTCCGCTGCTATTTTTGGTGTGGTCCAGACGATCTTTGGATACGATTCATTTTTTGGGTAATGCTCTAAAATGATATTTAAAAATAGATGAACGGTGTAGATATAATAAATAGATCACTGTGGAGCCCATATAACTTTGATCTCCTTTGAACCGTTCGTACAACTCAGAGCTCGAGGAGTGTCAGTGCTCGTCTTAGCGTGACACGTACCTACAGCAGCTTACACCTGCCAAAAAAAAAAAAAAATGGAGAGAGGGGGAAACCGAAAAGAAAAAAGAGGGGAAGAAGAGAGAAAAGAAAAAAGAGGGAAAGAGGGAAAGAACAGAGAGAGAGAGAGAGAGAAGAAGAAAAGAAAGGAAAAAGGTAAGTTTTTTTCTTTTCTTTTTTTTTTTTTCACTGTTACGGGTACAAAATCGGGACATCGGCCGATACGGCCCCGTATCGCGTAACGGGTCCCACCGTTACCGTTACGTATCGGCCGTTACAGCCGATACGTAACCGATTTGGGACACATTGGTTCCAATTGAACACTATAATGATCAAAAATGTAAAAAAGGACAAATCCATTGAGGAATCATAGACCTAGAACTAGAAGAGAGAAGCAGCTTCAACACTTCCAATGGGAAATATTCAATTCCACGGTATTGAATACCTACTACATATAGGAATTTAAATGCAATTAGTTTTTTGACATTATTAAAGTAATAAAGGGAATTTGTGTAATTAAGGTGAAGTCGTGTGCTTGCATCCAATTAACAACTTCTCCCTACTAGGCCAAACTCTACAATAGTTTACCACCATTTTGAAAATGGAGTGACTCATCTCCTCATATGCGGAACTCATGCACAACCATTCACGCCAACAAATTGTGGGGAGAATTGTGTGTGGAGCATATTTCTAAAGTCACGTTGATCATGCAATCTTAACCATCCGATTTACGGCTATTATGGATGGTTGGAGTAAAATAGTAAGTGGTCCAAATTTCAATGGAAAAATCAGGTGGTAACCATCAAGTTCCGTGTAGTCTTTTGGTAGTTCTACATCCACATTAAGGTTAGCAATGTGGATGGTCTGGACTGCACTCCATCTATGTCACGGATACGATAACAAAGTCACCAACTTTTTTTCAAAATGGTGATAAACTATCATAAGAGTCTAGTGCATCAAGAGAAACCTACTTGCAAATCATCCCTCCCCCTCCAAGTGCACTGCACGTGCCACCTTTGCTATTTCTTCCACAGGTCACTTTCCCTTCACACATAAACCAAGTTGGAAGCAAGGGTTTTGTCCCATCAACTATGCCATTGGTCCAATAGAAAAGTCACCATCATCATCAGTAAGCTTTATCCCAACTAACTGGGGTCGGCTACATGAATCCTTTCCCGCCATTCCACTCTATCAAGGGCCATAACTTTCATTAGACCATAGATCATCAAGTCTTTTCTTAATACCTCCACCCATGTCCTTTTGGGCCTTCCCTTGCCCTTTAGATACTTTGTTATAAACTCACTCCTTTTAACTGGCGCAATTCTTGGTCTCCGTCACACATGACCAAACCATTTAAGTCTACTTTCCCTCATCTTGTTACCTATTGGTGCTACTCCTAAATTCCCACGAATGCATTCATTTCTAATTCTATCCTTGTTGTCTTGCCACCATTTTCGAAATGTTGATGAAATATCATACAGAAGGTATTCCACAACAGAAACGATGGCCATAACAGCCACCGCCATTACCATCACAGTACAGGCCATAACGGCCATTACAACCCCCATAACAGACTGTTATGGATTTTTTTAATTAAAAAATAAAAATAAAACACTATTTCAGCCCCATAACAAATTGCTACAGGGTTGTTACGGCTGTTACAGGACTGTTAAGGGTCAATATTTCATAACAGCCATTGCGACCCCATAACATGTGACAGTTACCACCTTTACCGTTGCGTAATGGTCATTACAGCCGTTACATAACTGTTTTGGAAATCATAGCATCTAGCACACCAAAATAAACCTACTTTCTACAACCACTTCCCCTTCCCTCTCCAACTTTTTGCAAATCATCTCCTCTCTCCACGTGCATTGCACATGCCATCTTTGTTAGTTCTTCCAAAAGGTCACTTCATGCATAAACGAAAAGGATAAGCATGGACTGATGTCCCCGGGTTACTGGCAAGCACTTAACTGCACATCATACGACAACTATATTAAGTTTTGGAGGAAAGAAAAAGAAAAAGAGGACAAGGAAATGGAGATAAGAGAAGAAAATAAAAGGCTTTGAAATCTTGAGGATGGAATTTGCTCTGATACCACTTAAACAACCAGACACCAAAATGTAAGGTGGATCAAAGAAAAGAAGAATATTGATCGAGGGTAAATCCAACAATCATCTATACCATACTAGAGAGCACAACAAGCCCCTCTCCTTTTCGGGGGATTCCTCGGTAACAGATGTAGCCTGCTCTATACTGATTTTGCTAGGCTTTAAAGAATCCCTTCTTACCAAAAATGCATCCATTTCCCAATGTGTTAACATGGTGGGCAAAGCAACAATTTGGTTCTTTCTTTTCCACAGAGATCTTAAGAATGGGGAGGTTGAGGACTTTGTTTGCATTCAAGACTGCATTCAGGACCTCCCAATCTCCCTCAAAGTGTTGATAGATGGCATTGGAATTTTAAAAAATCAAGCACCTTTTTTATTAGATTATTTTACCTACTCCTCAAAATTGGTTGTTGGGGTGATCAAGCTGCCCCTGGTTCATATGCGGCGCTAGCCATGGCCCCCACAAGTGGTTTTCAGTTCCTGATACAGTTGGCTTGCTGCTATTGATAAAATTATGACGATTGATCAACTTCTCGACAGGAATATGATAGTCACATCTGTTTGCATCATGTGGAAGACCTTGGCCTTTTTAGGGCATGTTTGATTTTCTTAAGTAAATGTAAATGCAGTGGAAATGGGCAATAATTATTTCCTTTGGTAATTACCTTCATCGTTCCCTATGTTGATTTGACTCCTACTTTTTTCAACACTAAAATCGAGAATGCTGCCAAATATATGGGGGGCCCACCATGATGTATGTCCAATGAATACTTCTTGGGGCCACTGTTTACTTTGGTGTGGGCCACTTGAATGTTGGATTTTTCTCAATTTTCGGCTCATGCCTCAAACTGTTCTGGTAAAATGGATGAACAACACGAATATGTCATATACATGACAGTGGGGCCCACAAATTTATGCCAGCCAATTTGGACCATTTTTCGAAACAGGAATACCTTCATATTTTCAAACAAGTGAAATCGTAGTAATTGGCTATTTACAGGGCATTTACCCTAAATTTGGAAAATCAAACGAGCCATTAATGTGAATTGGGTTATTCCTTATTTGGTCAATTCACCATTCCAAGCTCGAAATTGGGGTGGTATTCAAGACAAAAGGTTGAAAACATTATGACAATTGTCTTTTCTCTTTGTACTTTGGTCACTAAGGAAGAAGAAAAAATAATTTTGAGTGTTAGGTTGAGAACCATTTAGTGGGTCCTGGGATGATTTTTCATCATCCCTTACTCGTCCACTTTATTATTTTGCACTCCCCGCTTTTTATCTTGGTGCCTATAAAATTTTGCATTAATATTTTTCTAAAACCAGGAAGTCTCCACTAAACAAATCCAAATTCCATAGTTATATCTATTATCTTGTGACTATGTAATGAAAAATTAATATGTTAAAGCATTGTTTTAGTCTTTATGAAAGAATTTCTCAACAAAATACCTACAATGTTGGAGGAACTCAGAAGGCTACCCTTGTTTAATCAAATCTCTCCCAACGTATCTTGCATGATATAGTCTAGTTCTTCTGGAAGATCTCTCAGCAAGTTCTGCCAGGAAGTGACCCTAACAGCCAACTAGAGAAAGAAAAGACGATTAAAAAAAAAAAAAATCTTCCAAACTTTCTCCAGCCTTTAGAAAAAACACATGAAATCTAGCTCATTTCAAAAGGGAATGAAAAGCATGATCTATATGTGGAAAACTTCGGAAGAAATATCCATGATTAGTAGCAATAAAGGATGTGCTTCTACCATGTTTCACAAAATAACCTTTATGACTGCCTTTGGATTAGAAAGTGTTTGGAGCTTCTACCACTTATTCACTCACCCAATAGTATTTAAAACAAATGCTCAAGTAGGTTTTTCTTCAAAAGCAATGATCAGGTAGTTGCAGTGGGCAAGTTGCAAGCAAACAAGGGCATTTCGCATTTAGCTTCAGCAAACACCAGAGCAATAGGATGGCATTTTCTATAGAACAAAGGTGAAAACTCTAATTTGAAATCATCAGTTTTGCCACACTTTGCTAGAGTTTAGCCATTAGATGAAGCAATGGCCACAATGTGATCGAAGGATTAATTGGGAGTTGGGAGATCCACCTTAGTAGCAGATATGTTTGCAAATATGTTTTTTGCACTATCAAGGCATAATTGTGTCAAGGGTTCAAAATCCATTGTGAAGGAACCTCCATTGCAGGCTGCTTGGCTTGTCAACTTATAAAGCTTTGCAAGATTATCCAGAATGTTGTCTTTTAGGCTATCCATCAATTCCCTTTTGCTCTTGATATATGAAGAGTGAAGAGCTCCTTCACACATGAAAGAATGTTAATAAAAGATCTTGATTCATATTGACTTTGAACCTTATACATGAACAATTTATTATTTTCTGTATATTTAGCAAGCACTTCTTCTTTTTGAAAGATGACGATTTATTTATGAAGACAGCAAAGCTGAGAGAATAAAAGGAAAAAAGAAAGACCTAAAGCGCACAACACGCGCTACAACCCATTCAAACTAGAGGCCTCAACTTTAGACGAAGCCGCCGCCCATTCAAAAACACTCGCTTTTGCTTGAAGAAAGACTCCCCTTGGATTACCACACATCCCAAAAGCATCTATTGTTCTGTTCCTTCCAAATAGCCCATAGCCCAGCTAGGAGAGAGCCTCCACACCTCAGTTACACATTTACGATGACCACCTACATGCCACTACCTAAAGAAGTCATCAATTGATCTCAGCAAAACCCAAGAAACACCGAATAGCCTGAAGAATCTTTCCCATTATCTCCCTTGAAAACAGACAATGCAAAAAAAAGACTCTCCGACTCCTCATCCTGCCAGCACAAAAGGATAAGCATTAATGATAACGAGGCCCCTCTTTCTCAATTTATCAATCGTCAACACCCTATTCCATCCAACTAGCCACACAAATGCCGCCACCTGAGAGGGGGCACCATAGGACCAAAGGAAAATGTTTGCAGTTTAACGCCTACAATAAGGTCACTTGACAACATAGAGAACAGAAATTTGACCAAGAACTTCCACGACTTCGCCTCCAACAACCGCACTGAATCAACTCCTTCCAAAAGAAAAAACCCCCAACAACCAATTTAAGAGAGCCACCAACTCTTCAAATTCGTTCTCATGGAGATCCCTTCTACAAAAAGGAATCATGTGTTAAATATCGATGATATTGGCTGATATATCCCACAATATATCTTGTATCCCACCTATGCTATACAAAATACACAAGCAGTGTTTTAAATATAACAATATCGGCCGATATGTCCTGTATCCCGCCTGTGCGATACGAAACATAGAAGTAGTGGGATATATCCCATATGTTTGATCCGGTGAGCATTTTTTATTTCCGATTATTTTTTTCTATAAATTATGTTAAATCAGTGTAAAATTGTTACAAATCAATGATTTTTCATGTTTTGCATTAAAAATCATAGATTGGGAGCTTCAATTTTGAGATTTGGAGGAGAATGACCGAGTTGTGGAAAATTAAAAAAAATCAAAATTTTCCCAATTTCTCGCAAATCGGTTGCAATCTTTATGACCAAACATAAAATCAAACATGTAACTAACCTGATCTAGTGATTCTTCTTTTGCTTTTAAATGTATTGCTTGTGTTTCCACACGTTTTCTTACATTTATAAATTATATGAGTAAACTTTGAATATACTCGCATCAATTCAGTTAGACAGAGCATAGATTAGGACCCCATACAAAGAAAACTTATTATGTGCACTTGTGGTTTTGTAACGTTTTGATTTTTAAGTGTGTATTGATGTCTTTTTTAACAATCACTGAAATTTCATTGAAAAATTCGACCAATTTCCAATGTTTCCCCATGTTTCCAACAACAGCGATACATTATGCGATACAACTGATATATCACATGTGATAATACGCATCTGTATCCCAAGGGTGCAATACGTAACGCGATACTAATATTTCGAACACTGCAAACAGGTAGTGCTGATATATCTCACATGTTCAATTCGGTGAGCATTTTCAATTTCCAATCCCTTTTTTGTTGAAATTATGTTAAATTAGTGTCAAATGGTTACAAATTCATTAGTTCTTCATGTTTTACATGAAATATCAAGGAGTTGGAGCTTTGACTTCGATTTCGAAATTCATTGGTTCTTCGTGTTCTACATTTTTTTTTCGAAATTTTCCTTCAACTAGCTATCAATTGAGACTAATTTCGAAGTATTTGGGAGTACTTGATTAAATGAGCATCACACACTCTAATTTCGAAATTTGAGTGTTGGAGGTCCAATTTGAGGAAATTTGGAAAAAAAAAATATTGAAATTTCTCCAATTTCTCCCAAATTGTTTGCAATGCTACACTCCAAACATAAAATCAAGCATGTATGAGGGCTGATCTACCGATTTGTTAAGTCCTTGTCAATTTTCGAAAAATAAAAATCATTTTTAATTAAAAACTATTAAAATATAATTTTTTTCAAAATTCCCCTTCAACCAACTGTCAATTGAGACTAATTTCGAAGTACTTAGGAGTATTTGATGAAATGATCATCGCATATACTCTAAATGTTATGCATTTAATTCGAATATAGTTACATTAGTTCAGTCAGATGGCGTATAGCTTAGGACCCTATACAAAGGAAACTTATTATGTGCACTTCGTTTTTTAGATGTTATGATTTAAAAGTGTGTATTAAGGTCTTTTTTAACAATCCCTGAAGTTTCAGTGAAAAATTCAACCATTTTCCCAATGTTTCCCTATGTTTCCCAAAAAGTGCGACAAATTACCTGATACAAACGACATATCCTGGTCCGATAACCGATATGTATCTGTATCCCAAGGGTACAATACGTAACGCGTACCGATATTTTGAACATTAATCCAAACCACACAATCCTCTTGGGATGAAAAAACAATGGTTAACTAAAATATTACGGTCCACGGCCACTAGACCAAGCCTTGAGAATTGATCTTGAAGCTTCCGATCACCAAGTGACTCATCCTTCCAAAACCTTAGCCTTAAGCCATCACCCACCCTAAAACTCAAACCTCTTAGGAGTTAGGACCACATCTTTTGAGTCTAAAATAGATCTCCGAAGTCCAAACTCCCAAAGCTCTACCCGAAGAGACCTTTTTGGGCCACCAACCTTCCCACTCCACCCCATACTTTCTACCTATAACCTCCTTCCGCAAACCCCCTCCTCTGTACCAAATCTCCATACCCATTTCCCCAAAAGAGCCTTGTCCATGAGGCCCAAATTACAAACCGACCCCAAATAGGTAACAAGATTAGGGAATGTAGACTTAGATGGTTTGGTCAAGTGCAACAAACAATAAGAATTGCATTGGTTGGAAAGAGTGAGTTGGTACCAGTTGAAGGCTCTAAAAGGGCAAGGGGAAGACCCAAAAGGACATGGGTGGAGGTAGTAAGAAAAGACTTAATGACCTACGGTCTATTGGAAATTATGGGCCTCAATAGAGCGGAACGGCGGAAAAAGATTCATGAAGACAACCCCAATTAGTTGGGATAAGGTTTATATGGTGATGAGGATTACCAACCACAAATAGTTGAGACAAGGCTACGATGATTATGATGCCATGATGTGATAATGATGATGACGCCATGATATTTAGCAAGTAAAATACAGCAATATGTCCATCATAGCATCAAATACATAGCAAAAGCCAAGAAGAAATTATGCAAATGAACTCTTTGATGATTCAGTATTTTTTTTTTTTCATACCTTTCAAAAAAACACAGTATTGTGCCAAGAAGAAATGACACAGTACTGTGCCAAGAACATGGTATTTAAAAGCAATTACATGATATTTTAAAAACATAGTATTGTGCCAAGAAGAAATGACACAGTATTTTTTTTCTTGATACCTTTGATGGTTTAGTAATTACATCTAGAATGCCGAAATTGAAATATAAGCATAGTATTCAAAAGAGGTAACATTATGGCCATATCAGCCATTATGCAATGGCAATGGTGGTGCCATTACATGATATGCTGCCATAACACCCGATTGGAAAAATATCCCATAACGGACCTAGAGGTCTATAATGGGCTGATACAAGGCCGATATGGGGCCGATACATTTTTCCTCTTGAAAATAATTCAACTGTTTATAGGGCCATAACAGCCTGTTAACATAACAGCCATACAGCTTGCCGTTAAAGCCTCCATTACCATTATTGAATACCTAGATTGAAACCATTAGGCTTGCAACCAGGGATAAATCTACTTCAACATAAAGATGACTGGTGGTTATTATGACAGAACGAGTGGAAAGGGCAATGCATCTAAACTTACATACCTGATCTTTGTTTTTGCTCTGTACACGGCATGTGATCTTGTTAAAATTCTGCATACAACAAATGCCATGTTCATTAAGAAAACACTAGTAAAGACTTCAACAACCAAAAATACAAGTGATCTAGAAAATGCCTTGCCAACTAGTCGTAATGCATTGAAAAATTTTTCCTCTTCTTGATGTGTCCATGCCGCCCATTGTCGTGTTTGTCTTTTTACTGCATTAGAAAATGGCATCATACAGCAGAAGCTATAACAAGTTACTTCCAACTAAAAGGTGAGTGTCACAATCTTGAAGAAAAGCATCTCAAACAATTTAAATCAGAATATAAAATTTGAAACACTAACAATTGGGAGACAGACCAGGCATTTGAGAATCAATGTCTTTTGGAGAGGATAAAGGAACACTCGAATCTCCATACTTAATCATGTGATGCTCTGACGGAGGAGCTTTAATATCCAAGGCTGCTGGTGGTTGTGTTTGCATGTTGAATCATCACACCCTAATTCCCATATGTTGCTCTTTAGTAACTGTTACTTTTGAACAAACTCAAGGTCTTAGAAGATGTAATCCTGGTTAAACAAAAGGAAAAAATCTCATTATTAACAACCCATAGGCATATGCAAAATATCAAGGCAACTTGAATGAATATGAAAGTATAAATGCTTACATAAGAACATTATGGAGTTTAAATGCACACCTATTCCAAAAGTAAAGTAGTTCCTTAGAACGTACAATAGGGCCTCTAATAACTAGCATTCTTGGTGGGAACAATAATTGAGTTATTGGAATATATATATATAGGGAGAGAGAGAGAGATGAGAAATGCTCCAATGCTATCAAAGCACTATACACAAGGTATTCTATATCAGTAACGATGGTCGTAACGGTCACTACCATTACCGTTACAGATATCGGCCATAACAGATAATATAAATATTCTAAATATGTATTCATTTTTTGTTTTGAACATGTTTATGGTAATGTAACGGTCCACTCTTTGGTGAGAGTGTTGTATCAGGTTGTTTAGTGAATTTGTGAACATGATTTTATGTATCTAATGTTTATACATCACAATCGATCATTAGAACTAGAAATCAGAAAAAATGCATAAATACTACTTTTTCAATTTTTTGAAAAAAAAAAAAAAGCCCTCGGAGCTTCTATTGCTCAAATCACTTCAATCTATGGTTTTAATCATAAAAACTATAGTAAGAGTAACCGAAATCTGTTGTAAAATGATTTAGGAGAGTTTTTGGAATGACAAAAGTAAAATTGAGGAGAAAAATGAATTCAAATAGATAGACGAAAAAAAAGTGGTCGTTTTTCGATCGTTACAGGGGTAACAGCGTTTGCGGCCACCACAACAGTCGATACGGACTCAAAAAATTAATTGCCCCATCTCACCCCCATATCGTAATCGTCTTGACCATTACCTATACACATTAGCATTTACAGGCGTATCATAACGGATATGGAACAACTTGACTATATATTCATTGTTGTTTTTTTGCAGAAAGGTAACACTACCCGCAATTGAACCCTGGATCACTCACACACACTACACTGCCTCTACTAGCTCATCTAATAAGCGGGAGACATACTTTCATTGGTTAAAATGAAATTTTATCTCTAGAATATATAGATTTGTGCGTTAATTTATGCAATCACATGCATACATACTATGCATGCGGGATCTATAATAATAACATTCATTATTTCCCATTTTGATTGTTGCGTGGAGGGTTATGCGCAGTCCCTATGCACAGGGAAGTAAAGGTTGGAGATGCTTATGATCAGGTAGGAAATCAAACCGTTGTCGAGCCCTTTATTCAGTAGAAATCTCTCATCAGATGCAGAAGTTTCGAATTTTACAAATATGATGGGATTGCTATCAGAGGAGAGGATTGTTACTTCCAGGGAGGACAAGCTCGTTTGGTTATGGGATCTATCATGGCAATTGTTGCTTTAATCCTTGTAATGAAAACTATCCATTTTTTTATGGTCCATGCCTGCATATTGCTTGGATTTTGAAGTCGGTGCCCCCCCCCCCCCCCCCCAAAGATTATGGCTTTTGTATAGTTGGCATGTCATAATTGAATCCTCACCATCAATCATCTTCAGCATAGAAATTCCTTCATAGTAAATGGATGTT
This sequence comes from Magnolia sinica, assembly GCF_029962835.1. Classification (NCBI taxonomy): domain Eukaryota; kingdom Viridiplantae; phylum Streptophyta; class Magnoliopsida; order Magnoliales; family Magnoliaceae; genus Magnolia; species Magnolia sinica. The sequence continues at coordinate 87,991,951 of NC_080577.1, forward strand.
ACAGGGGTTTGACCAATCCGGAAAGTGTGGATCATTCGCTCATCCATTGTTCCTTTACCAAGGCCATTTCGCATTGGTGTCTTCATCAATTTAAAGAGGCATGGGTCTATGTCAAGCTCTATTCATCTCCTTTTTGAAGCATGGAGTCTGAGCCCCTTTAGGCAGAAGAGAAGAGTGTTGTGGAGGCTAGTTTTGCAGCTATCCTTTGGGTTGTATGGAGGGAAAGGAATAATCATTCCTTCAATGGTGTAATCTGCCCCAATCTTTACCGTTGCCAGTTGAATTAGACATCATGTTTGCTCTTGGGTGGAGATATCAAGGATGTTTCCCCCAAGTAGCCTCAGATTAGTAGCTTCTCGTTGGTCAGTGCTCCTTTGTAATGTGCTTGCATTGTAATGTGCCTTTGGGCTTCCCTTCTAATAAAGCCTTATTTAATGATTAAAAAAAATCATTATTTCATATATAATTTACAATATAAATTCATATATAAAACTGTATCACGTTATGTACCAGAGCGACACAACTATCGTGAGATTAAACCTATGAACCATACTATGAAACTTACATAAAGTGATTAAAGAAAAGACTAAGGCATGAGATGAATATATCAGACAATCAATTTGGTTATGCCAAGGTTATCTACCACTAAAGTTATTTTCCTACATAGGCAATTGATGGAGAAATATAGGAGTGGAGGAAGGACCTCCACATGGTCTTTATTGACTTATAGAAAGCATCCTAGAGAGTTAATTTGGTTTGTGTTGTGAAAGAAAGGAGTTTCAAGAGGTTATATTGACATGATTAAGACACATAAGAGGGGGGTGACAAATATGAGGACTACTAGTTGAGAAAAGTGAGTTCCTAATTATATTGTAGGCTTACATCAGGGTCAGTAGCATTGATCCGGTACCTTTTTTCGAATTGATTATGGACGAGTTAACAAGGCATTTGCAAAAAGAGATCCCATGGTATATGTTGTTTGCAGATGACATAGTTTTGATTGACAAGATGAGGGAGGGTTTAATAGAAAGCTAGATTTAAGGACATGTGATGTGATTTAGAATCTAAAGGATTTAAAATTAGTCGAACTAAACTAAAAAAGTATATGGAGTGCTATATTAGTAATAATAGGAGTGAAAACAAGGAATTAGTTAAGATTGCTAGCCAAGAAGTTTCCCAAAATGACCACTTTTGATATCTTGGGTCTATTCATGAGAGTGGAGAGATTGAATTCAAGTTGGGTGGACGAAATGGAGATATGCCTCTGGAGTTGTATGTAATCGTCATGTACCACTCAAACTAGAAGGGATTTTTATTTTTTATTTTTTTCGAGAGATAACAACAATTTATTAAGAAGCTCACGAAAGCAAGAAGAGAATACACCCCAAAAAAAGCAAGCGCCCCGAAGAGGCCTGCTAGAACCGGAAAAAAAAAAAAAAAAAAACCAAAACAAAACAAAACAAAACAAAACAAAAACAATTCCCACCCAATCAGACAAAAGACAATCGATTTTACTTATAACCTCCCCCACTCCTTCCTATAGGTTTCGAAAACATCGGTCGTTCCTAGCCCCCCAAATGCCCCAAAACACAACCATAATAAGCAACCTCCACGTAACCTTGTCATATGACACTTAGGAAATTCAAAAGTTCAGCGACCTCGCCAATCTTCGAGTCCAACACGTTCCTCCTACAGGGAAAGGACCACACCACCCCCTCTCGTCAACAGAAAAACAATCCTCAACTACTACAAATTGGTCAATAGCTAATCGAGCAATCCCGAGAAATAATTCCTAGAGCGATCTGTCTACACACCACACATCAACCCAAAATCGAATGCGCTTTCCATTCCCAAGGTTGAAAGATATGCCCCTTTTAACTAGGTGTTGTATGACCGCAATAGCTTTTCAAACCCTTAAAGCTCCGTACAAAGACGAACTTCTCACAAACCATCCCCCCTCTTTGAGTTCCATACTTCTGGCAATAATTTCCCTCCATCTTCTTCCCACTTCAACTCCAAACCTCCATATCCACTTTCCTAAAAGAACCATGTTGATGACAGACAGAGGCTTCAAACCCCACACCCTTCCCTTTAACTAGGTGTTTTATGGCCACAATAGCTTTTCAAACCCCCGAAGCTCCATACAAAGACGAACTTCTCACAAACCATCCCCCCTCTTTGAGTTCCATACTTCTGGCAATAATTTCCCTCCATCTTCTTCCCACTTCAACTCCAAACTTCCATATCCACTTTCCTAAAAGAACCATGTTGATGACAGACAGAGGCTTCAAACCCCACACCCTTCCCTTTAACTAGGTGTTGTATGGCCACAATAGCTTTTCAAACCCCTAAAGCTCCATACAAAGACGAACTTCTCACAAACCATCCCCCCTCTGAGTTCCATACTTACTAGCAATAATTTCCCTCCATTTTCTTCCCACTTCAACTCCAAACCTCCAAATCCACTTTCTTAAAAGAACCACGTAGATGACAGACAGCCCCGCCCCCGGGCGTTGATCGGCTTACACACCTCTTCCCACTTGAGGATATGGAATTTCCTATAAACACTGGGCCCCATCCATCAGAAGTCTCTCCTCAATTTCTCGAGTCTTTTCAACACAAACGTTGGCCATTTGAAGAGAGAGAAAGTAAACCGACATGTTAGAAAAAATCGTCTTTAGAAGGGTTAACCTACCCCCCAAAGAAAGGGATCAACATCTCCAAGCAACAAGCTTCCTTTCGATCCTCTCAATAACTTTTGTTCCACAAGTGTGTTGGTAGCTTCCCAATGCAAAGCAGCAACCCTAGATAGAGGACAGAAATTCGCCCATTATGCACCCAAATAAGGAAGCATAAAGAGATGGCTCCTCCGAGTCCACATGCACCCCCAACATCTCAAACGTTGTCGTATTTATCTTTAGGCCCGAAACCGCCTCTAAACATAGCAAAATTTTCCTAAGGTTGTCCACCGAACTAGAATCCCCTTCACAAAACAACAAAGAGTCGCCTGCATACTGCAAGTGGCTTATGTTATTGCCTTCACATGTACCCCTGAAACCACAAAAGAGCCCGTTTTCCTCCCCTTTGAAGCAGCATGCTCAGAGCTTCCCCAATTATAACAAACAAATAGGGGGAAATGAGATCCCTTGTCTAAGACTGCGGGAAGCTTTAAAGAAGCCTTTGGGCAAACAATTTATCAACATAGAAAATGAGGCTGATTGCACACACTCTCGAATCCAATTCCTCCACTTGAGACTGCACCCCAAACTATCATGTAGTCCAGGAACTCCCAATCAACATGGTCATACACCTTCTCGATGTCAAGCTTGCATACTGGCCCACTCTTCTTTTCTCTGTGCTTTGTATCAATGCATTCATGGGCTATTACAGCACTATCTAGGATCCGCCTTCCCCCCACGCAAGCCCCTTGATTTTCTGAAATCACCTTTGAAAGAATTTCCTTGAATCGTGTAACCAAAATTTTGGCAAGAATTTTATATGGGTTCCCAATAAGACTTATCAGTCTGAAATCCCTCATTTGCTCGGCTCCTTCTAACTTCGGGATGAGGGCAATGAATGTGGCTCCAAGCTCTTTAAACAGGCGGCCTCTTTCGTAGAATTCCTCAATATAATCCAAGACATCCCCTTCTAATAACATGCCAAATTTTCTAGAAAAAGAAAATAAGGAAACCATCGGTACCCGAGGACTTATCACCACACATGGCTACTAAGGCGTCTTTAACTTTGTCTTCCGATATAGGTCTTTCAAGCATACATACGTCCTCATTGGAAAATTGGTGAAAGTGAAGGTTATCTAGCCTCGGGCAACCCCAATTCTCTCCAGTTAGCAAATCTTGGTAAAATGAGACCGCGGAGTTGCAAATCCTACCCTTCTTCGAGGTCCTCGCCCCATCGGCAATCAAGGAGGATATTTTGTCATCCCGGGCTCGAGCGCTAGCAATGTTATGGAAGAAGCGTGTATTCTTGTCGCCTTCCTTCTAACCAACTAGCTTTCGATCTTTGACGCCACTTGATTTCTTCTTCTTTGGCCTGAGTAGCATATCTAAGAGAGAGATCAGCCTGTTTCAACCTTTCTTCCTCAAATAAAGTTCTACTTCCTTCCAAGAAGTCTAGCTTGTGGATTTCTTCAGCCATCTTGTCAAACTCTTCCCTTGCACCCATAACCTCCTCTTACCAACATCTGAGCTGGTCCTTAAGAAGTCTTAGCTTACTGTTAAGTCTGAACTCAGCATATCCTTGAATATCAAACGAAGCCCACCAATCAGAGATTAGCTGGTAAAAGCCTTCCATTCTTGTCCAAGCATTTTCAAATCTGAATGGGCATGGGCCGCGATTATCATCATCCACTACAAGCACAATTGGCCAATGGTCAGAGGTCACCTTAGGAAAGCACCGCTGTGATACTAATGGGTATTTCTCAATCCAGTCCAAAGAAACCAGAAATCTATCAATTCTCGACATAACAACGTTCTCTTGCCCATTAGACCAAGTAAACCTCACTCCCTTTAGAGGTAGATCAACAAGAGAATGTTGACCCAACTACTCGTAAAAAGTCGGCATACTTTAGAAATCTTCCTGCCTCGTGATCTCTCATAGGAGAAACAAACCATGTTAAAATGCCCTCCATTGCATGGATATCCCGTTTCTATATAACCACATCGAGCTCCTCCAAAAGGGAATCACATTGGCTATATATAGTTGGCCCGTATAATGTAGAAAAGACCCACTGAAATTCAGAAGTGATCTCCTGTAGCACTACCGAAACAGAAAATTCCCCAACATGAGAATTAACTGAACTCCGGATATCAAATCTTCAAGACATAGTGACATACACATACTCCCTGCGGATCCCACCGCATAGCGAACAACAAAATCCAAGTTTTTAACACCCCAAAAAGAGTCTAATGTACACCTCTATTGAAGGGTTGCAGCTTATCTGCCTTGGACTTTTTGCACATTTTCTTGACCTAAGCTCTCTTCGCCAAACTCCCTAGGCCCCTGACGTTCCATGATAGAATTATCATTGAACACATCCATTGCCCGATCTGCCCCTTTTACCTACACTTATTGTGGAGACGGTATCGTAATTAATGGAGCATTCCAAGTTGAGAAGTTCTCTCTAGGCTTTAGGAGATTTCTTAGGCTTGCAGAAGTGGGTATCCCAATGTCTCTGAAATGCCCTATTTTGCACGTGATAATAAAACTCGTAAATGTCCTTGTCTTGGACCCCATAAGTCATCCCCACCAGTCCCCCTACCCTCTCTAGAACATCCTGAGTCCATAGGAATTGATCTATAGAAATCTGGAATTTCCTCCCATCGATTTCGTACTCCAACACTTTAGTCTCCACGGCATCTAGACACATCATGCATGGGCCTTCGGTCATCTTCTCCACACATAACGAGGTGGCTAACATAGCTTATTCCATAAGGTCGCCTTCATACGGATCTTCAATCGACGTGATATCTTCCCCTTCTCTACTTCTAAAACCACAGCCTCAACCAACGAACTTTCTCCATCATCCTGTCTCGTCCCCAAAAGGCACCATTGCAACCTCCGCATCGATGTCACTCCCACCTTGTGTCTCTAACTCAGAAGAAGATTCATCTTGAAATTCTGCAGTATCCTCATCTCTGGCTGCCTACAGCTCTTCACACTCGCTCAGGTCGCCTTGAACTCCTGAAGTCCTCTGGGAGGAAATGGGGATCCGATTTCATATGTAAAGGGGAGATACACACGTGGCAGGTGTTTGAGGGCACACGTGCCAACATCTTAAAAATAGCCATACGTATCTCCTAGCTGGTAAATCATCACACGAGAGAGGCTCTCCTCTAGACACGTGGAAGCAGCACCACCACCAAACTTGAACTCTTGGTTCGGCACCTAAAGCTACAGGTCAAAATCAACAAGGTCATGCCATGTGACTGTGGCGGTCTCTTCTACCACTGGATGGGAAGCTTGTCTAAGGGTTTGATCGGGATCGACTCCCGAACTCGCATGATCTAGACACGTGTCTCCACTGCTCTCCCCAACCGCAGAGGGTATTTCACGCGATAGGTTCAGCATCAGATCTAGACCCGAACCATACTGGATAGGATAAGGCGTGTGAGAGTATTGCTCTGGAGGTACTCCCGCAACTACCAAAGGGCCATCCATCACTCGAAGGAGGGTCTTAATTCCACCGACCTCCTCTAACCCAATCAAAAGCAGACAGGTGAGGCTCCCCATGTCTACTGCTCCTCGTGTATCTTCCTTCGATGCTCCCACACCCTCCAAGCTTTGGCGATCATGGCCGCTCACCTCCCCTCTGCCTTCCCTCCTCCAATAGTCTCCCCAACACAATACACAGTCAATTGCCTCTTCCTTCTACACTAACAGAATGATCTTTTTGTCCCCGACAATCACAGAGATCGACTTGGGGATCTCCAGTCTTTTCTTCCTTCTCACCCGCACCCTAACGACACCCAACTCCTCACCGAGCTCCGTGTAGGGTCGATAGCTGAAATTTCCCTCAGGCAGCCAACTGCTACAAGGAAGAAGTCCCAAAACCAGCACTCTAAAGGCACCGCACACCCCATATCAGAAAACAGGCTTCTTCCATCCCAAAAACAGAAAAATCCTCCCATTTGTAAACATGGATGACCAGACCTCTATGAAGCGCACCCGCCATGATAAACAGACCTCTATTAACTGATGGGCTCAGCCACACACAGACCTCGTTCCAACCTATAGGTTTGATCGTGTATATCTGCTTCAAATGACAACATTCGTCCAGCAACTCTCGGATCTGAGGAATGTTAGTGTTTTCTTTCGTAACAATAGCCACCGAGAACCGAAGCCATTCCCAAGACTTCCCGATAGCCTCTTCCATCATACGAATCACCACCTCTCCTCCTAAATTCTTTGTGACTGCCCACTTTCCCTTTGCCGTTTCCATCGAAGTTAGGGTTTACTCCGGTCTCCCCTGCTTTATCTACTGTCAACTTCTTACTGACTACCACATCTCTGAAGGAAAGGGGGCCCTCTTCCACCGGGACCTTCCGCTGCAAGTTTGTCTTTAACTACCCTCTAGGACTGTGGTGTTCAGTTTTGAATGGTGTGATTCCCGGCATTAGGCTACCCTTCTCTACTCCTACCGTTTGGACCACATTTGGCTCTCTAGATCCAAAGCTTCCTTCCACTAAAACCCTCCCCATGGAGAATATCCACTACGCGAGCAAGTTCCTCTTCAGACCCCATTCTCATGAACGTGATGCCTCATAAACTCCCCAAAACCCTATCCCTAGGGACGACAACTTCCATAATAGCCCCTGCTCTCCCGACCCTAGAGAAGTTTATGGGAGCCCAACCCTTCGGAAAGCCTTCAACGAATAGAGTAGGAAAATCGGATATCGCTACCCTCGAAGCTCTGCTCAATTTTTGCCGGGAGATTATTGTCTAGGAGGTTCCCTTGTCTAAGAGGTTCCTCTTCCTCATCTGGTGTCGAGTTTCCTTCCTCATCACCTTCCTTGCTTGTCTCACCATCATTTCTATCTATTTCAACCCTTTTCCTTTTGTCTTTTTTATTCTTTCAATCATTGCCACTGTCTCACCACCATGACTCCTCTTTCTACTTTTTTTTTCCTATATAGGACAACTATAAGACTAGCCATGCTTTATGTGATAGTATGTTGGGCAATTAAAGAACAATATGTTCGTAGGCTGAGTATAGCTTAAATGATTATGCTGAGATGAATGAGTAGTAAGATGAGGAAGCATAAAATTAAAAATGAATGCATTCAAGGGATCCTAGGAATGGCACCAATAGGTAATAAAATGAGGTAGAGTTAGATGGTTTGGTCATGTACAAAGCAACCAAGAACTGCAACAATTAGGAGTGAGTTGGAACAAGTGGAAGGCTCTTAAAGGGCAAGAGGAAAGCCCAAAAGGATGTGGATGGAAGTAATAAGAAAAGACTTGATGACCTAAAGCCTAACTAAAGGTATGGCCCTTGATAGAGTGAAATGGCATAACGGGATTCATGTGGCCAACCCCAATTAATTGGGATAAAGCTTAGATGGTGATCATGATCATGATGACTAGAGCGATACAAGATCCTACCCCTAGCATGCCATGTACTGGAGAGAGTAGCATACCGCCTGCTCGTTACAATAACACATACCTACACACACAACATTCAAGTGACCTTGCTATTTTTATTAAAAAAGTGTTTCTCGTCATAATATCATGCACAAAATCTTTTTAAATCTTATACAACCGTTTCTAACAGTAATATGCCTTGTGTTACATACTGAAGAGATAAGGTAGACAATTATGGTGACTGATGACCAAAAGAGAAGCTATAGGGTCATATGCATCAGATCATGAATAGTTTCCCATTCACCATCATGTGCCAATGAGCCTCATGGTTCGGTGACCCAAACCATTAATCTAATGAACTGTTGACTGATTCGTCAGTCCATGCAAGTCTCATTGTTGGGTGATCCAAACCATTAACCCAATGAGCTCCCCTGTGGATAGGGATGCTTCAAAGGTATGATAGCCTAAACTATCCCAATCCTTTTATCAATAGCTCACAAATAACCACTTCCGGAAAAGCTACAACCATGATCTGGAGAAAATGGCCAAGGGTTGGATGTCTAAGATCTGTTAATCAGAAAAATACTTTGCGCTTTCCTCATCCACACTGGGTTGCCTCATTCAATAGCATCGATAAACTGAATCATGGACCCCATTTACACGTGATTGAATGCATCGAGATACATGCATCATAATTCATAAACCTATAATTTCCCCTACCACAAATTCATGGTTTAGTAAACAATTTACTACTTATAATGTTTTGCTTATTCTGTTTTTTTATTGTTGTCTTGGTTTTATGTAGGCATAGTTATAAAAACTTACATTCTAATATTTTTTCTGCTTTCTAATATTCAATACAACAATGAATTACTCAAAACGATATTATTAGTTAATAAATGTTAGAGATTATTAGCTATAATAAATAAAATGAAGTTGGTTCCTAGAAATTTTGTATTATATTAGATGTTATTAAACCCGTTGATTGTAATCAACCAATGTAATAGATTATTAGATAGCGCTTAATTGCAATCAACCTATGTAATAGTCTATTACATTGCACCCGTGGGAGTTTTGTGCTATCATTGCCGGTGCCCAACCTGGATAAAGGGGTTGCATCAGGTTGGTAGTCGGCAGCAAACTTATCCCATAACTTTCATCATGGATTCGACCAACATGACATTCCAAACTCATGCTACAGTGTTCCCTATAAGCGAGGTGTTGCATCGAAACCCAGGTACAATTAGAAATGGACAAGGGTGGGCAAGGGCATCCCCAACATACCCCAACAACACCTATTTTGAGAAGTAGGCAACGGTTTCCACGTCATTCTAGACGAATGTGGGTTAAAAAGCTAGTCCAAGAGAATAAGATTCGTCACGCCACATGGAATATGGGAACATTGATAAGTATGGATTTAGTAGCTACGATGTAACGAAGGAGAGTTAACATAGCTTGCACTCAAGAGACCAAGTTAAAAGGAGACAAAACTAGAGAAATTGATAGATATAAACTTCAATATATACAAAAGGACAACTGTAAAAATGGAGTAAGGCTAACGGTAGATAAAGATTTAAAAGACAAAGTTGTAGGTGTTAAGAGAATAACTATAGGATTTTATTAATAAAACTTGCGTTAGGAGGAGATAATCAATGTTGTTAGTGCATATGCACTATAGGTACGGCTAGGGGATAAAAATTAAAACATAATTTTGGAAGGATATGGATAGACTAATGCAAGGAATCTCAAACAAAGAGAGGATATTCGTAGGAAGAGGCTTAAATGGTCATATGAGGGGGGTGACAAAAAGAGGATGCAAACAAGTGGGTGGAGGATATGATTTTGGGAGAAGAAATGAGATAGGAGATGTTATCTTGATTTCATTATGGCATACAATCTAGCTCTAGCAAACACATACTTCAAAAGGAGAAATGAACATTTCATAACTTTCAAAAGTGGATCATATACAAGCCAAATAGATTTCTTTCTACTTACGAAGACAGAACGATCGATATGTAACGATCACAAGGTTACACCAGGAGAGAGTTCAACTACACAACATAGATTAATGGTAATGAATGTTTACATTAAGAAATGAAAGAAAGGGAACAAAATTAATAGGTGTCCAAAAAACTAGATAGTGGGAATTTAAAAGAAGAAAACAATATTATTCATAAATAAAGTAACCAAAAGCGTTTCCTTATCAAATTTTAGTCCTTGCTGATTCAAGTCCATGCAGTTCTCTCTTCCTCATGGCCCTAAACGAGGAGACCCATTTCTTCTCATCTCTTCATCCTACCTTTACCTCAGGAAGACTCCTTAACAAAAATCTTGAGCACCCCATTTCATCAAATAAAATCCAACCTCTTTACTACCCTAAATTTTCAAATCCCATTTGTCCCCTTTCTATGCAGATGAAATACTTCATGAAAGATAGGGATGGCTCATTTGTCCCCTTCTCCATGCAGATGACATACGTCATGAAAGCTACAAATGGCATCCTTTTTTCATAAAGGCTACAATCAAAGAAGGTAAAGCTCTTCAAGACATTCAAACTTATCATAGCAGCAGATGTCAAGTCATAATACTCACAAAAAGGCCTTTTCTTTGGTTTTTAAAAAAAAAATGGTTTCATCTCAAAAATTGCCCATTTGCTTTATCATTGGCATTCAAGAGAAAATGTTGTCTGCTAGACCTTCGAACTCCCTCTATTCTTGGGTACTTCTCATATATCTTATTTCCGACCTCTTTTTTACTCTAATGGAGCTAAACTTGTTGATGGAAAGGCAAGTTTATTTCTGTTTAGGTAGGCTCATCCTTGTTAAGCACTTGCTTGTTAGCATCCCAAACCATGGCTTTGATGGTCTTCTCAATACCGGCTAGTATTCTTAAAGCTACAAAAAATGCATGAGGAACTTTTTGCGGTTAGCTAATGAAGACGAAATGGTTAACTAGGAAGGGCAATAAGATCACGGGGTAACTAAAACCAAAACCTCCTGGATAACTAACAATATTGAAATCTGCCAAAACAGCCCAAATATCATGAAAGGATTCATCACTGATCACCTTCTTGATGTTGATCTCAAGCAACGCTTTGGGATCACAACCACCACACAGAAGATTGTTCATGGAGAGACAACCTTCGCCTGCCCCTTGAATAGGCTTGGGCAATGACGCTTCCTCACTCATTTGTACCAGCAGAAATTTCATGTCATGGCATATACCATGTCGATCATCATACAAAATTCCCCAATGAAAACACAATGGTCCAACAAACATAACACAACATGTTCTCATGGTTACACCATCAAAACACACTATAACCACATACTCCTTGCTAGCCCAAATGGACAAAGGACATAGCTATAGCCGACATACTCAAACAAAACTGTTAACATGGAGGAACCCAATGTAGATAGTCATAACCCAAAAACCAGATTGGTTTAATGGGCATGTGTAATTGCTGACTGCATGTATGAACCATTACACTTTGCCAGAGTATAAAAAGACTCATGATAGAGTGACAAGCCAACTAATAAGATACAGTGTAAATCATCTCTACAGAAATTCAGTCCTTGGGCCCATCCATCTAGACCAATAGATAGACACCTGACCAAATAGTGCACCAGTCTAGTGATCCTGATTATTGGATCAGTTTACTTCCTTGCAGACTGTTGACAGGATAGTAGTTATAATTGATCTGTTTACTTTTTTGGTTTCAGCCCACCAAAGAAAGCAATTCCGTTGATTAGGTCCTCTGATTCAATTGGCACGTGAAATTAATGGCAGAAGTTCAAAGACAAACTTTCAATCTGTCATCCATCTAGACCATTAGATTGACCCCTGACCAAATAGTGCACCAGTCTAGTGATCCTGATTATTGGATCAGTTTACTTCCTGGTGGAATGTCAACAGGATAGTAGGTATAATTAATCTGTTTTCTTTTTTGGTTTCAGCCCACCAAAGCAAGCAAGTCTGTTGATTGGGTAGTCTGATTCAATTGGCACTTGAAATTAATGGCAGAAGTTCACAGACAAACTTTCGATCCGTAGTTTATCCACAGGATTATTACTACAAGTAATAATTAACAAACTCAGAAATTATATCATGCCAGACCCAAGCCATGGCCCCATGTAACTCTAACGCAACCGGCTGGTAATAAAAACGAAATCAGAAAAAGAAGAGAAGAAAAAAAATCCAAACTCAAACCAAACGCTCTAAAACCGTGGAGCCATATAACTCAAAGGAAATGGTCCAAAACGTGGGTCCATGATGGATGAGAAAATCACAAGGTCCAAAACCCCAAAATCAGAAAAAAGATCCCTTAGGGCCTGTTTGGATGCCTGTAACTTTTTTAAGTTGTAAGAAAGTTACATGCAACTTACTTACAGTTACAGGTAATCCTGTTTGGATATAAGTTGTAACTTACTTACAGGTAACTTTTTGTGTTTGGATTTGTAACTTTATTACAGGTAATAAGTTCCATATTCACGCTAAGTAGAGCTTGAAATAGGGAATCGTTGAAAAATCAGATTTACACGTAAAAAAGATTGGATAAAATTATTCCATTTTATCAAGCCCATGTAAATGAATAGTTTGGTTGATTCTTAGGCTAAACAAATCAACAAGTGGGCCATAAAAGTGGGCTCACGTTTTCAAAATGCATGTAATGTAGGAAAAAAAACTTGAGGTAAGATATCTAAGCAAAAATTTCCCACAGGAGTGACTCTTGTTGACAAGGATCAGTTAAAGAGAAATCACAAGCATAGGGAGCTGCTACCACCAAATTCTGCATTAGCAGTTAAAATCTCAAAGTGGGACATTATTAAAATGGACCAACATCAAGGGACTGTTAAAAACCAGATATCTTAACACTTCGATGTACCCTCGATTTCTCACCATTTGACAACAGGCAAGAATCCAGATGCAAATGGAACTTGGGACTGTTTGAAAATGGATATGTTAACAATGCAGTGGGCACTCAATTTCAAAACACCTGAGGACATGCAGGAATCTCAATGCAAATAGAAATTGGGAGTGTTTAAAAAACCATATGTTAAAACAGATTTGGGACCTACACGGGGACAAGTTGCACTGACACAACAAGCCCCACTTATACAAAATGAACAATGGAATGTGGGCCCCACTATCATGTATTTGTTTTATCCCCACCATCTATCCATTATTCTAGATCATTTTAAGAAATCAACCCAAAAATAAGGTACATCAAAATCTCAGGTGGACCAAATCACTAGAAACAATGTTGATTGAAGGCCCACCATTAAATACTTTTGGTAGGCCACGGATGTTTTGGATCAAACTGATATTTGTTTTGTTCCCTTCATCCAGGTCTTTCTGACCTAATCAACAGGTTGCATGTGAAACAAACATTACAGTGGCCCAGGGAGTTTTTTAATGGTGGACTTTCAATCATTACTATTTTGTGTGGTGTGGCCCACCTGAGATTTAGATATGCCTCATTTTTGGAATCAAGCCCTAAAACAATCCAAAATAATGAATGGACGGCATGGATAAAACAAATACAGGATGGTGGACTCCACAGACCATCGGACATTACCCACGCCTCTAGCCAAACTGCCTCCGTCAAACCCTGATGAAAAAAAAAAAAAAAAGGGAAAGAAAGAAAGGGGCTTTCTAACCCTGCTGAAGCTGGATCGGAGAGGGAGAAGGAGATTGGGAGAGGGAGAATGAGACTGGGAGAGGGAAACGGAGGCCTTCACTCCGTCTGAGAAGGTAGGTACGCTCATTCAATGTAGGTGCGATTCTTGCCAACGATTTTCATTTCAAAATTTCCAACCGTTTGATACAGGTAACTTGAAAAACGACTCAAGTGCCTGTAAGATTTTCGCCTCTTTCTCCTGTAAGAAAGTCACAGGTTGAGAGAAAGTTACCTGTGACTTTCCTCCCCCAAACACCAACTGTAACAAAGTCACCTGTAACTTTGTTACATTTTTGAAAAGTTACAGGCATCCAAACAGGCCCTTACCTATCTTCTTCTTCGATGAACTAATCAGCGGGTCCGATCGACACAGAGAAGGGAATAGTCTGAGAGAGAGAGAGAGAGAGGAGGGGGGATCAAGAGATGCTAGAGAGATGCCACGAGAGAAATAGGGTTTGCGTGGGGTGTCGTCCGTGCAGGCTACAGACGCAGGAGTTGGAGAGAGACAGCTACTTGCTTCAAAATTTCAGAGTGACATGAATGTCCCTGTATCTCTCACTGGAGACGCCCAAAAACGAGGCAGATCTAGAACGCCGCACCACACGCAACCGTAGGGTTGAAACCTTCTCTAGACCCACGCTCATGTTCATATGACACCCCACCCCTCCACCAGGTTAAGATGAATGAAAAAAATCACAAGGTCCGAAACCCCAAAATCAGAAAAAAGAACCCTTACCTATCTTCTTCTTCGATGACCTAATCAGCGGGTCCGATCGACACAGAGAAGGGAATAGTCTGAGAGAGAGAGAGAGAGATGCTAGAGAGATGCCACGGGAGAAATAGGGTTTGCGTGGGGTGTCGTCCGTGCAGGCTACGGACGCAGGAGCTGGAGAGAGACAGCTACTTGCTTCAAATTTTCAGAGTGACATGTATGTCCCTGTATCTCTCACTGGAGACGCCCAAAAAGCAAATCTAGAACGCCGCGCCACACGCAACCGCAGGGTTGAAACCTTGTCTAGACCCACGCTCATGCTCATATGACACCCCACGCCTTGACCAGTTAAGATGAATGAAAAAAGCGAAAAACAAATATGCCTGGTAAAAAAATCTTTTGGGTGTGCCGTGGAACTATCCATAGCCAGTGTTCAATTCCAGCCTTTCGCTTGTAGCCCACATGAAATTTAGATATATATTTTTTGAGCTCATGTTTAAAATTAGTTAGTGAAATTAATACACAAAATGAATACTAACCGAAACTGTGGTGGGCCCTCTCCCTCTCATTTTCAGGAAATTAGGGTGCGTCCACATGGAAGTACTCCATTCATCGATAAACAACCACACAGGTTGGGAACAGTATAAGCAAACCCTAAGTATAATCATAGAAACGAAAGATAAATACAAATCAAACAATCACTAACAACGCATGATTTTACGTAGAAAAAATCTCATGGGAAAAAAAACAGCACAATGTGGTAAGCAATAGACTATGAAAATGATTTACAAGAGATACAATCAACTTACAAATTCAAAAACTCTTCTCAAAACCTTAACACTCTCTTAAAACAAGTTCTTCATTTCCCCCTAATCACATTTAATACCCATATATATAGTATTACACATGGTATATAAGAAACAAATCATGCAATTATGTAAAACTATGCGTGTCGTTGATCTAACCATCGATCAATCAAAACTCCAATCAATCGAACATGCTCAAAAAGTGTCTAGAGACTTAATTTGATTTCTTTGAATTATCCCAATTGATCGAACCATCGATCGAAATAAATTACAAACAATTGTCCAGCAAGCGAGGTTTTATCAGTCGATCAAACCAAACTATCGATTGATCAAAATCCCATTTTCCAGCATGGATCATGAAAAGCATCTTCAATCATACGATGAGTTTGGATCATGAAAAGCAACTTCAATCGTATAATGAATTTGGATCTCCGAATGAACCAAATCATACGAATAATTTGGATCTACTTAATGGCCTAGCATGTCAATGTTTTTAATCTATTGAAATGGCCCATGTCGAAGGTTTGGATCACTATAAATAGACCAAATCATATGAATTTGGATCATTGTAAAAAGAATTTTATTCTTTGAATTATGCATAGAATTGAAGAGGATCCTACAAAACTAATGAAGTTGATCATTGAGAACCAACCTCAAATATCATGAATAGAAGGTTCAACTTAATATATCCATTAGGATGGGTCATGGAAAGAGGCTTTAGTCATATGATGAGTTTAGATCACTATCAGCAATACAAACCATACGATGCATTTAGATGGCTGAATGGGCTGAATCGTATAAGAAGTTCAAATCTGCTAAATAGCCCAACAGGTTAAAGATTTTGATCCATTAAAATGGCCCAAGAATATTAAAGATTTGGATAAGTAGAAATGGGCCAAATCATATGAACAGTTTAAATCATTTGTAAAGTTAACGGTCTTACAAAATTTTGGGCATGGATCAATTTAGCATATCCATTGCTAATGATCATGAAAAGCAGCTTTAATCATATGATAAGTTCGGACTAGGAGAAGCAGGTCTAATCATATGATGAGTCTGGATCATGAAAAGCAGTTGTAATCCTATGATGAGTTTGGATCGCCAAATGAGTTGAATTATATGAACAAATTGGATCCACAGAATGGCCCAAGTACGTTAATATTTTTTATCCATCGAAATGGCCCATGTCAAAAGTTTGGATCAATAGAAATGGGTCGGGCCAAATAATATGAATTTGGATCATTGTAAAATAAAACTTGATCGTTTGAATTGTGTATAAAACTAAAGAGGGTCCTACGAAATTAACAATATAGATCACTGAGAACCAACCTCAAATATTACGAACAGATGGATCAAATTAACATATCCATTGGGATAGGTCATAGAAAGAGGCTTCAACCATATGATGAGTTTAGATCACTAACAGCAGCATGAATCATATGATGCACATGGATCAATGAAGGGACCGAATCATATAACAAGTTCAAATCAAATGAAATGTCCCAAGCAGGTCAAAGGTTTATATCCATTAAAATGCCCCAAGCATGTTGGATCGCTAGAATTGGGCCAAATCAAATGAACAGTTCGGATAATTTGTAATGATAAAGAGGGCCATACAAATTTTAGGGCATTGATCAATTAAGCATATATATTTCCATAGATAATGAAAAGCAGCTTCAATCATATGATGAGTTTGGATCATGAAAAGCAGCTTCAATCATATGATGAGTTTGGATCATGAAAAGCAACTTTAATCATATGATAAGTTTGGATTGCCGAATAAGCCAAATTATATGAACAATTTGGATCCACTGAATGGCCCAGGCATGTTAATGTTTTTTATCCATCGAAATGGCCCATGTCAAAGGTTTGGATCAATAGAAACGAGCCAAATCATATGAATTTGGATCGCTGTAAAAAGAAACCTAATTGTTTTAATTGTGTATAGAACTGAAGAGGGTCCTATGAAATTAACAATGCAGATCACTAAGAACCAACCTTGAATATTACGAATAGATAGATCAAATTAACATATCCATTGGGATGGATCATAGAAAAAGGCTTCAACCATATGATGAGTTTAGATCACTAACAGCAACACGAATCGTTTGATGCATATGGATCAATGAAGGGACCGAATCATATAACAAGTTCAAATTCGATGAAATGTCTCAAGGATGTCATAGGTTTATATCCATTGAAATGGCCCAAGCATGTGAAAGGTTTGGATCACTAGAATTAGGCCAAATTAAATGAACACTTCAATTTATTTGTAACGATGAAGAGATCATATGAAATTCAGGGCATAGATCAACTTATCATATCCATTTCCATAGATTATGAAAAGCAACTTTAATTATATGATGAGTTTGGATCATGAAAAGTAGCTTCAATCGTATGATGAGTTTGGATCGTCGAACTGAATAAACAATTTAGATCCACTGAATGACCCAAGCATATTAATGTTTTTTTATCCATTGAAATGACCCATGTCAAAGGTTTGGATCAATAGGAACAGGCCAAATCATATGAACTTGAATTGTTGTAAATAGAAACCCGATTGTTTGAATTGTGTATAAAACTGAAGAGAGTCCTACAAAATTAACGATGTGGATCACTGAGAACCAACCTCACATATTATTAATAAATGGATCAACTTAACATATCCATTGGGATGGGTCATGGAAAGAGGCTTCAATCATATGAGTTTAGATCATTAACAGCACCACGAATCATATTGTGCATTTGGATCGCTGAAGGGGCCGAATTATATAAGAAGTCAAATATGCTTTATTGGCCAAAGCACATTAAAGGTTTTGATCCATTGAAATGGCCCAAGCATGTCCAAGGTTTGCATCACTAAAAATGGGCCAGATCATATGAACAGTTTGGATCATTGGTAAAACAAAAGAGGTCCTACAAAATTTAGGGCAAGTATCAACTTAGCATATCTATTGCTACTGTAACGCCGTGAAATTCGGGGGTCGAGCATAACTCAGCTCCCGAGTTCCAAAACATCACTTATGCAACATATTTAATGAATGATGTATGTTGACTGTATTAGTGCATAAAACATGGAATAGATTAAGCCAAAACACAGATATGATTCAAGGATAAGTGAATAAAGAAAGCGGAAGACTTATATGAAAATATGTGTACAAGTGTAAACCCCTGAATTACATTCACAAGCCAGATCGTGTGAAAGTGTTATTTAACAAAATTATAAGTATCAATTACATCGTTTCAGTTCCCAAAAATAATCCCAAAGATCCCGCACATCAGACCGAGGCTCGCTAGAACCCGTCTGAAAACTGCATATAGGAGAAGGCAGCCTCGTCATCATCCAGCTCCGCTCTGCCTCAGAAGTCGCATCCACATCTGCAACATTAGAGCCTAAGACAGAGTCTGGTGGGTGTTTAACACCGCCCCAGAAACGTGGAAGTGAGTGATCAACTCAGTGGAACAATAAGGCACTGGTTAACATATTATCAGTTCAATCAAACAGTAATGATAAAGCAGAACAATTAAATTAATCCTAAGTACTCTTGTTAATGCAAGGATGTATACAAAATGATGCGTGCCCTCACGCGTACACCCTCAGCGTCTTCATCTTACGTTACGCATAACATCGCCTCAAAGTGCGCCACATCTACAAAGCACATGCAAATGCGGCGGTACCCTAGATTTAAGCAATAGCGCCCATACATGGTAAACGGCAAACACAAGTGCGTATTTTATACGTATACGGTACTTTATAAATACACAGAATACACAAATCTCAATATAGCACATGCATATTAGGAAAGCAACGTAAACACAACATTTGGCATGTGAAATCTCATCCATAACAAGAATAAATCACTAACTGGGATTGAAAGCCTTGATAACCATAACCTATACACTTAAAGTCCGCACCTTAAGCAAAGAAAGAACCACCGAACTGATTTAGACGAGTTGTCTTCGTCAACGGCGCTAGAATACCCTAAAACAAGGATAGAAATGAGATACAACAACTCCAAAACTAATCTAAGCTCTAACACAAGTTAGGGTTAGGTTAACTTACCCTAAAAGAACTCAGAACCGTCAGAAGAACGATTCAAAATGAAGGTTCAAAGATGAAGAAGAAGAAAGAAGAAACCAAGATGATTCACCAACTTATCTCTCTCACTTTCTCTCTCTTTTCCACTCTCTTTCCAAGCTAGGGTTAGAGAAAATTCGTATGGAAAAGAGGGTTAGGGTTTAAGGACTATAAATAGGCCTCAGAATGATGGAAATAACCCTAGGGACAAGGTATACTTAGGTTATAACCAAAGTAAGCCTTTATCGATCCAACGAAGCACTTCTGGTGGGCCTATAACCACGAAAGGTTGGACTTAAGCTCATTGACCATGGATCTATGTCAAGCTGAGTTTTCATACCGACCGGCTCTTCAGATCAGCCGTGGCGGACCACACTCAATTCAACGGTCACGGAAACTCGATCGGGTCCACAAGCACTAGGATATGCCTGGGCCAACTATCCTGATCAGAGGGTGAAATTGGGTCAGAATCCAACGGTCAGATAGCTTAAAATCGTCGCGCAAGCGACACGACTCAGATTTCATAAAAAGCTTAATAAATTCCAACCGCTCTCACACTCTTCACTCCGAGCTCAAGCAAATCGACCCAGAACATCAGATGGACTTGATTTTCGAGGTGATGGTCAAGCCCAACTCAGTGACCGCAACAGCCTAAGATCATCGCCATCGGACTTTTGACGCGCAGTCCAGGTCCGATCCAGAACTTCCAAAAATTCTCCAGAACAACTGGATTTAGCGATGGATCCCAGATTTCAGAGTAACATAGCGCTCACTAATCTACACGTTTAGAGCCATGCAAATACAATTTAAAGTAACTGATGCGGATTTCACAAGCAATCGAGTAAAGCGCTAATTACCCCTAAAACAACTACTTAAGGAAAGATTAGCACAAAAATTCCAAGGTCGTTACAGCTACGGATCATGAAAAGCTGCCTCAATCATATGATGAGATTGGATCATGAAAACAACATCAATTGTATGATGAGTTTGGATCGCTGAATGAGTCGAACCATATGAACAATTTGAATCCACTTAATGGCACGAGCATGTCAATGTTTTTTATCCATCAGAATGGCCCATGTCAAAGGTTTGGATCACTAAAAATGGGCCAAATCATATGAATTTGGATCATTGTAAAAAGAAACTTAATTCTTTAAATTTTGTCTAGATTGAAGAGGATCCTATAAAATTAATAAAGGGGATCACCGAGAATCAACTTCAAATTTTACAAATAGATGGTTCAACTTAACATATCCATTGGGATTGGTAATGGAAAGAGGCTTCTATCATATGATGAATTTAAATTACTAACAACAGCATGAATCATATGATGTATTTGGATCGCTGAATGAGCCGAATCATATAAAAAGTTTAAATTTGCTAAATGGCCTAACACATTAAATGATTTGATCCATTGAACTGGCCCAAGCATGTCGAAGGTTTGGATCATTGGAAATGGGCCAAATCATATGAATAACTTGGATCATTAGTAAAATTGAAGAGGGTCCTACAAAAATTTGGGCATGGATCAATTTAGCATATCCATTGCCAAGGATCAAGAAAAACAGCTTTAATCATATGATGAGTTGGGATCATGAAAAGCAGCTTCAATCTTATGATGAGTTTATATCGCCGAATGAGGCGAATCATAGGAGCAATTTGGATCCACTGAATAGCCCAGCATGTCAATGTTTTTTATCTATCAAAATGGCCCCATGTCAAAGGTTTGGATCAATATAAGTGGGCCAAATCATATGAATTTGGATCGGTGTAAAATAAAACTTGATTGCTTGAATTGTGTATAGAACTGAAGAGGGTCCTACAAAATTAACGATGTGGATCATTGAAAACCAACAAAAAATAATACAAATAGATAGATCAAATTAACATATCCATTAGGATGGGTCATGGAAAGAGGCTTTAACCATATGATGAGTTTAGATCACTAATAGCAGCAAGAATCATATAAGGATATCATAACATATGTTCATGAGGTTACTACAGGTGGACCACATGGTACATGGATCTGAACCATTTGTATAGTGTAACCAATGTGAATGGGAATGCTCGACAAATCTTCCAAAAGAAAGACCATAACCCTTAAACCAATGGCCTACAAATAAACGGCTAAGAAAACTACAACAATAGGGCCATGGTCCTTGTACAAAGTGGGCCATAAGATCAATGGACTGGACATTATGGTTCCCATTCATATAGTGCAAAGGCCCAAGGAATCTATACATTCCTTCGAGATAATACCCTAGTTCGTTGTGTGGGTTAGCTAGCAACAGTGACCATGTGAAAAAAGGCCCAACCATTTTTGTTGGATTTTAGTCTACTCATCAGGTTCACAGGCCGAGGCTGAGTTTGAAATAATTGGAAATGGTACATTTATCATTTGTTCTTTACAGGGCACGTGGAGTTGTTTATTTACAATACAATCCATTCATCTGACATTACTTGCCAGGTCCCAAGATATTACATTATTCTGAACTTAGGTGGGCCATACAACATGAATTTAGGGTTTTACGTAGAATTTAGGCATGCCTTATCTAGCCAGCGTCGCATGGACTACTTGGAATCACACCTAGAGCCTCCATAAATTAATGTGGATTATGACATGTATGAGATTTGGAATATCGCGATTTTTAGGAAATGATTTCATCCTGATGAGGCAAGTTAGATAAATGGATTGTATGAAATATAGAGACCGTGGTGGGCCTTATACAGGACTAGTGGTGGGGATTTATGCAAGCATTTTCCTATGTTTGTTGCCTATCTAAATTGTGGGTTGTTGTAATTTTTGAATTATAGGGTAAATGAGAGACAACATACTCAATGAACGAGTTGGATCTTATAAAAGTTCCACCAACATGGTAGCAAGCTCCCTATGTTAATAGAGTTTTTTCATCTCTCCTACTCTCCTCTCACCCAATATCCTTTCAAGGTTAGATCTATTACAGTTGTTTTTGCATTAGACCTTAAGAGCAAATTAATTTGTGGAGCCCACTATGATGTTTTTATGACCTTCAATCCATTCATCGTTTGCGCACCCTAATGCTTAATTGCCAAAAATTGCGCCTATAAAAAACTCACGTGGGCCACATATAGTTATGATGGAGATGCCCACGATTGAAAACCTTCTAGATGGTGCGTGACCATACATGTTTTGTATATGCCATCCAACTCATTTAGAAGATGTACGCAATCAAAATGAATAGACATGCAAAAATATTGTTTTAAAGGCAAGACTAGACCAAGCAGTCAGGTGGTTTGGATCAGAACCAGCCACCACAAGAGGGCTAGCAATCGTGGGAGTCGATTGAAAAATGCAAGCACACCCTATATCTCATGCATCTTGCATTATAATGGCACATGATTCAATAATGATGAACCCTGTGCAGCCTACTAATGGCATAAGAAAATCACCCATTAAAGGAATAAGAAAAGATTAACCAAGAAGAAGAAGAAGAAGAGGGTATTTAATTCATCTCATTGGTGCCAGTGCTTTCTTTTGAAGACCCAACCATCATGTGGGCCACAGTGAATCGAACGGGATATATAAGAGTGGAACATATTTTGGTGTCTGTCCATTTTTTTTTTCCATGGCGCAGTCCAACATGTTGTTTTATGCTATCCAACTTAGCTCATCAAGGGAGGCTCAACAAAACCCCAAAAGTTGATAATTGTATTTTAACTTTGTTCAGATATGTGTGATCTAATAAACATGTCAGATGGAAAAAAATCTTCACAGCTGGCCGTAGAAAAGTTTCGATGGTAGTTTGTGGTGTGATCCACTTGAGGTTTCGATATACCTCAATTTTGGGCTCATGCTCTAGAATTATCTGCAAATTTTGATGGACAATATAGATCTAATACATAAATCATAGGCTGATTTAAAAATGTAATATACATTCAAAATTATGTTGTGTAGTTAATTAGTAATCTATTTGGGAGAGAGAAATCTTGTATATCTTGTTAGATGACTCTTTTTAGCTGTAGTCAACAGAAATGGCGTGGATTAATGAAATTTCCGTGCCTTCAACACAGACTATCCACGATCTTTTAAAAGATAAAGTATCAAAAACCATTTACAACCCTAATACTACATAATGGCAGGCGGCCGAATGTCTAACGGTGAAAGCTTTAGGCGCTTTCATAGAAATCTGTTGGAAATATTTTGAAAGCAAGTGTTTTATCTGGTAATAACCTAAAAGATAGGGAGTTAAACTGGAAAATCCGTTTTATCTGTTTTTATTTTTATTTTCTAGAAAGAAAGTAGAGCGTTCCCATGCCGATTGGGTACACCCGCTGGAGACTGACGATCCTGTCTTTGTGGGGCCCACCACTGGAGACCCCGATTCCATCTCTACTGTTTCCTTAGACATGCCTCCTTTTAGGCTCATGCACATGGTCTGCCAAATTAGATGGATGGATGAGGTGGATGAAACACATACATCCAGGTGGGCCCGAAGAGCCCCTATCAGGAACATCTATAGTAAGGTACTAGTGCGGGTAGCACCCAATCCGCGTCCCTGTGGAAGCCTTTGCGAGAATTGGCGTGGATGGCCAGTTAGGTAGGGACCACATGATATTTGTGAGAAATATGTTACGACATACTTACAAAAACAAGAGAGATCCAAAACTCAAGCGAGGACTCAAGTGAGGATTAAGCGTCCAGTGTTGAAACATTCATAAGGCCATGAGAGTTTTGGATCAAGATAATATTTTTAAATTTTAGTATCCTAGTATAAATGAACTTATGAACGGTGTGAATATCATAGACACAGGTTAATATTTTTAAAATTTCAATATCCCATTAGGAATAAACTTACGAAAGGTGTGGATATGTTATAAACATTACCAGACCGATTGTTGCACGACGCGGAGAGTCGGGATCCTCTGTTGTTCGGTAAATAGGAACGCTCTGGTTGCCTAAAGGGTTGTTTGGCACCTTGGATTGGAGGGGATTGGAGGGGATTAGAGGGGGTTTCAAATCCCCTTGGTTGTTTGGCAGCATAAAGCAACTGGGGATTGCCAATCCAGGGGGTTCCCAATCCCCTCTTTGAGGGGGTTTGTAATCCAAGGTGAGAGCTTGGATTACACCTAAAATCATTTCAATAGTTGCAGGTATAAATGTATGTCACTGTACACTATCATTCTACTGGGCACATGGCCCACTAACGATGATCAGCACCGTCCAAACATTGTTCATGTAGATCAGCACCGTCCAAATATTGTCCAGCACTGTCCAAACATTGTCCATATTAATCAACGATTAAAAATCGTTGGTTAGTCACTCGGACATGATCTTGTGCTTGCGGTCCATCTGAGACTTGGAATTTCATCATTTTTAGGCAAAGCATATATTTTAGCGGGCTTATCACAACCATAGTGTCAAAAATTATATATCTCACTAATTGGGGATATTAAAGTTGATTTAGTAATTAAATTCAAACCCCCGTAAATATACCATGTATAGGTATTTTTGAATTAAAGTTGATTCACACTCCAGGGTGCCAAACACACCAAGAGGATTACCAATCCAGGGGGTTTCCAATCCTGGGGGTTGCGAATCCAGGGGGTTCCAAATCCACGCTCCCAAACAGGCCCTAAGCCTCACGGGTCCACATCACCACACACTTGGAAAAAAAAGTAAAATGAAAAATCGGACTCCAAACTATTGTGAAAAAAACCAAAGGAATAAAAAAAAAAAAAAACCCGAAAAAGAAAGCGAGAAGAAAAAACTAAGGAAATGAAAGAAAATCCTCAGAGTGAGAAATCAAATGGCGTCTGCTTCCTTCTCCCATTTCTCTACTTTCAGAGGTCCCGAAAAAATCCCCAAATCCAAAACTCTAATTTCCAGCTCCAGATCTCATTCATATCCGTTGCTGGTCTCATCTCCCTTCACTCACCTTCGATCTCATCATCATCACCCGATCTCTAAAAGCTTATCTGCATCGGTCTCCACGTAGCAGCAGATCCGCACGAGCTCGGACGATCTTGTTTTTTCGATTCTTTCCAAGGTTCGATTTCGATCTTAGATTTCTCGATTGTCTGCTTGCATTCGTTTCCTGTTCTTGAAAATTGCCGGATTTTTAAGCAATTTATGACGAATTTAGATCAAGAAGTAGGAAATGCTGATGGTTTTGAAGCGTATGCCTGATATGACGATTTTAAGTCTGATCTCGGCTGTTTAATACCAGGCGATCAATTGTTATGATGTTGTGATATCGGGTAGTATCTCATCCACTCTGGGGCCCATGATTTCGACTACCAGGATTATCAGCAATGTATGCCAGGTGTACGGTTGATGAGTTTCTGCACCTGAGTTCACCATTTTGGAAATGACGGTGTCTCATTTACTGTAATGTGTGCGGCAATCTAGATCGCCCAAGTCACCAACCGACTTGGAGATGGCCCCTAATCGAAAAATTACAATAATTCGATGATAGTTACTGTCCAATTTTTCCTTTTGAGTTGGGACAATGCACTATTTTACTTTTCACCGCTCATTGAATGAGTCCGGAGCCTCTGTTATTCGGTAAACAGGGACTTCCTGATTGCCTAATCCTCATTGGTCCACGTCACCACGCCCTTAAAAAAAAAAACTAAAAGAAAAATTCGGACTCCAAACTATTAAAAAAACCAGAGGAAAAAAAAAAAAACAGAAAAAGAAAACGAGAAGAAAAAACCCAAGGATCTGGACTCCACTCGTTGCTTCTGCCTAATCTTCTTAGCTGCGTTTCTTTCTTAGGTTTTCTTAGAGAAACTCAATTCCATTTACCTTTTTATGTGTTTTTAATGTTAGATGATGAGTTTATAGGTCTGAATCTTTCAAATCCTCTTGGGTTTTAATCCAAAACACCAGTTTCTTCACTGGAATCGATATTAAATCTCAATGAAATTAAGTTTTGGATGTAAAACTAATAGCAATTCGAAATCTCTCTTATTGGTGATGGATTATGTTGAAGTTTTCTTTGTGTCCAAGTTCTTAGAGCTTGTGGAGGCAAGCCGTGTGGCCAAGGAAGTCAAGCACCCATTCAGGAACCTCCTTAAGCAACGCAACCGCCTGTAGCTGATTATTGCTGTGGTTATGCTGGTCAGCCTCCCTCACAAGTCTCTGCCTTAAGTATAAAACACCCATAACAAATGACAAAACGGGTCATTTTCATAGCCATTGTGGGCATTTCGTAATAACCTGCATGACCACAGATAATCATACAATGATTAACAGGGTGGGCTGCAGGCTGCTCTTGCTGGAAGCCTAATTTACAATTTCGACAAGTTGGTCTCACATTTCAACAATCTATTTTTTGGGCTATTGAGTCGCACCATGTATTTCATTTATAGGTAACCTATTTTATATGCATCCAAACGACCCCATACATTAATCTTGTAATAATTGGGGCATCATTCTCTGTCCCGTGTAGTAGTATTAACAAAAGTACAAGTATTTACTATTTACAAATTACAACATAAGCATTCTAAGACCTTGGCCAGTCTAGTTCAATACTTCTTATACAGTAGAAGGTTTGCTCATGCCATGCTTATTATATAACAATATTTTTCTGGTCCTTATATTTCTGTAGGTCAATTTACTTATGTCTCTGTTGAGAGCAGACATGACAGAGGCAAGTCAATAAACCACTATAATGGTTGTAACAACCACTATCGAAATTGTTTAAACAAACTCAGTGCATGCATTAATGAGGTCAATTAACTTGTCTGTTGATGTACAACCATGCTTTGATAAATTTTTGCAGTAGAGTTGGCTACCGAAAGTTCAGATGAGAATGCAAACGAGCGATCAGAGAGGGTTTTTCAGATGACTGAAATTGATGATATGCAGGCCCCTCGTGACCTTTCGCTTGCACAATTTTTATCAAGGTTTGATTCATCATCCTGAGTTGTTTATAGTTTTGTTGACAACTTAAATATCTAAACATGTTTGTTGACAACTTAAATATCTAAATAGTTTTGTTGACAACTTTTACATAGGATTGCAACCAGTGTTCAAGTTGTCGGTATCGTTACAAGTTTCGCTGACCGGAGATAAAGATATAATATCGTTATCGCCGATAATATCGCCGATAACTGGAAATGCGAAGAAAAATGGCGAAAAATGGGGAAATTGATGGAATTTTTCAGTAAAACTTCAGGGCATGCCTAAATACACATATTTGCATATTTAGGAATAAAAAAAATTACAAAACAATGCATTAAATAATAAGTTTTCATTTAATAGGGCTCAAAAAGCATGCGTTGCCATAAGAAATCGCTCCAATTGTAATCAAAATGAGTTTATATAATACTTTATGGGGCCCACTATAATCAAAATCACTCCAATTGTAATTAAAATGAGTTCATGTAATACTTTATGTGGACTGAGTCAACTCTATGGGGTCCACTGATTTATATACTTTTATCCACTCCGTCCATCCACTTTACCGTATAATTATAGGGCTTGATTCCAAAGATGAAGCATATCCAATGATTAAGTGGACCACACCGCAATAAATAGTGTGAATTTGAACGTCTATCGTTGAAAATTTCTTAGGGGCCATAGAAGTTTTGGATCAATGTAATTTTTGTTTTTTACCTTCATCGATGACTATGCAATCTTATGGACAGCTTGGATGACAAATAAAGATCATTGTGGGCCCTAGGAAGTTTTCAACGATAGGAATCATTGTCCCCACTGCTTTCTATGGTGTGGTCCACCCAAGATTTGGATCTGTCTAATTTTTGGGTTCATGACCTAAATTGATCTCGCCAAATGGATGGACCGTGTGGATATAACACATTCATCATGGTGGGGTCCACGGAACTTGGTGACATCCAAGCCACCGAGGTCAGCACGCCTGCTGCTTTCATTCCAAAGGGATGCGGATTGCAGCCTACCCCCGCCCGGACGTATTACCGTCCAAGCAGGGATCTGTGGGGCCCACCGTGATGTAAGTGTTTTATCACGCCGTTCATCATTTTTCTCAGATCATTTTAACATATGAGCCAAAAACTGAGGCAAGTATAGGGCTTAAGTGGACTACAAACTGGGGATTAAACGTCCACCATTAAAAACTTCTTGGAGCTGGAGAAGTTTTGGATTAAGCTGATATTTGTTTTTTCACTTCATCAACGTCTACATGACCTTATGAATAGGTTGGATGGTAAAAAAGCATCACGGTGGCCCTTAGGAAGGTTTCAACGGTGGGTGTCATTATCTCTGTATCTTCCTTTGGTGTGGTCCACTGGAGTTGTGGACCTACTTCATTTTCATAGTAAGATCTTAAAATAATCTAAGAAAAGCAATTAACGGTGTGGATAAAATTCTTACATCATGGTGGGCCCCACAGAGCCCTGCTCGGACGGATTACCGTCTGAGCGAGCGGGGTAGGACGCAATAGAAGGGGACGCGGATTGCGTACCGAGTAACTTAGCACGCTAAGCGTACTAAGTAAAGTCTGTGGGGCCCACCATGATTTAAATATTTTATCCACTCCGTCCATCCTTTTTAACATATAATTTTAGGGCTCTAAACCAAAAACTAAGTACATCCAAATCTCAAGTGGACCTCACCACTGGAAACAGTGTGAATTGAAATTCTACCGTCCAAAATTTCTTGGGGCCACAGAACATTTGGATCAATCTTTTATTTGTGTTTTCCCTTCATCCATGTCTGTGTGATCTTATGAACAGGTTGGATAATAAATAAACATCACTATGGGCCCTAATGAGGTTTCAACGGTGGAAGTCATTATTCCCACTGTTTCCTGTGGTGTGGTCCACTTGAGTTTTGGGAATTCTTCAATTTTTGGCTCAACCACTGAAATGAGCTAGAAAAATGTATGGACGGTGTGGATAACCCACATACATTCACAGTAGGCCCAACTGAGTTTACTCAGCACGATAAAAGCGTACCGAGTAACTCATACACAATCTGATTCTATAAAAGGGTTTCAAAACCCGAAACCCTGAAAAAACTCGAGCAAAAGCCGCCGATAGAAGAGGTTCCGGAAGGGAACCCTAAAAACTCGAAAAATCTCTCCAAAATTTTCAAGATTTCGCATATTTTTCGCCCCATTAATTCCGATCAACGATCCTATTCTACATGTACATACTTCCAAAAGTTTCTTTTTTCCCTTTTTTTCTCGATTTTTTTTGGTATTTACGCAGCTCCCTATATTATCGTCCCTTTTATCGTCAAGAAGGAGTTGTCGGCTACAGTTATCCCTTGACAGAGATGCGATTTTTGGTCGAAAACTGTATTTTACATTAAAAATCGATAAAATCGCCGAATATTCGCCGATATTAGGAAGAGAAACGAAAAAAGTGAGTTTCGGTGTCGCAACTCCAGCGACACCGATAATATCGGCGATATTATCGATTTTTCGCCGATAATATGAACACTGATTGCAACTACTATCATGTTGATCATATAGTTGTCTTTAGTTGTCTACATAGTACATTGCATATATACATGGGCATTGTGTTGGATTTATCTATTGTACTGCATCCCATGGCATGGATGCCTCTTTTATGCATGCGCACATTTTACTAATTAATGTTCCAAATGGGGATCATCATCATTTAAGACTCATCCAACTATGAACATGTTGTGGTCTGATAATTAAGCCAGTTGTCTCATTTACTTGGTCATACATGCCTCATTCAATGTCCTTCACAAAACATCCCAAAAACTAAAATTAAAAATTAAAAAAAATCAAGTGAAACAACCAAATCAGTGGCCAGCAAATGAAAGAATTATTGGGTTTTAATGTGTCAAATGTGCCCATTCCATACAGATGGACTATGATAAGGCAGTCTAATCTGTTGATATGATGGACCCACTGAAAATGGGAGATACCCCAAAAATCTGCCAAATTAAAGCATTCATGTGAGCTTTAACTTAGCCACCAATCCACATGTTCCACAAGTTTAGGTGCATCTTTCAATCCATTTTCCCCTAATCATTGAGTAGAATTGTTTCAATGATTTGATTTTAGAATTCTTAGTTACTTAATGGGCCTCTTTTGAATGTTTATAGGTTTGGAATGCTCCATAGCAAGAAAAGGAACTTCCAAAAGACTTGTTCTTGTGTTTATAGGAGCAACTTGTATGATGTTTGCATGGCAGCCCATGAAATGTGTACTGGAAGTAATAACTAGTTGAGATCGATGACTTGGATTATTAGAAGGCGTCCCAATGCAGGTAAGATAAATAGTTTTTTGAGTTTTTTTATAGGGTTGAAAAATTTCTAAATATAAATGAAAGAAATGACAGACATCATGTAAGAGAGTAGAATCTATATCAAAATAGGTACATGCATCTGTGGAAGTGATACAGTTGATGAAATATGTGATGAGATTATACTTGAGGCGTTGATATATTATTGTCCTAGTATGATGGGGTTACACTTGAGAATGTGATACGGTTGATGGACTAAGTGATGAGGTTACCCTTGAGGATATGATGTGGCTGTGTGATAGTGTGAAGTGGTTCCACTTGAGAATATGATATGGTTGATAGACTCTATGATGAGGTTGCGCTTGAGAATGTGTGACAGTGTGATATGGTTCCACTTGAGAATGTGATATGGTTATCGTACTATGTGATGAGGTTGCATTGGAGGATATGATATGGTTGTGTGATAGTATGATGTGCTTACATTCGAGAATATGATATAGTTGATAAACCATGTGATTAGGTTGCACATTCGGATATGATATGATTGTGTGACAGTGTGAAGTGGTTCCAAATTGAAGAATGTGATACGGTTGATGGACTGTTTGCGCTTGAGAATTTGATACGATTGATGGACAGCGTGATGAATTTGCACCTGAGGATGTGATATGGTTGTATGATAATGTGATGTGGTTACACTTGAGGATATGATATGGTTGATGGAATATGCGATTAGGTTGCACTTGAGCGAATCTAATCATACCGTCAATGGTATTGTTTTTTCTATTTTTTCTTTAAAAGGAAAATTTTTGAAAAATTGATAAGAAATAAAAATAATAACTCATATGATCACTATCCGGATGTCTTTATCCTCTCCATAATTACTTTAGATTATTTCAGTGATTTTTTTTTTTGGTTTTATTTACATATTTTCTTTCTTTCCTTCTGTAGTTGTATAGTATAGAGTTAACATGAATCTTCTACTTTTGATATTGTTTAAGTTGCTACTCCCTTTCCCCTTCGGAGGGCTGGATACTTCTGTTGAGTTCAAAATTCTCACATGAAGATCATTTAGGCACCAAAAATTCTTCATTGAAGACATTAATATTCAGTAACTTCAGTTTATTGAAATGCATTGTGTAGCTTCTGTAACTCTAATTAAGATAAGTTATTCAATCCTCACTTGATAATGGATTTTGATGGCTTATATATATATATATATATATATATATATAAAATTTATGTTTAATGGTATCATTGATAGAGTTGAATGCGGAACTGGATTCTTTTAGCTGGGACAATGCTTAGATTACAACTACTACTACATGGGAAAGTCTGATGTGTTACTTACTAGGGAAAAGCCAATTTTCACAGGAAAGAGCTCTCTCAGCTTTGGAGGATGCTGGCCCTTTTAGAATCAGCAGCTTGATCAAGGACAAAGTATGCTTTCTGATTGCATCTATCTCTAGTTTCTTTAAGTGCTTCAAGTATTTGGATTCTGACCTTGCATTTTCTTTCTGAACAATATATTCACCATTATCAAGTTTAACAACGCAGATTTGTAGTCAACGTTTTGTGCTATAGTTGTATTTTTCTGGCATTGCATGAGTGGAAATCTGTGATTATTCTCTACCAATATAGATGCTCAGTGTTTATGTTGTGGCGTAGTACTGCACCATATGAACCATACCTAGATTTTGTTTTATATACTGATGCAACCAGGCTACCTTATAGTCTGATCAAGGGCCAGATATGGTCAATTGCTTCATCAGGCCCATCTTTTTGTCCTTAAAATGAAACTGGAGTTGTTTGGAATACATGGGAGACATACGATCCCAAGGAACTGAGTGTGATCACTTTCTAGTTCTCATGAACAAAGGAAATGCTTGGCAATTTAATAGAATCTAGTTCCGTTTGTGAAAATGCAGTTTGATCTCTTTGTTAATATATAAATCATGATCCCTTCCCTTCTATTCTGGATTTATGGATCTAATGATGACCCTGTGTAGAGATAGGTTTCGAATGCCAACCTAAACAAATCAGTAATACAAGTCATATCAGGATGAAACATTATCACTATTAAGTTGTATTGTCAATACAAAGAATCTGACCTGTATAGCTTTCCTTCCTAAAAACCAGTCCAAACTTGCTGTAAGTATTAACTGACTCAATTTGAATTGACTTGATCAAGTGAATTTGTTCATTACAAGTCAATCAAACTTACACCCTTTTTATTTGCAGGAATATTACCCTCTACAATTTTGATACCTGGTCTGTTTTTCATCCCCAAATCCTCCTGGTGGCTGGTGAGTCTTATTAGTAAACACCTTCTTAACAAGTTCTGGGATTCTTATTCTTGATTCAGGGGTTTCTTTTCTTGGTGTCTAGGCCAAAATGGGTATGACAGAAGAGTTTGAAGCTTCTTTACAAGTACTATGGGGATTTGATACTGACATTTCTTTTGAAGTGAATGAAATCAAGGTGTGGATTTGAACTGCCTTCAGTTTTTTTTCTTTTTCTTTTTCTTTTTCTTTTTTGCCTTCATTTTTTCAGGTCCATCAAGTCATTCTTCTATTTTTGCACTGTACTTTTGGAGCTGCTCATTTATTCATGACAAATATGTGCGCCAAATGAAAAGATTGTGGATGATGTGTAATTCATATGTTGGCAACGTTAAAGCTATGATCATTTTTTTAAATTTGTTTCATGCAGAGATCTGTAACTTCCACAAGCAGGAGAAAAACTATCTGATTTTCTGATCTCAAGCAAAGAAGATATTAGTTTCCTCTAATGGTATTGTAGCTTGCCCAGTTTTTTCATTCACCCATATCTGAAGGACCTATTTTCTGTTTTTTAAATCCAACTTTTAGATTGAAATCTTGTATTGACTTTATGATACATTACCAGCATTCTCTAATCTCTCTCTCTCTCTCTCTCTCTCTCTCTCTCTCTCTCTCTCTCTCTCCCCTAATGCAGTTGTTGCTTTAATGGCTATAAAGAACGAACTGAATGACCCGCATAATGTATTGGAGAACTGGGATATCAATTCAATTGATCCTCGTGGCTGGAGGATGGTTACATTTTCTTCTGATGGCTATGTCTCAGTTCTGTAAGATACTACTGCTTAAATTGGACAAAAACCCATGATCATCTATCCTTTTATCTCACTTGATTGTGTAAACTGATACTGTCTTAACTTTATAAATTGTAATGTAACTCTCTTAATGAAATGCAATTCAAACATCATTTATCTGATTAGTTGTTTGGACATCTACAAGTCAGTCGGTTTGATATTTGGAATAATTCCTTGTTGTCCATCATTTATCTTCAATGATTCAGTTGCAAATTTTGGTAGATTGCTTTCATTGTATGATGCAGTTAGTGAACTGGATTAATTCTGCTTTTAAATCCCCTTTGATTTCCAGATTTTGCATTGTTGTTTATTGTCATCATGAGTACTTTTCAAGGACTTGGACAACGGTTCTATTTATGATCTTTCTATGCCGAGGTGACTCTCCTGTCATCAGCAGACATTATGTCATCAATGCATGGTGACTTCAATTTCCATGAGCATACCTGAGATTGTAGGAGTTTGCTAAACCTGCACTATCCTCCGTTGGTCCACATGCACCTCTACTTGGGGCTCCACATGCCAACTTGGCAAATGTTATCCGTGTATCAGGTGTGAACAACATTGTAGATCATCTAGTCAGAAACTAAAAGATAGCACTTTTGTCATATCTTCTTTGCTTTAGAAAAATAAAAGTTAGCACTTTTTTTTTTCTTACATTCTATTTTATATTTCCTCTTTTATTTCTAAAGTTTGTAGTTGAAAGATCCATTCTCAGTTGCATTTTGTCAATTGTTTTGCAGTGCAGGTTTGATCATTGCATCATATCATATTGTCATGAGTTTCTAAACACTTGGATCTGTTCTTCTCTTTAGATGGTCTTCCATGAATACATGACAGATGAGCATTCTTATCTATATCATATAGTTACCAGCATCAACCCGTACCCTTAGACCTTTTTTCGATATCTTATCTGAAATGATTTGAGGAAACAGGATGGGTGCCTCGGCATCTTATTGCCCAGGATGAATATATACGAAAATATTGTAGGTGTTGTTCCACTTTATCTTAAAAGGTTTAGATAGACAGACAAATATCCAGATTTATCTTAAAAGGATTATCTAATCTAACCTGATATGACTGCTAGCAAATAGTGAGATGGTTTGAGAATTTTTCTGCTAGGCCATTGGCCTTTTCAGAGTCATGTTTTCTTTATACGTGCTTGTCGAACTAAATCTGTGTGTGGTTCATGACCTGATATGTGATTGGTAAATCTGATTCGTTTGTTCTTGATTTGGGTTTTATTTCTATTCTTGAACTGATGTGACCTTTCTTTCCTTTTTCGCATGACCAAATGATGATATTTCACATCTTTTTCTGTTTTCCACCTCTATTTACCATTCTATGCAGATGGATGGTTGTGAGGAATGTTTTGAGTCCTGTTGTTTGGTGATCCAGACCATCGAACTGCTGAGCCCCTCTATGGATGAGGGATGCGCCGAAAGTCTGCTAGATTGGAAGATCCTAAGCTTTGATCCCAGGCCCACAACTAGACAATTAAGAGTAAACAAAGCAGCATCCCAAATTAGAGTTCAAAAAATATGCCAAAGATCAAGGATTGGGATCTTTTGACCAGGAGATTTTGGGACGTCCCACCCATCCACAACAAAAGCCTAGTAGATCCTAGTTTACATGGTGCAGAATCCTGCACAGAAGAATACTGTACTTTTGCACCTGAAGTCTGAACATGTATACCTCCTCAAGTTTTATATGGTTGGTATCACTATAAGCATTTAATAGCAGAAAATGCGTTCTGTTTTGGATGCTAATTAACCCTTGCCTGCTGTGAAAGATGAAGAATTTATATGGGATTTTTCATTTCTTTGAAAAATAAACAAAAATACCCATTTTCCTGCTTGACACATTCAGTCATATATGTTGATGGTACTGTATTTTGTTGTTGTTTTTTTCATGAAATGGCGTCTTAATGTAGGATACATTTGGGTTATTTTCCTCTTCAAAGACTGAACTAAAATATCCATTTGCCTGCATCCATTGCATATATGTATATACGCATGAATCTGTGGATTTGGCAATTGGCTTTTCAGTTTCTGAGCAGTGTGTGTTTGTGGTGCTTTAAGCATTCCTTTTGATATGTTTGTGGTGCTTTTCAGTTTCTTTTCCCATATTTTCTACTTATTACTTGATTATGTACTTAAGTTACATGGGTTTGTGTTTGTTTGGAAAAGAAAAGGCTAGCACGGCTAACCAATGATCATGAACACATTATCTTTCTAGGAAATATATCTTCTTGAATCCTTTTCCACAGCTACTTAATCATCATCATAACCTTTTCCGAATTACTGGAGGTTGGCTTTATAAATCCTGTTCCGCTAATCAATGAGCTAAATACTACACCATCCATGATGGGGGCTGTCAGACCAATGGCTTGGATAGACCATCCATTGGCCCCACATCTAGAAACCAAGTTCCCCATCTTTGAGTGTCAAACTGGATGTTCTGTTGTCATGACAACTGGTTCTTTCACACAACGAAACAATTCTTCCATAGTTTTGGTTTCACACATGTAGTTTTGAAACTTTGCAACAATCACATTTTTCTTTAACTGCATTTTTCAGATTCAAGCATATGTTGTTGTCATACATGCAGAACAATTCTTCTATGTTTGGGTGCATGGCGATTGGATCTGAAAATTTGAGATTTTCATTCATTTATTTCATGGCTTTCAGCATTGGAATTGGGATGGTGCAGTTGGATAACTATTACAAAGAACTTGAGGAATGGAGGACATAAGTCCTTCGGTTAGATCTTCTTTAATTGTTAATTTATTTAATTTGAATGGAAGGGGGATTGATTATTCAATGCAAATAACACAAGATTTCATTTTTCCAGTTTTGCTGCATCCATATGTTAATTTATGAACTCTGTGGAGAATGTCAGGTGCACTGAATGCAGCTGTCTGTAGATAATTTCAACATTAGTCATTGTCTATAGAGTCCATAAAAATGCAGCTGTCCATATTTTCAAAGAATTGCAGATGTAGATAATTTCCAGTTTTGCTTCTTGTACTTTGATCAGCGAACTGAGGCAAAATATTTATTTCTCGAGATGAACTTTTAGTACTCTACTGAACCTGGTATTTTTGTGTATTTTTCAGATCATATCAATACCCTGTCTTTCATTGAAAGTGTAAGGGTATTGTATTGACATGAGAAAGTCCCATTAGGTTTTAAATATTCACCAATATTCTGACTGACCTGTCGAGAATTATCCATGTAGCCCTTAATTTCTTGGCAATGTCCAAAGCAACTATCTTCAGTGAATATACACTATAATTCTGATGTCATAATCTAGTTTGCCAAACTCAATTTATGGATCTGACAGGATTCAAATCCAAGCTGCCAAACTCAATTTATGGATCTCAATGCAGATGTCTTATGGGCCACAGATTTTGGCGATGTTGTTTTATTAAACGTAAGGCGTGTTTGGATGCAAGGCATGCTCAGTTGAATTGAACTAAAGGAAACAAAGAAAAATGGAAAAAAACAATCTTGAATCAGGTATCATTATTCTAATTTGAATGAGGTTGGCATTGCATATCATGTATTTTAAATCAGACCCAAAAGCAGAGATGCTAACAGCATTTTTCATTAATTGACTATCTTTTCTAGGACCTGTTTGGATTGGCAGAATCCTCTTTTCTACATTGAACAATCAATCATTTCCTTGGATGTGATGTTTTCTGCCATTTGCGAAAACAAAAGCAGTTGTGGAAATCAATTTTCGTTTGCACAGTTTTCCTTTGAAAAAAAGGTGATTTCCATTTCCTTTTAAAAAAAATAAAAAATAAAGAAACAACCTCAGGAATGGATATTTCCACGTTTTTTTAGAGAACTTTTTGACATTGACCTATCTACATTTCCCTGGAAATCATGAATGCTAAAACAAGTAGGTTATTTAGGATACTTTTCCACAGATTTCCTCCAATGTGACGTCTTCCTTTCCAAATCTACTTTTGGATTCCACCAATCCAAATAGGTCCCAAAACTAATGGGTTTGAAATGCTTCTGGAACTCTACAAATTGGATTGCCATTATAACGAGGTAAAAGAGCAATGTGAGCAAGGCGTCCATAAAACTTCATTCGACTACTCGATTTTAAATGGTTTTTTTTTCCCCCCTAAGATCCAACAAAAAACTTTGGTAAGAACAAAGTGTCTAAGAATGCAGGTCTTTCATCTGACACAGATGCATAGCTTTCACACAACATCAAAAGATATGATAATGGAACAGGGCTGAGCATATTTTCCTGTTTGTGGTGTCAATGAGTGTCTTGAAGAAGATTGAGCTCTGTTGTGCCTAACGCTGAGGGCTGATTTTTTTTTTTCCTTCTGTTGTAGACACTTCATTCTCTGTGAATTGTGGTGGCACAGAACAAACATCTGCATCCGGCATTGATTTCTACGGTGACTCAGAAATTTTGGGACCTTCATCATTGTACACCAGCTCCCAACATCAATGGGCAGTAAGCAACACAGGCTTTTACATCTCCAACCCCAATGGCCCTCAATACATAGCAACGACAGATTCTCAAATCCTGGGGACTTTAGAGTGAGAACTATATAAAATAGCAAGGATTTCACCAAGCTCATTAACGTACCATGGCCTTGGTTTGAAGAATGGGAAATACATCGTCAAACTCCACTTTGCAGTGATAGTCATGGATGATTCAGTCTTGGAAAGGTCTTGGGAGGCGCATATTTGATGTCTACATCCAGGTATCACTTGTCATTTAACATATGAAGGTGTGTTCTTTCAAACTATATTATGTTCAATATCTTTGAATTTTTTTGGATGATAGACAAAAAATGAAATGTCATGGGGAGAAAGTACTGTAAGATTTTAATATCCAAGATGAAGCCAAGGGCTCCAAAAGAGCTGTCATAGAAATGTTCATGGCAAATGTGATAGACAAAGCCATGGAGATCCACTTCTTTTGGGCTGGAAAAGGGACCTGCTGTATTTCATTTCAAGCAACTTTCAGGCCGCTAGTGTCAGCCATACATGTTTCTCTAGGTTTTCAACCATCCTATTTCTATGTTTTCCTTGCATTTAGTTTTCATCATTCTTTAATTGACTGATTCTTTGTTTTTATGTTGCAGAGTCCTCTAGTGGTGGTTCGCGCTCAAATAATTACAGAAGACGCACAAGAGAAGTTATCGGTATAGCTATCGGATGTGCAGGTGGACTACTGATACTCGCATCCATTTTCTATCTATAGTGGATGAAGGATGCACCTGACCATACGCGAGTGCGCACAGACTCACCAAGAAAAGGATGATGACCTTTCTTTATATTTTTAGCACTATTGTAATTGTAATTGTAATTGATTGAATGAAGGATTGTAATTGATTCATTATTGAATGAATGATTATAATTGAATGAATGAATGACAATAATTGAATGAACGAATCATTATGCAGGTGGTAATTAAATGAATGATTATAATTTTTTTTAAATGTAGGAATAGCCAGTAAGCTGAGCTGTTATTAAATTCGGCATATTGCTATGGATCCAGCACTACTTTCAGCTACAAATACTATCCGTAGCTATAAGTTTATGGCTACGGTTTTTATCCGTAGTATTTGCCCATTTTTTTGATAGTGTCATTACACAATCCATAAAGTGTTTCACATTCTCAAGCAGAACCACATTACACTATCACACAACCATATCATATGCATCCTCAAGTGTAACCTCATCATATAGCCCATCAATTGTATCATATTCTCAAGTGGAATCACATCACACTATCGTCTCAACCATGTCATGCGCTCAAGTGCAACCTGATCACATAGTCTATCAACTATATCATATCTTCAAGTGTAACTACATCACATTATCATACAACTATATCATATCCTCAGGTATAAACTCATCACGCTGTCCATCAATCATATCACATTCTCAATTGGATATATACCTCATCACACTATTACACTACCATACCATGTCCTGAAGTATAACTCCATCACGTTGTCCATTAACTGTATCACATTCTCAAGTGAACACATCACACTCACACAACCACATATCATATCCTCAAGTGTAACCTCATCACAGTCCTTCAATTTCTTTCATTCTCAAGCATAACTTTATCACACCGTCACACTACAATATCATATCCTCAAGCATAACCTCATCACATAGTTCATCAATTATATCATATTTTTAAGTGTAACATAATCACACTGTCACACAACCTTGGATTATCCAACGTCATGACATAGTCCATCAACCGTATCATATTATTAAGTGGAGATCATTTATCACGCTCTTACATAATCATATCATATTCTCAGGCGCAAATAATCCATCAACCGTATCACATTCTTCAATCTGGAACCACTTCACACTGTCACATAGTCATATCATATGCATATGTGCAACTTAATCACATGATTTATCAACTATATCATATTCTCAAATGTAACTACATCATATTATCACACAAGCATATCATATCCTCCAGTGTAACCTCATTACATAGTACGATAACTATATCACATTCTCAAGTGGAACCATATCACATTGTCACCATATCATATCCTCAAGAGCAACCTTATCATATAGTCTATCAACCATATCATATTCTCAAGTGGAATCACTTCGCACTATCACAAAATTATATCATATCCTAAGGGTAATCTCATCACTTAGTCCATCTACTTCTTCACCAGTTTTGCAGGACACAGAGAATAAGGCAACCATTCCAACCATGAGGTAAACTTCGTTTATAGATTTTTTTGCTGCATTGATTTTCCCAATTCCGGGTATGTTTGAATCCTCTTCTAAATTGGTTAAAACTAGATGAAGCAACGAAATTGCAATTCAGCTACTTTTAAGCATTTTGCTAATGATAAATTAAGATAATCTATATTGCATTTGGATGCTCAATTGAACTAATTGCCATCCATTCAAACAAGGGGAGCGCTCCAGTGACCTTACCTACCTAACAGATGTGGGGCCGAGTCATGTGTTCACGGCATCCAGCCCATCCATGTCACGCCCCAAAATTCGGGTACCCGAATAGGGTTTTCAGGACCCAAATTCCAGACCCGTGACATATATATTAAAAAAATTAAAAAAAAAAAAAAAAGAAGATAAAGTATGTCCATTTCATATGCATTTCTTTTTTTTCCCACCATAACCCAAAACTTTAAAATCCAAACACAAACTAAGATAACTAATTACATAATTTATTATTTCATCGATGCATACTTATTTAACTTAACTTGAAATAAGAAAATCAAATCAAACATTACTACATTCAGAGTTCTAAAATAAAATAAAATTTATCCTATGTAGAATGACATGTCATGTGCATCCAACCACGTTCCATGCTCCACTACTAATAGTAGTACCCTGCATCTTCGAAATATTCATAAATTGAAACGGTTAAAATATAATGAGTTGACAACTCAATAGGATCACATCAATCCCGAGTTGAAAATCTCACAAATATTACCAAATTTAATCTCGACATATTAATCAAAATAAGACGAACATTGGATGTAAAATCATAGTAAATAATTTAACATTCACGATTATGAAATGAATAAATTATTTAACATAACTTTTCTAAAAATACTAAGATTTGGAGTGGGCAAGACACTCATGTGTGCTGATCCTTTTAGGGGATGATCCACGGCAGAGCACCGGTGTTGATCCTTTCAGGGTATGACCCTCGGTAGAGCACCGGTATAACCTTTTAGGGACAAAAGCCCAGGGCAGTGCACCCGTGTGTACAGATCCTTTTAGGGAATCACCCAAGGCAGAGCACCCGTGCAGATCCTTTTGGGAATGACCCTGGGCAGAGCACCCGTGTCGTGCTGATCATTTTGGGAATGACCCTAGGCAGAGCACCCGTAAGAATCATTGCATAAAACAAATAATTATTCACATAAGATACATCTAACTTACAAGGAAACATTGTAACAAATAATATCAGAGCATCTGTAAGAATCATTGCATAAATAAAAAATAATAATTGATCATATAAATATTCATCATCCCATTAGATAATATCAAATGCAAAGAAAATAATAATAATAATAATAATAATAATAATATTTGCATTGGTTCAGTAGTCACATAAAGAATATTCTTCAATAGGGAATTCCTTATGAATATTTCAATATCCAAATTATATAAGGCAATTTCTTATGAATTTTTCAAATAGGGAAAGATCACCTACCTGTTATGAAAAAATTGCGTGATGGGAGGAAAATAATCTTAAGCGATGCTGATTTCTACGTGTATTAGCTTGGATTGGTCGACTCTGAACTCGATGTTGAACCCTCATGGATACTCTCCCTTCTCCTGATCTCTCTTTTTCTTATCACAATTTCTTTTATGATTTTCTCTCTCGTTTCCTCTAGATAGCATAAGAAAATGAGATATAAAAAAATAATGTCAGGTGAGTTAGTGGGCTGGGAGTTTAATGAACGGTTTAGATTGAGGACTGGGTCCCACCATGATGATAACAATCATGGTGGATGGGTTCCCATCCGCAACCATACCGCAGAGTAGTGGGAAGAGAGGGAGTCGTGGAGGAGAGGGGTTGCTTTGTGGGTGACGTGCGTCAGCACGTCACTTACTTTACATCTTTTTTTTTGTTTTTTTTTTGAAGAGTGGGCCCCATGGCTATATGTGATAAATCCACACCGTTCATCAGTTTTGCCCGACATGGTTAGGGCATGAGCTAAAAAAAATGAGGGCCATCCAAAGCTTATGTGGGCCACATCATATGTAACGGCGGTTTAATGGTGGAACCCACCGTTTAAAAGAAACAAGGTATTACAATCCATCATATGCATCACCTTAAAAAAAACCCAAGCCCCACATCTGATCCAAAACTCAGGTGGGCCATTGCACACGGGACATATTGAGAGGGAACACCCACTA
Organism: Magnolia sinica; assembly: GCF_029962835.1. Lineage (NCBI taxonomy): Eukaryota > Viridiplantae > Streptophyta > Magnoliopsida > Magnoliales > Magnoliaceae > Magnolia > Magnolia sinica. The sequence continues at coordinate 88,034,568 of NC_080577.1, forward strand.
TTTATTAGAGTGAGGGACCTACTGTGTTGCATGTAGTGTTTGAAGTATCAGTATTGCTACAAGTTTCGCTGGCCGGTGATACAAAAACAATATCGATGTCATCGATAATATTGCTAATAACCAGAAATGTGGAGAAACATGTTAAAAACGGTGGAATTTTTCAGTGAGATTAGTGGCATGGCTTCCTCGGCTGTTGTTGCTAATTCATCACCTAAGGGAAAAGGCATGGTCCCCCTGTATGGACATTACTCTGAAGGCTCTTACTTTGAAATGGTTAGGGATGGAGGTTTATTATGGTTCTTGTTAGTCATGGTTTACCTCCTCTACTTAACTTATCCAAATGAAAGAAACATATGGTATGAAAAATTGACAAACAACGAACATAGGAGATTTTTTAAACCACATATCTTCTCTTTGATGATACCTAATGCAAGTAGTTAATTTTAAAAAGTTGGTGACTATCTTCAGTTGATATTTCCACTCCTACAAGATCTTTTTTCTTTACAAATTTCCAATTAAATGTTGACGGGGGATTTGTTCCTTTAATGAAACTGAATTGGCTACAACAATTAAAGGGCTATTGATGATTAGTTCTCCCTCAGTGTATGTTTTGATTTTCCTGATTATAGTACTGCACCTAGAAAGAAATTGAAAAGGGAAAAGATATAGTGGAATGTGAACACTGGTGTTGAGAAAGAAGTTGTTTGAAAGACAACTAGCTTTTGTCCGAAGGTGAATTCACACTTGTTTTTATATCTATTTGCTCTCTACTACTATACTTTTTGTGATAGTCCTGCTTATCCAAATAACTTACAATCCAAACACCCCTTAAGTATACCAATCATGCATGATCTAGACCAAAATGCCCTTGAGATCATAGATGGGCCATTTGGCCTAACAAAATATGACATTAAACCAGGCCCAATTTTTAAATGGACTCAAATTTTGGGCCCAGACCAGCCGTGGGAGTCAGGTTTAGGATTATATATTGATGTTTTCATGTGACGTTGATAGTTATAATTGTTTGGATTGGTCGGCAATAAAATTGAGAAATTAAAACGCAAGAGGAGTAAGAACCACAAGGAACACCATTATTTATGTGTCTAATCCATGTTGTCGGCCATTTATTTCACAAATGGACCACACCAAGTGAAACGGGAGAATTGAACATAGACCGTTAAAACCTTTTAGGGCCATAGAAGTTTTGGATCAAGCTGATATATGTGTTTACCCTTCATCCATCTTTGTGTGGCCTTATGAACAGGTTGGATGACAGATGCACATCCTTGTGAGCTCTGATCCAAGTTTCACTTTCAATTGTAGACGTCATTGTTTCACTTGTTTCTGTGGTGTGGTCCATTTGAGCTTTGGATATGCTTCATTTTTGGTCTAGTGCCCTAAAATGAATTAGTAAAATGGATGGACATCATGGATCAGACACATAAATTATGGTGGGCCCTACATATTTAATGAAATACAATTCTTGTCTGATTAGTAGCATTACATCCGATTTTAGGGTAATTAAAATGGTAATTTCCTTCTCTATCAAACACTGGTGAAAACTAATTTTACACTACCATGTATAATGGAGAAACAAACGAGCCTTATAATCGGACCAATGTAATTCTTGGATTTTGGCATACATGCAAATAAGAAGAATAAGAGCATTTTACTCACCACAAAAGTACTTCCTTCCTTTGAGACAAAGAGAGAGAGAGCTTTCGTTCTTTAGCCAAATGCAGTGAGAGAGAGAGAGAGAGAGAGAGAGAGAGAGAGAGAGAGAGAGAGAGAGAGAGAGAGATGTGAAGAAGTGTGGAGAGGATTGAGGAAGAAGCAATGAGTGAGAGTAGGAAGGAGAGAGATGTGAAGAAGTATGGAGAGGAGGGACGCAGAAGCAACAAATGGAGTCCGGATCATTGGTTTTTTTCTTCCCCCCCTTTTTTATTTTTATTTTTTCCCTTTGGTTTTTTTCATAATGGTTTGGAGTCCGATTTTTTCTTTTAGTTTTTTTTTTTTTAAAGTGAGTGGTGACGTGGACCAATGAGGATTAGGCAATCAGAGAATCCCTGTTTACCGAATAACAGAGGATCCGGACTCATGATTCTTAAGTTTTTTATTTTTTTAAAAAAGACCAGATTCGTAATAGAAAACCCATTGGGAATAATTCTGAACTTGAAAGCAAAGAATTAGCAGGATCATAGTCTTCAGGTAGTACAAACCTACACGGTGAATTGGCCACAAAGGAACAGGCAAGCTCAGGAATAAAAAGAAATTAAGGATCATTCAAAAGAAGCTAATCCAGTGCCTCCCCCATGCCTCCATGTCATTATCGCATACGCATAAATGGACAATGTCAGAGCTATTGATTGAGTATGTGCAAATAGTGAATGGAGCCAATGGACCATAAACCAAAAATCAGGGAAATTCATCACCTTCAGAGGCATCAGACCACTTCTCTCTTTTTGTATCATCACCACCCTTAGATAAAATGTGAACATTTTAACAGGAGACATCCTTTAAGTTGTAAATGATTTACAGATGCCTGTCTAGTTTGGCTTTAAGCAGTAAATGATTTACACGTAAATGATTGTGTGTGTTTGGATAGCCTGTAAAAAATTTTAAGTCCTGTAAATGGAGAACCAATCGAGCTTGTAAATGAAATCCAAACTTTTTCCCTGTAAATGCTGTAAATCATTTGCAGTCTATAAAATGATTTATAGGCAAAAAAGGCATCCAAAAGCAAGAGTGCCCATTTACAGGCATCCAAATGATCCCTAACAGTTGTTTCGTGTGCTAAAGAAGAGAAGGAGACCATTTACTTGGGAATGAGATTTGGTCTTTTCTATCTTCATCTCTTCGACATGTATTGAGACTTGTCAAATTTCTATTTTAGATTTGGGCCTCTTAAGGAGAGAAGTTCAAAAATAATTAATTTTTTTTAAAGAAAAAAAAGAAGTCTTTTTAATTAGCGTCCCCAAGCAATATTTTGAGGAATGCAGGAAGAACGCAGCGGATGAGGAGAAGAGCGTGTCTGATATGATTCTCTCTCTAATAACATCTTCTTCATTTTCTTGTAAGAATAATAAGAAGATGAAAGGAAATGAGAGAGAGGGGGCTTAGGGTTAAAAGAGTAACCTGATAATCATAGAATTTGGCAAGCCGAGGTTTTCCTTTTGTAATCATCACCATCACCGCTTTTTTCTTCCCGTTTTCTTTTTCTGGTTTTTTCCTTTGTTTATTTATTTATTTATAATGGTTTGGAGTTCAAAGTTTTCTGTTTTTTTTTCTTTTTTTCTTTTTTCTTTTTAATAAGTGAGTGGTGACGTGGACCAATGAGGATTAGGCAACCAGGGAATTCTTGTTTACTGAATAACAGAGGATCCAGACTCGTGTAAGATCCACACTACCTATCCATGTTTCGAGATTATTTTATTGCATGACACAAAAATGAGGTAGATTTTCAGGTCAAGTGGACCGCACCCGATTGAAAACTTATTGCACAACGCGAATTGCGTTGGGATGGAAGAAAGCACAACATTTTCCACGACGTGGATCTTATGTGAACCCCATAATGTATGTGTTAGATCCACACTGTCCATCTATGTTTCAAGGATCATTTTATTACATGACATTAAAATAGACATATCTGCAGGTGAAGTGGACCACGCCCCGTTGAAAACTTCTTTGGACTGCAAAAGGTTTAGATCAACTAGATTTTTGTGTTTTCCCTTCATCCAGGTGTGTGTGTGTGTGTGACCACGCCATGGAGGCCCTCGGTTGAACGTTTGGTGTTCAATCCCCATTGCCCTTTGTGGTGTGGTCCACTTAAGCTCTGGATCTTGGATATGCCTTGTTTTCATGCTCATGCTATAGATTTGCTCATGTATCTAACTCATAGATTGTGGAGGGGCTTGCAGGGCCCACCGTGATGTATGTGTCTTATCCATGCCGTCCATTGATTTTACCAATCATTTTGGGCCATGAGTCTAAAATTGAAGAATATTCAAAGCTCTAGCCCAAAAATAAGAATAACGAAAGCTGGAGTGGGCCACGCTACTGTGGGAATTGTGGGTATTGAATGTCGAAGGGTGAAAACACCTCCAGGGTCAAATGAGTTTTGGATAATCTTATATTTACAAATTTCCTTTCATCCATGCCTATAAGACCTTTTTTTTTTCTTCTTTTCTTATGAAAAGGCTTAGATGAAAATAAACATCACTATGGAGACTAGGTGTGGATCTAACACATACATCATGGGGCTGACTCACTCAATTAACATTTTTTTATGATTTATACAATATGTAGTAGTCTCGAAATGCAACAATTCCAGTGGGGATTGAAAGAGCACTGACTCACCTTTCCAATGAGCCTAAAATCGACCCAATCTGATATATAACAAGTGAGTTATGGGCATTTTATTTGTGTCACACGATTTCAAAAGATTAAACATTGAGATTGGAAAATGACGATCAAAGGCTTCTACCGCGATTTTGGGATATCAAACGGTCTTTGAATCAGGCGATTCTTTTTTCATCTGAAAGCTTGTCAAGTTACCTTTTTAACGATCTAAAAATCGTCCAAATCCGACCTCCAATGAGGGAGTTATGAGGGTTTTCGTGGGAACATGGGATGTCGAAAAAATTCTGGACCATTTACTCTCACCCCACTTTTTGGATGCCCAAACGGTCTCGGAAAGTAACGATTCCAGTGGGAATTAAAAGAGAACTGACTCACCTTTCCAATGATCCTAAAATCGACCCAATCTGACATATAACGAGGGAGTTATGGGCATTTTATTCGTGTTACGCGATTTCGAAAGATTAACGATCGATATTGGAAAAAGACGATTAAAGACTTCTACCGTGCTTTTGGGATATCAAACGGTCTCTGAATAAGGCAGTTCTTTCTTCATCTGAAAACTTCTCAAGTTACCTTTCTAACGAGCTAAAAATCGTCCAAATTCGACCTCTAATGGGGGAGTTATGAAGGTTTTCGTGGGAAAAGGGGATGTCGGAAAAATTCTATATCATTTACTCTCACCTTACTTTTGGAGGCCCAAATGGTCTCGGAATTCGACGATTCCAGTGGAGATTGAAAAAGCACTGATTCACCTTTCCAATGAGCTTAAAATTGACCCAATCCGACATATAATGAAGGATTTATGGGCATTTTATTCGCGTCACATGATTTCGAAGGATTAACTATCGAGATTGGAAAATGACGATCGAAGGATTTTATCGCGTTTTTGGGATATCAAACGGTCTTTGAATCAGGTGATTCTTTTTTCATTTGAAAGCTTCTCAAGTCACCTTTCTAACGAGCTAAAAATCTTCTAAATTTGACCTCTAATGAGGGCGTTATGAAGGTTTTCATGGGAATAGGTGATGTCAACAAATTCTGGACCAGTTACTCTCACCCCACTTTTGGAGGCCCAAACGGTTTCGGAATTCGACGATTCCAGTGGGGATTGAAAGAACACTGACTCAACTTTCCAATGAGCCTAAAATTGACCCAATTCGACATATATTGAGTGAGTTATAGGCATTTTATTCACGTCATGCGATTTTGAAAGATTAACGATCAAGATTGAAAAATGACAATGGAAGGCTTCTATCGCACTTTTGGGATATCTAACGGTCTCCGAATCAGGCAATTCTTTTTTCATCTAAAAGCTTGTCAAGTTAGTTTTCCAACAAGCTAAAAATCGTCCAAATCCAACCTCCAACGAGGGAGTTATGGGGGTTTTTGTGGGAATAAGGGATGTTAGAAAATTTTTGTACCATTTACTCTCACACCACTTTTGGAGGACCAAACAGTCTCGAAAATCAACGATTCTAGTAGGGATTGAAAAAGCACTAACTCATATTTCCAATGAGCCTAAAATTGACCCAATTCGACCTATAATGAGGGAGTCATGAGCATTTTATTCGCGTCATGCAATTTCAAAAGATTAACGTTCGAGATTGGAAAATGACGATCGAAGGCTTTTACTGCACTTTTGGGATATCAAACGGTCTCCGAATCAAGCGATTCATTTTTCATCTGAAAGCTTGTTAAGTAAATTTTCTAATGAGCTAAATATAGTCTAAATCTAACCTCCGATGAGGGAGTTATGAGGGTTTTCATGAGAACAATTGATGTCAAAAAAATTCTGGACCATTTACTCTCACCCCACTTTTGGAGGCCTAAACGGTCTCGGAATACGACGATTCCAGTGGGTATTGAAAGAGCACTGACTCACCTTTCCAATGAACCTAAAATTGACCCAATCTGATAAATAATGAGGGAGTTATGTGCATTTTGTTTGCTTCAAGCGATTTCAAAAGATTAACGATCGAGATTGGAAAATAATGATCGAAGGCTTCTACCGCGCATTTGGGATATCAAACGGCCTCCGAATCAGGCGATTCTTTTTTCATCTGAAAGCTTGTTAAGTTAGCTTTCTAACGAGCTAAAAATTATCCAAATTTGACCTCCGATGATTAGAGCTGTACACGAGCAGACTTAGCTCTGTAACTCTCTCGACTTGACTCGAAAAAGCTTGACTCAACTTGGATCGAAACTCTGTTTGAATCACGTTGAGCCATTTTTTGGGAGCTCAAAACATTTTGAGTCAAGTTCAAGCTAGACCTAGCTCGACTCAGCTTAACTCGGTATTGAGCTCGACTCGACTCAACTCGGATTGAGTTTTAAGTGAGTATATAAGGGTTTTTAAAAAAAACCCTCATTCGCCCGACCCTACCTATTTCACCCAACCCAGCAAGGTAACAAGCCCTAACCCCATTTCTCCCTCCATTTTGCCCAAATCACCCAAATTGGCCGTCCGTTTGCCCAATACTCTCGGACGATCTCCTCTCCTGGCGATATTCCTTCTTCCAACGTTTGTCCGGACGATCTACTCTACCAAAGTGAGTCATCTCCTCCACTCTCTCCTTTTTTTTGGCGAGTAGCGTATGTCCAAGTAGCGGAACCCATCCAACCAATGACCACTGGTCGGACGAACCCATCTGACCAGCGACCATTGGCCGGACGAACCTCTGGTGCAGTCCGAACCATCTGACAGTGACCACTGGCCAGACGAACCTCTGGAATAGTCCGAACCCATCCAACCAACGACCATTGGCCGGTTGAACCTCTGGTAGAGTTGGACAGTGTCTTTGGTACAGTCGGACGCCACTGGCCCGGACGAACCTCTGTTTATAATATTATATTTTTATATATTATTGATTTAAATGAATAAATGATGATGGATCAGGGATGTATGGGAGGATGGTTGGATGAAAGATGATGGTTTATGGATGATTTGGATGTATGGGATGGATTTATGGATCATTTATGGATGATTTGGATGTATGGGATGGATTTATGGATCATTTATGGATGATGGATGTATCATTTATGGGATGGATTTATGGACGATTTGATTTGGATGATGTGATGGTTAGATGTCATAAATGTATCAATTATCATGTAAGTGCAAATTTACAATTTAATTGCCTAGGTTGTTTTTGAGTTAACTTGTTTATAAATTGTTAAAATGTACACTTCTAATTGTGATGTTGTTTTTGTTTATTAGTTAAGTTATGTTTGTTAACTGTTAAGTGTTAAATTGTAATTGATATTTGTTAAGTTGTTTTTTAGTTAAATTGTCTTTAATTTATTAAATTGTGATAATTGTGAATCTGTGGCTGTGATATTATTTTATTTAGATAATGTAAATGTTAATTTTTTAATTAGTCAAGTTGTTTTTTATATGTTATTAATAGATTGTAAGGAGTAAGGATAGATAATCAGTTACCCATTTGAGAATTTTTATGTTGTTAGACATAGATATAGTGTGTTCTTGGAGATATAGAAATTCTCAAATTGTCCCATTTTTGGACAGTTCAGGGTTAGATAGATTGTAATGTCTTCATTTATTCTAATTTAAATGTATATGCGCCTATTCTGGTTTCGTCTCTCTCTTTTCTCTCTAGATATATTTCCTGTATTTATTTTCGCCGTCAAATGTCCACACTTTGTGTTGATGATTGACATGAGAATCAAATATAGGATGAATATATTCTGGAGAGATAAGAGGAGATGTTGCCGGAATTTTGGCGTAGTATTTAAATTGCAAAATGAAGGCATTACAATCTATCTAACCTTGAATGAGTGACTGATTTAGACATTTAAGCAAGTATGCTCATTTAGCGGTCTAGGTATAGCCGTATAGGTAACTAAGGTAAGCATTACATTTTACAATTATATATAGTGGTGTAGTGAAGATTATAAGTTTATAACATATCAAGAACATTATTTTATAGATGACTAGTCAAGACGAAAGCCCAAATGCCCTCGGAGTGGGTGCATCAGCCACATCTCTAATCGTAGAGGGAGACACGTCTACAACTACAGACAAATGGAAGAAGAGATCAGCAGTGTGAGATGACTTCAAAGAAGTCACGGTTAATAGTGTGATGAAGATAAAGTGTAATCATTACAAGTCGTTAAACAACAAGATTCTAGGAGGATCTACAACACATTTAAATGGACATTTGAAGATGTGTCTTAAGAGACCAAGACTCCCTTGTCCATGCCAACAATTGTCGTCATTTATGAAGTCAAAAGGGTACGACTCACAAAGCGTAGTGTACACTCATAAGTTTGATAAAGAAAAACTGAAAGGGTGGTATGCTAGATTAGTGATTCTTAAAGAAAAAACATTTCACAATGATAAAAAGTAAAGGGTTTAGGACTTTCTGTCCATTCCTTAACCCTCAAGGCAAAAATGTCTCCCGCGTCACTGTGCAGAGAGAGTGCATGAAGATGTACACAAAGGAGAAGATGAAACTGAAAGAAGTTTTGACTTCAGTATCCAGAATTAGTTTGACGTCTGATTTATGGATGACGTCTAATAAAAGAAAATGATATATTTCATTAACCGCTCACTATATAGATAAAGATTGGAAACTGTGCAAGAGAATTTTGAACTTCCGCAATCTTCTTCCTCCACATACTGGTTTACTTATTTCAGATTGCATCAATAGTTGTCTACAAGACTGGGGCATTGAGAAGAAAATTTCAGTAATAACTTTAGATAATGCTTCAACAAATGACAGTGTCATTTCATGTTTACGTAACCAGTTAAGGGCAACAAGAAATTTATTTTTTGATGAAAAAATATTCCAGGTCAGATGTTGTGCCCATATTCTAAATTTGATTGTACAAGAAGGACTGAAAGAAATTGACCACACTATAGAGAACATAAGAGAAAGTGTGAAATATATAAGGGGGTCACCATTGAGACTGAGTGTATGGAATGACATCATCTAACGTTTCAATGTTCTATCTAAGAAAACGTTGAAGTTGGATGTGTGTACACGTTGAAACTCAACTCATGAAATATTAGATATGACAATGGAATCACAACTTGCATTTTCTGAATATGCGCCGCGTGACAGAACGCATTCTTGGTTGCCGAGCACAGATGATTGGACCAAAGCAAAATAAGTTCACACCTTTCTTAAAGTTTTCTACGATTGCACAAAGATTTTTTCTGGGAATAAGTATCCAGCTGCGAATCTGTTTCTTTTGTCTCTTTAGAAGATTAAGGATGTTTTACAAAAAAATGCCAGTGCAAGTCCAGATTTCATTCGTCAGATGACAGTTGGTATGAAGATGAAGTTCGATAAATACTGAGATGAATGTCATTTGTTGATATCTTAGCAGTTGATCTTGATCCTTGTTGTAATATGGGTTTAGTCAAATTTATTTTCATGAAGATTTATCCTCTTGAAAGAGCGGCAATGGAGGCGTTCAAGGTTCGTCAAGCCCTTGAAGATTTGTACAATTCATATGTTACTACTTTACCTGAACATGTGTTCAAGAAAGTAGAGATACAAATGTTTATATACCTGATAATGAGGATGTGGTAAATAAATACATGTCATACTTGGCACAAGAAATAATACAAGTTCAGACTAAGGAATCAAAGCTAGAATTGTACCTCAATGAGCCAATCATAATGCGATCCGACTTTGATGTGTTGGAATGGTGGAAGATAAGGGTCAGTGAATCAAAATCCTTATATTATCTGTGATAAAACAGGACAATTATTAATACCAATTTCAACAGTGACATCAGAATCTGCATTCAGCACAGGGAATAGGGTTGTGAGCAAGTATCGAAGCTCACTTTCACCAAATATGGTTGAAGCATTGATATGTACGGAAGCGTGATGAAGATGATATTAATGATGATGAAGAAAAAGAGATTGAGATTCGTGAAGAGTCTCTACCTGCAGCAATAAATACAAGGCGTTTTTGGTTTTTCAATTATTTTTTTTTGGTTGAAACTTGAATAATCTGTAATATTGTTTAACTTGAAACATAAAAGTGGTGGAATGTGGTCTGTAAGTTTTTTATATTTATTTACTCACTACTGTTCATTTACTTTTATTTTTTTATATATTTATATTGCTTTTATTTTTTTATATATTTATATTACTTTTATTTTGTTCTTATATTAAGTTCAAATTATTTATCAACATTCTGATTTTTTTAAAAAAAATTAAAAATTGAGTGTAGATATGTCGTCATTTAACCCATCGACAAACATTTGAGACTATGCTTCCTTAGTTAAATCGCCACTAAGGTCTGAAAGAACAAAGATTTTTTTGTGGTTTGTGTGGCGCAAAGTTTGTGAACAAGACTAATCGGTTTTAGTTACACTTGTTATGTCGAGGTGGTGATGCAAAACCATGCCCCAGTACTCCTAAGGATGTCCAAATTCTTTTTCTTGCCCTTTTAGATTCGAATAGAAAATCTTTCACTCCATCCAAACCTTCTGGTTCTGGATCTAGTACACAAATGACTTCCACAAAAGATGCAGAGGAGGAAGCTGGATTAGAAGCTTTGAAAGAAGAACAATTCCAACTCGCCTTAAAACGCAGTATGGAAGAAGTTTTTAGACTTCATCGATATCCTCAAAGACAACATGATGTTGAAGTAGGATCGAGTACGATAAGCAAGAAGAAGAAGAAGAGTAACAAATTAAAATTCCTCACATGTCTTGGTGAATTTTATAAGGCATTGGGTACTACATACAAATCTTCACATAAAGAAAGTTTGAAAAATCTAGTTCAAAGTATAAAAGAGCACGAAAGAAACATCTCTTCGCCTTCTAACTCAGAAGAAGTGAAGCAAAATGTATATGAAAAATTAGATAGTAGTTCGGATGGATCAGATAACAATATAGGAAGGCACTCCTCCTATTGAGGTTATTAGTTGTAGATTGTAATTTTGAACAATGTAGTTATCGAAGTTTTTTAATAATAAATTATGCATTTTATATATTTTATTATTTTATTTAACTTTGAACTCCATTTTGATAATCAAATTCAAATGAAACTCAATATATAACTCGAAATCGGAACTTGGCTCAAAGCTCGAACTCGGAACTTAAAACTCAACTTGAAAACACGAACTCGAAATTGGCTCAAAGACTCGAACTTGAACTCGACTCGAAAACTCAGCTTGAACTCGGCTCGGATTGGACCGAGCTACTGGTCGAGTCGAGCACGAGTTGCTGTTCCAAGCTCGAAGGCCGAGCCCGATCTGAGACTTAAGCTATCCGAGCCGAGCACAAGCTGGGCAAAGCTTGGCTCGGCTCGACTCGTGTACACCTCTACCGATGAGGGAGTCATGAGGGTTTTCATGGGAACAGGAGATGTGGAAAAAATTTTAGACCATTTCTTGTCACCCCACTTTTGGAGGTCCAAACTGTCTCGGATTTCAAAGAGCACTAACTCACCTTTCTAATGAGCCTAAAGTTGACTTAATCCTACACATAACGAGAGAGTTATGAGCATTTTATTCGCGTCACACGATTTCAAAATATTAACGATTGAGATTGGAAAATGACGATCGAAGGCTTCTACTGAGCTTTTCAAATATCAAACGGTCTCCAGATTAGGCAATTTTTTTTTCATTTGAATGCTTATCAAGTTAGCTTTCCAACAAGTTAAAAATCATCCAAGTCCAACCTCCGATGAGGGAGTTATGAGGGTTTTTGTAACATCTCGGAAAAATTCGTATAAAGACCCGAGTACCACCTCAGGCGAAAATCCCTAAAGACCGTATACTATGAAAATTAGACGAAAATCAATTAAGTACTAAACTAAATTAATTGGTGATTAGCTTGAACCACTATCTATACAAACTGCAAGACCCAAAACCATTAAAATCGCTAACTCAACATTACTTGAAAACCTAGGAGAAATCCCAAAACCTAGTTGCTCTCGGGAGCACATTGAAACTCCGTATCGAACTTGGACTACGTGTCAAAGTCCAATTACCACAAAACTATGAGGTTATGACAGCCTTATTGGGCTTGACAACCATCGCAAGAATCGAGCCCAAATAGTATCCAAAAATGTACAACTTGAGCCTTAAGCAAAGTGTGTGAGAAACGCGAATATCTTTAGAAAATGAACCAGAACTTAAGTGAATTGGACTGTTCGCTTGCGGGCAAAATTGAAGACTTCAGACCATCAGATTCTGACCCAACTACACCCATGGATTAGGAAAAATTTTCTTGTAAGACCAGTGTCCTAGTCCGTACCGCTCCGTTAGCTTCCGCGGTCCTTTCAGTCAAATTTCGGCAACCTTCACACCATATCCGACGTTTGCGCGCGATCCTAAGCCAGGTCCCGCACACCGACGTTAGCTCGATCCGAAACTTGTATCATAGCGATTGCGTCGTCGCCGCGGTTCCAACACCGCGACTCGTGCACCGAACCGATACCCAGGCTAGAAGATGTTGGTCTCCGTTTATTCTGAAGAAACGCCGCGCATTGCGAATCTCGAGGGAATCTCTACAACATGTCTCATCAATCAACCATTAATGCATCTCTTACCCCAAGTACAACACCCATCCCTCCTTTTCCATAAGTCAACTCTCTCTCTCCCCTCACCATTCCTCCTTTACCAACATTTCAACTCAACCCATACCTCTCCTTACAACCACCACATCACCCATCCCCTTTAATATATTTTTTTCTCTTTTTCCCTCATTCTATCTCTATTCTTCCAAGCTCCATACGTCCAACCTTCCCAAGAAATTCCAAGAGCAACAAGTGTGGCCCATTTTCCCACCCTCTCATCTCTCATCTCCACCATCAAAGTTCCATCATCCACCGTTAAACATTGAGCATTGGAGCTAAGGAGGCTAAGTGACCAAGAAAGAGGCTAGTAAGGTGGGTGATTTACCGTTATTTTTGATTTTAGGGCCCACTTGTTGGTGGGACCTATTTGGATGTATGTGATTTAATCAAGAGGGGCCCATAGTGGCGGGGTCCCTCTCTCTCTCTCTCTCTCTCTCTCTCTCTCTCTCCCTCCCTCTCTTTCTTTGTGAAGGTGTGGATCCCACCAATATGTGTTATGTCTACCCCGTCCATCTACATCAGACAATGTGGCCCACCCTATTGCAGGTGATGATCCACACCATCCACTGTTTGGATGGACCCAATACCTCCTTCTTTCTATATATTATATATTATATAATATATATAATATATATATAATATAATATGTATTGTATATATATAATATAAGATATATATCATATTTATATGTAGGTGGGCCATGTGCATGTGGGGCCCACCACAATGTATGTGTTTATCCATGTCGTCCAGCGTCCCTGGACGCTGGACGGGCGTGGCCAGCATGGGGTGTGTATACTGACAGGGGCGTGTACTTGCAAGCTTTAAAAAAAGGGGGCCTTTTGGAGTGGGCTGTCCATGCAGGTCCCACCTTGGTGTATGTATACAATCCAGGCCGTCCATCCTTCTCCTCAGATCATTTTAGGCGTTGAGCCAAAAAATGATCTCAATCCAAACTTATGGTGGGTCGTAGCATAGCAAACAAGTTTCCTACCATTGAAATACACCTGATGTTGCTGTACATAAAAAAACCATTCAATATTGGTCTCGATAGGTTTGTATCGAGCCACAGGGACCAATGGCTGGTGTGGATCTTCCTGATGCGGGCCCCGCCTGTGAAAAACCACAGGAAAACAATATTTTCAAAAAAAAAACTAAGCAGGCAGCGCTGACGCTGCTTCTGCTACAGACGAAGTAATACGACACGTTAAAATTTGACGGCCCTTGCGACGGTCCATGACCATCCTTTTTGGTCATTTGAGACGGTTTTAGACTGTCCTTTTTTCACAGTTTTGGCGTAGTGGGTGGGCCACATCATCTAAAATCATGTGAAGACATGCCTAAACATATAAAAATACTTGGTGGGGCCTACCTGAAATTTGGATGCCGCTGAAACTTGGTCTGAACCTTCAGCCAAGTGGGACACACATAATGGGTGGGCTGGATTTGGGAACCACATTCGGTGGGCCCTAGTTTTCCCAGGTCCACGTGACCTTTTAATAGGTTGGATGTCAAATAAAACGGTCGGTGGGCCCCAGGTCTCCATGACCATATCAATAGGTTGGATGCAAATAAACATCACCGTGGGCCCCCCTGACCGTGTGACCTTATTAACAGTTAGGTGGCAAATGAACATTCCAGTGGGCCTAGTCCAGTGGGCCCTACCCTGGTCCACGTGACCCTATCAATAGGTTGGATGGAAAATAAATAGTATGGTGGGCCCCCTGGTCCACGCGACCCTATCAACAGGTTGTATGGAAAATAAACATTACAGTGGGCTCAAGTTGAGTGGAAAATAAACATTACAGTGGGCCCAAGTTGGGTGGAAAATAAACATTTCAATGGGCCCAGGTTGGGCCCCAGGTCTGAGTGACCTTGTTAATGGGATGGATGGAAAATAAACATTATGGTAGGCCCACTTGGGACCCACTTAAGTATGTATTATAATCCACACCCTTCATTAGTGTGGGCCCCACCATGATGCATGTGTTTCATCCAAACCGTCCAATCATTTGGAAAATATTTTAATGCCATGTGATAAGGCCCATCTTGGTATGTTTGTAGGCCGTCCGTTGAGGCTCACCTTGATTTGTATAAGGCCCATATTATGAGGCCCATTGTGATGTATGCAAGGCCCATGTGACTAGGCCCACCTTGATATATATATTCAAGACCCATGTATGAGGCCCATTTGATGTACTGGAGGCCCATGGGTCAAGGCCCAATAGGACGTATACAAGGCCCATTGCAATGTATGATTCATGGCAGGCCGTGCCTTGGGAGTAATGATGGTTTGACGTCCTCATTGCAAGTACAATGTTGGTTAAATGTCCGCACTGTTACTCTCCCTAAGGCCTATTAATGGGCCCATACCCGTAGCATATAGGCCGTCTAGGCCCATCTTCGTTTTGATCAGAGCCCATCACCACATGACATGCTTAGTATAAATTCATGATTCATGATCATACGCATCATATGTATGTCTGATATGACGAATGACCGATCATAGCATATGCCTTCGGGCGGATTGTTTATGGGCTCCCTGATAGGCGGAGTTACCCTACATAAGCGCGTGGCGCGCAGGATTGTTGCATGTTTAGTAGGGTGATTTATGCACTTGTATTTGTGTGATCATGATTATTGTATGCCCTAGCGACATCAGGGCTAAAGCCTCCACAGACACATCGTGGGTGGCTGGATTGGATACCGAAAATGTTTGGTTCTAGCATACAGGCGCTATAGATGTCCCTGGGTGAAAATTCCTAAACCCGATGGTACCAGAGGATGACTACAATGTCAAAACCGAGTGGATATATGAGCGCATGAGGGCCGAATACCAAGAGGCCACGTCTCCCACTGTGTCGTGGTCGGTTGGAAAGGGGTGTGGCCTTACTCGCCTGAGGGTAGGGGGCAATACTAGGCTGAGTTTGACCAGCTCACAAATGGGTCTGCTATTGACGTGCCGGATAGGTATTGGCAGACTATTAGCCAAGCGGATAGTGAGGTTTCTTACGCTCACTTGGACTGTGCGGCTTGGAGAGCGACAGTGCCTCTTGGAGTATACTAAACCCCGGTGATTATCCAGAATGAGAACTGTATTGATATATGATGAGGATTGACATGCTTGAGTTGCATCTCGCATCGCATGGCCGTGTTATGATCGATAGCATTCATATCTTGCACCGAATAGCCTTGGTACGACTGATTGCATTCATGTACTCATCACCATGATTCCGCATTACTTTGACCTTACATTCTGAGCACGCTTATATTGCGCACACACTTACACCACCCTCTAAGCTTTCTATAAGCTTATGCACGATTGATGCGTGTAGGTGACGCCAGGACCCAGTTGCAGCCATAGTCCTGTCGTAGTTGGAGCGTACAGTCGAGCTTCTGAAATTTTGTTGCTTTCGTTATATTATATTTCCCTTTCATACGCACTGTATTCAAAAGTTTTTGATCATAGTGGATTTTGTGGTGGTGTTCTTGTGGTTATTATTTATGGGTTATGCTTTTGGTTATGCTCATTATGAATCAGATTGATGATTATAAATCTTCCTTGTAGTATCCCAGGATCGGAACCTGGTAAATGGATGCCGGGAGCCGAGAATGGGGTTCTACGGAGGCTGTCGGCGCCGGATTCAGTGATCAAAAATTTTATGAGCCCAGTTTTCGAGTTCGGGGTGTGACATCCCTGCACCTATTAGTATACTTGTGGCCCTGATCGAGTAACGATGACCGTTGATTTGATACGGGTCTTTCACGGTTGATCCGGTTGTCAGATCGTACCGTAAACATAGTCTTGGCATAGATCCATTGTCAGGGAACTTACTCCATGACATAGGTAAGAAATGGACCTTCCTAAGGGCCCTGATTGTCAAAAACAGGCACCCTTTGGCTATAACCTAAGTATACCATGACCCTGGGACCGTTGACATCACTTTTGGGCCTATTTAAAGACCGTAAACCACCCCTCTCTCATTTCATATGAATTTCACAAACCTTAGGTGAGAGAAGAGAGAAAAAGATGAGAAAAGGGTGAGGAGAAGAGAGAGAGAGAGATCGTTGTTGGGATTCACTCTCACCACTCCACGGGCTGAATCACCTCTCCCGTTTCACTACACCATCGATTCTAACTCTGATTTGGGTAAGAAATCTTAACCCTAATCTTGTTTTAAGAATTCAAGTAGAGGAATTGATGAAATAGCTAATCTATTTCGATGTTTAGGTACCGTTCTTCCGTATACGGGGACGTAGGATTCAAACCAAGTTCGAAACGAGAAATCTGAAGGAAGGTGCGGACTATAAATGTTTAGGTTATGGTTTTTAAAGCTTTCAATGTCAGTAATGATTTATGTCTAACTTGATTGCTGGCATATGATCTTAGTTACGATGTATTCGATAAATTATACATGTGTGTGAACTATATGAATATATATGCATTCCATGTGTTTGTTGAAATGTTTGAATGAAATTGCAATTATGATTTGTGCTTGCCATGACTATTAATCTAAAATCTATGTTTGTTGTATGTATGACAACTCCTTTGTGAAAGGATTTGCCATAATATATGCTATAACTAATTTAGTTCATGTATGTAGCAATTTGTAGTCTAAGTGTTTGATAAAATGTCTGAATGAGAAATTGCTTGATGAATTGTATTTAATAAGGTGATGAGATAAGATTCTCAACTACCTTATCCATATTTATAGTTTCCTTCATGTAATTTAAATTGCTACTGCATGAGTTATGGAAGAAATGCATATATATAACAACATGTTCAATGTGTTTGATAAAATGCTCAAATGAGAATTATGTTTGAATTGTTTGTTAAATGCTGTTATGATTATCACCTGTGACTACCTATTACATTTGAGTATGATTGGGACTACTACGTAGTCTAGGCAATCAGTAACGGTTCTCAATTGAATGACCGAACTAGTTTCGCCACATTAGATACGTTCGATGAATTCGAGCCGTACACTGATTGTCGATAATGGTTAGGCCACGTGGAGTGCTTATGTGCTCCATGTCGATTAATTCAACGTGCGCTCGTACCAATCACACTTGTCAAATAACCTGATTGGCCTATTGTATGTTTACCATATATGAACGTTACTACTTAAATCTAAGGTACCGCTTACCAATGTAAAACCCGTCTCAACCATGGTACCATGATCCTCTAAGACTCATGAGCCGGGCATGGTGGTATGGGACACTGTGGTCGAGTTGTCGGCTTACACTGGGGTGATGAACCTCCCCGTAGTGACCAGTGTACAACCCAAACTCGTGAACCGAATACGGTGGTATGAGACACTGTATTCGAGCTATTGGCCTATGTTCAGGTGACGAGCCTCCCGTAGTGACCTCGAGTATAAACTAGGCCTACGCTGAAGTGACGAGCCTCCCCGTAGCGACCTCGAGTGTAAACTCATAAACTTGCCTACCCACTGCTTTTCATCAGGGGTGATGCCCTACAACTTGCTTATTGTATTTGATTAAATAGGATTGACGACCCTAGATGGATCCTTATTTGGGTTAATGATATAAAGGGAGGTACCTTAGCTTTTCAAATTTGCTGTATGCATAAGCCTAATCAAATACTTAGCTAACAAGACCATGCACCGCATTGCATGTGCTTTGGCGAGGAAGTGCACGTCTAGGGAGTTTTCCATGCACGATCATTAGATGAAGTCGCTGAGGGAGTGCAGGTGAGGGCATGCATCATTACTGCATATCATTTCTGCATTATTAAGAGTCATTTGGAAGTGATTGTTGTATTACTTTATCATTACTGCTTGATTGAATTGATAACATGTTAACCTTTGCCTTATAGTACCACTGAGTTGATCACTCACTCTCACTCTAGGACGGTGTTTTAAAACACCAACCAGACCTTGTTTTAATTGTAGATGACAATGTGGCTTATGCGACGGAGCCATATTTCTTAGACGAGGAGGAGTTCTCCTGTGTGCAGCTCTCAAGCGAGTCTGTGTAGACCTAAAGCTGCATCATCGGGATTACATGGATATTGGATTAGTTGAACATTTACATTTTGATATTTTATGTATTTTGAAACAAATTATGTATATATTCAGCCTGGTTACATGATCATACTATGGAGGTTATGAAACTCGTACATATACTTTATATACCTATCTTAGTCTTTCGCTTGCTTAATTACATTGACTCTGGAGTATGATTGACTGTTTTAGTGTAATCCCACTCATGTTTAATGCACTAATATGGACAACATTTAAACATCATTATCTATGTTGCATAAGTGATGCGTTGGAACTCGAGAGTTGAGCTTTACTCGACCCCCGATTTTTGGGGCGTTACAAGTTGGTATCAGAACATGATTTGGATTAAATTGGACCTGGGTTATGGTAATATGACGTACTTTGATGCACTTTAACTTAGGACGGGGTAAAAAATGTAGAAATGATCGTATGATCCCAAGTTTCACCGACGGGTGAGATTGACAGTCGAAATGTGACTCATACACGTCATAGATCCTATGAAATGATCTTGATTCCTTCTTAGGCCGTCAATCGATGGGTTTAAACTATTAGTCGGCCAATCTCAAACTAAAAACACGTCAAAGGGCGTGAATATGTGTGAAATGGACCGTGGAAACACATTTCATGGACGTAGGGGTCCATACCGCAAAATTTGGTGGGACCCAGGGGGTCCTCCACACCATTTCAGAGCCCCAAGAGGGGGAGGTCACCGTCTCCAGGCGGCAGCATCGCCACCAGTCCAAAGGACCGCGACGGTACCATCCCGACGGCAGCACGCTGCGCCCTCCTCCAGCAGGCCGCGGTGGGCCCACGGATCCGGCGGCCCGCCGTTCTCACCCACATGTGTGGGGCCTTGTACTCGTGTGGGACCACCCTATTTAGGTCCCCTTTTCCCCCTTTGTCCATTTCACCCCCCTTCCAAGCTTCTAAACCCTCCAAACCCCTCTAAATTCACATTTCCTCTCTCAAATCTCCCTCTTATAAACAAGGCTTCTTCTTCTTCTACATTACACACCCATCCTCCACCATTTTCCTCAAAACTCTTTCTTACAACCCCCTATCTTCCCATTTCCTACCTATTTGAGCACAGAGGCTCTCTTTTGTGCCTCATAGCCCTCCAAATCCACAAACCCATCCCACCTTTCAAGCTTTTCCAACCCCATGGCTCCTTTTGAGCTAGTTACTACTATTTTCTCCCTCTTCACACTCTTTTACCTTATGGGAAAGAAGAGGGCATTCGTGGATGAAGCCGGGCCTAGCCGCCCAACCCGTTCGAGGAAGAAGATGGGCATCGAAGCAAGCACGAGCGCCGAGCAAGAAAGGAGATCAAAACAGGATCTTGACCCGCAGATCCCTATTGAAAGATCGCTACCGGCAGGCGTCGAATTAGGTAGGTTTTATAACCGAAGAGTTGTAATCGAGGCTCATGTGATTGAAAGGCTTTTCGGGTTGTACCCAGTAATGGACATGCTCCTGAAAAATGGATGGGGTCCCATATTTGAGGGAAATACCTATGTGAGTGAAGAGGCAGTGCGTGCCTTCTATGCTTATATACAGGACCCACTACTGGAGCCGCTGCAGTTTACTTTCCCTTTGGGAAGAGAGGAAGCCGTAGTCAATGTTGACCTGATAACTCGTATCATGGGTATGGAGCGTGGACTTGTACATGCTAGCAAGACAAACCTCGCTAGTGAGCGAGAAAGGAATCGTCGCACCCATTTCGTCTGTGGCCAGCTTGAGCGGTGGAGGCGAGGAAATAGCCTTGCATCGACCAAATTGACAAATGATTTTTGCCTGTTCCACAACATATTCACATATAATGTATACTCCAGGTGGAGTAACCGCAGGAATGTACTCGGCTTATGGTGGATTTCTTATATAGAGCTGGTCAGGGAGACAAGCTATGTCTGCCTACATTCATACTGTCTCAGATTGTGGGTATTGCACAATCTATATGGGGAGATGCCTCACTTCCCTTCAGCTAATTTATTTATAAAATTGCCCGCCACTTCAGTTTCAGACTCCATATGGGTAATGTTGCCCCGATTCATATCATCAGTGACACTACGCTCAACAATATGGGCATAGGCCCCAGGCAGCACAAGTAAGGCTTGATGAGTATGGGGATAAGATAGAGGAAGAGGAAGAAAGTAGTGAAGAAGAGGAGGAAGATGAAATAGAGGAAGGAAGTGTGGTGGAAGGCAGTGATGAAGAGGGAAGTGACGAGGAAGAGCAGGAAGAGGATGAAGAGGAGGCCCAAGATGCAGATAGGGAGCCTCCTACTACCACACATGACGACCGCCATGATCGGGCTGCCTTAGAAGACAGCATGGCTTAGATTAAAGAGAACTAGGCCGCCTTGAGACAAGAGGTTAAGGAGAATCAGGCCTATCTGAAATAGAAATTCAAGAGGATGTCTCACACTCTGAAGACCCTCCTGTATTGTATGCAGGACAAGGGTGCTCCTCCATCATCACCAGAGTCAGACGACTAGTCATATGTTTTAGTCGTCTTTGGGTTTTCCTTATTTCTTGATTTCCTTTGTAATAGCCTTGGTAGGCTTGGTTGGTTGTTAGTGTGCTTAGTGTTTGAAGCTTTTGTTAGATTAGCTCACATGCATCTTCTGTCATGATCCATGTAAGTGTACAACTCATGTATTATGACAATTTTGGTTAAATGAAATGCATGAAGCTTCTTTTGATTTGGAATGTGTAGAATGCTTGGAAGAAAAAACTTGATTGAGTGTTGTTATTCGAAATCTTACATATGTTGCACCGTATATTGTATATAGGGAATGCCTCCAAAAACCACTTGGAATATGACACTTCTTGCACTTGGCAGTTCGATTGACAAGGCACCTCCCCTAAATGATTGCCAGATGGACCCTAGCCCGGGCCTGAACTATGAGACAATGCCGGATTCTCAGCCGGCCACTGGCCCCACGAATGGGCTAACACCTTTTACACCACCGGTTCCAGAACAGAACCGTGCGTCCTCATCGACGCCACATGTACCACAGTCGGCTCCTCCTCCTGATAGGTTGAAGCAGATGATATTTTTAATGCAGCAACAGCAAAAGTTTTTGGCCACTATCACGAGGGCCATTGCTCAAAACATGAATATGGTCCTGCCTACACCACCTATGCAGCCTGTCGAAAATATGAATACCAGCGACCTTTTTGAGCGCTTCCAGTGTTTCTGACCTCCCACCTTTGCAGGCACTTATAGGCCCGAGGAAGCTGAATACTGGCTAGATCACATCTCTAAGATGCTAAAGCAGCTGCACCGCACTAAGGCAGAACAAGTTGAGTTGGTCACTTATATTTTCGAGAAGGAGGCTAATCTATGGTGGGACAACGTCCTACGAACAGTTCCCGCAGGACATGTGTGGATATGGGATGCATTTGAGACTTGCTTCCATGGGAAGTACTTTCCCCTCACCGTAATGAAAAGGAGGGTGAGTTTCTTCGCCTCCGACAGAGAGAGATGACCATGTCGGAATATGAGAACAAATTTATGGAGCTACCTAGATATGCTCCTTTGATCCTAGAAAATGAGCCGATGAAGATGTGGCATTTCTCAGATGGTTTGCAGCCTGATATCTGCACGAAGATGTGTTGCACTAGCATTCCTAACTATTCTGAGAAATGCCATCTGAAAAGGAGGGTGAGTTTCTTCGCCTCCGACAGAGAGAGATGACCATGTCAGAATATGAGAACAAATTTATGGAGCTACCTAGATATGCTCCTTTGATCCTAGAAAATGAGCCGATGAAGATGTGGCATTTCTCAGATGGTTTGCAGCCTGATATCTGCACGAAGATGTGTTGCACTAGCATTCCTAACTATTCTGAGCTAGTGAACATGTCCCTGCGAGCTGAGCAGGATGAAGATAGACTGTCTCGCACACGTTTACTAGTGGGCCGAGGCCTCAGCCTGAATTGTCGAACTGACCGTTCCTCGGCAAGAGGCCACGTGCAGATTCGCCTCCTAGGCTTATGACTCCATCGACCTAGCAGAGGCGATCAGATTTGTGGTGCACCTACTGTAAGAGGATGGGCCATACAGACACTCATTGCTTTACTAAGATGAAGGACAATGGTTTTACGCCGCCTCAGAAGATCAACCGTCAGCAACTGCAAGCTATATTAGCTCCACCTCTGCGATCGACATCGCTAACACAACCATTTTACCGACCACCTGTACCTCGAAATAGGCCACCTCAACGACTTATGATAGTGCAACCGAATTGTCCTCAACAGGCACGTGTACATGCACTAGTAGCTGGTGCATCTGAGACAACAACTACAGTGCCTTTAGCCTTTGAAGTCACTGCCCACATTCAAGGTATACCTGTATTTCTATTGGTGGACACTGGGTCCACTATTTCGATAATATCGTGCTCTACAGTCAAGCGCTTAGGGTTGAGCGCTACTCCTATGGTTGGGGTGAGAGTTCTTATCACAACTTGGACTTTCTCCGACACAACTAAGTTTTGTAAAGATTGTCTGATAGACTTAGGGAGCAAAACGGTACGTATTGACCTAATTGTCACTCCGCTGCATCATTACGACGTCATCCTTAGCATGGATTGGTTCACCGAAATGAAGGCTGAGATCGATTGCGATACCAGATTGGTGACAGCACATGCACTTAAGGGCACGACCTTTATTTTTCTAGTGTATGTCAGTTGGCTCTACCGTATAAGTTGTTACCCTTTCTTATTGGAAAATGTTGATGGTCCGACACTTGGGGACACGCCTGTTGTCTAAGATTTCACAGACGTGTTCAGAACGATACCTGGACTACTTTCTCGGCACGAGATTAGCTTTACTATCGACCTTGTGCCTGGTGCGACACCCATTTCTCTACCGACGTACGCATGCCTCCATGTGAAATGGAGGCGTAACGCCCCGAAAATCGGGGGTCGAGCAAAGCTCAACTCCTGAGTTCCAACGCATCACTTATGCAATATAGATAATAATGTTTAATGGGATTACACTAAATCAGTATATCATACTCCAGAGTTAATGTAAATAAGCAAGCAAAAAACTGAACTAAATATATATCAAGTATATACGTGTTTCATAACTTCTGGAGTATGAACGTGCTACCAGGCTGAATATATATACATAATTTATTTCAAAACATACAAAATGACAAAATGTGAATGTTCCACTAATCCAATATCCCTGTAATCCCCACGACACAGCTCTAGGTCTATACAGACCCGCCTGAGAGCTGAACATAGGAGAACTCCTCGTCAAGGAAATCTGGCTCCGTCGCGAAAGCCTCGCCATAACCTGCATTCAAATCAGAGTCTAGATGGTGTTTTAAAACACCATCCTAGAGTAGGAGTGAGTGATCAACTCAGTGGTACTATAAGGCAAAGGTTAACATGTTATCAATTCAGTCAAGCAGTAATGATAAGGCAATACAACAAACATTTCCTAGCTACTCTGGTTACTGCAGGAATGATATGCGTAATGATGCATGCCTTCACCTGCACTCCCTCAGCAACATCATCTCACAATCGCGTATGACAAACTCCTTAAACGTGTGCTTCCTTGCCAAAGCACATGCAATGCGGTGCATGAACGTGTTAGCTAAGTAATTTATTAGGCTTCTTCATACAACAGGTTCGGGAAGTTAAGGTACCTCTCCTTATATCATTTACCCAAACAATGATCCATCTAGGGTCGTCAATCCTAGTTAATTACATATGATAGGCAGGTTGTAGGGCATCACCCCTGATGAAAAGCAGTGAATGGGTAAGTTCACGAGTTTACACTCGAGGTCACTACGGAGAGGCTCGTCACCTTAGCGTAGGCCTAGTATATACTCGAGGTCACTACAGGAGGTTTGTCACCTGAACGTAGGCCGACAGCTCAAATACGGTGTCCCGTACACCACCATATTCGGCTCACGAGTTTGGGTTGCTCACTGGTTACTACGAGGAGGCTAGTCACCCCAGCGTAGGTCGATAGCTCGACCATGGTGTCCCATACACCACCATGCCCAGCTCATGAGTCTTAGCGGATCTTGGTACCATGGTTAAATGGGCTTTATATCGGTAAGTGATATCTTAGATTTAAGCAGTAGCGTCCATACATGGTAAACACACAATAGGCTAATCGGGTTATTTGACAAGTATGATTGGTACAAGCACATGTTGAATTGATCGATATAGAACGCATAAGCACTCCATGTGACTTAACCACTGTCAACAATCAGCGTACGACTCAGATTTATCGAACGTATCCAATGTAGTGAAACTAGTTCGGTCACTTCATCGGGAACCGTTACCGTTTGCCTGGACTACGTAGTAGTCCCAATCATGCTCAAATGCAATAAGTAGTTACATGTGACAATCATAACATCATTTAACAAAGAATTTAAACATAATTCTCATTTGAGTATTTTATCAAACACATTGAACATGTTACTATACATACGCATTTCACCCATGAATCACATAGTAGCAATTTATATTACATGAAGGAAATTTTAGATATGGATAAGGTAGTTGAGAATCTTATCTCAACACCCTCATTAGAAGTGATCAAACAAACACTTTCTCATTCAGACATTTTATCAAACACTTAGATTACACATTACTACATATATGAACTAATTTAGTTATAACATATATTATGGGAAATCCTTTCATAAATGAGTTGTCATTCATACAACAAACATATATTCTAGCTTAATATTCATAACAGGCACAAATCATAATTTCAATTTCATTCAAACATTTCAACAAACACATGGAATGCATTATATATTCAGATAGTTCACACACATATATAATTTATTGAATACATCATAACTAAGATCATATGACAGTAATCAAGTCAGACATAAATCATTGCTGACATTGAAAGCTTTGAAAACCATAACCTAAACATTTATAGTCCGCACATTTCATCGGTTTGCTTGTTTCGAACTTGGTTCGAATCCTACGTTCCCGTATACAGAACAACGGTACCTAAACATCGAAATAGGTTAGCTATTTCGCTGATTCCTCTATTTAGATTTCTAAAATAAGATTAGGGTTAGGATTTCTTACCCAAATTGGAGTCAGAATCGATGGTGTAGTGAAACAGGAGAGGTGATTCAGCCCATGGAGTGGTGGGAGAATCCCAGCAACGGTCACCCTATCTCTCTTTCTTCTCCTCACTCTTTTCTCTCTTCTCTCTCCTAGGGTTAGAGAAATTTGTATGAAATGAAAGAGAGGTGGTTTAAGGGCATTATATAGGTTCAGAAGTGGTGTAAATGGCCCCAGGGCCATGGTATACTTAGCCAAAGGGCGACTATTTCTGATGAATGGGGCTCATCTGGAGGTCCATTACCTGTCTATGTCATGGAGTAAGTTCCCTGACAATGGATCTAGGCCAGGTTATGATTTCAGTACGATCTTACAGTGGATCGACTGTGGCAGACCTGTATCAGATCAATGGTCGTTGTCATTTGATCAGGGCCACAAGTATACCAATAGGTGTAGGAAAATTTTCTTGATCCATGGGTGTAGTTAGGTCAGAAACTGAAAGTCTGAAGTCTTCAATTTCGCCCACAAGCGAATGGTCCAATTCTCTTAAGTTTGAGTTCATTTTCTAAAGATATTCGCGTTTCTCACACACTTCGCTCCAGGCTCAAGTTGCCCGTTCCTAGGTACTATTTGGGCTCGATTCTCACGATGATTGTCAAGCCCAATAAGGTGGTCATAACCTTATCGTTTCGTGGTAATTGGACTTTTGACGCGCGGTCTAGGTCCGATACGAAGTTTCAATGTGCTCCTAAGAGCAACTGGGTTTTGGGATTTCTCCAAGGTTCTAAAGTAATGTTGAGTTAGCGATTTTAATGGTTTTGGGTCCTACAGTTTGTATTGATAGTGACTCAAGCTAATCCACCGATTAATTTAGTTTAACACTTAATTAATTTTCGTCTAATTTCTAAAGGATTTAGTCATTAAGAATTTCTGCCTGAGGTGGTACTCGGGTCTTTATATGGATTTTTTTGAGACGTTACAGGCAGAGATGAGGAGACAGATCGATGATCTGTTGGATGTAGGTTTTATATGACCTAGTGTATCCCCCTGGGGAGCATTGATATTGTTTGTAAAGAAGAAAGACGGGTCGCTGCGATTGTGTATTGATTATCGCAGGTTGAACCAAGTGACAGTGAAGAACAAGTATCCTTTGCCCAGGATAGATCATTTGTTGGACCAGTTGAAAGGGGCACGATATTTCTCGACCTACAGTTGGGGTATCATCAGTTGCGCGTCAGGGATGAAGGCTTGAAGAAAATAACATTCAAAGCCAGTTTTGGGCACACTATGAGTTTCTCGTGATGTCGTTCGGACTTATGAATGCACCGGCCGTATTCATGGACCTCATAAACCGGGTGTTTCGGCTTTATCTATACTGGTTCATCATCATATTTATAGATGACATTTTGATATACTCTAAGAGTCGAAAGGATTATGAAGAGCACCTGCGAGCAGTTTTCGATACTCTCAAGAAGAACCAGTTGTTTGCTCAGTACCGAAAATGTGACTTTTGGAAGGAAGAGGTCAAGTTTCTAGGACACGTAGTGTCCAAGGAGGTATTGCCATGGACCTTGCCAAGGTGGCTGCAGTTCAAGACTGGGAGCAGCCCGGTTCGGTTATAGAAGTGAGGAGTTTTCTTGGACTTGCTGGCTGCTATCGCCGCTTCATTAAAGATTTTTCCAAGATAGTCAGACCGTTGTCACAACTCACTCGAAAAGATCTTAAGTTCGCCTGGAACGAGAAAGCAGAAGTAGCCTCTCAGGAATTAAAGGACAAGCTGACATCCATACCCGTGCTAGTATTGCCAGAGTAAGGGGTTAAGTACACTATCTACACCGATGCCTCTTGTGTTGGTTTGGGTTGTGTTCTTATGCAAAAGGATAGGGTGATCGCTTATGCATTGCGACAGTTGAGGAAGTATGAAAAAAACTACCCCACGCACGACCTGGAATTAGCAACAGTTATCTTCGCATTAAAGCTCTGGAGACATTACCTCTACGGAGAGGAGTTCGAGCTCTTTTGCGACTACAAGAGCCTCAAGTACATATTCACGCATAGAGACCTGAATATGAGGCAATGACATTGGATGGAAACATTAAAGGAGTTCAAGTTTGAGGTTTCCTACCATCCTGATTAGGCAAACCTTATGGCAGATGCGTTGAGCAGTAAGAAGATAATAAAATTTGCAGCTCCACTGATAATAGAAGAATGAAATATGGTAGAGTTTTTGCGAGACTTCGAACGGAAACTTACAGTAGAGGAGCCGTTTGAGAGCGTCGTACACATCCGCTTACAGGTACTTATTGATGACCGAATCATTGTGGCTTAGAAAGAAGACGAACTATTGGTGAAAATGAGAGAGCAAGCAAGTGACAGTGAAGAGTTCGAATGGAGAATTGGTTTAGATGGAGGCTTGAGATACCGTGGCTGCATATGCGTCCCGAATCTCCATGACTTGAGAAAGGAAGTCTTGGACGCCACTCACAATTCAAGGATGATAATGCATCCAGGTAGTATGAAGATGTATAGAGACATGAAGTGTTCGTATTGGTGGGACAACATGGAGGCCCACATAGCAGACTATGTATCCCGTTGTCTCACGTGCCAGTAGGTCAAGGCCGAGCATCGCCGACCTCCCGATTTACTTCAGCCCATGCCCATAGCTGAATGGAAATGGAACTTCATATCTATGGATTTCATTTTTAGGTTACCGAAGACAAGGAAGGGATAAGACTCCATTTGGGTGATTGTGGACCGATTGACGAAATCAGCTCATTTCCTCCCGATTAAAGTTTCAACTCAGCAGATAATTTAGCTAGGGTGTATAAAATACGGCCGACTCCAGTCACCGACTTCCCATTCTTATAAAAGAGAAGAGAGAGAGAACGTGTAAGGATCATTAGATGTGTGGAGGAAGAGAGAGAGAGAGAGAGAGAGAGAGAGAGAGAGAGAGAGAGAGAGAGAGAGAGAGAGAGAGAGCATGGACGGCCGGCAGCAACAAGTTCATCTTCTCCTTCTTCCTTATTTTTCCTTTGATGTTTTTATGAGATTTTAGTTTAATCATGTCTATGATTGGCTAAACCTCTTAGCTAGGGCTAAGAGGTGAAGCATGTAGTGTGATGGGATGCTTTCTATGCTTGGATTTATATTAAGTTGAACTATCCTTGATTTTAGTTTGATTATAAGAAATAGTTTTAGTTTTTAATGGTTTGTTGTGACTTAAATCACAATAGATTTGCGATAGCTTTGAGTATGTTCTTTTCATTATTAAGGTTGTGAACTTAGGAAGTCTGTTGTTTACCATCGTCCCCTGAGCATGGTTGGATGATGGAATCCTTCCTAACGTTTATAATTCTCTCAGATTGGTTGTGGATTGCTACATTCTGTTGTTTGCTTTGTCTCATGGGCATGGTTTAGTGATGGAGTCACTTCTAGTTCTCATACCTATCATTCATTGAAAACTAGATCAAAGGAAGTTCAGAGTTGAGTTTTAATGAGATATCTTCCAATTGGATGAAGATGGGACCCTGATTCTAGTTGATTTCGTGAATCAAGCATAGATCTCCCTGATCTCTACAAGTGGATCCTTGGAAACCCTAGTTTCTCACCTTTGAATTTTACAAGTTTTCATTTAATAATTCACAATTATTCTTTTACATTCTCCTGATTTAGATTACATCTTTTTCTAGTTCTAGTTTTAGTTACTTTTAGAATACGTACAATGTTCAATCCCTGTGGATTCGACCTCTGTCTTATCGAGAATATTACTACATCGCGACTCTATACTTGGGGTTGTGAACAATTCTGAAAATAACTAGAACTAGAACTAGAAAAAGATCTAAATTGAAATTTGAATAATTGAGAGTAATGGTGAATAATGTTGATGAAAACTTATGGATTTAAAGGTGGGAACTAGGGTGTCAAGGATCCACTTGTAGCTATCAAGATGATACATTACTTGATTCAAGGAACACAATTGGAATTGGAGTCCTATCCTATATAATTGGAAGATAGAGCATTTTAAATCAAATATAAACTTTTCATTGACCTAATTATCAATGGAGGTGAATTGTGATGATTGGAAGGGATTCCATCACCCGACCATGCTCAGGAGACGATGGTGAATAATGGGATTTACCAATCTCACTATCTCAAAGCAGAAAAAGAAGATATCCAATGCTATTACAACATCTATTGTAATTTGAGTCACAATAAATCATAGAAAACTAAAAATATTCTCTTAATATCAAACTAGAAATCAATGAAGCTCAATAAGAACAAGAATTAAAGCAAAATAAACATCCAAACACGCTACAAGCTTCACCTCTAAGTCCTAACTAAGAGGTTTAGCCAACTATAGACTTGATTGAAACGAAATATCTTAAACAAACTCCTTGAGACCTTTACAAACCCTAGAAGATGCTTTGGAGCATCTTAGGGAGTCCTATTTATAGTTATGGAACTCCAATTTTTGCTGTGAGTTGGAAAAATCTAGAAACTGCCTCAAATTTACACACTCTGCGCAGTTTCCCAAAATAGACTTAAGAGTTTAAATCGACTTGAATCGATTAAGCAATATTTCACACTCAACACACCCCTAGCCAATATTTAGCTAGTCTCTAGTAAAATATGCGTGAAGTGATCTTCAATCTTCAATATTCATATCACTTTAAGAAAACAATCTTTTGTGCAATCAAATATGAATTAGTACAATCTAAAGAAGCAAGAATGCAATTTTGAAAGCCTAGATCCGAATCACACGATCAATCAATAAAAAAAGTTTCTTTATCAATCATTTAAGAGCATAAGTTTATATGTCAAGAATTTTTAATGTGCCTAGTGAATTCTATTTACTTTCCATAACATACTATTATTTCATAAGGTTAGCCATGCTCATCACCTTAAGTTTTATTGAATAATCAAGTACTGATTCCAAACTTATCACATTTTCCTTCTTTTTTTAGTTTTTAATTTTACATCAACGATCCCTTTTATTTATTCATTCTTTTTAAACTTTTCATTCCTTTCCAGTCTTTTCATCATACATGACCTTTTTGTCGATCTTTTTGTTTTTTAACTGGTTCTTTTCATCTTTTTAAGGTGGATAAAATTCTCCAGACTTAATTTTCAATATCTATCAATGATACACATACTAACAATGAGAAATTCTAGTGTAATTCATGGAAAGCAATTTGAATGTGGCTTGTGACTTAGATTAACCTGATATTGGCTCGGTTGATAAAACTCCAACAATTCAAAGTTCAATCTCCATCTAATTATCATACTCAAAGCATTCTTAATTCTACAAATTATCATTTCCCAAATATGTTTTTAACTTGAAAATTTGAAAATTTTTACAATTTTTGCTCAAAACTAAGCAAATACTGATTAATTTACTTAATCCACACCCCCAACCTAAAACCTACATTGTCCTCAATGTAAAAGATATGAGCATGCAATGCACATGAGACAACGAAAAGAAATGGGAAGTGATGGGAAGATAATACCTGAAGAAGGAGAATTGAAGCTTTTCTAATTTCTTAACATGTAAATGGGTTAACACAAAGACTAAACAAACTGAAATCAAACTATCCTAATAATTAATCCTATGAAAGCAATAAACCTAACTTCACCTCCATCAAACTAGGAGGTCAATCCTGGTACACAGGATCAGTCAAAGGCATGAACATGTCCTCTGAATCAAACTTCTCAATAAATGTCTTGAGACGATGTTCATTCACTTTGAAAACAGTGCCATTTGTCAGATTCTTTATCTTGACTGCCCCATGAGGATAGACATTAGTAACAGTGAAAGGGTTGGACCAATGAGATTGAAGTTTTCTCAGAAAAAGATGTAACCGAGAATTGTATAGAAAGACTTTTTGGTCATATGTGAATGATTTCCGAAGGATGTTCTAATCATGAAACACCTTCATCTTATCCTTATAAATTCTTGAGTTCTCATAAGCATTGTTCTGAATTTCTTCGAGTTCATTCAATTGGAGTTTGCACAGCGAGCCGACATTGTCCAAGTTAAAATTTAGATTTTTGATAGCCCAGTTGGCTCTATGTTCCAACTCTACAGGCAAGTGGCAAGATTTCTCATAGACAGGTCTAAAGGGAGACATTTCGTTGGGGGTCTTAAAAGCTGTACGGTAAGCCCATAAAGCATCGGTCAAGCGGATTGACCAATCCTTATGGTCAGGGTTAACCATTTTTTTTTTCAGAATTTGCTTAATTTTCCCATTGGAAATCTCAGCTTGCCCGCTTGTCTGCGAGTGATATGGAGTACTCACCTTATGAGAGATGCCATATTTCTTCATTAAGTTCTCAAATGGCCTATTACAAAAGTGTGAACCTCCATCACTAATGATAGCTTGAGGCGTTCCGAACCGGAAAAGTATGTTTTCTTTTAAGAATCTAATCACCATTTTGTGTTCATTATTCTGACACAGGATCGCTTCAACCCACTTAGTGACGTAGTCTACCGCCAATAAAATGTAAATATTTCCAATGGATTGGGGGAATGGCCCCATGAAATCAATGCCCTAACAATCGAATGCTTCAATGATAAGAATTGGGTTTAACGGCATCATATTTTTACGGGACAATCCTCCCAATTTTTGACAATGCTCACAAGCTTTGCAAAACTCATGAGTATCTTTAAACATAGTGGGCCAGTAAAAGCCACACTACAGAATTTTAGTCATGATTTTTTTAATAAAAAAGTAACTACCACAGGCTTGAGAGTGACAAAAGGAGATGACACTCTGATGTTCATTGTCTGGCATACATCTCCTTAGAATTTGGTCTGGGCAATATTTAAACAAATAGGGATCATCCCAGAAGAACTTGCGTACCTTGGCGAAGAATTTTTTCTTATTTTATGCAGTCCAATATGTCGGTGTGAAACCTGTGGCAAGAAAATTCACAATGTCAACAAATCAAGGTAATTGAGAAAGTTTAAGCAATTGTTCGTCAGGGAACATGTCATTTATCGGTGTCGGTCAAGGGAATCAGGAAGATAAATCCTAGAGAGATGGTTGGCCACTACGTTCTCTACTCTATTTTTTTCTCGTATTTCTATGTTGAACTCCTAGAGTAGAATTATCCATCTTATCAAGTGGGGCTTGGCATCATTCTTAAAAAGAAGGTACTTTAGTGCTGCATGATCAGTGTAAATGATGATTTTGGATCCAATCAAGTAGGACCTAAATTTGTCAAAAGCAAACACTACGGCTAAGAGTTCCTTCTCCCTAGTAAAATATCTCACTTAGGCCGAATTTAGAGTTCTACTTGCATAATGAATCACATAGGGCTTCTTATCTTTTCTCTGGCCTAACACCACCCTAATAGCATAGTTAGACGCATCTGTAACGTCTAAAAAAAATCCGTACAATGATTCGAGTACCACCTCAGGCAGAAATCGCTAAGGATCGAATCATTTAGAAATTAGACCAAAATTAATTAAGTACTGAACTGAATTAATCAGCAAGTTAGTTCGAATCACTTTCTA
The DNA here is from genome assembly GCF_029962835.1 of Magnolia sinica. Taxonomy (NCBI): domain Eukaryota; kingdom Viridiplantae; phylum Streptophyta; class Magnoliopsida; order Magnoliales; family Magnoliaceae; genus Magnolia; species Magnolia sinica. The sequence goes on from NC_080577.1 coordinate 88,068,082, forward strand.
TATGAACTGCAAGACCCAAAACTAGCAGAATAGCTAGCTCTACGTTACTTAAAAACCTAGGATCAATCTCAAAACCCAGTTGCTAGCGGGAGCATCTTGAAACTCCGTATCGGACCTGAACCGCACGTCAAAAGTCCGATTACCGTGAAACTATATGATTATGACCACCTTACTGGGTTTGGCAACCATCTCGAGAATTAAGTTCAAATGGTATCTGAAAATGCACAACTTGAGCCTTGAGCGAAGTGTGTGAGAAACGTGAATATTTTTAGAAAATGAACTCAAACTTAAGTGAATTGGGCCGTTCGCTTGCAGGCTAAATTTAAGGTTTCAGACCATCAAAATTTGACCCAACTACACCCTTGGATCAGGAAAATATCCCTACATAGGTCAGTGTACTTGTGCCCCTGATCGAGTGACGATAGTCGTTGAATTGAAACTGGTCCTCCACGGTTGATCCACAAATCCGATTGGATCGAAATCTTAACCTAGCATAGATCCATTGCTAGGGAACTTTCTTCAAACCGTTTGCGTGCAATGGACCTCCAAATGAGCTTCGTTGGCTCGAAATAGACGACTGTTGGCTATAACCTAAGTATACCATGGCCCTGGGGCCATTGACATCAGTTCTGGGCCTATATAAGGGCCGTAACCCACCCATCTCTCTTTTCATACGAATTTCCTAAACCCTAGGAGAGAGAAGAGAGAAAAGAGAAGGAGAAGGTGAGGAGAAGTGAGAGAGAATTGTGGTTGGTTGCTGGGATTCATTCCCGCCACTCCACGTGCTGAATCCCCTCTTCCGTGTCGCTATACCGGTGATTTCGACTCCATATTTGGGTAAGGAATCCTAACCCTAATATGTTTTAGGCATCTAAATAGGTAGATCGGTGAGACAGCTAACCTATTTTATGCTATAAGTAGCTGTTGTGCCGTAAACAAAGGCGTAGTGTATGAACCGAGTTCGTAATCAGCATACCGACGAAAGGTACAAACTATAAACGTTTAGGTTATGGTTTTCAAGGCTTTCAATGTTAGTTAATGATTTATGATTGACTTGATTGTTGTCAGAAGTACTTAGATGTGATGCTTTCCGTGTATTATACATATATATGAACTATATTGAATATAAGGCATTTCATGTGTTTGTTGAAATGTTTGAATGAATATGGAATCATGATTTGTGCTTGCCATGATTATTGATTGAGAATACATGATTGTTGTATGTGTGACAACTCCTTTGTGAAAGGATATGCTACATATATGTTATGACAAATTTATTACATGTATGTTGATATGTGTAATCTAAGTGTTTGATAAAATGCCTGAATAAGAAAATGCTGATTGAAATGTATTTTATAAGGGTGTTGAGATGAGATTCTCAACTACCTTAGCTACAGGTATAGATTCCTTCTTATAACCTAAATCCAATTACGCGATTCATGTATGTTGTCATGTTCACTATGTGTTATATAAAATGCTCAATTGGTTGCAATGCTTGGATTGTTTGTTCAATACTGTTATGACTACCATATGTGAATGCTATTGTTTTGGAGTGTGATTGGGGTTACGAGGTAGTCCAAACAATTAGTAACGACTTCCGATCGAGTGGTTGAATCAGTTTTGCCACCATAGACACGTTCGATGAATCCAAGTCGTACGGTAATTATCGACAGTGGTTAGGCCACAAGGAGTGCGTATGCACTCCATGTCGATCAATTTATCATGCGCTCGTACCAGTCGAGCTTGTCAAGTAACCCGATTGACCTCATGTATGTTCACCATGTATGGACGCTACTGCTTGAATTTAAGGTACCACTTATCATTGAAAAACCCATTTAACCTTGGTACCATAATCCGCTAAGACTCATGAGCCGGGCATGGTAGTATGGGACACCGTGGTCGAGCTGTCGGCCTACGCTGGGGTGACGAGCCTCCCCGTAGTGTCCAATGAGCAACCTAAACTCGTGAGCCGAATACGGTGGTGTGGGACACGGTATTCGAGCTGTCGGCCTATGCTAAGGTGACGAACCTTTCCCGTAGTGACCTCGAGTATAAACTAGGCATATGCTGAGGTGACGAGCCTCCTGTAGCGACCTGAACTTGCTTGTCCACTGTTTTTAAATTAGGGGTGACGTTGCCCTATAACTTGCCTAACGTGCGTGATTAACTAGGATTGACGACCCTAGATGGATCATCGTTTGGGTAATGATATAAAGGGAGGTACCTTAGCTTTCCGAATCTGCTGTATGAATATGCCTAATAAATTACTTGGCTAACACGATTATGCACAGCATTGCTTATGCTTTAGCGATGAAGGCACAGTGGGAGTAGCATGTGCGATCGTGAGATGTTGTCGCTGAGGGAGTGCAGGCGAGGGCATGCATCATTAATACATGTCATCCTTGCATTAATAAGAGTACTTAGGACATGATTGTTGTACTGCTTTATCATTATTGCTTGACTGAATTGATAACATGTTAACCTTTGCCTTATAGCTCCACTGAGTTGATCACTCACTCCCACTCTAGGACGGTGTTTTAAAACACCAACTAGACTCTGTTGTAGTTTCAGATGATGGCGAGGCTTATGAGTTGGAGCCGGCCTTCTACGATGACGAGTTCTCCTACATGCAACTCTCTGGCGGGTCTATGTAGACCTGGAGTTGCATTGACGAGGCTACAGGGATATGAATTAGTTGAACATCACACTTGTTATTTTGTATATTTTAGAACTATACATGTAATTATTTAACCTAGTACATGTTCATACTTTGGGGACTTACAACTACTTATGTGCTTTATGTATTTAACACAGTCTTCCGCTTGCGTAATCAAATCGTCTCTGGAGTATGATATGCTGATTTGGTGTAATCCCATTCATTTTTAATGCACTAATACAGACAACATTTAATTATCATTATCTATGTTGCATAAGTAATGCGTTGGAACTCGGGAGCCAAGCTTCTGCTCGACCCTCGATTTTTAGGGCATTACAACATCGCACATAATTTTAAAAGTCATGCTCCAGTTGGGTGGCTGCATGATATGAGCGGTGGTCAATATGCCCTTGAGCTCAGAAAAAGCTCTCTGGCATTCTTCACTCCATTCAAATAGTGCATCCTTATGAAGTAGATTACATTAAGGATGAGGGAGATGACTAAAGTCCTTTATAAATCGTTTATAAAATCTAGCGTGTCCTAAGAAGGATCGCACATCACGTATGCTCTTGGGTGGAGGTAGGTTAGAGATAACATCAATTTTTACCTTATCTTCTTCAATTCCTTTGGCGAAATTATAAGTCCAAGAACAATTCCCTTGAGAATCATGAAATGACACTTCTCCTAATTCAGAACCAAATTCTTCTCCTCGCACCGCGTCAACACATTTTAAAGATTTTCTAGACACTCGCTGAAGGATGGACCAAAGATAGAGAAGTCATCCATGAAGAGCCCAAATGTAGGGTCGCGATGTAGTAATAACTCGATAAGACCGAGGTCGAATTCACAGGGATTAAACTTATACGTATTCTGAAAAGAACTAGAAATAGAACTAGAAAAAGATCTAAATTGAAATCTGAATAATTGAGAGTAATGGTGAATAATGTTGATTACAACTTATGGATTTAAAGGTGGGAATTAGGGTGCTAAGGATCCACTTGTAGCTATCAAGATGATACCTTACTTTATTCAAGGAACACAATAGGAATTGGAGTCTTATCCTATCTAATTGGAAGATAGAGCAATTTAAATTAAATCTGAACTTTTCATTGACATAATTATCAATGGAGGAGAATTGTGATGATTGGAAGAGATTCCATCACCCTACCATGCCCAGGAGATGATGATGAACAACGGGATTTACCAATCTCACTATCTCAAAAGAAGAAAAGAATAGATCTAAAGCTATCATAACATCCGTTGTAATTTGAGTCACAATAAATCATAAAAAATTGAAAATATTCTATTAATATCAAAATAGAAATCAATGAAGTTCAATAAGAATAAGAATCAAATCAAAATAAACATCCAAATACGCTACAAGCTTCACTTCTTAGCCCTAGCTAAGAGGTCTAGCCAACCATTGACATGGTTGAAATCAAATCTCTTAAACAAAGCATGAAAAATAAACTAAGGATGAAGTAAAACTCTTTGGTGGCTGATACACCCTTGTGTATGCTCCTTGAGATGTTTCCAAATCTTAGAAGATGCTTTGGAGCATCTTAGGGAGTCCTATTTATAGTTGTGGAACTCCAACTTTCGCACTGAGTTGGAAAAATGTAGAAGCCGCCTCAAATTTACGTACTTTGTGCAATTTTTGAAAATAAACTTGGAGTTTAAACCGCCTCAAATTTACGAACTTTGCGTAGTTTTTAAAAATTGACTCGGAGTTTCAGAATATGATTTTTCAGGATAATTTCATGAATATGTTTGTTTTCAAGACAATTTCAGGATTCATTTTTTTTCACTTTAAATATTTGATTCTCGTTATTCCTCTCTTAGTTTTCTTGGATATTTGGCATGTGAATTCTTCATTAATGACTTACAAATATCTAAATCTTCATTTAGTAATCTTTTAAGTATAAATATTCCTTTTGACATCAATTTCATCTTAAGCTTTCGAAATCACCTCACACATGAAAACATGCATAATTAAATCGATTAAGCACTATTATGTTTATAAAACTAAGGTATAAATAGGAGGAAATATGCAATATTTCACACTTAATAGTATGCCATAATTAGGGAAGAAGTCGAAAAACTTCTCAAAGCTGACTTCATCGAAGAGATCTATTATCCAGACTGGATAGTCAACGTAGTTTTAGTTAAAAAGTTTAATGGGAAGTGGCGGGTCTATGTTGATTACATCGATCTAAACAAATCCTGCCCTAAAGATAACTTTCCTTTACTCAGGATCGACCAACTTGTTGATAGTACAATTGGGCATGAGCTGTTGAGCTTCATAGATGCCTATTCAAGTTATAACCAAATTGTAATGCACCCATACGACAAGTAAAAGATGATATTTTTTACCAAGAAAGGGCTCTACTATTACAAGGTTATGCCTTCCAGACTGAAGAACCAAAGTGTCGTCAACAAAATGTTCACTCGCCAGATCGGGTGATCCATGGATGTTTACGTCGATGACGTGCTCATCAAAAGCATTAAAGCCGCGGACCACATATCCGACCTCATAGAGATGTTCCTGATCCTTTGGGAATACCAAATGAAACTAAATTCGAGCAAGTGTGCTTTCGGTGTCAGCTCTGGTAAGTTCCTCAGATTCTTGGTTAGCCAGTGATGAATCGAGGCGAATCCCAATAAAATCCAAGCCGTACTCGACGTGAGCTTGCCCAGGACGATGAAATAAGTCCAATGCTTAAAAAGAAGAGTAGTCGTGCTGAACTGTTTAGTATCTCGAGCTATAGATAAATCTCTTCCCTTCTTCAAGCAATTGAAAGGGCAGCATAAGATAGAATGGACGGAAGAGTGTCAGCTTGCCTTCTAGCAACTGAAGCATACTTAGGGTCACTGCCATTGCTCTCGAATCTAGAACAATGAGAACCATTGTTGTTATACTTGACAGTTTCGATAGCAGCAATCAGCTCAGCCCTGATCAGGGAACAAGAAGGGAAACATCTCCCAATATACTACATTAGCATAACCCCGGTCTCTGCCGAGACTAGGTACCCAGACATAAAAAAAGGCTTTGGCCCTTGTTATTTCATCCCAACCTTTATGGTCGTACTTCCAAGCCCATACTATCGTCGTTCCGACCAATCAACCTCTTTGCCAAGTGCTACAGAAGCCCGAAGTATCGGGGAGACTAACGAAATGGGCGATCAAACTCAGTGAGTTCAACATTAAATATCAGCCTTGATCAGTGCTCAAGGGCCAAGTGGTTGCTGATTTCATTGCCAAGTTGGCTCCTCCCAGGCTGGGTCATGCCGAGTTGGAAGCTCCTGACCTAGCACATGCTGAGATGGAGAATCCTGAGCTAAGTTATGCTGAGCTAGAGTCCAATCCCGACAATTAGCTCACCCGGACTGAACACCAGATGGCTGACCTAGACCAGCCGACGTGGACATTATACATCGATGACTCATCCAATTCTAAAGGCAGCGGGGCTAGTATAGTCCTGAAAGCCCTAGACTAGACATATGTACAATATGCCTTCAGATTTGGATTTCAAGCATCGAACAATGCAGCAGAGTATGAATCGCTATTGGTCGGGCTTAAATTAGTAGCCTCCATGAGATCCCTATATCTAAAAGTTCACAGCGACTCACAACTCATCGTCAACCAAATAGCGAATGAGTATTAGGCCAAGAAGGAACTAATGAAGGCCTACCTGTAAAAAGCTCAAGAACTAATTGATAAGTTCCCAAAGTGCAGCATTAGCTTGATCCCTAGCGTAGAAAACTCTAAAGCAGACATGTTAGCAAAATTGGCCACTGTAGCTGAGGACAATATCCCAAGATTTACCCCGATCGACTTCCTTACCGAGCCGAGCGTCAACGAGACCATCCCAGCCACAGTTCTCTCGATAAGCTCCGAGTCGACCTAGATGGATCCAATAACTGATTACCTCAAGGAGGGAAAGTTGCTCAAGGATAGACAAGAGGTGCATAAGCTCCGAACCAGAGCCGCTCGTTACACCATGGTTGGGGATATCTTGTATAAAAAGAGATTCTTCCTCCCCTATCTTAGGTGCCTCCAACCCGAGGAAGCTGAGTACGTTCTGAAAGAGATCTACAAAGGCATTTACGGAAATCACTCCGACAGCCTAGCCCTCACCCATAAGGTCATTTGACAGGGGTATTTCAGGCCAACCATTGAAGCGGATGCCCAACAACATGTTTGGAAATGTGACAAATCCCAACGACTTGCAGCGGTACCTAGACAGGCACCCAAACAACTGACTCCTATGATTGGACCATGACCATTCGCCCAATGGGGGATCGACATCATCAGTCCCCTACCAGCCGGCAATGGGTAGACCAAGTTCATGGTTGTCGCGGTTAACCATTTCACTAAATGGGCCAAGGCTGAGCCCCTGGCCAAGATCACCGAGTAGAAGGTACGGGATCCCTAACATGATAATTTCAGACAACAGAAAACAATTCGACAATAAGTAATTCTGAAGCATGTGTGAGAACCTCAGAATTCAAAACATCTACTCGTCACCTCGGTACCCGCAAGCCAACGGACAGGTCGAGGCAATCAACAAGATTATCAAGAATCACCTCTGGACAAAGCTTGAAAAAGCCAAAGGGTCATGGATCGAAGAGCTCCCTCACGTCCACTGGGCACACCGATCTACTGCCCGGACAACCATAGGGGAAACTCCTTTTTCCTTGGCTTTCAGCACAAGCTGTTATCCTAGTTGAGCTAGGACTCCCGAATGCTCAAACCTGCTCCTACGACGAAGAGCAGGACGTTTAACTAATGTCACTGGATCTCAACCTCATCGAGGAAAGAAGGGAGTAAGAGCGGGTCAAGGTCGCGATTCGACAATTGCAAGTCACCCATTTACATAATTTTAGAGTTAAAACAAGAAGGTTCCGAAATGGGGACCTAGTCCTCCAGAGAACCTTCCAGAACACCAAGGAGCTTGGCTTGGGAACTTTAGGACTGAATTGGAAAGGACCCTACGTGGTGATAAGTAAGAGCCGACCAGGATCGTATCGACTTGAGGACTTAGAAGGTCAACTCCTCCCCCACCCATGGAATGCCGAGCATCTCAAAATCTACTACGTATAGGGGCCGATCTGCCTCGAGCGTGAAATGTACTCTCCTACTATGTTTATTCCAGCACGGGAAGTTTGCTTCCTACTTCGATATCAATAAAATCCCCAAGTTGGGAGAATTTTGCTTTCTACTTCAATATCTACGAATGGACCATTTACTAAAAGTCTACTAAGGGCTTCCCACAATACATGGGAAGAATGACCCTAATTAATGGACTGACCCTTCAAGAAGAGGTTGGACTATGTAGTATCGACACTACTCAAGTTACGTGATTCACGTAACCAACCTATGGAAAACTACTTGGATGTCACGACCTGAAAAGGTTAAACCGACCGTCTTACTTAGAAAAATTGCACAAGCAAATAGGATGGTAAAAAATTTTCTTTGCATTAACAAAGCTCCAAAGAGCACATTACATCAAAAAGGGAAAAATTACAGTGGTAAGAGGGAAAGCAAAGGCCGCTAAGCTACAGGAGGCTACTCGAAAGGCACGTCCTCCGGGGGCTCCTTGGAGTCGAAGTCGGCCTCCTCGAAGGACAAGAGGTCAAGCTCGAGATGTGTTCCCTTCACATCCTCGAGGCACCTCTCGTACCCGGTGCCATACAGAGCATCCCTATCCTCCATATACTCCTTGGAAAAATTGAACTCCTTCACTGCGGTAACCTGGGCTGAAGCGACAGCTGCCTGGGCTTCCTTTATCTTCACTTCCAAAGAATGTGTCAAGGCAGCCAAGTCAGACTTTGACTGAGCCCCCCTCTCTAAGGCTTCGTTGAGCAACTTCTTAAATGCCCCCAGCTTAGCTTTCAAGCTCTTCAATTGAGCCTTCAGGGCGGATCAAAGCTGCTCGGCTTCTGCGCAGGACCGAGTGGCCTCAACACGGAGTTGTTTGGCCTTGACGCCCTTCCTCAACAACGCCGCTTTCGCCTCCTTGACTTCCATTTGAAGGCGCATCAGCTCTCGATGCACATGAAGCAAGGAAGGAGCGTACTGCAAAGTAGGAGAAGCAATGTCAGAACTAAAACAAGACAAAAATGATGAGTCATCCCGAGGAAGGAAAACCCACCTTAAAGAAAAATTTCTCCATTTGACAAATGATTCCGTTCGGTGACGTATCCATTACATGGGCAAATTCGACATCGAGGATATGTTGATCTACCCAGGGCAGGAGGCTCTCTAGCGAGGTTCGAGCAGACTTGGGAGACCTCTGACCCCCTTCATCGAACGAGCCCCCCACTTATGGCACATGAAGCTTGACGGACGTCCCCACAGCAGCCAGGGCCCTAGCAGAATGGGCTTCGACAACTAAAGTCGTCCCAACGACCTCCTTAGCCACCTCGAGAATGATAGCTGAGGGAATTAAGGTCGGCGTGTCAATCGCGACATCTTGAATCACAGGGGATGAAGGTCCGAGCTTTTCCTTGCTTTTAGAGGTCATCTTCTTCTTTTTCTTCTTTTGGGCCAGCTCAGCCGGGGGGGGGGGGGGGGGTGCCTTACGTTTCGATAACCTCGCCTCCGGCATATCTGCACAACTAAAACGGTTAGCAACAAATTCACAAAATATGCTAAGTCCCAAAATAGACAAAAACTATACTTGTCAAGGTGGAGTCATGACCTAATTTAAGCAAGAGCTCGGGCGCGAGAAACTCCCTCTAAGATCTCATCTCGGCTTTCACCAACTTGGCTCCAATAATTCGAGCACGAGTTTTCACATTCAACTCGGCTGGATACTTAGGAAGGACTGCAAAAAAGAAAAAGAAAAAAAGGGAGACACATCAAGTCAGAAAATAAAGAACGACCAAGTGAGAAAAAAAGAGGTTAAGTCCTGACAAAATCGGCCTGGCACAGAGAAGGAAGTCGGGACCTAAGAGCGAAGCCCAGATGTTCTTGGCACTTCCCAATCTCCTGACGCCCAGAACTATTTGTTCTTCCAGTTCTTTTTAGAGGTTGAGATGTCCATGAACAAGGCCTTGCTAGTTCCTCGCCAGGAAGAGAAGTAATACCAACCCTCATGCAGAGGGCTTGATTTCAATTGATATAGGTGGAGAAACTCATCCATGGTCAGCTTGGGCAGGTCAGGCTCGGACTAGAGGATGAATGACTCCGCCAGCACTCTCCAAGCATTAGAGATTAGCAGCCCTGGAGCTAACCTTAGATGTACGAGGACTCGTGTCACTATTCACTAGAGAGGGAACCTGAGGCCACACTGGAGGGCGACCTGGTAAATGGCCACCTCTCCTTCGGAGGGGTTGTTGGGAAGCTCGCCCGATGAGGGAGCTCAGAGTACCACGAATTTTAGGATATAGTACCCTGACCTAATCCTCACTAGGTCGGCCTCCTTCAGAATAGACTCCACAAGCCCCTTTTCCTCCTCCGATGGGGACTCTTAATCCTCCTTCGCTACTGGGAAGTCCTCTTCTGCCTCAGCAAGCCGCTATGTCGAGGACCGTTCCACCACCCTCGAAGATTGGGATGTTCGAAAAAGGACGTCGCTCATCATTATCAAGGGTGATGGTGGGTTCGGCATGGGACGTAGATTCTCTGCCCTACCATCATTGCATGGGTTCCCCTCCCATGAGCCCAAAGTTTTCGGCATGGATGTGGGCCCAAGAATGCCTGAAATGAAGAAGAAAAGGAAAGAAAATAAAAGGGAAGGGAGGGGAAGACGAAAATGGATCTCACCCAAGGGCAACGCCACCTGAGATGCTCGTTGGAGATGAGTCGTTGGGATTCGCCTGACGCCAAGGATGAAGAAACAGTTCGACAACGCGGGGAGGAAAATGACCCTGCTCGGCGATTACAGTATCCCCTTTTATAGGGGAGCCACGTATACGAACATTTATTACTCTTAATCAATGCATGACTGAAAAGCGGCTCCTCGGCCTCCCATTTCGACACGTGGCATGCTCCCACTCACCGCACGACTCCACGACCGAAGTCAGGCCACGCGTTAGCACCTCATTCGCTCGACGTAAAAAAGGCACCCTGACAGCCCATGTCACCTTGAGCCGTGTCACGCCACCTCAATAGTGCCATACTATGACTACTAATATGCCTCAATACTTGGATCTACTACCTTATTCAACATTAATGGCGGGATGACCTAGCATTCCAAGTAATAATTGTCCAACTTGACCGGATCTACTTTACTTCTCAATTTCGATCTACTAACTTTGAAGTAGGGGGCTTATTGTTATGGAGAAAATGGACCGACCTATAATGAAAGGTCAGGTCAGAACTTTGTAAGCTTGGCATTACGAAAGACCAACATGAAACTCGGATCCTACAAGGGCCCGCTCCCTATGCTCAGTTTGTAACAAAGTAACATGCCTGCAAGAGCATCACATCTGTCGATTCGAAGATCTCAAGAGTTCGTCAGAAGCCCCTGTTCTCCTAATTGACTAGGAAGATAGCTCGGTATAAACCAGGCCGATATAATCTGATTCGAACAACCTTTAATCAAACCCTTGCTACGCCCTTGAAACCCTTTGGACGAATTAGAAACCCTAGAATACCTCCTATTGAGGGTCTAATATTGCATATTAGACCCCAGTTATTACTTGCTTTTATGAACATGATGCTGTTTAATGCCCTATTTTAATCGTGTTTGTGATGCAAGGTGTATTTACGAGCTTGGACTGAAACAGGGTGCTAAAAGCATGGATTTAATGCTCAGAATTCACTAAGGTAAGGGAAGGACCCCAGGGGACCAAGAACAAAGGATTTACATGCTAAAGATCTGAGAAAATTGAGAAACTGAAGCTCAAGTGGCCCAAAAATCATCCAGAATGCAAAATCACAGGGCTCCCACTATCAGTTTGGCTCGAAACTTCATAAATGGCCTGAGGTCCATAAATTAAGCGTACACATCAAATTTTAGCCATTGGATCCCTCTGAAAGTGGTCCAACGGATAGATCAGCCCACACATCAGCAATTTGGGGCCCACCTGATCTTTGTATATGGCTCAATTTTGGTCTCAACCCTTAAATTAGATGGGAAACCAGATGGACAGTGTAGATTTATCAACATAATCAAGGTGGGACCCACTTTATGTGAGTGCAACACATGTACACTCACGGTGTACCAAATCTAGTCAACCCGGTTAGCCACCACTGACCCGCTTAAGGGCGTGTTTGGGCAGTAGGATTAGAAGGGATTAGGTGGGATGGGATTCATCTGGTCCTGTGCCAATTCCACTCCATGTTTGGGAAGAATGGAAAAGCTTGGAATTAGATTAGATGGAATTGCATTGGGTCCTGTGCCAATTTCACTCAATGTTAGCAAGTTGTGTAGGTCCCACCATGATGTGTGGGCTATATCCACACCGTCCACCCATTTTTTAAGATTATTTTAGAGCATGGGCCAAAATATCCACACCGTCCACCCATTTTTTAAGATTATTTTAGAGCATGGGCCAAAAAATAAGGTAAATCTAAAGCTCAAGTGGACCTCACCATAGAAAGCAACAGGGATTGAATACTTACAGTTGAAAACTTCTTTGGGGCCACATAAGTTTTGGATCTACCTCTTTTTGAGGCCCATGCCATAAAATGAGGTTACAAAACAAATTAACGGTTCAGATATAACACATGTATGTTATTCTCAGTAATTTCAAATGATGGTGAGTATATTCATTCAATGTACCACCGTATTATCAACAAAGCATGACATTAGTCTAATCCCATGGCAATAGGGGACAATCCCTGCCATGGGTAATAATTATGTTTTTTTAAATTTCATCCCACCTAATCCCTTCTAATCCCACCGCCCAAACACGCCCTAAATTCGAAATAACATGGATTTCAAAATCCTGTTGCGAAACAGGGGCTGCGGACGAATCCTTGTGGGCCACCATCATAGCCCACTCGGATGATCCAAGCCGTCCATCATGCAGAGGGGTGAAAACAAGTTAAATCCATGTTGACTGTGGGTAACTTCGGATGCACACGTGCCTGCTACAGAGGTCACAAAAGGACTATTTTGCAGCGTTCAAAACAGTGCGGCATGATTGATTCCGTGGACCAACACCAAATCCGATCCAAAACCTCCATTTCTGACCAGTTTTTTGAGGACGGATTGGATTTCTCTAACGACATCAATTCTCGGTCCCGCAGTTAACGCAAATTAGACTTTTTGTAGGACCTATGCAGATGTGCATCCGAAGGAAACCCGGACCTTCCGGGCTGTTTTGCAGACGAGGCCAGGATCGGTCTGACGATCCTGCCCGTTTAAAACCTCTCCAAGGTGGGACCAACCAAAGCCATGACACCTGAATGGCTCAGATCTTGTACTCGGAGCCCTTGTAGCTGGAACTTCAATTCCAAATGCAGATTGGCTGTGTTCTCCTGCGAGACAATTGCGAAAGGAGTGCATAAACTCCAGCCGACTTCCCTGTTGCGTAAAAGGTCGGTTCTCCACCGACAGCTCTCCGCCGCCTATCCTGCTATAAAAGAAAGAGAAGCACGAGAGGGAGGCATCTAAGTTTTGGGACGTCAGTGAGAGAGAGAGAGACAGGGTGAGTATTTTTTTTATTTACTGTTTTTCTTTTTTATTAATTTTATGAGATCTAGTCCAATCATGTTGGGTTAAACCTCTTAGCCAGGGCTAAGAGGTGAAGCTTGTAGCATGATGGGGAGACTTTTTTGCTTATGCCTTTTATTTAGACTAAATCGAACTTGATACTAGTTTGATTATGGGAATGTTTTCAATTTTTAATGGTCTGTTGTAACTAAAATTACAATGGGTATGTGATAGCTTTGAGCATGTTCCTTTCCTTTTTATGATTATGACATCAGGAAGCCCTATTGTATACCATCGTCTCCTGAGCATGTTTGGATGACAGTACCCTTTCTAACCTTCATACATCGATGATTGGTTGTCAATTAGTTTAATTTTGTTGTTTGCTTTGTCTCCTAGGCATGGTTTGGTGATGAAATCCATTCTAATTCTTATACCTTTCATCTCTTGAAAACTACATCAAAGGAAGTTCAGTTTGATTTTCATGGTAACACCCTTCAACTGGATGAAGATGGACTCTAAGTCCAGTTGAGTTCTTAAAGCAGGCATAAGATCTCCCTGATCTCTACAAGTGGATCTTTTGAATCCCTAGTTTCCTTCCTCTGGATTCCTTAAAATTTAGATAAATATTTCACCATCATTCCTTATATTTATTCGATTTAGATTTCATCTTAGTCTAATTCTAGTTCTACTTAGTTTCAGATAACGTATAGGTTTCAGTCCCTTGGGATTCGACCTCGGTCTCATCGAGTTTATTACTACATTACAACCCTATACTTGGGGAGTAAACACCTCCCAATCCCAATTACACCCCACTATATAGCCCTTGGAAGAATCACAATTGAAATAAGAAACAAATCCCATAAAATCGCAACTCTGTGTAAATCTGCAGGGATCCGTTCAATGTCATTGAACAAACTTCGATGTCATCGAAACTTATCCTTCGATGGCATTGAAGTCATATTGATGGCATCGAATTAACACCTAAACAGTCCAGAGACAAGACATGAAAATTTGATTTTCTTTGATTGCATCGAGCCATCCTCAATTTCATCGAATTGATCTTCGATGTTATCGAAACCATCATCGATGACATCGAAAGAACACCCAATTAGTCTAGCGACTAAAATATTCAAATTCTCGATGGGATCGAGGACTATTCAATGGCATTGAACAGATCTCGATGACATCGAATGGTCTGTCGATGCAATCGACAGACCCTGTTTCTGAATGATTTAAGACTTCAAAAAATAATAATCTCCCCATGTCTTCAATCATCTAAATGTAGCTTCCTGTCCTTTTCTCTCATCTTTACCTTGCATCATAGCTCCACCGTTGCTTTTTGTGCACACTTCGTCCTCCTTTTACGCTTTCACATATGGAACTTGAACTTCTCTATATGAACCACCTTGGCGAGCATGTCCGTTAGATTCATGCTAGTATGAATCTTCTCTAGAGTTGCGCCTCCTTCCTCAAGCACATGTCAGATAAGATGGCGACAAATATCAATGTGTTTGATATGAGAATGATAAAGTAAGTTTTTAGCCAATTTGATAGCGCTCTCACTGTCACGATTAACCGACATGGCTTCCTACTGAAGCTTTAACTGATTTATCATGCCTTTGAACCAAACACCTTCTCTGAATGCTTCCGTCATTGCCATATATTCTACTTCAATCGTGCAAAGAGCTACCACGGACTGAAGCTTCGACATCTAATGGATCACTCCACCCACTAATACAAATGAGTGACCTGAAGTCGACTTTCTGGAATCCACACTGCCTACGTAATCTGAATCCACATATCTTACGAACTTTGCCCCTATCTTTTCAAAAGTTAAGACATAGTCTTCTGTACCTCGAATATATAGAAATAGTCATTTCACTGCTTCTCAATGTTTCTTACCAATGTTTGAGATGTATCTTCTCACAACAACGAATGCCCGTGAAATACCTGGTCTTGTACAAATCATAGAATACATTAAACTATTAATGACATTCGAATAGGGCACACGAGACATATCCTACTTTTCCTCATTTTATTTAGGATATTTTTCTGAGAAAATCTTGAAGTGAGATGCGTGGGGAACACTCATCGACTTTGTCTTGTCCATCCCATACTTGATCAGCACCTTCTAAAGCAATTCTGCCCGTGATAACCAAAGCCTACTCTTCTTCCTATCTCTATGAATATCTATGCCGAGAACCCTCTTTGTAGCCCCTAAATCTTTCATCTCCAATGTCCCTGATAACTGAGTATTTAGTACATCAATATCAGACAAATCATGACTGGTGATTAACATATCATCAACATACAATACTAGGATGATGAACTTGCCATCGTTTAGTGTCTTGTAAAAGTCATAGTGATCGTATTCACTCCTAGTAAATTTCTGACTCAACATGAAAGAATAAATTTTTTAGACCATTGCATAGGCGACTATTTCAAGTCGTATAATGAATTCTTCAACCTATAAACTTTGTTCTTTACCCTTTTAACTTCGTAGCCCTTTGGTTGCTTCATGTAGATATGCTCTTTCAATTCCTCATGCAGTAATGCAGTCTTCATATCAATTCGTTCCAACTCGAGATCGTATTGAGCAACCAGCGCCAACACGAATTGATAAACACTTGCTTTACAACCGGCATGAATATCTCTTTGAAGTCAATGCCTTCTCTCTGAGCGTAACCCTTCGCTACCAACCTTGCTTTGTATTTATTATGTTTCTTCTTAAAGATCCACTTACATCCGATCGCTTTTCAGCCCACTGGAAGCTTCATCAGCTCCCATGTGTTGTTATTGCATAAAGAGTCCATCTCATCATCCAATTTTTCCTTTCACTTTTTTGAATCAGGCTCATCAAGAGCCTGCGGAATAGTAGACGGGTCCCCATCATCTTTAATAAGAGCATATGCTATATGAGAATCATCTCTGTATCTCGCCGGTAACTTGAGATCTCGTGGTAGATATCTTCTAGGTGGCTGCTACACCTCTTCTTGCACCTTTGTCTATGCATCTGTCTCAGTCTGAGTATTATCTATGTTAATCTGAACGTTAACCACTGAACTTTTCGGTTCTTATTGCTCATCCTAATCATTCTTGTGCAATAGGGAACCTTCGTCGAATTTAACACCCATACTACTAACGATTTTTCGTGTGACTCGGTTATACAACGTGTATCTATTCACACCATCATCATAGTCGATAAAGATATACTTTTTAGCTCTATGGTCTAGCATATCTCTCTCAACTGATGATATATGAGAGTAAGCCTCACATTAAAAAATATGTAACTTTGAGTAGTCAACTTTATGGCCACTCTATATTTCCTCTGAAATTTTACATTTAATAGCTGTAGAAGGAGACCAGTTCACTAAATAGCAGGTTGTGTCGACTGCCTCAGCCATAAGTCCTTGCCCAACCCATCATGCATCGGGCTCTCTCCAAGAGTGTTCGATTCATCTGCTTAGCCACACTATTTTGTTCGGGTGTGTGGCGCACTGTGTTGTGCCTAATGATTCCTTCATCCTTACAAAATTGATTAAATTCACCTAAAGTAAACTCACTGCCATTATCTGTCCTTAATACTTTTAACTTTCACCTTGACTACTTTTCCACCATGGCATTTCATTGTTTGAATTTGCTGAAAACTTTAGATTTATGTTTCATGAAATAAATCCAAACCTTTCAGGAGTAGTTGTCAATGAATGTGACAAACCATGATGACTTTCTAATGAAAACCATGAGAGACGGTCCCCATATGTCAAAGTGCACATAATCAAGCACTCCCTTACAAACTTGTTTTTCATATTTAAAGGATAACTTAGATTGTTACCATATATACAATGCTCACAGATATTTAAATCAAAATTCTTAAAAATGGAATTAAACAACGATTAGAAAGTACCTTCATGCCCCGCTCGCTAATGTGGCATAGACGAGCATGCTACATATGTGTAGACATGAAATTTGCTATAGTCATTGCAGCTCCACCTATTACAGTGATCCCGATCAACCTATAAAGGTTACCGTGCCTCTGCGCTCTTATAACCATGAGTGCCCCTTTTGAAACTTTAAGGATACTATTAAAACTGGTGAACTTGCACCTTATTACTTCGAGTGCATCGAGAGAAATCAAAATCCTATTCGTATCAGGAACGTGCCTGACCTCAGTCAAAGTACACTCATCCCATTAGACATCTTGATACACACCGTACCAACAACCATAATGTTATAAGCATCATCATTACTCATAAACACCTGTCTACCATCGCACTCCCTATAACTGGCGAACCAACTCCGATATGGAGTAATGTGATATGAAGCCCCTGTGTCAAGGATCCACTCATCTTTATGATCAGCCTACAAGTGTCCGATCATGGACACTAATAACACATCACCTTCACTTGTCTCTTCATCAGACGTGGTAGTGTTGGCCTCCCCGGAAGAAGCCTTTGAGTTTTCTTTCTTCGACTTAGGATTTGTACAATCCTTCTTCATGTGTCCGACCAACCCATAGTTCTAGCACTTCAACTTGCCCTTGCCCTTGCTAGTTGGATTTGGATCTTGACTGAGAAGATCATGCATCTTGCTTAGTATTCCTGCCCCTCGTAAGCAGTGCATCAGTAGAGACCCCATTCTACCATTTTTCTTTCTCATGGCCTTTCCCTGAAGGGCTGAGATAACGGTGTCCACACTCAGGGATGTATTACCAGTGCCCAATGAGTCCCTGAAAGACTCATACGATGCTGGAAATGAATTTAGCAAAATACAAGTCTGATATTCATCCTTGACCGCTCCCTCCATGTCTAGCAACTTGCAAATCAACTTATTAAAATTACTGATGTGGGGCTCTACATCTCCACCCTCTGCCATCTTCAAGTTGAACAACTGCAACTTTAAGTGTAGGCGATTTTCAAGGGGTTTCATTGCATAAACGTCCTCTAATTTCGCCCACAACTCTGCTGCAATTTTCTCCCTCATAACATTATAGAGAACCTCATCCACTATACATAATCAGATTAAGGATTTAGCTTTCTTATTTAGAGTCCACCATTCATCATCATCCATAGATGCACGTCGCTCCTCAAGAGCCTCATCTAGCCCTTTATGAGTTAATAAGCTAATCATCTTAATCTTCCATAACTCAAAGTTATTTTTGCCTGAGTACTTCTCAATATCATACTTAGGATTTCTAGCCATTGATACTTTTCCTTACAGATTTGAGTCTATGCCCCAACGTTAGCTATAATACCACTTATTGGGAGACTGCAAAAGCACATAGAGATGAATCTAAAGAAGTAATCCAATTGCATCCCACAAGAACAAAGAGAACACACCAATTTTAACATGAAAAAACCCTCATGGGAAAAAACCATGACACAAAGTGATAGATGATCACTATAAAAGCAGAAAATTACAAAGGAAGAGAGCTTATTCGATTCTAACAACCTCGAATCAGACCCTGGCTACACCCTTGAAATCTTTTGGACAAATTAGAAACCCTAGAATACCTCCCAATCCCGATTACACCCCAATATATAGCCTTTGAAAGAATCACAATCGAAAAAGGAAACAAATCTCATAAAATCGCATCTCTGCGTAAATCTACGCGGATCCGTTCAATGTCATCGAACACACTTTGATGTCATCGAAACTTATCCTTCGATAGCATCGAACTAACACCTAAATAGTCCAAAGACAAGACATGAAAATTCAATTTTCTTCGATTGCATCGAGCCATCTTCGGTGTCATCGAAACCATCATTGATGGCATCGAAAAAACACCCAATTAGTCCAGCGACAAATTAGAGAAAATCCAAAAACTTCTCAATGGGATCGAGCATTGTTCGATGTCATCAAACAAATCTCAATGACGTCGAATGGTCTCTCGATGCAATCAATAGACCCTGTTTTTGAATGATTTGAGACTTAAAAAAAACAACACTCCCATGCGAGATTTGAGGCCTGGTTGCTCTGAATTGTGCTGTGGTGTGGTTGGTTAAGAAGAGGACTGTTTTGTCCTTAATCCATGGGAGATTTGAGGCCTAGTTGCTCTGAATTGTGCTGGTGTGGGGTTGGTTAGGAAGACAACTATTTCATCCTTAATCCATGTTGGAGCTCGGTAGGTGCGTAGTGTGTGGGTAGTTTAAGTTTCAGGGGGTTTGGGATAGAGTATGGTTTATGGCTTGGGTTTTTTGTTAGGTTGTGGAGTTTGTGTAGTGTATGCAGTGAATTCATATGATAGGTGAAGCCTTGCCTTTTTGGTTGACGCTAGCCTGAATGTTGAAAGTTTGTAAAGCAATTTTTCTTAAAAAAAAAGAAGAAGCCAACCATTAGTCCTATATGAGCCTAAGTTACAACAAATTGAACTTTTGTTTTAGAAGAGTAACTATTAAAAAATCCAAACAAACCAAAGTGATAAATAACCAAACTATTCCATGTCTAATACATGCGGCAGTTAATGTAGATATGATGGCCCACGTGTACCTAGACAAGTGGGACTAGGGAAACGAGTAAGGGAAAGGGCTTCGCAAAAGCACTAGGCTGGCATGATTATCTCCACTAGAATGAAAGGCCCTAGACTTTATCCAAGGTTTCTATGTGATTGGAGGATCATCCTTCGTTAACTTGGAAACTCACCTGATCGAAGCGTGACCATGAATTTTTTTACCGATTTCCTCCCCATGACTGAAAGTGGGTTTGTGCCTCTTAATTGTCGATCTCCTCTGCGTGGGGCTATATACAAGAGGAATATGAAATTTGGATTGCCCCAAGCTACATTAAACTCATTTGTACCTCTTTTAGATAGGTCTTTCTTCTTTTCCCTTCTATTCTCCTATTCTCCTCCTCTTTATTCTCTCATGGATCATTGAGTTCTTAAATGAATTGGAAGTTTTTGGATGATCAGGTCATGATCATGGTTCAAAAGTATTCTAAATAAGTAAATGAGACAAATGTTTTGTAGTATAGTCTTGTACTATGGTTGGGTTACACATGATAAATAATAAGTATTGCCATGAGAGAAACTTTATGGATTTTCATTAGAGGCTCGAGATGATACTCTTTATGTTGTTGTTGTGAATAAACCCTACTCGACATGTATGCTTAATATTCTTAAGCATAATTGATTTTTAGGGAAGAGAGAGATTGTTGGAGTTATGCCCTAGAAAACCAATGCGAATCTTCTCTATGGATGACATGGATATGATATTGATGATATTGTCCATAGATCATGATGACTATGGATCCTAGATGGACATGTTACAATACCCTTGTTAATGCATGGGAATACCTTGAATATATAAGAACATGCGTAAGAGGAGGGATTCATTTAGTCGTCTTTGAAAATTTGAGAGTGGACACAATAGCACTAACCAAGGAAAAATTGTTGGTTATGGATCTTAGTACCATATTGTTTCATGACCACATAATAGGTTATAGGACATACCTATGGTTATTATTATGCAGTCTTTGAAAATTTGAGAGTGGACACAATAGCACTAACCAAGGAAAAATTGTTGGTTATGGATCTTAGTACCATATTGTTTCATGACCACATAGTAGGTTATAGGACATACCTATGGTTATTATTATGCACTCCTCATGTGTGAGGGGACTGGTGATGAGTCAGTATGAAAGGTCTCCACCATTGGGCTAGACAATAATTCAATGTGCCTTTACTCTATTGCACATAGGAGTGTGATTTTGCCATGGGAATAGGCTCCTAGTCTTGGACTTATCAGACATTTGCTTTGGTGGATTGGGCTCAAGTCTTCAGGCAGGGAGGTCCATCATTCCTGAAATGTGATCAACTTGAGGATGTGCTAACTTCAATTATTCCTTAAACTGAGGACATGTAAGAAATTCAAGTTCTTGATTATATGTGCTTTGGCTTACTTTATGAGGTCATTATGTAACCAATAAAAGTAGGTGTAGTTCGGTGCATACATCAATGTCCGGTTGACACTCACATAATCTAGTAAGGGATTCGTTGGTTTTCTAGGAGCTTACTTATATTTAGATCTTCGAGATCAAACGTTCCTTAAGTGATTTTTTTTTATTTGATTTAAAACTTATAAGTTATATAAATGTTTTCAACTATTAAACTTTTGTTTTAATTGTTAAAAAGGTTTTGATTGCACTTGATGATAATCTAATGACTTAGAGCTAGTGTGACCCACTACTTGATTTGCATAGTTATTAGATCAATGGTGGATGGTAATGATAATGAGATTAGATCAATTTGAGTACATGAGGGACACAAGGATGAATGTGATGAGGTCGATCACCGTCTTCCTCAAGGATAACTACTTCGAATCCACAAAGCTTCTCTAGACTCTTCATAGAGACTTCTCGAAACCACGAGGAAAAAATAAGAAAATAGAAATAATATTCATGAAAATTCCTAAATTGATTGATAATTCAAATAAAGGAGTCTACAACCCTTTAAATAGGGATACTAAGCCTTGGAAGAAGTTTCGAAATTAAATTACAACTAAAACTCCCTAAAATTCATAACTTACTATGTGGCTTAACCACATTATTCTCCTAATTTTCTAAACACTTTTCATGTTGGACACAACTCCTAAAGCTCAAAGGATGAAGAGTTATAATCAAACTAAAACTTGCTATAAATAGTAAAAATGGAAATAAAATGGATTTTCAACATCGTTCTGATGGAATCTCACAAATTCGGCATGGGTAACCTGAGTTGGGCGGATAAAGTAGCTTGTCTTACCCCAAAATCATTCTGGTTTGCAAGATATGTTCATTTTAAGGCCCTGATGGTCTGAATCACTTACGCCTTCGATCGAGCCTTTTTTGATCCATATTCGCCATGAAACTATCTACGACTTGCTCTACATCAATTCCCTCCACTTCAAAAGAACTTGTCCTCGAGTTCTCGTCCTGATTTGGTTCATGATACTTGGTCAGGTCTGCGATGTTGAAAGTACGTGAGATCGCCATGTCATCCGGAAGATCAACACTGTAAACATTGTTATTTATGTTTTGGAGGATCGGTGCCAGTCCAATCTTCTTATTCTTTAATTTTTTGTACATCCTGATTGGAAATCTCTCTTTGCATAGATGGACCATAACGTGGTTGCCCACCTCGAACAACTTTTGTCATCGATGCTTGTCGGATTGCTCCTTGTACTTTTTGTTTGAGGCATGTAACTTGGTTTGCACTTTCGCATGAATGCCCATGATCATATCTGCCATATTTTCTACTGCAATGCTTATGCCTGGGAGCTTAGGCAAAGGGGCTAATCAAGTGTGTGGCAAGGTACTCGACTGTAAATTACCTGGAACGGGGACTTTCTTGTCAAGCAATTTACCATGTTGTTGATTGTAAACTTGGCTTGAACAAGGCCAAATCCCATTGCTTCAGTTTTTCACCTGAAATATATCCAAGAAGGTTTCCCAAAATGCGGTTCACAACTTCGGTTTGCCCATCAGTCTGTGGGTGGTAGGCGTTGTTGAACTGAAGTTGTGTATCATATCGTGTCTACAAAGTCCTTTAAAAGTGATTAATAAACTTAGTGTCACGATCAGAAGTGATAGTCTTGGAAATTTTGTGTAGCCGCATGACCTCTCTGAAGAATAGATTCGCCACATGTGTTGCATCGATGGTCCTCTTGCATAGGATAAATTGTGCCATATTTGAGAAACGATCTACCATTACGAACACTGAATCCATGCCACGTGTTCGTGGGAGACGAAGAAAGAAGTCCATAGATAAATCCTCCCAAGGGTCGTCAGGCACAGGTAATGGGGTGTAGAGGCTCGTATTCTAAGATTGCCCTTTGAATGTCTGACAAACATGACAACGTTGCACTACTTTTTTTACATCACATACCAATTGCAGCTAGTAATATCACTCCTCCACAAGAGCTCATGACTTGTCTCGCCTAAGGTGTTCGCCAAGGCCACCTCCATGTAGCTCCTGAAAAATCTGCTCCCTCAGAGAACTTTTGGGGATGCATAATCAATTGCCTTTAAAGAGGACACCGTCTTGCATGTGTAGGTCATTGGGATGACCTTCTTGGCACTTCAAACATGCATCCTCGAAGTCTTTGTCCTCAACATACAACTCCTTAAGACAGTCGAAGCTGACCACCTCATTGCTCGTTGTAATGAGTAGTGATGCACGGTGGCTAAGTGCACTAGCCACCATGTTCTACTGCCTTGACTTGTTCTTCAGAACGAACGTGAATTCTTGTAAAAATGAAACCTATCTAATATGCACATAATTCACATTAGCCTGAGTATTAATAAATTTTAATGCTTGATGGTTAGTGTACAGAATAAACTCTCTTTGAATCAGATAATGTCACTAATGTCACAATGCCTGAGCAACTATGTATAGCTCAAGCCCATATGTCCACCACTTCTTTCAGGCTTCATTGAGCTTCTCGCTTTAGAAGGCTACCGGTTTACCTTCCTGTAATAATACTCCTCCAATTCTGACATATAAGGCCTCACACTCAACCTTAAATAGCTTGTCGAAACTAGAAAGAACCAAGACTGGTGTTATGGACAGCCAATGCTTGATTTTAGCAAAACTCTTGTCAGCCTCATCGGTCCACTGAAATGGCCCCTTTTTTCATACAATCTGTGATTGGTGACATGATGGTGATAAAATTCTTCATGAATCGATAATAGAATATCGCTAATATGTAAAAACTTCGTACCTCGTGGATGTTTGTTGGGATCGGCCATTCCCTGATGGCTTTCACTTTTTCTTCATCCAACCGGATACCCGTGAATGTCACCACAAAGCCCAAAACAAAAGGCTATCAGTTGAAAAGCTGCACTTTTTAAATTTGAGATACAACTTTCTTTCAGTGAGCACTTAAAGGATCTGCTTGAGGCATTCCATATTTCTTGCTTCGTCCTGACTGTATATCAAGATGTTATTAAAGTATACCACAATGAACCACCCAATGAATGACTTCAGAACTTGGTTCATCAACCTCATGAATGTACTAAGCACGTTTAAAAGACCAAAGGGCATGACCATCCATTCATACAACTCTTCCTTGGTTTTAAAAGTTATTTTTCACTCATCACCCGACCGTACCTGAATCTAATTGTAGCCGCTCCTTAAGTCTAATTTAGAAAATAATTTCGCACCCTCAAGCATATCTAATATGTCATTTAACTGTAGTATGGGAAATTTGTATTTTATAGTAATCTTATTAATCGCCCGACTGTCGACATACATGCGCCAACTCCCATCCTTTTTTAAAGTTAATAGGGCTAGTACAACACATGTGCTCATGCTTTCTCGGATAAGACCATTCGAGATCAGTTCCTCCACTTGTCCTTATAGAATATTGCACTCTTTCACACTCATCCGATAGTGAGGATGATTAGGTAAGCTGGACTTGGGGACAAGGTCAATATAGTGCTGAATATTTCGCATGGGAGGCAACCCATCGTGAAGGTCATTAGGCCAAATTTCTTTGATTTCATGCAATAAAGGCATTAGTCTCTCAGGGATGATGGTAGGCCTGAGTTCTTTCTCTTTTATGATTAATGCATAGCTTGCCCCGTTTCTTTGGATTCATCCATGAAGTCCCATATGGTTAAGAGAGAACGACCCCCTTCCCCCTCAACCCACTTTAGAAGTTTCAGGTGGCTCCTTTGGACTCATATGGGCTAATATGGTTTTTCGGTCATCTTTGATGAAAATATACAGATTATTTCACCCTTTATGAGTAGCTTCATGATTAGATTGTCATGTTTGATTGAGTAGCATGTGATAGGTTTCCATGTCAACTATATCGCATACTACTTCTTCTTTATAATATTTACCAATCGAAAAATATATAGTGCATTGTTCAGTTACCTTAGTTTCGCTGACCTTCTTAATCCAACCGATCGTATATGGGGAGGGATGACGCTCCATTTTTAATTATAACTTTTCCACCATGATCTTAGAGATAATGTTCTCATTGCTCCCATTGTCGATGATCATGCCGCGGACTCTTTGATTCACCGTACACCTAATTCGAAAGATGTTATGTCGTTGTGGGTGTACCTCTTTTCTGGGTGCATACAATAGTCGTCTCACGACGAGTGACTCATCATGATCCTTTGGAACCCAACCTGTCTCATCTGCCTCGTCCTCTGTGGCGTGCTCTAGATCTTCAACATCTGGGTCTTTATTGGCATTTTCATCACCGCCTTCATTAATGGCGAGGTTCGCCACTTGTCGTTGGGGACAAGTATTTGATAAGTGACCTGGTTGGCCACAACGATAGTAATTGTTTGGCCTTGGCGGAATGTAAGGATTTGGAATCCTACTCGGGCTTGCTATTATGGGTGCTACATGTTGAGGCCTAGATGGACCGCTTCCCGTGTCATGGTTTGTGGTTGAGGACGTCATCCTAGTGGTTCTTTTCCTCGTGCTAGCACTGGATTTTGTGTGGGACTCGTAATGAGGGTCCTAGTTGAAGGATAAGGCTGATTAGGGACTTGCAAGTTAAGTTTCTGCCCTACCTGTCAATCGAATTGCTTCATCCCCGGTCCTGACTGGGTGCATCTGACCTCAGTCCCGAATCACTGATCGTAACCCACCTATAAATCGTGCTATCTTCTATGATTTGGTTTCTGACAGATCATTTCATGTTGCTAACCGGTGAAAATTTTTGGTGTAATCCGTGACGGTTCGATTCCCCTATTAGTAATTTTGGTATTGCTGGAACAATACCTAGTCATAATCACTAGGAAGGAATCGTGATCGAAGAAGGTGTCTCATTTGTGGCCATGATGAGATGGGACTATTGTTCTGTCAGGCACATGAGAGTTGTAATTTCTCCCACTTGAAGAAGCACCAGATTTTAATTTAAACACTACTAATTTCACCTTTTTATGCTCTATCACGTCCATGTAATCAAAATATCTTTCTATTTCGGCTAGCCAATCGAGGAAATCTTCTATACATCGTAAACCGTTAAAACTAGGAAGTTTGTCCTTACCTTGATAGTCTCTTTTAGTATG
The DNA here is from genome assembly GCF_029962835.1 of Magnolia sinica. Lineage (NCBI taxonomy): Eukaryota > Viridiplantae > Streptophyta > Magnoliopsida > Magnoliales > Magnoliaceae > Magnolia > Magnolia sinica. The sequence goes on from NC_080577.1 coordinate 88,094,355, forward strand.
ATTTAGATGATCGCGTTAGGCAAAGCCTTCATCAGGGTCCTCGTCACTAGAGCTCGAATAATCTGGTGTAGCCCTATGATTCACCTATGGTAGTGCTCTACGAAAATCGGGATTGGGTTGTATAGTAACCATAGGCGGTTGAGCATCGCCTTGGGCTCGGGGCTGAATCAGCATATCCGCAAGACGGTCAAGGGTTGCTTGTAGCCCTTACATGGTTAACTGAGTCTATCGATGGAAAGCTTCCATTCTTTTTGAAAGATAACGTACCCCTGGATCACCATCTATAGGATTTTGATCCATACCTTCGTTATTTGCCATCGGTCCAAGGGGAGTCCTTATTCTGATACCAATTGATGCAAGGATAAACGTGATGAGGTCAATCATTGACTTCCTCAAGGATAACTACTTCAAATCCACGAAGCTTCTCTGGACTCCTCACAGAGACTTTTTCAAATCCACGAGGAAAAAGTAAGAAAATAGAAATAATATTCATGAAAATTCCTAAATTGATTGATAATTCAAATAAATGAGTCCATAACCCTTTAAATAGGGATACCAAGCCTTAGAAGAAGTTTCAGAATTAAACAACTAAAACTCCCTAAAATTCGTAACTTTCTATAAATAATAAATATACTATTTACAATAAGTGTCCTATGTGGCTTAACCACGTTATTCTCCTAATTTTTCTAAACACTTTTCATGTTGGACACAACTCTAAAGCTCAAAGGATGAAGAGTTATAATCAAACTAAAACTTACTATAAATAGTAAAAATGGAAATAAAATGGATTTTCAACCATCGGTCTAATGGAATCTCGCAAATTCGACATGGCTCTATAAGTCTCCCTTGATCTTTTCGAATGGGTGACATGTGACAGTCATTTTTTCATACATTTGGGATAGATTAGGGAGATACCTTGTAATCAAAGGAATGACATCAACAAAAAGAATTATTTCCTCGCAGCATTAATCAAGGTAATCATAGCCATCGGATTTGTGTCTTTTGTTTTTTAGAAATTTGAGAATATTTGAATAGGGATATTAGGGCTATTAAATTTAAATTTTAATCTTTTGAAATTTTTATTTTTTTTCGTGTTTTGAAAATCCAAACACCTTCACACAACTCACACTACAAGAAAGCTGGCCTTTACCGGTGGTCTTAAAGCCCAGAAAACTGTCGGTAAAGGCTTTGCCTGTGGTCAGATAAAGGTTTTACCAGCGGTCAGGGACCTTTACCAGCGGTTGTGCTAGATGCCCTTATAGGTAATATTTCCCGACACTTTATAAGTGCCGCTAAAGGTCTGTGGTAACACCGGTAAGGGCTATGTAAGCGTCGGTAAAAAGTCTGTGAAACTACTAGCATATGTGCAGGCCACTGTTTATATTTGATTGAAACTTGCATTCTTCTTCTTCTTTTTTTTTTTTTTTACATATTTAAAACTTAAAACATAATATTACATAAATTCCATTGTCAACTTTGTTGCCACACTCGAATCAGCATTATCACAATTGTTTACTCCTAAATTGCATACAGAAAATATGTTAGCTTTGCCTGTTATGTTGAGTCCTTCGTAAAAACTAATATTGATAGAAGGCAGTCGCCGACCATGCAGCCTTTTGTCCATTCATTAATTGCAAAATCCAAGCCTAGCAATGTAAGTAATTCAGGTCTGATCAGGACCCGGAATGATCGTAAAATGGGCCTGTAATGAGGATTTGTGAGTTCCTCAAAGGAAAGATTCATTAAACCTGAGCTCGGCCATATCCCATTCATTAGCCAGCCCTAAAAATGAATATTAAAATAATATTTACAATAATAAGTTGAATGATTCCAAATACATTAAAAAATAAAATCCATCGATCTAGCTCCCATTCATCCCTGCCTAAATCCTGCAAAACATAGCAAAAAAAAGAAGAAGAAGCTATCTATAGATATATTCAATTTAAACCCCATGCGTATCAAGAATGCGTCCAAGCATCGGCACACATGCATTCCAACATGAAAGACAATGATACAAAATTCAATCATACAACTTAATTTAATGCCATTTGAAAATTGAGATTCAAAGAAGTTGCATTTTAGAATTTAGCAATACAGAGTTGATTTGGTCAAGAAGATTACTGGTTGAGATATCCACAACAGATTATAGTTTGTTCAAATTGTGGGCTCCAATGAGGTGAAGATGAACAGCTCAAATCATCAGACCATCTTAGCATGTGCGTTCCAATGGGGTGGCATATCCTGCATACCGACGTAGGCAAAACAAACTCTTATCTAAATATTGTCTTCCTGTTTTATTAATAGAATAATAGAGATTGAAGAAAATTCCAACTAAAAAATCTACTTTTAAAATTTCAATTTTATTTTAAATACACATGCTTGAAATGTTCTAAAAATAGCTGTCCATATATTCAGTACTTTAAAGTTCCATTTAAACTTGCAGTTGTACAACTGCAATCCATGGGCACATGGTTTTTGGTATACTGGTAGCCTCACTTGCTGATGTGTGGATCCCACCAACTACTAAAATTGTCTAGTTGTGGTGTTTTCTTCACAGTGGCATGTTTACTGTAGGTCCCAAAGCCAACCTACATTTCACATATGAACTGTCCAATATCTCCATAAATGCTCCTACACCCAAAGAAAAGAAAAAGAAAAATAAAAAAATCACTCTATAGCTTCATACCGTCTTTATGTAGTTGTCTTCAGACTCTACAATTACAAGCACTATTATCACAACCAACTTGAAAAGAACCTGAAAGTCATAGAGATGCAAATCCAAATAACTATTAGGAAACTAGCAACCACAGTAATCAGAAAGAAATAGGTAATGCCCAAAAAAAAAAAAAAACAATGAGCAACAGTTATAGTGATTCTATCATCAAGAGAAATGTCGACATTTGATAGCTAAGTGAACAAGAGTGCAAGCCTAACAAAAGCACTGACATATGAAATTTAACAAATTACACATGAAGAAGAAGAAAAGCATCATTAAAAAGATATATGAGAAGACAACATGTACATCAACTCTTTGTCACCAAGCAAATTTATTTCAATTTATTGATGGTAAGCCAAATAAGATATATAACCCTTGAGATGGGCTTGACTATAGTTTTGGGTAAGGGACAGTTCGTGGGGTGTTCTCAGTCCACACCCTCTAGAAGAAAATTTTTGAGGATATTTAGGAGCCACCAAGTGCACTTGCATTTGGTTGGACAGCTACCATGAATAAAATTCTTATTGGCAACCTTCTCAGTGCTGGCTCCTGTTTTGATTACAGGTGAGTGTGAAGTTGTGTTGTAGAAGAGACCACATATCATTTATTCCTTAGCCCACCGGATTGATTTAGCATTCTTTCATTGACCTGATTTAGGTGACATGGATGAAACTAGATGGTATATAAGATATGTTGACAATCTGATCTAGCTGGCCTTTTCAGTTGAAACTTAAATGACAAAATTTGTAGACACTGTTTGTAGCAATCTGATGGGAATACTGAAAGTAAGGAACAACAATACTTCTAGAAACAAAGTGAAAATATCGGCATTGACATGGTAAGCCAGCAGATGAAGGACCTCTAAGAAGATTTACTTTATGATTAAGGATATCAGTTCTGGGAAGTAGATGTAATGTCAATAAAGTTATTGACAGATCATTCTTAGTAATTGTCTTTCAAATGAAAATGATCCATAATAAGAGCGCAAGTTCCCTATTTGTAAAGAACAAGGAAGATCCCTGTTCTGCTGAGTTTGTACATGTGCCGCATGCACGCACGCACGCACACGCAAAAATCTAAAATTTGAAAAATCCTAGTCATTGAATCTTCAATCTTTCCTTTTATAGTTAATATCCCATGAATATAGTTAAAATTAAAGTAAATTGTACAAGGACAGTTGAAACTCCTTTTATAATTGTAAATGCTACAAGTGCAGTTCCTCAAAATTCTAGTAAGCCTCATTAAGGTGACTTCTCTCCAAAAGAATTAGATAAAGTATGAAACATGTGATGAACTCTTCTTTAGAACATTTATAGGAGTTCATAAATTGATAGAATTTGGACCATGAATAGAATATCAAAGAATATCATTTATTTTGCACCATAGGAAAATCGATAGAATTTAGAAATAAGACATGGAAGGTAAAACAAGGCTCATAAATCTCATCTGGTTTCTCTTTAGATGAGAATAATAATTCTATTTAGAAAATCAATCATCCAATGTTTAAAAGTCAAAGCAATATTTCTCAAAATAGAGTTATAATATGATTTCAGATAAGAGTATCTTTTATGAAGAGCTCCTACAGGAAGGGGCTAGGCAAGTCAATTCATCGCTAGGATCATATTAAAATGACCCTAACTATGAAATCACAATTACTCAGGTAGTGACTAAGAAGCCATTGGTTTATTCTACATTGGTCAAAGAGGAGTCGGCCGCCTCGACCATGCAAAAGGCTTAGAAAGTGTATACTTTTGATATCACTTGAGCCGAGGAAATATTTGACATTTTGTTGGCTGAAAAATTCATTAAAATCCCCATCAATCATAAAATACCCTCGGCCAATGAATTACAAAAGATTGACTATTGTAAATGGCAAGGCCCTTAGTCACATTCCATTAACAAATATATTGTTTTCAGGAACGTAATCCAAGACCATATCGACCATGGCTTACTGAAGTTCCCTGAGAAGGACAAGGAGGCAATGTTGATTGATACTGATCCATTCCCAACCAACATGGAAGTAACCATGCTCACAATTGATTTAAGGAGTCATCTAAGGCCGAAGATCGATCTTAATTCATGTAATTCATGGGAAAAGGGTGGTCTACAAGGGCGGAGATACCACTGGGCTCCTCATCCTCAAAATGATCGAGCGGCCATTGCAAGTGATAAGCAGCAAAATTCTCGAATTTGTGGCCAATGCACATGAGAACTCATGTCACAATCAGGGAACCCTCTCGATAGGGGAAGGAAATACCGCGATGGCAATCGTGATCGCCAATGACCAACGAATTTAGCTTATCATCGCCGCTCATGTTGGGGACCACCCTTGATGAGGATGGTCAAGCTTCCTAACACGTGGGAAGGGGTATGGAAATGAATTATTCACCCAAAGTTTCCAATGGTGATGAAAATCATGATGAAAACTCAAAAGCCTCGATGGCAAAGACAGAAGGCCACGGTAAAGAGAGAAACAGAAAGGGAAGGAGCATTCCCCCAGCCAAGTGCCAAACTTCCTCGTCCATTTTGGAAAGTTCCCATGCTAGATGTACAGGTGGTGTTGAATACGGTCAAGGCCGTCATACCAACTGAACCACAGGACACTGCCAATCCACCAAACGATACGGCATGGTCTAATGATTTTAAAGATGAGGACAATGGGGACAATCTGTCTGATTATTTGAGAGAAGATTATTTCTCGGTAGAAGAGTGTCTTGTCAACAAACTCTCATCAACTGCGGATGCAGAAAAACATGTGCAAACGACCGAATTCTCGACTGAACCTACAGCCGAGGAACCCCCTAGCCAAATTAATAGAATCGGATCTAAAACACTAAGTGGGCAAGGTTTAAGCAATGAAATTATTTTTGATTCATTATCTCCCATAACGTTCCACTGTAATATGGTCTTGACGTTGTCGAATAGATTTCAGGCACGACCCACGCCAGCAAACACAATGCCCAGGAATATAGAAGAACATTCCCTTCCAATAATCATACAACACGCTTCCTTCCTATTTGAGGAAGGAGAGCGAAGCGAAGCTAGGGTTGAGAAGACACTGTATGTTAATACTGTCACTATAGTGGCCGATGGTGCATATGAAAAAGTAAGTGTTGATAAACTTACTAGCTATATAACATAACATCTTAAACCATTTTGTATATTGGCCCATTTAAATGGATGCCCTGTGACCAGCATATTAGTAGATAACGGGGCCGCAGTCAATCTATTACCGAAGAGGATGATGGCTAAATTAGGTAAGACCACGACCGATCTAATCCCATCAGAGGTAACCATTAGAAATTTTGATGGCCACATCACAAATACACACGATGTCTTATTGGTCGACCTGACCGTGGGCACTAAGACGGTTTTGGTATTGTTCTTTGTGGTGGATACTTCATCGAGTTACAATGCGCTGTTGGGGAGGGATTGGATCCATTCTTTCGCATGTATCCCATCCTCCCTCCACCAATTCATTATTTTCTAGAATCAAAACAATGCAGAACTAGTTCTAGTCGATAATAAACCATTCTTGGCCACATCAAATGGCAACGAAGCATATTATTGCGATGAAGAGGTAGGACCCATCAATTTTACAGAAAGAAATAAACTTGGTCTCCCTACTAGAATTATAGTGAAAAAGAACCTAGAAGTATTATGCAAGCCATCCTAGAAGTGACTCGAACTAATGATGCCTAGCCAAAGGACATTGTCGTTTATCGGCCAGTCTCTCGCAATGTCGTCGAGGAAATCCAACGACTGGAGCACCAAAGAAGGAAACAGTTGGGGCCAAGTTCACGGGAAAAATAAAAAGGCTTAAAGAAAGTTTAAAGGAGGCCAATGAAGGTCTATTTGTGAATTTTGGTCGAAATAAATGAACCGAGCGAAGATGACGGTTTAAAGTTTGAAGATCTCCCTGAAGAAAAAGAGGATGGTCGACCGCAAGTCAAAGAGCCACTTGTTGAGGTTAATTTGGAGACAAATCATGACCCCAAGTTAGTGTTTATAAGCAACTTATTACATCCACCCAAAAAAGAGATGTTAACAAGCCTGCTTTCAGGGTTTTCCGATTGCTTCGTGTGGGACTATCACGACATGACATGACTTAATAGATCCTTGGTTGAACATAGATTACCCATGAAGGAAAGGTGCAGGCTGTATAAACAACTACCAAGACGGATGATGGTCGAGGTCACAATCAAGATTAAAGAAGAGATCTAGAAACTCTTGAAAGATGGTTTCATCTGACCAATTAAATATGCAGAATAGATGTCAAATATAGTCCTTGTGATGAAGAAGAATGGTAAGTTAAGAATATGTATCGACTTCCAAAATTTGAACCTGGCGAGACCGATGGATGAACATCCCATGCCAATGATCAATCTTCTTATCAACCGGGCCACGGGGCACGGGATTGTGTCTTTCCTAGATGGACATTCTATGTATAATTAAATATTCATAGCATTGGATGATGTTCCCATGACAACGTTTAGATGTCCAAGACCCTTGTGAATGTATTGTTGGGTTATGATGCCTTTTGGTTTGAAGAATGCATGTGCCACAAACCAAAGGGCAATGAACACCATTTTTCATGAAATAATCGGTCGCTTTATGGAGGTCTATATAGATGAAGTGGTGGTCAAGTCGACCGACGTGAGTGAGAATATAGCGCACTTGCGCAAATCCTTCGAATGGATGAGATGCCATGAGTTAAAGATGAATCCACTGAAGTGTGTTTTTCACGTCTCAACCGGTAATTTCTTAGGCTTCCTAGTACATCAAAGGGGGATCAAAATCGATCGAAACAAGGCCTAAGCCGTGATTAAAGCATGGCATCCAAGAAACAAGGCTAAGCTACAGAGATTCCTAGGTCATGTAAATTTTTTGAGACAATTTATATCTAACTGCACAGGTAAGACTAACATCTTTTCTCCTTTACTTAAATTAAAACAGGGGACCGAATTTGTGTGGGAGGAAGAGGACCAAGTAGCTTTTGATAGAATTAAAGAATATCTAATGAAGTCGATCGTGTTGATGCCCCTTGTACAAAATCAACCGCTTAAGCTATACATCGCAGCCTCAGCGGGGTTGGTCAGAGCTCTCTTGGCACAAGATGGTGATATGCTAAAAGAAAGGGAAATTTATTATTTGAATCAGACGTTGCTCGATGTGGATAAAAGATATTCAGCCCTAGAAAAGTAATGCTTGTTATTGTACTTCGTGGCTACTAAATTGAGGCATTATTTATTGGCCGAGAGATAAATGTAATAGCTATGACTGATTTAGTGAAGTATATGTTAAATTGGCCGATTCTTAGTGGCTGAATTGGTAAATAGGTGTTGGCTTTGTCTAAGTTTAATGTGCATTACGTACCACAGAAAGCAGTAAAAGGCCAAGCTATAGAAGATTTTCTAGTCGATCACCCTTCGGACCTCAAGAAATAGATTCCTCTAGATGTACTAGATCTATACTATATGAAACTCATGCCATGGAAATTAATTTTTGATGGGTCAAAGACGCATGAGATATCTGGGGCTGAGATTATATTGATAGCTCCTAATGGAAATCAGTAGGAATTTGCATTTTAGTTGGAATTCGAATGTGCTAACAGTAACACCCCGAACTTTTCTATACCCAAATATTGAAAGTTCTCGAGTGTTACCATAAAATTTAACTTAATGTACATGTGTATGATACCAATCTAACTATCCTAACCTTACACCTATTCTCTAACATGGATCTGACCGTTGAGAATGATATTCATCCATAGATCAAGCCATCCGACCGTTGATTTTAAGACAAGATCATCATATGTCTAATTATTCCCACTTATCCATCATAACCAACCGTTAAGCCAACTATCCACTGATAGGTAAAGATATTTGACCGTCATCCACTATCAGTTCAACCACCCGATTAAAGTAAACTAACTACTTGATACTTACATCCGCTCGTACACATATCAAATTGAAATTCTGATCCATTCATCTTATTCACCACCTATGAATATGCTTAACCCACCATCAAAACTACAATCTGAGAAACTTACACATGTGAACAAGTCACTTGAATCTAATGGTATACATGTTCTGCCTCTTGATCACTTTAAAGCCCACTTGTGATCATCTGTTTACAAAACTGACCGTACACTCACTCATATACATGATCAAAGTACTAGTCATCAAGTTTTTCTATTTTTAATATGTCATCTGACCATCCATTATTTTGGTTGATATATGTACATTTTCTTAATTAATTTGGTGAATAATTCTTTATTCATAATGATTTAGACGTAAGTTCTTTTGTAAGAATTACTTAGAAATGTGCCTATAACCATGTAGAACTATTAGATTTTTCAAAACTATCATATCAGCAATAATTATGAAAATGTCATTAACCTAGACCATTGAATTCTATATCACATGGTTCCCACAATCTATTTGATGTGAAATTCTATATCATGCATATGTATCATAAATTAACCATACATATCAAATTTCAGCCCTTAGATCATTGTAAAAGTGAACCAAATGACAAATCAGCCCCTTAATCATTGATTTTGGCATCCATTGAGTAAAAAAACCTCGTGGGTAGATGTAGTAGGATATTTTTCTTCGTATGAATGACTTGGATTGCCTATAATATGGACCAAGTGTGAAATATGAAGACTTAACTTTGGTAGGCTTTTCCATAGGCGCGAAGTTATCCTTTCAAGGCCTACCAACTCTTTATAAATCTGGATCTTCTGATTTAATGACTTTCTTCCAGCCATCGCAACTCAAATTTGGATCACACTTTGGTCTCATATGACTACAAGGTTATATAAAATTTTAGCCCCGATATATAATCCTACATCGTTGAAGGTTAAAGCCAATTTCTTCTTTTTGTTACAAAAGGTGAAATTTTAGATTTAAAATTTTTTCACCATCGATCAATCACCAAATTATGTCCAACTATTTGCCTATCCCGACTACTCATTTCTCTCAATATTGGGCCCTGATTATTAAGTGTGGACCGTTAATTGAGATCAAGTTCATTTTGGCACCCATTAGGAGAATTTTCAAGATAGGCCAATCTAAATTTCGGATCATTAAGAAAATAATATACTTTACCTCTATTCGATGACCCTGACATAATGAACGAGTTATATTTAATGAAAGATCATCAGAAAAGAAAAAATTTGAGAAGCCCAATCCAAGTGGGATGTGAAACACACCTCTCTCACACACCCACTCTTTTTAAAAGGAGTGTGGGTTCCCCTCTCCACTTACATGCCCAAGGAGAAAGAGAGAGAAATAGAAAGAGAGAGAGAGAGAGTGAGAGAGAGAGAGAGAGAGAGAGAGAGAGAGAGAGAGAGAGAGAGAGAGAGAAGGAGAAGCCTAGACGCCTTCTTCCTTCTCCATATGTATGTTGTCTCCTTCTTGGTCAAGCGATGTCGTGATTCATGTGGAAGCTTTTCATGTAGAATTTTTCTATATTGATATCTACACAGGGTTTAGATCTAAAGCTAAGGTGAGGGATTCCTTTTAGTTTACATTAATTTGAGTTAATATGATTTGTCTTACCTTTTACATGCTTTCATTTTACTATGAATTCTCCTTGCAATTGTTTGATTTACCACCATCAATTATTTATCCTTTGAGAATTATGTTTGAGGTATGATTTTAATTATGCGTAATCTTTATTAATTTATGTGGGGTGATGGATACAAGCCTTGCCTTTACCTCTACCAATTTTGTTGAGTTAGTCATTGCTACTATTCTCTTTTGTTGAGTTAGCCCTTGCTACTCTCCTCTTTTGTTGAGTTAGCCCTTGTTACACTCCTCTTTTGTTGAGTTTGCCATTGCCGCTCTCCTCTTTTGTTGAGTTAGCCATTTCCACTCTTCTCTTTTGTTGAGATAGCTTATTGCTACTCTTCTCCTTTATTATGTTAACATTGTGCTACCTCCTTTTAAGGCTTAAGCGTGTGCCTAGAAATTTCAAAAATCCCATGACTCAATTTATTTCCTCTTTAGTGCAAGTGATGTGTTAGAGGTATTGCAACTAGTGATTCAAATATTTATCGTAGACGTAATGCGCTCTGGGTAGTGACCATCTTGCTTGACACATAATTCCATGAGTTTGGGTAGTGGTGCATAAATCGATGTAAGTAATTCGCAATTCGTATTATATCACTTCTGGGATTGGATGTCGTAAATAGTCACTTTATGAACAAATCATGTCACGTAATTCATCCAACTCGTGTGTTGCGCCGCCTCGAGGTGTTCACGTAAATCTACGGTAATGTTGGACACGCCGGTAAATCTCCGTAGTTATGGGATGCGAGGCGAGTCGGGTTTTGTATGAATTATATTTCATATTATGATGATCACTATGTATGATGAGCCGCACACACTTTGCTAGGCATACATTCATATATATATTGGTTGCGCATACTGATACCACTCGTAGTGGTGGAGTATGAGACATATTAGAACCCTTATATTACTTTTATGAATCTCTTGAATTATTGTTAATCTTAAAGGATAACCATCACTATGAGTAGGGCTTGACCCTCTCCAACCATACAGATAATGCAGGTAATGTGCAGATTGAAGACATAGATGACAATCTCCCTACTGAAGATTATTCTGAGTAAATAAGGAGATAGGTTTATGCTTAGTTTTATTTATTTTTTGCTACAAACTCGATAATATAAGAAGCTCTCATTGAGAGAGCATTTGATGATTTTTTGAATTCTTTTACTTTAATTGAATAATGAATATAGTTGATTTTACTCTCGTGAATGGTTTACCTTTGTGAATGTAACTGGATGTAATTTAAATGGAAAAAAATAAATAACAAGGTGCGATTTTGAAGCATCCAAGTTTTACATTATTAACACCCAGAATTCTCGGGCATGAGAAAGTACTCAGACCGCAAAAATTTTGAGATGTTACAATAACAATCAGGCCGAATATAAGGCTATGATAATCGGCCTTAAATTATTGTTAGAATTATGAGCAAGAAATGTGAGGATTATCAGAGATTTACAGGTGGTGATAAATCAGATGGCAAGATTGTTTAAGTGCACAAGTCCATCTTTATTACCATATTATGTTATTGCAATCCAACTACTCGAGCAATTTGAGGAGGTCAAATTGATACACATCACCGAGGAGCATAATGCAGACACCAATGAAATGACGCAGTTAGCCACAGGTCTAGAAGCTTGGAAAGGATTGGCTAGTAGGTCGATTATAGTCTAGAAAAGGTCTTTACCTTCTATATTCCAGGGGGAAGGCGTAATGGGAATATGCTTAACAGTGGTGGAGGAGGATGATTGGAGAGCTCCTCTTATGGGCTATTTACAAAGTGCACGTACTAAGACCGATAAGAGCATATAGAGGTCGGCCAAAAATTATGTGATGGTTGATAACGAATTATACCAAAAAGGGACTGATGGAGTCTCACTCCGATGCTTGTTTAAGAAAGAAGCTATGTCGGTCACGAAGGAATTTATGGGGCCCACCAGCCAAGAAGAAAAATAAGGCTTATGCTTCGATGTTATGGGTATTTCTGGCCAGAAATGATAGCCAATTACATCCAATACGCGAAAGGCTATGAAGCTTGCCAAAGAAATGGGCTAGTCCAACATGTGCCTGTGACCAAATTACATCACATTATAAAGCCCTGGCCATTCCAAGGATGGGCAATTGATCTAATCGAGCAGATCCACCCATCCTCAACCCGGTTAGACATATTCATCATAGTAGCGACCGATTACTACACTAAATGAATCAAGGTAAAACCCATGAGAAAGGTCAGTCACGAAGAAATTATCGGTTTCATTGAAAACAACAATATCCACATTTTTGGAGTGCCATAATCCATTAACATGGATTGAGGTGTTGCCTTTTCGGCCAAGGAAATGCATGTCATGGCCGACTGATATGGCATAAAGATCCTGCATTCGACTCCATATTATGCCTAGGCCAATGGTCAGGCTACGACTAGCAATAAAGTGATCAAAAATATTTTAAGAAATATGATACGAGGCAATCCATGAGAGTAGCATCTCAAGTTATCTAAGGTTTTGTGGGCCTATAAAGTGTCACCTCCCACAAGTACAGGGGTCAGTCCATTTACATTAACTTATGGGCACGAGGCAGTATTGCCTTTAAAAATCATGGTCCCGTCATTACGAGTTGTGAATCAATACCATTTGACTCCTCCAGAGTTCAAGAAGCAATGTTAGCCGAGCTCCAAGAATTAGATGAGGCTCGTTTTAGGGCTCTAAATTTGATTATGGCCAACAAAGTCGTCGTGGCATGAACATATAATAAAAGGGTAAAAGGAAAGTCCTTTGGAGAAGGGGAAACGGTATGCCCATCACCCAGAAAGACCAAGCGTTAGGCAAGTGGTCACCCACTTGGGATGGGCCATATGTTATTAAACAAGTTCTTAAGGGAGGAGCCCATGTTCTAAAGGACTTGAACGAGAATATCGCACAGGCTCCTATAGATGGCCGTTTTTTGAAATAACATTATCCTTCACTATCAGAAGTTATCAAGAATCAGGCCAAACCAATGTAGTAAAATAAATAGAGTTTTCATTCAAATAAAGTCCTGGATAAGGGTCCATTAGTTACAATATATGTGCATTCCAACAATGCCCTGAGAAAAGGGCTATTAATTATAGGATAATTGCAAATGAAGCGGAAGATGGAGGAGAAGAGGGGTGGGAGAAAAGTCTTTACAAAACTACAAGTGGGCCCGCTTAAGTTCTTCTAATCTCTTCATGGCCGCAGTTTTGCCTCCCTCACCATGTGTCACCTCTCTATCCATGAGGCGTACTGGCCCACGAATGCTGCAGAGGAGTGTTCAACATAGGCGAGACAATGGCCGAGAGCTTCGTGCTCCTGCTTGGCCGATCTCTTCTCGGCTTCAATGGATTCGATGCGACCTCGATAGAATTCTATCTGGGACTCGAAGAATGCGGCCAGTTCCTTGCCCTTGGGCCGACTCTGGCCTAGGTAAAGCTGAGCCAAGTCAGTGGCCAAATTGTTACACGCCAGCTGCATTGTCCGCAATATCTCCTTGTTGAAATTGAGTTTGTAAGTCTAACATAATTTTTTCTGAGTCATCTCCTGACGAGCTGGCATAGCTTTGTGTCTAGCACTAAGGGACGACAGGCGTGATAAAAAAAAGCAACACAGTGATCGAGCTCTCGATTGGCTGCTACATATTCCTCCCCAAGTTGTTGGAGTTCCGAAAGAATTTCTAGAATCTCCTGAGGAGGCCGACAACCTGTAGGAAGCTCAACAGCGTCCTAAAGGAAAGGAGAAAGGTCATGCAAGGGAGAGCATGAGAAAGAGTCCATCCCTTCTGAAAATATTTTCTCCATGATTTTGATCGACAAAGACAGGGGATCCATTGGAGACTTAAGCGGTAGCAACAAAGGCCATGGTTTAAGCTTATTCGTGGTGTAGTTTGAAACCCAAGTATTATTTTTATAGATGAGAAGCAGCAGTTAATGTGTGTAAAGAGTGACGTGAAGGTTGGGTTCTTAAGACTGAACATACTATAATGCACAGACCAAGCCAGTTGTTGAAATGCTACTTAATTCACGACCGATCCAAAACTCCCCTCGGCCGTTCAAGTTTTATTCATGATTGAAATTTACTCATCGCCTTGCTAGCCATCTACCACACGACTACAAAAAAATGAAAATAACAAGTCTAAGAGCGGTCGATTGAACGGACGAAGCTATTAGTTACAAGATGATGTAGATGAAGAAGAAGAAGAATAGGACGAGGAAGAAGAAGAGGAGCAGGATGAGAACTATAAGTGGGCAGACTTAAGGTCTTCAAAGCGTTTGACAACCTCAAATTTTGCTTCTCCCGCCATGTTGTGCCTCTCGGTCCATGAAACCTACTGGCTCACAAGCTCGGCCAAAGTGTGGTTGATGTAGGCGAGTCGTTGGTCAATGGCCACTTGCTCCAAGTTGACAGCTCTCTTCCTAGCCTTGCTAGTCTCAGCGCAGTCCCAATAGAATACTATCTGGGACTCAATGAATGTGACCAGCTTAGGATTTTCAAGCTAATCATGGCCTGGGTAAACAGATGGATCTGAGCCAAATCTGCATTTAGATTGTCCTCGCGAGTCCAGTGTAACCTGTTCTTCCAAGATGCTTTAGAGCATGCTAGCAGAGCCCCACACTTGGTACTAAGGGCCGACAAGAGATTTAAGGTGGCATTTCAATGTTTTTTTTTACACACACACACCCCACACACTCACGCTAGTGGAATTTCACCACTTATGGATACTCGAATCCTTGACTAGGTGTTAAAGCAGTACAACGTTCAATCTCTTTGTTTACCTCAAAATATTCATTTTCGAGTTGCCAGAGTTTGGAAATAATGTTCAAAATCTCCCGAGGAGGCTATTAATTCTCAGGAAGGTCATCAACATCCCTAAGGAAAGGGAAGGGATCACCTGTAAAAGGAGAATGTGAGAAAGATTCTATGCCCTCCTCAAAAATCTCCTCCATTATCTTGATGGATAGAGAAAAGAAATCCATGGATACTAAAGCTTCCATAACAAGAATTTTGGTTTGATTTGGTTCGTGGGATATTTTGAAGCCTAAGTACCATTTTTATATATTAGAATGCAGTGGTTAATGCGCATAGGGTGCAGAGCGACGGTTGGACATCTGAGGCTGAACAAACCATTCCCAAGATCGCGAGAATACAGTGGAAAAAATGGAGCTTTTTTAGGGAAGGAGATGATGTTTGCATGGCTAAGGTATGGTGTTGATAAGAAAATGACTAAGTACTGGATGTACGTGCTGGAAGGTAAAGACTAACTACTAAGATAGCCATCCAAAATAGATAATACGACTGAAATAAAAGTATTTTCGACAATTCAAATATTATTCATCATTAAAATTTATTCATCGCCTTAATGGTCATCGACCGCATGGCTACGAAGGAAAAAGAGAAACAAAAGCCTAAGTACGATCGATTGAACTAAATCTTCATCTGCTCGAACTCTTCAAGAAGAGCTTGCATCTCTATTTCAGCTTTTTCCTTAGACGGAGCCCAGGTAGTCCCTTCTTCTATAACGTGTGGTAAGAGATGAAGTAACTGGTCGACACGAGTCTCGGTCAAAGAAACTTTACGTTTGGCTACCTTCCGAGCGTTATAACTTGCTCTCGACCATGTTTGGTATAAGAGGATTTGTTCGTCTAAGAACGATAAATCCACTAGGTTGGCCACCTCTTTTTCAAAGAAATCATTGCGTCACTCTTCAAATTCTTCCATCAGTCCAATCCTGTAGGATTTTAACATTCGAAGCATGGTTCTTTGAACTGATGTGCTTAGGCATATCGCAACCATTCATACTATGCCAATTCATGCTTGCCACCCATTTCGGCCGAGTCTTCTTTGGCCACATATTGCTATTGCAAGTAGAAAGAATTTACCTGGTGGGAATAATTCACGTAGCAGTAACGTGTCCCCATGACAGTTAAATGTTTCAGCTTTAGGAGTAGCTCTTCAATCTGATCATTTAATTCAGTCGAGGGGTTAACGCTTACCACGAAGGAAGCATCAGTGACTAACTTGTTGGCATTGGATAGCAAATTGAAGAGGGCATAATCTTTTAAACGGGATTCGAGAATTTCTTTTTGATAGGATTCAACACCTGCAATGAGAGGTAGGGGACTGAAAACCATTGGAAAAGATTAAGATCGTGTAGAGTGATAATAAAGTAAGGGAACAAAAAGCTATTTAAATAGTAGGTTGTTCTCTTGTACCCCAATTGCAGGGTTGCGATGTAGTAATAATCTCGATGAGACTAAGGACAAATCCACAAGTACTAAATATGTGTAATTTCTAAATTAATTAAGAATTAGAACTAGAAGCTAAACTAAATTCTGAAAATTGAAAGTAATTATTGTAGAGTGAAATTATTAATAAAAGAAATACTAGAGCGCCAAGGATCCACTTGTAGCCATCTTAATGCATCCTTACTTGATTCAATCAATACTTCAACTGTAATCGAGTGAATCAATACTTCAACTGTAATCGAAGTCGTAATCTATCCATTTGGATGATAGAGCGGTTAAAACATCATAAACAAATTCAAACAGATTCTTAACATTCATAACATTGGTTCCACATATAACCATCTTATTGCATTGATTGTACAGGGTTAAAAGCATCTACTATGCTCGTAGTCAATGGTAGATCAAGGAATTCTACAGATCAAACAATCATAAATAGAGAAGAAAGCATTCATGGAGTTCCAAAGCATCTATCGTGCCCGTAGTCGATGATAAATCAAAGTAATAACAAAAAATTTCTTAAATTTAAACCATAAACTATGAAATATCCAACATGAAGTTAATGAACATGAATCAAAGTAAGAAAGACAATAAAATAAACTATAAGCTTCACCTCTTAGATATAGTTAAGAGATTAGCCAACCAAAGACATGATTAAGCTAAAATTCTTAAAGAAAAACATGAAAAACTAACTAGAGAAGAAGAAAGAACTCTTTGGAAGTTGCTACACCCCTTGCGCTAGTCCTCCAACCCTACTTCGTGCTTAGAATAGCTCAAAGAAGCCCTTTAAATAGGCTTTATTCGGCCATCTTTGCAAACCGCCTTAAATTTACACACTGCGTAGCTTTAATGTCACCATCGATGGGACTTCGATGTCATCGAAGGTGCAAAGTCCTGTTGGAATTGAATTCGAAAACTACACGCCCTTTCGCACTATGTAATTCTTTGATGTCATCGAACTAGCTTTGATGTCATCGAAGGAGTCTTCGATGTCATCGTAAATTGCCAAAAAGTGTCCAGTAAGTTGAGTATGGAATTCTTGAAAATCTCAATGCCATTGAACTAGCTTCGATGACATCGAACCGCTCTTCGATTGAATTGAAGGGACTTCGATGAAATTGAGAATTGCTCCTTTATGTCTAGCAACCAAACTTGAATTTCCTCTGAAATTTTGATGTGATCGAGCCTCCTTCAATGACATCGAATGCTTACTTTGATGGCATCGAAGTGTGTTCGATGTCATCGAACTATCAAGTTCAGTAGCTCATGAATTCTGCACTTTGCAAACTCAATTTTCTTCCTTCTTCACTTGGTTTTCTTGGATCTTAAACTCTTGAAATCTTCAATCTTGGTCACCAAAGATCCATCGTTGCCTTGGTAATTCTTGAACATCAATTTCCATACTTTTAATATCCTTTTTACCTTAAGCTCTCAATATCACCTCGCAAGACAAAACATGCATAAAATAGATCGATTAAGCACTATCATGTTCATAAAACCAAGGTATAAATAGGGGAAATATGCAATATTTTATACTCAACATAGGCATTTAGTACTCACAATTTAAAAGAGTCATGGCGCGGATATCGCTGCACGTTCTTATTCGTTAGGAGCATGAGATGGTTAATTTGGAAACGATACATGATCTACCGAATTCTCAGGCAACAATCGATCACACACAACAAAATTTAGGAAAATAAGAACGGCTTAATGGCCACATATATTAAAGGGCAATGATATGGTTACAAGTTAGAATTGAGAAGATAGAATACGTTATAGTGTCGCTTTTATGGCACTCAACTGACCCCTTGTTGTTTGTAATGTGGACTTCTTCCTGGCTGCCGATCGAGAAAGTCAGTCAATATCTGATGTTTGAGAAAGAATAGTTGATGCCAACCAAATGACTTTCTCCTTGCATTGAAGATTTTCTTTGTGTTACTTTACAAATTTCTGCCTCAGTGTTATTAATTTTGTCTCCAGAGCTATGATTCAGACCTGAAGACTATCTAGTTTTTCCTAAGACGCCATCAGCTTAGCATGTTCAGTCTCAAGCTCTTGAGCAATGACATCTACAGGAGTTCTCTTAGACTTGGCCACTGTTCACAACCCCAAGTGTAGGGTCGTGATGTAGTAATAATCTCGGAAAGGCCGAGGTCGAATCCACAGGGACTGATCTTGTGCGTTTCTGAAATTAACTAGAAGTAGAACTAGAAGAAGATGTAAAACTAATTCTAAAGTGATTGAGGGATTAATTGTGAATTAAGTAATTAAAACTAAGAATTTAAAGGTAGGAACTAGGGTGCTAAGGATCCACTTGTAATGATCAAGGAGCCCTCTTGCTTGATTCAAGTAACACAATTAGAATTAGAGTCATATCTTATCCAATTGAAAAATATATCAATAAAACCAAATCTAAACTTCCAATGATCTAATTCTCAATGAAGGAGAATTATGATAATTGGCAAGGATTCTATCACCAAACCATGCCCAGGAGACAATGGCAAACAACATGATTTACCAATCCCATAATCTCAAAGCAGGAGAATTGTGAAGATCAAGAAGGATTTCATCACCCTACCATGCCCAAGGGACGATGGTGAACAACAGGACTTACTAATTTCACAATCTCAAATCAGGAAAAAAAGATACTCAAATCTATTACAGATCTACTATAATTTGAGTCATAATAAACCATTAAAAACTAAAAGTATTCCTTAAATATTAAATTAGAATCCATGAAGTTCAACATAAACATAAATCAAAGCAATAGAAACATCTCATCAAGCTATAATCTTCACCTCTTAGCGCTAACGAAGAGGTTTAGCCAACCATAGACATGATTGGATCTAAAACCCTAGAAGAAAGCATGAAAACAACTAAGGAAAAAGAAGAAAAACTCTTGGCGACGACTTCTCCACCCTTTTGCTCAACTCCTTAAACCCTATAAGATGCAATCCTACTTATAGTTGTGGAACTCCAACTTTTGCACCTAGTTGAAAAACTCTAGAAACCGCCTTAAATTTACGCAGTTTGCTAAAATAAACTTCACTCTGTGCAATTTCACAAAATGACCCAGAGTTTCAAAATATGTTTTTACAGGACGATTTCCGGATTCCTTTTCTTCACTTCAAATATTTGATTCTTTTCATTCCTCACTTGATTTTCTTGGAACTTTGGCATGTGAATTCTTCATTCTTGGTCTCCTAAGATCCATCCCTCGTTTGGTGATTCTTGAGCATCAAATCCATTCTTTTAGCACCATTTTCAATTCAAGCTCTTAAATTCACCTTGCAACACAAACATGAGTATAATAGAACATTAAGCATTATCATGTTCATAAAACCAAGATATAAATAGGGGATAATATGCAATATTTGACCCTCAACACAATCCTCAACTAGCATTTTACTAGTCCCGAGTAAAGTATGCGAAAAATATTTCTATAACCACAAGATAATTTTTACAAGCTCAAGTGGTTTTTTTTTCAAAAAAAATCTAAATAATAAAATTCTAAAATACATCAATGTTTTGTATTACCTTCTCTTAAACTTTAGCACTAGGTAAGTTTCATAATCAAGTTCAAAACATTAATCCTCCAATTAGAACAATTCCAAACATTGAGTTCCATGAGTGTATAATGAAGTCCAGACTTATTACAATCAAAGGTTCAATTCATCAGTTTCATGATAACATTGATAATTAAAAGAGCATTCAAGACAACCAAATCCTAAACTAAAACTTGCTTTACAGTTCATCTTTTAGTTCCCTCTTTTATTCCTCCAACTTTTGATTTTTCCATCGATGGCTTTCACGCTATGTCAACCTTTTTAAACATCTTTAACAGGTAGCCCTTTGCGATGACAACTGTTTTTTTTAGCTGGGTATTTTCTTTTTCTTTCTTTTTAATTATTCCCATTGAACATGATGGACGAATTCCCTAGGTTGGTTCCTTCCATGCTTAATAATCATCAAGTTAACAACTCAATATCAAATTGACACTTTAATATGTAAGCTAGAGGTGACATGTGAAATCATGACTCAATCAATATTTAAAACTTCTAATTGAAGATCAATGACTTAACTCAATTTTGAGATCTCCCAAGTGACTAAAATTCAAGAGACATAAGGCATCAACATTAAGTATCTTTTAATTCTAATTCATGGATTAACTTTGAGATCACTTAAATTTGTAAAAATTTTTAAAAAAATTCTCAAATTTTCACAATTTCACCTAAAGACTAAGAAAACAACTGATTAGCTTGCCTGATCCACACTCCCCAACCTAAAATCTACATTGTCCTCAATAGAAAAGAGATAAGCATTCAATGCAAATGAGGCAATGAAAATAAAGGAGAAGCAAGGGGAAGGTATTACTTGAAGAAAGAATTTTGAGGCTTTTTCATAAGGATCTCAATGTGAAGATGGTTTAGCATAAGAATTTAAACCAACAAAAAGTAAACTATCCTAAACAACAAAAAGCAAACTATCCTAAACAACGAAAAATAAACTATCTTAATCCTAAAGTATATCAAAGCAATAATCATAAACTAGGAAAGTAGGAGAAAGCTACTCAGTTATGCCACAAGGTTCCTCCTCCAGCCATTATCTTAATAAATTTCTCCATAGGTTTCTCAACAAGATCATCCAAAAGGCCTTTTTGTAATAAACTTAGATGCCTTGGAGCATGATTTTCAAGAGAAATTTATGGGCCTCTGCAAAAAATCATTGATGAATCGCTTAAGATATCCAAAGTATATATGATTCACCTGTGACAGACAAATTTTCAAAGTTAAAGCAATATGGTGAATCAAAGACTACAAGTAAGTGAAATTTAGAAAAAATTGCAGTAGGTGATGTAGCCTCAATACATTCCGAAGTTTCAAACTTAGATTCAATTTTTAGATCCTCTCCCTTTGATGGTAAACATTCAGGATCTGTGGAAGGAGGTTCTTCAGAGTAAGGATTCTCTTGGTCAGTATCAACTATCGAGGTATTATCTCGTAAGGTATTCACCATATTTTGTATCATAGGATCATTTGAATCTTTAAATTGTACCAAGCAATCTTCTAGAGAGTCGAAACATTCAGCTGAAAGGAGTACATTCACCATATCGAGATCTGTGATAATATGCCTAATAACACCTTTATCTTTTTCGAGAGTAGAAATGAGTATACTCTCCTGTTTTTTCTTAAGGTGGGATGAAATCACCACTGGGTATGTCTCTTCTTGACTTAAATAAATATGTTTAAGATCAGCAGGTAAAGGTTTTAGGTCAAGCTTCGGTATCTTAAAGCTAGACGATAAAGGCATTACATCAGTTTGGGGTAAATCTTCAAATTGTGGCCTCCGCTAGTTAACTTCAAGTACCGACGCAGTTTCAAGCATGGCATCCATCTCCCTAATTGTGCATTCATCCAAATCAGGGGAGTGGGCCAAACACGTCTCAAGAGGATCGGAGTATAGAGTCAGGAGCGCTCTATCTTCCACGAACAAGTCAATCATGTTAATGTCATGGGCCTCGTCATCATCATCTGCCTGTTTGCTCATATTGAAAAAGATATTAAGCTCTAATGTCATATTTCTGAAAGATAAACTCATAACTCTATTCCTACAATTAATTATTGCACTTGATGTAGTAAGGAATAGGCAGCCAAGAATGACAGGAATCTAAGTGCTCATGTCCATGATGGGTTAAGTATCCAGGACAATAAAATCTACTGGATAGTAGAATTTGTCAGCCTGGACCAACACATCCTCAATGATCCCTCTCGGTACACGAATCAATCGATCGGCAAGTTGTAAAGTGGTCCGGGTGGGTTTTAATTCACCTAGGCCCAGTTGTTCGTAAACTGAGTAAGGAATTAGATTAACACTCGCCCCTAAGTCAAGAAGTGCATGCTCAATTTAGTAGTTACCAATTACACAAGTGATGGTTGGGATACCGGGGTCTTTGTACTTTTGTGGCACATCTTGTTTAAGGATGACTCACTTTTTCTATCAGAAAAATTCTCTATTAAATAGTTTGTCGTCTCTTGGTAGTTCATAGATCTTTCAAAAATTTAGCGTATGAAGGGATTTATTTAATGACATCCAGTAGAGGAATATTGACCTTCACTTGTTTAAGCACCTCTAGAATATCGTGAGAGTTTGATAGAGGTTTTGCTGCAATCAACCACTGAGGGAATGGAGCAATCGGCCTACCTTGAGGTTCCGATTCTAACTCATGTGGGGCAATGCTAGGTCTATCATCCATGTCTTTTTCCGGGTCCTTAGAATTTTCAGTCTTTACCGGAATAGATTTGTCAATTGTTTTATCACTCTTAAGAGTGGTGATAGACTTAGATTGTTCCACAATGATTTGAAGAGCTTGGGTCACTAATTTTGTATTGCGGTTTAGGGTTGAGGAGAGGTTGGGTCGGAAAGATCCCTTTCTCCCCAATTGAAATTTTTATCTCACACCCTTGTATGGCCTTTGAAAGGTCTTGAATTGCTTGCAATATATTCTGATTGAAAAGCTCTTGATTTTGAAGGTGTTTTAAGATCGAATCCTCCTAAAGGTTCCCTTGATTTAAGAATTGGTTAGGGAATCCTTAAGGAGTAGCAGTTTGTCCATTTCTCCAGCTGGAGTTGTATGTATTTGAGGTAGGTACATTGAAAGGTCTTTGGTAGTTGTTCACGGCATTTGACTGCTCATTTAGAATTTCTTAGAAAGTAGGTATTGTTGGACAATTTTTATTTGTATGTATGTTGCAAGCGTAAATACTGCAAAATACTTCCTTAGCCTTATCCTTCTGAACTTCCATGGCCTTGACTCTTCTTGTGAGATTGGCCACCCTTGCACTCAAGTCATCTTCTTCTTTTAAAGCATACATTCCTCCCCCTTTCTTTGATTGAGTAGGCCCTTAGAAGTGGTAGGTTTTGGAGAGATGTCCCATGATTGTACATTTTCAGCAAGTCCGTCTAAATAATCCCACACATCATTGACATCTTTGTTCATGAATTCCCTATTACACATCGTCGCGACCAATTGGAGTATGGAAGATGTCAGTCCATCGTAGAAGAAATTTGTGATGCACCCTATTTTAAAACCGTGTTATGGGCATGAACTGACAAGATCCTTGAACTGCTCCCAATATTAGAAGAATGTTTCATCCTCCTTTTGGGAGAAGTTCATGATTGACTTTCTGAGCATGTTCATTTTATGATATGGGAAAATTTTCTTAGTGAACTCCCTTGTCACATCGTTCCATCTACCAATCGATCATGGATGTAGCGAGTGCAACCACGTCTTAGCCTTTTCTTTTAAGGAGAAGGGAAAGAGTTTTTGCCCAATCGTGTCCTCAGACACATTAGGAAAGTATAGAGTGGTTATTATCTCATAAAACTCTTTCAAGTGTAGATATGGATTATCAGATTCAAGTCCATGAAATTTTGGAAGGAGTTGGATCACTCCCAGCTTGATATTCATATGTCTTGCATTCTCTAGAAAAATCATGCAAGATGGTGTGATCACCCCCGCCGGTTGTAAATAATCTCATAGAGTACGAGGCGAGGGTGTATGATGCACCTCATTCTCATCCTGAGCTTCCTCAACTTGAAGTTGAGGTAGATTTGCAGCCATAACTTCTACTGACTCAGAGGATCTCAAGGGATGTCTAATCCTGTGATGGATAGGCAATCCTTCAACTAGTCCTCCACTCAAGAGACGTCGAGTGTCATCAACGACCCACTTGGGCATGAAACACTCACAACCCTCAATTTCTAATCTAACCTAGCCTAAGAAGAAAGAAAACTAAAGCAATAATAAATATAGAGGAAATTAGAAAGAGGTTACCAAATTGGAGATTTCTATGTTAAGATCGTACAAAACAAAAAGTTCAGTTATTTTTTAAAAATAAATCAGAAAAAATCCTAACCTAAAAACAAAATAAAAAGTTAGTCCTAAAAACAAATTAGGAAAGTTTCTAAATTTTGAAATAGAAAAAAAATTAGTTTCTAAAAACAAATTAGGGAAGTTTCTAAATCTAAAAATAAAAAGAAAAGTTAGTTTCTAAAAACAAATTAGGAAAGTTTCTAAATCTAGAAATATAAAAAAAAGTTAGTTTCTAAAAACAAATTAGGAAAGTTTCTAAGTCCAGAAATAGAAAGAAAGAGAATTAGAAAAAAGTTACCAAATTAGAAGTTTTTATTTTGGGATCCTACAGAAGAAAAAGGAAAGTTTCTAAAAAAATAAAAAATTAGTTTCTAAAAACAAATTAGTAAAGTTTTTATCCTAGAATTAGAAAGTAAATTAGTTTCTAAAAATAAAAAAGAAAGTTTCTAAACCTAGAAATAAAAAGCTAAGTTAGTTTCTAAAATAATTATGAAAAAACCCTAACCTAAAAATAGAAAGTAGAAAAATCCTAATATTAACCTAATTCCAAAACTAATCAAATCCAGAAAATGCAATTGTTAATCCCCGGCAACGGCGCCAAAAACGTGTTCACAACCCTAAGTACAGGGTCGCAATGTAGTAATAATCTCGGTAAGACCGAGGTCGAATCCACAGGGACTGATCTTGTGCGTTTCTGAAATTAACTAGAAGTAGAACTAGAAGAATATGTAAAACTAATTATGAAGTGATTGAGAGAGTAATTGTGAATTAAGGAATTAAAACTAAGAATTTAAAGGTGGGAACTAGGGTGCCAAGGATTCACTTGTAGTGATCAGGGAGCCCTCTTGCTTGATTTAAGTAACACAATTAGAATTGGAGTCCTATCCTATCCAATTGGAAAATACATCAATAAAACTAAATCTGAACTACCATTGACCTAATTGTCAATGAAGTAGAACTATGATAATTGGCAAGGATTCCATCACCAAACCATGCCCAGGAGACAATGGCAAACAACATGATTTACCAATCCCATAATCTCAAAGCAGGAGAATTGTGAAGATTAGGAAAGATTTCATCACTCTACCATGCCCAAGGGACGATGGTGAACAACAAGACTTACTAATTTCATAATCTCAAATCAGGAAAAGAAAATACTCAAAGTTATTGCAGATCTACTATAATTTGAGTCACAATAAACCATTAAAAACTGAAAGTATTCTTTAAATATAAAATTAGAATACTTGAAGTTCAATATAAACATGAATCAAAGCAATAGAAACATCCCATCATGCTATAAACTTCACCTCTTAGCCTTAGCTAAGAGGTTTAGCCAACCATAGAC
The DNA here is from genome assembly GCF_029962835.1 of Magnolia sinica. Lineage (NCBI taxonomy): Eukaryota > Viridiplantae > Streptophyta > Magnoliopsida > Magnoliales > Magnoliaceae > Magnolia > Magnolia sinica. The sequence goes on from NC_080577.1 coordinate 88,120,119, forward strand.
ATGATTGGATTTAAAACCCCAGAAGAAAGCATGAAAACAACTAAGGAAGAATAAGAAAAACTCTTGGCGATGACTTCTCCACCCTTTTGCTACCACTCCTTAAACCTTAAAAGATGCAATCCTACTTATGGTTGTGGAACTCCAACTTTTGCACCTGGTTGGAAAACTCTAGAAATCGCCTCAAATTTACGCAGTTTGCTGAAATAAACATCACTCTGTGTAGTTTGCTAAAATAGACTTCACTCTGCACAATTTCACAAAATGACCCAGAGTTTCAGAATATACTTTTTCAGGACGATTTCAGGATTCCTTTTTTTCACTTCAAATCTTTGATTCTCTTCATTCCTCACTTGGTTTCTTGGATCTTCGGCATGTGAATTCTTCAATCTTGATATCCTGAGATCCATCCCTTGCTTTGGTGATTCTTGAGCATCAAATCCATGCTTTTAACACCATTTTCAATCTAATCTCTTAAATTCACCTTGCAACACAAACATGAGTAAAATAGAACAGTAACCATTATCATGTTCATAAAACCAAGATATAAATGAGCGATAATATGCAATATTTGACCCTCAACAGCAGCAGCTCATTCTGCGCGAAGACAGTTGACGACAGTACTAATTTGGAAGGGGGTTTTGAGTAACTCTTGAAGTTCTTACACAATGGGTACGTTGTCAGTGAGGGTTGGGTCCGACCACGAGAAAATGTAGTAAGCCTCGACCAAGTGGTCGAGTCTTTCGATCACCTCAGCATTAAGAGACTCCTTTATACCCCTCTACAAAAGAACTTGGAGCTCGGACCGTACATCTTGAACGGTGCTGTAAGAAGATGAAGACTCGGTTACTGTGCTCTCTCCAGCTAAAGCCCTCTGGAAGGGAGAGATGATATCCACCACTAGAGGAAGATCTTCGCTAATAGAGGCAAAAGTAGTCTTGGTCAAAACAACTCTAGTGGAAACTGGTGTAAAAGTCTCGACTGTAATGGATTCTGCAATGATGGCAGGAGTACTCTCGGTCGTCTCGACCCTGTTAGCAATCTCGACCGAAGTTGCCTCGATGGTCGCGATCGAAACGGCAGTAGGTTCCTCAATTTCGATTGTATTTGGCTCAACAACTTTAGTTAGGTTTGGCTCAACGGCTTCAATCGCATTAGCTTCAGTTCTCTCTTCTTTGCTCATCGTCCTTGCCATCTCAATCATCTCCTAGACCATCTCGACTACAACCATGGTTTTAAACTCGGTTGGAATCGAAATCTCCTCGACCACATCCTTTGTAGCTTCAAGCTCGGCCGGAGTCGAAATCTTCTCAACCGTTGCAGGTGGTTAGAGGAGCAACAAGGGAGGAGCGAATTTTACGACGAAGGGTTGAGGAGAAGAAACCTCAACCGCACTCTGAATAGTTTGTGCAGGGCTGGGGGGAACATGTATCATATACTCCGAATCTTCAGGAAGATTGGTTTTGGAGGAAACATCTTCGACACTGACCATTGTTTCTGAATCAATGGTCACATCCTTAGTAATCACAGGGTTTGGCACCTTGAGGATTGCTAAAGTTATTACTATTGCTGGTGCAGCCGATACTTATGAAATCACCACTTTTGCCAAAGGAACGGCAAATATTAGGATCACTGTTATCACAGTTGTTGGTTGCTGTTGCATTCGCACTATGGTCGTCTACTTCTTGGCCACTGTCAATTCTTGAGTAACTACAAAAAAAGAAGAATTAATAAATGCAAAAGAGAAAGAATCAAAGTAAAAGACATGGTCTAGCGATCTCCACATAAATCAAATCGAATTGCTTGGACGACTGGTTGATTCTTAATAGCTTGAGGATTTTTTATTACCGTCGCTAACGACCGATTGGAAGTGGGGAATCATGGCAGATTAGGGTGATAAGGTGTGAGATATTTCTCGAATGAGATATCAGGATTATTCAATCTTTCTCTATCCTGCAACTATTTATTCCAACATTTAATGAAGTGAGATTCCTTATGGCATTTTAAACCCTCGTCAATTTCTTGCGAATAATCTGTGACGAAAAGGTTAGGCCAGTACTTCGTCTTAAAGTATTTTTCGAAAGCAGATATAGCTTTAGTCGAGGACGTATTCCATGATCAACTGGATCTGGATAACGGCTAATCTCCTACTATCAGATGAGATTTAAGGGGATCCGTGCATTAAAAAGAAAGGATAGGAATTTATGGAGGATGACTGAGAATACCACCTAGGTCTGAAATCTTCTTCGGAGCCATTCGTTGCGGTGGAGCAAGTGAAAGAACCTCTAACTATTCCTCTGAAAGCTCCTGGCTTGATGGGAGAGGATCTTTAGCTGTCAAGGACGGGTAGAAGAAACGGTGACCAATCTCGTCCTTGCCGGACTTGTCAGTCTCCTAGCAACAAGAGTAGGTTGTATTGTGGCGGTCATCTTTTTGCCCTTCACTGTACCCAATTGGGAACAAAATCGGGAAGTGAGCTATGTTGCATTCGTACCACCTAAGAATTTGGTGTAATGAGGATCCCACCATGTTGTGAAACTATCCATCACCAGAGAAGAGTTATGATAGCTTGGAATCTTCAAAACAATTGCTTCCTTGTGATATAAATTGCTAAGATATACGTAGAGGTCGGGACTGGTTATTATTAAGCAGTCGTAGGGAGGTTGATTGCAAGTTTTGTGAGTGGGGGGGCATGGGATGCATTGGACTAGGCCGAGTTACTAAGCAAACAATGCTGGATTGTATTCTTCGAGCCCAGCCTTGGCATTTTTTCTTATTTCGATCTTACCACCATAGGGAAGGTCGCGACCATGACGTAGCTGGCCCAGGCTTGGTGCGAGCGACCGTTTGAGTATTCGTCATTGGGCTCAAATCGTCCCATAAGCCACTTCGGAGCATTAACTTCTCCCTCTAAAAAGGGCATGAAGGATTGTTCTTCCTTGAATTTGTCAAGGGAAAATAATCCTCTGAGATCATCTTCGACCATGGCCTTCTTTGGGTGGATGTGGAGAAGTCGATCGCCAATGGAAGAATATATTTTATTGGTCTGCGTTTGATTGAAGTAAGAAGGTTAGAAGTATGCGAAGAACCACATTTGTAGGAGCCAAAGTGGTCCTCTTATAGAGTGTAGGCCTTTATGAATGACCTTGTTTAGACCTTGGTATAAGTGACTGAGGACATATGGTGCCAATGATATTTGATGGTTTTCGGAAAGGTATTCGACTAGGACAACATATTTAGAGGTGACTCGCTTGGCACTGACACATAGCAAAACGGCAAATCCAGAGAAGAATGAAGGCGACTTGCTCATCTTCTTCGACCGAACCCTCAAATCTGCGATGGGCCCTCATGAAGTTGGTGTAACCCTTATGTGCCTTGCTCAGGTAGTCTTTGCACCACTTCATGGCAGCACCCCCATAATACATCATCTCGAAGGGCAACAGCTTGGTCAGATGGCATATGTCTTTGATGGTGATACTCATCGGACCACAACCAAAAAAGAAAGTATTAGTGGAGGTGCTCCAGAATGCTGAAAGTGTAAGCAGAAGAGTTGTATTGGCTTCATAGTAAAAAAGAGAGAGCTTTACACACTCAAAGATGCCCATATTTCTCCACGATTCTTCACATTGAGATGATTCTCAAGTGAAGCAGGCTTTCCATTCTAGGAGAGGTTTCGGCCACATCCTTGGCATTTTTAACGCATTTTCTATATTTGGGATGGATCCAGATCGGATCAATATCTCTTCTTCAAGACAGATTGGGAAGAACGGATCGAAAGGTTGAACTTCGTCGGCCGAAACATCCGGAAAGAATGCTAGACCGAGGCAAAGAACATCTTCGCCTAAAGGAGATTTGAAGATAGTATCTTCTGTACACCTTGTCAAAAATAAATCTGTCACTGCTATTATGTCTTTCTGGTCGAATGAAGGTGCAGATGATGAAGAAGCAACCATTACAAGAGAAATGAGAATGAGAAGCAGAGGTTTTGAAAAGAAAATTGCAGAGAGAAGAAATCTGGAAGCGTGGTAGAATTGGATTCAAAGTGCTGAATATATAGACACGAATGGAAGAGGCATTTATTGTGAAATCATATCATTTCGGCAGAATGGCTAGAAGAGATACGTGTAAACATGGGATTCCTTCGATGCCTCGATTTGACACGATCGAGACTGACAATAACAGTCGAAGGTTGTTCACATTTGGGTAACACATGTGGGCATTTATGACAGCATTAATGAAGCATCAAACATCGTTGTCACCTTCTTCGAAAGAATAGCGACGAGGGAGGCAATGTTTGTACCCAATCCGACTGATTCCTATTTTCAGCCAATTAAGGTCATTTACGTGTGATATGCATGGATGTGCATGCTATAGCTGCAAAATCTTATGCATATATGTACGGTTGTGTCTAGGAAAGGAGAGAGACAACATATCAGCCACAACCGAACATCACCCAAGCAGTTGAAAAGGGTGCGATCGAATTCAGATGATCAAATGACAAGTGTCTAACAGTTGAATTTGCACGATCACTAAACAGGTGGCTAGAAACAAGGAAGCAAGAACGTGGGAAGCGTCTAGAATCCCAGTAATGGAGAGCGGTTACAAGAACCGGTGGAACGTGGGAATGATCCAGATCTGTTGGATCAGAGCTTATAAATAGCGAGGCAAAGCAAGCAGAAAACTCGTCTCATGCCAAGCCATACAAATCAAAATATATCTTTCAATTATCTTTGCAATTATCCTGTCAATTTGCATTCCTTAGTGTAATTATTTACTTTCCCTATTGAGTAAATTACTTTTCTTAGCATAATCGTTTACTTTCCGAACTTGCCATTTACATTTCATAGTGTAATCTATAGCATTAATCCAGTAGTTGATAAATTTAGCTGTAATTGGAGTTTACGCTCGCATGCTGAACTTCATTCAATTATCCAAGAAGTATCCTTCAGCAACTAACAACGACCAACTGTAAGAATTTCTTTCTCATTTCCTTTAATCTGTACTGAAAAGTCCTTTCGTATGGAAGGCGAATGAGTAACCCATCATCAGAGGATGAACCCCACCTTCTGACTATCACCTAATCCATTTATACATTGAGTGAGTGGCTGAATAGGCGAGTGATGAGAAACCCAATAAAAGTTGTAGCTACAAAGGATCATGGACTAATAAGGAAACCCATTGAGGGTTTTACCACCTCTAAAAGCTATAAAAGGGGAATACGATGAAGAGCTTGGGGTTGAATAGGTGACCGATCTTCTCAGAGCTCGGTCATACTCTGTGTCTACCTACTTTGGCGCTCAGGGTCATTGTTGTTCGGCTTGAATTGGAGCCACAATCCCAATTTTGGCACGCCTGCAACCACCCATGATGAGAAAGAAATGAACGAACTAAACCTAGATAGGGAAATCAACCCGCCCACACTCTCTCCTCTTCGACTCCCTCTTTCCCTCTTCTTCAGTATCACTCTCTCCCTCCCTCTACCTCCGTGGTTGGTAGATCTACCGGCCCGCAGCAACTCCGATCCGGCATGAAGACCCAATCCTGAGCTCTGAGTTGGTGTGGAGTGGAGCGGCGAGGTAGATGGCGGAAATAGCTAAGAAGAGAGAGAGAGAGAGAGAGAGAGAGAGAGAGAGAGAGAGAGAGAGAGAGAGAGAGAGAGAGAGAGAGAGAGAGAGAGAGAGAGAGAGGGAGGGAGTTTATCCACACCGTCCATAAATTTTAAAATCTACTTTTAGGGCATGATCTCAAAAAGGAGGTAGATGAAGGCACATGTGGACCACACCACATATTAACAATAGAACTTAATCTCCACTATTTTCTTTAGTGTGGTCTACTTGATCCTTCTATCTACCTATATTTTTGGGCTCATGCCCTAAAATGAGCTGTTAAATGGATGGACGACATAGATAAGACACACACATACCAAAAATCCCAATGGAGAACTTTTTTGTAGTGCACTCAAAATTAGGATGTAATAATCCATTTGCTTTGGCAGATGGCTTATCGTGACTTTGTTGATAGAAAAAAGTTTCAGCAACTCTGACGGCTTTAGCCCTCGAGGAAACCACCACACCACCGTCGGATTAAGTGTGTTTTTATTTATTTTATCTAGTGTTACCTAAAGTAATAAACTATTTTAGAAACTTATCAGAAAATACTAAAAAGATCTAAACTGACTCAAAACCATGTTAGATGATTCGTACAAGGACTTTAAAGGTTATAATTGGACTCTTAAAAGTTTAAAGCAACAAAAAAATAGCAAAATTTATAATTTATTAAAAATAATAAAATTTAATTTTGACCTAAAATTTGACCTCTAAGGTAACTTAATTTTCTTAACTTTTGCGTTGGATCGGTCATAGAGCCCAAAGAAAGCTTTCTAACATATTCCAATGATGATTGCAGAGTTTGATGATTTTTACCTCATTTTGATGCCTCTAGCCTGATTTCTTTTAATCCTATCCCTCTAAAAATTCATCCACAACCTTTCTAACGTCACTGATCTATTCATGAGGTAGGCCAAACCTCTATGCTAGGTTACATTGTTGCCTTGTCATTGATTTTAATTTATTGGCCCACCTATCTCAGGTCAGATTCATACTTATTCCTATCTCAGGTCAGATTCATACTTATACCAACCTTTTGCATGGTCAAGATATCATACACATTTGAAATAGTTTACCATATGCAGGCAAGGTATACCACAACTTGTGGTAATTAAAGACGTGTGTTATGAAAACATTATGTCATTGCGTCTAAAATCAGGCTGTACTATGGCAACAGATTGGGCACACTATCATGATCAATGGATATCCGCAGTCTGATTCAACAAGCAGGTGTGGCCCACCTGGCGAGTGGATCAGCCTGATTTCCGATGATGGCGATCTTCAGGGTAGGACACACCAGTTTCATGGTACTGATGGCATTTTGGAGGGGGAAGATGGTACGGTAAGTGATCACTTCTCTTTAACACATTGGTGTAACAAAAGGTGGGGCAGTGCCCTATCATTTCTCCAACTAAAATGCATCCCGTTATTTAAGAATCCAGTGATAGTTTATATGATGGATTTTGGCGTATGTTTCATATAGAGGACGATTTGTGAAGCCAATCTACGTGGGAACCTACTTACCAGTGGGGCACGTAGGTGTAAGATTCAAGCGTTCATCAGACAGGTCCCACTTTGTAGATGACCTTCCTGACAAATCAGCTCCGTCCATTCACTACGTGAGCTATAATGTTAGATACAAGTTGACAGCTCATAAAACCTCGACCAAGTTTTCGATTGGCTTCATGAAATAATCTCACCTTAACAGTGGACCACCCTACAATTTGGGCAAAGACATGACCTACACAGTGGGACCCACATAATGGATGGCTTGGATCTCTTATCCATTTGCCACATTGTCACGTGTGGTAACATGTATATGGACTGCTTTATTCATACGCGTGAGACAGGAAAACCTGTAAGGTGGGTATGGAGCATGTGCTCTGCTGGTCACTTCTCATGTGGTTCCCCATGGAGCACATGTTATCAACTGCACCCCTTCATTGGATTCTCTTTACCCTAACTAATGGATTTTCTCAATAATAGATTTCTTAGGAAAATTGAAATCTCTCTCTCTCTCTCTATTATTGATAGTACACAAATCCAGTCCCTAATGAAAATGATTGAAGCCAATAATCGATATTAGGAGGCCGGATCCATTGCAAAGTTTTCTAGACTAAGCTTAAGTTACAATGCCATGTGTGAGGCCCCCATGATTTATTCATCACATCCAATCCGGCCGTCCATTATATGTGTCAGCTCATGTTCTCCATGCCACCAAAAGTTCAGGCCAATCCAAAACTCAACAGGACTACATCATCTTAATATTTTCTAAAACCTCTAAAATCACGTGGTGTGGTGGACCTGAGTTTCGGAATTGCATGTGTCCGTTCATTTTGGCTAGGGACTTGAATGGACTGGATGGAAAACAAGAAAACATGGTGGCCCACATGCAACTTAGAAGGTTCTTAATGGTGGGTATTGCATCCCAACAATTCCTTGTGGTGAGGTCCACGTGAGTTTTCGATGGCCCTGATTTTCTGGAGCTAAGGAGAACATGATGGGCGCATTGAATGCCATGCACACACACATATCTGATGTAGGTTAAGCTAGGCTTTGCACTGTATCTGACTCTTAAAATTAGAAACAGACAACAAAGCCCATCATTGCTAATCACATACCTATGCTTTAATCAACCTTGTGGCGACATATGATGGACGCATTGAATGCCATGCACACACACATATCTGATGTAGGTTAAGCTAGGCTTTGCACTGTATTTTGACTCTTAAAATTAGATACAGACAACAAAACCCATCATTGCTAATCACATACCTATGCTTTAATCAACCTCCATCTGGCTTAAAAAATAATAATAATAAAACTTCCATCTGGCTTCAATATAATATACACACTATAGATTATAGACATTGTAGGCCATCGTGGATCCAATCTTTTATTTAATGTGAATTTATAGCCGTAGATTCTTAATAAAACAATCATCACCCAATAAAATCAATAAACATTAACACTGACATGTGATTAAAAATGTTTTAATATTTTAAGCAATGGGACAGCTGAGCAGGCTATTTCATTGGTAGATCTAGAAGGTACAAGGGATGGCAAGAAACATCTCCAGATTGTATTTTCAAGTATATCAAATGTCCTGCACAACAAAAGGATTAAGGACCTATTTGGATTTATAAAAGCATAAGAAACTAAATAGTACTTTGCTAGGATACCTTATTTTCACGAAATTGTGGGAAAGGAAATATTATTTTCCTTTTTTGTTTTTTAAAAAGTTTTTTTTTAATAGAAATTTAGATTTTATTTTCAAGAATTCTGTTTGGGAAAAACAAAAATCTTGAAATAAATTTTAGGCAATCACTAGCACATGTTAGATACACATGTGGCACGTGTGGGATGCTTAGAGATGAATGGTGGTACATGTGGCATACACAACACATTTGGGTACTTGAAGCTAAATTGTGGCACGACATGGTACATGTGAGATGCTTTAAGTTACACATTGACATATAGCACAAGATACGCATTGACACATTTGACATGTCCGCACTAAAACTAAATAATTGCTCTTGTGCACATTGGCATGTGGCATATTTAGATGATTGAACATAGACAATGGCACATGTGGCATTTTGGTGGGTGCTTTGAACATATGGGGCACAAGTAAGATGAATTATGTTACATGTGGCACAATAGCACATGCAGGAGACAAGAGAACATGAGTAGTTATGCATGTGGTACAATATAAGATGAATTGTAGCACATACAGCATAGTGATATATGAGGAACTTGATCGAAGATGGATAATGTCTCATTAGGCACAATGCGGCACATGTGAGGTAATTGAATACAAATGGTGGCGTATTTGCACTTTAACCTTTAAGAAATCTATTTTCTTTCCATGGTGGAAAAATACATTTCTTGGGCTTGAAGGTTGGAAAATAAATTTATTTATTTTTCTGGTAAAGATAGAAAGTTTGAAATGATGTTTTCCATGCCAAAAAAAAAAAAAACTTATTAACAAATAACAAAAATTGAATTTCATGGGAAATACCATTTCGTATCCCTTGCTTTCCATAAATCCAAACAGGCCATAAATGATTACGAGCTTTGCTAAGCAGACACACATGTGTAACAAAGCTCATGTACACACTTCACATCTGCTAGCATGCCATATAGGTGAAAATACAACCCATCCATTGGTTGGTCCAACCTTATAAATGATTTCCCAAAAGCTAGTAAATCTGGTCCACTCAGCACATGGGCTCCAATATTGGAAACAGATTGGTTGGAAAACTTTGGCCAAGTTTGTCAAAGCAATATGTTTATTATACAAATTGTGGCCCGCCTGATTAGTGGATGAACCTGATTCTTGGGCTAGGATATCGATATAGCAGTGCCTGATAGGTAGATTGGATCTTGGACATATCAAGCGATCCTGGCACATGTGTGGCACATACTTATTTTTTTGCACATGCATCCAGGCTTAGCCCTCAGTGATTATAATTACCTAATTGTGTTTAAATCATAGTGATAAATCTCATTCTCGGCAATTTCTCGACCTAGAAAATTCTTGTATGATTTTCAAATTTTGAGATTTTTATTTTTTGTTGAGAAAATTTTGCATAAAACAAAAATTAATACTTCAAATATTATTCTAAATTATTAAATAAATTATTGTTTAAAAATAATTTGACAAATAAATTCCTTACTATTTTCAATTTAATATGCAAATCATAAAAATTCAGATTTTAAAGTCCGCTGAGATTTTGAAAATATAGCAATGATATCATTTAGTGTATTTCTCCGTAGTATATCGAAGTTTACAAAATATAGGTAATATGTGTCACATTGGTTTAAATCATTTTTGTTCATTGGAAATGATCTAGTAGGCTAAGTGTATGGAAACTTTTCGCTGCAGCTGGCTACACTTGGACTCGGTGGCATCCAGATCACTTATCTGAACCGTCCATTAGGTTCGGTCCATTTTCAAAGGAGTGATGATGTATTCATTAAGGGAATAATTACTCCAAATCCATGGAGCTTCTCTAGACTCTTCATAGAGGTTCCTTGAATCCGCAAGAGAAAATAAAAACAAATAAATTTATTTTTTGAGAAATTCGGTTAATTATAAAAATGAATTTATAACACTTTAAATAATGATACTAAACTAGGAAGAAGTTTCAGAATTAAAATCTAATTCAAACTCCCTAAATTTTGTGACTAACTATAAATAATAAACTTACTATTTATGGATTGTCATAATTCCTATTAGACTTCATGGTTTTTGGCCAAAAATAGTGTCTTATTTGGCTGAACTATGTTATTCTCCTAAACTTTTTAAGCCCTTTTCATGTTGGGCACAACTCCTAAGGGCCTATTTGGCCGGTTGGATTGGAAGGGATTGGATGGTATCAAAAAGGATTGGAAGTCAAATCCCGGGATTGGCCTGGCGTGCCAAACAAAGTCGGTGATATGATCCCAATCCCATGGGTCTTAAGACAATCCACTGATAACGCCATCATTACCTATAAATCCCATCTAATCCACCTTAATCCATTCAAAATTGCCGTGTTTGGTTCAAGGGATTGGAAGGGATGGGAAGGTTTAATCCTGGGATTGGCCGGGCGTGCCAAACAGACTGATATAGCAATCCAGGGATATAGCAATCCCATGGATCTCAAGAGCATCCACTGACAACACCATCATTACCTAGAAATCCACGCCATCCACCCTAATACCATTCAATCCCTTTCAAACCACCCGGCCAAACGGGCCCTGATGATCTAAGGATCATGAGTCATGATTGAACTAAAACTTACTCTATATATATATATATATATATATAGATGGTAAAAACAGAATTAAAAAAGATTTTCAACCATCAATATGATAGAATCTCGCAAATATGGAGTGGTGAAATTTGCATAGCGGGTTGGGTGGCTAAATTAGCTTCTCATGCCCAAAATCATATATGATACTTCGAATAACTCATTCCGTGACCGCTCTAAATCATAATGACAGGATGACCCGAGATGTAAACTCAGTGGCATGCAAAACGGACGGGCAAGAATTTTTGTAGAAGATAGGTCCATTTGCTGACGTTTAGGACCGTCAGATAGTTGTGATTTCACAAACAATAGTAGAAGAAGAGTATACTGAACCTAGTGAACGGTCCAGATGGTTCACGTGGATGCATGCTACTAGGCGCATGGGATGGTTTTCATAGCCCTAGGTCACAATGACAATTTCTCTTTCATCTATGGCCATGATTTTTTAAAAAGGAGAATCTCCTTTCTTTTTCATTGATCTACATGTGATCTTAATTAATGTGAAATCATTGGATCAAATGGGTCAATGCTATTTTAAATGCTTTTCTTATCACTGAAGAAAAAAAAATAAAGTAAAAATCCTTTGCTCCAATCCAAACCGTTCAAATGGTGGAACAGACTGTTTCTAGTTTACAAACAGAAAATCGCACCAATGGATGACGTAGCCACCTCAATTAGTGACTGTAAAATTGATGGTTAAAATGAGAAACAGAAATCAACAAACAAATGTTTATTAATCAGAGGCCAGAATGGTTCAATTGATGTGATTTCAGGGCTATATGCCCCACCTATGGTTGGGCCTGTGATTTGGACAGTTTGGGATGAGGTACATGTATATATGTTGTAGTCGTGGACGCGGTTTGGCTAGTAACGCTGCCACCAGCCAGGTGGCTAGTGGTCGGTGCTATGTGGACCCTACCATGATGTATGTGTTTATCCACGCCGTCCATCCATTTTGAAAGATAATTTTAGCTCTTTACCCAAAAAATGAAGTATATCTAAATCTCAGGGGGACCACACCATGGGAAAATAGTAATGATTGAATGTTCACCATTAAAAACCTCCTAGGGCCCACTGTAATGGTTATTTGACATCTAACATGTTGATTAGGTTATGCTGACTTGGATGAAGAGAATATATATATATATATATATATATATATATATATATATATATATATATATATATATATATATCATCTTGATCGAAAACTTTTGTGGCCCCCAATAATTTTTTAATGGTGGGCGTTCAATCAAGACTGTGCGGTCCATTTAAGTTTTGGATCAACCTCATTTTTGGGATTATATCATAAAATGATCTGGAAGAATGGGTGGACGGCATGGATGAAACACATACATCACGGTGGGGCCCACAGAGCACCGACCACTAGCCATTAGCTAGTGGCAGGGTGAGTAGCCGATCCGTTTCCGTTGTAGCTTCACACTTAGAGACAACAGAAACAAGTGTGCCCGATCAGATCCGTTCATCAGGTGATTCCAACTAAGTAGGTACAACTTGTCCAAAACCAAGTAAATCTGATATTTAGGTGGGCACACACGCACTTAGAATTTGGACCGTTGATCAATTTTTATTTTTATTTTTTTTTAATTTTACTTTTCATTTGTTTTGTACATGTCTGGCCCACATGATGATGAAATAAGTCTAATTTTCTATAATGGCATCTACAAAGCCTAGATCGGTTTATGAGCGCCTCTGATCTTGCGGACATGTGCCTCTCTTCCACGTGTGAAGTGAGTGCAATTACAAGCTACAGCATAAAACTCTCTCTTTTTCTAATGGGATCAAAACCTCTCCAATGCGTTGTTGGAGAAGTTCCCGACACCCCATTTTCTTAATGGTGGACCAAGGTGTTGAGAATTATAGACTCACATATGCACTATGCCATATCTTGTCTCTTTCACATACAACAAAAGCACCTATACAAAGACCTCCCCCCCATGTGTCATGACTTGACGCGGATTAGGTAGTGTTCCCAACACCACCCCTAGCTGTGGTGTGTGATGTGTTGGGCGCTGTGGGGCCAGTCGTGATGTATATCCATGCTTTCCATCTGTTTTCCCATATCATTTTACCGCGTCAACCCAAAAATGAAGCAGATCTAAAGCTCAAGTGGACCACACGGAACTGTGGGGATAATGACACCCACCATTGAAACTTTCCTAGCACCCGCAGGACGCTAAGATGGACCAGAGAAGGCTGGATTGGAGGTGAAAATGATCCAGAACATCATAACCTTAAATCAGCCATAACTAGTTATTATATATGATTCTATGCCGGATTTGCGAGATTCCATCAAATTGACGGTCAAAAGTCTTATTTATTTTCGTTTTTTACTATAAATAAAAAGTTTTAGTTGAAGTATAACTTTTGATCCTTTGAGTTGTAGAAGTCGTGCCCAACATGAGCTTAGAAAAGTTACGAGAATAACGTGGTTGAGCCAAATTGGACACTTAACCAAAAATGGTAGGAATAGAGGTCATCTATAAATAGTAAGTTTACTATCTAAAGTCACGTTTTTAGGGTGTTTGAGTTGGAGTCTTAAGTCTAAAACTCTATAAAGCGTTGTAATTTCTTTTCCTATCATTGATCAAATAATTTCAAATTTATTAGGAATTATTCTTGCTTTTATCCCTTGTAGATTTGAGGAAGCTCTTTGAGGAATACAGAGAGCTCTGTGGATTCGGAGTAGTTATTCCCTGAGGAAGACGATGATCGACCTCATCACATCCCTCACTGTGCCAAGAGGTATCAAAGCTAAGTTTTCTCCTCAGATGTATGGCTTCTAACGATAGGTTAGACAACATTTTCATGGACGGTGCTTTAGGATTTTTTTTTTTAATTAAAAACAGCGGCTTTCGAAGCGGCACATCGAGAGAATCGACAAGTTATGTAAGGGTTGCAGGCTGCCATCAATTGCATGACGGAGTCTTTGGGCAGCTTTGTATTTGTGGTCATGATCCACTCCTAGTATGCACTGAAATTCGTAATTGCACCGATCACAAGACAATGCCGACAGTGAACCAAATGAGCACACTTGAGGAGGTGGGACCTAACAACGAAAAGATCGACGATATGATCTTCTAATATCCCAGAAAAGGTGGCAATCAGGTAGATCGGGCAAATCAAGAATTCAGGTTGAAAGTCGATCTTCCTAGTTTTAATAGACAACTTCATTTTGAATATTTATTCGATTAACTTTCTAAAGTTGAGCGATTCTTCGACTACATGAAAATCCCTGAAGCGAAGAAGATTAAGCTTGTAGCTTACAAGTTAAAGGGTGGAGCTTCAACTTGGTGGGAGCAATTTCGGCTTGCACAGATGAGATAGATGAAAGCACCAATCTATACATGGTAGGGGATGAAGCAGTTACTGCGCATATGGTTCCTCCCTAGCGACTACGATCAAGTTTGTTCTAACAAGATCAAAATTGTTGGCAGGGTAGTCGGTTGATGAGAGATTACCAGAAGAATTTTACCACTTGGCAGTTCAAAATGATTTGGTCGAAATTGAATTACGGCAAGTCACCCGATTCAACGGTGAGTTGCGTGTTACAATTCAGGATCGGTTTCAGATGCAGCACGTGTGGACGATGAATGAAGCAATCAAGTTGGCCACCTGAGTAGAAGCTTAGCTTAAGCATCCCAACACATGGACTTATCCTACCACTAAGGTCGATACGGTGGGTCCATCCCAGGGAGCTTCATAGGCCAAAGGGAAAGAACAGGTATGGGGCGCACTTAGCCTCCTACACCCGCAAACTGAGATTCGAAAAGTGGGCAAGTTAGACCCCAAAGGGGCGTGACCATTGCTACCGATCTGAGAAGGATCCCAAACGCCTATGGTCGGCAAAGGCCCAGCCATTGCTATTGTTGTGGCTAATCGGGTCAGTTATCAAATAGTTACCCTAGCGATAAGTGGTTAACCTCACCATCAATGATGGTAGTGCTAAAAACACCGATGAAGACCCGGATGTTGATAAATTAGAGCATGTTTTAAAAGATGAAGCGGATGAGGCAGATTGGGTTTCGTAAGATCATGGTGAGTCACTTATTGTGATGTGACTATTTTATGCACCAAGGAATGGGGTACACCCACAATGACACAATATCTTCCAAATTAGGTGTATAGTGAATCGAAAGGTCTGTGATATGATTATTGACAGCGAAAGTAACGAGAACATTATTTTTAATGTCATGGTGGAGAAATTACAAGTGAAAATAGAGCGTAATCCCTCCCTCTACACGATCGACTGGATTAAGAAGGTCAATTAGATGATGATAACAATGCATGATATCTTTTTTAATTGGCAAACATTATAAAGACCAAGTCATATATGACGTTGTTGACATAGAGGCTTGTTACATTCTACTCGGTTGACCATGGAAATCTGACTGTAACGTCAGTCATAAAGGATGAGATAATGTTTATATTTTCGTCAAGGACGACTGAAAAACCATACTAGCCCCTGTGGATCTAGAGGAGCCACTCGAAACTTCTAAAGTGGATGAGCGTTTTATCCTAACTATATAAGACTTTGTGCAGGAATCCAAAGAGACGGGATAAACCTATGCATTAATTGTAAAGAGAAAAGAACTCGAGACCATCATCATTCCTTATAAACTAAAACCATTGTTATATGAATTTAAAGAAATTTGTCTCGACGACCTTCCCGATGGATTGCCCTCCATGTGAGATGTTCAATGCCATATCAACCTTATCCCAGGGTGTATCTTACCCAATCATCCTCATTATCAGATGAATATAAAGGAGTCAAATATTCTACATGAAGAAGTAGAGGAATTGATCCGTAAGGGTTTAATCCGAGAAAGTATGAGCTCATGTGTCATTCCAGCCTTATTAACTCCCAAGAAAGATTGGAATTGGTGCAAGTGTATTGACAGTCGGGCGATTAACAAGATTACCATAAAATATAGGTTTCCCATACCATGACTGAATGATATGTTGGATATGTTGGAGGGTGTAAAATTATTTTCCAAATTGGATTTGAGGAGCGGTTACTATCAGATCCAAATATGGACGGGTGATGAGTGGAAAATAACTTTTAAAACCAAGATGGGTCTATATTAATGGTTGGTTATGCTCTTCGGTCTTTCGAACACGCCTAGTATATTTATGAGGTTAATGAACCAAGTTGTGAAAACATGCATTGGGTAGTTCGTGGTGGTCTACTTCAATGACATTTTGGTATACAGTCAAGATGAAGCAAGCTATATGGAACATTTCAAACAGGTCCTTCAAGTGTTTACCGAGAATAAGTTATACCTCAATCTAAAAAATGCAGCTTTTTTAGCAAAATCCTTCTATTTTTGGGCTTTGTTATGATGTCCAAGGTCATTTGGGTAGATGACGAAAAGTTGAGAGCCATCCAGTAATGGCTGGTTCCGACAAATATCTATGAAGTACAGAGTTTTCACGAGTTAGTGACATTCTATTATCGGTTCGTGGAAACTTTCAGCACCATTGTGCCACAAATTACAAAGTGTATAAAGAATGAACCATTTCAATGGACTAATGAAGCTGATGGTAATTTGCTGAAATCATGCACAAATTGTCCACAGTGCGGTTCTCATACTTTCGAGATTCGACAAACTATTTGAGGTCGAATGCGACACTTCATATGTTAGAATTGGAGGAGTCTTGTCACAAGAAGGCAGGTCGGTAGCCTTCTACAGTGAAAAGCTTACTGATGCATGGAAAAAGTGGTTGACATATGAGGTCGAATTGTACGTAGTGGTCCAGGCGCTGGGACATTAGTGACATTACTTAATTCAGAAGGAATTCATTCTTTACACAGCCATGAAGTTCTCAAATTCATTAATAGCTAAGCTAATGTGAATCGTGTGCATGATAGGTAGATTTCATTCATGTAGGAATTCACATTAATTTGTGTTAAACCATAAGTCTGGGCAACAGAACAAAGTGGTCGATGCAATTAGCCGGAGTGCGACTTTATTAGTCACCATGAGCAAGGAGGTTGTCGCGTTCGAATACCTCAAAGACATATATGTTAATAATGACGACTTCAAGGACGCGTGGATTAGATGCTAAAAGGGTTGTCCTAGTGACCAACATATGCAAACCAGTTTTCTATTCAAAGGAAATCAACTATGCATTCCCAAATGTTCTCTGAGAGAATAGATCATCCAAGATTTATATGGAGGTGGCCTTGGTGGACACTTTTGGCGAGACAAGATATAAGCTCCTGTTGAGGAATGCTATTACTGGTCGTAATTGGTACGTGACGTGGGTAGAGCGATACAATGCTGTTATGTTTGTCAAACCTCCAATGGCAGTATCAGAATACAGACCTCTACACCACGTTACATGTACCTAACAGCCTTTAGAATGACTTGTCTATAGAATTCGTGCTCGGTTTCCCACAAACACAGCACCTCATAGATTCGATATTCGTGGTATTAGATCATTTCTCAAAGCTTACACATTTTATCTCATGTAAGAAGATGAAAGAGGCGAGCTTACAGTCCTAGAGGGGGGTGAATAGGACTATGCCTAATAAAAATTAAAGTACCGAAAGAATAAATAAATCAGAGATCTCAATCGTAATAGTATTGAGAAATTGATACAAACCTTGTTCAAAGGACAACCTTACACCAAAAATAAATATTTATGGTAGGACAACTTGATTTCTTGAATGCGGTAAGGATTAAGATCGCAAACTAAAACAAGAGGCAAATAATAAAAACTATCTATTACAAGCATTCATCACATGTACATAAAGATTTACAAACATTCACCACATGTACATCTCAAAAGTCATTCACCACATAAACACCAGGAATTATAGTGGTTCGGTGTGTACACCAACTGTTCTCAAACAGTCACACCTACTCCACTCCCAATAATCGCAACCCACGTGATATTGGCATTCACTAATAATCAAGGTTTTCACAAGTTCACCTTAAAACCTATACAGTTGTGATTTTAGAAGGGTTATCACAATCAAAACCCCACACACTGAGATTTTCTGGCTATCTCAGTCAAACTAATACATGAGATTTTCCTGTATATCTCAAATAAACCAAAAACAGAAAAGTAGATACTTATCTTCTTTAGAAGACACTAAATGATGTAGCCCGTAGAACCACTTCGGTTGATGACGAATGTTCAATGTTCAATGTCCAATAACCAAAATAAAGGGTTCTAGGTTCTAGATAGATTTTAATTTAATTCAAACCGGAGCTACTTGTTTGAATTTGTTAGATCTCAAAAGGAAGAACAAGAACTCCCTTTAAAACATATGATTCATAAAAAGAGATCTAGAAATTACAAAACAATAAGTTATTAAAAAGAATTTAAAATACCGTTCTATAGCTTGAAGAAGATAGGGACTTTTCTCTCTCAAAATGAAGGCTCTTGGTGGCTTGAATGATATGTTTCGGAGTGAGAAAAGACCTTTATTTATAAGCTGAAAATCTGTTGCTTTGACTGGTTTAAGAAACAACCAAATTTCAAATTTCAGGCGGGATCGGATCAATATCGTCCTTCGACTGGTCGAGTGGCCCGCTCAACTGGTTGAGCAATGCCTTCGACTGGTCGAGGATGCCCAAATACATTGCTGGACTTCGAGTCGAGCCACCTTCGACTGGTCGAGGGTGTGCCTTCGACTGGTCAAGGAACCAACAAATTTTATCCAATTTTCAGTCGAAAGCTTAGACTGGTCGAACCAAAGCCTACACTGGTCGAACCAAAGCCTAGTCGAACTTAAGCCCAAATAAAGTATAGAAACTCAATTATGTTTGGCATTCGAAAGAACCTAAGTCTAAGGTCTTTCTAGGGTTACATATATCTAAAAACATTGAACATTGAAGTATATACGTTGTAGCTTGTACTTGTATCTTCAGTTGCGTTCATTTGATCTTCTATTAGAAGTAGTCTTGTAACTTGATCTTGAACTAGAAGAGAAGTAGAGCTAGAGAACTTTGGACTTAAAGTAACCATCTTCTTATTTTGAACTTGCACTTTCCAACTCCATGTCTTGAACCTTGAAGGTAAATTTTCTATCTTCATATCTTAAACTTTGAAAGGTGAACTTTCCATCTTCATGTCTTGAACTTGAACGGAAGTTGTTTTGTCCATTGAACTTTGACAAAAATAAATGTGTTTTATACTTTATAGCACTTATAGAAGACCATTGATGCAACACACGTAGCAAATCTATTTTTAGAGAGGTCATGCCAGTACACGGGGTACTTCCCAAGACCATTACTTCTGACCTTAATATGAGTTCATTAGCCACTTCTCGTGGACTTTATGGAATCATTTTCGTACACAACTTCAGTTTAGTAGTACCTACAACTCGCAGATCGATGGGCCGATTGAAGTTGTGAATTACATGTTGAGAAACCTCCTTCGGTGTATTTCAAGTACCAAGCTGAAGAAGTGAGATTTGTCCTTATCTCAAGTGGAGTTTGTATTTAACAATATGGTGAATCACTCGATAGGAAAGTCCATGTTTCATATTATTTATGGTTGATTGCCCCACCATACACTTGACTTGGTCCTTTTTCCTACGTTCTCAGGTGTGAGCATTACAGCAGAACATATGGAAGACCGAATCGTGAGCATTCATGCGGATGTGTAAGCCAAGTTGCAAGCTTCAAATGACAAGTACAAGGAGAAAGCCAACAGGCATCGGCAGTAAAAGGTGTTCGAGGTGGGCGACAATGCTATAGTTCATCTACACAAGGAGAGATTTTCGACCAGTACCTACAAGTTGAAGAACAAGAAGATTGGACTGGTACCGATCCTCCAAAAGATCAACGACAACGCTTATGTTGTTGATCTTTCAGATGACATGGAGATCTCATGTATTTTCAACATTATAGACCTGAACAAGTATCATGAACCGAAGCTGGATGAGAACTCGAGGTCAAGTTCTTTTGAAGTTGAGGAGAATGAGTTAGAAATGGTCGCCAACACTTTCTTGGAAAAGATAGACAAGAGAAGGCCCCATCAGAGGCAGAAATAATCCGACCGTCAGAACCTTAAATCAACCATATCTCACAAATCGGGATGAGTTTTTCGACATGTTATATATGATTTTGGGGTAGGAGAACCTACTTAAACCAACCAACCTTACTATGTTGGGTTACCTACATCAAATTTGTGATATTTCATCAGATCAATGGTCAAAAGTCTCATTTATTTTCATTTTTACTATAAATAGTAAGTTTTAGTTGGAGCATAAATTTTGATCCTTTGAATTGTAGAAGTCGTGCCCAACATGAAAAGGGCTTAGAAAAGTTAGGAGAATAATGTGGTTGGGCCAAATTGGACACTTACTATTTTTGGCTGAAAACCATGAAGTCTAGTAGGAACACAAGGTGTCCATAAATAGTAAGTTTACTATTTATAGTAAGTCACCTGTTTAGGGTGTTTGAGTTAGTCTTCAGTATAAAACTTCGTCCTAGGTTTGAACTTATTATTTAAAGGGTTGTAATTTCTTCTTTTTTTATTTTTTTATTTTTTTATTTTTTTATTTTTAAATCATCATTCAAATAATTTTGAATTTATTAGGAATTATTTCTATTTTTTATCCCTCGTAGATTCGAGGAAGCTCTATGAGGAGTCCAAAGAAATCCGTGGATACAGAGTAGCTATTTCCTAAGGAAGAAGATATCGACCTCATTACGTCCCTTCCTATGCCACAACATGCTGATAATGTCACATAGACCTGGATGAACGGAAAACACAAATGTCATATTGATCCAAAACTTTTGTAAACCTAAGAAGTTTTTAATGGTGGATGTTCAATCACTGCTGTTTACGCTTGAGCTTCAGATCTACTTCATTTTTGGGTTCATGCCATTTTTATGGTATGGAAAAACAGATGGACAGCGTGCATACAAAATAAATACATCATGGTGGGCTCTACAGCGCCCAACACATCACACACCTCCACATCCCTCGTGACTATAATTGATCACGCATCTTTTTCATCCACAGTTTCAGTTTTGGAGGTTAATGTGCACAAGTAGGTTCCAAGTCCCTGTAGGATAAGCTTATTCTACAACAGCTGCATGCGGATGGGGCCACCCTGGCAGCGATCCAAATATGATGGGCCTCTCCATGAATGTAGGACACGTGATAATGCAACTTTTCTATTCAAATGTTTTATCATTTAAATCTTTATAAGAAGAGTTAACGAGGCAGTTAAGGAAAGAGGTCCTGCAGTATATGTTCATTTTGATTGATAAGATAAGAGAAAGGTAAAGGTAAAGCGAAAGATACTTTAGAATATCTGTTTCTTTAAAAAAAATAAAATAAAATAAAATAAAATTTCATTCACCTCAAAATAAATGGAATACAATTTTAGTAGCTATAAGAATGGTAATGAAAAATGTTGAGACTAATGAATGATAAATCAAAGAAGGATAAAATTAAAAATATGCATTTGATGCAACTTCAGAATAACACCATAGGAAATAAGTGTAAACTTTCATTACGAAATTGAAAAGCGTTGCGCTAGCTATGCATTGACTATAAAGATCAAATAAGTTAAATAAAATATGTGCCTGATTAAGAAGCGATTGTAGAATAGGTCATTAGATCAGGATCTTCTGAACCTTACATCTTGAGAGAAGCCTATAGATGGGAGGAAGAGCTTTCAATATGTGTAAGTTTGGAGACCCAACCCTAAGTAATTGTAGGAGAGGAGTCCCTAACCCATTAAAATTCCTTTTCCTCAAAGACTCCACACATTTTAGATTGTCCAGTCTACTAGAACACCGTGTGAATCATAGTCCAAGTGCACCACCCCTAAATGAATTTAAACTCGATTACAACTCTAATGAGCCCACCGGTATGCCCGATCACAATATCCAACCTTAGGTACATCTAGACGGTTGATTAATTACGCCTACTTTATAGAACTCTTATAAATAAATAAATAAATAAATAAAAATAGAGTTAGATATTGTGGTCACGTGAAATGGAGAGTAAGAATTGCACTGGTAAAAAGTAAGTGGGTCCAAGTCAAGCTTTAAAGGTGAATGGATGGGCTAAAACAAATGTGAGTAGAGGCAGTAAGGAAGATTTAAGGACTTATGGTTTAACTAACAAAATGGCGAAACAAGATATGTATAATTAGTTTGGCCAGGGCCTAAATGATGATCATTTAACTTTAACTTTGTTTCTACATGGGTCGTCTTTTGAATCATTGTTTTCTATGCCATTGGTCGAAGGTTTAGGATCTTCTTAAAGTACCCATATTCTTGTCCATGTCCTTCTATCAACGGTTTGGATCACCCAACATTGCCCTAAAACATTATCCTAAATCCAACGACCATAAACCCTAACAATACCTCAAGTTGGCTCTAGGGAACCTAAATTATATTTGGGCTTTAGCTAATTTTACATGGAAGCAGAACTCAGTATGTTTATGCAAACTCTGTGGGGCCCACCGTAATTTATGTATTTTTTTCCACTTTGTCCATCTATTTTAGCAGATAATTTTAGTGTTGATCTTAAAAATAAAGCATATCTAGATCTCAAGTGTACCAAACCACAAGAAAATGTGTGATATAGACGCCTACTATTGAAAATTTCTTAGGGCTAAGGAAGCTCATTTTTTTTATTTTATTTTTTGGTAACATACGTACACACACCACCACACTCACGCCTCAGTGGAATTTCACCACCCATGGGTGATCGAACCGTTGACCAGTTGTTGAAACTCCTAAGAGTCTACCACTGGAGCAAGAGCAAGGACTATGATCAGGGTGTATGGAAGCTTTTGATGAAGCTGATATTTGTGTATTACCTTCGTTCATCATCACTATGTGATATTGCGAAAAGGTTGTATGATAAATAAACATCACTACGGGCCTTACGAATGTTTCAACAATATAAATCATTATTCCCACTGTTTACACTAGCGTGGTCCATTTGTAATTTGGATATGCTTCAATTTTGGGCTCAACCCATAAAATGAGCTGGAAAAACGGATGGACGGTGTGGATAAACCACATACATTCAAGGTGGGTCCAGCAGAGTTTACTCAGTATAATATAAGTGTACTGCGTAGCTCAGTAGGCAATCTGATTTCATTCTGCATGTGCTTATCCACATTGAAGCCCACATTCCAACAAGTGCCACATGTGCAAGAACCAACATGTCCGTCAGGAAATCCCTACCGTGTAGAAGCCCCTCCCAAAAATTCATACCAGTCAAATTATCAAGTGTGTGCACGTAGTTTGAATTGGCCAGTTGGCTAATATTTGTCCACCGTTGTTGATATTTTTCATGATCACCTACATGACGGGGCACGCCTGATGAGCGGCTTGGATCTTGCACATGTGGCACATGCAGACAAGAATGCCTGGGTGTAAAAGAGCGAATTAATTTAAAGGAAAAAAAAAACTAAATGAATGTCATATATATAGTACAACACTAGTTACACTACAACTTAACAAAAGACTTGGGAAATATGATAAACAGGCTGCGTTTGTTCATCGCGATGGACTAAGCATTATTATATTGCGACATACTTCTGTACATAAAGCGGTTCGATCGGTTGATTGAGTTTCCTTTCTGGTGGGCTTTAGCATGGATGGCCAACAGTAGAAAATTAATAGATATTGGCCAATCATAGATCTCTTATCCGTGCCCTTCAAATGGATGGTCAAAACAAAAACCATCAGTTATGAAATTTTTTTCCAGTAAGGTAACTTTTGACACTCCTATTTGGGATTTTAAATACATAAGAACGGTTCAGATTCACTAGAACATTAAGAAAATCGGAAGGGAATGAGCTGCAATGTACCGTGGATAGTTCATCGAGATGGACAAGAGAGCCCTTAACAGAAATAAAGATGTTGGGAATTGCGGAGGGTCAGCATAGAAAGTGGGAGAGAGACGAGATAGGTTGCGTCAGGACACATGCTC
This sequence comes from Magnolia sinica, assembly GCF_029962835.1. NCBI lineage: Eukaryota > Viridiplantae > Streptophyta > Magnoliopsida > Magnoliales > Magnoliaceae > Magnolia > Magnolia sinica. Next base: position 88,144,468 of record NC_080577.1, read on the forward strand.
ACATGGCATTGCACATGAAAGAGCTCTTCCTCAAGACATGGCCTGTCAGTTCATGCACATATCCTCTTTGGGTTCCATCACATACACTGTTAGCCATTCACTAGTTTTGAGGAACATGGCCTACGCCATCATGAATCCTATTTATAGGACATGGCCCACATCATCATCGGTCCTGATTATAGGATGGTGACAAATATCATAAGTGCACAAGATCTAGACCACTAATCTGGTGTGCTCCACTATGTATGAACCAAAGCCCGAAAATCAGGCCTGATGAATGATCCTAACCGTTCAATTAGGGGGGAAAAGGGATCACCATAATCATTATATGATATCGATCATCCCACCGTCTAAAAGTAGGTGGTTAGTGATCCATGATTGTAGAAACGACTCGAGGGTTCCGTATGCTGATTAGTTGTTTTCAAGTTTAATATAGGTAGGTGAGGCCCACCAGTTAGCAGACGTACAAAGCTACTTGGTGGGCCCCATCTTATGATAACTGTTAGATTGTTTAGGAAACAGCTATTATTCCATGTACCTATGATACAGCTTGGACTCTACCCAATCGTTTCTCATTAGACTAAGAAATATAGGACCCTGGAGCGGAGGATTTGTACAGTATACAAGGGTTTTCGGTTCTTACAACTGGACCCCTTGTTGAGGAATGCATATCATTCGTTTTTTGGCTCGCACAATGGACAGTGATGTTGGAAGATCCTAGCCAGCCATTCTTTCTTTGGATTGAATGTTGAACCATTCATCCGTAGACCACAACTTGAAGGGTCAGAAATATCCAACTGAGGAGACTTTTTTTGGGTGGGTCCAGCCACAGCGATATGCAATAGACCAATGGTCCGGATCACTGAAAGATGGCCCCATTATTTAGAATTCAAAACTGGAAAGCAGGATCTGGCACAAAGCCTCGGGTGAAGGCTTCTATAATTCAGCATGACCAATAGATGTCATGCAGCTTTGCTAATCCTACACGCGTGTACAGGTCAACTAATTCACACACGCCTGTCATAGAGAGGATATGTAAAATATCCAAGCCATCCATCAGAAGGATACCACTAAGTAGATTCTCTATTCCAAGAATCGGATCGTTCAAATAGTCAGGTGGGCCACAATTAACAGAACAAATATACGGTTAAAGAAATATCGTCCAAAAATTTCTAACCCATCAATTTGTTTCTAACATCATGATCCATCTAATAAATGGACCACATTTATCTTTGTACAGTAACATCTACAGGGCGAGGTCCAGCTGATGGATGGCTTGGATATTTCACGTGTGTGGGCTTATCAAAGCTCAATGTCATATCTTAAGTAGACAAAGCAACCCAATGGCAAATTACTAATAATTTAAATCCCCAGGGGCACTTTCCTGAATATAACACCTATAAATACATAGTCATGTGTATATGCTTCCCTGCACAGCCTGTAAAGGTGTTTGTTGTAGGCAAATAGAGAGAAATGGTGGCAAGGGTGGTGGAATCAAGCAATGGAAGTCATGGGCTGATGAACATGAAGCATCATCAACAACAACAACAACAACAGCATGAGGTGAAGGGCAAGAGGGAGAATAAGCAAGATGGGGTAGTGTTGCATTGCAATAAGGGGAAGAGTAGCAAATTCAAGAGGAGTAGTATCAATGGGGAGGAAGATGCAACTTCCTCGGCCATACTATTCTTGGCTTGTATTGTATGTGCTCCACCTTACTCTTCATCAACATAGTTTCTTCTCTCTTTTTCTGCCTTGACAACTTGTAGTTGCACTTATCTTTTGTACTTGGTATTATCCCAACCTTAAGATGAAAGGAATTGCAGTACTCTCTCTCTCTCTCTCTCTCTCTCTCTCTCTCTCTCTCTCTCTCTCTCTCTCTGTCTCTATCTCTCTCTCTGTGGCGTGTGTGCTAATTAAGTTGCATTTCCTCTCTCTCTGGTGTGTGCTAAGTATTTCGTCTCTCTGTTGTGTGCTAAGTATTTCCTCCCTCCCTCTCTCTTTCTCTCTCTCTCATGTGTGTGCTAAGCTGTATTTTACTCACGTTATGCCCACATGCATGGAGGAAAACTTTGTTGCACTGGAAGACTGTGGTGCTTGATACACAGGCATCTATAAATTGCACACTTGGAATGCTAGTAACTCGAATTAAGCCGTAGAAATTTCGGGCTGCAATTTAAATATGGATCATAAAAGAATGCCCACACGATTGGTAGACTTCCAGTGGACGGTTGAGATGAAAAGTAGCCAAACAGTTCTATATCAACAGACACATCTCCACCAATCAGACGCTAAGGGTCTGTTTGGGCGGTGGGATTAGAAGGGATCAGGTGAAATGGGATTCAAAAAAACATGATTATTACCCATGGCAGGGATTGTCCCATGTTGCAATGGGATAAAATTAATGCCATGCTTTGTCGGTAATACGGTGATACATTGAATGGATATACCCACCATCATTTGAAATTACTAAGAACAACAACTTTTGTTATATCTAAACCGTTTGTTTGTTTTGTAACTTCATTTTATGGCATGGGCCTAAAAATGAGGTAGATCCAAAACTTACGTGGCCCTAAAGAAGTTTTCAACGGTAAGTATTCAATCCTCGTTGCTTTCTATGGTGGGGTCCACTTGAGATTTATATTTACCTGATTTTTTGGCCATGCTTTAAAATAATCTCGATAAATGGGTGGACGGTGTGGATATAGTCCAGACATCATAGTGGGACCTACACAACTTCCCAAACATTGTGTGAAATTGGCATGGAACCCAATACGATTCCATTTAATGTAATTCCAACCTTTTCCATTTTTCCCAAACAAGGATTGGAATTGGCACACGAGCAGATGAATCCCATCCCACCTAATCCCTAAGGGGCCGCTTGCCGCATGGTATTAGATGGGATTAAGTGGGATGGAATTGCATTTGGTCCGTGCCAATTTCACTCAATATTTGGGAAGAATGGAAAAGCTTGGAATTAGATTATATGGAATTGCATTGGGTCCGGTGCCAATTCTACTTAATGTTAGCAAGTTGTGTAGGTCCCACCATGATGTGTGGGCTATGTCCACACCGTCCACCCATTTTTCGAGATCATTTTAGAGCATGGGCCTAAAAATTAGGTAGATCTAAAGCTCAAATGGACCCCACTATAGAAAGCAACGAGGATTGAATACCTACCGTTGAAAACTTCTTTGGGGCCACATAAGTTTTGGATCTGCCTCAATTTTAGGCACATGTCATAAAATGAGATTACAAAACCGATGAACAGTTTGGATATAACATGTGTTATTCTCAATAGTTTCAAATGATGGTGGGTATACCCATTCAATGTACCACCGTATTATAAATATAGCAGGGAATTAAGCTGACCAATCTGATTTTGGGATCATATAACCATGGCTAGGATTCGATTCCAACCATACCAACGGCTTGGATCACAACCATGGGCCCTACTTCTATATAGACTTTACAAAGACTCAACCGTGCACTGAATAATACCACTTATCTCTAATTTCTTAAAAATTGGCGTATTGGCCTTTTCACTCGTTTGGATGGTAATAAACGATGATTGAGAGTGGGCCCCACTTCTGGACATGGTTTGCAGACGATATTCTCTCTAAAAGTAGACATGTTAAATCAAACAGTGGAAAAGAGGTCCTACTCCAGAGAGAATTTTTCGTACTCCGGCAGACTCTGAGGGTTGCTTTACAGGCACTGAAAAATTGTACAGGTGGAGCCCAGGTAACATAAGCTGAAACGTACAAATGACGTGCCAGTTTGGATGTAGCTGATTGGTTTACATTTAATGGATGGTCTAACTGAAAATAGTCACATCGATCATCGGCTATGATTGTTCAATTAGTCTGACTTTTGGATCATGGCCTATCTACAGTGGACCCTGCAATTTGTATGATTTAGATTGAGTTGATGTAGGCTGTATCAACCATCAGACGCTTCAGAGTATCACATAAATCCAGATGATTCCAGGATTCTTTACAGAAACGTCTACCCATCTTTGGATTCTTGACTCAAACAGAAGTATAATGTAAGACCCATCTTTAGCTAATACAATCCATTGATCTGGTGAGCACCATAATGGAAGGGCCACGAAAGTGTAATCTCGAGCCATTTTGATTCTTGAATTGCAACTATGAGGATAATGTGGGGGCCATCTTTAGGTAAGATAAGCCATTGATCTGGTGGGAAAATTTCAGGGGAAATTGACCGTTCTGTCCTCGTAGTTTGAGTCAATTACTTATAAAGTTATGACATTCCATATATTATAAGAGTGACCTTCTGACAACTTTTGAAGATTGTTTTAGACGAAAATGGCCATTTCCTTGGTTTAGGAGTTGTACGGTTCTTGAGTGGAGTAGAAGTCACCTGCTACTTCAACACCCGAGAAAGCTATGGATCGACTACTCCCATATTGTCCTCGAAGTTTGAGTCAATTACTTAGAAGGCTACGACATTCCATATATCCTAAGAGTGACCTTCTGACAATTTTTGAAGATTGTTTCGGATAAAAATGCCCCTGTCCTTGGTTTAAGAGTCGTACGGTCCTTGAGTGAAGTACAAGTCACCTGCTGCTTCAACGCCCGAGAAAGCTACGGATTGGCTACTCCCCCTGTCGCCAACCAATGGCTGGTTCTCGATGGTCGCTAGGACCCACCACCATGTATGTGTTTCATCCATGGCGTCCATATATTTTTCCATATCATTTTATGGTATGAGAACAAAAACGAGGTATATCCCAACCGTAAGTGAAGCACATTACAGGAAACAGGGTTGAATGAGCGTCGTAGACCATTAAAATGATCCCTCTCATTTTTGGGATCAAGCACTAAAATGATCTGTTAAAACAGATGAACGATCGTGCCTTCTACTGTGAAAATAGATGAATGGAATGGATGAAACACATACGTCATGGTTGGCCCCATGGCTGGTGACAGCAAGAGTAGCCAATCCGTTCTCCCCCGGAGAATACCGAAGAATGTATGAGCTTAGAAGGGCCGAATGTCGCCTTTCACATGCACCTTTTATAAACCTTCTTCTTGTTTTTATAGAAAACTGAAGATCCAGGGACCAACTGCTAGAGAGGGACGTTGTTTGTCTTCGTCTGAAATTCTCTTCCATTATGAGGTCCGTATTTTTTATTGGCATTTTGATAAGGTAAAGGAAGATTAAAGTTGAGAAGATTCTTGTTATGTGAAGGGAGCTTACTGTAGGGCACACCTCAATTAAACCTCCATCATTGATAGTAGAAAATCACGACTATACGTTTTTAAACCTTCCACCCTCCAAGAAATCAAACCTCGACTACCGACAGTGAAAATTACGACCATTCACGTATTCAAAACCATGACCCAGACGAAGGATCGTGGTTCCCATGCACATTAGTTCTTGGTTGTCATGTTATAAGGATCGTGCATTTCACATGCACGAGTCGTGGTCATTATGTTATATGGGTTGTGGTTGGCAGATGTTACGGGTCATGGTCGTCATGTTATAAGGATTGTGCCTTTCACTGCCCTGTGAACCACTACCCATTTCGGTTGAAAACCATGACCTTTCGAGTGGTTTGTGGTTGTCAATCACGACACCTATATAACATGTTAACCACGACCCATATAACGTGTCAACTACAATGCAACATAGTGTGGCCAACGAGTTAGGACTTTAACACGACCCTTATAACCACGACCCTTACCACATGACAATCACGACCCTCACCACGACCCTATATGACATTCTATTGCACCCAAAAATTACATTATACGTGAAATCCGCAAGATGACTATAAAATCAACAAGTTAACTTTCGTTTAATTACAAGAATAACAGGACAAGGAAGAAGAAGAGTGACTGGATGGGAGCTATAGGTGGGCCAATTTGAGGTCTCCAAATCTTTTAGCGGCCTAAGCTTTCGTTTCCTTTGTTGCGTTATACCTCTCGATCCAGTGCAACCTTTTCTCATTAAAGTCCTGCTCGCGAGACCAAGCGGAACAACACCGCTCGATATCTTTGTCCATCTCAGAGAAATTATTTTCGAGTTGCCAGAGTTCTGAAATTGTCTTCAGAATTTTCTATGGAGGTCGCTGATCTTTAAGAAGATCGACAACATCCCTAAGGAAAGGGAATGGATCACCCATAAAGGAAGAACACAAGAAGGAATCGATGCCTTCTGCGAATATCTCCTCCATTATTTTGATTGAAAGAGCAAAGAAATCCATGAATGCTGAAGGTGTTGTAATAAGGATTCTGATTCGGATTGGCTTGTGAAAGTAATTTGAAATCCAAGTACCACTTTTATAGGTTGGTGAACGAGTGGTTAATGTGATTAGGATGTCGTGCGACTAGTAGTTTTTCGATGTTAGGAATACCGTTTTTCGGGATTACGGGAAAATAGCGAAATGAATGAGATTTCGTAAAAAAGAATGTGACGCTATTACCGAATGGGTCGTGGATATGACGAACAATGAGTCATTTTTGTCATTCACGTTGGGAGCCACCACCTAGTGTGTATGACAACCATGACCTTGTCGTGTGATCGTGGTTCACATGTACATTGGATCGTGGTTGTATTCTACTTGGATCATGATTTTGATGAACAATGGATCGTTGTTGTATATGGGTCGTAGAACGTGGTTGCCAACCATGATCCATATTCCGTGACAACCACGGCCCATGTAACATGAGAACCACGACCTATATCAGTTGACAAACACGACCCAATGTGGATGACAACCACGAACTAACGTGGATGATAACCACGACCCATTTAAGATGACAACTAGTATCCTACATTCCTGACAAGTTGTACATTCAATTTTTTCACAAATTAACCAATATGGGAAGAGTATGGGTCGTACGCCTATATTATGCTATTATGATGGAGAGAGTATATATGACAAGGGAGTATTTACCGATGATGGTGGAGACTCAAAGGGATTTGTTGTGAGTGATGATATTACATATTGACAACTCCTAAATAAAATGAATCACATTATGAAGACTGCATCGGATGAATTCGATTTGATAATTAAAGTTATGTACGGTGATGCACTACATGGATTCCTCCGCCTACATATAATTAAAGACGATGAAGATCTCGAAGCATATATGTTATTCTATGGACAGTCTCTTTTAACACAAATACCATTGTATGTAAAGAAAGTGCAGCGTTGTCCTTTCGTTAAGGATAACAACATAGATTATATTTTACTTTCAAACCTATCGTCTCCTCATTTGCAGCCTGTAAGTAATAATCGGATAGTCGATGATTCCGATATACTTGACCCTTCAAGTAATGATAGATATCACAATCGAGGAGTCGACGATTGCGATATAAGCGGCTCTTCATGGAACGATACATATCATGATCTAGGCAATAATGACTGCGATATATCTGGCCCTTCAAGTAATGATAGATATTACGATCGAGGAGTCGATGATTGTGATATAAGCGGCCCTTCATATAACGATACATATCATGATCTAGAGAATAATGCGCTATTGATCCATTCATGCAGGTCAATCCGCAACCTATAAACTTAAATTTACCCATACCGGTGTATGAAGAACATGAAGATATTCATAAATCATTGTATACTGTCTTCGCTCCATCTGATGAAGCTTTTGTCAATTCGGATCATCAAGGATATCCGGAATTTGTGGAAGATCCAATCGAAATTTCTGTTGGGCAAGTGTTCAAGAACAAAGGTTGACTACAACATTTTCTATGTAAATATGCGATGCGCCACAAGTTCCAGTATAAGGTCTTGAAGTCTACCAAGCTGAGATATACGATTAGGTGCATTATAGAAAATTGTATTTGGAAGTTGCATGCTTCAAAGTTGGACGACACAGGGATGTTCAAGATAAAAACTTACAACTCGAAGCATATATGTAGCATGTTGTTTGAGGCAATATGCTACCCTGAGTCAACAATCGTGGAAGACGGTCGTGATATAGTAACCTTGAAGAGGAAAGGAAGAGACCATCGCCAAGCCACTAGTTTAATAAGTAGTGAATTTGGCGTTGGTCGTATGAGTTCGGGACTGACTTACATGCCAAAAGAAATTCAATATCGTATGAGTGAGATGTACGGGGTTGAGATCAGCTACAAGAAAGCTTGAAAAGGTAAAGAGATTGCAACGGAACAAGTCTTGGGATCTTACGAGGGTTGCTTCTAGTCTATCTTCATAAGTTTAGAAAGGCCAATTTCGGGACTGTGACGGAGTTACAGCTGAATGACGAAATAAAAAGTTTTGAACAATGCTTTATTGCAATTGGAAAGTGCATCAGAAGCCTACATTTGCATATCCGTAGGCTCTTGTGTATTAATGCGGCACATTTGACAAGAAGGTACGAGGGCGTTCTTTTCATGGCTACTGCATTGGATGGAAATAATCACATCCTCCCTGTGGCATATAGGATCGGAGAATCCGAGAACAATAGTATTTGGAGGTGGTTCCTTGGGATGTTATCAAAGCAATCGGGATTCTTCCAGGACTAGTTGTAATATCAGATCATGACAAGGGTTGGTCAGTGAAGTCCCTAACATTTTTTCATATCCGATCCATGGATATTATGCTCATTATATTCTTAGAATCATGAAAAAGGCATGTTCGGATGATTCTATAAGGGAATACTTTTGGGGTGCTGTTAAGACATACCAGACATCCACGTTTTGGGAGATGATGTGATGCATTCAAATGTTGAATCTCACAGCATATCAGTTCCTTAATGGTATAGAAAAGGAAAGATGGGCATTAGTTTTCTTTCTTAGCATGAGATATAATATTGTAACCACCAACTGTAATGACCCTGGAAATTTTATGCTTATCTTTCCCTAAGTAGTTATTTTTGGGGTAATTAGCGCTATACTCGATTGCTTGTGAAATCTGCATCAATCACTTTAAATTGTATCTGCATGACTCAAAACCTGTAGATTAGTTAGCGCTATGTTACTCTGAAATCTAGGATCCATCGCTAAATCCAGTTGTTCTGGGGAATTTTTGGATGTTCTGGATTGGACCTGGACTGCACGTCGAAAGTCCGATAGCGATGATCTTAGGCTGTTGCGGTCACTATGTTGGGCTTGACCATCACCTCGAAAATCAAGTCCATGTAATGTTCTGGGTCGATTTGATTGAGTTCGGAGTGAAGAGTGTGAGAACGGTTGGATATTTAATAAGATTTTATGAAATCTAAGTCGTGTCGCTTGCGCGATGATTTTAAGCTATCTGACCGTTGGATTCTGACCCAATTTCACCCTCTGATCAGGGAAGGTGGCCCAGGCATATCCTTATGCTTGTGGACCTGATTGAGATTCAGTGACCGTTGAATTGAGTGTGGTCCGCCACGGCTGATCTAAAGAGACGGTCGGTACGAAAACTCAGCTTGACCTAGATCCATGGTCAAGGAGCTTAAGTCCGACCTTTCGTGGTATTTGGCTCACCAGAAGTGCTTCGTTGGATCGTGAGAGTTAGGTTTTGGTTATACCTTAAGTATACCTTGGCCCTGGGGTTATTTTCATCAATATGAGGCCTATTTATAGTCCTTAAACCCTAGCTCTCTTTTCCATACGAATTTCCTCTAACCCTAGCTTGGAAAGAGAGTGGAAAGGAGAGAGAAAGTGAGAGAGAAGTTGGTGAATCATCTTGGATTCTTTCCTGTTCTTCTTCATCCTTGAACCTTCACTTTGAATCGTTATTCTGACGATTCTGAGTTTGTCTTAGGATAAGTTAACCTAACCCTAATCTGTGTTAGAGCTTAGATTAGTCTTGGTGTTGTTGTATCTCATTTCTATCCTTGCTTTAGGGTATTTTATCGCCGTTGACGAAGACATCTCGTCTGAAATCAGTTCGGTGTTCTTTTCTGGCTTAAGGTGCGGACTTTAAGCGTATAGGTTATGGTTTTCAAGGCTTTCAATGCCAGTTAATGATTTATTCTTGTTATGGATGAGATTTCACATGCCAAATGTTGTGTTTATGTTGCGTTCCTGATATGCATGTATTATATTGAGATTTGTGTATTCTATGTGTATGTATAAAGTACCGTATACGTATAAAATATGCACTTGTGTTTGCCATGATTATTTGTCATGTATGTATGCTAGATGTGTGTATGGCAACTCCTTGGTAAAAGGAATTGTCCAAATGCTTGTTTTTCAACATACGTCATGTATGTTGTGTTATGTATTCTAAGTGTTTGTAGAAATGTCTGAATGATTTACAGTGTGATATTTCAACCTAGTATGGGCGTTGAGAAGCGATTCTCAACTCTCCCACTAGTGTGTATGATTTCCTTCTTGCAAGTTACATTCCTTGTCATTTAAATTCAAGCATTACTTATGCTTACATTTATGTTAAGTTGATATTCTTCAAATGCTTGAGTACCACATGATTTAAGTTGTTGTTCCATTACTGTTCTACATTCAATATGAATATTTGTTGTAGTGTAATGTGTGTGGGACTATGCATTAGTTCAGGAAATCGGTAATCGACCTTAAGTTCGTGGCTGAGATTGCTTTCGCCACGTAGGACGTATTAGACGAACCCGAGTCGTATTAGAGTTGTCGGCAGTGGTTTGGCCACGCGGAGTGTTTGCGCACTCTATGTCGTTCAACTCAACGTGCGCTCGTGCTAGTCGAGTTCGTCAAGTAACCCGATTGTCCGATGTATGTTTACCATGTATGGATGCTACTGCTTGAATCTAGGGTACCGAACTTACCAATGAAATCCTATTAACCATGGTACCTTGATCCGCTAAGACTCATGAGCCGGACATGGTGGTATGGGACACCGTGGTCTAGCTGTCGGCCTACGCTGGGGTGACAAGCCTCCCGTAGTGACCAGTGAGCAACTAAACTCGTGAGCCGATTATGGTGGTATGGGACACTATATTTGTGCTGTCGGCATATATTGATTGGTGACGAGCCCTTTGTAGTGACCTCGAGCATGCCTGGATACCGCATTGAGGTGACGAGCCTTGGTGTAGTAACGAAGGTATGATAGGCGTGCATTAATTGGTGACGAGCCCTTTGCTACGACCTGAAACCATATGATCGTATGAGATATCTAGGACTGACGACCCTAGAATGGATCACTGTTTGGATGGTGATATGAGGAAGGTATCTTAGCTTCCCAATCCTGCTGTATGAAAAGGACTAATAACAACTTGGTAATCATGTTCATGCACCGCATTTGCATGTGCTTTATAGATGTGGCGCACTTTGAGGTGGTGTCATGCGTAACGTAAGATGAAGACGCTGAGGGTGTACGCGTGAGGGCACGCATCATTCCGCATTCATCCCTGCATTAACAAGAGTACTTAGGACTTGTTTAATTGTTCTGCTTTATTATTACTGCTTGATTGAACTGATAACATGTTAACCAGTGCCTTATTGTTCCACTGAGTTGATCACTCACTCCCACGTTCTGGGGCGGTGTTAAACACCCACCAGACTCTGTCTTAGGTTCTGATGTTGCAGATGTTGATGCGACTTCTGAGGCAGAGCGGGAGATGGATGATAATGAGGCTGCTTTCTCTTATATGCAGTTTTCAGACGGGTTCTAGCGAGCCCTGTTCTGATGCGTGGGATTTTGGGATTATTTTTGGGAGCTAAATGATGTAACTTGATACTTGTAATTTTGATAAGTAACACTTTCATACGACCTGGTTTGTGTATGTACTTCAGGGATATACACTTGTACACATATATTTCTATAAGTCTTCCGCTTGCTTTCTTCACTTATCCCTGAATTATATCTGTGTTTTGGCTTAATCTATTCCATATTTTATGCACTAATACAGACAACATACATCCATCATTAAATATGTTGCATAAGTGATGTTTTGGAACTCGGGAGCTGAGTTATACTCGACCCCCGAATTTCAGGGCGTTACACCAATGTCGTTGAAAATATGAATGCATTGTTCGTATATGCACGAGAGTACCCCGTTACGAAACTTCTTGAATCAATAAGGAGTAAAATCCAAAACTTCTTCCTTCGCCGAAGAGACGAGGCCTTGGATTGCAAGGGAATTTTGACTCCTTGGGAAAAAAAGATTGTCCGAACTTTATCACTCAGAAGTACGAAAGACAGTGTATCGCAATTTTAGTAGATGAGTTCCAAGTGACCACACGGGGATGACCAATGTAGTGAAACTAAGAGAAATGAAGTGTACATGCGGTGAGTTTGGAAAAATGTTGCTGCCTTGTGTTCATGTGATAGCGGCTTGTGATAAGTATCAGCTTGGTATGCACAAATACTGCTCTCCATTCTACTTCAATGAAACATATCGTAAAACATACCAAGAGTCAGTTTGACAAGGCACAATGGAACATTACAGACAAATTGAAGGTTTATGTGAGAATATGAAGCCTTCAGAAACAAGAAGATCTGTTGGAAGACCAAAAAAGGTTCGAATTACATCCCAGGGAGAAGATAGGCCAACACCCAAATACTCGAGATGCAAACAAATAGGTCACAATCGGCGTTGATGCACTTTCATCCCTACAGGTTGAGCCACGAGGCTGGTGACGACTTCTTATTTTGGTTTTTTTAATATTTTATTGTTTGTGATAATGTAATGTGAACTGTAATATACTTATTGATTAATGAACCTTGGTGCATGTTAACCACGATCCGTTGTGCATTTGAACACGACCACAGAGAAAATCGTGAACTTAACAACGGGTCGTGGTTATCAACAATGATCCAACCTCAAAGACAACCACGATCAATTGAACATGACAACAACAACCCATATCAACTACGACCAATGCTTCACGTATACCACAACCCATATAACACGACAACAACGACCCATATATCATTTTATTCTGGGTCCAATAGTTCGGATTGGCATGTGGAAGTAATTTGAAACCCAAGTATCACTTTTATAGTTTGGTCATTCAATGGTCAAGGCATTGATTCTGAAGGGTCACCCTGATTCTAAACGGTCATGGGGATTCCCAAGGGTCACGCTGATTCCCAAGAGATTATGGGAAGTAGCGACATTAATTCGATTTCCTGAAAAAGCCTGTGGTCGTGGATATGACGAACAAGGGGTCATGGTTGTAATCCACAATGGATCATGGTTGGAACCACGACCCAGTGTGTATGAAAACAATGACCCTGTCGTGTGATCGTGGTTCACATGCACATTAGATCATGGTTTTTATCCACGTTGGATCGTGGTTGTCATCTAACACTAGATAGTGGATCGGAGGAAAACAGAATGGCAACAATAATCCATACAACACGAGAACCATGACCCATATAATATGACAACAACGACCCAAGTTATATGGACCATCTCAACAGAGTTTTTCACCTCCCTGGGTGGCCGTTGAAGATAACTGTTCTTCATATGGTATTGTACTTATGATTGTGGTTGTCATGTTATATGGGTCTTTGTTGTTATGTTATATGGGTCGTGGTTGTTATGTTATATGGGTCGTGATTGTCATGTTATGTGGGTTGTGGTTGTTATGTTACATAGGTCGTGGTTGTAAGCTGATTTCCTGTGGTGTGTTCCACCTTATTATTGTCATACACACTGGGTCGTGGTTCCCAACCATGATCCATTGTAGATGATAACCACGAGCCATTTTTCGTCATATCTACGACCATTCCCTTCGGATTCAGTGCGACCCTTCGGACTCAGCACCATAAGCTTTTTCAAGAAATCGCATTAATGTCGCTACTTTCCCGTAATCCATTGAAAACAGCACGACCCTTTAGAATCTGCGTGACCGTTTAGAATCAGCGCGACCCTTCAGAATCAGCACCTTGACCATTGAATGATCAGCCTATAAAAGTGGTACTTGGATTTTAATTTACTTCACAAGTCAATCTGAATCAGAATCTTTATTTATTATTACAACACCTTACGCATTTATGGATTTATCTGCTCTTTCAATCAAAATAATGGAGGAGATATTTGAAGAAGCCATCGAGTCCCTCTCGTATTCTTCCTTTATTGGTGATCTCTTCTCTTTCCTTAAGGACGTTGACGATCTTCCTGAAGCTCAACGGCCTCCATAGGACATTTTGAAGACAAATTCTGAACTCCACTAACTCGATAATTTCAACAGGCTCCTAACCAGTAGAAAAAACTATTGCATTTAGGTCGTGGTTTTGATTTCCTACTCCTCCCAGAATGCATCACAACCATGACTCATACCTCATGACAAACTAGAAATTGAGCGGGGCAAAATAGAATCCTCGGATGAGCAGGAGAGGAAGTGTTCAAGTTCCGAATTCTATTGCCTAACGGCGCCATATAACGTAACAAGACCTATATTACATGACAATAACCCATACAACATGACAACTATGACCCAACGGCGCATATGGGTCGTGGTTGTCACGTTGTATGGGTCGTGGTTGTCACGTTATATGGGTCATGGTTGTCATGTGATATAGGTCGTGGCTTGCATGTTGCATATGGCACTGATTCTGAAGTATCACTCTGAATCCGAAGGGGAAGGAATAAAGGATGATAATATCCCCATTTGCAGACTTAAGTGGAAGAAACTTACAGAGTCTTACGCATCACTGAGCTTCTCTTCTGGCAGTGACTATGTTATATGGGTCGTTGTTTCCCTTGGAGTCATGGTTGTTAAAGTAAGACATTCTCAATAGAGTTTTTCGGCTCGCTGGGTGTCCGTTGAAGAGAACTGTTATTCATATTGTATTGTAATTATGGTCATGGAGGAGAACTCTATAGCTTAATGACAGAAATGGTACGCCCCTAGTCATAAATGGAAAATAGCATGGGTTGTTGTTGTCATGTAATATGTGGTTGTGGTTGTCATGTTAAATGGGTCGTTGTTGTCATGTTAAATGGGTCGTGGTTCTCATGTTAAATGGGTCGTGGATATAACACTTTTCCCTATGATGTGATACAAATGACTAATATATTTAAATGAAATTAATGATACATGGTTAAAATATGATTCCTTGTCAGATGGATGGAATGGATCTCATATAAGCATGTTCCCACTATACTGTTTATTTGAAATCCCAACTGTGCTCGGTGGCCTAGAAAGTTTCAACTGTGGGTTCCATTGTCGCGATTTTTTTTTCTATTATGTGACCCACACGAGCTCTAGATCAGATGGATGGGTGGCCCTGTTTATTGGTTCATGGGTTCCAATAGTTATGTCTCATTCAAGTCATGTTATATGAGTCGTGGTTTGCATGTTAGAAGTGTCGTGATTGTCAGATGACATGGGTCGTAATTCACATGACTAATGGGTTGTGGTTGTCGTGTTGCATGGGTCGTGGTTGACATTTTACATGCATCATCTGTCATGTTTGTAATGGATCGTGGATATCTTCTGTATTGGATCGCTGTTGACAACCATGGCCATGAGTTAAAGCACGACCCATTAACATGACAACCACGATCCATGTATCATTAAACCACGACCTATTGCTGTGTACACTATTTTCAACCTTGGGTTGCGGTTCAAATGCATAACGGTTCGTGATTATCATCCACATTGGGTCGTGGTTGACATGATATATGGGTCGCGACTATCATTATATATGGCTCGTGGTTGTAATATTGTATAGGTCGTGGTTATTATGAAATATGGATCCTAAATGGAATGATATATGGGTCGTGGTTGTCACGTTATATGAATCATAGTTGGCATCTTATATGGGTCATGCTTGACGTGTAGCATTGTTCGTAGTTATCAGTTGATATGGGTTCGTGGTTGTCATATTATACGGGTTGTGGTTGTCGTGCTGCATAGATCGTGGTTGACATTTTGCATGCGTTGTGGTTGTCATGTTGGTAATTCACGTTCCACGTAGGATACAACAACGATCCACTGTTTATCATGACCACGATCCATTGTGCATTTAAACCACGCCCCATTGTCCATGACAATTAGGACCATTTGCGCTTCATAAGAACGACCCTTCGTATTGGCCTCAAGAAATCAAACCCTAACCATTGACAGTGACAATCATGACCCCTCAGGATGTAAAACCACGACCTAGACAATGGTTCATGGTTCACATGCATAATGGATCATGGTTGTTATCCAAATGGATTGGATTTGTTACTGTCATATCTGTCGGCCCTAGTAACTTTGTACAACAAGGGGTATAGGAATATCTGTGTGCACACTCAATCAGCCTCCCTATGTAGCATTGATGTGTTTGACTGCTTTAGCGTCCAGATGACACATATATCATGGAACTGGACTCCTGTGACTTGCTATATGGTACATATATCATACGCACAATGATGACATGATTTAAACCACATAAATGAGTGAAATCACTTATAAAAACTCTAAATTCACTTAAATATAATAGATCTTATGCACATGAATCCATACTATATAAATCAGCAAAAGTAATGTGCTTATCCATACGACAGTAACACAAGAAAATTTTGTATATCACACTACTCCATACGACAGTAACGCAGGAAATCAGCTAACAGCCACGACCTATATAACATGATAACCACGGCCCCTATAACATGACAATAACAATCCATGACAACTACAACCAATATAACATGACAACCACAAGCCATATGTTCTTTTAGCAAATCTCTCAAGTTTGCCCCGCTCAATTTCTATGTTGCCTCGCTCATTGATATTCAAGATAAACGTCTCCATCCCACATTATCTTCCACTTAATTCCAGGTGTTCTTTTTGTAAATCTCTCAAACTCTACGACACATATATACATGGGATTTTCCATATCTACATATGCCATGTCCGGACTTTGATGGGTTGTCTAACGTCACAACCGTGACCCATAAAACTGCATAACCACGAGCCATACAACATGAGAACCACGACCCATACAACCATGACCCTTATAACATGACAACCACAACCCATATAACATGACAATCACGACTACACTGTGAAAAATGAAAAAAAAATGATGGATTTAGAGACGGTTCTAGACCATCTCTAAAATTACTTGGTTTAAAGACACTTTAGAGACAGCCGTAAACCGTCTCTAAAATTTTAGACGGCCCCTAATCATCCCTAATAGTCTTAAAAATTTGAACGTCCACAAATCATTTAAGACGGTCTAAGACCGCCTTAAATGCGGTCATCTGAGATAGTCAAAGACCGTCCGCATTAGAGACGGTCGACGACCGTCTTATATGTAGTCATCTGAGACGGTCATTGGCTGTCTGCATTAGAGACGGTCATTGGCTGTCTTTTACTTGTAATTAGAGATTGTCAAAGACCGTCTCTATTAGAGACGGTCCTTAGCCGTCTTATAGCTCTGTAAAAGACCGTCTCTATTAGAGATTGTCAAAGACTATCTCTATTAGAAACTGTCAAAGACCGTCTCTATTAGAGATTGTCAAAGACTATCTCTATTAGAAACTGTCCAGGACCGTCTCTATTAGAGACAGTCCTAAACCGTCTCTAATGCTTAAGTCAAAATTTTAAAAGCTTAAAAAAATTATGAATTTTGAAAAAAAAAAAAGTTGAGAAGCTTAGAAAAATAATTAACAATGTTTAAGAAAAATTTAAATTTTGAAATTAAAAAAAACTGTTGATAATTTTGAAATAAAAAAGATTTCGATTAAAAAAATGATATTTTGAAAAAGAAAATTTTAAAAATTAAACAAAATTGTGAAAAAAATTGACAAATTATAAAAAAATATGTATATTTTAAAAAAGTAAACTAGATTTTGTATTTTGACAAGAAAAATTGAAAAGTTATATAACAAAAGTGAGATTAAAAAATAATATTTTGAAAAAGAAATTAAAAAATTAAACAAATTTGTGAAAAAAATTGATAAATTGTAAAAAAAAAAAAATATATTTTAAAAAAGAAAACTAGATTTCGTATTTTGATAAGAAAAATTGAAAGTTAGATAACAAAAGTGAGATTTTGATGATGTGTTGTATATCCTTGCTACCCATATGTTTCTCCAACCCATTTTTGGGCCGGGTATAAAAAATTATGTAGATTTAAATCTTAAGTGGACCACACCACTGGAAAGAATGATAATATAGTACCTCGCCATTAAAAATTATAAAGAGCCCAACGTAAGGTTTTAGTAATGTTTATTTGCAATCCAACTTGTTAATAATGTAAAGAAGATCTTGATGAAGGTAAACTACAAAGATCAAATTGATCCAAAACTTTTGTGGCCTTCAAAAGGTTTTTAATGATTATTCATCATTATTTTGATTAGTATGGCCCACCTGAGATTATTGAGTTCTTATAATTTGAAATCACATCCTAAAATATGATGGAAAAATATATGGACGGTGTCGATATACATAAAATATATCAAGGTGGACCCTACACAATTAGAGAAACACCCATGAAGGAGTTACCTAAATAGTGAAATGGTACTATAAGGTCACCTCATGGGAACTAATTTCCATGAGGTTAATCTATGTGGGCCCCACCATGATGTGTGTATAACATCAACACCATGCATTTGATGTATCCCCTTTAAGTCCAAAAATCAGTCATATACGAAACTTAGGTGGGCCATAGCATCTAAAACTATGTGAAGACATCCCTAAAACATATAAAAGCATTTGGTAGGGCCCACATGAGTTTTGAATGTGTATGAAACTTGGTCTGACTCCTCATCTAAGTGGGACACATAATGAATGGGCTGGATCTATGAACCACATCTAGATAGGCTTCCGCGGTCTTCCCGGTCGAATTCTGGCAACCTTCGACACTTAACCGGTATTTACGCGTGACCCTGAGTCACACGCCGTTAACCCGAGTCGACTCAACCTGAGACTTGTACCCTAGCGACCGCGCCGTCGCCGCGGTTCCGATGCCGTGACTCACGCGCCGGTCCGATACCCTGGTCAGGAGATGTGGGTCCGCATTCAGTGTAAGGAAAACGTCGAGCTTACGAATTTTGAGAGAATCTCTACAACTTATCACATCAATCAATCAATCAATCCCATCATGTCAAGTACACCATCACCTCTCACCTTTCCCCAAGCAACCCCAAAGTCAAAAAGTTCTTACACAAGCCCATACCTTTCTTACACCATTTACTACAAAAGTCAAAAAGTCTCTTACACATCCATCACCACCACATCCATCACCCATCTCTCTCTCTCTCTCTACAACCCTCTCTCTCATTTCTTAACTCATTTTCCCAAGCAAGAAAAAGCCTCACATGTCCAAGCCATTTCTACATTCTAAGGGATTTGTGTGTGGTCCACTTCCTACCCCCTCATCTTCCATCTCAACCATCCAAACCCCATCTCTTCCGTTAGGATCGAAGCTAAGGAGCAAAGGAAGCCTAGGGAGCAAGAAGGAACGGTGGGTGATCTCAAATCTTCATCTCTTAATTTTATGATGTAAGGGCCCACTTTTGGTGGGACCCACCTTGATGTAGGCTTTGTATCAAAGAGGGGCCCATAGTGGTGGGGCCCCTCCATCATCGCCGACACCCAAATCCGTAGCTCAGGTGGCAGACTAGTGAAAGATATCTCATTTTAATGTGGGACCCAGGCCGTAGTTCAACTAGCAGACTGAGTGAAAGATACCTTCCTTCAACACTGAGGTCTTGGTACTGTTCCCTAGTACGGTGGCTAACAGTGGTGTGAACGGATGGTGGGGTCCATGGGACCCACCCACACCGTCTATCCACTTCATTGGGCCACACCATGGTGTATGTGTTGTATCCTAGCCATCCACTGTCTTTGGACGGTGGGACCCACCCCATGTGTGGGGGCCTCCTTGATGCATGAGACTGTCCAGGCTGTCCAAGGGCCTGGACATCAGCACATATACATATATTATATATTTTATATGTTACATATATATTATATGTTTTATATATTATATATTATATATTATATTTTATATATATATAAAAGGCGGTGGGCCCTATGTGGAATCCACCTCTCCTTTTATGAGCATAACTGCACAGCAGCAGCTATACCTATATAAGGTATTATATATTTTATATATACATGCCTTTTTAAATGCATAAAGCTGCATTGGCAGTAGCCATGGATATATATTAAATATATATTATCTTATATACTTCATACGTATATAAGGGTGGGCCCTACATGGGACCCACCTCTACTCCTTTTTAGAGCAGCTGAGGCTACACGTCCAGCAGTTGTCTAGCTTTTGCACCCTTGGCATTAACTAGGTCTGTGGGACTCGTTGTACACGTGGATACAATCCACACCATCCAGTTTTGTGGGACCCTCTACTATTTGACGTGTAGGCCCCACCAGGGTGTATGTGTATTATCTTCACAACCCACTGTTTGGGTGGTGGGGCCCACCATGACGTATGTGTCGTATCCATACCGTCCAACCACTTATGAGATCATCTTATGGCATCAGAAAATGAGTGAGTTAGATCCAAAGTTTAAGTGGACCCCACCATTTAATAGTGAGCCGTGACATCCACTGTTCAGCTTCTAAGGGCCATGGAAATTTCCAATTAAGTTGATATTGTTTTCATTTCATCCATCTCCATGTTAACTTATGAATGGGTCGGATCTCAAAAACACATAAGGGTGGGCCCAACTTGATATACATGAGGCCGTTTGTGCGGCTCGATTTGATGTACATGAGGCGCATGGGTGTGGCCCAATTTAATATACATGAGACCCACTTGATATATGAGGCCTAATTTTGAGGCCCGTGTGATGAGGCCCATATGATGTATTTGAGGCCTAGGTGCGAGGCCCACCTGTTATGTATTCGAGGCTTGATGTGATGTATGTTGGTCCATACGATGAGGCCTATGTGACATAAATGAGGCCCATTGTGATTGTACGTGAGGCCATGGGCCCACTATATGTTTTGGCCCTATGTAGGCCACTCCTTGGGAGCAATTTTGGTTTGACGTCCACATTGATGGGCAATGATGGTTAGATATCCTCATTGTGACCGTCCCTTAGGCCTTGTTAGGCCCATTCTCTTCATGGGTTAACCTAAATAAGTGGGCCTCACTCGCCGTATGTGATTGACCAATTTCGATTACTGATTTCGATTATCAATTTTTGACTATGAGTATATAACAACATAGCATCATGATACATATCCATACGCATCATCTGCATGCTTGTGATGAGATGAGTGGTTGATCATGGCACATGCCTTCGAGCGGATTGTTTATGGGCTCCCTGATAGGCAGAGTTGCTCTACATGAGTGTGTGATACACATGTTTGCTGTATGACTGGGTTGCGTGATTCATGCATCTTGTATTGCATGACATTGTTACTGTATGCCCTAGAGACATCAGGGCCGTAACCTCCATAGGCGTATCGTGGTTGG
The DNA here is from genome assembly GCF_029962835.1 of Magnolia sinica. Taxonomy (NCBI): domain Eukaryota; kingdom Viridiplantae; phylum Streptophyta; class Magnoliopsida; order Magnoliales; family Magnoliaceae; genus Magnolia; species Magnolia sinica. The sequence continues at coordinate 88,165,775 of NC_080577.1, forward strand.
CAGGATTGGATACCAAAAATCTTGTTCTACATGGGGTGCTATAGATATCCCTAAGTGGAAGTCCCTAAACCCTTATGGTACCAGGAGATTGCTTCAACGTCTAGACCAAGTGGGTGCATGAGCGCCGAGTGCTGATTACTAGAAAGCCACACTTTCCACTGTGTCGTGGTTGGTTGGAAGGGGGTACGGCCTTACCTGCCTGAGAGGAGGGGACAAAGCTAGGTTGAGTTTGATCAGCTCGAGGAATGGGTCCACTATCGACGAGCCGAGTCCGATATTGGCAGACGGATAGTGAGGTCTTTTCCACTCACCTTATTGCGCGCGATGGGGCGACAATCTGGCTTGGAGTGTACTAGACCACGGTGATATTCTAGAGTTGAGCTGTATTGATATGTGGACTTAGATAAGGATTCATATGCTTGAGCTTGTATCTCGCATCGCATGACCTTGGTATGGCCGACATCATTCATACCTTGCATTGCATAGCCTTGGTACGGCTAATGGGATTCATGGATTTATCAGTATGTTCTGCATTACTCTAATACTGCATAACTACTACCTTGTGCACACACTTTCACCGCCCTCTAAGCTTTCCATAAGCTTATGCACGACCGTTGCATGCAGGTGACGTTGGACCGCAGCAGCATTGAGGCAGGAGCGCATAACAGATCATCTTGGAGCTTTTTGTCCATTATCATTATATTTTCCTTTATGCGCATTGTACTTGTAAAGTTTTTGATCATACTAGAAATGTGATGGAGTTTTTGGTTGTTGTTTGTGGGTTATGCCTTTAGTTATGCTTATTACGAATCAAACTAATGTCGAAAATCCTCCTCGTAGCATCCCAGGATCGGAACCTAGCGAATGGGAGCTGGGAGCCGAGAATGGGGTACTACGGAGGCTGTCGGCGCTGGATTCGGCGATCGAGAATTTTGTGAGCCCGGTTTTCGAGTTTGGGGCGTGACAGGTAGGGCCCACATGAGTTTTGAATGTGTATGAAGCTTGGTCTGACTCCTCATCCAAGTGGGACACACATAATGAATGGGCTGGATCTATGAACCACATCTAGGTGGGCCCAATAAATGATTATGAATGTTTTAATGGGAGGGTAACCCTCTCAACTATAGTATGTGGTGTGGCCCACCCAAGTCATGGATTGACTTTATTTTTAAGGTCGTGGCCCACCATGGAATGGTGCATTTGACTGACGGGGCATATCCAAAGTGTAAGTGGACCCACCATAGAAAAGAGTGGGATAGTGACACCCACTATTGAAACCTTCTTAGGGCCCGCCGCGATGTTTATTTGAGATCCAACCTATTTATAAGTTAATACAGACATGGAATAAGGGAAAACATATATATTAGCTTGGTTGAAAACTTCTACGACCCAAAGTAAGGTTTTAATGGTAGGCATTCAATCCCCACTGTTTTTTGTGATGGGGTCCACTCGAACTTTGAATATGCCTCATACTTTGGCTCAATCACAAGAAGTTTTTAATGTTGGATATTCAATCAACACCATTTCATGTGGTGTGGTCCAAATACTTGGATGAATAGGAAAAATAAATTTCATATTGATCTGAAACTTTTGTGACCCTCGAAAAGGTTTCAACGCACATTGCATCCTACCCTGCCGTATCTAGTTAGCAATGACACAGTGAATGTATTTGGTTTATCCACACTGTCAATCCATTTTTCCATATCATTTTAGTGGTTGAGCCCAAAATTAAAGCATATCCAAAGCTAAAGTGGACCATACCACAGGAAACAGTGGGAATAATGATTTCCACCGTTGAAATCTTCCTATGGCCTACAGTGATTTGTATTTGTCATCCAACCTATTCAATAGATCACAAATACATGGATCAAGGGAAAACTAAAATATCAACTTGATCCAAAACTTCAGTGGCCTCCTAAAATTTTTTAATGGTAGACGTTCAGTTTGTACTATTTCTTATGATGTGGTCCACTTTAGATTTTTATAGGCTTCATTTTTGAGCTTATGTAATAAAATTATATGTTAAAATGGATGGATGAAGTGGATAAAATAAATAAATCATAGTGGGTCCCATAGGATTGACTTAGTACGGTTGGGAACGGATTGACTACTCCCCATGACACTAGCCAATGGCTGGTGGTCGGTGCTCTGTGGCCCCACCATGATGTACGTGTTTCATCCATGCTGTCCATATACTTTTACAGATAATTTTACAATATGAGACCAAAAATGAGATATATCCAAATCTCAAGTTGACCACATTATAGGAAACAGTGTTGAATAAGCGTCGACCATTAAAAACATTTTGGTAGCCATAAAAGTTTTAAATCAAGCTGATTTTTGTTTTTTCACTTCATCTGGTCCGGCATGACCAAATCAACAGATTGGATGTCAAATAAACAGTACAGTGGGCCTTAGGAGGATTTTAATGGTGGATATCCAATCACTATTGTTCTCATGTGGTGTGGACCACCTGAAATTTATATCTCTCAAATTTTTGGCATAAAGCTCTAAAATGATCTTTAAAAATGGATGAACGGAATGGATGAAACACATACATCATGGTAGGGCCCATAGAGCACCGTACATGTCTCGCCTAAAATTGGGCGCGCGCTCAAAACAGAGCTGCGCCCAATCCTGAACCCGTCCCTCTCTCTCTCTCTCTCTCTCTCTCTCTCTCTCTCTCTCGCCATCCTGGTCCCAGACCCGGAGGCCGTGCATCATCCTCCTTCTGACGACGGCTTCCGCGCAATCTTAGCAGGACCTGGTTCCAGCCACGAAGAAGAAGAGGATGGTGTTGCTGTTGCTGTTGTTTGATTTGGCATTGGAGAGTTTGAGGTTAAGGGCATTGATTTTTGCTTAATTTGGAAGTGGGTTTGCATTTTTACAATTCTTGCTGTTGCTGTTGCTGTTGTTACAATTCTTGTCGTTGCTGTTGCATTTTTACAATTCTTGTTGTTGCTGTTGCTTGATTTGGAAGTGGAGAATCTCAAAATTCTTGCTGTTGTTTTCTGCAATTTAGAATACCTGATTAGGGATTTACATTGTCGAATCCCTTTTTAGGGATTTGCATTGTTGAAACCCTTTTTGGGGTTAGCATGCTTTTGTTCCCAGGTATATTGTCGGATAGTTTCCAGTTGCATGTATAGGTATTTGAAATTGGTTTTTTTTTTTCTTTTCCTTAAGGAATTGATGGATCTAATCAGGAATCAGATTCCTATGCCAGGACAGAAAGCTGGTCGCTGCAGAACATGTTGCTGTATAATCTCATGAGCCCCATTTGTGCAGACTGGGCTATTAAATTTTTATGCAAAATTCCAAGTGATTGGGTGTGCACATGGGGTGTTCGATGAAATTCCTAAGAGGAATTTGATCGATTGGATTGCACTTGTTTCGATCATTATATTCAGCAAGTGTACTGAATAACTCCTATTGCTCGGTGGAAAAGTGAGCCTATTAAAAATGCTTTTGGTTTTCTTGATTCAACAAATGCTTATAGTCATGGATGTGCAATTTGGCCATAAATGCTAAGCCATTTGCAATTTCAGTGCATCACATATGATTGCTTTATTTTTTCCATTTGATTTCATTTTGACTTGATTCATGATTTTTTTGCTCAGTTTTAATACTTCATTGCTTTGAAGCATTGCTGGAATTTTTTGTTGTTGTCAATGTGGTGGCATGTTGCCTAGTTTAAGGATTTAATTTATGGATCTTGGGCCCTTCATTTGCATTTAAGAATAATCAATTGTCCTATTTGTCTTGTAGGTTTGAGATCTGATGGATCTGATGGTTTGAGAATCTTTTACATTACTCGAATATATTCAATGTAGGTGCAGATGTAAGTAAATCTCCTACCATAGATGCCTTAATTGGCTATCAAATCCTTTTAGCCTAGACTTCCCCTTTGTTTAATTGATCACTTGTAATATTACTGAAAAGTCAATATGAAAAATGGCTGAAATCGGATTCTTAATAAATTCCTGCATTGATTGTGTTTGTTGAAATTACTGTGAGCTGGCCCATCATCTTCCCACTAGCTATTTTGTTGTTGATGATTCTCCATGTATAAGATCTATATCTGATTTGTCAATTTCAGTTTCGAAACTTCTGCTAATTTTCATTCAGATAGTTTGGATAAAAATTCCATATTGTAAAACAACATTCCTATTTTGATAGGGTTGTTTACTTGTTGCTTGTTAGTTAGGTACATAAAATGCATCATGTTGTGGAGCTCTTCATCTGCTTGACAGACTTCATTGAATTGAGTATGTCTAACATTCGCCCCATGTGGGTTTGACATAGAAGAAAGTGTGAAAAGAACCAGAAAATCAGGGATTGGATTTCTTATTTTTCTTTCTTTTTTTAATAATTGCGGTTGTGGTTGTGGTTGGGGTTGGATTTTTTATTTTTCTTATTTTTTTTGAATAATTCCTTACCAAGAAGAATGTAAAATTTTAAAGTATGTTCATTCTTCCTTAGCTTACTTGTATGAGTATCCTTGAAAATTGATTTTATTTATCATCATTTAGTTAAGGTGTATGGGTACATATGATATAGACCAAGTGGAACTCACTTATCTGACGGCCAAGATCGAGAAGAAGGGTCACATTGTCATCTTTGTTTTGACATGATTTTGGATTTTTCAGAAGGTTGTTGCTTACAAGTGTAACATGGTTGGAAAGTCTGCAGTGGTTACTTGTCTACCATTTCATGGAATTCCATTTCCTTTTTCTTTCTTTAGATTTTAATGATCAAAACCTGAGACTAGAAAATGCAGCAAAACCTTTCAAGTTTCAGGTTCTTAATTTAACTTCTCCATTTTTGTTTCAGGCTATGTTCCCATTAAAGATAAATTTGTATTTTATTCCCTTAATAATCTGTTGTCTTTTTGGTGCTTTCCTGTTCAAGCTTAATTTCAAAGTAAGAAGTTGTAACCTCAAGCTTCAGTTCTCAGAACATTAGGAACTCCACCTTGCTTGCTTTACATTTTTTCTTCATGATGACACTATGCTGAACAATTCTTTAACTGAATAAAAAATTACATATTGTGGCGACACAAGATTGGATAATAAAATTGTATTTTTAGGAATAAATGGCACCATACACTTTGTTGCTATACATCATATACTACATCCATGGGTTTTTTTTTATACCATTGGATCTGGTTATAGCAAATACTTGATACTTGATAGTTTACTTTAGCATGTATGGTTTTGAACTCGTTCTAAGATCCCCACCCCCATGTGCGCTAGGTTGCTATTAATGCAAATAGGCAATTGTCTATAGATTTGGGGCCAAACCTTCAAGTTCAGTATCATCAATGGGTGTTGCATGCATTAGCCTCAGCTATGGATGATTTCCAAAATCATCGAGTACAGGTAAGTGGGTTTCTAGCATTGTGGTTCATACTTGATAGAACATTGTCTGGTCATTATTTATTTCTTTTTTAGGTACATTGAAAACTATCTATTGTCTGGTCATTATCTATTTCTTTTTTAGGTGATTGTTAAGCCCAACCGAGTCATTGTCACACTGTCTAAAGCTTTAAAAGGGAATTGGCTTGACTTGCACTTTAACGAAGATAAGGTAAGTGCCAATTTTTCATTTCCTCTTTCTTATTGTAATTACTATGAACAAGAATTAGGAGAAGTCAGCCCCTGTTTTAATTTTTCATTTCCTTATCTTGTGAACACAACACACAATCTTTCTTATTGCTTGTAATAGTAATAGTGGGCTGAAATTTTATAGGATAGCTATAAGACTAGCCATGCTTTATGGGATTGAATGTTGGGCAACCAAGGAAGAACGCATTCACAGTATGTCGTAATAGATGTGTATGATTTCCTCCATTTGGTAAGCACTATTTCTAGTGAAAAAGAAGCAAGCAATGAATGTTTAGGTGCAGATGTTGATGAAAAAGAAGTAAGCAATGAAGCAACCCATTCAATCTGATCAATCTACTCCCTAGGGCCACAGATTGCAACCTGGATTTAAATAAGGTTCGAGGTGCCGTCAACAATAGTAACAGAATCCTCCAGGTCAGATTGTTGATTGGACCTAATTTTTTTTAAATGATCTTGATAATCCATTTTATTTAAATGAGTAGACCCGGATGTGAGTCGGAGCTATCCGGATGTTGAGCGGGGATGTCCTTGAAAGGTGGGAACCGCTATTATGACCATGATGAAGCTGCACATTTCCTATGGATAGCATTGGAGGGGCCTGGCCATTTGGACAGGCCGTGTTTATATCTGTATTTGCAGAGACCACACCCTTAACCTAAACTACACCCTAAACCTATAACCTAAACCTATTCTCAATTCCCTAAACCTATAACCTATAACCTATAACCTAAACCTTAACCTAAACCTAAACCTATAACCTAAACCTAAACCTAAACCTAAACCTATAACCTATACTTATAACCTTAACCTAAACTATAACCTTAACCTATAACCTATACTTATAACCTTAACCTAAACTTATAACTTTAACCTAAATCTATTCTTAAATCCCAAAACCTATACCTATAACCTAAATCTAGACCTTAACCTAAACCTAAACCTATACTTATAACCTATAACCTATGACCTAAACCTTAAACTATAACCCAAACCTTAACCTATAACCTAAAACCTAAAACCTAAATCCAAACCTAAACCTGATCCCGAACCCGAACCCGATTTCATAAACCTAAACCTTAACTTATAACCTATACTTATAACCTTAACCTAAACCTATTCTCAAATCCCAAAACCTGTACCTATAACCTAAACCTAGACCTTAACCTAAACATAAACCTATACTTATAACCTATAACCTAAACCTAAACCTAAACCTATTCTCAAATCCCAAAACCTATACCTATAACCTAAACCTAGACCTTAACCTAAACATAAACCTATACTTATAACCTATAACCGAAACCTAAACCTAAACCTTAACCTATAACCTAAAACTACACTTATAACCTTAACCTAAACCTATTCTCAAATCCCAAAACCTATACTTACAGCCGAAACCTAAACTTTAACCTTAACCTATAACCTATACTTACAACCTTAACCTAAACTTACAACCTTAACCTAAACCTATTCTCAAATCCCAAAACCTATACCTATAACCTAAACCTAAACCTTAACCTATAACCTAAACCTATACTTAAAACCTTAACCTAAACTAATAACCTTAACCTAAACCTATTCTCAAATCCCAAAATCTATACTTATAGCCGAAACCTAAATCTTAACCTTAACCTATAACCTAAACTTACAACCTTAACCTAAACCTATTCTCAAATATCAAAACTTATAACCTAAACCTAGACCTTAACCTTAACCTATAACCTATACTTATAACCTTAACCTAAACTTACAACCTTAACCTAAACCTATTCTCAAATCCCAAAACTTATACTTATAACCAAAACCTAAACCTTAACCTATAACCTATGCTTATAACCTTAACCTAAACTTATTACCTTAACCTAAATCTATTCTCAAATCCCAAAATCTATACTTATAACCTAAACCTAGACCTTAACCTAAACCTAAACCTATACTTATAATCTATAACCTATAACCTAAACTTTAACCTATAACCCAAACCTTAACCTAAAACTAAACCTATAACCTATAACCTAAACCAAAACCTATAACCTAAACCTAAACCTTAACCTATAACCCAACCTAAACCTATACTTATAACCTAAACCTATTCTCAAATCCCAAAACCCATAACCAAAATCTAAACCTTAACCTAAACCTATAACCTATAACTTAAACCAAAACCTATAACCTAAACCCGAACCCAAACCCAAACCCGAACCCGAATCCTTAAACTTTAACCTAAACATATAACCTATAACCTATAACCTAAGCCTATACCTAAACCTAAAACCTAAACCTAAACCTAAACCTATAACTTAAACCTAAACCTATAACCTATAACCTATAACCTAAATCTATAACTTAAACCCTAACCTAAACCCTATAACCCATAACCTATAACCTAAACCTATAACCTAAACTCAAATTCCTAAACCTTAACCTATAACCCAACCTAAACCTATACTTATAACCTAAAACTATTCTCAAATCCCAAAACCTAAACCTAAAACCTAAATGTATTCTCAAATCCCTAAACCTAAACCTACACCTAATCCTAATCTCAACTCCCTAACCTAAACCTAAACCTAAACTTGAAAACCCAAACCTAAACCCAATCCCGAACCCGAACCCGATTAACCTTAACCTATTCTCAATTCCCTAAAGCTATAACCTTGTTGCAATACGAGATGTAATAAGAATATGCATTGATTGTGTATTTGAATTTTTTTAAATGCACCAACCAGAAACGATTTGAGACGACGTTCAATGATACTTTGTTAAATATGAAATTTATGACCTTTAGTAATTTGGTTAATTAAAAAGAACTACGTAGTAGCTTGATCCTAATCTGACTTATTGGGTACGCAGCCATTCGTAATGTACTAGAATATCGGTGCAGCCACAAATCTTTTTTCTCCTTTGAATTATAATAGACTATATCGGTTGCATTTTTCTCTGTCATACAGGTTGTGGCTATCAAAGATATAATATCACCTCCTTACAGGGAAACATTTAATGATGTGTATAGGTAAATTTATTTTTTCTTATTCCTTATATTGTTTCCCAGTTATATTTATGTTGGTTTCAGAGTACAGGTAGCAATAGAAAGTGTTGGTCGATTGTGGCTTATAGACAAAGGGATGAGTAACCAATAATACGAATATGGGAGGCCTTCCCTAGGTATCCAGATGCTTTTAGATATAACTATGTTGTTTTTAAATGTATTAGCTCAAAATTGATGGAGCAGACCCGGATGTGCGTCGGAGCTATCCGGATGTTGAGCGAGGGTCCCTGGAAGGTGGGAACCACTGTTATGACCATGATGAAGCTGTCCATTTCCTATAGACAACATTGGAGTGGCTTGGCCATTTGGACAGGCCATGTTTATGTATTTACTCGAAATTGATGGAGCAGACTCGGATGTGCGTCGGAGCTATCCGGATGTTGAGCGGGAGCCCCTGGAAGATGGGAACCGCTGTTATGACCACGATGAAGCTGTTTATTTCCTATGGATAGCATTGGAAGGGCCTAGCCAATTGGAGCAGGCCATGTTTATATCTGTATTTACAGGGACCACACCCTTAACCTATAACCTAAACCTATTCTCAAATCCCAAAACCTATAATTACAACCTAAACCTATAACCTAAACCTATAAACTATAACCTAAACCTATAACCTAAACTCAATTCTCTAAACTTTAACCTATAACCTAACCTAAACCTATACTTATAACCTAAACCTATTCTCAAATCCCAAAACCTATAACCTAAACAATAACCTAAACCTATAACCCATAACCTATAACCTGAACCTATAACCTAAATTCAATTTTCTAAACCTTAACTTATAACCTAACCTAAACCTATACTTATAACCTAAACCTATTCTCAATTCCCAAAACTTATAACTATAACCTAAACCTTAACCAAAAACCTATAACCTAACCTAAACCTAAACCTAAACCTATAACCTTAACCTAAACCTAAACCTATAACCTTAAACATAACATATAACCATAACCTAAACCTAAACCTAAACCTAAACCTATAACCTAAACCAATTCTGAAATCCCTAAACCTAAACATAAACCTATAACCTAAACTTATTCTCAAATCCCTAAACCTTTAACATATAACCTAAACCTAAAACCGATAACCAAAATCTAAATTTATAACCTAAACCTAAAACCTAAACCTAAACCTACACTTATAACCTATAACCTAAAATCCAAACGTAAACCCAATCCCGAACTCGAACCCAATTTCCTAAACATAAACCTTAATGTATTCTCAAATCCCTAAACCTAAACCTACACAAAATCCTAATCTCAACTCCCTAACTTAAACCTAAATCTAAACTTGAAAACCCAAACCTAAACCCGATCCCGAACCCGAACCTGAACCCGATTTTCTAAACCTAAACCTTAACCTATTCTCAATTCCCTAAACCTATAGCTTATAACCTAAACCGAAACCTATACCTATACCTTAACCTAAACCTAAACCTAAACATATAACCTATAACCTAAACCTAAACCTAAAACCTAAATGTATTCTCAAATCCCTAAACCTAAACCTACACCTAAAACTAATCTCAACTCCCAAACCTAAACCTAAACTTGAAAACCCAAACCAAAACCCGATCCCGAACCCGAACTCGATTTCCTAAACCTAAACCTTAACCTATTCTCAATTCCCTAAACCTTAACCTATAACCAAACCTAAACCTAAACCTATAACCAGCACTAATAACCTAAACCTATAACCTAAATCTAAGCCTAACACCTAAACCTAAACCTAAAACCGAAATGTATTCTCAAATCCTAAAACCTAAACCTACACCTAATCCTAATCTCAACTCCCTAACCTAAACTTAAACCTAAAATTGAAAACCCAAACCTAAACCCGATCTCGAACCCGAACCCGATTTCCTAAACCTAAACCTTAACCTATTTTCAATTCTCTAAACCTATAGCTTATAACCTAAACCTAAACCTAAACCTAAACCTATACCCTATAACCTAAACCTAAACCTAAAACCTGATGTATTCTCAAATCCCTAAACCTAAACCTAAACCTAATCCTAACCTCAACTCCCTAACCTAAACCTAAACCAAAACTGGAAAACCCAAACGTAAACCCGAACCTGAACCCGAACCCGATTTCCTAAACGTAAACCTTAACCTATTCTCAATTCCCTAAAGCAATAGCTTATAACCTAAATCTAAACCTTAACCTAAACCTAAACCTAAACCAATAACCTATAACCTAAACTTAAACCTAAAACCTAAATGTATTCTCAAATCCCAAAACCTAAACCTACACCTAATCCTAATCTCAACTCCCTAACCTAAACCTAAACCTAAACTTGAAAACCCAAACCTAAACCCGATCCCGAGCCCGAACCTGGTTTCCTAAACCTAAACCTTAAACTATTCTCAATTCCCTACACCTATAGCTTATAACCTAAACCGAACCCTAAACCTAAACCTATATCCTATAACCTATAACCTAAACCTAAAACCTAAATGTATTCTTAAATCCCTAAACCTAAACCTACACCTAATCCTAATCTCAACTCCCTAACCTAAACCTAAACAAAAACTTGAAAAGCCAAACCTAAACCAGATCCCGAACCCGAACCCGATTTTCTAAACCTAAACCTTAACCTATTCTCAATTCCCTAAACCTATAGTTTATAACCTAAACCTATACCTAAACCTAGACCTAAACCTAAAACCTAAACCTAAAACCTAATATTCTCAAATCCCTGAACCTAAACCTACACCTAATCCTAATCTCAACTCCCTAACCCAATCCTAAATCTAAACTTGAAAACCCAAACCTAAACCTGATCCCGAACCCGAACTAGATTTCTTAAACCTAAACCTTAACATATTCTCAATTTCCTAAACCTATAGCTTATAACCTAAACCTAAACCTAAACCTACAACCTATAACCTAAACCTAAACCTAAAAATAATGTATTCTCAAATCCCTAAACCTAAACCTAAACCTACACCTAATCCTAATCTCAACTCCCTAACATAAACCTAAACCTAAACTTGAAAACCCAAACCTAAACCCGATCCCGAACCCGAACTTGATTTCCTAAACCTAAACCTTAACCTATTCTCAATTCCCTAAACCTAAGCTTATAACCTAAACCTAACCCTAAACCTAAACCTATAACCTATAACCTATAACCTATAACCAAAACCTAAAACCTAAATGTATTCTTAAATCCCAAAACCTAAACCTATACCTAATCCTAATCTCAACTCCCTAACCCAAACTTAAACCTTAACTTGAAACCCCAAACCTAAACCAGATCCTGAACCCGAACCCGATTTCCTAAACCTAAACCTTAACCTATTCTCAATTCCCTAAACCTATAGCTTATAACCTAAACCTAAACCTTAACCTAAACCTAAACCTAAACCTATAACCTATAACATAAACCTAAACCTAAAACCTAATGTATTCCCAAATCCCTAAACCTAAACCTACACCTAATCCTAATCTCAACTCCCTAACCTAAACCTAAACCTAAACTTGAAAACCCAAACCTAAACCCGATCCCGAACCCGAACCCGATTTTCTAAACCTAAACCTTAACCTATTCTCAATTCCCTAAATCTGTAGCTTATAACTTAAACCTAAACCTAAACCTATAACCTATAACCTAAACCTAAACGTAAAACCTAATGTATTCTCAAATCCCTAAACCTAAACCTACACCTAATCCTAATCTCAACTCCCTAACCTAAACCTAAACCTAAACTTGAAAACCCAAACCAAAACCCGATCCCGAACCTGAACCTGATTTCCTAAACCTAAACCTTAACCTATTCTCAATTCCATAAACCTATAGCTTAAAACCTAAACCTAAACTTAAACCTAAACCTAAACCTATAACCTATAACCTAAACCTAAACCTAAAACCAAAATGTATTCTCAAATCCCAAAACCTAAACTACACCTAATCCTAATCTCGACTCCCTAACCTAAACCTAAACCTAAACTTGAAAACCCAAACCTAAACCCGATCCCGAGCCTGAACCTGGTTTTCTAAACCTAAACCTTAAACTATTCTCAATTCCCTACACCTATAGCTTATAACCTAAACCTAACCCTAAACCTAAACCTATATCCTATAACCTATAATCTAAACCTAAAACCTAAATGTATTCTTAAATCCCTAAACCTAAACCTACACCTAATCCTAATCTCAACTCCCTAACCTAAACCTAAACCAAAACTTGAAAACCCAAACCTAAATCAGATCCCGAACCCGAACCCGATTTCCTAAACCTAAACCTTAACCTATTCTCAATTCCCTAAACCTATAGCTTATAACCTAAACCTAAACCTAAACCTAGACCTAAACCTATAACCAAAACCTAAACCTAAACCTAAAACCTAATATTCTCAAATCCCTAAACCTGAACCTACACCTAATCCTAATCTCAACTCCTTAACCCAAACCTAAATCTAAACTTGAAAACCCAAACCTAAACCCGATCCCGAACCTGAATCAGACTTCTTAAACCTAAACCTTAACATATTCTCAATTTCCTAAACCTATAGCTTATAACCTAAACCTAAACCTAAACCTAAACCTACAACCTATAACCTAAACCTAAACCTAAAAACAAAGTATTCCCAAATCCCTAAACCTAAACCTACACCTAATCCTAATCTCAACTCCCTAACATAAACCTAAACCTAAACTTGAAAACCCAAACCTAAACCCGATCCTGAACCCGAACCTGATTTCCTAAACCTAAACCTTAACCTATTCTCAATTCCCTAAACCTATAGCTTATAACCTAAACCTAACCCTAAACCTAAACCTATAACCTATAACTTATAACCTAAACCTAAAACCTAAATGTATTCTTAAATCCCAAAACCTAAACCTACACCTAATCCTAATCTCAACTCCCTAACCCAAACCTAAACCTAAACTTGAAACCCCAAACCTAAACCAGATCCCGAACCCGAACCCGATTTCCTAAACCTAAACCTTAACCTATTCTCAATTCCCTAAACCTATAGCTTATAACCTAAACCTAAACCTTAACCTAAACCTAAACCTAAACCTATAACCTATAACCTAAACCTAAACCTAAAACCTAATGTATTCTCAAATCCCTAAACCTAAACCTACACCTAATCCTAATCTTAACTCCCTAACCTAAACCTAAACCTAAGCTTGAAAACCCAAACCTAAACCCGAACCCGAACCCGAACCCGATTTTCTAAACCTAAACCTTAACCTATTCTCAATTCCCTAAACCTATAGCTTATAGCTTAAACCTAAACTTAAACCTATAACCTATATCCTAAACCTAAACGTAAAACCTAATGTATTCTCAAATCCTTAAACCTAAACCTACACCTAATCCTAATCTCAACTCCCTAACCTAAACCTAAACCTAAACTTGAAAACCCAAACCAAAACCCGATCCCGAACCTGAACCCGATTTCCTAAACCTAAACCTTAACCTATTCTCAATTCCCTAAACCTATAGCTTATAACCTAAACCTAAACCTTAACCTAAACCTAAACCTAAACCTATAACCTATAACCTAAACCTAAACCTAAAACCTAATGTATTCTCAAATCCCTAAACCTAAACCTACACCTAATCCTAATCTCAACTCCCTAACCTAAACCTAAACCTAAACTTGAAAACCCAAACCAAAACCCGATCCCGAACCTGAACCCGATTTCCTAACCTAAACCTTAACCTATTCTCAATTCCCTAAACCTATAGCTTATAACTTAAACCTAAACCTAAACCTATAACCTATAACCTATAACCAAAATGTATTCTCAAATCCCAAAACCTAAACCTACACCTAATCCTAATCTCAACTCCCTAACCTAAACCTAAACTTGAAAACCCAAACCAAAATCCAATCTCGAACCCAAACCCGATTTCCTAAACCTAAACCTTAACCTATTCTCAATTCCCTAAACCTATAGCTTATAACCTAAACCTAAACCTAAACCTAAACCTAAACCTATGACCCATAACCTAAACGTAAACCTAAAACCTAATGTATTCTCAAATCCCTAAACCTAAACCTACACCTAATCCTAATCTCAACTCCCTAACCTAAACCTAAACCTAAACTTGAAAACCCAAACATAAACCCGATCCCGAACCCGAACCTGATTTCCTAAACCTAAACCTTAACCTATTCTCAATTCCCTAAACCTATAGCTTATAACCTAAACCTAAACCTTAACCTAAACCTAAACCTAAACCTATGACCTATAACCTAAACCTAAACCTAAAACCTAAATGTATTCTTAAATCCCTAAACCTAAACTTACACCTAATCCTAATCTCTACTCCCTAACCTAAACATAAACTTGAAAACCCAAACTTAAACCCGATCTCGAACCCGAACCCAATTTTCTAAACCTGAATCTTTACCTATTCTCAATTCCCTAAACCTATAGCTTATAACCAAACCTAAACCTAAACCTAAACCTAAACCTATAACCGATATCCTAAACCTAAACCTAAACCTAATGTATTCTCAAATCTCTAAACCTAAACCTACACCTAATCCTAATTTCAACTCCCTCACCTAAACCTAAACCTAAACTTGAAGACCCAAACCTAAACCCGATCCCAAACCCGTACCCGATTTCCTAAAACTAAACCTTAACCTATTCTCAATTCCCTAAACCTATAGCTTATAACCTAAACCTAAACCTTAACCTAAACCTAAACCTAAACCTATAACCTAAACCTAAACCTATAACCTAAATGTATTCTCAAATCCCTAAACCTAAACCTACACCTAATCCTAATCTCAACTCCCTAACCTAAACCTAAACTTGAAAACCCAAACCTAAACCTTGAACCCGAACCCGATTTCCTAAACCTAAACCTTAACCTATTCTCAATTCCCTAAACCTATAGCTTATAACCTAAACCTAAACCTAAACCTAAACCTAAACCTATAACCCATAACCTAAACCTAAAGCTAACCTACTGTATTCTCAAATCCCTAAACCTAAACCTACACCTAATCCTAATCTCAACTCCCTAACCTAAACCTAAACCGAAACTTGAAAACCCAAACCTAAACCCGATCCCGAACCCGAACCCGATTTTCTAAACCTAAACCTTAACCTATTCTCAATTCCTTAAACCTATAACTTATAACCTAAACCTAAACCTTAACCTAAACCTAAACCTAAACCTATGACCTATAACCTAAACTTAAATCTAAAACCTAAATGTATTCTTAAATCCCTAAACCTAAACCTACACCTAATCCTAATCTCAACTCCCTAACCTAAACCTAAACTTGAAAACCCAAACCTAAACCCGATCTCAAACCTGAACCCAATTTCCTAAACCTAAACCTTAACCAATTCTCAATTCCCTAAACCTATAGCTTATAACCTAAACCTAAACCTAAACCTAAACCTAAACCTATAACCTATAACCTAAACCTAAACCTATAACCTAATGTATTCTCAAATCCCTAAACCTAAACCTACACCTAATCCTAATCTCAACTCCCTAACCTAAACCTAAACCTAAACTTGAAGACCCAAACCTAAACCTGATCCCAAACCCAAACCCGATTTCCTAAACCTAAACCTTAACCTATTCTCAATTCCCTAAACCTATAGCTTATAACCTAAACCTAAACCTTAACTTAAACCTAAACCTAAACCTATAACCTAAACCTAAACCTAAAACCTAAATGTATTCTCAAATCCCTAAACCTAAACCTACACCTAATCCTAATCTCAACTCCCTAACCTAAACCTAAACCTAAACTTGAAAACCCAAACCTAAACCCGATCCCAAACCTGAACCCGATTTTCTAAACCTAAACATTAACCTATTCTCGATTCCCTAAACCGATAGCTTATAACCTAAACCTAAACCTTAACCTAAACCTAAACCTAAACCTAAACCTATAACCTATAACCTAAACCTACACCTAATCCTAATCTCAACTCCCTAACCTAAACCTAAACCTAAACTTAAAAACCCCAACCTAAACCCGATCCTGAACCCGAATCCGATTTCCTAAACCTAAACCTTAACCTATTCTCAATTCCCTAAACCTTAACCTATAACCTAACCTAAACCTATA
Source organism: Magnolia sinica (assembly GCF_029962835.1). Classification (NCBI taxonomy): domain Eukaryota; kingdom Viridiplantae; phylum Streptophyta; class Magnoliopsida; order Magnoliales; family Magnoliaceae; genus Magnolia; species Magnolia sinica. Next base: position 88,182,530 of record NC_080577.1, read on the forward strand.
ACCTGCACTTATAACCTAAACCTATAACTTAAACCTAAGCCTAAAACCTAAACCTAAACCTAAAATCGAAATGTATTCTCAAATCCTTAAACCTAAACCTATACCTAATCCTAATCTCAACTCCCTAACCTAAACTTAAACCTAAACTTGAAAACCCAAACCTAAACCCGATCCCAAACCCGAACCCAATTTCCTAAACCTAAACCTTAACCTTAATCTATTCTCAATTCTCTAAAGCTATAACCTGTATACTATAACCTATAACTAAAACCTTAACCTTAACCTAAACCTATAACCTAAACCTAAACCTCAACCTAAACCTAAGCCAAAACCTATAACCTAAACCTTAACCTATAACCTATAACCTATAACTTAAACTTATAACCTATAACCTAAAACCTAAACCTAAACCTAAACCTAAACCTAAAACCTATAACCTAAACCTAAACCTAAAACCTAAATGTATTCTCAAATCCCTAAACCTAGACCTACACCTAATCCTAATCTCAACTCCCTAACCTAAACCTAAACCTAAACTTGAAAACCCAAACCTAAACCCGATCCCGAACCCGAACCCGATTGCTGTAATAATGTAGCCCAATCACATGGCAAGAAACAAGAATGTATCCCTTTTAACACATGCCCTTTTTTACAAAGCTTTAATTTTTGTTGTTGTTTCTATTAACTTGAATTGTAGCCCAATCACATGGCAACAAACAAGAATGTATCCCTTTTAACACATGCCCCTTTTTACAAAGCTTTAATTTTTGTTGTTGTTTCTATTAACTTGAATTGAAACACTTTTTTGTATTATTTGCTTACATTAGTTTTATTTTAATGATCAATTTTATTTTTAAAAAGTGCCCACTTTTTGGGAAGAAGTTTATGCAATTTTTCATGATTCTGAATTATAATGTTTTGTTGGTTTAATATTTTTTTTAGATGAAAGACACAAAAAGAAAATTGTTGCTATTTTTTTCCTTTTTTTATTTTATTATGATGTTAAACTTATATGTATTTATGCATGGATGAATGTAATGTGGATAAGATTGTTTGTGTTTGGATGGATGTAGTTTGTGTTTGGATGGATGTAGTTTATGTTTGGATGAATGTAGTTTATGTTGGATTTACGTAGTTTGGGTTTAGATGGATGTGAATGTGAATATGATGAAATATATTATGTAACAGGTGTATATCAGGAAGAATACGATGAAATATATTGTAACAGGTGTATATTGACCCTCTCAAATTTGAAAATGTGCTTTGAAGGCTCATAAGGGACGGTCCATGATAGTCCTTTTTAAGGACGGTCTATGCCCGTCCTTTAAAGGCTCATAAGAGACGGTCCATGCTAGTCATTTTTAAGGATGGTCCATGACTGTCCTTTTAAAGGACGGTCCATGGCCGTCCTTTGAAGGCTCATAATAGACGGTCCATGACTGTCCTTTTAAAGGACGGTCCATGGCCGTCCTTTGAAGGCTCATCAGAGACGGTCTATGATGGTCCTTTTTAAGGACGGTCCATGATCGTTCTTTTAAAGGACGATCGATGGCCGTCCTTTGAAGGCTCATAAGAGACGGTCCATGACTGTCCTTTTTTCATCAATGAGAATGATGGTTTTCGACCGTCCTTTAAGTAATATGACACGTCAAAATTTGACAGCCCATGCGACGGTCCATGACCGTCCTTTTTGATCATTTGAGACAGTTTTGGACCGTCTTTTTTTCGCTGTTTTGGCATAGTGCTATATTTACAATACAATATGGACAGCAACTCAGTTCAAAGGGCACCCAGCGAGTCGGTGGAGAATGTCTTATTTTAGCCTGATCAAAAACTCCATTGAGAAGGTCAGGCTTAAACAAGCCATTCTCCACCCACTCACTAGGTGCCCCTTAAACCGAGCTGCTCTGCATATGGAGCTGTAATTATGGTCATGATTGTCATGTTATATGGGTCGTGGTTGTCATGTTATAAGGGTTGTGGTTGTATGGGTCGTGATTGTCATATTGTATGGATCGTGGTTGTGCAGTTTTATGGGTCATCAAAGTTTGAAAATGGCATATGTAGATATGGTGGTTGTGATGCATTTTGGGAGGACAAGGAAATCAGGTCAACCACGACCTATTGGCAATAATTTTTTTGCTGGTTGGGTGCCCATTGAAATTTTCAAGTTGTTGGAGTTCGAAAATTGTCTTCAGAACTTCCTGTGGAGGCCATTGAGCTTCAGGAAGATCGTCAACATCCCTAAGGAAAGAGAATGGATCACCAATAATGGAAGAAAGCGAGAGGGAATCAATGACTTTTTCGAATATATCTTCAATTATTTTTAATGAAAGAGCAAAGAAATCCATGAATGCGTCAGGTATTACAATAAAAAAGGATTCTAGATTGGATTGGTTTGTGGAAGTAATATGAAGCCCAAGTTCCACTTTTATAGGTTGGTCATTCAATGGTCAAGGCACTGATTCCAAAGGCTCATGCTGATTCTGAACGGTAACGTGGATTCCAAAGGGTCGCGCTAATCCCAACGGATTACATGAAAGAAGCGACATCAATGTGATTTCCTGAAAAAAGAAGGATGTGGCGCTGATTCCGAAGGGTCGCACTGAATCCGAAGGGAATGGTCGTGGATATGACTAACAATGGGTCGTGGTTGTCATCCACAATGGATCGTGGTTGTGAACCACGACCCAATGTGTATAACAACAATGACCCTGTCATGTGATCATGGTTCTCGTGACATTAGATCATGGTTTTAATCCACGTTGGATCGTGGTTGTCATCCAACGCTGGACCGTGGATCGGAGGAAAACAGAATGGCAACCATGACCCATATAACATGAGAACCACGACCCATATAAATCACAACCATTCATCTATTTTTTTAGATCATTTTAAGGCCTGACCCAGGCTGCACTCTCACTTCTCTGGTCATTCAATGCTCAAGGTGCTAATTCTGAAGGGTCGCGCTGATTATGAACGGTCGCCCGAATTCCAAAGGGGCGCGTTGATTCCCAACGGATTACGTGGAAGAAGCTACATTCATGTGATTTTCTGAAAAAAGAAGGATGTGGCACTGATTTCGAAGGGTCATGCTGAATCCAAAGGGAATGGTCGTGGATATGACGAACAATGGGTCGTAAATGTCTTCCAAAATGGATCGTGGTTGGGAACCACGACCCAGTGTGTATGACAACAACGACCATGTCGTGTGATCGTGGTTCACGTGCACATTGGATGGTGGTTGTCATCCAAAGCTAGACCATGGATCGGAGGAAAACAGAATGACAACCATGACTCATGTAATGTAACAATCACGATCCACATAACATGACAACCACGACCCGTATAGCATAACAACCACGACCCGTATAACATAACAACCACGACCCATGTAACGTAACAATCACGACCATGATGAAAATACAATATGAAGAATAGTTCTCTTCAACGGGCACCCAGGGAGGTGAAAAAATCTATTGAGAAGGTCCATATAAAATGGGTCGTGGTTCTCGTGTTGTATAGGTCATGGTTCTCATGTTATATGGGTCGATACTTTATCGTATTCCCTTGGGAATCAGCGCGACCATTCAAAATTAGCGCGACCCTTTGGAATCCGCCCGACCATTCAGAATAAGTGCAACCCTTCGGAATCAGCGCCTTGACCATTGAACGAACAGCCTATAAAAGTGGTGCTTGGGTTTTTACTTACACAAGCCAATTCGAACCAGAATCCTTATTGCAACACCTTACGCATTCATGGATTTCTTTGCTCTTTCATTCAAAATAATGGAGGAGATATTCAAAGAAGCCATCGAGTCCCTATCGCATTCTTCCTTTATTAGTGATCCCTTCTCTTTCCTCAGGGGTGTTAACGATCTTCCAAAAGCTCAACGGCCTTTACAAGAAGTTCTGAAGATAATTTTTGAACTCCGGCAACTCGACAATTTCAACGGGCACCCAGTCAGCAGAAAAATGTTGTTGAAGAATAGTTCTCTTGAATAACATTGGACTACTTACCTTCTCTTCGACTACCTTCTCTTTGGCAGCAGCGCGACGCATGATAATAACTACTTCCCTTATAATATGACAATCACGACCGCTAAATCATAACAACCACGACCATAATCACAACACAATAGGAAGAGCAGTTCTCTTCAACAGGACCCAGTGAGCTGAAAAACACTGGCGAGAATGTCTTGTTTAAGCCCTACCTTCTTAATAGAGTTTTTGATCAGGCTAAAATAAGACATTCTTGACAGAGTTTTTCTGCTGGCTAGTTGCCCGTTGAAGAGAAATATTCTTTGTATTGTAAATGTGATTATGGTCGTGGTTGTCATGTTGTATGGGAAGTAGTCCCATGTCGCATAGGTGGTGGTTGTCATGTTATATAGGTCGTAGTTGTCATGAATCGTAGTTACTATCATGTGGTGTGCTAATTCCAAAGGGTCACACTGAATCCGAAGGAAAGGGTCGTAGTTATTACACACCAATAATGAGAGTGACGAGGATGATAATATCTCCATTTGCAAACTTAAGTGGAAGAAACTTGCAGAGTCTTGTGCATCACTGAGCTTCTCTTCTCGCAGTAACTGTGTTATATAGGTCATGGCTATCAGGTCGTCGTTGACATGAGGCAAGTGTCATGGTTGTCATGTAATCTGGGAGCAGGAAATGAGAATCACGACCCATATCACATGACAACCACGACCCATATAACATTATAACTATGACCCATGTAAACTAATTTGAACTAGTAATGGAACACAACACAGGATATCTCTGGTTCTCATTTTATATGGGTCGTGGTTGTCATGGATCGTAATTACTATCATGTGGTGCGCTGATTCTGAATGGTCGCCCTGAATATGAAGGGAAGGGTCATAGTTATTACCAGGTGATGATGAGAGTGAAGAGGATGCTTCTCTTCTGGCAGTGGCTGTGTTATATGGGTCGTGGTTGTCATGTTATATGGATTGTATTTGTCATGGATCGTGGTTTTTATGTTATTAGTCTTGTGATTTTCATGTTATATGGGTTGTGGATTGCATGGGTCCCATGTTGCATAGGCAGTGGTTGTCATGTTATATGGGTCGTGATTGTAATGTTATATGGGTCGTGATTGTAATGTTATATGGGTTGTATTTGTCATGGATCGTGGTTTTTATGTTATTAGTCTCGTGATTTTCATGTTATATGGGTCGTGGATTGCATGGGTGTAATCCCATGTTGTATATGCAGTGGTTGTCCTGTTATATGGGTCGTGATTGTAATGTTATATGGGTTGTAGTTGCATGTTATATGTATCGTGTTTATCATTTTGCTTGGATCGTGGTTGTTCTTTCAACGTGTATGGCATGGCATGGATTATGTACAGCATGGATGAAACACAGGCACCGAGCCGTCCATAAGTCATACCGTGTACATAATCTGTGGTTGCCCGGTTACATGGGTCGTGGTTGTAATGATATATGGATCATGGCTTCAAGGCTGTTACAGATCATGGTTTTCATGTTATATGGGTTGTGGTTTTCATGCTTAGGGGTCGTGATGCTGCACTCCCATGACTTGCCAAAAGGTACTATATCATACAGGCTTTTCAGGGGGACCGGATTAGGGTCGTGGTTGTGAACCACGAACCAACATGGATGACAAGCAAAATCCAACATCAATGACAACCACGATCTAATATGCATGTGAACCACGAGATCAGATCACACGATAGTTTCGTGGTTGTCATACACACCGGGTGATTGTTCCTAACCACGATCCATCTTAGATGACAACGACGATCCATTTTGGATGACAACCATGACCCATTGTTCTTCATATCTACAACCTATCGAGTGGGTCGTTGTTAGCATTTGTTAGGGGTCGTGGCTGTCATGTCAGATGGGTTGTACTCGTAAAGTTAAAAGGATCATGCCTTCCACTACCTTGTGCAATGCCCAACTCGTTTTGCCCATGACCTTGCATTGTGGTTTTCAGATTATATGGGTCGTTGTAGTTATCGACCATGGTTTTCATTTTCAACAGGTAGTGGTTATGGTGTTAGACGGATCGTGGTAGTAAGCTGATATGTGTTATGGTTCTAATGTTACAGGGGTCGTGGTTGTCACTGTATATGGATCGTGGTTGGCATCCACGTTCAACGACCCATATACAATAACGATCCATTGTGCATGCCAGCCAATGTGGTTGACAACCGCGATCCAATGTGCATCTGAACCACGACCTATATAACATTATAGCCACGAGCCTAAGTGCAAGACAACTACGACTTGTTCACGGACAATTATGACTCATCTCATTAACCAACCCATTATAAATAATAATAATAAGAAGAAACATCAAATACACCAATCTATTCAGCATTCAACATCAAATCAGTGTTTGACTCTCTTCCCTGGTCGACCTGATGCCTCTTCTTGTTGCTTTTTGCGAACACAGCATCATTTTATTTCGTGTGCTATAGATAGTCATATGCAATTGTCTTTCTAAATTTTAAAATTTTTCTCCTACAGAAAAAGAATGAACTAATATTAAAATAAAGGACAAAGCAATCAAGATTGAATGTAGACGAATAAATATATACTTATAAGCATAAAGTCAATTGCACGCATGCTGCACAAGAAGTCTATATATTTCAGCATGAATACGCCACAATTGTCCGAGTTGTGCTGCGCAGTCCTGTCAGTGGTTATCGTCACATTCCATGGCTTATCCCACTGCTTAGATCTGCCATAAAGAACATGGAATAACCACCTCAGTCCGTCCGTTATCTGCGCGATGACTGGGTCATTTTTCGCTTTCCATTCGGTACTCAAACTGTCGTACAAAGTGACATCTCTCTTCTTCGGATAAACAGCAGCCATCAACCAGTGTTGCTGCCCACGTTGAGAGAGATGTATAACTATCAAGCAAAAGAAATATGACAACAGTTAAAGCCTTACCTTTTCAAAACAAATATAATCATTTAAGTCCATGTACATGTGCAAAAAACTAAGACCTTACTTGTCACACCCCAAACTAGGAAAATAATCTCACAAAATTTTCGATCGTCGAATTCAGCATCGACAACCTCCGTAGTGCCCCATTCTCAGATCTCGGCACTCACATGCCAGAATCCGACCCTGGGATCCTACAAGGAGGATTTTCAGTATGATTTTTTTTTTGTAACGGAGCATAACCACAAGCATAACTAAGTCACAAAACAACATCACCACATATCCACTATATCAAAAACTTCAAGTACAATACGGAAAGGGAAATACAGGGTGATCAAAAGCTCCAAAATGATCTGATGTGCGCTCCAGCCTCAGCGCTGCTGCGATCCAATGCCACCTGCACGCAACGGTCGTGCATAAGCTTACAAAAGCTTAGAGGGTGGTGTAAGTGTGTGCGCAAGGCAAGCGCCAAGTGTATAATATCAGAGTAATGTGAAAATATGCGGTAAGTCCATGAATGCTATCAGCTGTACCAAAGCTATATGATGCAAGGCATGAATGCATCGGCCATACCAAGGCCATACGATGCGAGGCCTATGTAGCCAAATGTCATATATGAGATGCAAAGCAAGCATGTCAGTCCTCATCAAGTACACATATCAGTACAGTTCCTCTCTAGATATCACCGGGGTCTAGTATACTCCACATTGACTGCCGCCTCCCTAGCCGTACAGCCTAGTGATCAGAATAGACCTCACTATCCTCCTGACCAGCAGTCTGCCAATACCTACCCGGCTCGTCGATAGCGGACTCATTTGCGAGCTGGTCAAACTCAGCCTAGCTTATAGCCCCCTCACTTGGGCAGATAAGGCCATACCCCCTTCCAACCGACCATGATACAGTGGGAGATGCGGCCTACTGGTATTCGGCACTCGGGCGCTCGTGTATCCACTTGGTCTAGACATTGGAGCAACTTTTGGTACCAAAAAGGTTTTGAGATTTTCACCCAAGGACAACTTAAGTGCCCACAGCATTAAAACCAAGTATTTCTAGTATCCGATATGGCCATCCACGATGTGCCTGTGGAGCCACAACCCTGATGTCTCTAGGGCGTATAATGATCAAGTCACACATATGCGAGATGCATGAGTCACACCGTCAAATCATGAAGCAATCCCGCGCGTACCGCGTGCTCATGTGGAGCACTCCATCTCATAAGGAGTCCCATAAATGTCTCAGCCCAACGGCTTATGCTATGATCAAACATTCCTCATATCAAGCATACATATGATGCATATGGGCATGAATCATGAAATTGTACTAATCATGTTATAAAGTAATGAACTATCCTTATAATGAAGATGGGCCTAGACGACCTACACACAACAAGTACGGGCCTATCAATGGGCCCTAGGGAGAGTTATAATGTGAACATTTAACCAACATTATTCTTACAATGTGGACGTCAAACCATCATTGCTCCCAAGGCACGGTCCGTTATAAACATCACTACATACACCATGGTGGAATCACATTATAATGGGCCTTATGTACATGCCATTGGGCCTCGACCCATGGGCCTCCAATTCATCAAATAGGCCTCATAACATGGGTCTCATATATATCAAGGTGGGCTTCAACAACGGGCCACAAATACATCAAGGTGGGCCTAATCACATGGGCCTCATGTATATATCAAGGTGGGCTTAAGCAACGGGCCATAACTACATCAAGATGTATATAATATATATAAATGAATCATATCAAGAGATCAACTGGACCGCACTCCAAATATTAGTAGTGACAATGATTTCCACCGTTGAAAATTCCACAGGGCCTACCATTATATATACTACTGTGGCCCTTAAGAAGTTTGAACGATGAATGTCACTATCCCCACTATTTTTCAGTGGTGGGGATCCACTTGAACTATGGATTTGACTCATTCTGTAGCCCTTGGCATAAAATGGGCTTCCAAAATGGTTGAATGGTTTGGATGTAGCACATGCACATGGTGGGTCCCATAGGGGTAGACAGTGTGGAGAGAACACATACATCCTTGGGTGGGTCCTACCGTGACGGTGTGGACAAAACAAATACACCATGGTGGGTTCCATGTGGGGCCCAACACAATGTTTACCTGCCATCCAATCTATTGATAAGGTCATACGGACCTGGAATGAAGAGGAAAAATAAATTTCATATGATCCAAAACTTCTGTAACCACAAAAAGGGTTTCAATGGCATACGTTCAATCACCCTGTTTCCTGCCGTGTGGGCCACTTGAGTCCCACACATGGCTGATTTTTGGGGTGGGGCCCACAGCTAAAAGGGGCCCACCATATGCACGGTGTGATGTTCAACACACATCACGTGGGGCCCACGGCTGGGACCACATACCTGGCTAGTCCGTTCACAGCACAGCAGTGCCTGCTGCTACTCTGGACGTCAGCAACAGCAGGTTGCTGCTGCATTTTTTTTTTTGTAAAAATGTGTTTTTTTGTGGTTTTTCACAGGTGGGGCCTGCATTAATGGAATCTACTCCAGCAATTGGTCTTTATGGCTTAAGACAAGCCAAATAAGCCCAATATTTGGCATGTTTTGGTGTATCGAAACATCAGGGTGGATTTTAACGATAGAAAACACTATTTGTTATGCTATGGCCCACCAGAAAGTCAGATTGGCTTCATTTTTCGGCTCAACGCCTAAAATGATCTAAGAAATAGGAAGAATGGCATGGATTGAATTCATATATCAAGGTGGGGCTTGCATGAGTAGCCCACCCAAAAGTTTGGAATCAAGCTGATACTTTTGTTTTTTTTTTTTCACATGGCACATCCAGACGTGCCGTGTACACTCTACTTTCGGCTCATCCTTCACTCGACCCACGTCCAGCGTCCAAGGACGCTGGACAGTGTGAGTGTTCATCAAGGTGGGTCCCACATGGACGTGGCCCACTTGAAATCTGACATTTATGTCTTCCCATCATCATTAAAGTAGGGCCCACGTGGGCTAGACGGTGTAGATCCTACACGTCCATCAAGTGGGCCCCACGAAGATGGACAACATGGATAAAATACACACATCACGGGGCCATGAACAAGGGGAAAGAGAGAGAGAGAGAGAGAGAGAGAGAGAGAGAGAGAGAGAGAGGGAAGGAGAAAGAGAGAGATCGAGTGATGGAGAGACCCCGACACTCTGGGCCCTCCCTTCCGTACATCACAACATACATCAAGTGGGTCCCATTACATATGGGCCCACCGATCAAAATCAACGGTGGAGATCCTTTCCCCACCAAAATGCAAGGTTTAGATGACCTTATTTGAGCAAGGAAAATAAACATTATGATGGGGTCAATGGAGAAGGCCCCATCATAGAATGATCATGAGAATCAAGGTAGGCCATTGGCCATATCTAGGGTCCAAAGTGAGATCCATACCATCAATCAGTAGGCCTCACTTAGCCCATCATCAAAACATGAAAATTTAGCCTATAAAGCACCCATCGTTCAATCTTCTTGGTCTGTTGGAACATCGATCTCTTTGTGTCTCACTTTGATGGAAGGTGATGAGGATTAAATGGATAGGATGAAGGATTTTTGGAATAGGGAGTGGGCCACATACATCACACTTTTCTCTCACTTGGGAAAGCCATGGACGTCCACTCTTTTGCTCTCTTTGTTGCTTTGAAATTGTGAAGAGAAAGAGAGAGAGAGAGAAGGGATGGTTGTAAGAGAGAGGTGATGGATGTGAGGTGATGGTGTACTTGACAAGTATGAGTGTGTAAGAGAGAGGGTAAGAAAGAGTTGACTTTGGGGTTGCTTCACTTAAGGAGAAAGAAAGCATTGATTGATTGATGAGACATTTTATAGAGATTTTCTTGGGATTGTAAACGCGCGACATTTTCTTTCGAAATAAACGCCGGCCCACATAGGTCGATCATAGGTCGCAGGTTGTTGGAATTCATCGGGAAGGATCACAGGAGTCGACGGAACAATATGGATTAGGATACGGGTCTATATTACTCATACTTGCATAGAGGCTTCAGTTTACAGTCGACTATTTGTATAAGCATTTCATTCAACTTATCAGACTTCATTGCCTGTCGATCCTTATGGTTCCCAGCTCCATAAGTTCACAACTCGTCAAGTTGATGTTCCATTTATCGCTATTGATATATTAGATAGTGTTAGAAACATAAATAATTAATGATGTTTTAAAGATAACTATGATCCTCAAATTCACATTACCGTAAATAGTGATGGGACGAATGTGCAGTCCTGTCTACCTCGTGGTCGAGTTTCCTGACGCGCTGATAGGTAGCTTAAGTATATATCTATGGCCTATGTAATGAGAAAAATGTGTGATATAACTTTAATATTCATACATTGATATGAAACAAAGAAAGAGAAAGGATAGAAACATACCTCAGAGTCGACCTATGAATTTAAGTCATAGATACTTTTCAACTAGACAAGTGAACCTGATTCTCGGACAACTCTCAACTCATCCTCTTCGGCATCGGTTAGAGCTCGGTGGGGATCACTTAGCCCCTGACGAGTCTTTTTTACAGTTAGAGCTTTGTTGGGATCTGTTGTATCGCAATGTGGTCTCCCTTCCTCACTCAATTACGAAGTAACGATGTTGAGCTATAATAAAATAACATATTATCTATGAAATTCATAACATAATGTCCAATTCAAACCACAATCCAAATGTAACTTCACGTACAATTTTCTTATTAACTTTATCCTTTAGTAGGTTCATCTCCTACTTCATATGCGCCGGTAGTTTAGCATTCTCATCTCTAAGATGGGTCATCCCAGCTTCAAAACTAGTGAGCTAGCTCATCCCAGCCTTAACAATGGAGCTGTTGACCTGTTATAAAATCGTATATTAGAAGACATTACATTCATAATGTCTTGTTAACTAGTAAACCAAAAGCAAATCACATACATATTTTGTATGTATATCCTATCTCGTCTACATTGTGTCGTGCATCAACAACGACCCATGGTGGATGATAACCATGACCAATCACACATGATAACAATGATCAAACATTAATAATAACCACAATTCAATGTGGAACACAACTATGACCAAATTTCAATTTATATACCTTTATTGCTTGTACCTCATCTCCAAGCTGCTTCATATGCTCATTCAGGTAAGCATTCTCTTCCCTGAGAGGGTTCATTGAATGGACATGGGCCTGTAACAACGACCCTCTCTAGATCATAACCATGACCCAAAAAGGAACACAACAATGACTAAATAAGATTCAGAAAAAATTCAATTTCATATACCCTTATTCCTTGTATTTCCTCTCGAAGCTGCTTCATTTGCTCCAGCAGTGAAGCATCCTCTGCTCTCAGAGGTCTGGTCGAAGGAACATTGTCCTGTAATAAAATCATATATCAGAAATGAAATCTAATGTCTTTTTCAAGGAACTCCACCACAACCCTTCCTGGTTGTGAACCACGACCCACTATGGATGACACCCACGATCACGAAAAGGGTCCTGGTTATTATGACTAGTGGAGGGTGGTTGTTGTCCTTATTGGGTTGTGGTTCACATCTAGGGAGGGTCGTGGTTGTTAACCACAATCCACTATGGATGATAACTACGATCTGTTTGATGATAATCACGATCCACATTTCGTAGAACACAATGACCCTTGTCTAGATCATTGTTTTCATGATATATGGTTCGCGACTACCCAGTGTGCATGACAATAACGACCCCTGTTGTATGATAACAACGATCCAAAATAGGACACAACAATGACCAAATAAGATTCAAGATAAATTCAATTTCATATACCTTCATTACCTGTATCTCCTCTCTAAGTTTCTTCACCTGCTCCTGCAATGAAGCATTGATCTCCTCTCTAAGTTGTTTTACCCGCTCTCGCAGCGAAGCACTCTCTCCTCTGAGAGGGCTAATTGAAGAAACTATGTCCTGTAATAAAATCATATAATATTATGTATTTCAATATGTCCTTTTTTAAGGAACTCAACCATGTCCCTTCTTGGATGTGAACCACGACCCACCGTGGATGACAACTACGATGAAGTAAAGGGTCATGGTTATTACGAACACTGGATCATGTTTGTCGACCACATTGGGTCATGGTTGAACTATGACCCAAAATGGAACACATCAATGACCAACTGTGGATGACGCTACGATCAAGAATAGGGTCGTGGTTCAACCACTCCTATGAACCATCGTGGATGAAGACCAAGATCCACTATGTATGATAACCACGATCCATAGTTCATAGAAACCATGACCCTCGGTTGGATCTTGGTTTCCATCAATGTTGGGTATCAACCACGACCCAATGTGTATGACAACCACGATCCTTCCTGGATGATAACAACGATCCTTTGTGGATGATAATTGCAATCCATTTTTTATTCACCTTCATTGCCTGAAACTCATCTTTTAGCTGCTTCATCTGCTCCCGTAGTGTAGCATTGTCATCTTTAAGATGGCTCATCCTATCTTCAAAACGTTTGAGATGGCTTATCCCATCATCAACAATTATTGTTGTTGTTGTTGTTGTTGTTGTGCTGGTGACCTGTATTAAAATCATTATATTAGAAGACATACATTCACAGTGAGCTATTAACAATTAAAGCAAAGCAATTTCACGTACGTATTTTGTATTAATATCCTCCTTGAGTTGCTTTATTTCTCCTCCTAACTCATCATCCGCTTTATTTCATCCTTTATTCTTTCCACTTCAGTGGCAATGGTCTTAATCCACTTATTAAATTTCTTCATTGCGGATCTTGATTTTTTATTATCTTTCAATTCCTTATTAAGAAGTTCCTCGAGGGAGGCTTTAACATCAACCTCAATTTTATTTCTCATTTCCAAGAGGGAGGCTATAAGGTCAGCCTCAGCTTTATTTCTTATTTCCTCCATGTCCTCCACCGTTATTTCTGCCGTGGGTGCTACCCACAGAACCTTGTCTTTCGTATATGTGTCGTCAGCTATACTCTTGAAAACATCGTTCTCTGCTTCTTCGACTGTTGGTTGAAGAACTAGAGCTAGCACCACTTGCAGGAGCAAAATTGATTTATTAATTATAAACATACTGCATAATTAAATTACACTACTAATTAAATAACTCTCACCGGTACAGCTCTAAAGATGGCAGATATGTAGGAATATCTGCCTACTTTCTTGGGATGCCAATTTAATATTCGAGGAATCATTGTAGGCGGTCTTCTAACGGCCCACCCACTGTCACCAGTGAGTTTGGGGAACCGTTCGTAGGCCCAAATCTGTTTAATATCAATTATCATGCATTACATATTGGTTGACATGTAATTAATAAAAATTCAAACTCAAAGTATGAATCAGGACAAGAATAACGTACCTATAGGGCAAATGCGCATCCGCATATGTTATATGAATTAGGGTACTGGCCAGTCGCCTGAACAATGCCAGATGCAGCGTTAACCCCATCCATCAAATAATCATACCCCACATTGCCCTAAGGGTAGTTATTAAAATAATCCAAGTCATCAACCATGTTGATAAACTTATCAACACAGTAATTCTTTTGTGAAGATCCAACTAATAGACTCTCAACGCAAATTATTAGAGCCAGCTTCACCACATCCATATGTTCTTTTTTATCGACGAGTGACAAATAAGCTTCTTTCAATTCTTGTTTACCCACGCCAATTGGTCTCAGGTAGGTCTCCCTAATACATTTTTGTGCCTCTACTCTTCCGGCCTCAGCATGACGGCCACCATCTATCCTAACTGGTCCAAATTTAAGATCCATTATTAACGTAAAATCGAGCTCAGTAAATTTTATCATGATGCCCTGAACATCGAATGTCAGATCACCAACATGCCTCTGCATTAGGCAATGCATGATGTGAGAGTGTGCCATCCACCCAGTCAGTGGAAAGTCAAGCAGATATCCAAAACAGCTGTCTCTAAATAGTTTCTTTCTACTAGGTTTCTTCTTCATATCTTCAATCATGTACTCCAAAAAATTGGTGGAGAACTTAGGAGAGACCTGTGCCTTTACGAAGTCTAAGAATGTGGTCATCGTTGCCTTGTTTCGACCTGCATTCCAATATGGTCCTGGATTGTTAATCAATAATAAGATGGTCTTGCAAAATTTAACATGGGTCGTAATTGTACTACATAGTGGAACGTTGTTGTAATCCATGAAGGGTCGTGGTTATCACGAGTTCTAAAGGATCGTGGTTGTCATTGTCACGCCCCAAACTCGGAAACCGGGCTCACAGAATTTTCGATCGTCGAATCCGGCGCTAACAGCCTCTGCAGTACCCCATTCTCGGCTCCCTTCACCCATATACCAAGTTCCGATCCTGGGATCCTAAAAGGAAGATTTTCAACATGAATTGGATTCGTAATAAGCATAACCATAAGCACAACCCACGAATAATAACCAAGGCACCATCACAAAATCCACTATGATAAAAAACTTTAACGTGCAATGCGCATAAAGGGAAATATAATAATAGAATTGGAAGCTCTAGAAGTCCGCTACATGCTCCAATCTCAATGCTACTGCGGCGTCCTAGTGTCACCTGCACGCGTCAATTGTGCATAAGCTTATAGAAAGCTTAGAGGGTGGTGAGAGTGTGCGCGCAATATAAGCGTGCTTAGAATGCAATGTTAGAGTAATGTGGAATATGCTGGTGAATCCATGAATACTATCAGCCATATGAAGGCCATGCGATGCAAGGCGTGAATGATGTCGGCCATACCAAGGCCATGCGATGCGAGATGCAACTCAAGCATACTAGTCCTCATCCGAATCCACATATCAATGCAGCTCATCACTAGAGCATCAAATATCAGTACAGTTCTCACGCTAAACAATCACTGGGGTCTAGTATACTCTACGCTAACTTGTCGCCCCTATCCAAGCGCACAACCGGGTATGTGGAAGAAACCTCACTATTTGCCTACCAATATTGGGCTCGGCTCATCGATAGCGGACCCATTCCTCAAGATGGTCAAACCCAACCTAGATATTACCCCCTCACTCAGGCGGGTAAGGTCACACCCCTTTCCAACCAACCACAACACAGTGACAAATACGGCGTACTGATATATGACCCTCGTGTGCTTATGTATCTATTCAATCTCGACATTGAAGTGATCCTCTGGTACCATCAGGTATAGAGATTTTCACCCAGGGACATTTATGGTGCCCCGATGCTTATAACAGTATTTTCGGTATCCAATCTAGCTCTCCACGATGTGCCTGTGGAGGTCATGGCCCTGATGTCGCTAGGGCGTATTGTAATCATAATCACACAATGCAAGATGTATGAGTCACGCAATCTAATCATGCATCAATCCTACGCATACTATGTACTCATGTGGGACAACACCGCCTATTAGGGAGTCCCATAAATAACTTGCCAGAACGCATATGCAATGGTCAACTTCATCTCATCACAAGCATGCAGATGATCCGTATGGGCATGTATGATGCTATGCTGTCACATACTCATAATCGGTAGATAATCGGCATCGACAATCAGCCTTGACAATCGGCATCGATAATCGGCCTAATAAAGGGCCTAAGGGAAGGTCATATAATATGGACATTTAACCATCATTGCCCATCATGTGGACATTTAACCAACATTGTCCCAACGAGTAGCCGCACATAAAGCTAAACGTATAATGGGCCCACAGCCTCACACAAGGGCCTAATATACATAACAATGGGCCTCGCTCAAGGGCCACATATACATCACATCAGGCCTCACCATATGAGCCTCATATATATCATGTCGGGTCTCACATATGGGCCACATAGATACCATATCGGGCCTCGCTCATGGTCCTTATATACATCACATTGGGCCTCAACCCATGGGCCTCAAATATATCATGATGGGCCTTAAATACATCAAGTGGGCCACATCATGTGAGTCGCACCAATGGGCCTCATATACATCAAGTGGGCTACACCAATGGGCCTCATATACATCAAGTGGGCTACACCAATGGGCCTCATATACATCAAGTGGGCCGCATCAATGGGCCTCATATACATCAAGTGGGCCGCATCAATGGGCCGCACCAATGAGCCTTATATACATTAAGTGGGCGCATCAATGGGCCGCACCAATGGGCCTCATATACATCAAGTGGGCCACATCACATGGGCCTTGTATACATCAAGTGGGCCGTAATATATGGGCCGTAATACATGGGCCTCACCATCTACACCATTCATGTATTTTAAAGATCATTTTAGAGCATTTACCAAAAAAAATGAATCATACTGACGGATCATTTGGACCACACTCCAAATAGCGGCGAGGATGATGATTGGAAGATCATCTGGACCATACCACAAATAGCATTGGAGATAATGATTTTCACTATTAACAATTCACTGGGCCCACCATAATGTTTATTTTCCATCCAATCTGATCATAAGGTCACAAAGACCTGGATTAAGAGAAAATAAATTTCATATTGATCCAAAGCTTTTGGAACCCCAAAACGGGTTTCAATGGTAGGCGTTCAATCCTCCACTAGTTTCTGCAGTGTGGTCCACCTTATATGTAGATCTGTCTTATTTTTTGTCTCAAGCCTTAAGATGAGCTCACCATTTGGATGAACGGTTTGGATGTAACACATACACCAGCGAGACCCTATTTAATACTCGAGTATTGAAAGTCCTCGGGCGTTACCATGAAAATCAATGCAAAACATATATATGACTTTAAAAGTAAGACATCTGACCCTCTGATAAAAAACTAGACCATATATGCATGACCCGACGCATAAATGTGCTTCAAACAAAATTAGTGGGTAACTCTCCATTCATAACTACATAGAACGTGAGTGCTTGTATAGAAATCATCTAGACATGTGTCTACAATCAAGTGGAATCGTGGGATCGGCCAAGGCTCCTGCACCAGAACTAATCACAAGAACGCCATCACCCTAGACCCTAAACCACTAGATTCTCACCATCCGATTAACGTGGAATTGTAGATCTTGCCTATGGACCCAAAACCAGCCGTACACATCAAACGTCATCCCTCAAACCACGGCTCAAATAGGCCAAAGTGATAAAACAACCAATAACCGCCGATTTTGAGACCCATCGGACTTGTGAAAGGACACCCAGATTAAATCAACACATTAAATTAAAAAGGGTATCGTGTGGACAATGTAGATCGGTCGAGGCCATCATGGTGGACCCCACCGATGTGTCACGAGTACACAAACCCCATGGAGCCGCACCACACCATACTCTAGAGTCGGTCAAGAAACGCCTTGACCTGACGGGATTTGAAAATCCCTTTCAGGTGCGCTGTGAAAATAGACGATCGTCCGCGGGGTGATCGTGGACCACCTTCTTCGCTCCTAACAACTGATCCAAGCTGTCTAGCATAAAGAAGAGGTCAAAACGAGTAGAACCTTGTCAATCAAACACATCCACACAAGCCCGTGTCCGTAGAAACTCAAATGGATTGCATCTGAGGGCGATCATTGTGGCCCACCCTGATCGTCCGGAAGGATGATCTGAGCCGTCCACTAGGATCATAGGGAAAAACCGACCGAGCCTATTCATTTTTTAACCCTATTGAGCGATGGTTCGGATGCAGTATGAAATGAGAAGGAGAAGTGCGAAACCACAACGTGCGCACAGGCCGCCATTGGGACGAGATAAGGGCCATCAACAGGGTCCAAATGGAAGATCTGAACCGTCCATCTTAATCCTGGATCAATTAATGACCAAGCGATCATCTTTTCATACCTGAACCCATCACGTGCCAGCCACGAGCAGTTCACAAACTCTCGGTTACACACGAAGTATCTGGAAACTGACTTCCTGCTGCGCAAACCAAAACTTGTGGAAGGGAGATTTTCGTGAGAGCGACCTATAAAAGGAGCTCTCCACTCCACCGTCCACAACGTGAAAGCTTAAACGGGAGAAAGAAAAGATAAGAAGAAAGAAAGAAAGTAAGTAAGAAAGAAAGGAAAGAAGAGAGAAAAAAGAAAGAAAGAAAGAAAGGAACCTGACTCAACTCGCTAAATTCGATTCTAGGCTAAGTGAGGGGTTTTTGTCCTTTAAGCTTTTCATAATTTGGGATCTTTTCCTCTCAGATTTTAGAAAGTCCTTCCTAAAGTAAACAATATTCCCATTATCCATGGCCCGTCCTTTAGAAATAGCAATTTAGGGAAGATATACCCGGCCCTTTAGAATTTACATGATGACATTTAAAACTTCTTGAATTGAGTTGATGCATTTTATTTCACCTTATATACTTATTCCTGCCTTATTTATTTATTGTTAGCTTTTTATTACATTCCTACTATTTTCATTTTAATTTGACATCCTTAATTATTGGCCTTTAAGATTTTACGTAACATCCATGGCAGTGAGCCTTCCTGAGTTTATGTGAGGCCATGGATAAAAGCCTTGCTCTTGCCTTTAAATCATTATGAGATGGCCTTAACCACTCTCCTTAGTTCGAGTTGACCTTTGTCACTCACCTCTTATTCGAGCTGGTCATTGTCATTCATGAGACAGCCTTAACCACTCTTGTCATGTTTGAGTTGACCTTCTTCACTCGTCGCTTATTCGAGTTGGTTATTGTCGCTCATCTCTTTTACCTTAAGGGCTAGAAAGGTGTCATGATATTCTTAACCTTACGTAAATTAAGGATTACTCCTTGATACAAGTACTATGTTGGAAATCACTCCTCCAGTGATCAATTAAATATTGTGGACGTGATGTGTTTTCGGTAGCGACCCTGGGGTGACACATCATTTCCATGTTTCTCAGGTTGATGGTGTCCTGATTGGTGTTTGTGAGACATTCTATATACGTAGTACATCAATTCCTTTTAATGGGGGGGGGGGGGGGGGTTGGTTGTGGCAAATAGTCACTCCAATCTCTGAGGGCGTATTCTCCTGGTTCATGTGTTGTGGCCATCTTAGGACAACCGCATAAAGCCATGTTAAGCATGGGACACACCGGTGAATATCCCTAGTATGGGATGCGGATTGAGTTAGATAGTTCTAATCATATTCCATATTTTAGCGATCGCTAAGAGTGATACACCGCATATACTTTACTAGGCATGCATCTCATATAGATTACTTGTTCATTAATACCTCTTGCAGTGTGGAATACTTGGCATATCAGAACCTTATGCATTTTACGAATCTCTTGAATTACTGTTAATCTTAAAGGATAACCATCACTATGAGTAGGGCATTGACCCTCTCCCAATCATTCAGATGATGTAGGTGACGTACAGGTTGAGGACCCAGAAGACCAGACCCTGGCAGAAGACATTACTGATTAGATTAGAAGATTTAGTTTATAGTTTATTTCTTTATAATTCTGTTATGAAACTCTGAATTTGTAATAAGCTCCCATTGTGTGAGCATTTGACTATTATTGGATTAAGGAATAATTAATATAGTTATCTTAATTCTTGTGAATGTTACCTTCATGAATGTATTTGGATATGATCTATAACGATGGTGGGACGTGATTTCCAAAACATCCAAGTTTGTACATTATTAACACCCGGTTTTCTCGGACACGAGTATGAACTCTGGCCTTAAAAATTTGGGATGTTACAGTTGGTATCAGAGCATGAGAATGAGAGTAACTGGGCCTAGGGGAATAGACCATCATAAACTCACACAACTAGGATAAGAAGCCTAGGTATAAGTACCCAGGGCCATGCTTTAAAGGGGACTAGAGGACTTAAAACTAATAAATAGCAATAACCCTGGAGACGATTGCCTAACAAACACTACCTCTCTATTATGTACTTGAAGCCACCCTAATCATTACTAAATTTCTACACAGGAAGCATGGCCTCCAAGAAAAGGACCACATGAAGTAACGCCACGAGAAACGGGGCTCCACGAAGGACATCTAGGGCGAAATCTGCAACTTCCTCCCCAACACCACAACAGGCGGCCACGTGCCTAGAGCCACCCCCTAAAACCATCAACCTTCTCGATACACAAGCTTGGGCACCGTTCCTTTCCATCTTGGGAAGAATGGAAGTGGTCATGCAAGGAACTCAGAGGGCGGTGGAAGAACTATGACAACAGAACCGTGACACTTCCCCGAGGACCTTAAGGCCCCTTACAATATCTAACCGCGGTGCATCGCCAGATCTTCCTGGGCCAGATCGCCATGAGTAGTCTTTTATACTAGAAAAGTTCTTAAAACTTCAACCCCTCGAATTCTCTGGCACCCTAGACTCGATAGTAGCCGAACATTGGTTGAAACAGATTATGAAAGCCTTTAAGGCGATGGGGTGTCTTGAACAGTCAAGGGTTCCCTAAGCCACTTTCAAATTAGAAGGAGAAGTCACGATTTGGTGGGAAACAACGGAAAGGACCATCCCCGACTATCACGCATGGACTTGGGACAAATTCGAAAAGAAGTTTTATGAGAAGTATTTTCCTAAGTCATATCAGGATGAGAAAATGACATAATTCCTAAATCTTACCCAAGGCAAGATGACCGTAGCACAGTACGAGGCCAAGTTCACAGGGTTATCACGTTACACATCGAAGCTAAACGAGGATGAGGATTTTCGGGTCAAACGGTTCAAGGATGGGCTGAGGCCTTCTATACATTCCAAGATATGCTATTTTGACCTAACCACTTACGTTGATGTAGTGGATAAGGCTACATGCACCGAAAATGACGATGACCGAAGGACACAGGCCTGATTACAACATCAGGAGATAGGGAAAAGATTCAAAATTATATCTAATGCACCGATGATTTAGGATAAAAGGAACAAGATTGCCCAACAAATGGATACTACCTCAGAACAAGGGAAACAGGGAGACAACTCTAGGGGTTGCCATTATTGCAAGAAAGCGGGCCACGAGGAGAAGAATTGCTTCAAGAAGATGAGGGACGAAGGTCGTCCCGTCCCGAACTGAGTTCAGCAAGCCAATCCGATTACACTCCAAAATTTGCAAGGCCGCCTATATGCCATGATGTCACCTAAAGATGTGGACTTAGACCCCAACTTAATAGAAGGTACGACTTTCATTCAAAATGTTCTTGTTGTCCTTTTGTTTGATTTTGGAGCTACTATATCCTTCATCTCAAATTTTATAGTTGAACGATTGAATCTAGAACTAAAATACACCAAAGAACCGATCACCATGGTTTCACCCCTGGGAAAGATGATAAAATTGAACAAGTACTATGAAAAGTGCCTCGTCACTATAGCAGATATCGACATCTCAGTCGATCTAGCAAAAGTAAACATGAAAGAATTTGATGTGATCCTTGGGATGGATTGGCTTGACGAGACCAGGGAAATAATAGAAATTAGGGCCAGGAGGGTCACGTTCACCTTACTGAGGCGGGACCCCATTACAATACAAAGTAAGAATAGGAAAGAACCCTTGGAATGATTAATGGGCATGACAGAAATTACCATAGACCAAATCCCAATAGTCAAAGAATTTTCAGAAGTGTTCAAGGAGATACTGGGACTGCCTCCCAGGAGGGAGGTAGACTTTGGTATCGACCTAATACCAGGGACCTCTTCAGTGGCTCTACCCGCCTTTTGAATGACACTCGTGGAACTGGCAGAACTCAAGAAACAGATAGAGGAGTTATTAGACGAAGGATTCATCCAACCAAGAGTATCTCTGTGGGGTGCTCCGGTGTTGTTCGTCAAGAAGAAGGACAGTTCTCTGCGATTGTGCATCGACTACTGTCGCTTGAACCAAGCCATAATAAAGAACAAGTACCCCCTTCCCCATATCGATGATCTATTCGACCAACTCAAAGGAGCTTAGTTTTTTTCAAAGATCGATTTGAGGTCAGGTTACCACCAACTTAGAATCAAAGAAGAAGACGTACGCAAGACCGCGTTCAGAATAAGGTATGGATATTATGAATTCCTAGTAATGCCATTCAGCCTCACAAACGCGCCAGCCATTTTCATGGATCTTATGAACCGCGTCTTCAAACCGTACCTGGATCAATTCGTAATAGTCTTCATTGATGACATCTTAATCTATTCGCGAAGCAAGGATGAACATGAAAACCACCTGTGGACAATTCTGAACATGCTGAGAAAGAATTATTTGTTCACCAAACTCTCAAAATACAAATTCTAGAAAGAAGAGGTCAGATTCCTAGGACATGCAGTGAATCGTCAAGGCATAGCGATCGACCCAACTAAGGTCGAAGCGGTACTACAATGGGTCAGACATGAGACTGTCACTGAAATCAGAAGTTTTCTCGGGTTAGCAGGATATTACTGACGCTTCATAGAGGGGTTCTCTAAGATAGCTTGGCCGTTAACTAACCTAATGAAGAAAAATATGCATTTTCGGTGGGATGAAAGGGCCGAAGAGGCTTTCCAAGAACTCAAGAACAGGCTGACCTCCTCCCCAGTACTCACTCTTCCTGAGGAAGGGGTAGAATTTACAGTATACACAAACGCTTCCTGTGAAGGGTTAGGAGGCGTTCTCATGCAGAACGATAAAGTGATAGCTTACGCATCCAGATAATTGAAGCTACACAAACAAAACTATCCTACCCATGATTTGGAGCTAGCAGCCGCATTATTCGCTCTCAAGATATGGAGACATTACTTATATGGGGAATGATTCAAGCTCCATACAGACTATAAGAGCCTTAAATACATATTCGACCAAAAGGACCTTAACATGCATCAACACAGGTGGATGGAAACTCTTAAGGACTATCAATTTGAAATACAATATCATCCTGGAAAAGCGGACATGGTTGCCAATGCACTTAGCTGCAAGAAATCCCACAGCTCGGCTATGATACTTGCAGTGGAAGAATGGGAACTAATGGACTTCATAAAAGATTTCAACGTCCAACTGAACATAAAGGAGAAAGATACACTCCTTGGGAATCTATCTATAGAATCCTCACTACTACGTCAGATCATTGAAGCACAAGGGCAAGACAAGGAACTACAAGAACATTATATGAAAGCCTAAGAAAGTAAGGATTCACAGTGGCACATCGGCACTAATGAAGGAATCAGATATCGTGACAGAATATGTGTACCAAACGCACATCTCTTAAAACAAGCAGTGCTAGATGAAGCTCATCGATCTAAACTGACTATTCACCCCAGAAGCACTAAAATGCATCAAGATGTGAAGCGACATTATTGGTGGAATGACATGAAAAGGGAAATAGCCACCTATGTGACTAAATGTCTCACATGTCACCAAGTGAAAGCAGAACACCAAAGACCAGTGGGACTCTTACAACCCCTTGAAATCCCTCCATGGAAGTGGGACTCGATATCTATGGACTTCATAGTGGGACTCCCCAGGACAAGGAGAAATCATGACGTAATATGGGTAATAGTCGACCGGCTAACCAAATCTGCCCACTTCATACCCATATAAGTTACCACCCCGATGAATGAACTAGTTGAGACCTACATAAAGAATGTGGTTCGCCTCCATGGGGTCCCAACCACGATCATATCCAATAGAGATTCACGCTTCACCTCAACCCTTTGGAATAAACTACAGACCGCCCTTGGTACCACCTTAAAGCATAGCACGGCATTCCACCCTCAAACAGACGGGCAAATGGAAAGAGTGAATCAAGTACTAGAGGATATGTTGAGGGCCTATATATTGGACTTTAAAGGTAGCTGGGACGATTACCTTCACCTAGCAGAATTTGCCTACAACAATAACTTTCAAGCCAGCATTTGGCATGGCCCCATTCGAGGCCCTCTACGGACGTCCATGCTGCACACCTCACTACTGGGACAGAAGTAGGAGAAAAGAGCATCTTAGGACCTGAAATCATCCAAGTTACCTTGGAAAAGATCGAAATAATAACCAAATGCCTCCAAGCTGCACAAAGTAGGCAAAAAAGTTATGCAGATGTTCGAAGGTGAGCACTCAAATTCGTCAAAGGGGACAATGTCTTCTTGAAAGTGTCCCCTATGAAAGGCATGATGTGGTTCGGTAAAAAGGGCAAGCTCGCACCCCAGTACATTGGCCCATTTGAAATACTAGAAAGAATGAGAGAAGTAGCTTACCGCCTCGCACTACCTCCACAGTTAGCTAATGTTCATAGCATCTTTCATGTGTCCATGTTGAAGAAGTACGAACCTGACCCAACTCACATTATCAACTGGGAACAAATACAGTTACGAGACAATGCCACTTACTCAGAAGAACCGGTGCAGATCCTCGATCGCAAAGAACAAATCCTTCGAACAAAAACCATCCCACTAGTCAAGATTTTATGGTCACACCACAATGTAGAAGAAGCAACATGGGAACGGGAAGATGAAATCAGGGAAAGACACCCCGAGCTCCTCAATGAAGAATAAGAAACTCAAGGTAAGAAATTTCGAATGAATTTTTTTTAGGAGGGTAGATTGTAATGCCCCGAACTCTTTAATACTCGAGTATCGAAAGTCCTCGGGCATTACCATGAAAATCAATGCAAAACATATATATGACTTTAGAAGTAAGACATCTGACCCTCTGATCGAAAACTAGACCATATATGCATGACCCGATGCATAAACGTCCTTCAAACAAAATTAGTGGGTAACTCTCCATTCATAACTACATAGAACGTGAGTGCTTGTATAGAAATCATCTAGACATGTGTCTACAATCAAGTGGAACCATGGGATTGGCCAAGGCTCCTGCACCAGAACTAATCACAAGAACACCATCACCCTAGACCTAAAACCACAAGATTCTCACCATCCGATTAACGTGGAATCGTAGATCTTGCCTATGGACCCAAAACCAGCAGTACACGTCAAACCTCAGCCCTCAAAGTGATAAAACAACCAATAACCATCGATTTTGAGACCCATTGGACCTGTGAAAGGCCACCCAGATTAAATCAACATATTAATTTAAAAAGGGTATAGTGTGGACGGTGTAGATCGGTTGAGGCCATCACGGTGGACCCCACTGATGTGTTGCATGTACACAAACCCCATGGAGCCACACCACACCATACTTTGGAGTCGATCAAGAAACGCCTTGACCCGACGGGATTCGAAAATCCCTTTTCAGGCGTGCTGTGAAAACGGACGATCATCCACGGGGTGATCGTGGACCACCTTCTTCGCTCCTAACAGCCGATCCAAGCCGTCCAGCATAAAGAAGAGGTCAAAACAAGCAGAACCTTGTCAATCAAACGCATCCACGCAAGCCCGTGTCCGTAGAAATTCAAACGGACAGCATCTGAGGGCGATCATTGTGGCCCACCCTGATCATCCGGAAGGATGATCTGAGCCGTCCACTAGGATCGTAGGGAAAAACTGACCAAGCCTATTCATTTTTTGGCCCTGCTGAGCAATGGTTCGGACATAGGATGAAACGGGAAGGAGAACTGCGAAACCGCAATGTGCACGCAGGCCACCGTTGGGACGAGATAAGGGCCATCAACAGGGTCCAGATGGAAGATTTGAACCGTCCATCTTAATCCTGGATCAATTAACGACCAAGCGATCATCTTTTCATACCCGAACCCATCACATGCCAGCCACGAGCAGTTCACAAACTCTTGGTTACGCACGAAGTATCTGGAAACTGACTTCCTGCTGCTGGAAGGGAGATTTTCATGAGAGTGGCCTATAAAAGGAGCTCTCCACTCCACAGTCTCCACAACGTGAAAGCTTAAACGAGAGAAAGAAAAGAAAAGAAGAAAGAAAGAAAGAAAGTAAATAAGAAAGAAAGGAAAGAAGAGAGAGAAAAAAGAAAGAAAGAAAGTAAATAAGAAAGAAAGGAAAGAAGAGAGAGAAAAAAGAAAGAAAGAAAGAAAGGAACCTGACTCAACTCGCTGAATTCGAGTCTAGGCTAGGTGAGGGGTTTTTGTCCTTTAAGCTGTTCGTAATTTGGGATCTTTTCCTCTCAAATTTTAGAAAGACCTTCCTAAAGTAAACAATATTCCCATTATCAATGGCCCGTCCTTTAGAAATAGCAATTTAGGGAAGATATACCCGGCCCTTCAGAATTTACATGATGACTTTTAAAACTTCTTGAATTGAGTTGATGCATTTTATTTCACCTTATATACTTATTCCTGCCTTATTTATTTATTGTCAGCTTTTTATTACATTCCTACTATTTTTATTTTAATTTGACATCCTTAATTATTGGCCTTTAAGATTTTACATAATATCCATGGTAGGGAGCCTTCCTGAGTTTATGTGAGGCTATGGATACAAGCCTTGCTCTTGCCTTTAAATCATTATGAGATAGCCTTAACCACTCTCCTCAGTTCGAGTTAACGTTCATCACTCGCCTCTTATTCGAGCTGGTTATTGTCCCTGATGAGACGACCTTAACCACTCTCCTCACGTTCGAGTTGACCTTCGTCACTCGCCTCTTATTCGAGTTGGTTATTGTCGCTCATCTCTTTTACGTTAAGGGCTAGACAGGTGTCTTGATATTCTTAACCTTACGTAGATTAAGGATTACTCCTTGATACAAGTACTATGTTGGGAATCACTCCTCTAACAATCAATTAAATATCATGGACGTAATGCATTTTCGATAGCGGCCCTAGGGTGACACGTAATTTTCATTTTTCTCAGGTTGATGGTGTCCTGGTTGGTGTACGTGAGATGTTCTGTATATGTAGTACATCAATTCCTTTTAATAGGGGGGGGGGGGGGGGTTTGGATGTCGCAAATAGTCGCTCCAATCTATGGGGGCGTATTCTCCTGGTTCATTTGTTGTGGCCGTCTTAGGACAACCGTGTAAAGCCATGTTATGCGTGGGACAAGCCGGCGAATATACGTAGTATGGGATGCGGGTCAAGTTGGATAGTTCTAATCTTATTCCATATTGTAACGATCGCTAAGAGTGATACACCGCATATACTTTACTAGGCATGCATCTCATATAGATTGCTTGTTCATTGATACCTCTTGTAGTGTGGAATACTTGGCGTATCAGAACCTTATGCATTTTATGAATCTCTTGAATTACTGCTACTCTTAAAGGATAACCATCACTATGAGTAGGGCATTGACCCTCTCCCAACCGTTCAGATGATGTAGGTGATGTACAGGTTGAGGACCTAGAAGACCAGACCCTGGCAGAAGACATTACTGATTAGATTAGAAGATTTAGTTTGTAGTTTATTTCTTTATAATTCCGCTATGATACTCTGAATTTGTAATAAGCTCCCATTGTGTGAGCATTTGACTATTATTGGATTAAGGAATAATTAATATAGTTATCTTAATTCTTGTGAATGCTACCTTCATCAATGTATTTGGATATGATCTATAACGATGGTGGGACGTGATTCCCAAAACATCTAAGTTTATACATTATTAACACCCGATTTTCTCGGACACGAGTATGAACTTTGTTCTTGAAAATTTGGGATGTTACACCCGCAGAACTTGCTGACATCATACAGTGGGACCCACTACTAGATGCTTTGGACACAAATACATTAAGGTACGTTCAACACCATCCCATGTGCTAGCCGGTGCATGCATGACTTGTGGGTCCCATGCTTCACGGACAGAGTGGATTAAAAACCCATACATCATGGTGCGTGCCACATAGACGGTGCAAAATATATACAGCAAGGTGGGTCCCATCCCACATATGCTGTACATGTGGGTGGGACCCCACGTCCAAACAGATGGAAATGTGTATAAAACACATACATCATGACAGCACAAAGCTTTGCAGACGTCACTACATCAGCAGCTGTAGCTGCTGGGGTCCACTTAGATGGATGGTGTTTGATAAAAACACAAACATCACATGGTTTCCACATGTGTGGGGCCCATGGCTACTGGGCAGCATAGATAAAACACTTTCATCGAGAGGGGCCCACCGTCCAGATCGTTGGACGGTGGACAGCATGGATGAAACACATACATCTGGTGGGGTCCACGTCAATGTGGCCCACAAGCCTTGGAGCAGACTGATATTTGTGTTTTCTCTCCATCTAGGCTAGTCTAAATGGACAACAGGTAGGACCCGGACACGGCAGCGAGGTGGGCCTCGCTTGAACAGCGGTGAGGTCCACTAAATGTATGGCGGAGGATAAGATACTTACATCATAGGTGGGCCATACAATCAAGGGAGGGAGGGAGAGGGAGAGAGAGAAAGAGAGAGAGAGAGAGAGTAGGGGAGGGACCCCTCCACTATGGGCCCCTCTTTGTTACAACACATACATCAAAATAGGTCCCATCACAAGTGGGTCCTTAAATGAAAATCAACGGTGATCACCCACCAATTGTCCTTCTTCTTTAGCTCCTTGGAATACTAATCTCCTAAGATCCTTCTTTGATGGAGATGATGAAGTTTGGATGGTTGGATGGTGAGATGTGGGGGGTAGAAAGTGGGCCACACTTGGCTCTTTGGAATGATTGGACATTGGCTCTCTTAGTTGCTTGGGAGTGAAGAGAGAAATGAGAGAGAGAGAAGTGATGGAATGAAAAGGTGATGGAGTGATGGGTGATAGGTGTAAGGAAGGGATGGGTAGAGAGAGAGAGTTGACTTTGGGAATAGAAGAGGTATGAGTGTTGTAAGGGGAGTGATGGGATGTGTACTTGACTTAAGGTGATTGATTGATGTGATGGGTTATATAGATTCTCTTAGAATTTGTAACGCATGGCGTTTTTCTTGAAATAAATGCAGGCCCACAACTCCTAGCCTGGCTATCACATCGGTGCATGAGACACGGCGTTGGAACCACGGTGATGGCGCTGTCGCTAAGATACAAGTTTTAAGTCCAATTGATTTAGATCTTCGGGATGTGACTTAGGGTTGGGCGCAAATGCTGATTACAAGTTGCGGGTTACCGAAATTCGACCAGGAGGATCGCAGAAGCCTACAGAACAGTACAGTCTAGGATACGGGCCTTACAGTCATGCTACATGGTTCATTGTTGTCATCTATATTGGGTCATGGTTCACAGCATGACCCACATAACATGTGAGCCACGATCCACTGTGCCTGTCAACCATGATCCATTGGGCATATCAACCATGATCACAACCACGATCGTGGTTGTCATGCTACATGGTTCGTTGATGTCATCTACATTAAATCATGGTTCACAGCCATAACCCACATAACATGTGAGCCATGATCCACTGTGCCTCTCAACCACGATCCATTGGGCATATCAACCACGATCGTGGTTATCATGCTACACGGTTCGTTGTTGTCATCTATGTTGGGTCGTGGTTCACAGCCATGATACACTATCTGTCAACGACGAACCATTCGGCAAACCAACGACGATCATGGTTGTCATGTTATACAGATCGTTGTTGTCATCTACATTGGATCGTGGTTCACAGCCACGACTCACGTAACATGTGAGCCACGATACACTATGCCTGTCAACCATGATTCATTGGGCATATCAACCACGATGGTGATTATCATGCTATACAGATCATTGTTGTCATATACATTGGGTAGTGGTTCACAGCCACAACCCACATAACATGTAAGCCATGATACATTGTGCTTGTCAACCATTACCTTGCTTTGCCATTTTTATTGACCGAGATACACTGAACTTGTAGATGTACTTGTTGAGTGGAGATGGAGGGGCCTAGTGAAGAAGATTTAAAACCAGGAAAAGCAAAGGGAAGGGGTCCTAAAGAAGAAGCTCCAAGATAAAGTCGGTGTTCCGTATGGGGACAAGTGGTTGCTTTACATTATATATCCTCTAACCTCAGACGTTTCAAAGTCACATCGAATTGCCTTTTCTCTGATCCGCTCCGTCCATTCAATTTTTAAAATTAAGAAACAGAATTTCCCAGAGAACGATCAAAATATTCATATCTGTAGGATCACAACAGTTCAAGCCAATAGGTTCTATAAAAGCCCATAATTTGCAATTTTTACTCAGTGTGGGCCACTGATGGCTCGATACGTGTGATTATTTAATTTTTCAAAGGAATCCATTAGCCATGAACAATTCTAATGAATTAGATCCGATTTATGATGGGCCTAAAGACTAGAACAGGATGATCGACAATTGACGTTATGCATTGGGAATCGTAAGCGAACATTCTGCCTTCGCACGCCAATTTTTAATGTATGTACATGTGACATATTGATTCAGTACAAACTAAGATATATGGGGTCCACAATGATATGTAAATGTTACCTAAACTGATCATCATATGTAATGTACATATATATAGGCATAACATAAAAATAAGGTTTATCAAATGGATGTATGGCCGACGTAGTTCTCAACGCCTTATAACTGTTTATTTCGATGTGGTCAACTACATTTGTAAGCAAAGTTTATATTTTTGGATAAAGATTAGTACATACTCAAACAACTAACAATCAGTGTAGATTGAAAACTTACTTAAGATTTGTCTCACAACAGAGAGATAACCAGAGCCGTATGAGACATACCAGCACAACACAATAAATCCGACGCTAAATTACCTTTCATCATTACCTCTTTTTACGTGTCGAGGGCATATTGGTCTATAAAATTCGACTACCATGATCCATATATCATGACTACAGCGATCCACATACAAAGAAAACCACGATTTATATTTTCATGTCAACTACGACCCATCAAACATTAACACCACTACCCTTATTACATAATAAACCCAATACAAAGTTGTGGGCTAAAGAGCTGGGCTTCAATACGACCCCTTGAGCATGGGTCATGGTTGTCACAGAATATAGATCGTGGCTATCAGGTCGTGGTTGACATGAGGTAAGTGTCGTGGTTGGGAGCAGAAAATGAGAACCACAACACATATCACATAAAAATCACGACCCATATTAACTGACAACCACGACCCATGCAAACCAATCCGAACCAGTAATGGAGGAGATATTCTGGTGGAACACACCATAGGATATCTCTAGTTCTCATGTTATATGGGTCGTGGTTCTCGTGTTATATGGGTCGTGGTTTACGTGTGATATGGATCGTGGTTTTCGTGTGATATGGGTCATGGTTCTCATGTTATATGCGTCGTGGTTCTCGAGTTAAATGGGTCATGGTTTTCGTCTGATATAGGTCGTGGTTTTCAGGTTACACGGGCCTTGGCCCTAAAATGAGAACCACGACCCATATACATGACAACCACAACCCTTATAACATGACAACCATGGCACATATAGCATGACAACCACGAACCGGGCAACATCACAACCACGACCCATATCACATGGCAACCATGACCCATTTAACATGACAACCATGACATATATAGCCTGCAATTCCTGCTCTATAGTCATCTCATATTTGAAAAATGCCAAGCTAGCTTTGGTATGGATGGGCACGTTACATTTCTAACTTTAATGGACGATGAGGATCTTATGTGTAAATCATGCCATAGTCGTGCGGATAGGCACGTCACCAAGTTAGTGTAATGCGGTAAGGGATGTGGTTGTAATGTGGTAAGAGTCGCAGTTGTCATAGGTCATAATTGTCATGGGTCGTGGTTGTCATGAGGTAAGGGTCGTGGTTGTTATCCAATATGGGTCGTAGTCTTCATTTTATAGGCCTTGGCCCTAAAATGAGAACCACGACCCATATAAGATGACAACCACAACACATATAACATGACAACCACGACCCAGGCAACATGACAACCACGACCCATATAATGTGCCATCCATGACACATATAGTATGACAACTGTAAATGCTATATTGTAAATCTAGCACCCAGTGTTGTCAAATTTTGTTGTGCCAAATCATTTAGAATCTGTATCATATATTGATGAGATGTATAGATCAACTTTGTACACTTTAAAGATTGTCCAAGTCTTCGTCGAACTTCTCTTGTTTCAAGTTGAAGAAGAGTTGTCGAAGTTCAAGATTTCAAGCTTAAGTACAAGTACAAGTTCAAGGCTCAAGTTCAAGTTTAATCTTCAAGTTCAGTACTTTAAAGACTTAAGAACTCAAGTCTTTACTCAAGCTCAAGTTCAAGATTTGAAGACAAGTTTCAAGTATTTCAAGTGTATGAATTAGTATAGCGAACGATGTTTCAATTGTTAAAACTCACAAACAAGGTATGGATGACCCTAGTTGACCATAGAATTAGCAGAGCGAACGATGTTTCAATTTTAAGCCTTTGGTTTTTGGTGTTAGGTTGTCCTTAGAACTAAATTTGTATCAACCTCTCAAGACTAGTACATTTAAGGTTGCTATTTACTTGTGCTATTTTATTATTTGATTGTGTTATCTATCTTTGTATTCCGCATTTATTTTTAATTTAGCATAGTCCTATTCACCCCCCCCTCCCCCCCCCCCTAAGACTTTAAGCTTGGTCTTTTCAAGTGGTATCAGAGCCTAATAGCTCCTTTTTATTATTTGGATTCATTTCCTGAGCTAACTGATATGAGCTTATAAGATGTCAAATTTTGATAGCCTCTTAATTACTAGGCCTCCATCTTATGATGGCTCCAATTATGCCTATTGGAAAGTCAAAATGAGGATCTTTTTAAGGTGCATAGACGAGAGCGTGTGGCAAGCCACAGTGACTAGATGGAACCCACCCACAACTGAAGTTCTAGGCATTGATGGGATTAAATCTGTTAAAGTTACACCTTATTTTTAATGGACCACACTTTAGAAAAATGAGAGCAGTGCCAATGCAAAGGCTTTAAATGCAATCACTTGCACACTATCACCAGATGAATTCAAAAGAATTATATCTTATGATACTGTAAAGCAAGCCTAAGACATTCTAGAAATGATACACGAAGGTACGACTATAGTCAAGAAATCTAAACTTCAAATCCTCACCACTTGGTTTGAGGAAATACGTATGGAAGAAAGTGAAACTTTCATGGACTTCTATACTAAGTTAAATGACATAGTCAACTCTATGTGGGGTCTTGGTGATAGTATCCCATAAAGTAAAGTATGTGTAAAGATATTGTGCTCATTGCCTGATAAGTTCAATTCTAAAGTCACAACCATTCAGGAACTTCGTGATACGGATAATATGAGGGTTGAAGGGCTTGTTGGTTCTTTATAAACCTACGAGTTAAATTTTAAGGCTCCTAAAGGTAAATCTATAGCCCTTAAGTCTTCTAAAAATATTTCTCAAAATAATACTAGTAATTCTGATTGTGAAAATTCTAAAGATGATATGGCACTATTAGCCAAGAAGTTTTATAAAATTTTCAAAGCAAAAAGAAGGTAGATTTCTAAAAACCTTTTGAAAAGAAAAGGACTAGATCTAAAAATTTAAAATCTACTAAAGACAGCCAATGCTTCAACTACTATGAATACGGGCATCTGGCAAACAAATGTCCAAAGAGGGACAAACCTAAGAAGAAAGGTATGTTGGCCACATGGGATGAATCGTCTTGCTCTGAAGCTTCTTCTGATTTAGATGATTCTGAACCTAAGTCTACGAATGAGGTTAAGGCTTTAATGACTCTAGCCAGAGTCACTTCCTCAAACAGTTGTAATTCAACGTATGATGAAAATCTGAGAAGCGACCCTGAAAATGATGATAATTTACAAGATACCTATAATGCCCTTTATAGGGAAAGTTGCAAGATAGCTGTAAAACTAAAACTTCAAAAAAGAAAAGTTTTTAAAGTTAAAAGAAGATTTTAATAACTCAGTTTTAGAAAAATTATATTTTTCTGATTTTTTTGAAAAAGCTATGTGTGATTTAGATTTCAAAACATCCCAAGTTGAAAACCTTAAATCAGAAAATGAAAAACTAAAACTAGAAGTCTCTTCTCTCTTGAGTTTGAAGGATACTTGGAGGTATGCCCAGGGTGATCCTAAACTAGAAAGATTGTTGACCGAATCAAGGAAATATGGTGATAGATCTAGTCTAGGCTACGATAAGAATACACCTCCTAAAAGTAAGTCCACTCCACCTAAGTTTGTTAAAGGGGAGTCCTCTAACTTAAAAGGGAAAAGTCTGAATCAAAACAGTTTCAAAAATTCTAAAACTGTTCAGGTTATGAAACCTAAAAGCAACCATATCAATTATAGAAATCAGAATCATAACCCCTTAGCCAAGAAAATTGTGGATTTACTCAAGGAGCTTCTAAAATCTAACTCAAATGGTAGAATATATAACAACTACAAGCGTAGAAAAACCAATTATGCTCCAAAACCCAAAACAGTAATGAAATGGGTCCTTAAGGTTACTTGTCTAGTTGCCCACGCCCCTTTCAAGGCTTCAAGTCAATCAAAGTGGTACCTAGACAGTGGTTGTTCTAGATACATGACAGGTGACAAAGATTTGTTTACCAATCTTAAAGATATGACTGATGGATCTGTCATATTCGGTGATGGTAGCAACTGTAGAATTGTTGGCCAAGGTACGGTTCAACTCTTTAATCTTCCTCCATTTGAGAATGTTTTATTTGTAGAGGGCCTTAAGCATAATTTCTTAAGCATTTCTCAAATTTGTGATAATAAACATAGCATCAAATTCACCAACCAAGGGTGTGAGATTTCTAATGAGAATGGTTTTGTGATATTAACTGGTCGCAGAACATCTGAGAATTGCGATATAGTCAGTGATTCAAGCTCATCTAAGTTATCGTGTTACATGGTCCAGACCAATGAGACCGATCTATGGCATAAACACCTTGGACATGTATACTACTATAATCTTTATAGATTGAGCAAAGGTGAAGTAATAAGAGGTTTACCCAAGTTAAGGAAAATAGATCAAATTTGTGGCGAATGTCAGATAGGAAAAAAAACTAGGAGTGCTCACAAGAAAGTGAACTCCAGTGCCACATCCAAACCCTTGAACTCCTCCACATGGATCTTGTTGGACCTACTAGAATGGAGAGTCGAGGTGGTAAGAAATATATTCTGGTAATAGTAGATGACTTTACCAGGTATACATGGGTAGTTTTTATGAGAGAGAAATCTGAAAATCTCAATGAAGTATAAAGATACTCAAGCGTATCCAAACAGAGAATGAATCACATGTCTCTAAAATCCGTAGTGATCATGGTTCTGAATTTGAAAATAGCAATTTTGAGAAGTTCTGTAGCGATCATGGTATGTCGATGAATTTTATGCTCCTAAAACACCTCAACAAAATGGGGTTGTTGAAAGAAAAAATCATGTGCTTCAAGAAATGGCTAATGTAATGTTAAACGGCATGAAACTTTCTAAAAGTCTTTGGGCTGAAGCAGTGAACACGGCTTGTTATATTATTAACCGTGTTTATAATAGAAAGTCAAATAATAAGACTATATATGAACTATGGTTCAATAAGAAGCCGACAGTCAAATACTTTCAAGTTTTTGGCAGCAAATGTTGTATGTTACGTGATTGGAAAAATTTGGAAAAATTCGACACTAAAAGTGATGAGGGTATTTTCCTATGATATGCGCTAAATAGTAAAGCATATCGTGTTCTCAACAAGAGGACAGGTATAATTCAGGAGTCCATTAATGTTGTTATAAATGATCACCTGAATACACCTGTCTCAAGTTCATAAGATGATGAAGTCTCTTTATTTAATAAACTAAACTCTTCATCTAGTCAAAATGACACTGAACTACGGTCAGTTAGAGACCATCTAACTGATTAAATTCTTAGGAACCCTCTCACTGGTGTGCGCACTCATAGACAATTAGAAAATATTTGTAATTATGTGTGCTTTACATGCCAAATTAAGCTGGCCAACATAAAAGAAGCGCTTACTGATGAAAACTGGATAGTGGCTATGCAAGATGGACTTAATCAATTCGTAAGGAATGATATATGGTACTTAGTTCCTAGACCTAATGATAAATATATTATTAAAACTAAATGGACCTTTAAAAATAAGTTTGATAAATTAGGTAACATTATAAGAAACAAGGCTAGACTGGTTGTACAATGGTACACTCAGATAGAAGGCATCGATTATGATGAAACCTTTGCCCTAGTAGCTCATCTTGAATCTATCAGACTGTTCATATCCATTGCTTGTTACAAAATTTTTAAAATCTATCAAATAGATGTCAAGAGTGCTTTTTAGAATGGTAATCTACATGAGAAAGTATATGTAGAACAGCCTACTGGTTTTGAAGACCCTAAACATACTGATCATGTTTATCTCCTGAAAAAGGCACTCTATGAATTAAAACAAGCTCCCATGGCATAGTATGAGAAATTGACTAAGTTTCTACTGAGTCGTAACTTTGTAATGGGGAGTGTTGATAAGACACTATTTGTAAAGAAACATAATGATCATATACTGATAGTACAAATATATGTTAATGACATTATCTATGGATCTACTTGTTTTAACATGTCTGTTGAGTTTGCAGATTTGATGACGTCCAAGTTTGAAACGAGCATGGTTGGAGAACTGAATTATTTTTTAGGTCTGCAAGTGAAACAGATTGAAGACGAGATCTTTATTTCTCAAACCAAGTATGCTTTAAAATTGGTGAAAAAGTTTGGATTTGAGAGCGGTAAAAATTTCGATACTCCTATGAGTACGACACTTAAGCTCTTTAAGGATTCAACGGGTAAAAGTGTAGATCCTAAGTTGTATCGCAGTATGATAGGTAGTTTATTATATTTAACAGTGAGCCGACCTGATATTGCATTCAGCATAGGAATCTATGTTAGATATCAATCTTACCCTAAAGAATCCCATCTAATTGTTGTTAAGCGTATTTTGAGATATGTCACAAGTATGGCCAATCTTGGTCTTTAGTATCCCTATTATACTAATGTTCAATTATTCGGGTATATGAATGCTAATTGGGCTAGTAATATTGATGACCGCAAGTCTACCAGTGGTGGATGTTTTTATGTCGAGAACTGTCTAATTTCGTGGCATAGCAAGAAACAGAGTTCCATAGTGCTTTCCACAACTAAGGCTGAGTATATTGCAGCCAGTAATACATGCACTCAGCTTGTGTGGATGAAGAGGATGTTAAATGATTACAGATTTACGCAAGATTCTCTGGTACTGTATTGCGATAATTCTAGTGCAATCAACATTTCTAAAAATTCAATTTAGCATTCACGAACTAAGCATATTAACATTAGATATCATTATATTTGTGAATTAGTGGAAGATAAAATTCTTTCATTGGATTATATTCAAACTGAAAATCAACTTACAAACATTTTCACAAAACCACTTGAAAGAAACAGGTTTGCTAAATTAAAATTAGATATTGGTATGTGTAATGTGATCTGAGTTAATTGTGCTTGCTTGTACTATAATGCATGTTTTTATTTTTTTAAGAAATTTTAAATCAAAAA
This sequence comes from Magnolia sinica, assembly GCF_029962835.1. Classification (NCBI taxonomy): domain Eukaryota; kingdom Viridiplantae; phylum Streptophyta; class Magnoliopsida; order Magnoliales; family Magnoliaceae; genus Magnolia; species Magnolia sinica. The sequence goes on from NC_080577.1 coordinate 88,220,749, forward strand.
AATTATTAAAAAATAGAAATTTTTAATGTTGCACGACCAGTCGAGTACACACTCGACCAATCATGACACGACCGGTCGAGTAGCTGAGGTTTGGGGGTTTTAAATGTGCAAAAAGCACTTTTTCTTCATTTCTCTCATCTTCTCCAACAAGCCCTTCCACGACTGGTCGAACCTACCTTCGATTGTTACTTGGTTAGTGCATTTTTTTCATTTTCATTTTGAATTTAGGATCTTTGCACTTCTAGTTCCTTGATTTTGAAGTTTATTTCAAGTTTTCTTGTGGTTTTTTTAGTTTTCTAGCTTAAAATCTGATTTGGAAGAAACCCTCCATTCCTTTCTTATATTCCTCTTGTATATTGTGCAATGGAGAATAGATATAAGAAGAGATTCTCTCGTGGTCCGTCTTCTTCCCATTCCACACCGATTACAATGCGTACTCTTCGACCACCCGAAGAGGATCCCGAATATGTGTTGGGTATTCGTCTCTGCAATGTAATTGTTGAGCAAACGGTTAACTCCAATCATTTGAGTCCTTTCAATATCGTTCCCCTCCTTAAAGCTGTAGGATGGGCTAACATATTGAATTGGGGAGATCTTACATACTGATCCATTGCACAGGCCATGTTTGCTTGTATAAGTGAATTCTCTGTTGAAAATTTAACTTTTATTATGACAACTAGAGAAGGTCCAGTTGATGTAGACCGTCACTTTATATCTAGTTTGATGGATATTCCTATGAATGATGAAGGAATACCTATATCTACGTTAGTTGCGAGACCATCTGAATCTGAAAAACATATGCTAACTAGAGTATTATGCAACATGAATGCGGAATGGAACTCTGGTATTGCACTCAGTTCCAAAAATATGTTACCTAGATACAGAATTCTTCATCGTATTTTCATTTCTAATGTGTATCCTTGATCTGGTAACAAAATTGAGTTAACTTCTTTCATGCCTCGCATACTTCACTCAGTTGTTTCCGTTGTTCAAATATGTATTCCGTCTCTTATTTGTTATATCATTATTCAGTTTTGTCTCCATCCTGGCCATACTGATATTCCTTTTGCATATCTGATGACCACACTAGCTATTCATGGTCATGTGGTTCTGCCTATTGGAGAAGCTCCTATTTCCCATCTACCCTTCAACAATTCCAACATTAACAAGATGAATCTGAGGTTGGTACCCGGCCAAGTTGATAAGGATGATTAGGAGCTGCTGAAGAAAATGGAGAGGAAGATGCTTTACCTCCTGATGATGTAAACATGGATGATTTATTTAATGAATTAGAATCTGATTCTGAGGCTGATCCTGACTTTCAGCCTTCTAATTTTGATGAGCGGTTGAGAACCCTAGAGGAAAAGGTGGAAGGTTTGCATGTATCCCAAGAGACTCAATTCAACTATATGCACAAATACCTTAGGCGCATTAACAAGGGATTACATCAGATTGAACCTTCTATCCCTGCTCCTTCTGGTTCTGATTAGACTCTTTTTATTTTGAGCATGTATTAATTATTATCTTTATTTACGCTTGGATAGTAATTGGACATGTGAACATGACTTTATGTTTCCTGAATATATTTTGCTAAACATGTTGCTGTTCTTTACTCTCTTATTTCTTATACTTCTCGTATCTCTTTGCTATATCATAAGTTTGTATTTCTTTCCTTTGTCCTATTGTGACAAAAAGGGAGAGAAATTGTAACATGATTTTAATGTTTTATGATGATGGATGTGTGATTGTAGATATGGTGAATTTTTTTTTGGATTGGACATGTATTTGATTTATACAGGTTCTAGATATCACCTCGCTTGGATTAAGGGGGAGCAATGGATTAAGGGGGAGAGTAATTGTTGCACATTTGGTACATGATTCTTTATTGTGTATGATTCTGTATCTGATAACTGGTGCATGATTCTTTATTTGGTTTTGTCACAAATTTGACAAAGGGGGAAATTGTAAATCTAGCACCCAGTGTTGTTAACTTTTGTTGTGCCAAATCATTTAGAATCTGTATCATGTATTGATGAGATGTTGATGAGATGTATAGATCAACTTCATAAATTTTAAAGATTGTCCAAGTCTTCGTCAAACTTCTCTTGTATTCAAGTTGAAGAAGCATTGTCGAAGTTCAAGATTTCAAGCTTAAGTACAAGTACAAGTTCAAGGCTCAAGTTCAAATTTAATCTTCAAGTTCAGTACTTTAAAGACTCAAGAACTCAAGTCTTTACTCAAGCTCAAGTTTGAGATTTAAAGACAAGCTTCAAGTATTTCAAGTGTATGAATTAACAGAGAGAACGATATTTTAATTGTTAAAACTCACAAACAAGGTATGGATGACCCTTGATTGACAATAGGTTAGGTCATATTCATTGCATATATTATTTGGGTCATTTCATAAGCTAATAGGTCATTTCATCGACTAGCTCTAGTCTTTGTTTGACTAGTCCAAGCTCTGGCTCGACCAGTCTAAGAATTTTTCGACCAGTCCAAGGTTGTTGTGAATTTTTAAAATTTTTTATTGCATCCTTTATCAGTCATGGAGACTGCTTGACCAGTTGAGTGAACAGTGCTCGACCAGTCGTGCAAGCTTGACTCAAAGTCCAGCAAGATTTTTTAGTCCCACTTGACCAGTCGAGCAGGCCACTCGACTAGTCGAGCAAGCCACTCAACCAGTCGAGTAACGACCTTATCTTATCGCGCTAGAAATTTTAAAATTTGGTTGGTCCTTCGACCAGTCGAACCGACCCTTAGACCAGTCGAGTGAACAGTATTTTCACCTATAAATAGAGGACGAATCTCAGATTTTTTCATTCATTCCAAGCTAAATTAAGTCATCACTCTAAGAGATAAGTTCCTGCATTTCTTAAGTTATATTGTGTTCATTTTAAATTCTCTTAAATAGCTTTTTGCATTTGATTTTGTGATCTCCATTCAACTCAATTTTATTAAAGAAGGGAATTGTAATTTTACCCTCTTTGACATCAAAATCAAATTAAGCTAGCCCAGGTGGAATTAATCTAAAAATCATTTAGATATAGAAACTTTCATTTGTGAGACTGGAATTGAACATCTTCGTCAACATCGGATTGGTTCTACCAAGCTTCTTTAGAAGGAGAATTTTCCAGATAAGTACCATTTATTTTTTGTGTATCTTATGTGGTTTCTGAGGTTATGCCAGAAAATCTCATTTTTGGTTTTGTCTGAGGTAATCCAGAAAATCTTAGAGTATGAGATTTTTGTAATTGTGTAAGCCCATCTAAAGACACAATTGTGAAGGTTTTAAGGTAAACCTTGGAAAACCTTTTTCATAGTGAAAGCCAATATCCCGTGGGTGTGGATATTGGGAGTGAAGTAGTTGTGTGGCTGTTTTTCAAATAGTTGGTGTACACACAAATGAACCACTATAATTCCTGGAGCTGTGGTGGATGATTAATTTTGCTTATGTGTGTGAATGTTGTAATTTACTTTATGCACTTGTAGTGAATGGTGTAATTTACTTTATGCACTTGTGGTGAATGTTGTAATACCTTAGTTTATTTCCTTTGCCTCTTTATTGGTTCGGATTTTTTATGCTTACAAACATTCTAGTAAGGTTGTCCTGCCATAAGCCTTTGGTTTTTGGTGTTAGGTTGTCCTTAGAATTAAGTTTGTATAAGTTGGCAGTCCAACTCCCACCCCCCCTAGGACTTTAAGCTCGGCCTTTCAACAACCACGACACATATAACATGACAACCATGACCCATATAGCCTGCAATTCCTGCTTCTGCATTCTATCAATAGTCATCTCATATTTGAAAAATGTCAAACTAGCTTTGGTACGGATGGGCATGTTACATTTCTAACTTTGATGGACGGTAAGGATCTTATGTGCAAGTCACGCCATAGTCATACGGATGGGCACGTCACCAAGTTAGTGTAATGTGGTAAGGGTCGTGGTTATAATTTGGTAAGGGTCGTAGTTGTCATGGGTCATAATTGTCATGGGTCGTGGTTGTCATGAGGTAAGGGTTGTGATTGTTATAAGGTAAGAGTCGTGGTTGTCATCCAATATCAGTCGTAGTCTTCATTTTATAGGCCTTAGCCCTAAAATGAGAACCACGACCCATATAACATGACGACCATGACACATATAACTTGACAACCACGACCCAGGCAACATGACAACCACGACCCATATTACATGGCAACCACGACTCATATAACATGATAACCACGACCCTTATAACATGACAACCATGACGCATATAACATGACAACCATGACCATTCCCTTCGAAATCAACGCGACCCTTCGGAATCAGCGCCACACTCGCTCTTTTTTAGGAAATCGTATTGATGTCGCTACTTCCCCGTAATCCCTTCGGAATCAGCGCAACCCTTTGAAACGTTTGACTAGCCTATAAAAGTGGTACTTAGGTTTCAAATTACTTTCACAATCCAATCCGAACCAGAATCCTATTGCGACACTTTAAGCATTCATGGACTTCTTTGTTCTTTTAATCGAAATAATGGAGGAGATGTTCGAAGAAGCCATCGAGTCCTTCTCGCGTTCTTCCTTGATGGGTGATCCCTTCCCTTTCCTCAAGGATATTGACTATCTTCCTGAAGATCAACAGCCTCCACAGGAAATTCAGAAGACACCTTCTCAACAAAGTTTTTCAGCTCGTTGGGTGCCTGTTGAAGATTTTTGTTCTTCATATTGTATTGTAATCATGGTCGTGTTTGTCAGCAGCTTTAGTTTCTCTTCTGGCAACGACAGAAGTTAGAGTGTAGCTTTAGCTTCTCTTCTGGCTACAACAGAAGTGAGACTATAGCTTCAGCTTCTCTTCTAGCTGTGACTATGTTATATGGGTCATTGTTTCCCCTAGAGTCGTGGTTGTTAAAGCAAGACATTCTCAACAGAGTTTTTCGGCTCACTGGGTGCCTGTTGAAGAGAACTGTTATTCATATTGTATTATAATTATGGTCATGAAGGACAACTCTATAGCTCAATGACAGAAATGTTACGTCCCGGGTCATAAATGGAAAATCCCATGGGTCATGGTTGTCATGGATCGTTGTTGTCATGTAATATGGGGTCGTGGTTTTCATGTGATATGGGTCATGGTTGTAACGGTTCATAGTTTTCATGGGTCGTGGTTGTCATTATATATGGGTCGTGGTTGTCATGTTAGATGGGTCGTGGTTCTCATGTTAAATGGGTCGTGGATATAACAAATTTCCCTATGATGTGATACAAATGAATATTATATTTAAATGAAATTTATGATACATGGTGAAACTATGATTCATTGTCAGATGGATGGAATGGATCTCATATAAACATTGATCGTAGTTGTCAGTTGATATGGGTTTGTGGTTGTCATGTCATAGGGTTGTGGTTGTCATGATGCATGGGTCGTGGTTGACATTTTGCATGCGTTGTGGCTGTCATGTTGGTAATGGATCATTGTTGACAACCACGACACTGAGTGAAAGCATGACCCATAGAACATGTCAACCACAATCCATGTCTCACGAAAACCACGACCTATTGTTATGTATACTATTTTCATCTATGTGTCATGGTTCAAATGCACAAAGGTTCATGATTATCATCCATGTTGCGTCGTGATTGACATGATACATGGGTCTTGACAACCATGACCCGTTGTTAAGTTCATGATTTCCTCTGTGGGCGTGGTTCAAATACACAACAGATCGTGGTTATCATCCACATTGGATCGTGGTTAACATGCACCAAGGTTCATGAATCAATAAGTATATTACAGTTCACATTACATTATCACAAACAATAAAATATTAAGAAAACCAAAATAAGAAGTCATAATCAGCCTCTGGCTCAGCCTGCAAGGACGAAAGTGCATCGACGCCGATTGTGACCTATTCGTTTGCATCTCGAGCATCTGGGTGTTATCCTATCTTCTCCCTAGGATGTAATTCGAACCTTTTTCGGTCTTTCAGCAGATCTTCTCATTTCGGGAGGCTTCATATTCTCACATAAAACCTTCAATTTGTCTACAATGGAAGGCACGATAGTTCATATGTTTTGATAGATCATTTTAGTGTTGATCTCGAAAATAAGAGGGATCATTTTAATGGTTTACAATGCTCATTCAACACTGTTTCCTGTAATGTGCTTCACTTGCAGTTGGGATATACCTCGTTTTTGGTCTCATACCATAAAATGATCTGGAAAAATATATGGACGACATAGATGAAACACATACATGGTGGTGGGTCCTAGCGACCACTGAGAACCAGTCATTGGCTGGCGGTAGCGGGAGTAGTCGATCCGTCACTTTCTCGGGCGTTTGAGCAGTAGGTGACTTCTACTTCACTCCAGGACCGTACAACTCCTAAACCAAGGACAAGGGCATTTTCATCCGAAATAACCTTCAAAAGTTGTCAGAAGTCACTCTTAGGATATATGGAATGTCATAGCTTTCTAGGTAATTGACCCAAACTTCGAGGTCAGTACGGTCAATTTTTCAATTTTCGGCTATTGAATAATTAAGTAGCCAGTCGAAATGGTACTCATTTTTTAAGGTACGACCATTCTAGCATTTTGAATCATCCGACGGCCTAAATTTTTTTCCATCAGATGGTCTAGCAACTGATGGACAGGGGCTCTGAAGGGCCACCATGATATATGGGTTTTATCCATACCATCCATCCATTTTTCCATATCATTTTAGGGTACAAGTCCCAAAAAAGAGGAAGATTAAAGGATAAAGTGGACCACACTATAGGAAGCAACGATAATGATGACATGCACCGTTAAAACCTTCCTTAGGGCCCACTGTGATGGTTAATTGCCAACCAACCTGTTGATAAGGTCACATGGAAATGGATCTCGATGAAGGGAAAACACAAATATCAGTTTGATCCAAAACTTTTGTACCCTTAAAAGGTTTTCAACAGTAGATGTTTAATCCCCACTGAGTGGTCCACTTAAGCCTGAGAACTACCTCATTAATACATCACGGTGGTCCCTCAAAGGCCCTGTCCATTCCTAGGTATGGACCGCAGGGGTACTACCCAATCCGCGTTCCAATTTTAAGGCGTTGGCAAGTCTCATAGTTGGGATCAATGGTACATATTTAAGGTACATCTAATTTGACTGTTTGGATCAACCACATCAAACGATTTAGGAATCCATTGGAATTTCACACCCTATTTGGGCAGCTGTATTTGGTGAGATTAAGGTGGACAGAATGTAAAAGTTACAATAAATGCATGTATAAGGTATCATTTATGGATTGGGTTTATCCTATATTTCCTAATGTCATGTACACGTTCCGAACTGGGAGGGTTGCCTGTAATCTTACTATTTTTAGCAAAGTCTATGTTTGGTGCACAATAGTTGGGATTGTAAAATTAACAAACGTCACCGATGCATTTTGACTTAATATGACATGCGGTCATGATAGTTAGTGAGTCACCAAGGATTCCACATTTGGAGATGTAATACTTGGACGGATGTAGATTAGTTGTAACAGTTTCATTACTTATTGTTATTGAAGTTACATGAGTAATGTATATGAGCCACACCATGTCCACCATGTTGAATTCGCACCGTTGATCCATTTGTTTACATCTACACCCAAATCAAGATACAAATACCAAGTTAAATTGTTTGTTGTTAAAAAGGATATCTTAAATCTTGGATGTTCAAGATTCTCGACCAATCGAGCCAACTAGTCGAAGGTCCCTTCGACTGGTCGAAGCCTTGGCTTGACTAGTTAAGGGTTACGCAGATTGCACGGACTGCGTAAATTTAAGGCAGTTTCTAGGGATGTGTGTAAGTGGGAGTTCCCCATCTATAAATAGGAGTCCCTAAGGTCATTCTAAGATATTCTAAGGCTTTCTAAAGTATTATAAAGAGTTTCTAGAAGGGATTTTAGGGTTGCAAAGAGTGTAGCAAGGGTGAGATTCAACCTTGTTTGAATCGGGCAAGTCTTTTCTCTTTGTAATTTATGCTTTCATAGTGGATTTCTGTCGCTTTGTGCGGTGATTTTTTCTTGAAAGCATTTTCCATGTTAAATCTTTGTATTCTCTTGTGTTTGGTTGGTGCTCTTGGATTGCTATCCTAGAAGAAAGAAAATTTAGCGGATTCTTCCAAGGAGGCCAATGTTGTCACATCTGATGAAGAGACAAGTGGTGGTGATTTACTATATGTGTCCATGATCAGACACTTGCACGACAATCATGGAGATGAGTGAATCCTCGACACAGGAGTGTCATATCACATGACTCTTCATCGGGGTCAATTCGCTAGTTACGGAGAATGCGATGGTGGACAGGTTTTTATGGGCAATGACAATGCCGGTAATGTTATGGCTATTCGTACGGTGAGTATCAAGATATTTGATGAGATAGAGCGTATCTTAACTAATGTCACGCACATTCCTGATATGAAGAAAAGTCAGATTTCTCTCGATGCACTCGAGGCTATAGGGTGCAAGTTCACCAGTAATTGATGGTGTCCTTAGAGTTTCAAAAGGGGCACTCATGGTTATGAGAGCACAAGGGTACGAAAACCTTTACAGATTGATCAGGAGCACTTCAGCAGGTGGAACGGCAACAGCTGTTGCAGATTCCATGTCTATACATATGTGGCATGCTCGTTTGGGCCACATGAGCGAGCGGGAGGTACTATCTGATCGTTGTTTAATTCTAGCCTTTAAAATTTTTGATTTAGATATATGCGAGCATTATATATATAGTAAACAATCTAGATTATCTTTTAAAACTGGAAAATATGTATGTAAGGGAGTGATTGATTATGTGCATTCTGACGTATGGGGGTCATCACCAGAGGTTTCCATTGGGGGGTCGTCATGGTTTGTTTCATTTATTGACGACTACTCCAGGAAAGTTTGGGTTTACTTCATGAAACGTAAATCTGAAGTTTTCACCATATTCAAACAATGAAAGGCAATCGTGGAAAAATAGTCAGGGCGAGAAAAAAAGGTTTTAAGGACTGACAATGGTGGAGAATTTACTTCCACCGAGTTTAACGAATATTGCAAGGATGAAGGGATCATTAGGCATAACATAGTGTGCCACATGCCCGAACAAAATGATGTGGTTGAATGGATGAATCGAACTCTCTTAGAGAGGGCTAGATGCATGTTAAGTAATGTCGCGTTGGGCAAAGACCTATGGACAAAGGCCGTTAACACGGCTTGCTATTTGGTGAACCGATCTCCTTCTATGACAATTGAATATAAAATCCCAGAGAAAGTATGGAGTGGTCATAAGATAGACTACTCAAATTTATGCATATTTGGTTGTGAGGCTTACTCTCATGTACCATTAGTTGAGAGAGATAAGTTAGACCATAAAGCTAAAAAGTATATGGCTATGGTATTAGTGTGAAAGGGTACAGGTTATTTGACAGGTTACATGCAAGACCATCACTAGCCGTGACGTTAGATTCAATGAAAGCTCTCTATTCCACAAGAATGATCAAGAAGAGTAAGAGGAACCAGAAAGGTTAATTGTAAACGTCCAAATTGACATGGATGATACTCAGGCAGAGACAGATGCCCAGACAGAGGTACAAGATCAGGTGGAGCAGCCAACTATGAGAAGAAACCCACCGCGTGATTGTAGGTTATTGGTAAGATATAAGGATGACTCTAATACTGCATATGCCCTCGTTAGAAATGAGGGGGACCCTTCTACTATTCAGGAGGCTCTTGATGAGCTTAATGCAGAAAAGTGGAAGGGGCTATAGATGATGAAATGGACTCGTTGCACAAAAACTACACATGGGATCTGGTGGAGCTTCTAATGGGCCAAAAAGCGATCGGATGCAAGTGGTTATTCAAAATGAAACAGGATAGATATAAACCGAGGCTAGTAGCGAAGGGGTATGCTCAGAGAGAATGAATCGACTTCATTATTGGGGTATAAAATTCAGTTAAGGGGAGAAGCTTCAAGGAGGAAAATTGGTGAAAGAAATGAAGGATAGAAGTGAAAGACAAGAGAGTTGCGCAGGACCCGAGTTGCGCGAGAACTATGTCACACGAGAGTTGAGTTGTGTGAGTCCTCGCAACTTGTCCATAGTCATGTTAAGCCGCGTAACTCTCACCAGAGAAGAACGGATTGGGAAAGCGAAGTGGGGTCCACGACACAGGATTCGAGGGCTCACATGTGTTGAAGCCTATAAATACCCCCCCTACCCCCCTCATTTGGGGCATCGGATGTTCAGAAGACTAGTGCCTCTGACAGGTATTGGAGATAGAGAGAAGGAGAGGGAGTGTGGAGTGTTGAAGGACTGGGTCGCGCTACCCCTAGCGAGTTGCGTGGGCCCGTGCAACTCCTATGAGTTACGCGGGTGCTCTTTGAGGCAGCTACCATGTTGAAAATTTTCAGATCTTTAAGTTACTTTAGATGTTTCAAAGGGATCTAAGCACTCCTTTATCATGCCAATAAGGGACAAAATGCATAGGAAGCCCGCACAACTCATCTCCCCTAGAGATATGATCAATATGAGCCGGAATGCTGCCGAAATTCATATTTTGAATTTACTTAACTTTTGTATTTTTGGTGTTTTTAAGAGATTCTATCCTAGAATTAAAGGACTAAAAGGATGTAATGAACTCAGAATGAATAAAATTGATGATTATTCTCTTAGTTCTATCTTTTGTTAATATTAAGTGAGATATTCCCCAAATCAAATGTTTTTCATTTCTGGTAGAAACAAAATGGCGACTCTGCTGGGGACTTTATCTTGCTTAATTTTGACTTAAGAATGAATTACAGAATTTCATCACTATTTGGTGTCCTATAAGGCACCAAAATGGTGACTTTTAGTGGGAACATCCTTTCATCTTCAAGATAGAATATATTTGTGAATAAATGCTAATTAAGTTCTATTGTCGGTCTCTGATAGACATAAGAGCGATACATCGATAACAAGTGCACGGATTGTTCACGAAACTACTGGTAAAAGGGCAAAAGGGTCGGAGAAATGGATGACAGTCATTCTCTTAGGTGAATGGGCAAAGCCGCAGTAGTCACGTTACGCTGAGGTAAAAGGAAAAAGAGCCCCTATAAACAGAACACTGAGGTAACAAGAAGAGAGACATCTGAAGAATGCTACGACAGTATCAGAGAGAAAGAAAAAAATAAGGTGGAGGGGGTAACATACAATGTGGTGATTCATCTTAAAGGCATACCAGCTCTACTAAGTGTGTATGATGCGTTATGACTATCAGAAGATTCTCGAAATAGCTTAATCCCAACTCTATCCAATAAAAATGTCAGAAAAGCATTGCTTACAGAAATGGAACACGAAACAATTGCATGCCAGTCATTTCTTTCTTTGATGATGACCTAATTTATGGTGAAAAGCATAACAGGCCGCTGATGGTTGTGGGCCATGTCCACGGTAAACAGATAAAACGAATAATGCTAGATAATGGGTTTGCAGTGAATTTGTTGCCCTTAGTGATGTTAAACGAACTGGCATATCGTCGTTCTCATTTACGCCATAGTGGGATGATGATATAAGGGTTTAATCAAGATGGACAAACGGCGCTCGGCAAGATCACATTGACATTGAAAATAGGTGAAATTGAGGTAATGACTACTTTAGTTGAAGTGGAAATATGCTAATATGTCCTAAAGGGGGGTGAATAGGACTTTTTAATATTTTAGGGTTATTTAAAATCCTATCAATCTAATCCTGAATAAATGTGCATGCATCAGGATTTTTTCAGAGTAACTCTAATGGCTTCCAAACCAAATAGAGGATCCAATCATAAAACTAATTGAAAGATAAATAAGATGCAAATCATTGTTTATGATGGATGTGACTGTATGTGAGGTATGATCTCAGATAATCAAATATGAAAGTATTTAAGGAAATCATATAAGTAATGGAAGACAAATATCAATCTCAAACACAGTCATTTTTGTAGTGGTTCAACTACTTGTTTACTCCACTTTCGGCAAATGCACTCAACCCTTTAGTGTACTGGATCTCACTAAAAGAGGTTTCACAACAGGTTCACCTCAAACTAGAGGTTTTAAATCGGGTTCACCTCTAACCAGTACAACCTATACTTAGGCTGACACACCGTGTCTACATGACACACTTTATGCTCCCATAAGCAAGGTCAACACACAGCACCCGATTTTAGGCCACACAGGCCAAGGATCCACTCGAGGAACCTCACAAGTTTATGCTCCTATGAGTAAGGGTCAACACAAAACACCCAAGTTTTAGACCACACCGGTCAAGGACCTACATAAGGACCTAAGAGTTTATGTTCTCCACAGAGCAAGGGTCAACACAAAGCACCCCCACGTACACTCCCGCCAGAGGCCTCCTATGAGGACTTGCAAGGGGTGAGAAACACCTCAGACCCAATCCTACAGAAGGAATGATCACAAGGGTCCTCTGGACTCTAATGACTTACAGATAAGTAGATGAACCCCATTCAGCGCATTGTCGAAGATCTCCTCCTTTGTTGATAAAGAATTTTCTGCTTCCTTGAACCACAACTCAAAAGATGTATCAATACATGGCGACAGGTTGGGTCAACGTTATGATGGAATCCTACTCTATTAAATGTTTTCCTATAAGGGAGATAGAGGGTGGATTGGGGAATGAACTTCCATGAGAGAAAAGGCTTAAGGTATCTGATCTAGGGTTAAACACTCAAAAGCACTCTCTATTTTCTTTATCCAACAACCAAGGGCAAGCTCTCATTAAATAAGCAAAAGGTTCCAACGGATATAAAATGGTCAAATTTTTGACAGAGTTCGATATCATCAAGCAGGGTCAATATCATCGAGCATATACTCTCGATAGCATCGACTGGCCGCTCAATGACACGAACTCAAATGTCAAATGCTTTTGAAACCTTTTGCCAGCTGGTCAAGGAAATCGAACGTGTGTCGATGTCATCGGATTTCGAACTTCGATTTCATCGGCACGAGGTTTGATTCCTCGACATTTGAAAATATGAGAGCACTTACCTTTGAAATATTTCAGGTAAACAATATGATCGAGCATCACTCGATATCATCGGAATTTGAATATCAATGATATCGAGGATAGTGTTGATTCATCGATAATTCCAAAGAATTTTCCTATAAGCTTACTGGACAGTTTATGTCCACATTCGATGACATCGACCATGCCTCGATATGCTCGATATTTGAATATCAATTTTATCGAGTGACCCTCGATCCGAGAAAAAATAACCTGAAAACTTTGTTGGATAAAAATGTGTCCCAATCCGATATCATCGAACAGCTTCCGATATCCTCGATATTTGAATTCTGAGGATATCGAGGATCTCTTCGATATATCGAAGATTACATGATTTACCTTAATAGAACTTTGGACACAACAGACCTGATGTCAATTTTATCGAGTCAACTCGATGGACTAGAGATTCAAATTTCGATGATATAGAACCATCTATCGATACATCGATAATACCATCTAGAGATCTTTGTGGTTGCTAGACATTTTATGTCCTCATTTCAATAATATTGAGTGAGCTTCGAGGACATCGATAACAAGGTTCGATTTCAATGAATCATGTATTGATAAATCAACAAAGGTAGAAAACTTAAAGATTTTTCCTGAGGTTTGGGAAAGTTTTCTAACCACAAAAACTTAGGGTGTTCTATTCAATTTTAAGGGATTTAATTACCTGGTGTTTTGGGACATGGGATGTGAGGTTAAGATTTACCTGTGATAAGTTCTGGCATACATCCAGTTGAGACAGATGCTTGATCAATCTTCCTATGGGGCTCCTCTGTCTAGCTAACTCAACGCTCACACTAATTGACAAACCAGGGCACTTTCAATAGGGAAGCTGATGATAGACGTTGTTTGTCATATCATCAATGCAGTAAGAATATATAATCTCCTTTTGGGAAGACCCTGGATGCACCAATATGGCATCGTACTGTCGACTCTCCATCAATGCTTCAAGTACCGTAAAGATGGGATTCAATGTAAGGTGATGGCTGAGGCAAAACCATATACAATAGCAGAGTCTTTCTTTGCCGATGCTGGTTATTATGACTAGTTCGCTAGTAAGGAATAAAAAAGGAAGCAATGATAATGAAACAGTAAAAGGTAAAACAAGCATAGTGCAGAATGGGGTCGCAAAGACAGAGTTATCCAAGAAATAGAATGCGAGGAAGAAATTTTATTTCGTGCCAAGACATCTGAGATGACCGGGGCAGCCTCCACTGACATTGTTATCGCCCATGCAGTTAGAAATTTTGCGGTTAAATTATACGATGCCGCTACCACAAGCAAAAAGAAAGAAACCATTCCCAGTTATGCCTAAGAGGTTCCACATTGAGGCTAGTATGAAAAACCCCAAACCTATTGAATTCTATGCAATGTCAGAGGCAGAGGCAGAAGAAAAGATAGATAATAAGATGAACTTTGCGAAGTTGACACCTGAAGATTTAGAAAGATACAGTTCTACTAGCAAAAGGATAATAAAGAACATGGGCTTCGAATGTGAAGAGCCAATTGGCTTAAACAGTGGAAAAGGTATCTTGATCTCAATTGGGGTCAATGAGAAAAAATGAGAAAAGTTCCGCGGATTGGGAGGAGAATCTTCGGTAAATATGATCACTGTAGAATCAGCGAATGAAAAAGAAGCTGAAATGATCAAACATCCTGAGGTGGCTCCAAAGTAGATGGAAGATGGGGGCAACCGACGATTGATAGCTTATGAGAAATAAATCTAGGGACAGAAAAAGAACCTCGGAATACATTCATAAGTGTCAGTCTCTCTGAACAAGAAGCTAATTGGTATATTAAACTTTTGAAAGAAAACAAAGATGTGTTTGCCTGGATGTACATTGAAATGTCAAGTCTGGAATCATTAGTAGTGATGCATCGGTTAAATATTTCTAAAGACAAGAGGCCGGTTAAACAAGCGCAGTGATGATTCCACCTAGAGTTAATCCCTTTGATCGAAGAAGAGGTGAATTAGATAATTAAAGTTGGGTTTATCAGAGAAGTCAAGTATCCTAAGTGAATATCAAACATTGTCCCGGTGAGAAAGAAGAACGGACAAATCAGAGTATGTGTCTACTTCAGAGACTCAAATGATGCGTGTCTGAAGGATGATTTTCCACTGCCGATCACTAAGCTGTTAATTAACAGTACAACTAAGTACAACGTTATGTCCTTTATGGATGGATACACTGGGTATAATCAGATACGAATGGCCCCGGAAGACGAGGAAGCCACGACATTCAGTACGTCACAGGGAATTTATTGTTACAAGGTCATGCCATTTGGTCTCAAGAATGCTGGCATAACATATCAGAGGGCGATGCAGAATATATTCCAAGACATAATGCACAAGCATGTTGAATGTTACGTGGATAATTTAGTGGTCAGGTCAAATGACCATGAAGAACATTGTGAACATCTGGCTTCAGTATTTTGTCCACTCAGGAAGAAGTAATTAAGGATGAATCCGTCTAAATGCGCATTCAATGTTTCATTGGAAAAGTTCCTCGGTTTTCTTGTCAGGCACTGAGGAATTGAAGTTAATCCGAGAAAGATCAGAGCTATTCAGGAAATGCCACCTCCAAAAACACTGAAGGAATTAAAAAGTTTGTAGGGAAAGTTGGCATATATTCATCGCTTTATCTCTAATCTCGCAGGAAGATGTCAGCCATTTTCCCATCTAATGAAGAAAGGGGTGGAATTTGTGTGGGACTAGTCATGCCACAATGCATTCGATTCAATCAAAGAATTGTTGAAACAACCCCCAGTACTAGCAGTGCCTGTGAAAAGTAAACCCCTCATTCTTTATATTTCTGCAGCAGAGAATTCATTGGGGGCCTTGTTAGCACAAACAAATGAGCAAGGGAAGGAGATCGCGTTGTATTATCTGAGCAAAACTTTGATAGGAGCTAAATACAACTATTCACCCATAGAGAAAGTGTTTTTAGCCCTGATCTTCGCGGTTCAGAAATTAAGGCATTACTATCTCTCCCATGATATAATATTGATTTCATGAGCAAATCCTCTAAAATTCTTAATGACAAGGCCAATGCTATCAAGGAGACTGGCCAAGTGGATGCTTTTACTGTCATAATATATGATCACACATGAACCGGTAAAAGCAGTAAAGGGACAAGCGATGGCAGATTTCGTGGCAGCCCACCCTGTGCCGAATAACGAAATGATCAGTGATGACTTTCCAAACGAGCAAGTGATGATGACAGAATTGTCTAGTTTGTGGCAAATGTACTTCGACGACGCTTTTAGGACTTCAGGAACGGGTGTTGGAGTAATATTTATTAGTCCGCAAGGTGACCTATTGTCATATTCTTTTACGTTAGGTGTAACCTGCACTAATAATAAAGTTGAATATTAAGCTCTCATTATAGGGATGGAAATAGCCTAGAAAATAAAGATAAAAGATTTACAGATTTTTATAACACCCCGTACTTTTCAGTACGTGGGTGTTACCAGAAAGACCAAATAGTTCATTTTAAATATGATATGATAGTATATATATTATACAATACGAAATAATTTTGTAATTATTTGTAATAATACATAGGTTACTTAAATTATTCAAATTACGTATATTCTTAAATTATTCAAATTACGTATATTATTTAAACCATATATAAAATAAATTGTATACCAACTCATTATTATATAACTTATGTATGATAATTAACACTTACATTTTATAATTTTTATCATATTATACTATATACAATATATATATCACTTAATAGTAGTTTTTTTATACTATACGTGCATATATAATTACAAAATAATAATAATAATAACAATATATTATAAATATCCATGATTTTAAATAAATACTTATCCATAGTTACTAATTTATTATACTAAACAAATATGTACATATAGTGTTATTATGTAATCTAAAGTAGATAGCGGCCCTGGTAGGCTCGCAAGTTAGATGAACGACCCTGATTGTGAGTGTGGATCCCGGATCTTCATCAGATCAATGATAAATGGCACTTAATGGCCATAATAAAGTAATATAGCCCACCTAAGCTATGGATCTACCCCGTTCTTTGGGCTAGACCCTAAGTCCGGCTGAGGAAACTAATGAACGGAGTGGATGGGATCACAGATATCACTATGGGCCCCACATTTGTTGCGAGTGCACAGCAGATACGTGTGCTCGCTGCGCACTAAAACCGGATGCCCGGTCAAAGTGCCTGGACCCGACTCCATTTCAAATGAGAGAAATTTCTCTCTTTCTCCCGCCAGCAATGGCGCTCGAAAAGGCCGTCCGTTGATTCGAACGGTGGTCTACCACCTCTGATCCCACGTCCGATCCAAACCGTCTTCCTTATAGAGGAAATTGAAGGCATCCAAACCCCCAAAGAATCGCATGCTGGATCCCACGTGCTGCTGCACAAACACAGGTGCGATCGGACTGTGTACAACCACTATACCAAAAACGAAAATTCCATGTTGGCAATCCGCGTGAGGGTTTTTTCCTTAAATCTCGACCGTCCAGTACAGGAAATCTCAACCATCCGTCTTCCCCTGGCTTAGGGCTTCCTTACCAGGCTAAAAAGCCACGTCCGGTTTCAGTTTTACTGGACGTACTTGAAGGCTGTTGCAAGCTGGGCGCAATCCAGGCCATCCATCCTCCATCCGATGGCTCAGGGAGCTTTAGGGCATAAAAAAAAGGAGCATATATTGCAGAGGATGCGCTGCTCCATTCATTTGCAGTCGCACTTCCCAAACTCGGCGATTTCTTTCTAAGCTTAAACCCACCACCAAAACCAACTATGAGCTTCGAAATCTCCCTCCTATTTGCCTCCTCGGACTGATTCTTACCATTCCCAAGGCTCGGATTGAAGAAAGCCCCGTCAGATGGCGATCTACCATTGAAGCCGAAGCTTCTTCCCCGGGAGCACAAGCTCCGCCCCGCTGTTGTCGCAACCTGAACCGAAGCAGGCTCATTACGTCATGCTGCTGAGCATGGTTTAAAGAGAAAGAAGGTGTTAGAAAAGAAGAGAAGAGAAAGAGAACGAGGGAGAGATGTTGCCACTGCTGCTACCGGCCATTGCCACACCAACTCGCTCCTGGTCTAGTCTAGAATTGCTGGACGGTACACCAAAAAAAAGAGGAAGAAAAAAGAAGAAAGAAAAATGAGGAAGAAGCTAGTGAGAGAGGAGAGAGAGAGAGAGTGAGGCTGATTGTTGCAGCACCCAACTCGAGCGAGTCGTGGTCGAGTCAAAATCGGTCCTGGCATTGCTGGACGTTCCAGCAATTAAAAAAAAAGGGGGAAAGCAGTAAAAGAAGAAGAGGGAGATAGAGAGTAGAGAAGAAGGAAAATAGAGAGAAAGAGAGAGAGGGTTGCACTCGAGTCAACTCGCTGCCGAGTTGAGTCCAAGTTGACTCGTTCCAGGTGCTTGTTGCACGTTCTAGCAATATAAGGAAAAAAAAAAGGGGGTAGAAGAAGAAGAGGGATAAGAGAATGAAAGAAGAGAGAGAGTGCTAGGAAGAAGAAAAGAAAAGAAAGAAATGATGGGAGAAGGAGAGTGAAAGAAGGTAGAGAAAAGAGATAGTGGGAGTGAGTCGACTCGGTGGGTCGTAGTTGAATCCACAACTTGTCGTTTGGCCAAATACGAGTTGCCAAGTTAAGCTATCAAGTCATGGTAAATTCATACCCATTTTTAGTCATTTTGTTGCTGAGTTAACTCGGTGGGTTTTCACCGAGTCCATTGTTTATAAATAGTTGGTTGCTAGCAATTTCATTAGCATTTTGACCAAGTCGTAGACACACAAGTAACAACCAGGATTGACTCTATCGGACTTCATCCGTGCTATCTAGCGGGCCACACACAACTAGATTACTTGACCAAGGTGATGACTCACCCTTTGAGCTTCCTACTTAGATTCACTAATCTGGACATAAATGATACTTTAATTCTATGTAGTTAGTAACTCTAAATTATTTAGTTTACTTATTTCTTCTCATGAATATGCTAATATGGTGCATGATTGGCTCATGTAACGTATGAATGTTGTGTCTCTTTAATGCTAGTAACATGAATGATTCGGTTGCCACATGTTGTAGAGTTTTGCATGTTGGGTTGCTAGCCATCTTGCGGTGTATGGTCGTACTGTGATTTCTGGGTGGAGCAGGTGTTCGCTTAGTGATTTCCTAGCCATTTGCGGTGTTCATGTATGATACGATTTTCGGGTGGTCTAGATTTTGTATGTTGCTTGTCTCTTCATCTTGCGGTATTTAGTCGTACCATGATTTTCGGGTGGAGCGGGTGTTCGCTTAGCGATTTCTTAGTCATCTTGCGGTGTTCACGTACGATATGATTTTCAGGTGAAGTAGACGTTGATATGTTGTTCTCTCTTCATCTTGCAGTGTTCAGTCGTACCATGATTTTCGGGTGGAGCGGGTGTTCGCTTAGCGATTTCCTAGCCATCTTATGGTGTTCACGTATAATATGATTTTCGAGTGGTCTAGAGTTTGTATGTTGTTTGTCTCTTCATCTTGTGGTGTTCAGTCATACCATTATTTCTAGGTGGAGCGGGTGTTCGCTTAGCGATTTCTTAGACATCTTGTAGTGTTCACATATGATATGATTTTCAAGTGAAGTAGATGTCGGTATGTTGTTCTCTCTTCATCTTGTGGTGTTCAATTGTACCATGATTTTTGAGTGGAGCGGGTGTTTGCTTAGTAATTTCCTAGCTATCTTGCGGTGTTCATGTACGATTTGATTTCCAGGTGAAGTAGAGGTTTAAAGCTTAATTTTCTAGCCATTTTATAGAGGTTGTAAGATTGACTATTTTGACTATCTGGACTGGACACGTCCCTTTGCATTGCAGTTTTCATTACATTCCCTTAATGTTGAAATTGCATTAACTAGCTTAATTTTGAATGCATGATCATGATTCTTGAATTGTGTTGTTTAAATTGCCCCTTGTCATATATTGCGATTTACGTTGGATTATGAATGATGAGTGCGTAATCTTAGAGGGTGCTCCTCACTGCGATAACCATTGACGCTATTAAACCGTTACAGTTGATGCAGGTGTAGAGCGAGTCGATGATGTTCACTGGGTCTCTAGAGCAGATCGGTTATCTGGGGAGCTAGGTGAGGTCCCTACGGCCCATATTGAGCTCCAACATTACATGATATATGTTTGGTTTTTATTATTAATGAGTTTTGTATTTGGGATTGTATAAGTCCTGTATGGGCGCTACATTTGGAATTTTGTAATGATCAGAATGTTTTTATACAATGCATGGATTAATCTAGCTTTATTGCTGTTAACTCTGATTAATGATAAATAGTTTAAATTAACACTAGATTTTATAAGCTAACGCTCGGGTTTTCGGGAAATGGGTTATATACTCGAGTCCTGAAAACACGGGGCGTTACAATTTTTAGCGATTTTAAGCTAATAATAAACCAGCTTACTACAGAATTTGAAATAAGGAAGTAAGAACTCCTCCCATATTATCGTTAAGCGCAACGATTATTGGAGCAATTTCAGGACGTTGAAATCAAGCATATACTAAGATCAGAAAACGCAAGGGCAGATGCCTTGCCTAGTTTGGCTGCAACCTTGACTTGTCCTAATCGAAGCCCTCTCCAAGTAACAATCGAAGAAAGGAGGTTTTTGCCGCCTGCTGAAGATGTCAAAGTTGCTAAAGTATTTCCTGTGTCATGTTTGGAGATTACAATTGATGATTGGTGCCAGCCTTTTGTAGATTATCTCAAACATGATATCTTGCCGGACGATCCAGTGCAAAGGTTGCAAATAAAGTAAAGGGGGAAGAAATGTGTAATAAAGAGCTTTACAGAAAGTCCTATAATGAGGTGCTGTTGAGATGCTTGGATACGAAAGAAGCAAATCAAATATTGTGTGAAGCACATTCAGGGGAATGCTGGGCTCATCAGGCTGGTAGAAATTTATTTCATCCAGTGCATCGAATGGGGTATTACTGGCCTACAATGTTCAACGATGCAATTGATTACGCACGACAATGTCACGAATGTCAAATACATGGGGATGTCATACATGTACCCCCTGAAGATTTGCATCAATCAGTAACTTCTTCGCCCTTCGCAGCTTGGGGACTTGATGTTATCGGTCCTATAAACCCATCATCATCCAGAGGAAAACAGTACATTTTGACAGCCACAGATTACTTCTCAAAGTGGACTGAAGTCATCGCGTTGAGAAATGTCAAAGAAAAGGACGTCGTGAATTTCATACGACAGTCAATAATATACCATTACAGTATTCCAAAGAAGATCATCACTGATAATGGGACCTCATTTAAGAACAGGGAAATGGAGAAATTGTGCCAAAAATTCGATATCCAGCATTCATTCTCGATGCCTTACTACCCGCCGGCTAATGGGTTAGCCGAACCATTCAACAAGACGATTGTGAAAATATTGAAGAAAAAAGTTGCAGGAAACAAACGTGATTGGGATGAGAAGTTGCAAGAAGCTCTATGGGCTTATCAAACTACTCACCGTACTACTACAAATACAACACCATATTCTTTGGTTTACGGGGTTGAAGCTGTTATTCCCATTGAAGTGCAAGTTGCATCGCTCAGAATAGCAATACATCAGTCGATTTTCAATGATGAAAAGTCTAAAATCAGGCTGGCAGAGTTGGATCTGCTAGATGAAAAGTGATTAACGGCCCAGCAGTGATTACAGTTATATCAATCAAGAATCTCTGCTACTTTTGATAGAAAGGTCAAGCATCGCTCCTTCAAAAAAGGCGATATGGTATTGATGTTGAAAAGACCGATAGTGGTCACTCGCAAGGCAGGGGGCAAGTTCAACCCTAAATGGGATGGCCCATACATAATATCAAAAGTATACTCTAATGGGGCCTATCAGGTGGTGGATCAAGATGTACGAGGCATAAGTATACCAGAGAATGCCTGTTTTGATCATCCCTGACCATATGCGCAGTTTTGATCCAGAAGATTTACAGCATAATTCTTCTCCATCAAAAGGGGGCAAGCAAGAGTATATAAAGGCAAAATTCTACATTTCTTTTTACATCTTTTTACATTGTATTTTTCTTTGAGTATTAATGAAGTGCAGGCCTTTAAAGCATATCATATTCAAGCAAGACAATGAAAAGCGCAAATGGTTATTGCCATATTGCCAATGGTTATTGCCAAAATGCCAAACAAATATCGCCAAATGCAAATCGCCAATGCGGCAATGACTATTGCCGAATCGCCAAAGCTATTATTACTAGCATTATCTCGCTAGCACAAGGCCATTTAAATTTATTAAAATCAATAGCACCACCAAGCTGAATACCATTTTAACCATAAGATTTTATTGACTATTATCAGCAAGCGCGATATGGTAATTTCAATTCATTATCTCAGTGAGGCTAGTTCATCATTTGTTGCAGCAAAATGAGCTTATAAAGCCAAATGCAAGGGTCACAACAGTAATGATGATTTATCACGCATGACAGCGAGAAAGACGCCGCTATAAAGCCGAATACGCATAAGGCTTATCATTTTTGGTGATGGTAATATGACAAAACTATACGGGTAGTAGTGTCGAAAATGGCCTTAAAAAGCCTGGAAAGAGCATCACACGCACCCATGTGGGCAGTGACCTATGCCATCTGTACAGCTTCAGGCAGCGTCATGTGGGCGGCCAGAGAGCGCCCCCTCGTGAATGGGTCTGACCTTGCAGATGAAGGAAAAGTGAGTCTCTAAAGTAAGATGACTCCCTAGATCCCTGGTTTGATTTCAGTGGTAACGCATGAGGACAGGTCTCTGAAGCAAAATGACCCCTCATTGATGAACTGGCAGCCTTAGACTTGGTACCCGATGGTAGCCTTGCACACCCTGTGAACTCTAGAGAGTTACTATGGCCAACCCTGTGCGTAAATCCTATTGAGTTCACTACCTCGATAGATTCACTGGGCCCCTCTGATGGATTGTGGTTTGTGAGCTCCTCGGCCACGATAAGCCATGTGAACTCTAGAGAGTTACAGCGGTCATTCGTGTAAGACCAACTCCAACTACTTAAGAGTCTAAACTATGATTGCTCCAACTACTTACGAGCCTAAACTATGTGTGCAACTAACTGGAACCGAAACTTAGTTCCACCCATTCTAAAATATCATATAGGCAATGCTATGCTAGCCATTATAATAGCTTATTACTTTGATTAGCATGTGTCTATCAAATATGCTTATGAGAATTGCTCAAGCTCAGAAATAATGTGAATCTTAAATCAATATGTAATTCTGAAAATGCATATACTTATATGTTCCATATAAAGATGCGATATCAAAATAAATGCAAGAAAGTAAAGTGTTATATTTCCTGTTCGAATACAATAATGTCAAGCTTGATTAGTACATTTACTATTTTCTACTATGAAGAAGATGAGCTTTCGATAATGATATGTTTGTCTTTTTGAGGAAAACGACGATGTTTTTCTGCCTCTTGTCCTCTTAATACTTCAGGAGTACTGCCTTCCATAATTCGCAAGGGAGGAGGAGGATAGAATTACAAAGAATCATCATTCTTTTTTGAAAAATCTAAAGATTTGCAGGTATTCTTCAGAGGCGTACTAAAGGTTATCCATCCCTTAAAGGTATCGGCCGGTTTCATTTCAAAGATAGTCTTTTGAAGAAATCTTTATGCAAAGTTGGCGTGGAAAGGGGATATGATCTGCTTCTTCAAAGTAGCCAATGCCTTGGTCTTTTTGATAACTTTTTAGTTACGGTGGAAGAATCCATATGGCATGATCTACTAGGTAATAATGTTTCACTAAGTAATACTGATGAGCTCACTAGCGCATCCAGCAATAAGAAGCATTAAACGGATAATTATAGCCAGGAATTATGAAACGCGAGCTGGTATGAATGTTCAGGAGCTGCTTCCATATCAGAGCCCAATTATATGGCCCAATTTCGTAACTTCTCATTTCTCTAGTAACAATATCGCAAATCTCCAGCACAGTTTGATCAAATCCAAATTGGCGAGCAAACCTACTAGGATAGTATGGTTCACTCCAGAATACGCTACCTTCCCTCAAAGGAAGAGTGTTAGATCTTATGGAGATAAGAAAAGAATGTTCACCAAATGAAATGGAATCATCGTCGATAACTATTATGTCTTCAGGAGAGCTAGTGAACAGAAATTAATGAAAGTCGATAGGATCATTGCTTTCTATCTTCCCAATGACCCAGCCATTCGACTTCTCGAACATCATTCTTAGTTGGTAATGTTGAAGACGGAGACGATCTAGGTTCGAATACGCTCTCCTAGAATCAGTGAATGTCTAAGGGAAATAAACTCCTAGCTAACCCACAAAGAAATGCCATGGGGCGCAGACAGAAAAAGAGTCAAAAGAAGAATTCTTGGAACTATAGATAACATCTCCAAAAGCATGATACAGGGAACACAGGACTGGGGGAGCCAGTGAGTATTTTCGGCCTTTTGCCATCGCACCTACAACTACGAAGAAGGATGGCCTTATAATGTCTGTTTGTTCAGAATCTGGGAATATCACTATGCTCAACCAGTAGGCTAAGAAGGCAGCTTGTTCACAGGAGGAACTGTATTCGGCAATACCCTTGGCATTCTGGCGGATGGTCTTGAGTTCTGTATGATTATGACCTACAAAGCTGTTAAGATGAAGAAATGATTGTTAAAATAGTTGTTGGGATGAAGAAATGATCGTTAAAATCAAACAATATAAGATTGAAGTTAAAAAGATAGAGGGAGAAATGCCATAATTTTTTAGAAAAGTAAGCTAGCCATTGAAGAGAAGTAATGCGATTAGGTTGAGGGAAGTTGGCTAGTGCACTAAGAGTTCAAGAGTGATCTTTGAAATTTCAAATTTACTGTCTCTTTCATAAACTAGAGCAAGCTCTCCATTAGAGGATACATAGGCATCGAAGATATTACCCATAATGGGAAGACCTATTATGCAAAGAAGATCCCATAAGGTGATACTCATTTTGCCAGAAGGAAGGTGTAACGAATTAGTAATTCGGGACCAAATATTGAGGAAGCCTCCAAAGATAACAGCATCCCCATGAAAATTCTTTAACGTAGCTATGATTGCATCAAAGAGATTGATTTGTTCCAAAATAGCTGTGTGTTTTCGAATGATGGCTCGAGCCCAAGCGCTGTAGAAATTACGAAGAGATAAGAGACCTATTGCTGAAAACCTCTCTGTGTTCCAAGGCAATCTCTCGGAGAAGAAGAATTATTGGGAAATTTTGAAATAATGAGTTAGGAAAGGATGTTGGGAATCATAACATGGACACAAGAATCTCATTTTATGAATTCTGCCAGCTCTCTGATAAGGCTCACTCTTTTCCAAATAACTTGTCAGAATTCGTGGCCCTTTTATGATCCAGTTATCTACAGAGACAAAGATATTTCGTCGATCAAATGGTTCACTATGAAGAATTGACTAGTGACATCTCAGGTTGATGGGAATAATAGTCAGTTTGTTAGTATGAGGGTTATGAAGCTCCAAGGTTTCTTCGTTTATTTCTACATAATTCCAAGAATGATGGAGAGGCTGTTTAGATCTTGAAGAAGATGAACGGTTCCTTATTCTCAAGGAGGATGTTGAAGAGTGATGCATAATGAATTAGAAGTTACTGGATTGAAGGTGAAAATTTTTGAAAGGCAGAAAAAAATTCAACAGAGTTTCGAAACAGGGATTTTTGGTGTTAAGTATTAGCGAGTTACGTGGGCGACTTGTGCTCGTGAGTTGCACCGGTAGCTTGCACAGAGAAGGAATTCTGGTTGTAGGAAGGACTTTGTAATGAAAGGAATGAACAAAAGTCTAGTATTTATAGACCAGTGGCAGTAACAAGTTGCACGGACCCGCGCAACTCAAGTTTTGCAAGGTGTTGATCCTTCAAGTTGACTTATAGAGAAGTCAAGTTTCAGATCAAGGGGGCATCTGTTGGAGTATAAAATTCAATTAAGGGGAGAAGCTTCAAGGAGGAAAATTGGTGAAAGAAATGAAGGATAGAAGTGAAAGGTAGGAGAGTTGCACGGGAACCATGTTGCATGAGAGTTGAGTTGCGTGTGTCCGCACAATCCGTCCATAGTCATGTTAAGCCACGCAACTCTCATCAGAGGAGAACGGATTGGGAATGCAAAGTGGGGTCCACGATACAGGATTCGAGGGCTCACACGTGTGGAAGCCTATAAATACCCCCTCTCCCCCTCATTTAGGGCATCGGATGTTCAGAAGACCAGTGCCTCTGACAAGTATTGGAGACAAAGAGAAGGAGAGGGAGTGTGGAGTGTTGAAGGCCCGGGCCGTGCTACCCCTGGCGAGTTGCGCGGTGCTCTTTGAGGCAACTTCCATGTTGAAAATTTTCAGATCTTCAAGTTATTTCAGATGTTTCAAAGTGATCCAAGCACTCCTTTATCATGTCAATAAGGGATGAAATGCATAGGAAGCCCGCACAACTTATCTCCCCTGGAGATATGATCAATATGAGCCAGAATGCTGTCGAAATTCATATTTCGAATTTACTTAACTTTTGTATTTTTGTGTTTCTAAGAGATTCTATCCTAGAATCAAAGGACTAAAAGGATGTAAATGAACTCAGAATGAATAAAATTGATGATTATTCTCTTAGTTCTATCTTTTGTTAATATTAAGTGAGATATTCCCCAAATCAAATGCTTTTCATTTCTGGTCGAAACATTCACAGAGATATTCGCGCCAGTAGTTAAGCAAGTATCTATCAGATTCATGTTGGCACTAGTGTAGCATACCGCACCTCTGATACATGGGTGTTACTATTAAACCCTTGCTAGTATAACTGTGAACCTAATTACTAAATAGTTCTAACTTAAACCAAGGCAAGGAGAAACCTTCAACCATTTGTTAAAACCATCCATCAACACCTGGGCACGTCACTAAAGTCTCCTAAAAACTAAACATGACCATGCACTAGCCACGTGAGTAAACCTAACAACCAACCACCCCAGATTCAAAATAACCTTCACCAATGGGACAACCATCCAACCCTAAAGTGGAAAGGAAAGAAAATAATGCAATCAAAAATATCACGAAAGGGAGCTAATGAACAACTAACTAAAATAGCTACTATTACTAAGGTTCCTGTATGACCATTGGATAACAATTTTAAACCAATCCAACTAACGGATTATTAGAATCTACTATATAGAGTCAAGGATCGCATAGTACGGCTCACCTGAGTCTTAGATATGGCCAATCCTCAACCAAGGGCCCTGATTGTGGCCATCAAAAGAGATGGCCGGAGTAGATCTCTCACAGACATCATGGTGGGCCCCACATTCGTGGCACATGTGCACCTGAGATGAGCACTCGCCATGCATCAAATGGAGCATCGGGTCAAACAACGTTTGACCCGATAGAAGTTGTAGAAAGGAGGAAAATTCCTCTCTCATTTTTTTAGCTCCCCAAAAATCGGGGGTCGAGCAAAGCTCAACTCCCGAGTTCCAATGCATCACTTGTGCAACATAGATAATGATGTTTAAATATTGTCCATATTAGTGCCTTAAACTTGAGTGGGATTACACTAAAACAACATATCATACTCCAGAGATATTTAAATTGAGCAAGCAGAAGACTGAGATAAATGTATAGAGTATATACGTGTTCCATAACCTCCAGAGTATGAAAGTATTACCAGGCTAAATACATATGTGTTTTGTTTCAAATATATAAAATATCAACATGTAAATGTTCCACTAATCCAATATCCCTATAATTCTGACGACGCAGCTCTAGCTCTACATAGACTCACCTGAGAGTTGCATGTAGGAGAACTCCTCCTTGTCAAAGAAGTCCGGCTCCGTCACGAAAGCATCGGCATAACCTGCATCTAAATCAGAGTCTGGTTGGTGTTTTAAAACACCATCCCAGAGTGGGAGAGAGTGATCAACTCAGTGGTACTATAAGGCAAAGGTTAACATGTTATCAATTCAGTCACACAGTAATGATAAAATAATACAACAATCATATCTTAAGTACTCTTGTTAATGCAGGAATGGTATGCTATAATG
This sequence comes from Magnolia sinica, assembly GCF_029962835.1. Taxonomy (NCBI): domain Eukaryota; kingdom Viridiplantae; phylum Streptophyta; class Magnoliopsida; order Magnoliales; family Magnoliaceae; genus Magnolia; species Magnolia sinica. Next base: position 88,248,845 of record NC_080577.1, read on the forward strand.
ATGCATGCCCTCGCCTGCACTCCCTAGCGACATCATCTCACGATCACGCATGGAAAACTCCCTAAAATGCGCTTCCTTGCCAATGCACATGCAATGCGGTGCATGGTCGTGTTAGCCAAGTAATTTATTAGGCTTATTCATATAATAGATTCGGGAAGCTAAGGTACCTCCCTTTATATCACTTACCCAAACAATGATCCAACAAGGGTCGTCAATCCTAGATAATCACATACGATAGGCAAGTTGTAGGGCATCACCCCTAATGAAGAGAGTGGATAGGTAAGTTCACGAGTTTACACTCGAGGTCACTATGGAAAGGCTCGTTACCTCAACGTAGGCCTAATTTATACTTGAAGTCACTATGGGAGGCTCATCACCTGAATGTAGGCCGACAACTCGAATACGATGTCCCATACACCACCATATTTGGCTCACGAGCTTGGGTTGCTCACTGGTCACTACGAGGAGGCTCGTCACCCCAGCGTAGGCAGACAGCTCTACCACGGTGTCTTATACACTACCATGTTTGGCTCATGAGTCGTAGCGGATATTGGTACCATGGTTGAAACGGGCTTTATATTGGTAAGTGGTACCTTAGATTCAAGCAGTAGTGTCCATACATGGTAAACACACAATAGGCTAATCGGATTATTTAACAAGTGCGATTAGTACGAGCGCACATTGAATTAATCGACATGGAGTGCATAAGCACTCCACGTGGCCTAACCACTATCGACAATCACCGCACGACTCGGATTTATCGAATGTATCTAATGGGGCGAAACTAGTTCGGCCACTTTATCGGGAACCGTTACCAATTTTATAGACTATGTAGTAGTCCCAATCATACTCAAATGCAATAAGTAGACACATGTGATAATTATAACAACATTTAACAAACAATTTAAATAAAATAATCATTTGAGCATTTTATCAAACACATAGAACATGTTATCATACATAGGCATTTTATACATAAATCACATATTTGAAATTAAGGTTACATGAAGGAATTATACATATAGATAAGGTAGTTGAGAATCCTATCTCAACACCCTTAATAATTACAATTCATCAAACAATCACTCATTCAGACATTTTATCAAACACTTAGACTACATAATACTATATACACAAACTAAATTAGTTATAGCATATATTATGGCAAAGCCTTTCATAAAGGAGTTATCATATACACAACACACATGTTCTCTAGATTAATATTCACGGCCAGTATAAATCATAATTTCACTTTCATTCGAACATTTCAACAAACACATGGAATGCATTATATATTCACATAGTTTAACCACATGTATAATTTATTGAATACATCGTAACTAAGATCATATGGCAGCAATTAAGTCAGACATAAATCATTGCTGACATTAAAAGCCTTGAAAACCATAACCTACACATTTAGAGTCTGCACCTTTCGTCGGTACGCCCGTTACGAACTCGGTTCGTATACTACGTTCTCGTCTACAGCACAATAGCTACCTACATCATGAAATAGGTTAGCTATTTCGTTGGTTTCTCTATTTGGATTCCTAAAACGAAATTAGGGTTAGGATTTCTTACCCAAATCGGAATTGGAATGGCTCGTGTAGCTAGATGCAAAGACGATCTAGTGCGTGTAGTTGTAAGAGAGAAACACCGCCTTGGTCTCCCAAACTCTCTCTCTTCTCCTCAATCTTTTCTCTTCTTTTCTCTCTTCTCTCTCCTAGGGTTAGAAAAAATTCATATGGGATAGAAATAAGGTCTTTTAAGGGCCTTATATAGGCTCAGAAGTGATGTAAATGACCCCAGGGCCATCGTATACTTGGGTTATAGCCAAAGGGTGTCTGTTTCGGGAAAATGGGACTCATTTAGAGGCCCATTACTTACCTGCAGCATGGAGTAAGTTCCCTGACCATGGATCTAAGCTAAGTTATAATTTCGGTCAGATCAGATTTGTGGATCGACCGTGGAGGACCTGTATCAGTTCAACAGTTATCGTTACTCGATCGGGACCACAAGTATACTGATATGTGAAAGAAAATTTCCCTGATCTAAGGGTATAATTTGGTCAAAATCTGATGGTCTGAAGTTTTTAATTTCACCCGTATGCGAATGGTCCAATTTACTTAAGTTCTGGTTTATTTTCTAAAGATATTCACGTTTCTCACACACTTTGCTTAAGGCCCAAATTGTGCGTTTTTGGGTACTATTTGGGCTCAATTCTCGCGATGGTTGTCAAGCCCAATAAGGTGGTCATAACCTTTTAGTTTCGCGATAATCGAACTTTCGACGCACGGTTTAAGTCCGATATGGGGTTTCGATGTGCTCCCAAGAGCAACTAGGTCATGAGATTGCTCATAGGTTTTTAGGTAATGTTAAGTTAGCGATTTTAATGGTTTTAGGTCTTGCAGTTCGTATAAATAGTGGTCCAGTACTTAATTAATTTTCGTCTAATTTTTACAGAATTCGATCCTTAGTAATTTTTGCCTGAGTGATACTCGAATCTTTGTATGGATTTTTTCGAGACGTTACAATCTACCCCCCTTAAAGAAAAATTTCATCCTCAAAATTAATACCTTTTTATACTCCTCGAGAATCAGAGGGTAGTTCTTATGGACTTTAGCTTCTGTTTCCCATGTAACCTCTTCCTTAATGTGGTGTGTCCATAATACTTTTACAAGCAGGATAACTTTGTTGCGTAACACCGGTTCCTTCCTATCCAGGATACGTGTTAGTCGAAGTACGTATATAACATCTTCACTTAGCTGCACCTGCTCCCACTTAATAATATGAGTGGGATCAAGAACGTATTTCTTCAGCATCGATACGTGAAATACGTTGTGCACGCCGGCAAGTTATGTGGATAAAGTCAGGCGGTATGCTACCACACCCACTCGATCCAGAATCTGGAATGGCCATATGAACCTCGGTGTATGCTTCCCTTTCTTGTCAAATCGAAGGACCCCCTTCATGGGAGAAACCTTAAGATAAAAATGGTCCCCAACCTCAAATTCCAACTACCGCCATCGTGTATCGGCTTAACTCTTCTATTTATCTGTGCTGTAAGAAGTCGATGCTTGAGAATGTCAATCTTCTCTGAGGTCGCTTGTACTAAATTTGGGCCAATCAAACTCTTCTTACCAACTTCTTCCCAACAATGCGGTGCCCGACATGGACGCCCATATAGTGCTTCATAGGGAGCCATGTCAATGCTCGCTTGAAAACTGTTGTTATAAGCGAACTCAGCATAAGGAAGACAGTCATCCCAACTGTCCTTAAAATCAAACACACATGCTCGCAACATATCTTTTAACACCTAATTTACCCATTTCGTTTGCCTATCAGTTTGTGGGTGGAACGCAGTACTGAACTTTAGTTTCACTCTCATTGCTTCTTGGATTCAAGTCCAAAAGATAGACGTGAATCTCATGTCTCGATCCGACACAATCTCCATAGGCATTCCATGCATCCATACAATCTCCTTGATGTACAGCTTGGCTAAATCATCTGCTGAGTTTGAGACTCTAATCGAGAGAAAATAAGCCGATTTTGTCAATCGGTCCATAATCACCCAAATGGAGTCGTGTCCTTTCCTCATCTTTGGTAACCTGAGAATGAAATCCATAGATATGAAGTCCCACTTCCATTCAGCTACGGGCATGGGCTAAAGTAAACCAGGAGGTCGGCGATGCTCGGCCTTGACCTGTTGGCACGTGAGACAATGGGATACAAAATCTGCTATGTGGGCCTTCATGTTGTTCCACCAGTATGAACACTTCATATCTCGATACATCTTTATACTACCAGGATGCATCACCATCTTCGAATTGTGAGCAGCTTCGAGAACTTCCTTTTTTTAAGCCATGAAGATTCGGGACGCATAGGCGGCCACGATAACGTAAACCCCCATCCAAACCAACTCTCCATTCAGAGTCTTCATCATCACTAGCTCGTCTCCTCATCTTCATCAACCATTCATCTTCTCTCTAAGCCACAATGATTCAGTCGTAAATAAGTGGCTACACACGAATGTGTGCGATGCTCTAGAACGGCTTCTCTACTGTAAGCTTCTGTTCGAAGTCTCACACAAATTCTACCATGTTTTATTCTTCAATCATTAGCGGAGCCACAAATTCTATTATCTTCTTGTAGGTCAACGCATCTGCCACAAGATTAGCCTTGCCATGATGGTAGGAGACCTCAAACTTGAAGTCTTTCAAGGTTTTCATCCATCGCCGTTGCCTCATATTCAGGTCTCTCTACGTGAATATGTACTTGAGGATCTTGTGGTCACAAAAGAGCTCAAGCTCCTCTCCATAGAGGTAATGTCTCCAAAGCTTTAATGCGAAGATGACAGCTGCTAATTCCAAGTCGTGCATGGGGTAGTTTTCTTCGTGTTTCCTCAACTTTCGGGATGCATAGGCAATCACTCTATCCTTCTGCATAAGAACACAACCCAAACCAACACAGGACGCGTCGATGTATATCGTATATCTGACCCCTTGCTCTAACAATACTAGCACGGGTGCGAATGTCAACCTGTCCTTCAACTCCTGAAAGGCTGCTTCTGCCTTTTCATTCCAGGCAAACTTCAGATCGTTTCGAGTAAGCTGAGACAACGGTCTGGCTATCTTGGAAAAATCCTTAATGAATCGGCGATAATAGCCAGCAAGTCTCAGAAAACTCCTCACTTCTGTAACTAAACTGGGCTGCTCCCAGTCTTGAATTGCGGTCATCTTAGCAAGCTCCACATCGATACCTTCTTTGGACACCAACTGTCCCAGGAACTTGACTTCTTCCTTCCAGAAGTCACATTTCTTATACTGAACAAATAATTAGTTCTTCCTGAGAGTATCGAAGACTGCTCGCAGGTGCTCTTCGTGATCTTTTTGGCTCCTAGAGTATATCAAAATGTCATCTATAAATACAATGATGAACTTGTATAGGCAAGGCTGAAACATCCAGTTCATGAGGTCCATAAACACTGTCGGTGCATTTGTGAGTCCAAACGATATTACAAGGAACTCATAGTGCCCAAAACTAGTCCTGAATGTCATTTTTTGCACATCTTCATCCTTGACGCGCAACTGATGATATCCAGACTGTAAGTCAATCTTTGAGAAATATCGTGCTCCTTTCAACTGGTTAAACAGATCATCTATCCCGGGCAAGGGATACTTGTTCTTCATTGTTACTTGATTCAACCCGCGATAATCAATACACAATCACGGTGATCCGTCCTTCTTCTTTACAAACAACACAGGTGCTTCCCAAGGAGATACACTCAGTCATATGAAAACTGCATCCAACAGATCATTGATCTGTCTCCTCAGCTTCTCCATTTCACATGGAGGCATGCGATACATCGGTAGAGAAATGAGTGTCGCACCAGGCACAAAGCCGATAGTAAAGTCGATCTCATGCCTAGGAGGTAGTCCAGGTATTGTTCTAAATACGTCCGTGAAATCTTGGACTACGGGCGTGCCCCCAAGTGTCGGACCATCAACATTTCGTAGTAAGGTAGCATAACAATTAATGCGGTAGTACCAACTGACCTGAACTAGGAAAGTAAAGGTCATGCCCTCAGGTGCATGTGCTATCACCAATCTGGTATTGCAATCGATCTCTGCCTTCATCTCGGTGAGCCAATCCATACCGAGGATCACATTATAATGACATAGCGGGGCAACAATCAAGTCAACAAGTATCGTTCTGCTTCCTAAGTATATCAATCAACCCTTACAAACCTTGGTAAAGTCTCAAAAAGTCCCTGTGGTGGTAAGGAGTCTCACCTCAATTATGGGAGTAGTTTCCAACCCTAGTCGGTTAACTGTTGTGCACGATATTATTAAAATAGTGGACCCGGTGTCCACCAATAGGAAGATTGTTGTACCTTGGATATGTGTTGTGACTTCAAAAGTCAATGGTGCTACGGTTGCTCACTCGGATACTTCAGCTGCAAGTGAGTACACATAAGCTTGTTGAGGACGATTCAGCTGCACTGCCATAAGCTGTTGAGGCAACCTACTATGAGGTACATTTGGTTTATAAGAAGGCTATGCTGGCGCTGCTGATCATAGAGGCGGAGCTGAAAAGGCTTTTGGTAACTGATGGTTGATCTTCTAAGGCGGCGTAAAGCTGTTATCCCTCATCTTAGTAAAGCAATAAGTGTCTATATGGCCCATCCTCTTACAATAGGTACACCACAGATTAGATCGCCTCTGCAGGGTGGGTGAAGCCATAAGCCTGGGAGGCAAATCTGCATGTGGCCTCTTGCTGAGGAATGGTCAGTTCGGCAAGTCAGGTCGAGGCCTCAAGCCCATGGGCATATGTGTACGAGACAGTCTGTCCCCATCCTGCTCAACTCGCAGGGACATGTTCACTAGCTCAGCATAATTGGGAATGCTAGCTCAACACATCTTTGTGCAGATTTTAAGCCGTAGACCCTCTAAAAATCACCGCATCTTCATCAGCTCGTCTGCTAGTATCAAAGGAGCATATCTGGCTAGCTCCGTGAACCTGTTCTCATACTCTGACACAGACATTCCTCCCTGTTAGAGGTGAAGGAACTCACCCTCCTTTTCATTACAGTAAGTGAGGGGGAAGTATTTTTCATGAAAGCGGGTCTCAAACGCATCCCACGTCCATACGTATCCAGGGGCAACTGTTCGTAGGATGTTGTCCCACCAAAGACTGGCCTCCTTCTTGAATATATAAGTAACCAACTCTACCTGCTCTACCTCAGTGCAGTGCAGCGGCTACAACATCTTAAAGATGTGATCTAGCCAATATTTGGCCTTCTCGAGCCTGTGAGTGCCCGCAAAGGCGAGAGGTCAGAAACGTTGGAAGCGTTCAAATAGACTGCAGGCATTCATATTTCTAGCAGGCTGCACAGGTAGTGCAGGCGGGACCATATTCATGTTTTGGGCAAGGGCCCCCCCGCAATTGTGGTCCAAACTTATGGCTGCTGCTGCATTAGGAGCATCATCTTGTCCAACCTATTAGGAGGAGGGGCTGCCTAATGCATGGGTGGCGTCAAGATAGACGCACGGTTCTGTTTTGGAACTAGTGGTGCTCTAGGTGTTGGCTCATTAGTAGGGCCAATGGCTAGCTATGAATCTGGCATGGTGTCACTATCAGGGCCTAAACTGGGGGGTTCGTGTGGCTATCGCTTAGGGGAGGTGCCCTGTCAAATGATCCGCTAAGTGCGAGACATGTTATATTCCGAGTGATTTTTGGAGGCATTCCCTATACACAATATAGGATGCAACACGTGTAAGATTTAGCACAATAACACACACTTATCCAAACATTGTATACATTCCAATTTAAAAGAAGCTTCATGCATTTCATTTAACCAAAATTTTCCACGATACATATGATGTAGCATTACAAAAAAGATATCATGACAGAAGATGCATGTGAGCTAATCTAGTACGAGTTTCACACCAACCATTTTAACATACCACTAGGCCTACAAGGGCTACTACATAAAAAACCAGAAACAAAGCAAAACAACTGATGACCACAATATGTGACTAGTCTGCTGACTCAAGCGAAGGTGGATGCGCACCCTAATCCTGGATATAGCATAGGAGGGCCTGCAGAGTGCGAGACATCTTCTTAAATTTTTACTTCATATAAGTCTGACTCTCTTCAAGCTTTTTCTTCAATTCAGCCTAGGTCTCCTTAATTTCCTAACTCAAAGCGGCCTGATTCTCTTCAATAAGAGCCAGGCAGGCTTCCAAGGGGGCCCGATCACGGCGATCGTCATGCGTAGCGGTAGGAGGCTACCTATGCCAATCTTAGGCCCCCTCTTCTTCCTCTCCCTGCTCTTCCCCATCACTACCTTCCTTAGTGCTCTCCTCGCCACTGCCTTCCTCATCTTCACTTCCTTCTTCCTCCTTACTCTCTTCTTCAATCTCATCTCCATATTCATCAAGCCTTGCTTAGCGTTGCCTGGGGCCTATGCCCATATTGTTGAGTGTAATCTCACTGATGATATGAATAGGGGCAACATCACCCATATGGAGTCTGAGACTGAAGTGGCGGGTAATTTTACAAATAAGTTGGCCAAAGGGAAGTGAGGCATCTCCCCGTACGGATCGTGCAGTATCCATAATCTGAGATAGGACAAACGTAGGCAGACATAGCTTGTCCCCCTGACCAGCTCTGTATAGGAATTTAACCATGAGTTGACTACACTCCGTGCGATTGCTCCACCTTGGATATACATTATATGTAAATATGTGGTGGATCAGGTGGAAATCATTTGTAAATTTGATCAACGCAAGGCTATTTCCCTGCCTCCACTGTTCAAGCTGACCGCAGAGGAAACGGGTGAGCTGATTTCTTTCTCGTTCTCTGGAAAGGTTTTTCTCACTAGCATATACAAGTCCACGCTCCATACCCATGATTCGAGCTATCATGTCAACATTGATTATGGCGTGCTCTCTTCCCAGAGGGATAGTAAACTGTAGTGGGTCCCGTATATGAGCATAGAAGGCACGCACTACTCCTTCACTCGCATGGGTATTTCCCTCAAATATAGGACCCCAACCATTCTCTAGGAGCATGTCCATCACTGGGTATAGTCCTAGCCTTTCATCAACATGAGCTTCAAATATCACTCGATGGTTACGGTACCTACCTAATTCGATGCCCACCGGTAGCGATCTTTCAATGGGAAACCGCGGGTCAAGACCTCATTTCGATCTCCTTTCTTGCTTGGTGCTTGTGCTTGCTTCTGCGCCCGCTTTCTTCCTTAGACAGGTTGGGTTGCTAGGCCCAGCTTCATCTGTGGACACCCTTCTCTTTCCCATGAGGGAAAGGAGTGTGAAAAGGGAAAAGATGGTAGCCACTACCTCAAAAAGAGCCATGAAAGTGAAGAAAGTTTGAAAGAGGAGATGGGTTGGTGGGTTTTGGGGTTTATGAGACACAAAGGTGGATTTGTGTGCTCAAATGAGAGAAAATAAGGGAAATAGGAGGTTGTATGAGAGGGGTTTTGAGGAATATGATGGAGGGTGGGTATGTAATGAAGAAGAAGAAGAAGATTTGAGTATGGAATGAAGATTTGAGAGAAAAGATTAGATTTTGGAGGGTGTTGGAGGATTTGAAAGCTTGGAATGGGGGTGAAATGAAGTTAGGGGGTAAAGTAGAGGGCCCCAGATGATTTACATGGCCCCACATATGTGCAAAGGCCAACGCGGTCTGTTGGACCATGGACGGTGGCCTCGCCAAAAGATGCGGGGGACCCCCTGAAAAATTAGTTTTAGGCCCCTACGCCCGTGTGAGGTGTTTTGGGGGTCCAACAAGTGTGTATTCACACTTTTTTGGGTCATTTGAGTGTTGGATTCACTGAATCATCATCCAAATCCGTCGATTGACCATCTAAAAAGGAATTGGGATATTTTCACATGATCAAAGACTCATACGGGTCATATTCCAGCTGTCAGTTTCGCCCGTTGGTGAAAATTGGAATCCTACGTTTATTCCTATATTTTATCACCCCCTCTTAAGTCAAAGTTCGTCAGTGTATGTCGTGTTACCATAACCCAGGTCTAGTTTAATCCAAATCATGCTCTGATACCAACTTGTAATGCCCCAAAAATCGAGGATCAAGCAAAGCTCAACTCTCAAGTTTTAACGCATCACTTATGCAATATAGATAATGATGTTTAAATGTTGTCTATATTAGTGCCTTAAACATGAGTGGGATTACACTAAAACAACATATCATACTACAGAGATATTTAAATTGAGCAAGCGGAAGACTGAGATAAATGTATAAAGTATATACGCATTCAAAACCTCCAGAGTATGAAAGTATTACCGAGCTAAATACATACATGTTTTGTTTCAAAATATATAAAATATCAACATGTAAATGTTCTAATAATCCAATATCCCTGTAATCCCGACAACGCAGCTCTAGGTCTACATAGACCCGCCTGAGAGTTGCATGTAAGAGAACTCCTCCTCGTCAAAGAAGTCCAGCTCCATCACGAAAGCCTTGGCATAACTTGCATCTAAATCAGAGTCTGATTGGTGTTTTAAAACACCATCCCAGAGTGGGAGTGAGTGATCAACTCAGTGGTACTATAAGGCAAAGGTTAACACGTTATCAATTCAGTCACGCAGTAATGATAAAGCAATACAACAATCATATTCTAAGTACTCTTGTTAATGTAGGAATGGTATGCTATAATGATGCATGCCTTCGCCTGCACTCTCTCAGCAACATCATCTCACAATCGCGCTTGGCAAACTCCCTAAACGTACGCTTCCTCGCCAAAGCACACGCAATGCAGTGCATGGTCGTGTTAACCAAGTAATTTATTAGGCTTATTCATACAGTAGATTAGGGAAGCTAAGGTACCTCCCTTTATATCACTTAACCAAACAATGATCCATCTAGGGTCGTCAATCGTAGCTAATCACATACGATAAGCAAGTTGTAGGGCATCACCCTTAATGAAGAGCAGTGGATAGGTAAGTTCACGAGTTTACACTCGAGGTCACTATGGAGAGGCTCGTCACCTCAACATAGGCATAATTTATACTTGAGGTCACTACAGGAGGTTCGTTACCTGAACGTAGGCCGACAGCTCGAATACGGTGTCCCATATACCACCATATTCGGCTCACGAGTTTGGGTTGCTCACTGGTCACTACGAGGAGGTTTGTCACCCCAGCGTAGGCAGACAACTCGACCACGGTGTCCCATACACCACCATGTCCGGCTCATGAGTGGTAGCAAATCTTGGTAACATGGTTAAAACAGGCTTCACATTGGTAAGTGGTACCTTAGATTTAAGTAGTAGCGTCCATACATGGTAAACACACAATAGGCCAATCGGGTTATTTAACAGCTGTAATTGGTACAAGCGTACGTTGAATTAATCGACATGGAGTGCATAAGCACTCCATGTGGCCTAGGCACTGTTGATAATTACCGTACGACTTGAATTCATCAAACGTATCTAATGGGGCGAAACTAATTCGGCCACTCCATCGGGAACCATTACCGATTGCCTGGACTACATAATAGTCCCAATCATACTCAAATTCAATAAGTAGACATATGTGATAATCATAACAGCATTTAACAAATAATTCAATTACAATAATCATTTGAGCATTTTATTAAACACATAGAACATGTTATCATACATAGGCATTTTATACATAAATCACGTATTTGAAATTAAGGTTACTTAAAGGAATTATACATATAGATAAGGTAGTTAAGAATCCTATCTTAACACCCTTAATAACTACAATTCATCAAACAATTACTCATTCAAACATTTTATCAAACACTTAGACTACATAATACTATATACACAAACTAAATTAGTTAGCATATATTATGGAAAATCCTTTCATAAAGGAGTTGTCATACATACAACACACATGTATTCTAGATTAATAGTCATGGCTAGAATAAATCATAATTTCATTTTCATTCGAACATTTCAACAAATACATGAAATGCATTATATATTCACATAGTTTACCCACATGTATAATTTACTGAATACATCATAACTAAGATCATATGGTAGCAATCAAGTTAGACATAAATTATTGCTGAAATTGAAAACCTTGAAAACCATAACCTAAATGCTTATAGTCCGCACCTTTCGTCGATACACCCGTTACGAACTCGGTTCGTACATTACGTTTCCGTCTACAGCACAACGGCTACCTACATCATGAAATAGGTTAGCTATTTCATCGGTTCCTCTATTTGGATTCTTAAAATGAAATTAGGGTTATGATTTCTTACCCAAATCAGAGTTGGAATGACTCGTGTAGCTAGATGCAAAGACGATCTAGTGCGTGTAGTCGTAAGAGAGAAACACCGCCCCAGTCTCCCAAACTCTCTCTCTTCTCCTCATTCTTTTCTCTTCTTTTCTCTCTTCTCTCTCCTAGGGTTAGTGAAAATTCGTATGGGATAAAAATGAGGTGTTTTAAGGGCCTTCTATAGGCTCAGAAGTGATGTAAATGACCCCAGGGCCATGGTATACTTGGGTTATAGCCAAAGGGTGTCTGTTTCGGATAAACGAGACTCATCTGGAGGCCCATTACTCACCTACGTCATAGAGTAAGTTCCATGTGTAAGTGCTATGGTTTTATGCTCCTTTGGTTGTCAAATTTTGTGGTGCCAAAGCATCAATCTATGTCTTGTGTAGCTCATTGGTATATATGATCAAGACATTGCATCACCGCTCTAAACACTTTGCTTCAAGTCAAGAACGAAGAACTACTTCAATCCATTTCAAGAAATGCAAGTACAAGCTACAAAGAAGTGATGTTGTTCAAGGCCCAAGTCAAGTGAAATTCAAGCTATAGGAAGTACAACTCAAGATTAAGTGTAATATAAGCCCTAGAAGATCTCAAGCTCAATGTTACATCAAGAATAGAGATCTCAAGCTTCACAATCTTCCAAAGTCATCTATCATCTGAAGAAATGGTATTTCAGTGTCCATACTTCATGTTCCAGGTATGAAAGACCATAGATTGACCTTACGGTAGGTCATTTTGAATACATAATTCAAATTGAATCACTTTATAAGTATTTGGTCTGATCTAAGACCAGTCCTGGACCTTGTTCGACTAGTCCTAGCACTGGCTCGACCGGTCCTAGAAAATTCAGGACTAGTCCTAAGTTTGTTGCAATTGTTCAAAATTTTCTGTTCATCAACGACAGTCCTAAACTCTGTTCGACCGGTCGTGTGAACAGTATCGACTAGTCATTCAACCAGTCCTAGTTCTTTTACTCAAACTACAACAACCAATCTTTGAGTCCTACGACTAGTCGTGGGTATTCTACAACTAGTCGTAGACACCCTACGATCGGTCGCGTAACTGTCTGATTTAATCCTAATTAAAAATTTAAAAATCCGTTTCATCTATGACTAGTCGAAGGGTTCCTAAGACCAGTCGTAGATGTGATTTTTGCATCTATAAATAGATGACGAATTTTAGAGCTTGATAATTCAATTCAAGGAAAATCAAGGCATCACTCTGAGATAAGTTTGTGTTTATTTTAAGCTACATTGTGCATATTTAAAATTCTCTTTTGTTAGCTTATTAAATTTGATTTTGTTTCTATATTCCAATCTAAATTGAAAAGAGGAATTGTTGTATTCCTTCTTCTTGGAATCAAAATCAAATATAGCTAGCCTAACTGGTTTAATTTAAAATCAATTAGAACCTAGAACCATTTCAGAGTGAGTATTGGACATTACACTTCTACATTTGAACTTCTACTCTAATTGGTTCTTCTGGGCTGCTACAAAGGAGAAATCCAAGTATTTTACATTTATTGTAAATTCCATTTTTTGGTTTTGTTTGAGGTTAAGCCAGAAAAATCTCATTGTGTTGGTTATCTGAGGAGAGCCAGAAAACTCAGAAAGTGGGGTTTTTAGATTGTGTAAGCCCAAGTTAAAAAGACACAATTGTGAAAGTTTTAGGTGAACCTGTAAAACCTATTTTGATAGTGAACGCTGATATCCCCTATGTGAGGATATTAGGAGTGGAGTAGCTGTGTGGCTGTTGTTTAACAGTTGGTGTACACATAGGCGAACCGCTATAATTTCTTGTGTCTTGTGGTTTGAATGTTCATTTAATTTTTCCTATCTTTTATCATTCAGAATTGTGGAATGTTTGTGTGGATGTGAATGTTGTAATATTTACATTTCAAGTACAATGGGGAATGTTGTAATAATTTAGATTTAAATTCTTGCAATTTATTTCAATTCATTGCTATTTATTCATTCCTTTTCTGTTTGAGTTCTTGATACAAAGAACATTCTAAAAATAAGGTTGTACTACCATAAACCCTTGATTTTTATGGTGTAAGGTTGTCCTTAGAACAGCATTTGTATCAACCTCTCAATTCTTGATTATTGAGGTTGTTTTTCATTTTCAGCATTGTAAATTGATTTCTTTTAATTGGTTATCATATTCTTTTCTTCCGCTGTTAAAGTTTAAATTTGGCATAGTCCTATTCACCCCCCCTCTAGGACATATAGCTTGGCCTTTTCAAGTGGTATCAGAGCCTAATAGCTTATTTTTAATTCTTTATTCTTGGATTCATTTCCTGAGCTAACAATCTAAGCTATATATAAGATGTCAAATTTTGATAGCTTTTCAGTCACTAGGCCTCCACCATTTGATGGCTCCAACTATGCCTATTGGAAAGCCAGGATGAGGATTTTCCTCAAATCAATGGATGAGAGTGTGTGCATCCACAGTGACTGAATGGATCCCACCTACCACTGAAGTGACTGGTATCGATGGTTGAAAATCGATGAGAGTAACACCATATTTCTCATGGACCACTCTTCAGAAAAATGAAAGTAGTGCCAATGCAAAAGCACTAAATGCAATCACTTGCGCACTATCACCAGATGAGTTCAAAAGAATTATATCCTGTGATACTGTAAAGCAAGCTTGGGATATTTTAAAAATGACACACGAGGGTACATCAATTGTCAAGAAATCTAAAGTCCAACTCATCACAACCAAATTTGAGAAAATTCATATGAAAGAAAATGAAATGTTTATAGATTTTTATACAAGATTGAATGACATTGTAAACTCTATGTGGGGTCTTGGCGATAAAATTCCAGAAAGTAAAGTGTGTGCAAAGATACTATGCTCACTTCCTGAATGGTTCAACTTTAAGGTAACCATGATCCAGGAACTTCTTAATACAGACAATATGAGGGTAGAAGGACTAGTTGGGTCTTTACAAACCTATGAGTTAAACTTTAAAGCTCCTAAAGATAAATCTATCGCTCTTAAATCTTCTAAATATATTTCTCAAGAAAATTCTGATTTAGAAAATTTTGAAGACGATATGGCGCTTTTAGCAAAAAAGTTTTACAAGATCTTCAAAAGTAAAAAGAGGGTTGATTTTTTAAAATCAAATGATAAGAAAATATCTAAAACTAAAACCTGGAAATCTTTAAAAGATAATCAATGTTATAACTGCCAAGAATATGGGCATTTGGCAAACAAGTGTCTTAAAAGGGACAAACCCAAAAGGAAGAGCATGTTGGCTACTTGGGATGAATCCTCTGATTCTGAAGTTACTTTTGAATCCAAAGATTCTGAAAACGAGTCGGGCAATGAAGTTAAAGCCCTTTTGACTCTAGCCAAATTCACTTTTTCAGATAACGATGATTCAACAAGTGAAGAAAATCTGAATAGTAACTGTGAAAATGAAGATGATCTTCAAGATGCTTATAATGCGTTATACAAGGAAAGTTGTAAAATTGTTGTCAAACTTAAACTACAAAAAAGAAAAATTTTCAAAGCTTAAAGATAATTTTGATTCACTTGTTTTAGAAAAATTCCATATTTCAGATTGTTTTGAAAAGACTAAATGTGATTTAGAATTTAAAACCTCCTTGATTGAAAAACTTAAATCTAAAAATGATAAACTTAAGTTTAAAAACTCTTCACTTTTGGGTTTAAAGGATACATGGAGGTATGCCCAATGAGATCCAAAGTTTGAAAAACTTCTATCTGGATCTAGAAAATGTGGCGACAGATCCGGGTTGGGCTATGATAAGAATATACCTTCTAAACCGAAGAATACTCTTCCTAAGTTTGTGAAAGGAGAAACCTCTAACTCAAAAGGGAAAAGTATTAATCAAAGTTTTTCTAAAAGTGCTAAAATATTTCAAAAACCTAAAAGCAATTATGTCAACTATAAAACTCAAAACCAAAACCCTTTAGCTGAAAAAATAGTTGATTTTCTTAAAGAGCTCTTAAAATCTAACTCAGTGGGTCACTTGTACATCAATTACAAATATAAGAAGACCAACTATACTCCTAAACACAAAATAGTTATGAAATGAGTTCCTAAGGTTACTTGCTTGGTTGCCCACACTACTTTCAAAGCTACAAGCCATTCAAAGTGGTACCTTGATAGTGGGTGCTCCAGGCATATGACAGGTGATAAGGCTTTATTCACCGACCTTAGTAATACGACTGATGGGTCAGTCACATTTGGTGATGGTAGCAACTGCAAGATTATTGGCCAAGGTACGGTTCAACTCTATAGCCTTCCCTTATTTAAGAATATTTTATATGTTGAGGGACTAAAACACAACCTGTTAAGCATATCTTAAATATGTGATAACAATCATAGTGTAAGATTTTCTAACCAAGGTTGTGAAATTCTAAATAATAAGGGTTCAGTAATATTAACTGTTTGCAGAACTTCTGAAAACTGCTATATTGTTAGTGAATCCAGCTCATCTAGTCAAACGTGTTATATAGTCCACACCGATGAGACTGATTTATGGCATAAACGTCTTGGACATGTATAGTACTGTAATTTGTATAGACTGACCAAAAGAGAACTAGTAAGAGGTCTACCTAAAATATATAAAGTAGACAAAATATATGGTGAATGCCAGATTGACAAACAAAAAAGGAGCTCTCACAAAAAGGTGAACTCTAATGCCACATCGAGACCACTCGAGCTTCTCCATATGGATCTTATAGAACCAACCAGGATGGAGAGTCGAGGTGGAAAAAAATGCATTCTGGTGATCGTGGATGATTATACCAGATTTACATGGGTAGCCTTCTTAAGGGATAAATCAGAAACCCTTGATGAAGTAAAAAAGAGTGCTCAAACAGGTTCTCAAGTCAGTAAAATCTGTAATGATCATGGATTTGAATTTAAGAATAGCAGTTTTGAGAAATTCTGTAGCGATCAGGGAATATCGCATGAATTCTCTGCTCCCAAAACACCACAACAAAATGGAATTGTGGAGAGGAAAAATAGAGTGATTCAAGAAATGGAAAATGTAATGCTGAATAGTATGAAGCTCCCTAGAACTCTTTGGGCTGAAGCTGTAAATTTTGCATGCTATATTATTAACTGAGTTTATACATGTAAATCTAATAATAAAACTGCTTATGAACTTTGGTTTGATAAGAAGCCTACTGTCAAATACTTTCAAGTTTTTGGCAGGAAATGCTATATTTTACGTGACCGTGAAAATCTGAGAAAATTTGACACAAAAAGTGATGAAGGGATCTTTTTAGGATATTCTTTAAACAGTCATGCATATCGTGTTCTGAACAACAGGACCGGTGTGATTCAAGAGTTAATTAATGTGGTCATTGATGATCACTTGAATACACTTGCCCCTAGTTCAGATAATGATGAAGTTCTTTTGATTGATAAACCAGATACTTCATTAAGTAAAAATAATTCTGAACAAAGGACTGTTAAAGATCATCCAACTACTCAAATTCTTGGAAACCCTCTCACTGGTGTGTGCACTCGTAGACAACTAAAAGACATGTAATTACGTGTGCTTCACATCCCAAATTAAACCGGTAAATATAAAAGAAGCTCTTTCTGACAAAAACTGGATAGTAGCTATGCAGGAAGAACTTAATTAGTTTGTTCGAAATGATGTTTGATACCTTGTTCCTAGACCTATAGATAAACATATTATTGGAACAAAGAAGATTTTTAAAAATAAGTCTGATAAACTTGGTAATATTATTCGAAACAAGGCAAGACTGGTTGTACAAGGGTACACTCAAATAGAAGGCATTGATTAAAATAAAACTTTTACCCCAGTTGCTCACCTTGAGTCAATCAGACTTTTTATATCCATCGCATACTTTAGAAAGTTTAAAATTTATCAAATGGATATAAAAAGTGCCTTTTTGAATGGTGATTTACATGAAGAAGTATATGTTGAATAACCTGCAGGGTTTGAAGATCCTAAATTAACTGATCACGTATACCATCTTAAAAAGCTCTATATGCTCTAAAACAAGCTCCCAGGGCATGGTACGAAAAATTGACTAAGTTTTTGCTAAGTCATAATTTTTAAATGGGTAGTGTCGATAAGACGCTCTTTGTTAAGGAACATAACAACGATATCTTAATGGTTCAAATCTATGTTGATGATATTATTTATGGATCAACATGTACTAAAATGATTGTTGAGTTTGCAGATTTAATGAAATCTAAGTTCGAAATGAGCATGGTTGGGGAATTAAATTATTTCCTAGGGTTGCAAGTAAAACAACAACCTGAAGGTATTTTTATTTCTCAAACCAAGTATGCCTTGAACTTGATTAAAAGGTTCAGATTTGAGAATGGTAAGAAATTTGATACTCCTATGAGTACAACTTTTAGACTCTCAAAGGACTCTACAAGTAAAGATGTGGATCCTAAACTGTATAGAAGTATGATTGGTAGTCTACTTTATTTAACTGCTAGTAGACCTGATATTGCTTTAAGTGTTAGTATTTGTGCTAGACATCAGTCTAACCCTAAAGAGTCACATCTAACTGCGGTTAAGCGAATTATGAGATATGTTGCAAGTACTGCTAAATTGAGTCTCTGGTATCCATATGATACTAGTGTTCAATTGGCTGGGTACTCTGATGCTGATTGGGTTGGTAATATCGATGATAGGAAATCAACCAATGGTGGTTGTTTTGTTATTGAAATTTGTTTAGTTTCTTGGTTTAGCAAGAAACAAAATTCTATATCGTGTGGACTTTAGAGGGAAAAAGAAAACAACATGTGGTGCTTCCTCTTCTAGGTTGAATTTAACTCGGCGCCATCTTCGGTCTCCTGAAGATGATCCCTCATATGTGCGGGATTTGCGTATGCGTAATGTCATTGTTGAACGTCCTATTAATCTTAATCATATTGCTCATTTTGGTATCCTACCTCTACTCCAAGCTGTAGGATGGGATAACATCTTACATTGGGGTGGGCCTGCATTCCAATCTATTGCACAGGCCATGTTTGCATGTCTTTCTGACTTTTCTTCTAAGAATTTATCTTTTAAGATTGATGCTAGAGAAGGGCCATTTGATGTAGATCGTCATTTGATATCTAATCTAATGGATATTCCTGTTAATGATGAGGGTATTCCTATTCATACTTTAACTAAAAAACCTTCTGAATCAAAGAAACGTATGCTAACGAGAGATCTTTGTAATTTGAATGTGCAATGGACTCATAAAGGGAATGCGCTCCCCGCAAGGTATTTATTACCCAGATACAGGGTGCTCCATAGAATATTTATCTCAAAACTGTATCCACATTCTGGTAATAAAACAGATTTAACATCTTTTATGGTTCGGGTCTTACATTCTGTCATTTCAAGTACTAATGTTTATCTGCCTTCCTTAATATGTCATTTCATTATTCAATTTCATCTCCATCCAGGTCATAGTGATATTCCATTTGCCTATGTTATGACTGTTTTAGCTACTCATATGCTAGTGGCTATGCTTGTTGGAGAGGCTCCTATCCATTATCTCATTTTCAACAATTCTAATATAAATAAGATGAAATTGGGATTAGCTCCTGGCCAAGTGGATGTTGGTGGAAGTGGAGCTGAAGATAGGAATGAAGAAGATGCTGGTGATCTTCCTCCTGATGACATTAACATGGATGACATTTTTGATGAGATAGAATCTGACTCTGGAAATGATCCTGATTATGCGCCATTTGAGTTTCATGCACGCTTACGTGCTTTGGAAGAGAAGGTAAAAAATATGAATGTTGCCCATGATTTAAGGTTTAAATATATGCGCAAGTATCTCAGGCGTATAAACAAGGGCCTTCATTAACTAGATCCTTCTATTCCTGCTCCTCTTTAGGATCTGATTAAGTGATTATATTGGTCTGTATTAACTTTATTACTTTTTACTTTTGGTGTTGTGTGAACCTTAAGTTTTTGTTTGAACTAGCTTATGTTGTGTGGACTTTTTAACTTGCTTATATCTTGACTAGTTCATACATTTCTTACTCTCCTGCTAATTATCCTTTTGATTTCTTCCTTTATCATATTATGACAAAAAAGAGGAGAAGATTTCAAGTATTAATTGGAATGGAATATGTATTGAAGGGTAGTAGCATTAAATTTTTTATATGTGTGCTACTCAGGGGGAGTAAATAAGTAAGGAAGAATTTATGCTAGTTAATGACAGTTGGTGCATGATTCTTTAATCAGGCTGTAACTGGTTCCCTTATACAACTGGTGCATGATTCTTTAACCAAACTGGTGCATGATTCTTTATTGAACATGTTGTGCTTCTCTTATTTTTATTAGAGTGTGTTTTGTCACAAATTTGACAAAGGGGGAGATTGTAAGCGCTATGGTTTTATGCTCCTTTGGTTGTCAAATTTTGTGGTGCTAAAACATTAATCTATGTCTTGTGTAGCTCATTGGTATATATGATCAAGACATTGCATCACCACTCTAAACACTTTGCTTCAAGTCAAGAACGAAGAACTACTTCAATCCATTTCAAGAAATGCAAGTACAAGCTACAAAGAAGTGATCTTGTTCAAGGCCCAAGTCAAGTGAAATTCAAGCTACCGGAAGTACAACTCAAGATTAAGTATAATATAAGCCCTAGAAGATCTCAAGATCAATGTTACATCAAGAATAGAGATCTCAAGCTTCACAATCTTCCAAGGTCATCTATCATATGAAGAAATGGTATTTCAATGTCCATACTTCATGTTCCAGGTATGAAAGACCATAGATTGACCTTAGGGTAGGTCATTTTGAATACATAATTCAAATTAAATCACTTTATAAGTATTTGGTCTGTTCTAAGACTAATCCTGGACCTTGTTCGACTAGTCCTAGCACTGGCTCGACCAGTCCTAGAAAATCCAGGACCAGTCCTAAGTTTATTGCAATTGTTCAGAATTTTCTATTCATCTACGACCAGTCCTAGACTCTGTTCGACCGGTCGTGTGAACAGTGTCGACTAGTCATTCGACCAGTCCTAGTTCTTCGACTCAAACTACAGCAACCAATCTTTGAGTCCTACGACCAATCGTGGGTATTCTACGACCAGTCGTAGACACCCTACGATCAGTCGTGTAACTGTCTGATTCAATCCCGTTTAAAAATTCAAAAATCCGTTTCATCTACAACCAGTTGAAGGGCTCCCAAGACCAGTCGTAGACATGATTTTTGCATCTATAAATAGACGACGAATTTTAGAGTTTGATAATTCAATTCAAGGAAAATCAAGGCATCACTCTGAGATAAGTTTGTATTTATTTTAAGCTACATTGTGCATATTTAAAATTCTCTTTTGTTAGCTTATTTAATTTGATTTTGTTTCTATATTCCAATCTAAATTGAAAAGAGGAATTGTTGTATTCATTCTTCTTAGAATCAAAATCAAATATAGCTAGCCCAACTGGTTTAATTTAAAATCAATTAGAACCTAGAACCATTTCAATGTGAGTATTGGACATTGAACTTCTACATTTGAACTTCTACTCTGATTGGTTCTTCTGGGCTGCTACAAAGGAGAAATCCAGGTATTTTACATTTATTATAAATTCCATTATTTTGGTTTTGTTTGAGGTTAAGCTAGAAAAATCTCATTGTGTTGGTTATCTGAGGAGAGTCAGAAAACTCAGAAAGTGGGGTTTTTGGATTATGTAAGCCCAAGTTAAAAAGACACAACTGTGAAGGTTTTAGGTGAACCTGTGAAACCTATTTTGATAGTGAACGCTGATATCCCCAGTGTGAGGATATTAGGAGTGGAGTAGATGTGTGGCTGTTGTTTAACAGTTGGTGTACACACAAGCGAACCACTATAATTTCTTGTGTCTTGTGGTTTGAATGTTCGTTTAATTTTTCCTATCTTTCATCATTTAGAATTGTGAAATGTTTGTGTAGATATGAATGTTGTAATATTTACATTTTAAGTACAGTGGGGAATGTTGTAATAATTTAGATTTAAATTCTTGCAATTTATTTCAATTCATTGCTATTTATTCATTCCTTTTCTGTTTGAGTTCTTGATACAAAGAACATTCTAGAAATAAGGTTATCCTGCCATAAACCCTTGGTTTTTATGGTGTAAGGTTATCCTTAGAACAGCATTTGTATCAACCTCTCAATTCTTGATTATTAAGGTTGCTTTTCATTTTCAGCATTGTGAATTGATTTCTTTTAATTGGCTATCATATTCTTTTATTCCGCTGTTAAAGCTTAAATTTGCAATAGTCCTATTCACCCCCCCTCTAGGACATATAGCTTGGCCTTTTCACCATGACCATGGATCTAAGCCAAGTTGTGATTTCAGTCCGATCGGATTTGTGGATCAACCGTGGAGAACCTGTATCAGTTCAAAGGTCATCGTCACTCGATCGGGGCCACAAGTATACCGATATGTGTAAGAAAATTTTCCTGATCCAAGGGTATAGTTTGGTCAAAATCTGACGGTCTGAAGTCTTTAATTTCACCCGTACGTGAATGGTCCAATTCACTTAAGTTCTGGTTCATTTTCTAAAAATATTCGCGTTTCTCACACACTTTGCTCAGGGCCCAAATTGTGCATTTCTGGGTACTATTTGGGCACGATTCCCGCGATAGTTGTCAAGCCCAATAAGGCGATCATAACCTTATAGTTTTGCGGTAATCGGACTTTTGACGCGCTGTCTAGGTTCGATAAGGGGTTTCGATGTGCTCCCGAGAGCAACTGGGTTTTGAGATTGCTCCTAGGTTTTTAGGTATGTTAAGTTAGCGATTCTAATGGTTTTGGGTCTTGCAGTTCATATAGATAGTGGTCCAAGCTAATTCCACTTATTATTTAGTTTAGTACTTAATTAATTTTCATCTAATTTCTATAGAATTCGATCCTTAGTAATTTTTGCCTGAGGTGATACTTGGGTCTTTGTACGGATTTTTCCAAGGCGTTACATTTTCTTGCCAACTTGAGGTTTGAATTGGGTGATAATATACCACCCAAACAAAGCCCCACCATCGTGATCATGACCGTCCATCTTGACCAGACGGCAGATCCAACTGAATCCATGTTGACCAGCAAACTCCTGCACACACGCATGCACTTAGGAAGAGGCCAGATGGTGGCGTGCATCGGTCTTCCTCCAATGAAGAGGGTTAAATGACTGCCACGTCAGTGATCTAATATGTCGGCTCGTTTTTAATCTCAACCGATCGATGGGAGTCTCTCTCGACACTTCCTGCAGTGCCAAAAAAGGGCGAACAACCAGCTGAGAGGCGGAAAAGGTGTGGGAAACCTTTCCACTTCGAGCAATCACGTTAGCATGATCTAAGCCCCTCCCCGAGTGCTGTGGACTAATCTCAACCGCCCCTGTTAGGGCGGCAATGGCTGTATCTGATTGAAGCTTCTTACCCACGAGAATAAAGCTGCGGCTAAATTACTCGGGAGATGATATTGAGACCGTGATTGCTAACGGGATAAGTGGACCCCGCAGTGATCTGGGGCCCCATCTAATCCATCCAAGGGGACTGGATCGCCACTTTAACAAGACAGAAGCAAAATGCCATTGGAGGCTTTGCCTTCTTGTCCGTTAAGCCGATAGACCCACCACGGTAGAATAGGTCCTTAGCTCGATCAGAAACATTTTTCCAGAGGGTCACATTGTCAGGAATCCATCCCTCATGATGGATGGACCCCGTGCATTTAGGAAACTAAGATGGGTGCATAAATTTAGCACCCTATCTCAGCCATTAAATGGACTGTGCAAGCATACCTCCCATCTATAAAAGGATAGCATGCATCTCAGGATTCGCACCAAGGGCAAAGAGAGAAAGAGAAAGGGGAAATAGAAAAGAAAGAGAGAGTGAGTGCGAGAATAGTGAGCTCGGTGCCGCACTGCATCAACTCGACCCATTTAACTCAAACCGAGTTGGGTCAGTACAGGCCAGTAGCACCACTACAAGGGATAGAGAGGGAGAGTGGGAATCAAAGAAAGGGAGAGAGAGAGAGAGAGAGAGAGAGAGAGAGAGAGAGAGAGAGAGAGAGAAGATAGGAGGGGAGAAAGGTGAGTGAACTCGGTGTCGCACTACACCAAGCCAACCCGGTCAGCTCAAGTCGAGTTGGGTCAATGCAGACCAGTGTCACCATACCCAAAGAGAAAGAAAGGCTGAGAGAGGAGGGTGGGTGAGTGCGCTATTGCACTCCCATCCGAGTCCAAGTCGGCCAGACCAAGTTGCAGGGCTCAAGCCGTGTTGTGTCAGGCCCAGGCCCGGTGGGCTTTGGCCGAGGGAAAGAAAGGAGAAAGGGTAGCAGAAGGAGATAGGGATGCTGATCTGTGTCACGCCTCGGACTTAGTGACCGGACTCACAAGGAACTCGATAGCCGGTTCCAACCGCAACAGCCTCCGTAATACCCCATTCTTGGCTCCTGAGATATGTTCCGATCTTGGGATCCTACAAGGAGGATTTCTATATCATAAATCCAATTCAATCGAGCATACTCAAGATCATAGCAAGTAAATCTCAGAAAAATAACCCAAGGAACGGATTGCAAAATCCACTAGAATTAAAACTTTATAAGTACATAAGGCTCAAAAGGAAATACATAAGGTAAGGAAGGAAGAGAAAAGTCTACAACGGGTCCTCAGCACGCTCCAATCCATCACTCCACTGCTATTGCACTGACTTAGGATCTCCTGCATGCATCAATCATGCATAAGCTTATAGAAAGCTTAGAGGGCAGTGAAGGTGTGTGACAATGGTGCTCAGAATAAGATAGGGGAGAATGCAAAAGGAAACATGAATGATACCAATGCCACTAGTTGTATCGAGGCTAATCCATGAATGCAGTAAGCCGTACCAAGGCTATGCAATGCAATACATGAGTATTGGATGCCATACCGAGGTGATGCAATATAATGCTCATACAGCCGTTACAAATGCAATGCGAAGTAATGTCAATCCTCATATCCAATCCACATATCAAGTACAGTTCCATCATAAGGAAATCCATCGGGGTTAAATACACTACGGGATGACTGCCACTCTCCAAGACCCGCACAGTCAAACGAGCACAAGAGACCTCACTACCCACCCGTGGATAGTCAATCACCAACGAGGCTCGACGGTAACGAACTCATTTACGAGTTGGTCAGACTCAACCTAGTTATGCCCCCTTACTCAGGTGGGTAAGGCCAAACCTTATCTCAACCGACCTCGTAATAGTGGGAGTTACGGCTTATAAGGCACTCGGGTGCTCATGATTTCCACTCAGTCTTGGTGTTAAGGCGTCTCTTTGGTATCGTGAAGGTTTAGGGGCTTTTACCCAGGGATATCCTATGCATCCCAAATGCTCAAGTATCATTTCCGGTGTCCATACACGGGCATCCACGAATAAACCTATAGAGGCTACGACCCTGATAAGACGAGGGCGAATATCCACATGTTATTCAATGCTAGATGCATGAATCACACAATCACCCATGCATCGATCCCAAGTATCCATCATGCTCAAGAGGGGAATATTCCGTCCCTCAGGGGAATACCAAAATGTCATAGATAGTGGCACAACCATGGTCAATCATACCTTAACCAAGCATGCATATGATGCGTATGGGAGTGAGCTATGAAGATGAATAAGGGTGCCGATGAGGTGAATGAGAAGATGCACTCTCTACCTACCTAAGAGGGGTCTAGGTACTTAGCCAATTCCTCATAAGGAACATAATCTCTAGTGGGGGCCCATTTACCTGGGGTAGCCCACGAGGCTAAGCATACAAGCTATGGGCCTAAATAATATAGAGATGGGCCTAGCAAGAGACTAAGGTGGACATTCAACCACACTTAGATACAAATGGGCCTAGAGGGGTCCAAATAGGGACATTCAACCACCATTGCCCCAAGGCATCCAACCATAAACCATAAGCTACAAAGCCCAAGGCCCACATCCAATCCATGTACATAAGTCCCATATAAAGCATTAAGAACTATAGGTCCAATCCATCCATAACAACATGGGCCAGGGAATCAAGGCCCAAAGCCCAAGTTCCAATGGCCATCAAATCCATGCATTTAGTTAGACTGAATGGGCAGCCCATGAGCACAAAAACATGGCCCAAAAATAAGTCTAAGTTGGGTGAAATGGGCCTCACTACATCAACCCAATAACTAGCAATTTAATGGGCAACCAAGGGCCCAATACCACCCTTATCTTAGCCCATAAGTCCATCAAAATGGTGGAAGTCAGCCTAAACACATGGCTAACCAAGTTGGGACGTTCCAACCTAATCTAGGCCCACTAAGAACTCATAAAATTTGGTCTAAGTTTGGATCCCACAAATGATCATCAATGGTGACCCAAACATGCATTAATTAAGCCGAAGAATATACTAAATATAAGGGAGCAATAATTACCCAAATTTTCTCAATATGGTGGGCCCCACATCTAATACCATTTCAGCCCAAAAACAGTGTTTATTTGAGGCCCTTGCTGGACTTTCAGCCACCCAACTTCTTGGGCCTACTGAAGTCCCAAACTTATCTAAATAGGTGGGGAATTAATCCCGTAAGGGCCAGCAACATTCATAGGGGGGCCCACCAGATTAGAAATAGGGGTTTTTCCATAAAACTAAGTGGGCCTACTGCTGGACTGCAGGTCCAGTAGTAGCCCAAAAGGGCAAGGGCATCCCAAGCCTGGGTGGTCCAAGGCCATGGATGGCCTGGGCCAAACACATACAACAAGGTGGGCTCCTCACGTCCCAAGTGGACCCCCACAGGGGACGTCCACCTAGGGTGGACCCTCCCCACATGGGCTACCCATGGATGGGACGGCTGGGATAAAACACATACACATGGTGGGCCTATGGGCTAGGGACGGCTAGCCAGGTTGGATGTCCAGCAAGGCTCTCTGGTCCAGCCTGTTGGCCCCACTAACATGGCCCAATGGGCCTCCATAATATCATAAAGTGGGCCCCATAAACCATGCACAAAGACCCAATGGGCTGGGCCCAAAACTACTGCAAACACAAAGAGGACAGCAAGGTTGGAAGAAAATTCAGCAATGCATGTTGCTGTCCTGAATTTAGGCACTTCAATGGAGTGGGTCTAGGGCCTCTAAAATTCTTGAAATTGAGGGCCGAGGTCCCTCATCATGTATACAACAAGATGGAACCTAGAAAGGTGGCCCACCATCTTCAAAATAAATTATGAATTTCAGTTTACAACAGTCTATATTGCTAGACTGCATAGCAGAAAATCAAGTTGACCAACCATCTTAGCCCACCCTTTTGGATGCCCAAATGGGGTCAGTTGAGGCTAAAATTTGGCATTCTTATAGGTGAGGTACACACCTTAAAGAAACATATATTACATGGTACCAATCTCCCCACCAAATGTCCAAAAATCAAGCCTCAAGAAGACCCAAAAATTTGTCCAGACAGTTTTGGACAACAACATATAACTGAAAATAATAAAATAAAACACTATTTAAAAGGGAATTTAATCCCAAAAAATCATGGTATGGACCACCCTAGTGGGCCCCACAAACATTCAAACCATCCCCACCATTAAAACACCTTTGCATGCACCCCTTTTTGGTGCATTTTGGGGCCACACGTCCAAGGGTGGACTGTCATAGACGTCCATCCACTTTAGATAGCCTGAATGGTTTTGGGTCACAAGGTGAGCCCACTCATGATCAGAGATGTCAAACAAGAAAGGAAGGAAGATCGATTACAAGGGAAGGGTCTCCTCCACATTGAGGCCTTTTCCCTCATCATACATGCATACACATTCCACTATCACATGATATACACAGATCTACATGATCATAGGATACTTAGGATCTATGGTGGAGATGAAATCTCCACCAAGGATTAAGGGTCTAGATGACCCAAAGATCCCTGATCAAGGAAAGAAAAGGCCATGAAGGGATCCATGGAGAATGGTCCCTTGCATGGAACATACATGCAATATAGGATGGGCTATGAGCCACATCCATGGAGTCTTGGGGCCACCACCATCACTTGATGGGCCCCACAAGCTCCAACATGAAGAAAGAATGAAGAACAAATAAGAGTCTAAAGAAATCTAAAATTAAAATTTACATACACATCCACCTAAGGATCAAGCTTGAAATCTACACCACCATCAACTAGAAGCTCCAAGGGAGATGAATCTATGGGTGAGATGGGCTAGGAAGGGTTGGATTGGGAAAGGATTTGAGGTAGGAGGGCTGGAAAATTTGGAGGGGTGGGGACATTAGAGGGTTGCTAGGAAGAGGAGAGAAGAAAGAGTTAGAGAGAAATGAGAAGGAAATGGAGGTTAGGAGGGGTTGTAGGAGAGTAATCATTAATCTCTCTAAAAGAGAGCTCCTTGGTTAGAGAAAGCACTCATTAGCTAGGAGATACAAACAATGCTCATAGGGTAGGGTAGGCTTGTAGATATAGGGTTGTAGGTTTTCTAGAAATCCTAAACATAGGTATGACATCATCCACTACATAGGGAAATGTGTGGGGCAAAGGTGGGGTCCACCATCCACACATCAATGGTCCATATCGAGCGTGGCCCATAACTTGAGATGTACATGTTGGATTCAAGCACGGGACGTGACATTAGAACCGCAGCGCCGATACGGACGAGATGGCATAGGTTTCAGGTCGATCTGAGTCAGGTCTACATGACCAAACTTAAGGATGACTACAAATACTAACCGTAGGTCACGGGTCGCCAGGATTCGACCGGTAGGACCTTGGGACCTAGAGAACAGTGTGCACACTTGGGTTAGGGTCTTACAACCCGGCTGCGATAGTGTCGACCTTACCCATTGCAGTAGTTGTGCAAGTGATAAGGCGGCCCAACGGACACGCAGAATAATCCAGGTAACGCCTGAATGCTCCCACCTCTATGATCAATGGTTGGGATCGCCCTCTAACTCCACCTGCCACTCACTTGGCGAAGGATGGCTCTCCTGGCCATGGCATAACTGCCCAGAATTACTGTCGGACCTGAATCTTGCCGGCCAAATGCCGCAAGGTATGGCCAGGACGTCACACAACTGGGCCAAGTCCAAACTGAACTCACCCACAGCTGCTGGGCTGAGTCTAAGCTGAACTCAGCCACAACAGATGGGCTGAGACCAAGCTGAACTTAGCCATATCAACTGGGCCGAGTCCAAGCTGAGCTTAGCCACATCAACTGGGCCGAGTCCAAGCTGAACTTAGCAACAACAACTGGGCCAAGTCTGAGTTGAACTCAGTGGGTCGTAGGTGATGGGCCGAGTTAGGACTAAACTTGGCAAATGGGTCACTGGGCCCATTAATGGTAATTGCTGATGGAAGGATGATAAGCAGTGATGAGGTCCCCCCAACTAACTCGATATAATCTGACTCAACCCTTGTATGGCTGGAAATTTGAGGGTAAAGGCCCTGCCACATGAAAACCGTCCATTTCACCATGAAAATGGCTCAACTGGGCCACCCCAATTGAGTTGACCCGAGGTTAAAGTAACCAGAAAATATCCTATTTCAGGGCTAGGTCTAGCTGAACCATGACTTGGAATTATCAGTCCAAATCATAATGGATTTGCACAACAGGTAAGCCTAACCAAACCATTGGATGAAAAGTTCTATATGTGTATAGTTGTTAACTACATCATAACTACAGGACTTCTATCCCAACTCTCCACCAAATCAGGCACGATAGAAAGGCCGTAGTTAGACCAAACTTCGTTAAAACGACCTCTTAGGTATGCGAATAAATTGGCATACGAAACTCCTTCTAAAGCCTACAGTAGCTTTAAAACATCTAACTTTGAAAAAATTGTGCTAATTAGTACAAGGGATAGCCTAAAGGTAAGATAACCTGTCACGAAGTCAAGGTCAAGCTACGAGGTTAGGCAAGATAACAAGATGGAGTGTGGTAAGAAATGGACTCTTTATTTGGAGGTTATATGGGACATGGAGCATTAATGTGAGATTTACCATTCATAGGTCATACGGCTTGAGTGGCTTAGAAATGACCTCTTTAACCACTCTGATTTAACCTTGTCTGACCCCTTTGCTGTCTCGATTTAATGTTTCGAGTACCCTTTTACCACTGCGATTTAATATCTGTCCTTGATGTTTGCCCTGCGTGGCTTTGATGGCCTATACCCATGCGATAGTAATCCCTACTTATTGAATTTGATTAGCCACTAGTTGATGGGCATACATTAAACATCCTAAGGTGGATAAATCTCATGGGCTGGGGATAGTGGTCATGGGACATTATGCCCGAGCTGTCAGCCTACGCTGGGTGACGAGCCCCCCGTAGTGACCCTTGAGTTACTTAAATTGGCTGGTTGTAATTGGAATAATAATGGTTGACTAATCATGCATTCATATCATATTGGCGATGACGAGTGGCTAATTCTGGATGTTGTAGCACGTACCCTTAGGCTTAGTGAGGTATCATTTCGCTAACTCCCAGACCATCGACTATCGACCTACGTATGTGATACAAGATGGCTTGGTCATTATTTATACGTGATGTACACACGTGATATGCTATGCTGATGACCGGTCTTATGCATGGGTGACGAACCCAAGTTCGACTGGATGAGAATCTCCAAGTCAATGTGCATTCACGCATCCATGCATTTGAGTAATCTTGTTGTTTTAACTATGCTTAGCTAAGGTGGTGGTGTGTAATCTTGAGAAAAATTCACACTGAGTTGGCCACTCATTCATCAAATATTTAACCATACAGAGAATGCAAGTATAGGCGGGGATGACTACGAAGCAAGTCTCGGTGACGTGGCAGCAAGATTAGAAGAGGGATACTATGAGGAAGAGCCGCAGCATGAGGCAGCAGAATATTATGGACTTAATTAGTAGTTGCAGTACTACTTTTCCTAGTTTGTCTTGGTACACTGAAACTTATGAATTTTATATTTAAGGTCCCCATCTGAGTGGACCAAGATCTTAATATTTGATTATATAGTACAAACTACATTAGTTTATGCTATCACATCTGATTTTGATATACTACCATTTACCTGATTTATTTAGCACTCGGGTGTTTGGGAAACGAGTTCTATACTCGGGTTCTGGAAACCGGGGTGTGACAGTTGGTTGCCCAATATGATGTCGAGCTGGAACAAATGGATGTCAAGACTATATTCTTGCATGGGGAATTGAAAGAGAAGATCTATATGAAACAACCAGAGGGCTATGAAGTTAAAGGGGTAGAGAAAGAGGTTTGCAGGCTAATGAGGTCGTTGTACGGCTTGAAACAGTTGCCTGGACAATGGTAAAAAAAAAATTGATTCTTTCATGTTGAGTCAGAAATTTACTCAGAGTGAATATGATCACTATATCTATTACAAGACACTGAGTGATGACAGATTCATCATCCTAGTATTGTATGTTGATGATATATTGATCGTCAGTCATTATACGTCTAAAATCAACACATTGAAGACTCAGTTATCAAGGACATTCGAGACGAAAGATCTGGGAGCTGCAAAGAGGGTTCTCGGCATAGATATTCATAAAGACAGGAAGAGGAGTAGGCTTTGGTTATCACAGGCAGAATATCTTGAAAAGGTGCTAATTAAGTATGGGATGGACCAGGCAAAGCCGGTGAGCGTTCCCCACACGGCTCACTTCAAGCTCTCATCAGAACAATGTCATAAATCAAATGAGGAAAAGCAGGTTATGTCTCATGTACCTTATTCAAATGTGGTTGGCAGTTTAATCTATGTCGTGGTCTGTACGATATCAAATATTTCACATGCAGTCAGTGTTGTGAGTAGATACATGTCAAGCCCCGGCAAGCAACATTGGGAATCGGTGAAATGGCTACTTCAATACATTTGAGGTACAAAAGACTATGTTTTAAGTTTTGAGAAGACATGGGCAAAGTTGGTAGGGTTTATGGATTCAGACTACGCAGACAGTATGAATTCCAGAAAGTCAACTTCAGGGTACTCGTTTGTACTAGGGGTGGAGCAATTAGTTGGAGGTCAAAGTTTCAGTCTGTTGTGGCTCTTTCCACAACCGAATCCAAAATATATGGCAGTGACAGAAGCGTTTAAGAAAGGTGTTTGTTTGATTAAGAGGCATGATAAATTAGTTGGAACTTTAGCAGGAGGCCGTGCCAGTTAATTGTGATAGCGAAAGT
The DNA here is from genome assembly GCF_029962835.1 of Magnolia sinica. NCBI lineage: Eukaryota > Viridiplantae > Streptophyta > Magnoliopsida > Magnoliales > Magnoliaceae > Magnolia > Magnolia sinica. The sequence goes on from NC_080577.1 coordinate 88,280,803, forward strand.
GCTATCAATTTGGCTAAAAATTTTGTTTACACTCACGTACTAAACACATTGATGTTTGTCACCACTTTATACGATAGGTGCTTGAGGAAGGAGGCATAACACTGGAGAAGATTCACACTAGCGTGAATCCAGCAGACATACTGTCTACCTCAAACTTAGAAACTGAGCTCACAAAATTCCCGATCGCCAAATCCATTGCCGACAGCCTCCGTAGTACCCCATTCTCTGCTCCCAACGTCCATATGCAAGATTCTGATCCTTGGATCCTACAAGGAGAATTTTTCAATGTACATTTAACTCGTAATAAGCATAACCACAAGTTTACCCAAATCACAAAGGCAACATCATCATCACATATCCACTAATATAAACATTTGAATACAGGGCTGAAAGGGAAATACATACATATCAAAAATCAAAGCTCCAGAAGACCGCTGCACGCTCCAAGCTCAATGCTGCTACAACCTAATGCCACCTGCACGCATCTATCGTGCATAAGCTTATAGAAAGCTTAGAGGGTGGTGTAAGTTATGTGATGCACATGCCAAGCTTATAGATATTAGAGTAAGCGGGAATACTGGTAAGTTCATAAATACCATCAGCCTTATCCAGGCTATGCGATGCAAAAACGTAATAAGCTAATATCATATACTGAGGATACAATCTAATATGTAAATCCTGATGAGTCCATGAATGTCGTCAATCTCATCTAGGCTATATAAATGTAGAAACGTAGCAACCCAAAATGTCATATGCTATGGATGTAATGCAATATAAGGTGTGAATGAAATGAGCAGATTGGAGTGAAGTTGGGATGATAGTACGTAGTATCGTAGGCTACGAGGTCCATCACAAGGGACTTCTATCCAAACCAATCCCATACCTAAATTTGGATAGTCAGATTCAATGTGGTAAACTCCTGATCTCAGGTTAGTCGCGTGCCCCAATCAAAATCTTAGCTATTGTGAAGGTACATATAACAATTAGTTGCGCACCACCAGCCCTAGTGGATAGTAAATAAATGAATGAGTAAAATACAAAGAATACAACTCCTCCTCAATAAGTCCACATATCAGTACTTTACATCTCTGGGATCATCACCGGGGTCTAGTACACTCTACACGCAATCGCCGCCCACTGGACGTACAACCATGCAAGTGGAAGAGACCTCACTATCCGCTTGGCTAGTAGTCAGCCAATATCTACTAGGCACGTCTATAGTGAACCCAATTACGAGCTGATCAAACTCAACCTAGCTATGCCCACTACCCTCGGGCGAGTAAGGCCACAACCCCTTCCCAACCAACCACAATACAGTGGGAGACGCGGCCTACTAATATTCGGCACTGGGCCGCTCATGTATCCACTTGGTCTATACATTGGGGCATATCCTAGCCACGAAGGTTTAGAGACTTTCACCCAGGGTCATCTATGGCACCCCAGGTAGAAAAATTTTTTGGTGTCCATCTAGTCATCTACGATATGCCTATGAAGGCCACGGCTCTGTTGTCGCTATGGCGTACAGTAGTCATATCACAAAATGCAAGATGCATGAGTCATACCATCCAGTCATGCATCAAACCTACGCGTACGTGCTCACGTGGGGCAACTCCGTCTATTAAGGAGTCCCATAACAACCTGCCTAATGGTATATGCAATGATCAACCACATCTCATATCAAGCATGTAGATGATGCATATGGGCATGTGTCATGATGCTATGTTGTCACATACTCATAATCGGTATCGATAATCAGCCTCGATAATCGGCCAATACAATCGGCCTCGACAATCGGAATCGACCTCGATAATTGGCCTTGACAATCGAAATCGGTAAGAATGGACCTAACAAGGCCTAAGGGAAGGTCACAATATGGACATTTAACCATCATTACCCAACAATGTGGACATTCAACCAACATTGCTCCTAAGGAGTGGCCCTCATATGGCCAAACATATAGTGGGTCTATGGCCACACACAAGGGCCTAACATATATCACAATGGGCCTCACTCAAGGGCCACATATACATTACATTGGGCCTAATATCTGGGCCTTAAATACCTCACAATGGCTTGCATCACATGGGCCTTACACATCGCAATGGGCCGTATCTCATGAGCTCAATACACATCACTATGGGTCGCTCACATGGGCATATCATACATTACAATGACCGCTCACACGGGCCTAATATATGTCACAATGGGCTGCGTTGCATGGGCCTCATGTGCATCAAGTGGGCCACATCACATGGGCAGCACCAATGGGCCTCATATACATCAAGTGGGCTACATCCATAGACTGTACCAATGGGCCCCATATACATCAAGTGGGCCACATCACATGGGCCGCACCAATGGGCCTCATATACATCAAGTGAGCCACATCCTCGGGCCGCACCATCTACACCATTCATCCATTTTAGAGATCATTTTAGAGCATTTTCAAAAAAAATGAAGCATATCGAAAGATCATCTGGACCATACCACAAATAACAGTGGGGATAATGATTTTCATAGTTAAAACTTCACAGGGCCCACCATCACATTTATTTTCCATCCAATCTGTTCATAAGGTCACCAAGGCCTGAATTAAGTGGGAAAACAAATTTCATACTGATCCAAAACTTCTGTACTCCCAAAAAGGGATTCAATGGTAGGCATTCAATTCTCCACTATTTGCGGTGTGGTCCACCTGATAGATGGTTGGACATAACATATACATCATGGTGTGGTCCATGGAACTTACAGTGTCAATACAGCAGCTTCTGCTACTGGGGGATATAGAGATGAACAGTCTGGATGCAGTACTTGTGTTTTCCCTTCATCCATATATGTGTAATCTTATTAACAATTTGGATGATAAATTAACATTAATGTGTAACTGCATTGCGGAAGAAATAGATGTAGTAATATAAACTCCTCCTAAGACAAGAGGCATCCACCGAACAAGACCCTTCCTTTTGTTAAGAAGAAAATGTGGATCTAGACGAACTAAATTGGAAAATAGCTAGTTGATGTGCACAACAGCTACATAGCTGGTGTAATCGTACACCAGCCAATCTATATCACAAAGGTGGGTCCCACGTGGGGCCCATTAGATATATATGCATATATATTATATTATATTATATTATATTATAAACATCAAACGTCCAGCCCTAGACGTCCATTGATGGACGGTCTAGATTTAAACTGGCTGGCGTCCAACGGTGGGACCCATCTGATCTCTACAAATGGTTAGATGGTAAGGATCACATGCACAATGGGTGGGTCCCACCATCCCATGCACTGGACGGTGGGGATGCGACCCATGCATCACAGCCCATCCACACAGATGGACGGCTGGATATACAGTTACATCACAGTGGAGTCCCACCGTCCAGATGGGTGGTGAGGATAAAACACATATCATGATGGGCCCACCGTCCCATCTGGACGGTGGAGCTAAAATACATACATCAGCGGGCCCCACCTGTCCAGATGGACGAACGGTGTAACACAACAGGTGTGGGCCCCACAGGATTTACTGACATTAATCCAGCAGCCATCTGCTACTGGATGGATGGCATAGATAAACACATATATCAGGGTAGGGCCCCACCAGCATCGTCTACATGGACGGTGTGGATCAACATCAAGGTGGGCCACAAAAGGGGAAAAAGAGAGAGAGAGAGAGAGAGAGAGAGAGGGAGGGAGAGATAGGCAGTGTAGTTGGAGGGACCCTGCCACTATGGGCCCCTCATATGATTACAACACACATCAAATTGGGTCCCATCACAAGTGGGCCATCGAATTGAAAATCAACGGTAGATCACCCACCGTTAACTCTTGGACTCCTTCCACCGATGCATTCTAGAGCTCCAAGGGATGAATTTCAATAGTTGAGATGAAGCTTGGAGGGTGGGATTCGGTGGTAGGAAGGTGGGCCACACAAAGCTTCTTTCTCCATGGAAGCTTGGACGTCCACCTCTCTCATGGGTGTTACTTAGGAGATGGGTTGTAAGAGAGGGAGAGGGATGGTGAGTGATGGGTGTACTTTACATGTATAGGTTGTGCAAGAGAGAGAGTTGACTTCAGGGGTTGCTATATTTGGGGATGGGATATGTACTTGATATGATTGATGTGATTGATGGGATATGTTCTCTTGGGTTTGCAAATGCGCGGTGTTTTTCTCGAACTGAACGCGGGCCCACATCTCCTGGCCAGGGTATCACCTCGGTGTGCGAGACACGGTGTTGGAACCACGGTGATGGTGCGGTCGCAAGGATATAAGTCTCGGGTCGAGTTGACTCAGATTGATAGGACGCGACTCAGGGTCACATGCAAATGCTATCTACACGTCGTGGGTCGCTGAAATTCAATCAGAAGGACCGCGAGAGTCTACGGAACAGGGATAAGGGTCTCACACATACTCATAAAGGTCGTTCCTACGGAGAAGTTCAAGTTCTGTGTAACTTCTCTGAGCTTGGCGATGGTGTAAAAGAAGGTCAGAGTGTATATGAGAAGCATTGATTGAAGCTATGATGTGATGCAGAGATAAGAGAATATATTAAGAAGCTACACAGTTGAAGATTAAAAACATGGTGGAGATTGTTGTTAAAAAGGATGTCTTAAATCTTGGATGTCCGAGATTCTCGACTAGTCGAAGATCCCTTCAACTAGTCGAAGCCCTGGCTCGACTAGTCGAGGGGTACACAAATTGTACGGGGACTACGTAAATTTAATATGGTTTCTAAGGATGTGCATAAGTGGGAGTTACCCATCTATAAATAGGAGTCCCTTGGGCCATTCTAAGATATTCTAAGGCTTTCTAAAGTATTCTAAATGGTTTCTAGAAAGGATTCTAGGGTTGCAATGGGTGTAGCAAGGGTGAGATTCAAGTTTGTTTGAATCAAGCAAGTCTTTTCTCTTTGTAATTTATAATTTCATAATGGATTTAAGTCGCTTTATGCCATGGTTTTTTTCCTGAAAGGGTTTTCCACGTTAAATCTTTATGTTCTCTTGTGTTTGCTTGGTGCTCTTGGATTGTTATCCTAGATCCATCTCTGTGTGAATCTGCAACACAATCTCCAACATTGTTCCCCCTTTGTCCATGTTTAGGTGAACTCATGATGAGGTTAGCTCTCAAAAGATCATGCTTGAACATTGGAAGGTTTCAACAGAGGGCATCATTTCCTACTTTTCGCTAGGTCATGGTCCATTTCAAGTTCAAATCTGGCACATTCTATTGGTCAAGCTCTAATATGATCTCTCCAAATGGATGGACGGTGTGGCCAGGGGGATTTAACCTAATACGAGTATTCACATCCACCATTTGTTTGCACGTGTGTGCTTGATCTGGGCCATTCATTTCGTAGTGTGCATGGTAACAATGACCATGAACCAAATGTCAGGGCCATACACTCATCAAGGCCAACACTTGTATTTTAATGCATACAACTAAGATAACAAAAAATATTGTTGGTGTAAGTTAAGAAACCGTAAAGTACAGGATCGATTTGAAAGTCCGCGTGAATGTAAAGCACAAATGAAAATTCAAAACAAGAAAAATAAAGTCCCTAGAGTTTTATCATGACATAAAATGCAAAAAGTAAAAAAGAAAATTACCTAGGATGGAAACAAAAAAAAAAAAAAAAAAAAAAAAAAACAATTGTCATCCGGAATGTCGGATTTAAGTCCTTTATCAATGTACCCTTTGAAACTGTTGTTGGTGTCCCAAATGTCGGATTCAAGTCCTTCGTCGATGTACCCTGTGAAACCATTGTTGTTATCCAATGTTCAACGTGGGTTGAGAAGGATGAGGTGGAAGTCAGAATTTCCTCATAGGATTGTATGTGGCCATGGGGAGACATTTCCACCATTCATTGCTGACCCGAGTCTGATGTCGTATGACCGCTCCAAAATTTCTCCCATTCCTCTATTATATCCTTCAAACATGTGAAGGAGAGATGATTACTACTGCTAAATCCGTTGGCCCGCAATCGTGCCTCCTCCCATGAAGTATATATGCCGGGCCGGCGGTCAACTAATAGAACATAATACTTTTTTTTTGCATCTACATCAACAATTAGAGAGGACAATATTACAAATAGCATGATAATCGCATTGAACTTACCAACAATTATACGATTAATTTAAATAAACAGCCAGTAAAAATATAGAGTAAATCATGGAGTTTACAAGTCTAAGTGTCAGACCCATCACATACATAAATAACCTTAATACAAATCCACCTATGCTAAGTTCATTTTTGCATAGCATAATAACTTATTTACCAAATTCAAAATAAGTCATCCACTCAAACACATAACTACTAAAACTTGTCGTTTAGATTATCTTCAAAGATAACCAGAAAAGGGAGCACGAAGATCCAATAGACGTGATGTGGAAATTGTCTCACATATTATTTCCACCAGGAGTACTACATCCTGAACAACTTTTTTCAACCAATCAATCTAATGTTGTCCTCGTAGGTTAACAAACACGACTACAAGCCACTCATCCTTAGAGAGTAATTCGTCAATATTGAAAATGCCAATTTGTGTCAATCCCTGTACCTCTTCCATGGCACTCAACACTCTAGCCATTCAATTCGCATCCTTACCGACACCCATGCAAATGCCAAATCCATGCATTGCATTGGCGACATTATCTATAGATGCACTGAGTACCTCACGAGGACAAGCAGGTCGCGTCCTTTTCTTCGAAGTGCTACCACTACAAGTGTAATCAGAATCTGAGGCTGGAATTGGAGTGTTGTAAAAGGATTGATTTAAATTAATGGTGATTATCGGTTAAGTAGCGTAAATCGAGTAACGAATCGCCCAAATTCTCTATCCATGCCACGTGTCGTTCAAACCCCATCGTACATAGGATGAGGAGGCACCCACGTTCCTATTTCCCTTGACATAATATCCTATTGCTTGATTATACCCCATGATTACAGCTAAATCATCAACCATCTATGATATTCTCTTATCCTGCAATCGTTCCGCACATGGATGGAACTACAACAAAGAACAACGGAAAAATGATTAGGAAAATGTATGATCATGTATGTAAGTTAAAACTAGTATTCAAATTATGCAATGCACGGTGAATTGCATGTTACCCTGAGCCATAGGACCTCAAACATCATTTGGGGTCGTCACAACCATTCACTCGCTATCACTGCATTCTATTTTGTGATACCTCAACCGATTTGAGACATTCGCCCCCCATGACACTCACTTTTGTTTCTTTCGTAATTTCTGTTTCTTTCATAATTTCTTCAGCTATAACTTCGTATGTCGACTTCTTGAAGCCATTATCAGCCTTACTTCTCAGAGCTATTTTCTCCAACAAAGTGGAAAATAACACTTCGTCCATTTCATTTGTCCACTTAACCTTTGTTGCTCTAGATGAAGGCTTAGATAGAGACTTTTGAGGCCTATTCAATGGTGAGCAACGGGTGGGCACTAGTGAATTTTTAGCAGGCGACCACGAAGGTATCTTTTAAGAGGTTGTCCACATTTTTGACATCTCAAATACGAAAATCATACATGCATATCAACTAAGCCGACATTAAAAGTGGAACGACATTAAAAAAATAAATTTTAAAAAAATTAAAAAAAACTATGAAAATATTCAAGAACTTGCATTATGGGATGCCATACATTCTAATAATAATATAAAAAAAAAGACATACGTGGGGTAGCACAGGAAATTAAAAAGCCCAATTACATATCATAATCATTGCAAATTCAAAAGTTCACGGGAAAAGGCCTGTATATTCCTACTATTATTTTGTGAGTCCACCCACATCTGATCGACAATTTCGTCATGCACTCTAATCCATGCATCCTTCTCACGCTGGGTTACCTGGACCAACTACTGCCTCTCATCATTCATTAGAACCTGATACGATGTCAAGTTATTTTCTATATCTCCTTCTGATATCCCAACACCTGGAAGACTTTGACCAAGATCATCATACAAACGTATAAAATTATCTAGTACGGTGCAAGCCACTACAATTTTCACTTAGGGCCTGTTTGGATTCGCGTATTAGGATGTATTGTATTATATTCGGGTACTGTTCATGTATACTTTGAAAGATTTTCAGAATACATCCTAATTAGCATGCCATTATTCAATGTTTGGATAGGACATATTGTGAGGGCAAGTATACAATTTCGTGTACTATTCAATGTTTGGATACGACGTATTCGGCCTGTGTATTGTGCCGTCGTATAACATACAATAACTTCTATATGGAATGATTTTTTGGAAATTCCACGTCCATTTCATAAGAGCCGGTGCCCACCATTAGTTAATTTCATTAATCCTAACCGTCCAAACTGATCGATATTGAGTAATCCTATCTAACCATCCATACAGTTCACGTTAATGAGGGCCACCTGCCGATATTGAGTGTGACAAAATCAAGTAACCAATGGAGGGCTCTTATCTATGAAGTAACATGATAGTAAGGCCCACCTGGGTTACTAGCACAGGAACATCTTGCGAGAATCATCCGTCCGAAAATAGGGGGCCAGTTGTGGACCCCACAATGAGGTCAGCGCTCATCCACACCTTCCATCGAAAAAATTGAAGGATAATTGTAAAATAAAATTCACAGCAAAATATGCAATGGAAATAAATAAAACGCACATCGCACATTTGATTAAAATTTTCATACCCAAATGAAAGTCACTGGAAAAGTCGTACATATAGTATGTTGCCCAAAAATACTATATATATATATATATATATAATGGCATTACGATCCTTAACAAACTACTTTAAAACAGTCTTCCAAAACTTAAAAAGATTCAGACTCAAACTAAAATCGGCTTCTCTGGACAGTCACGTAAACAACGACAAAATTATCTCCCTACCAACCGCAAACAATATGAACAAACTAAGCAGCAAACCAACAAGCAGACGATCGATGACTGATTCGTTTCCTACACCATCAGTTGTCACCCTTTCATGCCTGTCATCTTCTAGCTAATGTCGCCTGTTACGGTTCACTCTATGGTGCAGCTACACACGTCCCACTGTCCATCGTCACGGCACAACTTGATGCACGAACATGCCGACCTCCAGGTGTTTCTTCAGCTACTCTATCGATGGCCATGAGCTAAATGATATAGTAAACAAAGCATATTCTCTGTTAATATGATACTAGTAAGATTTAATAATCATTGCTTTAACTATCAAATCTTAAAACGTACGATTGTTCAGCAGCGTATCAACTAACCTTGTATTGATTCCATACAATCATGACATCTTCACAACACGTGAAGGACTTATGTTTGCACCCACTAAATCCGTGAACTTATGCACTGCATTCTTCCCACGACTCATATATCCCGGGTCTCCTTCCCACGATCACCACATAAAACCTTTTCTTCATTTTCCCTGCAATTGGTAAACATACAATTTGTCAGCATAAAAGGAGATTGATGTCTAGCAAAAATCTTAACAAATTGAATAAGAAGTAGGCAAAATGAAAGCGACAGTATGTTAGATTAACGAGGTCAGAAGTATATTAGTATGAAACTAATTCAAATAGCTCTGATTCAGTGATATGATGTCGATAGTACCTATCGAAAAATTCGAAACAAGAGTGTATCGGAAATCTTGTGAATCAGAAACAGTAATTCAACATTAACCTGCCAATTCAAGGTTATGTATCTCGCATAACAAATCAACTGAACCAAAACTCCCAGACTAGTAGAACTATATCAATAGCAATATATGAAAATTATCTGTCTACCTCATCAAATCTGGGAACCATAACTCCCTTTGTAGCAGAACTGTATCAGCACAAATATGTGCAAATTATCTGCCTACCATAACAAATCTAAGAACCATAACTCCCTAAGTAGTAGAACTGTATCAGCACAAATATGTGTAGATTATCTGCCTAGCATAACAAATCTGGGAACCATAACTCCCTGAGTAGCAGAACTGTATCAGTACAAATATGTTAAGATGATCTGCCTACCTGAACAAATCTGGGAACCAAAAGTCCCTGAGAAGCAGAATTGTTTCATTATAAAAAATGGTAGGATTATCTGCCTATCACAATAAATCTGATAACCAAAACTCCCTGACTAGTAAGATGATTCAGGCCAGAAGGATAGCAGTAAGAATGTTAAACCTGCAACATTATAAGCAGACTTTGGAATAGTTTAATGGCCATGCATAACTGCCATAATTCCTACTAACCAACTTAAACCATGCACGATTTGCATAATCCATTCGAACTGCATTAAAACCTGCAACATCACCCATTTGACCTACATTAAAACCTGCAACATTCTCATATATACAACACAATCAATATAGGAAGGTAAAGATTGTCATAAGAATTGTTAATCCAATAGCAATTTAAACATCCATAGTATTAAAGTTATATCCCAAAAGATTGCTCCATGTATGGCCCGAATAAAATAATAACCACACCCATCTAGCAAAAAGAAAGTAATGTCCAAAACACCATCATCAAGAAATATATGATAAGTGACCCAAATTCACTCCTGGCCACTCCGAGGAAGGATAACTTTTTCTATCCATTCCTTTCTTCTTTCGTGTCTCATCTTCATAAAATACCCAGCACTTACTAAATCAGACTACAGCACCCTTACAGCCCGAATCTAGTCCTCACTGCTAAGACCATCCATGTCCTCAAGTATCCCCAGGAGCCGCTGCACACGCTTCATGCTCTTGCCCTGTGTCATAGTTATGGTCAGGGTCTTTACAGCTTCTGCCACTTCCCCCATCATGTCCCTTATTTGTTCGCTCAGCTTACCTTTCCTATGACGGCTATTGTCAGTCGCATTTCCGCGACTGTGATGAGATCCTGACGTTGTCTCCATTGGGCTTTTGTCATATCTCGTTGCCCTTTTTGTGGATCGATCGACACCGCGAGTGCGGGGAGTATGCCTCTGATCATCCTCATCATCAGATGGGAGTCGTACAATATCAGAAGCCTGCTCATCAGAGTCGTCATCAGAATTCAATTCGTTATGGCTGCGCCACTTCCATGAAATAGGTGAAGAGTAAGTCGTGCTTTCAAATGAACCATGTGCACATTCATTGCCGAATATAAACACCAAGTCATCCCATCTGTCAATGTGTTTTCCACACACTCGTTCAGCATAGGGGTGTGACTGTACACACAAAGACAATATATTAAACATCTTATATTGAAATTTAGAACTTTGTGGAACTGAAAAAAAAAAATCATAAATCCTACCGCGATATATCCATCCCAGACATCATCAGTAGCGATAACCATCTTTTTGTCTTTGTCCCACCCAAAACCAGATGCATTGAGCGGGTCCTTTATAGCCCAATACAACCACTTCAAGGTCCCCAGGCGATTAGATATGTGACGATTCTCAAGTAAAATGCCACAACTATCATGGATTTCTTTGATGGTTACCTTGTAGGCCTCGGGTTTAAATCCGATATCACTCTTAAGGCCGAGATTGACTTGTTCAAGCAAGGCATCTTATAACACCCTGTACTTTTCTGTTCTCAGGTGTTACCATGAGAACCTGACCTAGTATGAATACAATCTCGATTTATGTGAACATTCACACTCTGGCCTAAATCCAATCGTTAGGGGTGACTTGCATTCGTAGATCGGGCCATCTGACCCTCTAAACATAGGATCAACGGTTAGATCTCTACTTATACTGTCTTTAGGACATCTAGAACTATGGAGGAAGGGAGCTGAAACAGTTGTGTTGATAAGTATAAAATCCAATCGTCGAGATAGTGGAGCAACTATGAGATTAATTCGAGATCTACCGTCCAACTGAGATGTAGGGGAATCTAATTATAGGAGTAATCGTCAGACCTAGAGCTATAGATCTACCTCAAAGTCAAATGGGTGACCTATCTTAAGTTGATACCCTAATAATTCATTTTAAATGTGATGTAATTGTACATATATATTAAAAAAACAAAGTAACTTTATAATTATTCGTAATAATACATATGTCACTTAAATTATTCAAATTATGTATATTATTTAAACTATATATAAAATAAATTGAATGCCAACACATTACCATATAATTGATGTACATTGACTAATATTTACGGTTTTAATTTTAATCATATATTATTGTATTATAATGTATATATAAAATATACATCACTTAACATAAATTTTGCTATACTAACATATGCATATATAATCACAAAAAAAAAAAAATACATTATACATAGTAATGATTGTAAATAAATACTTATCTATAACTATTAATGTATTATATTAAACAAATATGTAAATATATTTTAATCTAAGATATTAATTACTAATATTTATAATGAATATATCAGAATATTATATTAATTACCTATAGTGCACTTGGAATGTTATTAATGATACTTATCTATAATATTACCAATTAAATACTTTATTAATTGATAAATGATCATTAATATAAAGTATGTAATATGTTAGTTATTGTACTTAAACACAAAATAATACAAAAATTATATATTTAAGTGTAGGATGATACCAATATAATTGGGTAGTGGGCCTGATTTACTCACCAGTTGGATGAATGGCCCTGATGGTGGGATTGGACCGCAGATCATCATTGGAATGACTATAATTGGCACTCAAGGGCCACCGGTCATCCGATATGGCCCACCTGAGTATAGGACCTGCCTCATTCTTTGGGATGGGCCCTATTTTGGGCTGAAAAAATGGATGAACGGAGTGGATTATGCGGGATCATCACTGTGGGCCCCACCTGTGATGCATGGGCACCACTTGCAAATGCACACCCGATGTGCATGGAATTGGGTTGCTCGGTCAAACGAGTTTGACCCGAGCTAACCAAAAGAAGAAATTCTACTCTCCTTTCCCGCGCCAGACGCGTTTTGAACGGACGGATACCCGTCCATCTGTTCGAATCATGACCCACATTGATCGATCAAGTACATGATCTGAACCGTCCATCTTGGAGAGGAGGAAATTCAGACCAAAAATCCAAAAATTCACACGTTTAATCCCACGTAAAACTACACAAACATCATCGCAAGAAAGCTGTTGTGTTTCTTTCCTTTCCAAAAATGGAAATTCCACGCTGGCAATCTGAGGAGTTCTCCTTCAATCCCGACCGTCCGGTTCGAGTAATACCAACCATCCGTCTTTCCCTGGTTTAGAACTTCCTTACCAGGCTGAAAAACCATCTCCGGTTTCAGTTTTACCGGTCGTACTCGAAGGCTGATGCAAGCCAACGCAATCCAAGCCGTGCACTTTCCATCCGACAGTCCCAGATTTCTTAGGGCTTCAGGAAGGGAGAGTATAAGGTGTGAGGATTCGCTGCTCTGTTCCTCACAGCCGCACCTACGAAAAACTCGTCATTTCTTCCAAAACGTGAACCCACCATTGAAGCCGGCCTGGAGCTTCGAAATAGCCCACCTAATAGCCTCCCTAGACCGTTCTCTGACATACACATGGAGCAGATCGAAGCCATAGTAGCCGGATTTCAAGTTGCCATTAATGGGCAGCTTGTCTTCCTCAGTTAAACTGCATCGACTCGGTCCGATTTGGGTGCGTTTTTGCTCGAGACCAGGCCTTGTAATAGTAAAAAAAAAGAGAGGGAAGCATCAGGGAAAGAAGAAGAAGAAGAGAAAGGGAGAAACGAGAAAGAAGAGAGAATAGAGGGAGAGCGGCGGCGCTGTGTTACACCAGCTCGAACTGAGCCGAGTCTGGTTCAAGCCCGGGGCGCTGCTGGGTCTCCAGAGAAGCAGAGAAGAAGGGATAGAGGTAGGAGGAGAAGGTAGAGTGAGGGAGAGAATCGTGAGGGAGAGTGAGGTGTGGTGCAGCCACACTCGCGTCCGGGTGCAAGTTGCGGCTGTGCTAACTCGACTCAGTCCAACACTGAGTTGGGTACGGTCTGGTCAAGTCTAGACGCTGTCTGGACCAACAGAAGAAGAGGAAGAAAGGAAGAAAAAAAAGGGGGAAGAAAAGAGGGAGAGAGGGCAGCTTCGGGCTGCTATCCAGTTAGAATCGAGTCAACTCGGTTGGGATCGAGTCTGATTCGGCTGAGCTATGTGTGGATCTGATCTAGGTTAGTTGGGATCCCAGCAGGAAAAAAAAGGGAGAAGAAAGTGATGGGGTGAGAAGGAGTAGGAGAGAGAGAGAGAGAGAGAGAGAGAGAGAGAGTAAGGAAGAGAAGAGAGAGGAAGAGAGAGAGTTGTGAGTTGAGTCAACTCGCTGACGAGTTGAGTCTGAGTTGACTCGGTCCATATTCTGGCTGGACGTTCCAGCAATAATAAAAGAAAAAAAGGGAAAGAAAGGAAGGGAGTGAGAAAGTGAAAGAGGGTAGAGAAGAGAGCGAGGGGGAGAGAGTCAACTCGCCAAGTCGTAGTTGAATCCACGACTTGTCATTTTGCCCAGATTCGAGTTGCCAAGTTTAGCTATCGAGTTGAGGTAAATCACAACTCACTTCATTTGCTTCTTTAAGTACACCGACCGTAGGAGCTAAGTATTTACTATCTTCCTTGATATTTTGGTTGAGTCATGGTCACATGTTTATCGATTAGGTTTGACTCGATCGAGCTACATCCGTGCTACCTAGCAGGCCACACACAACTAGGTTGTTTAACCAAGGTGAGGACTCAATGTTTGAGCTTCCCACTTAAATTCATTAACCATAAAGGATGCCTTAATCCTTTCTATTTAACATCTCCTAAGTTACTTGATTGAGTTGCTTTCCTTGATGCGTGAATATGTTAATGTGTTGCGCACCTGATTCCTATGATAGACAATGAACATACCTTTTTAATTATAACATGCATAAATGATTGGTGATAACAAGTTATCCTCAGTTGTACATTGTTAAGTAACTATACGTTTGTTGTCTGCGATTGAGTGATGTGATAAATGAAATCTGTCATGAACTCACCATCTTGTGGTCCATAGTTGACCTATGTGGCTTGGATCGTATATTTGCCCTCATGGCTTTGATGGTCTATTTGTGCCTTTTGTGGCTTGTTGGTTATGTTCGCATACCCTATTGCTTCTTAGCCATCTTGCAGTGTTCAATCGTACCATCATTTCTGAGTGGAGCTGAAGTTCATTTATCGATTTTCTAGCCATCTTGTGGTGTTGATGTACGATATGATTTCTAGGTGGTCTACAGTTATATGTTGTTTTCCTAGCCATCTTGCGGTGTTCAGGCGTACCATGATTTTCGAGTGGAGCTGAAGTTCGCTTATCGATTTTCTAACCATCTTGTGGTGTTCATGTACGACATGATTTTCAAGTGGTATAGTGTTTGTATGTTGTTTGTCTCTTCATCTGCGGTGTCAGTCGTACCATGATTTTCAGGTGGAGGTAAAGTTCGTTTACCGATTTTCTAGTCATATTGCGGTGTTCACATACGACATGATATCCGGATGAAGAAGAGGTTTGAAGGTTGATTTTCTATTCACCTCATGAATTTCACTTGTACCATGATTTCCGGGTGGAGCTGAAGTTCGCTTATCGATTTTCTAGCCATCTTGCGGAGTTCATGTACAATGTGATTTTCGGGTGCAATAGGAAGTTATATGATTGATTATTTGATTTTCTGGATGTATTCCTTTATATTGTGATTGCTATTATAATTCTACTTATGATGAGATTCTGTTGATTGGCTTAATTTTTGAGTATATGATCATGATTATGAAATGCCCTGTTTAATATATTCATTTTCATAACTTGCGATCTGTAATGGATTATGAATGATGAGTGCGTAATCTTAGAGGGTGCTCATCACTGTGATAGTCATTGACGTTATCAAATCGTAACAGTTGATGCAGGTATAGGGCAAACCGATGTTGTTCACTAGGTTGCTAGAGCAGATCGAGTATCTAGGGAGCTAGGCGAGGTCCATATTGAGCCCATCACTAGCTGATAGATTCTTATTTCTGCTTATATGAACTTGGTTATTTAGGATTGTATAAGTCCTATATGGGCGCTACGTTTGGTTTTTTATTATAGTTGGAACATTTTTATTTCAATGCATGGTTTACTCTAGCTTCGTTGTTGTTGACTCTGATCAATGAGAAACGGTTCAAATTTATACTGGATTTTATAGGCTAACACTCGGGTTTTTGGGAAATGAGTTATATACTCGGGTCTTGAAAACACGGGGTGTTACACATCTACCAACGAATTGTTCATAATGTCAGACCATTGTACTCTACTTATTTTACAAGTAGAAGCTATCCTACGCCTTGGGGTAGATATACCCTTTGGTGAGGGCCCTTTCCTTGAGGACGAGACATTTTTTTTGGAGTTAAAAGAGGTTGTGTTGGTGATCTTGGACTTATGGCTAGATGACCACCCCTATTTGAAGGTGATGACTCGACATTTTTATTCCTCAGATCCTTCGTGCTGCTTCTCAGAAAATTCATTTGACCTACAACTATAACAAATTAATAGCAATATGATAGGAGCATTTGGAAGATGCACACATTTAATGATTCATAAGGGAACATAAAAAGTTTATAGTCTATCTAATCATAGCATCCACACTAAAAGTAAAAATGAGTTAAAATATTCCTGCTATAAACATAGCAGATCAGTACATAATCAGTGAAAAATAAATACGCTGTCTGGTGCGTGGAAGACTGTTATTCCACATTCTCTTAGTTATCTCATCTCTTTTCCTCGCCCACTGTTCCCGACCACGATCCGTCACCCGAGGTAAAGCTCGTCCACTGTGAAAAATGAAAAAAAAAAAAAAAAAAGGACGGATTTTGAGACGGTCCAGGACCGTCTCTAAAATTTTAAACGACTCTTGACCGTCCCCAATAATGTCTTAAAATGTTCAACATCCACAAATCATTTAAGACGGTCTTCAACTGTCTTATATGCAGTCATCTGAGACAGTCAAAGACCATCCACATTAGAGATGGTCTTTGACCGTCTTATATGCGGTCATTTGAGATGGTTATTGGTCGTCTGCATTACAGACGGTCATTGGCCATCTTTTACATGTAATCTGAGATTGTCAAAGACCGTCTCTATTAGAGACGGTCCTTAGTCGTCTTATTGCCCTGTCAAAGACTGTCTCTAGACTGTCGCTAATGCTCATGTCAAAAATTAAGAAGCTTAAAAAATTATGAATTTCGAAAAAAAATAGTTGAGAAGCTTAGAAAAATAATTAACAATGTTTAAGAAAATTTTAAATTAAAAAAAAAAAACTGTTGATAATTTTGAAAAGAAAAATTTTGATAAAAAATGATATTTTGAAAAAGAAAATTTAAAAAATTAAACAAAATTGGGAAAATTTTGACAAATTGAAAAAAAAATATATTTTTTTCAAAAGAAAACTAGATTTTGTATTTTGACAAGAAAAATTGAAAAGTTATATAACAAAAGTGAGATTAAAAAAATGATATTTCGAAAAAGAAAATTTTAAAAATTAAACAAAATTGTGAAAAAATTGACAAATTGTAAAAAAATATATATTTTAAAAAAGAAAACTAGATTTTGTATTTTGACAAGAAAAATTGAAAAGTTAGATAACAAAAGTGAGATTTTGATGATGTGTTATATATCCTTGCTACCCCTATGTTTCTCTAACCCATTTTTGGGTCGGGTATAAAAAATTGTGTAGATTTAAATCTTAAGTGGACCACACCACTGGAAAGAATGATAATATAGTACCTCGCCATTAAAAATTATAAAGAGCCCATCGTAAGGTTTTAGTAATATTTATTTGCAATCCAACTTGTTGATAATGTAAAGAAGATCTAGATGAAGGTAAACTACAAAGATCAAATTGATACCACAAATATCTTCTTAATATAAAAGTTTTGTGGCCTATAGATATATACACAAATAAATCATATCCAAAGATTAAATGGATTGCATCCATGTTAAGGCATGTGAAGTAGTTCTGTTTTAGGCTGCAGATGGGTCGTATGCTGCACAAATTAATAGTGATTTGAAAGCAGGTGTGTTATCTTTTGTTTTTTTTTTTTTTTTTTTTTGGTCATAAGCAATCTTTTAAAACTATTCTGGTCAGTTTTAGGTTGTAATTCTGCTTCATTTGAGATCCACACAAAATAGAGAATTAGCATAACCTAGTGGTTACAGTGTTTTTTTTTTTTCGAAGTACAAGCAATGGCCTGCATTGGTGGTCAATTTTGGGTCAAGTTGGTCCCAACGTGCGTTCTGGATTGTGTTTAAAACATTGTATATGTATGCAAGTGGGTAATAATATTCAATAAATATTTTGAGATATTTTTTATTTTATCATACCAGCATAAATGCATTGGGTCACATATATTAGAATTAAAGTTAGTGGTTGATGGGATATGATGTCTGATATTTGATGAATCAAGATATTTGACATAAGGCTATTATAGTAAGTAGTAGAGTTGGGCATGAGATGACTCGACTAACTCGACTCGTTTGGACCCTACTCGATCTGAACCGAATGGGTGAGTCGGATCGAACCGAGTAGGCTTCACCCAATCTGAACTCAAACCAAGTCGAGTTTGAGTTATCTAGTAACTCGACCTGACTTGACATGAAACTCGATCTGGTTAGACTTGACTTGATCCGAAACCTGACTCCAATTCGGGTGTGTGTACGTGTGTGTGTGTGTGTGTGTGTGACTCGATCCGAAACTTGACTCGAAATCAGATGTCTCTCTCTCTCTCTCTCTCTCTCTCTCTCTCTCTATATATATATATATATATATATATATATATATATATATATATATATATATATATGGACCACACCACAGATAAGGGGAACATATTAGAGGCCATAAAAGTTTTGGATCGAGATGATTTTTGTTTTTCCCCTTCATCTAAGCATGTATGACCTAATAAACAAATTGGATGCTAAATAAATGG
The DNA here is from genome assembly GCF_029962835.1 of Magnolia sinica. Lineage (NCBI taxonomy): Eukaryota > Viridiplantae > Streptophyta > Magnoliopsida > Magnoliales > Magnoliaceae > Magnolia > Magnolia sinica. Next base: position 88,299,688 of record NC_080577.1, read on the forward strand.
TATAGTGGGCCTTACAAGGATTTAAATGATGGATATCCAATCACTATTGTTTTCACGTGGTGTGGTCCACTTGATATTTATATACCTCTCATTTTTGGCCCCACCATCTAATGTATGTTTTATATCCACACCTTCCATCCATTTGGAGAGATCATTTTAGGGCAATATCGAAAGAACGAGTTAAATCCAAAGCTCCAGTGGACCCCAGCACAAAAAACAGTGGGACAGTAAGGGCCACCCTCATATGATATAAAGTATATATATATATATATATATATATATATATATATATATATATATATATTAATATTTATTTGTGTTTTCCCTTATTTAATGTCTTTTTTAACTTTTGAACGAGTTGGATTTCAAATAAACATTACGATGGGCCTTAATATAGTTTCAACGTTGGGAATCACTCTCGTCATTGTTTTCTATGGTGTGGTCCACTATAGATTTATATCCGCCTCATTCTCTGGCTCATGACATAAAATGATATCTCAAAATGGATGGACAGTGTGGATATAACAAATACATCATAGTGGGGCCCACAGGATATAACAATAGGGAATGGATTCACTACTCCCCTAACACCCGCCAATGGCTGGTGGTCGGTGCTATGTGCGTCACACCATGATGTATGTGTTTCATCCATGCCATCCATCTGTTTTTACAGATCATTTTACGATATAAGTCCAAGAATGAGGTATATCCAAATCTCAAGTGGACCACATTACAGGAAACAATGTTGAATGAGGGTCGACCATTAAAAACATCGGGGGCCATAAAAGTTTTAGATGAAGTTGATATTTGTTTTTTCTCTTCATCTAGGTCTGTATGACCTAATCAACAGATTAGATGTCAAATAAACATATAGTGGGCCATAGGAGGATTTTAATGATTGATATCCAATCACTATTGTTTTCATGTGGTGTGACCCACATGAGATTTGTATCCCTCTCATTTTTGGGATCAAGCAATAAAATGATCTGTAAAAATGGATGAACGGAATGGATGAAACACATACATTATGGTGGGGCCCACAGAGCACCAACCATTAGGGTGGGGCTGCATTTCATCTCAAGTTGGCGCCCACATTTCGTTCCAACGCCCCCGTTTCGCACCCCCATTTCATTCCAGCACCCCTCCAAAGAGCCCTCTCACTCCTTTCTCTCTTTCTCCCCACCTCTCTCTCTCTCTTCAGCTCGACTCCCCATCTCTCTCAATCTCTCTCCATCTCGACTCCCGACAAAAACAATCCCATCCTCAACTCCCCATCTATCTCCCTGTCGATCCTCGTTTGGCTGAGCGGTGGTCCAAGGCCCTCCCTATTCACGAACGCGAGGTATTCTCTCTCTCTCTCTCTCTCTCTCTCTCTCTCTCTCTCTCTCTCTCTCTCTCCCCCCCCCCCCTGTAACGCCCTGAAATTCGGGGGTCGAGCATAACTCAGCTCGTGAGTTCCAAAACATCACTTATGCAACATATTTAATGATGGATGTATGTTGACTGTATTAGTGCATAAAACATGGAATAGATTAAGCCAAAACACAGATATAATTCAGGGATAAGTGAAGAAAGCAAGCGGAAGACTTATAGAAATATATGTGTACAAGTTAAATCCCTGAAGTACATTCACCAACCAGGTCGGATGAAAGTGTTATTTAATAAAATTAAAAGTATCAAGTTACATCATTTAAATTCTCAAAAATAATCCCTGAGTCCCGTGCATCAGAACAAGCTCGCTAGAACCCGTCTGAAAACTGCGTATAAGAGAAAGCATCCTCATCATCATCCATCTCCCGCTCTGCCTCAGAAGTCGCATCCACATCTGCAACATCAGAACCTAAGACAGAGTCTGGTGGGTGTTTAACACCGCCCCAGAACGTGAGAGTGAGTGATCAACTCAGTGGAACAATAAGGCACTGGTTAACATGTTATCAGTTCAATCAAACAGTAATGATAAAGCAGAACAATTAAATAAATCCTAAGTACTCTTGTTAATGCAGGGATGTATGCAAAATGATGCGTGCCCTCACGCGTACACCCTCAGCGTCTTCATCTTACGTTATGCATGACACCACCTCAAAGTGCGCCACATCTACAAAGCACATGCAAATACGGTGCATGGATATGATTACCAAGTTGTTATTAGTCCTTTTCATACAGCAGGATTGGGAAGCTAAGATACCTTCCTCATATCACCATCCAAACAGTGATCCATTCTAGGGTCGTCAGTCCTAGACATCTCATACGATCATATGGTTTCAGGTCGTAGCAAAGGGCTCGTCACCAATCAATGTAGGCCGACAGCACGAATATAGTGTCCCATACCACCATAATCGGCTCACGAGTTTAGTTGCTCACTGTTCACTACGGGGAGGCTCGTCACCCCAGCTTAGGCCGACAGCTCGACCATGATGTCCCATACCACCATGTCCGGCTCATGAGTCTTAGCGGATCAAGTACCATGGTTAATAGGATTTCACTGGTAAGTTCGGTACCCTAGATTCAAGCAGTAGCGTCAATACATGGTGAACATACATCGGACAATCGGGTTACTTGACGAACTCGACTAGCATGAGCGCACGTTGGGTTGAACGACATAGAGTACGCAAACACTCCGCGTGGCCAAACCACTGCCGCCAACTCTAATATGGCTCGGGTTCGTCTAATCACATCCGTTGTGGCGAAAGCAATCTCAGCCACAACCTTAAGGCAGATTACCAATTTCCTGGACTAATGCATAGTCCCATACACATTACACTACAACAAATATTCATATTGAATGTAAAACAGTAATGGAACAACAACTTAAACTAAGTGGTACTCAAGCATCTGAAGAATATCAACTTAACATAAATGTAAGCATAAGTAATGCTTGAAATTAAATAACAAGGAATGTAACTAGCAAGAAGGAAATCATACACACTAGTGGGAGAGTTGAGAATCGCTTCTCAACGCCCATACTAAGTTGAAATATCACACTTTAAATCATTCAGACATTTCTACAAACACTTAGAATACATGATACAACATACATGACGTATGTTGAAAAACACACATTTGGACAATTCCTTTTGCCAAGGAGTTGTCATACATACATCTAGCATATATACATGACAAATAATCATGGCAAACACAAGTCCATATTTTATACGTATATGGTACTTTATACATACACATAGAATACACAAATCTCAATATAACACATGCATATCAGGAACGCAACATAAACACAACATTTGGCATGTGAAATCTCATCCATAACAAGAATAAATTATTAACTAGCATTGAAAGCCTTGAAAACCATAACCTATACACTTAAAGTCTGCACCTTAAGCCAGAAAAGAAACACCGAACTGATTTAGACGAGTTGTCTTCGTCAACGGCGATAGAATACCCTAAAACAAGGATAGAAATGAGATACAACAACACCAAGACTAATCTAAGCTCCAACACATATTAGGGTTAGGTTAACTTACCCCAAGATGAACTCAGAATCGTCAGAATAACGATTCAAAGTGAAGGTTCAAAGATGTAGAAGAACAGGAAAGAATCCAAGATGATTCACCAACTTCTCTCTCACTTTCTCTCTCTTTTCCACTCTCTCTCTTAGCTAGGGTTAGAGAAAATTCGTATGGAAAAGAGAGCTAGGGTTTAAGAACTATAAATAGGCCTCATATTGATGAAAATAACCCCAGGGACAAGGTATACTTAGGTTATAACCAAAGCAAGCCTCTCTCGATCCAACAAAGCACTTCTGGTGGGCCTAAAATCACGAAAGGTCGGACTTAAGCTCACTGACCATGGATCTAGGTCAGGCTGAGTTTTCATACCGACCGACTCTTCAGATCAGCCATGGCGGACCACACTCAATTCAATGGTCACAGAATCTCGATCAGGTCCACAAGCACAAGGATATGCCTGGGCCATCTTCCCTGATCAGAGGGTGAAATTGGGTCAGAATCCAATAGTCAGATAGCTTAAAATCATCGCGCAAGCGACACGACTCAGATTTCATAAAAGCTTATTAAATTTCCAACCGTTCTCACACTTTCCACTCCAGACTCAATCAAATCGACCTAGAACATCACATGGACTTGATTTTCGAGGTGATGGTCAAGCCCAACATAGTGACTGCAGCAGCCTAAGATCATCGTAATCGGACTTTCGACGCGCGGTCCAGGTCCGATCCAGAACTTCCAAAAATTCTCCAGAACAACTAGATTTAGCGATGGATCCCAGATTTCAGAGGAACGTAGCGCTAACTAATCTACAAGTTTTGAGTCATGCAGATACAATTTAAAGTGATTGATGCGAATTTCACAAGTAATCGAACATAGCGCTAATTACCCCAAAAACAACTACTTAAGGAAAGATAAGCACAAAATTTCCAAGGTCATTACACCCCCCCTCTCAATCTCTCTCAAGCTTAATGTTGATTTATGAATTTGGGGATTTAGTAATTTGTGGATTTTCAATTTGAATGTGGACCCTCATTTAGGGATTTGGGGATTTTAGGGCTTACAGATTTTAGCAACAAACATTAACAAGAAACATCCAATTCGAATGTTGTTTATAGTGCCAATGTATCAATATCACCAAGTTTGATGGTGGGTCCACTACAAAGGGTGTTATTGTGTTGAAGTAAAGATAGTATTGAAGCAACCAAATCCCCAAAGAAGGCTTGAATCAGATGATATGAATCTGTTACTCTTTTTTATTTGGTGTATAGTTGTCTTTATGAGATTCAGAAAAATGGGGGATTTTGCATTTCGTGGAAACAAGTAGAACAAAGTTACGTTTTTGGCAATTTGAATTCTGTGGGCCACCCTAGTTGATCTAGATGCTAAATCGAATATAATAGGAAGATTGATCTTGCACCTGTATACATGTGCTAGATCAATCTGTATTTAGGAGGATCCTTTCATACAGGTGATCTTGCTTTTGGATGCATTTGTGATGATCCTTCCATCATGTGGGTTGTGATTTTGCTATTAAAATCAAGTCATTTTTTCCTCCCTCACGTGGTCTTGAGATAGTCCATACAAAATGGACTCGGATTAGGTAGTGACAACTCCATTACCAACTTATTTATGGATCTGTGTTGGGAAATAAAAAGGCTCTGGGACCTGCCATGATGTATGTCTTTTTATTGGGAGTGTTTTAGTGTGTCAATGGCCTCCCCCAAGGTGTGGCGCACCTTGATGTATGTATTCTATATCCATGTTGTCCATTTGTCATGAGCCTTAAAATGAAGCTGATCCAATTGTTAGGTTGACCATACCATGGGAAATAATGGCGATTGACCATTGCTACCCTATTTGGGGTTTTTGTGAACTTATATGCTGATTGGTAGGGTTTTCAATCACCGTTTTTTGCTATTGCATGGTTCACTTGAGCTTTGGATTTGCTTGGTTTCTTGTTATAAATTGACATGGAAAAATAGATGGATGGTGTGGATTTAGAATAAATACATCAATGTGGGCCCATGGAAAGGGTAACACCCTTTGTAGTGGACCCACCATCAAAGTTGGGGCTATTAGTTTTGGATAACAACCATTATTAGTTTTATGAGATTTGAGTGATTATTGTGTTATTATTTAACTTATTTCTTACTATAGCGCATGCTCTTAAGCCCTATTAAATAAAAATTTATTATACATGCAATTTTTTTCTTTTTCTATTTTATGCCTATATGTGTAAATATTTATATTTTAACAGCTCTTAAAGTTTTATAGAAAATTTTCATCATTTTCCCATGTTTCCTTACATTTCTAAAGTCGACAATAACAATATTGTTTTCACATCCTCCTAACAATGCCATCATCGTTAGTCAAAATCAAGCTATTTTCATTCCAAATAAAAGTTAGTACAAATAACATCCTCTTAAGCCATGATTTACTCTGTGGTATATCCAGAGGAACTTGGGGTGTGGGAGAATGTGGATGAAAGTTTCTCCTCTTTTAACACCAAAATGAGAGCTATGAACCTTCTTGAGTGATGGATTAATTGGACCTAGATATAAAATGGATTAATCAAATCAAAGAGTACATCATTAACCCATCTTTATCTCCGATGATTAATGGTAAGGTTTGTTGTATTTTAAATTATTTTAAAATAATATAGTGTTTCAAAATATCTGTTGAGACGGCCATGGTTGTGGCCATAGGTGCCCTATGGATGTGTCCTTTCACTTAAGTCTGAAAGGCTACATCCTTTCATATTTTGTTTTGAAAAATTGTCTTTTTAAGCCTAAGAGTCACACCACTTGGGTTCAAACCCAATAGTCACAACCCTTTGTGAAAGGGTGTCTCCACACTCTTAAGAGTGTCTTCACACAGTTTATAAATAGACTTCTGATTTTAAGTTTTGGAATGGATTAGAAAATCTGGTTTTCTCTTAAAACTATGGAAGGAGAAAACAAGATAATAACATACTAGAGGCAATTACCACCATTACCATAAGGAACTCAAGAATCCAACAGGAGAAAACAAGCAACTCACTCGAGCAATGAAAACTCAATATACAAGCAGGGTGTCTCGTATCGGTTGATTGAGTAATTCTTTATAAATAATTGAATCTTAGATTAAATTCAATGATTCTTTGATTTGCACTCTTCTTGGAAAATTGTAATTAACTAATTCATGTGGTATGGATGATCATGCATGTGATATCAGAAATGGATTTAACGCCCTCGAGCAAGAATTGGATGATGAAAGATATATTGAGTGATGAATACATTAAAGGCGTTGAATCGTTTATTATTTTTGCGAAAAGTAATTCGGGAGGTGTTGATTGGTATAGTTGTCCTTTTGTAAAATGTCGTAATGTGCGTGGGAAGAAAATACTAAGTACAGTTTCTGAGCATTTGATTATGAATGGTATAGATCAGACATACATAACTTGGTATTTTCATGGAGAACAACTACCTAATATGGGTGTCAATGCCAAGGCTCCTAGTATATCTGACACTAATTGTAATGAAGAGTTGTTACCCAGAATGGTTGATTTGGTTAATGATAATTTTGGTCGTGTTCAACCTGATGACTTACATGCATGTATGAATGAGGTCAATGAGGAACATGGTAGTCAGCCTTAAGATGACATAGACAATGATACTCAATACAACAAATTAAGGGAGGATGTGGTACAACCCCTATATCCATCGTGTAAATATGAGTATACAAAGTTGTCAGTGACAATTGAGTTGATGAGCATGAAGGCAAGATATCAGTGGTCAAATAATAGCTTTATGAGTTTATTACAACTGCTCAAGAAGATTTTGCCAAGCGAGAACTCTTTGCCAGATAGTACCTATAATGCAAAAAGATTGATTAGTTCATTGGGTATGAACTATGAGGTGATACATGCGTACCGTAATGATTGTATTCTGTACTAGAAGGAGCATGCTAATAAGGAAAGTTGTCCTATATGTAAAGCAAGCAGATGGAAAGTGAATAGTGTTATAAGATCAAGAGTCTCACATGTACCATGGAAGGTGCTAAGATACTTTCCATTAACACCAAAGTTACAAAGACTTTATAGCGTATCATGGATTGCAGAGAATATGTTATGGCATTCAAAGGGGACTAAAAATGACTGGTACATGCGTCATCCTGTGGATTCTTCTATGTGGAAGTTTGTAGATAGAAAATTCAGTGATTTTGCTGCGGATCCACGTAATGTTCGGTTGGGACTTGCAACAGACAGATTCAACCCCTTTGGGCATATGAGCATGTCATATAGTTGCTGGCCTGTTATGATTGTTCCATACAATCTTCCACCTCATTTATGCATGTGAAAGGAATTTATTATGTTTACACTTTTAATTCCCGAAAAAAATGGTCCAGGGCATAACATCGACGTATATTTACAACCATTAATTGAAGAATTAAATGAATTGTGGAAATGGTTTATAACATATGACTCGTTCGGGAAGAACAGGTTTACAATGAAGGCGATTTTATTATGGGCAATACATGATTTTCCAGCCTGTGGACATCTTTCTAGGTGCAGGACAGGAGGAAAGTATGCATGTCCTGTTTGTAGTGAGGAGACTGACTCTGTTTGGCTAAAACATGAAAAGAAGTTTGCTTATATGGGGCACAGAAGATTCCTCCCAAGAACTCATATCTTTAGGAGCCAAAGATCTCGATTCAATGGGAATGATGAAAATCAGTAGGCTTCAAAGCATTTGTCTGGAGAACAGGTATTGGTTAAAATGAATAATATACAAACTAAGTTCGGAAAGCATATAGGAAATAAGAGGAAGAAGACCACGGATGAGAACCTTACTGCTTGGTTGAAGATATCAATCTTCTTTACATTGCCGTATTGGGAGCATATGTCATAATTTGGATGTGATGCATGTTGAGAAAAATGTTAGTGAGAACCTTATTGCAATAATCATGGACATGAAGGATAAGTCTAAGGATGGTTTACAAGCCTGTCAGGATCTTATGGCTATGAAGATAAGATCAAAATATTGGCCAAAGGAAAAAAAAATGATAAGTTGTTATTGCCTAAAGCTCCTTTCACATTATCCAGATCTGAAAGAAAACTCATTTGTCGAACCTTGAGTGATTTGAAAGTTCCGAGAGGGTATAGTGCAAACTAAAAACATCATATCAGTATGGATGACTATCAACTCAAGGGCCTTAAGTCACATGATTATCTCATTCTAATGCAATAGTTACTACCCATATTATTGATGCATTCATTCAAGAAAGAAAAGTCATTGGGCACCGCCATTATACAATTGTCAAGATTCTTCAACGTCATATGTTCTAAAGAAATTCATCATGTGGGGCTTCAAGAAATGAAAAATAAAATAGTGAAAATATTATGTGTTTTCGAAAAGAATTTTCCACCATCGTTTTTCGTTTCTATGACACACCTTGTTGTGCACTTGGCAGAGGAGGCACAAGTTTGCGGACCTATCAGATATCGATCGATATATCCTTTTGAGAGGCAACTTTAATTGTTTTAATTTATTAACTTTTTCAAAATAGCTTATATTTTCTCATCAATACCTAATTTTAATATTTAACAGGATGATGAGAACATACAAGAAGTATGTGATAAATTAAGCTTACCCAGAGGGTTGTATTACGGAACGCTACATTATAGAGGAATCTATGATATACTGCATGGAATACTATCCTAATAATACAATAGGAGGTCATAAGAAAGGACTAAAAATATTCAATGTTGATGATGAAAATGCTGGTGATTCCAAGAATGATAAGAAAGGAAAAGTTTATGATCTTACTATAGTGCAATACCAACAAGCACGCAGATGGGTTTTGCAACATCACGTTGAAAATCATCAATGGGAGGAGTAAGTTAATGAAGTATATTATTTTTTTATATATTTTTAAATGGCTTATGGTAATAAACGTTGTTATATATATATATATATATATATATATATATATATATATATATAATTACTATGATAATTTGTAGGAAGTACCAAACTTACATCAAGGGCCAAACACGTACAGGAAAAAATCGAAAGGGTAATTTGTCTGCAGGAAAACTAATGGAATACATTCATTAGTTAAGACATCAACTAAATAATTAAGAAATGTCTCAATTTAAGAGAATTGTCTATGGTCCTGACTTCAAATGCATATCATATAATCCTTACTCAGTAAATGGATATGTTTTTAACACTGTGAATTCTGAAATGAACAGAACAACACAGAACAATGAAGTCTCAATGAAAGCACTAACTAGCTTCAGGCTAAGTGTCAAGGATAGGAATCCTATAAAAGAATAAGTCACTTATTATGGCATCATTAGACAAATTCTCGAATTGAACTACTTTGACTTCAGAGTAGCACTCTTCTACTATGATTGGGTGCATATTGAAGATAAATTGAATGGATGTTTCATAGTCCTGAAACAGATTTGATATTTGTCAATCTAGGAAGGTTTAGATGGAACTTAAAGGAAGATGATGAGCCGTTTATTCTTGCATCTCAGGCAGCTCAGGTCTTCTACTGTAAGGATCCAACTAGAGATGACTGGCATGTTGTACTGGATGCTCCTAAGAGATTGACGAAAGATGCATATGCATTTGAAGATCCACTTGAGTTTGAGGCCAGAAGGAATGTAGATTCTTCAGCACTTTCATTAATTGATGATTTAAATGAAGAAGATGAAAATGTATAGGAAAAATCATGGGTAGAGAGTGAGCCGAGTAACTCACGTCATAGGAAACGGAAAAGAAATTAATAAGATTCAAATCAGTTTGAAAGTGAGTTGAATTCTATTTAGTAATGATTGTTACAATTTTTTAGCTATCAAAATATTAATAGAATGCCAATTACATAATAATGAGATATTGTTTTATTTTATAAAATTGCAGGAATTATGTCGGATTTTAGTGGTTCATCATCTTCAGTTCAAGGAAGCAATACAAGGAAGAGACTTGAATTAAATGAATATAAACAACCAGTCGGAGAAATATCAGCGCCTTTCAACACATTTTTAGGGCAACTTGGCAGGACACACTGTCCAATTTCATTTGCTGATTGGCGCAAAGTGCCTGGTGCAATTAAAGATAATATCTGGTCTATGGTTTTAGTGAGCATGTTTGTTCTTGATTTTATTTCTAATTCTTACTCAATAAGATTGTTTGATTATTAATTTAATGAAATAGGCCACATACGACATCGATGATGAGTTAAAAGAATATGTATTTTCGAAAGTAAGCAAAGCTTGGAAGGTATGGAAATACAATCTGCGAAAGGAATATGATAAATTTGATAATGATGTAGAAAGAATAAGAAATTGTCCCATTGGTGTAAAGCAAGAGGATTGGGACATTTTCATTAATTTACAATCCACAGAATTATTAATCAATCTTCGTAAGAAGGGAAAGACTTCCAGAGCACAGGTGAAATGCCTTCACACGACTGGAAGACGAGGTGCTGCTAGGACATTAGAGAAAATGGTAATTTGTACTACATTTTTTGATAATTTAATTAATGAATATAAATTCTTGTTAACTAATTTACTTATATAATTACAGCGAAAAGAAAATCCAAATACTATCATCACCAGAACCGACTTGTTTGTTGCCACTCATATCAGACCTGATGGGTCTTACCCAACACAAACACATCTTGAAACAGCAGTGAGAATAATTTTTTAGTTTTTAATCATTTTTTTATTTAAGTACAATGAAGGATTTATTGTAACAATTATCTTCTAAAAGGAAAGAATATTATCGATAGTTGACAGTGATCCTTCCAGTAAGCACAAGGATTTAGACCACGACCCAGTTTCACAAGTTTTCCATCAATTCTACTCACTTCACATGCATTGTCGTTGGTTTTTTTTAATAATAATATACACACATCACTAATCTTAAAAATTATTGTTTAGGTTTGTGGTCGTGATAGCAAAGGCTGGGTTAGGGGCATGGGTTTGGGTATTTCTAAGACTACTATGAAGGTTGTCACCCCCTACATCATAGAAGCTCGGTCAGAAAGGAATGCCCGCATGTCCATTGAGGCTAAATTTGAAGCATCAATGACTCAAATGCAAGAATTCTGTACAATTGTTGAGCAACAATTTGCTGAACTTAGGCAACAAATTACTCATTAAATCCAACTACTTCACTGCTCCCCTGATACAGCTGCATCTCAGGTACTGCATTTTCCATGATCAAATGATATAATTATTATTTTTAAAGATAAAAGTAGCATTATTATTTACATGAAACCATTATTTTATTTATAGGCCCACTGTCGATCTGGTGAGCCCTCAAGTATTCGAGAAGACTCTGCAATAACTCCATCGATGGAATAAATTTGCCAATTGAGAGAAATCCGTGGTCGGACTGTTGCTAGTGGGCGGATGGTGTCAGATAATACAGGCATCCCTCCAGAATGCATCAGAGTTGTAATAGATGATATCAATGTTCGCACAACAGAGTTGTTTAATGATGACAGGACATTTGAAGATATTCAATTGGGTGAAATTGTTGTTTAGCCAATTCCTGATGAGAATTTGAATATTCAGTAGTTTTGTTTAACTTTTTGAACTCTAGGACATGCTTTGGTAATTTGTATGACGAAAACTTGATTATTCACTGAAATCCTTTTTTGATCAAGTTGCCTTTTTTATTTATTTAATCTTTAGCATCCTTTTTATTAATTAGGGCTTGTTGTCATTTGTTTTTTATTAACTAAGTCACTAAAGGATTTTAATTTTAAATGTAACTGAAGTATTGATAGAACGTTATCTCTTGTTGCAGTACGAGATGTAACAAGAATATACATTGATTGCGTATTTGAATTTTTTTAAATGCACCAATCAGAAACAATTTGAGACGACATTCAATGATACTTTGTTAAATATGAAATTTATGACCCTTAGTAACTTGGTTAATTAAAAAGAACTACATAGTGGCTTGATCCCAATCTGACTTTTTGGGCACGTAGGCAGTCGTTCGTAATGAACTAGAATATTGGTGCAGCCACAAATCTTTTTTATTCTTTGAATTGTAACAGACTGTATCGATTGCATTTTTCTGTCATATAGGTTGTGGCTATCAAAGATATAATATCACCTCCTTATAGGGAAATATTTTATATAGGTAAATTCATTTTTTCTTATTCCTTATATTGTTTCTTAGTTATATTTGTGTTGGTTTCAGAGTATAGGTAGCGATAGAAAGTGCTGGTCGATTGTGGCTTGTAGACAAGGGGATGAGTAACCAACAATACGAATATAGGAGGCCTTCCCCAGGTATACAGATGGTTTTAGATATATTTATGTTGTTTTTAAATGTATTAGCTCGAAATTGATGAAGCAGACCCGAATGTGCGTCGGAGCTATCCGGATGAGCGGGGGTCCCTGGAAGGTGGGAACCGCTGTTATGACCATGATGAAGCTGTCCATTTCCTATGGACAGCATTGGAGGGGCCTGGCCATTTGGATAGGCCGTGTTTATATATTTGCTCAAAATTAATAGGGCAGACCCGGATGTGCATCAGAGCTATCTGGATGTTAAGTGGGGGTTCCTGTGTCACGCCCCGAAATCGAAAACCGGGCTCACAAAATTCCCGATCGCCGAATCCGGCGCCGACAGCCTCCGTAGAACCCCATTCTCGGATCCCGATACCCATTCACCAGCTTCCGATCCTGGGATACTACAAGGAGGGTTTCAAATCATCAGTCTGATTTATAATGAGCATAACAAAAGCATAACCCACAAACAATAACCACAAGAACACCACCACAAAATCCACTATGAACAAAAACTTTTTAGTACAATGCGACAGAAAGGAAAAATACAATGTAATAAAAGAAACGAAACTCCAGAAGCTCGGCTGCATGCTCCAACTACAGCGAGACTAGGGCTGCGACTGCGTCCTGGTGTCACCTGCACGCATCAATCGTGCATAAGCTTATGGAAAGCTTAGAGGGTGGTGTAAGTGTGTGCGCAATATAAACGTGCTCAAAATGCAAGGTCAGAGAGATGCGGAATCATGGTGATGAGCACATGAATGCAATCAGCCGTACCAAGGCTATGTGGTGCAAGATATGAATGCTATCGGCCATAACACAGCCATGCGATGCGAGATGCAACTCAAGCATGCCAATCCTCATCATGTATCAGCACAGTTCTCATTCTGGATAATCACCGGGGTTCAATACACTCCAAGTGGCACCGTCGCTCTCCTAGCCGCACAGTCCAAGTGAGCGTAAGAAACCTCACTATCCACCTGATCAATAGTCTGCCAATACCTATCCGGCACGTCGATAGCGGACCCATTCGCGAGATGGTCAAACTCAGCCTAGTATTGCCCCCTACCCTCGGGCGAGTAAGGCCACACTCCTTTCCAACCGACCACGACACAGTGGGAGACGCAGCCTCCTGGTATTCGGCCCTCATGTGCTCGTATATCCACTCGGTCTCGACGTTGGAGTCATCCTCTAGTACCATCGGGTTTAGGGATTTTCACCCAGGGACATCTATGGCGCCCGTATGCTAGAACCAAATATTTCCGGTATCCAACTCAGCCATCCACGATGTGTCTATGGAGGCTATGGCCCTGATGTCGCTAGGGCATATAGTAACTACAATCACACAAATGCAAGTGCGTGAGTCACACTATCAGTCATGCAACAGTCCTGTATATACCATGCACTTATATGAAGCAACTCCGCCTATCAGGGAGCCCATAAACAGTCTATCCAAAGGTATATGCTATGATCGGTCACCCTCACATCAGGCATACATATGGTGCGAATGATCATGAATCATGGATCTATACTAAACATGTATAAAGAGATGTGCTCTAGGTATAATGGAGATGGCCCTAGACGGCCTACTTGCCATAATTATGGGCCTATCAGTGAGCCTTAGGGAGAGTTATAATGCGGACATTTAGCCAACATTATCCGTTCAATGTGGACATCAAACCAACATTGCTCCCAAGGCACTGTCGCTATAAGGGTCAACACATAAATCATGAAATAAGCCTCATGTACATCCCATTGGGCCTCTAATACATCAAATGGGCCTCATGCATGGGTCTCGTATACATATATCAAGGTAGGCCTCAATGACCGGCCACAAATGTATCCACATGGGCCTAGTCACATGGGCCTGCATACATCACAATGGGCCTCATAAGATGGGCCTTAAATTATCTTCAAAATGGATGGATAGTTGGATGAAACACATGCATCATGATGGAGCCCACTCTAATGGAGGGTATGGTTTACAACACATACATCAGTGGGTCCCATGAGGGACCTATCATAATGTTTATTTCCCATCCAACCCATTGTTAAGGTCATTCAGACCGGGGCCCACAGTAATGTTTATTTTCCAAGCAACCTAGGGCCCAACATAATGTTTATTTTCCAACCAACTGTTCATATGGTCATGTGGACCCGGGTAGGGCCCACTACAATATTTATTTATCACCCAATCTATTCATAAGGTCACGTGGGCCTGGATAGGGCCCATTGTGCTATTCATTTGACATCCAAACTATTCGTAAGGTCACGTGGGCCTGGATAGGGCCCACTGAAATATTTATTTCCCATACAACCTGTTGATGGGGGTTGGGTGGGCCAAGGGCCCACTGAAATGTTTAGCCACGAGGTGGAGGGGCCCACTGTAATGTTATTTTTATATATATATATTTTTTTGTGCACCCGTTCTGGACGAGGCCCCACAGTAAGGTTTATTTGTCATTTGATGAGGCCACCCAACCTAGGGCCCACTGTGATGTGGTCCATGGATCCAGCCCGCCCATTAGGTGAGTCCCACCTAGTTGACGGTCCAAACCAAGTTTTAGCAACGTTCAAAACTCAGGTAGGCCCCACCAAGTGATTTTATATGTTTTGGCGCGTCTTCACATGATTTTAAATGGTATGGCCCACCTGAGTTTCGTATAAGGCTGATTTTCGGGGTGGACGGCTGGTCCATGGGGACCCAGCAAATGCACGGTGTGGATGGTCTAAACGCATCGAAGTGGGACCCACAGCTGGGGCCGTGAGCCCCAGTCCGTCCGTCCGTCCACGGCTGGCGTGGTGGCAGCAGCAGCGTCAGCGCTGCTGCCTCCCCTCTCTTTTTTTTTTGAAAAGCAGTTTTTCTACGGATTTTCATAGTCGGGGCCCGCATCCACAAGATCCACTCCAGCCATGGGTCCCTGTGGCTTGATACAAGCCCATAGAGTCCAATATTGGGCTATTTTTAATATACAGGGGCGTCAGGGAGTAAACCGAAGGTAGGAACACTGTTTCCTATGGTATGGCCCGCCAAGGAAGGGGATCAACTTCATTTTTCGGCACAACACCTAAAATGAGATGGGGAACAACATGGATGGCTTGGATTTTACATATACATCAAGGTGGGGCCTGCATGAGTGGCCCACCACTCCCCTTCTCTTTTTTTTTTTTAAATAAGGTACTGTTTGCAACGTCCAGCGTCCAGGGACGCTGGACGATTTACAACTCTCATCATTGTGGTGGGTCCCACGTAGACATGGCCCACCACTATATATGCATATACTTATAATATATCTTATATTATATATATATATAATACATATTATATTATATATATATTATATATATTATATAAAATATACACATATAAATATATACATATATATACATATATATGTATATAAAGATGCATTAGACCCATCCAAACAGTGGATGGTGTGGATCATCACCTGTAATAGAGTGGGCCACACCGTCTGATGTAGATGGACGGAGTAGATGTAACACATATTGATGGGATCCACACCATTATAAAGAAAGAGAGAAAGAGAGAGATAGAGTGAGACATACGGTGTGATAGAGGAACCCCGCCACTATGGGCCCTCTTGATTAAATCACATACATCCAAATGGGTCCCACCAACAAGTGGGCCCTAAAATTTAAAAAAAAATGACAAATCACCCACCTTATCTTCCTTCTCCTTGCTCCCTTGGACTCCTTAGCTCCTTACCTTCACTTTTAATGGAGGTTGATGAAAGATGAATGGTTGAGATTGGAGATGACAGGGTGGGCCACACTTGAAGTTGAGAGAGTGTGTTGGATGTGTGAAATTTCTCATGGAATTTGGAAAAATTGCTAGAGAATGAGAGGGAGAGATAGAAATAATGGATGGAGGGATGGGTGGAGTGATGGTTGTAAGAAAGGAGTGATGAGGGGTATGGTTTAGTTTGAAATTGGTGGAGAAGAGAGATGGTTGTGGTTGAAAATGGGAAAAAGAGGAATGGTGAGGTGGAAAGATGGTGGACTTTTGGAAAAAGAGGGAATGGGTGAAGTACTTGAGGTATGGTTGCATTTATGGTTAATTAATGGGACTAATTGTGTAGAGATTCTCTCGAAATCCGCAACGCGCGGTGTTTCTCGGAATAAACGCAGATCGGCATCTTCTTACCTGGGTATAGGTTCGATACGCAAGTCACGGCGTTGGAACCGCGGCGACGACGCGGTCACTATGATACAACTTTCGGATCAAGCCGACGTCGGTGCGCGGGACCTGGCTTAGGATCGTGTGCAAACACCGAATACGGTGCGAAGGTTGCCGGAATTTGACCGGAAGGACCGCGGAAGCTAACGGAACAGTACGGACTAGGACACGGGTCTTACATCCTGGAAGGTGGGAACTGCTGTTATGACCATGATGAAACTGTTCATTTTCTATAAACAGCATTGGAAGGGCCTGGCCAATTGGAGCAGGCCATGTTTATATCTGTATTTGTAGGGACCACACCCTTAACCTATAACCTAAACCTATTCTCAAATCCCAAAACTTATAACTATAGCCTAAACCTTAACCTATAAATTAAACTCAATTCCCTAAACTTTAACCTACAACCTAACCTAAACCTATTCTTATAACCTAAACCTAATCTCAAATCCCAAAACCTATAACCTAAACCTATAACCTATAACCTGAACCTATAACCTAAACTCAATTCCCTAAACCTTAACCTATAACCTAACCTAAACCTATACTTATAACCTAAACCTATTCACAAATCCCAAACCTATAACTATAACCTAAACCTTAACCAAAAACCTATAAACTAACCTAAACCTAAACCTATAACCTTAACCTAAACCTAAACCTATAACCTTAACCTTAACCTATAACCTTAACCTAAACCTATAACCTAAACCTAAATCTATACTCAAATCCCTAAACCTATAACCTAAACCTAAACCTATAATGTATAACCTATAACCTAAACCTATTCTCAAATCCCTAAACCTATAACCTAAACCTAAACCTATAACCTTAACCTAAACCTAAAACTAAGCCTAAACCTAAACTTATAACCTTAACCTAAACCTAAAACTAAGCCTAAACCTAAACCTATAACCTTAACCTAAACTAAAACCTATGACCTAAAACCTTAACCTAAAACCTATAACCTAAACTTATAACCTTAACCTAAACCTTAACATATAACCTAAAACATAAACCTAAACCTAAAACCTAAATGTATTCTCTAATCCTTAAACCTAAACCTAAACCTAAACTTGAAAACCCAAACATAAACACGATCCCGAACCCGATTTCCTAAACCTAAACCTTAACCTACTCTCAATTCCCTAAACCTATAGCTTATAACCTAAACCTAAACCTTTACCTAAACCTAAACCTAAACCTTAACCTAAACCTATAACCTAAACCTAAAGCCTAAATGTATTCTCAAATCCCTAAACCTAAACTGACATCTAATCCTAATCTCAACTCCCTAACCTAAACCTAAACCTAAACTTGAAAACCCAAACTTAAACCCGATCCCGATCCTAAACCCAATTTCCTAAACCTAAACCATAACCTTTTCTCAATTCCCTAAACCTATAGCTTATAACCTAAACCTAAACCTTAACCTAAACCTAAACCTAAACCTTAAACTAAACCTAAACCTAAACCTATAACCTTAACCTAAACCAAAACCTAAGACCTAAAACCTTAACCTATAACCTATAACCTAAACTTATAACCTATAACCTAACCTTAACCTAAACTTAAAACCTAAACCTTAACCTATAGCGTAAAACCTAAATCTAAACCTAAAACCTAAATGTATTCTTAAATCCCTAAACCTAAACTTACACCTAACCTAATCTCAACTCCCTAACCTAAACCTAAACCTAAACTTGAAAACCAAACCTAAACCCAATCCCGAACCCGAACCTAAACCCGATTTCCTAAACCTAAACCTTAACCTATTCTCAATTCCCTAAACATATAGCTTATAACATGAACCTAAACCTTAACCTAAACCTAAACCTTCACCTAAACCTAAACCTAAACCTATAACCTATAACCTAAACCTAAACCTAAAACCTAAATGTATTCTTAAATCCCTAAACCTAAACCTACACCTAATCTTAATCTCAACTCCTTAACCTAAACCTAAACCTAAACCTTAACAGAAACCTAACCTTAAACCTAAACCTAAACCTATAACCTTAACCTAAACTAAAACCTATGACCTAAAACCTTAACCTATAACCTATAACTTAAACTTATAACCTATAACCTAACCTTAACCTAAACCTAAAACGTAAACCATAACCTATAACCTAAAACCTAAACCTAAACCTAAAACCTAAATGTATTCTCAAATCCCTAAACCTAAACTTACACCTAATCCTAATCTCAACTCCCTAACCTAAACCTAAACCTAAACTTGAAAACCCAAACCTAAACCCGATCCACAACCCGAGCTCGATTTCCTAAACCTAAACCTTAACCTTTTCTCAATTCCCTAAACCTATAGCATATAACCTAAACCTAAACCTTAACCTAAACCTTAACCTTAACCTAAACCTATAACCTTAACCTAAACCTAAACCTATGACCTAAAACCTTAACCTATAACCTATAACCTAAACTTATAACCTATAACCTAACCTTAACCTAAACCTAAAACCTAAACCTAAACCTAAAACCTAAATGTATTCTCAAATCCCTAAACTTAAACCTACACCTAATCCTAATCTCAACTCCCTAACCTAAACCTAAACCTAAACTTGAAAACCCAAACCTAAACCCGATCCCGAACCCGAACCCGAACCCGATTTCCTAATCCTAAACCTATAGCTTATAACCTAAACCTAAACCTTAACCTTAACCTTAACCTAAACCTAAACCTAAACTTAAACCTTAACCTAAACCTAAACCTAAACCTATAACCTATAACCTATAACCTAAACCTAAAACCTAAATGTATTCTCAAATCCTTAAACCTAAACCTACACCTAATCCTAATCTCAACTCCCTAACCTAAACCTAAACCTAAACTTGAAAACCCAAACCTAAACCCGATCCCGAACCCGAACCCGATTTCCTAAACCTAAACCTTAACCTATTCTCAATTCCCTAAACCTATAGCTTATAACCTAAACATAAACCTTAACCTAAACCTAAACCTAAACCTATAACATTAACCTAAACCAAAACCTATGACCTAAAACCTTAACCTATAACCTATAACCTAAACTTATAACCTATAACCTAACCTTAACCTAAACCTAAAACCTAAACCTTAACCTATAACCTAAAACCTAAACCTAAACCTAAAACCTAAATGTATTCTCAAATCCCTAAACCTAAACTTACGCCTAATCTTAATCTCAACTCCCTAACCTAAACCTAAACCCGAACCCGATTGCTGTAATAATGTAGCCCAATCACATGGCAACAAACAAAAATGTATCCCTTTTAACACATGCCCCTTTTTACAAAGCTTTAATTATTGTTGTTGTTTCTATTAACTTGAATTGAAACACTTTTTTACATTATTTGCTTGCATTAGTTTTATTTTAATGATTAGTTTTATTTTAAAAAAGTGTGCCCACTTTTTTGGAAGAAGTTTCTGCAATTCTTCATGATTCTGAATTATAATATATTTGTTGGTTGAATATTTTTTTATTAGATGAGAGACACAAAAAGAAAATTGTTGCTGATTTTTTTCCTTTTTTTATTTATGATGTTAAACTTATATGTATTTATGCATGGATGAATGTAATGTGGATAAGATTGTTTGTGTTTGGATGGATGTAGTTTATGTTTGGATGAATGTAGTTTATGTTTGAATGGATTTACGTAGTTTAGGTTTAGATGGATGTGAATGTGAATATGATGAAATATATTATATAACAGGTGTATATCAAGAAGAATACGATGAAATATATTGTAACGGGTGTATATCGAGCATCTCATATTTGAAAATTTCTGACGGCTCTAGGTCGTCCATATTTTTCTAAATATTCAAATATGAGATGCTCGATGACCGTCCTTTTAAGGGTCATAAGAGACGGTTCATAGCAGTCATTTTTAAGGATGATCCATAACCGTCCTTCTAAAGGATGGTCCATGACCGTCCTTTTAAAACTCATAAGAGACGGTTCATAGCAGTCCTTTTGAAGGACAGTCTATGACCGTCCTTTTTAAGGACGGTCCATGACCGTCCTTTTAAGGGTCATAAGAGATGGTTCATGACAGTCCTTTTTAAGGACAGTCCACGACCGTTCTTTTTACAGACGGTCCATGACCGTCCTTTTAAGGGTCATAAGAGACGATTCATGACAGTCCTTTTTAAGGATGGTCCATGACCGTCCTTTTTACAGACGGTCCATGACCGTCCTTTAAATGTCAATAAGAATGATGGTTCGTGACCGTCCTTTTAAGTAATACGATGCCTCACAATATGACGGCCCATGCGACAGTCCATGACCATCCTTTTTAGTCATTTGAGACGGTTTTTTCACTGTTTTGGCGTAGTGGTCCTTCCTCCGTGATAGTTATCTTTACAGAGGATGGTGAAACATCCTCTGTACTGTCTCCACTGTCCTCTACTACCTCAACCAGTCCGTCATCACCACTAACACGAAGAAAATTATGAAGGACAAAACAAGCTATGACAATTTTAACTTGAGTTTTAAACTTGAATTGAGGAGTACGTTGGATAGGAAAGCGGCCCTTTAAAAGCCCAAAAGACCACTCTATGACATTTCACAACTAGGCAAGCGATAATTGAAAAGTTCCTTTTGATTGGTAGGCTTTCTTCCAGTCTGGAACTCATTCAAATGATATCACACACTGATAGGGGGCCATAAACCCAGGCGAATGTGAATATCCAGCATCAACGACATAATATTTTTCTATACATTATAAGATATGATTCAGTTATGTTTTATAAATAAACTCTTAAAATGTAAAGAAACACCCCCTATATATGATTACCATAAGGAATCAGAAAATAGTCAGGGTGACGGGTTAATGCATTTTATAAGACACGTGCATCGGATGCGGAACCATCCCAACTAGCAAACATGTACACAAATTTCATATCAAAAGTACATGCAGCAAGAACATTTTGAGACAAAAATCCTTTCCTATTTCTGAAAGTTGAGCTCGTTTCTTTTGGCAAAAAAGTCAGGATATGGGTGCCATCTAGGGACCCGATGCAGTCCTACAATCAAACGTGTGCCACATGATCAATTCCTTCCTTTTACCACGTATAATTCCTACCTACGACATCCAACACTTGTATAATATTACCTTAAAGTATGCACTCCATAAAGGATTGTCGGATATTTCTTTGGGTGTGTGTAATCTAAGAAACTTCACATATTCTGGGTATAGACCGATAATATCATCCAACACCCTAGTAAAGTGTCTACTTATAGTCTCATTAGATCTTGTAAATCGATGGTCAATCACACGATTACGTTCATTGTGTCCGACAGTATGTAAGAACATTACAACCTGTTCTTCCTTACTACACCTCCTTGTATCAGATAGGAGTTTGCGATCTCTCAACAATGAACATAATTTGAAAAAATTATCCTTGAACATTCTCAGCTGCGCAAGACAATCAACATCACTTTTTCTTATTATGCCATTAACAAATCTATCCCTATCAATGTGACAATCCTTCTGTTTTGCCTTAATACAGTAACGGTGATAATATTCAGCAGCGCCCATTACACATGCAAAGGCTGCAATGGCTATTAATGTTACAGCTACTTCACTCTTAGTCCATTCACTAGTAGAGGACCGTTAAACACTATTTTTCTCGCTATCGGAAGCCATAAGATTATTGTAGATGAAATTTATCTGAATTAAAATTACAATGAACCATAAAAATTATAGAAAATATGGAAATGATATTTAACAGTCACAACAGAGAAGCTGAAAAGTATGTGATGCATCTGTTTTTATGCAAACCAAATCATTATCTATTTACAGTTTTTTTTTTCAATTGAATGAAGCATGAATCTCTTTTTACAGTTGAATGAAGCATGAATCTCTTCTTACAGTTGAGCAAAGCATGCATCTTTGAATACAGTTAAATGAAATATGAATCAAACATACAATAGAAATATTGAATCATGAATATCTGTTTATAGTTATGTAAACATAAATGAATCAGTTTACAATTACACATCCAATCATGAACTTCCAAGATTCAGGGTCTACTAGCATGAATCACAACACTTGTATAATTTTTTTAATGTAAGAATATTTGTTTACAAATAATTAAGCTTTGGATTCACTATCTATTTACAGTTATGTAACCATACATGAATGTGTTTTCAGTTATTTAAGCAAATCGGATTATCTATTTACAGTTATTTATGCAATCATGAATGTGTTTACAGTTGTTTATCCAACCAGTTGATCATCATCGATTACTTGAAGCACCTGATTTACTGTCTACATGTATCTTCTAAAGTTTCTGATATACACATAATTATTTTGATTTAAGTACCTGTCAATGAACATCATACATTCTGATAAACATGGGAATATTGAAATCAGTATTCACATACTTATTCTCTGAATTGGAGATTGTAGAGACTTGGAAATATTACACTAAGAGCTGCAAGACTTCTAATGTCTACATCGGCGCATGATTAGTTTTAGGGGTTAGGGTTTGTTTTGATGATTAAAATATTTGATTAAGGAGATGGCAATTAAAAATGCGTGCTCTGATAGCATGAAGCTACCACTAAAAATCTCGGTACAGCCGCATATAACCTTGCAGCTGAAATTGTAACTAGGCATATAACAATGTTATCAGGGGAAATCCTACACTAGTCTCACATAACAGTTTACAAGGACTTTGTTGCTGAAAATGGTAGACATATACGAAAGAGTGCATTTTAACAGAAAAGGGGTTTTAGAAGTGTAATACCTCAAAGAGAGATCAAGCTAGTAGATGGAGAGCCTTAGGAGAACAGAAATATTTCCAAATATAGAATGTTTTGTAGAGATTATATGACTGTGGGTATTTATAAACAAAAGCATTCCAATTTTTAAAATTTCTGCAAGCCACAGACAGAATCGAGATTCTGGGTCGCATGCACCCGTCCTTTCCAATACTCCACCCCTCCAAGACAAATTTTACGAAATCTCCAGTTGGATT
Source organism: Magnolia sinica (assembly GCF_029962835.1). Classification (NCBI taxonomy): domain Eukaryota; kingdom Viridiplantae; phylum Streptophyta; class Magnoliopsida; order Magnoliales; family Magnoliaceae; genus Magnolia; species Magnolia sinica. The sequence goes on from NC_080577.1 coordinate 88,323,636, forward strand.
CGACGACTTGATATTTTCCTCAATTTCTCCCCCTCAGCGGTATAGGTATAGCTGAATAGGAAATAGGAGGTTGACAGATAGGGGTGTATACACCTGACCGTATACACGCCATTGCAAAAGGGGCTTTTACAAACGAAGAGGGAGATGCAACATTGAACCATGAATCGGCCCATGGTTACACTTCCAAACTGATCGCAGAACCAATAGGAAGAGAGATGATCATACCTGTATGATCACCCTTTCGCCTCAGAGGTAGGTGGTGCGAATGACCGATTTCTAACCCGCAACGTCCTCAAGGAGGTTATCCTGGCCACTGTTACTGGAATAGTACCTTCGGAAGGGAAGAAACAGTCACTGGATGGCAGCATGCACAATGGCGGTGATGAGCGTAGAAGCTGCTGGTGTAGACTACTCGCCATTCTCCCCTTGGAGATAAAGCTTCTACATTTCTCAGAATTCTCTCGCACGATATTACAGTGCATTGAAGAGAGAGTACGCCTGGCAACAGTGCCATATGACAATGCTCTACCGCCATTTGAAATTTTTAAATTTTATATGTATTCGCGCGCGTTGTATTCTTAGCATTTCAATTCCAATCCAAATAGCGTACAAGTCAAATCAGGACCCTTAATACCATACAATGCCTGCTAATACACGAATTCAAACAGGCCCTTATGTTTCAAAAGAATATTGCACATCCATCTTCAATATTGGAAAATGTGCTTTCATAATCCTGAAATAACATTCAATTACATTTCGAAATCGTGTGTGGCGATATTTAAATAATTCTTTCTTGTTCACAGGAGCTTTCCCAGTCCAATACTCTTGTAGGTGATAAGAAACTCCATTGTAAGGGGTTATAAAACCCGATGAGTGTGCATATCTAGTGTCGATAACATAATATTTTTCTACAATTTTCAGTATATAGACATGTTCAAGTATTGTTTAAGAAGAAAAGCATTATAAATATTATTATTAATATTTGTTTACGTAATTTTTACCGTGTGAGACCCTTAAAGGATCATAAGTACATATTAGACTATTATGAAGAACCCTTGCATCTGAAGTCAAACCCTCTAAACTAGCCAACACATATAAAACTTGTATACTAAATGAACAAGCAGCAAGTACATTTTAGGAAAAGAATCCTTTCATGTTCCAGAAGCTTACATTATTGAAGGTTGGTACGTGGGCAGGCATGTGCGTCCCTTCGATTGCACCAACGCGGTCCTAGGTGGAGATTGCTGATATTACATATTAAGGTGTTAAAAATTTTAATTGACATATTCTTATTTTGATAGATAAAAAAAGACAAGTATTAGATAAAATAATGTTTCCCAAAAGGCATTGGAAGCTATCTCATGAGTTGTTTCTAATCCAGCTTGCTTAACATACTCAGGGTAGAGAGTAAGTATTGCATCTAGTATGCAGTGGAAATGATGACTCGCCGTTTCACTATAATGTATGAGCTGGTGTCCTATAATCCAATCACGTACAATATGTCCAATAGTATGTAGGAAAATGCCTAGATGCTCTTCTAAACTTACATTTCTACTATCACGGAAATGTGTCTTATCCTATAGCTCTCAAGCAATTAAAAAAAAAAGCTCCATGACTCATCCTATGTAGTTCATGAACCTGGTCCGTTCATTGTTGTACTGACGTGATGTTGTCTAGACATGTAAACACAGTTGTATTCACCAATTGTAGCTACGCAAGCTCCCATAGTAAGAATAAATATGCACATAGTCACATCTTTCTCATCCATGTTATCCATTAGTTATCTAACACTTGCACCTCTAGGACAACAATTCGCTACTTAACAACGGTGATCAAATAATAGGCATAGCATTATCTGAAGCCAAACCCTCCCTAATTTAGATAGTTGTTAGATAGATTTGAACAGTGAACATTTTATCTCTGCTGACATCTTCTATATTGATAGATAAGCAAAAAAAATTAGCCAGTAAAAAGGAAAAATAAAAACAACATAAAACAATGGACAAGAGTAGCCATGCCTAATTGACGGGCTTTAGATTGTGGTGCAAATCTAAAGAGAAAGGCAAGCCTAATCTTCCCTCTAAGGCATAAATGTTACCATATCATAAAGTAAAAGTCAAAAAATTGTAGTTCCTATTTCCATTTCAAATCACATTACGATACCTTAGAAATATAATTTGAATTGAAGACATTTAACAAAAGTTGTCTTTAAGTTGAATTCAACTCCTAACTACCATTACTAATAATCGTAATACATATTCAAGTCAAAATCATGAACATAACCATTCATAAACATTCCCATAAGTCATAGATCAATTTCATGTTCTGAGCAGTTAAGAGGTAAGCAATTATCTAAAATAGAAGGGTCTATGGTTGAAGAGGAGATCAATCATAACTTTTTATAAATTTTAAAAAACATGAATTAGTTTTAAGCCATATTCAAAACACACAAGCAAAATGCACAAGAGACCCAAGCCATATTCAAGGCATACCAGCAAAATGCATAAGAGAACAAAGACAACATTTGTGAGACCCGTATCCTAGCTTGTACTTTCAGGAGGCTTCCGCTATCCTCCCAGTCGAATTTCGGCAACTCGCAATGTGTAGACTACATTTATGCGCAACCCTGAGTCGTGTCCCGTATTTCAGAGTCAGCTCGACCTGAGACTTGTACCCTAGCGACTGCACCGTTGTCGTGGTTTCGATTTCGCATCTCGCGCATCGAGGAGATACCTAGGTTAGGAGATGTGGGCCTGCATTCAGTTCGAGGAAAACACCGCGCGTTTGCAATCCCAAGAGAATCTCTACAATATGTCCCATCAATCAATCAATTACCTCATGTCAAGTACAAGAGCAACCCCAAAGTCAACTCTCTCTCACCTTCTCCCTTACACACCCATACATGTCAAGTACACCTATCAACTCACACCCATCACCTCTCCCTTACAACCACCATTTCACTCCCTTTCTCTTCACAAATTCGTAGCAAAAGAAGAGGTGCATGTCCAAGCTCTTCCAAGGTGAGAAAAGGTGTTGTGAGTGGCCCACTTTCCACCCCAAGATCCATCATCATGGCCCTTCATTTCTCATCACCCTCCATCAAAGAGAGGCACAAGGAGATTGGCATTCCATCGGACTAAGAAGATCGAACGGTGGGTGTTTCTATAGGCATAGATTTCTTGTTTTGATGATGGGCCAAGTGAGGCCTACTGATCGATGGTATGGATCTCATTTTGGACCCTATATGTGGCCGATGGCCCACTATGATTCACATGATCATTCTATAATGGGGCCATTCTCCATGGACCCTATCATGATGTTTACTATCTACTTTGAAAGGGGTCATCTAGACCTTCCATTTTGGTGGAGAAGGAGTCTCCACCGTTGATTTTGATTTGGTGGGCCCACATGTATTGGGACCCACTTGATGTATGATTGAATGCACGGAAGGGAGAGCCCATACCCCACCGTGATGCTTGTCGAACATCTACCCCATCAGTCAGATGCACCATTCCCTGGGTTTCAAAAATCAAGTCAATCCGTGACTTTTGTGGGCCACACCACATACAGAAGTTGAGAGGGGCTACCCTCCATTAAAAAATTCATAATCATTTGTTGGACCCACCAAGATGTGGTTTGCAAATCCAGCCCATCCATTATGTGTGTCCCACTTGGATGAGGCTTAAGACCAAGTTTCAGACACATCCAAATTTCAGGTGGGCCCCACCAAGTGCTTTTATATGCTTTAGGCATGTCTTCACATGCTTTTAGATGGTATGGCCCACCTGAGTTCCGTATACGGCTGATTTTTGGGATATCCCATAATTTAAAGGGGACCCATCAAATGCACGATGTTGATGGTCGACAAGCATCACGGTGGGGCCCACACAGCTCCACCTCATGGGAAGTTCCCATGAGCACGACCGCATGGTACCTTTTCCCTCTCTCTCTCTCTCTCTCTCTCTCTCTCTCTCTCTATATATATATATATATATATATATATATATATATCAGTTTTTTCCTACTATACGACCCACTTATAGGCCCCACATTGATGTATGAATTCAATCCATGCCAGTCATCCCATTCCCCTACTCATTTTAGGCATTGAGCCGAAAAATGAAGCCAATCCGACTATCTGGCGGGCCATAGCATAGAAAATAGTATTTTTACCATTGAAATCCACCTTAATGTTTCTATACACTAAAACATATCGAATATTGGGCTTGATGGGTCTATCTTGGGCCATAGAAACCAATGGTTGAGTTAGATTTTACTGATGCGGACCCCACCTATGAAAAACCACAGAAACACCATTTTTTATTAAAATATAATATATATATATATATATATATATATATATATATATGCAGTAGCCTTGCTGCCGCTGACATCCAGAGGACGTGCAACAGGGTGCTGCTGCGCTGCTGTGGTGTGCGCGGGCAGGGACCGTTGGTCCCACCGTGACGTGTGAGAACATTAACACCGTGCATTTTGATGGCCTCCTTAGGGCAGTGGGCCACCCCCAAAATCAGCCGTATGTGAAGCTCAGGTGGCTCACACGGCAGGAAACAGTGAAGATTGAGCGTCTGCCATTGAAATCCTTTTGGATTTCACGAAAGTTTTGGATCCTTATGAAATTTGTTTTTCCTCTTTATCAAGGTCTGTATGACCTTATCAATAGTTTGGATGGCAGATAAACGTTATGGTGGGCCCCATGTGGGACCCACTATTGTGTATGTGTTTTACCCACACTATCCACACCATTGGATGGTGGGACCCACTATGACGTATGTGTTTTATCTATGCCATCCAGCCATTTTGGCTGGGCTTCTGGACAGCAGGGGACCCCACCGTATATGCTTTATCCATGCTGTCTATCCTTATGGGACCCACCATGATGTATGGGTTACATCCAAACCGTCCATCCAGTGGCGAGCTAGCCTTAAGGCTTGAGGCAAATGAGGCAAATCTACCTATCAAGTGGACCACATAGTAAAAAGCAGTGGGGATTGAGTATTTGCCATTAAAACCTTTTGTTGTCACAGAAGTTTTGGATCATTAGGAAATTTTTTTTTCCTCTTAATCCAAGTCTTTAAGACCTTATGATTAGATTGGGTGGAAAATAAACTTGACGGTGGGCCTTGTGATTTATTCAACAGTGAGAATTATTATCTCCACTACTATTTGTAATATGGTCCAAATGATCATTCAATGTGACTCTTTTTGGGTATGTATGAGGCCCATCTTGATGTATTTGTGGCCCGTCCATTGAGGCCCACCTTAATATATATATAAGGCCCATTTAAGGAGGCCCATCTTGATGTATTTGTGGCCCGTTGTTGAGGCCCACCTTGATATATATATATAAGGCCTATTTGAGGAGGCCCACCTTGATGTGATGTATGAGGCCCATTGTTGAGGCCCACCTTGACATATATGAGGCACATGTGATATAGCCCATTATGATGTATTAGGGCCCGTGGGTTGAGGCCCATTGTAATGTATTTGGAGCTCATGGGTAGAGGCCTATTGTGATATATTTCCGGCCCATTTGGCAAGGCCCATTGTGATGTATTCAAGGCCCATGGTTGAGGCCCAGTACAATGTATGTATGGCCCGTTAAGTTGTATATGAATCCCTTGTATGGGCCACTCCTTGGGAGCAATGTTGGTTAAATGTCCACATTGATGGGCAATGATGGTTGGATGTCCACATTGTGACCTTCCCTTAGGCCTTGTTTGGCCGATTCCAATTGTCATGGCCGATTGTCGAGACCGATTATCAGTGCCGGTTATCGATACCGATTATGAGTATGTGACAGCATAGCATCATGATACTTACACCTTGGAGCTACCTTGTGTATATATTGGGCCCATAGGAAAGTCCAGTTTATTATGCGAGAGAGAGGGTAAGGAAGCCGACTTATTACACTTAAACTCGGATCTACCCTCGGTGGGGGATATTGTGACGCTCCATCACTATGATCACATGTAGGCGAGCGCACGTGGGAGGACACTGATGTAGGCAGGGCTTGAGGAGCCTGGGTGAGCTACAAGTGATTGGCAGGCTACTGTGCTGGCAGGCTACTGTGCACACAATGAAGGCAGAACTTTGTCTCACATCGCTTGCATCGCACGATGTTCTGGTGGCTATAAGTTGGATTCTTTCCTTAACTATCGTAATACGTTTTAAATCAGTGAACTTATCTTGATATTTGGACTAAATTCACCATCTTTCTGTGGACCCCCATCATTCGTATGCATGTTGTGATGGATGATTGATTAAAGGAGATGTCATTGGGCTGAGATGTTTATGAGACTCCTTGTGAGATGGAATTATCCCCACATGATCATGGGATACGC